>NC_138918.1:19969362-21169362 GCF_965231255.1 Vanellus vanellus
GGTGATTGTGTCCAGCAGCTGCCCCTGTGCTCCAACAGCCTGTCTTTATTGTTTTGGATTTTTTTATATGTATTTAGTGATGCCCGTGTATTGTTCAGTTGTCTTTTGAAAACCAAAACTCAAAAGAACGGGGAACGATCTCTGGAGCACGTTCGCTAATTCAGAACAGAGTTGTCCTGTTTCTCCTTAAATGATTTCTGTTCCAGTTTTCCTGATTGCGAAGTAAAACTTCACCTTTGTTTTTTCCAGTGCCCCGATTCTGCATGCAAGCAGGACCTCCTGGCCTACCTGCAGCGCATCGCGCTCTATTGCCATCAGCTGAATATCTGTAGCAAAGTGAAGGCTGAAGTTCAAAACCTCGGAGGGGAGCTGGTTGTGTCTGGGGTATGTACGAACGTGTCCGGTTCCTGTGGTTTTTCTTCCAGGGGTAACAATTATCCCTAGCTAAGCTTTTATGCTAAACATTATAGACAGAATATAGGCGGCAGATTTTGGAACATTCAGTCAAAGTTTTAATGTATGCAAAGTTTGTGATGCTGCCTGCGCTGCTTCACAAGTTCTGGGAGGAAACACTTACTGTTTGAAAGGGGAAAAATAAAGACTTCGCTTTTCCCCACTCAACAGCGTTTGTAGACAGATTCGCTTTTACCTTTGTGGAATCTACTGTTTTTTCCAGACTGGTTTTCACTCTTAGCGTGGTTAAAATCACTTTAATCAGCGGAGCCAAACCTACCCCGTGTCTGCGCGCAGCCTCGGTACATGCTGGGGTGCTGCACTGCTCTGGAGATGTTAATATTTCAAACCAGCTGTGCCCTGGCGAGCGCGGGGACTTTTTGCTGCTCTGTTTTATGACATCTGAAAGCTGCCGTAGGCCAACCTGCTTCCTTATTCTAGCCATTACTGTGCCGATGATTTTTTTTTTCACTGTAGTTTATGAAATGCTTCCTCCAAAGAGGGATCAATATGATGGATATTTGTGGGGAGGGAAGTGGAGCTAAATTCTTAACTCCTTCTGGCATATTCTTCCTTGCCCCGGACGGGTATGTTTGATGGCCGGTGCTTTTGCCCCTCTGTGTCACAACTGAGGCGGGAGGTTTGCAGAAGGGACAGAAAGGGCCGATAGTTCAATATTGCTATCTGAACCCTGAAAAGCAAATGGGAAAAAGCTTAACCACCTTCTGCCATTTAGCTGTTTTGAGCGCTTAAACTTCTTAGCGTATCTTTTCCCCCCTGCAAACAAGCTAGAATTGTTGAAAGAGTGCTTGGGGACAGCAGTAGCTGAGGGAGGTCCGCGGCAGCCTGCTGCAGGAGCGCCAGTGGTGACGGAGCACGCTTGGCACAAGCTCAGCACCTCCGCAGGGCAGACGGGCTCCTCTGCAGCACCTCCCGCTGCTGCCGGTCCCGCGCGCTGGGGTCACGGCGGCATGACGGGATGCAACGCAACGCGTTGCTGTGTGTCTCTGTCGCAGGCCTGATGTCCTGTTAGCTGGAAGGCTGAAGGCATCGTGCGGTCAAAGTAGACGTGTCATTCCGCAATAATACGTACTCCGGGGTTTTACTGCAGTTACTCGGTGTCTTCAGAATTTACATACCCTTCTGCCAGGGATTCGTTACGGGAACAGCCTGGCGCCTGCACTCCCATCTCCTGGGTTTATCTGCTCTCCACGCGTCTGTCCGCTGGGGCTAAATATTGCCAGGAGTCGTGTTAAACTTCTGTCAGATTATCAGATGAAGACATCTGCCAGTCCGGGGACTTCACCTGTCTAAAACTAACATTCTTCTCGGTGTTAACATCCTGCCCCATCCGTATACGGCAGAAATTCCCTGCAAGCAGAGCTATAACCACGGCAGTAAGACCTTACACCCTTAGCGATCTACCAATGCCTTTAGAAAAGTACCGCCCTGTGTTCATTGCATTTAAGATGATTCTTCCCGCTGTGAAGATTCATGGAAATGGTCAAATGCAATGAAAGGGTTTTCCAGCCTGGGGTGAGGAAAGCAGCTGACACCGGTTTGCTGGAGGGTGCGGATCTGATCTGCCGTTGCGGTACTCAAAACTGGAAAGGAAGGTACCAGCACCAGCCAGTCCCCTGCTCAGCTCAGCGTGCCGCTAGACAAGCAACGGCTTCGCGGTTTCCCCCAAAACCTTCCTTAGATGGCTACAGCACCTGCAGAAGTGCGGTCCCAGCTGAGGTCACCTCGGTGGTCCCCCCTCTGTCTTCCACCCTGCCCTGTTTTTAGCTCTTTCTCTCTGCCCCACGCACTAAAGCTTTGGCAAATGCACTTTTTTTTTGTCATTTTAGTGCTTTTGTGAATCAGGAACCACCTGGGAAAGGGCTTCAGGCCCGGCTGAAGATGCGGTTGCGTTCCTTCCTTTCCAATACAACTTAATATTCTAGGGTGATTTACATATTTATTATTGGTGATTAAGCTATTACTACGGCTTTATTAATTTCATTAGAGGATAAGCTACTGTTAAGGCTTAGTCACAAAAGCAAACAGCAGAATACGAATCTGTTTGATTGCTGTTAATACGGAAAAGGCACAGATCACGGGCAAACGTTGCGCTTATTTTTTTGGTGGCACAAGTCGGGTTTTTACCACCTCGAATTTGGAACCTCAGATTTCAAAAAAAACCCTCAGAAAAATCAAAATTTTGAGTGCTTTTACACCCCCAGGGCTGGCATGTTTTCTGGAACACTGTGTTTGTGTGGGTTTTACGGCGTGTAACTCTTGCGTGTTACCGTTTGGCAGGTGGACAGTGCCATGTCTCTCATCCAAGCGGCCAAGAACCTGATGAACGCGGTGGTGCAAACCGTGAAGGCTTCCTACGTGGCGTCGACCAAGTACCAGAAGTCCCAGGGCATGGCTTCGCTCAATCTGCCCGCCGTCTCTTGGAAGATGAAGGCTCCGGAGAAGAAACCTCTGGTCAAGAGGGAGAAACAGGACGAAACCCAAACTAAAATCAAGAGAGCGTCCCAGAAGAAACACGTGAACCCAGTGCAGGCTCTCAGTGAATTCAAGGCGATGGAGAGTATTTAAAGAGAGGTCTCTCTCTGTCTTGGTTTGTTTTTTTGTTTTTTTTTCTTTAGCCCACTACTGCTACTTCCAGAACTCTACTTTTAATATTCTAAGGATTTTTCCAAAGTTTACTATTCCTCAAAATGTATTTACTTAATATAATTTTGATAACTTTGTTTAGATTACGTTGGGGAAACACTCAAAATTTCTAAGTCCTATCAATATAGCTTCAGCCTGCGGAAGTGTGTTTGTTTAGATTGCTTTTAGGAGACAGGGGTGTATTTCTAGCGGAAAATTATTTTGTATAATCTTGCTTTAAATAAAATATTCTATAACCAAAGAGGATTTTACAGTAACACTAACGGTTAACGCTAATAGTCGAATCATGCTACTCAGAGACTGCAGTTTGCCATTGTGATCAAGAGAGGAAAATTAGATCTTTTCACTCAAAAGAAAATTAATTGAAGTATTGTATGTATTAGTGTGTTCCCGTTGTTGGGATGGAGAGGGAACAAGCTCTGTACGCTCAAAGGAGTGCAAAAATACAGCAGGCGCCAGCTGCGCTGCTGCAACAGCGTGACCACAGCTGGAAAACATCTGGAAAGACTCTATACCCTTTGCCTGGGTTGGGTTTTGCTGGGGGTCGTGTTTGGAGACGTGCGTGGTGCTGCCTGGTTCTGCGATGCCGCTTTTCCCGGGCTGCGTTAGAGCTGTTCGCCTGACGGGTCATTTCCACATGCGCCCGGCGTACGAAACACCCGGCGTAAAGAACACCCGGTGTACGGGACGTGCGGTGTAATAGGGCGTACGGGGCACCCGCGGGTTACTTTGCTGCCGGCCTTTTCGGAGGGGGTTTCACGCACGGCTCTGGGGGAGCACCCAGAGCAAATCCAGTAAAACATACAATCATGGAGGCGGCTGATTACTCCTGTAAGACACCGGACGGGAATTTTAATGCCTGGTTACAAATTACTAATGTATTTTGCTGCGGGACACTAATAAAGTTGCTTTTACCAGCTGGTGCATTGTGGTGCTGTGAATGGAGCGGGCTCCCAGCCCGCCCCTGCTCCCCCTCCCCGGCATTCACATGCAAATCGGCTTTGTACTCATTTCTCATAATTGCTCTGCATCCCGCCTTGGGCTTCCAAAGGCACCCAGCAAATAATGTTTGCTCAGGCT
Source organism: Vanellus vanellus (assembly GCF_965231255.1). Classification (NCBI taxonomy): domain Eukaryota; kingdom Metazoa; phylum Chordata; class Aves; order Charadriiformes; family Charadriidae; genus Vanellus; species Vanellus vanellus. The sequence continues at coordinate 19,973,563 of NC_138918.1, forward strand.
GCAATTTAGACTATACATTATTTGTGATAACTATAGCTACAAGGTATAATTTCGCTGTCTTATTTAAATTTTATGAATTTCAGCGTGTTTTACACTTACCAATAAAGTCCGGTATTCCAGAAGAAGCGCTTGCGCGGGTCAAAGTCGTGTTTGCCGTTTCTGTAAAGCATCCATTAGCATGGAAAGCAGCCTGGTCTGTAGTTAATGCTTTAAACTGCATCTAAATTTTACAGCCGATCCTTGGCAGTGTTATGTTATAATTTTATTTATTTTGATCAGCTTATAATTTACTTATATCAAGGTTATTGCTGTCATGGTACCAAAATGCTGATCGGAATTAAGCTAAATAGCTCTCAGGATATTTTTTGCCAAATTTATTATGTTTTCAAGCATTTTAGCCTCTGGAGTACAGATAATAAGCTGCATTATATAGTGGGTTTTGTACACCTGTAACTGCTTGGGGGGGTCAGTGACTGTGCTCCTGCTGCTGGCAGTCAAGGGTTAATGAAGCAGATCAGCTGGACAGCTTGTTTTAGATACAATTATTAACTGCTTTTATGCAATTTGTTTTTTTTTTCTCTCCCAGTATTAATATAATTGTCTGAAAGGTGACATTCCCTGGGCTGGTTAGTGGCTCTTCAAAATACACCGATTTCTGCCCCCAAAATGCAATCTGCTATAAAAAACCAACCCATATATTAAGATGTACAGCCAAATTTATATGTATTTAGCTTTTAAGTAAATGTTAATTTTATGCTACAAACTTAGAGCATCAAATCAGCAACACATTGGAATATGGTTCCACCTGATGGAAGCCGGTTTGAAAACCCGGCTGGGAAGCGGATGGCGGGGGGAGGGCAGTGGGGGCCTGGGAAGCCCAAAGCCCTAACTCGCCCATCTCTTCCTTACCCAAGAATTGCTCCTCCTCAGAGAACTGCACGGGGGTTTCTGGAGGAGCGGTGCATCGAGGTAAATCAGTAATGGCTGTAACTTGTTTAATTGCTGTGGTTAGGAATTCATCGGCGGTGGCTGGGGGAAAGCAAAACCCCATCTCCCCAAAGCAGAGGTCGTATTAAATCCCATTTCCACTTTCTGTGCTGCAGCAGGAACCCCCAGGACATGGTTATAGATACTTGTGCTTCTCGCCAGGACGAGCCTTGTCTGTGTGCGGGTGTTACAGATGCTGCCCGAGCGGAGATCTGCTCTGAAACTCGGGGCGATTCCTGTGTCGCCTCTCGGTAACAGGGCTCCGTCGGTGACGCAGGGAGCTGGGTGAAATGGGCAGCGCAGCCTGCTACAAGGGAGTTTGTATTGTGCACATCAGGGGGGACGGTGCTTCTCAAACCTGTGCGAGTAGACTAAAGCCTGATCTTGGGGGCCTGGAGGAGGGCTGGTAAGTGGCAAGTTGTTATTTCGGAGCGAGCCCAGACACCCCGGTAGCTCAGGAGCAGCCCGGCACCAGAGCAGTACTGGCTCCTGCTCGCGCTGCCCCGAGCGAAGCAGCAGTGGGGCTTGTTCAGTGCCCGACCCGAGAGCCTGTGAGCGGGTGGGATAAAACAAATGTAAATACACTGATCCTGTGTCAGATAATTTCAGTCTTAAAACCTCCTGTGTGAAAGCAGCAACGATGCGTCAGGGCAGCGGTGCTGCGCTGCGCAGAGAGGGGGGGTCCGGACGCGAGCGAAGCTGTAACTTTATTAGAGAGCCAATTGAAAAGAATTACAGTAATTACTGCTTGATGTAATTAAGCGCTGGGGAAGGGCTCTTGCAGTCAGTCTCCGCTACGGCTGCTGGAGGGGAATGTGCTACCAGGCAGGAGCGAGCGCAACTGTGTCAGGTTGTGAGAGCTGTGCGGGTGCAAGGTGGGGAAGAGCTTTTCAGCCACATTCCCCGATGGTGGGCGACGAGCAGAGCCTCTCCCTGCCTTCTCCACCACTCGGCATTGCTCTCTGCTCACCCGGGAGAAGAAATCACCGGGCCCCAGGGGCTGGGGATGGAGGGGACCCACAGCAGCTTTGGGCAGGGAAGGGCAGCTCCCCACTTGAAACACACTGAAGTATCTGTGGAACAGGAAGGATTTGGGGTTTTTTTGCGCTGCTGTGGGATGGCAGTGCCCAGTGAGGCTGTGCCTGAGCTTACCAGCCCGGCAGCTCTCCTGCCCTGGCTGCGCGGGGATGCTCAGGAAGATGAACCCGCATTATCCTCTCAAGTGTGTTAGTGAAACCACATTAAATCCCCGGGCGATAGTCTTAGTCCAAATTTCAAGTGCTCTTAATTCAATTCAGTGGTGAATCAAACCACGTTGAATTTATGCTGCTTTAATTGCGTGTGAAGGCTCCACGCTGAGGTTTAATGAATGCCTTTTCCATTTGGTGCTCTCCCTTTGCCTGGACCAGCTCTGCTGCTGCTCGGTGCTAAGCCCGGCCCCTGGCAGGGACGGCCGTGGGCTGGGGGTTCTCCCGGCCAGAAGGAGGATGCTGGTGGGTGGGACAGGATGGGTGCGGAGAGGGGAGCAAAGCACTCAGACCTGCGTTTTCTAATAGCAGGACGGGCAGCAGCAAGCCCGGACACCTGGTTCAAAACAAGTGGAGGCGGCCAAACCTCAACTACGCAATTAGGCGGGAGGGGAGAGTGGGTGGTGGAGGGGCGTGTGGGGTCAAAACCCCCCAAAAAGGGGTGGAGAAGGAAAAAAAATCCATTAAAGGGCATCAGAAGCTCCAACACTGAACACTGAGGACTTCCCTGCACTGGGATTGCTGGAGGCTGGTGAGCATCCCAGTCCAAATGGCCTCTGCTCTGAGCCCCCTCACCATGTGCTGGGATTTGGGTTTGGGGGAGCCCAGAGGTGCGTGGTCTGGTGTGCCCTGACCAGGGTCTCCATCTGCCCTGGGAACCCTCCAGCCCCGTGACCAGGACCAGGTCCAGACTTGCTCCTGACCAGGACGTGGTCCTGGTGCCAAGGAGCGGGCAGAGGAGCTGTGCCACCCCGCAGGAAGCTGCAGGAATTCGGGTCAGCGGGATGTGAGTCACCACAGTGGGACTTGCCCACGACGCCTCCTGCCTCTGCTCCGGCATGTCCCTGTCCCCATCCCTGTCCTGCCCACAGCCAAGGGAAGGGCGTGCAGCAGCCCTGTCATTACCCCGGGCTGCAGACCAGCAACACTGTTTTGGGAACAAGCCTATTATTAGTGGGGACACCAGCCTGGGCAGGCGTTTATGGATGAGGACATAGCTAAGTGCTTTCCTGCACATTTCTGTCACCCTTTGGGGACACACAGGGCCATGAACACCGGGGCAGGTTGCCTCCGTTTCAGCCTGCAGCCCCTAAGGCTGAACCATGGTAGTAGCTGCCCTTGGGCACAGCCCCCAGTGTCCCTTGAGACCCCCAGAGCTGCCATCACCTCCCCCTGCCCCGGGACAGAGCCGGGCAGCCCAGACATGGCGGCCCTTGAGACCCGCACCAGCTCTGGCCTGGGGGGATCCCTGTGTCCATCCCCTGCATGGAGCAGGGCCACCTTTAGGGCCCGTCCCCCCCAGCTCTGTTGCTCCTGCCTACGTTGTGCCCATCCCCGTGACATCCAGGAGGTGGTGGGTGCCTTTCCCTGCAGTGGAGGACTTTGGGAAAGGGGAACTGCCGCAGGTGCCAGCCCCTGCGCTGGTGGGCAAGGGTGGCCATGGGATCACGCCAAGCACGCCCTGCATCCAGCGCAGCGAGGAGGTGATAATTTACAATTCCTATTTTCACTTTCAAAACTGCTTTCTGGCAATAACAGATTTCTCAATCACCGCTACTCCTGTCTCCGGCTTTATGGGACCCGGGGGCTGCAGCACCAACGTTAGCAACACAAGTGCAGAAAAATAAATTAAAAACCAAAAAAAGCCTGGCTGGTCCCACGCCATCCCTACAGCCCTGAGCCGGGGCCGGCGCAGCTTCACAGGGCTTTGCCACCAGCAGTGATGCGCCCACACAGCACACGCCACCGCCACCAGGGCTGCTAACCTGGACAGGCACCTCCCTGTGTCAGCGTGGCCGGCACCCACTCGATCGGGCTATTTCAATGCTATTAAGCCCTTCTTAATGCTAAAATATTTCTGGCTACCATTTACAGCGTGTCGGTTGTCACTGTTAAGTACCAGGGCTAATTATAAATATTGATTTTTTTTTTGTCCTTCTCTTTTTGGGTTTCGATTCAGGCTGTTTTGCTGGGATTAAAAATTATTTTCCTTTTCCTTTTTTTCCTTTCCTTTTTCCTCTCCTCTCCTTCTCCTCTCCTCTTCTATGAGTGCCACCACCCAGCCTTTAATGCCTCATCTGAGGAAGGACAACATGGGGACACAGAATCAGTCCAACGAGGAGAGGGCAGAACATCTTCCCCAATGGCCCATCCTGTGTGAGGAGGACCTCAAAGGGGGTTGATGGGGGAAGGGGGCCTGAGCCTAGAGAAAAAAGAGCAGAAGCTGCACCACCTGGAGGAGGTGTGTGAAGGGAGATGCCCGGTCCAGCACAGAAAGGAGAGTGTGCTGTACATCATGGATTCAAAATCCTTGGCTGCCCAGCCTCAGTCCCTAGAGATCATCATCTTGGAAGCCATCTCCAAGGACAAGAAGAATGCAAGCAAGCCTCAATAGTTTGTTGTAGGGCAAAGCATGGTTCACCAGCCGGTTAGCCCCTGTGATGGCAGCAGCAGTTCCATGGCTGTACCACACTGGGGCTTAGATAGCTGTTTTGACTCCCAGACCATTGGGAGGTGGCTGGTCTCCAAGCAGGGAAGTGCTGCAGGAGAGCTGCCGTGGCGAAGCTACATGACCTACATAGAGGGTGGAGGTGGGGTCCTTGGAGGTGTTCACGTCCCCACTGACTTGACCGAGCGATAGTCCTGCTCTGAGCGAAGGCTGGATTAGAGATCTCCAGAGAGCTCCTCCAACCAACATTTCAAGGAAGCAACACTCAACGTTGCAAGGAAGCAACGTTTCAAGCAGTCCTCCTGTACAAGCACAAAAAAATCCAAAGGCAAATGGTGCTGTCCGAGTGCCGAGGCACGTTATACAGAAGCAAATAAAAGATCACAGACACCGCGGGTCATCGCCAGGCAAGAACAAAGGTGGCAGAGCTGCCTAACAAGGGCAGTCCCACATCCCTCAGCCCTTCCCACCCCAAAGAATCCTACGGATGGACTGAGAACACTCATAAGGTACTACGGTTGGAGGCAACGTAAGCTGAGACTTTACCTCGTTCCCTCTGAGGTATACATGTCTATTTTTCCAGCGGTACCCCATGCAAAAGAAAGTGGGTCCCCCCACACGTATGGTTTAATAAGGAAGCTGGTGGCCCACTCACCCAGTGGTGGGATCTCATTTAGTCCAGCAGTTTATTCAAAAGTGCATTTACATTGGTGCCATCAAAACTCACGCTGCTGCCCTGAATTACCTGGAACTGAACTGAATCTACAGCTAGTTTCATCTTAATTCCTGAATGATGGTATTTACAGAGCCAAGGAGTTCCTTGAAATAGCCGTCTTTGTCACCTTCCCTCTGCTCCTCGGCTGCCAGCTCCTCGTACTCACTGCGCAGGAGGCTGAGGGTAGTGCTGAGAGCCTGGTCCCCCCGGTAGCGCTCCTTGCAGAAGGCCATCAGCACGCCAACTGTCTTGAGGACCTTCTCCCGAGTGTCATGCTCTGGCATGGCCAGCAGGTTGGAAACGACCACGCACCAGTCCTGCTCCACCACCGCCGGGACCAGCTTGACTTGCCGGTACTGCTGGATTTTCTCTTCCATTTGATCTCCGTGCTGCGAGTCCTCAAGCAGCATCTGTGGGGAGTGGTGGAACATGGATTAATATCCCTATCAGAGAGCAACCGCTCCCAGGAGGTGACACATCATGGGAGAGTAGGATGCACATCCCATAACACCTGCCTCGGAAGATGACTTGCAACAGAAAATGAATACAAGGTTGTGTCCTGATGCCCTGGTTGCCTGCGCATGACGTTGGTCACAGGGACTGGTTGCCCACCCTTGGAAAACTCTTGGTGACCAGGAGGTTCGGTACCACACAGTCCTGAAAGGGGACTCAAGGGGAAAGAAGTTCAGCAGAAGACCTGTAATGTCTCTAGGACTGTTGCTCTGGGCTGCCGGACAGGATCCTTCAGCACCTAACGAACATCACCACTTGGCTTCATGAAGAGGCAGATGAAGGCTTCTGCGAGGGTGGGGAACCACTCCAGCCCTGGGCAAGAGAGAGGGCAGTCCAGCTCCCACCAGAAGCGATGAGACAACCCTGTCCCCAGGGGCCGTGTGGGTCCTTGGGGGCTGCTTGAGTCCCCAAGGGTGCCCGTGATATTTTCTCCAACCCGTCCATCAGCTTGGCGATGGACACCCCCTGTCCCCTGGGCAGCTGCTGCGGGGAGTCTGGTCGTGCCGTTTTATCCCACGGATTTATGGGACGCGGCAGGGACAAGGAGGGACGATGCTGAGGAGACCTCCCCTCTCCTGGTGCCCCAGGAGAGCTGCCTGCTCAACCCCACGCAGGATTGGGGGTGAAAAGAAAAGGAGGCAGCAGAAAAAGCCCTTCAGAGCACCGACAATTTGTACGTCAGTGCAGAGAGCTGCTGATGGTAGTTTCCGATTTTCAAACCAACCCATTTGACTGTCACCCAGCCCACCCCAAACCTGCCACCCCTGCATCCCGCCAGGCACCGAGGGCTCTCCCATCTCCCCCATGAAGGCACTGGGATCGATACACGGCATTCCCAGCCCGAAGGACAGCGCAAAAATCATTGTTTTAACAGAAACCCAAGAAACTGCCAGGCCTGAGGACTGTCCCTGGCCACAGCGGAGCTGGGAACAGACAGGGCTGCCGGAGGGGCGGCCGTGAATCGTGCAGCAGGGGAACGGTTCGGGTAAAATGCCCGTGTACGCTCCCTTTCCGTGTAAGCAGACAGACAGACAGACAGACAGCAGTGTCGCACGCGAGAGCCAGCACCCGATAAAATTTCAGAGCCGCAAAAAATAATTTGTGCCTTTACAAAGTCCTCTGGAAAACAACTGTTTTGACAATGCAGACGTTGCTCTGCGGTGCCTGAAAACCAAATATTACAGCAGTAATAATCCGGAGGACAAATTGGCTGTAAACGGAGTGAAAGGGGATTTAATTTCCATTCTCTGTAGTAAGAGAAACACATGGACTAAGTAACACGCGATGGCAAGGAGAGACAGGTTTTCAACTGACATTTGCAGCAGTAATCCAAGGTATTTGAAAATAAAACACTTAGCTTTGTGGGCTTGGTTCCAGCTGGGCCCCTCCGGCAGGCGGGGGCACAGCAGCGGTGGCATGTCCCCCGGCACTTGGCTGGCGGCCAGTGGCTGGACACCGCAGCCGAGCTCACCGCAGCGCGGCACCTGTGTTCCCTACTCGTGTCCTTGCCGTTTTGTCATTTAAACACCCTCGGGTGGAAACGGTGGTGGCGGTTTAATGAAAAATAAAGGTTTAAGCTGGTTCTGAGCTCTCCCCCCGGGTGCTCGTTCCCCACAGCAGCGACCTGTGGGATGGAGGGAACTCATCCCAACAGCATGGACCAGTGCCGATGCTGAATCAGCCCCTCCTCACCCTCATCCTAATGAGGATGCTCAGTGGCCCTTTGGCTCGGCGAGGGGATGAAGGCGAGCCAGGGACCTGGCCAGGTCTTGCCCCCTCCCTCCTAGCTCCTCACCTTCTCCACAATGAGGTCGTAGAGGAGCGTCACCACACGGACGTAGAGGGTCTCCATCCCCTTCTGCCTGAAGAGGCTCCTGAGGACCTGGAGGCCGCCAAGCTTGAGGAACTGCTGCTGGGCGTAGGGGAAGTGTCTCAGCATGGAGGACAGTGCAAAGAGAGCCTGGTGGGGAGAGAGGTCAATCAGCATGGAGGCCATGGCCACCACCTCTCTTCGTGGCATCCCATGGGGACAAGAGAAATGCTCCAACCCATTTGCGTGGAGCTCCCCAGCATCTGCATTCAAGCCTCTCCTCACCAACGGGCATCTCCGACAAGCCCTCTTATCTCCTGATTCCAACCCTCCCTGGCGCTGCGAGGCTGCCTAAACTTGAGTGACTTCCACCCAAACTCCCATCTGGACTGTCACCGTGTTCCCTAGAACAATAACCCAGAGGACCCTGTGGCCAGCACCTTAACAGACCCAACACCACTGCTTCTCCTCACAGTTCATACCCACTGGTCCTCAGTACAGAGCCCAGCTATGGGCTAAGGACAGGGCAAAGTTGGGGTCCAGCACTGCTCAGCAGAGCCTGATCCCCTCGAGACGATCTGGACACATGGGGAACATCCTCTCCCTGGCACCCACACGGTTGGAGGACAAGACCATGCTGTTTCCCAGGACATGGCCCCAAAACAGCATCTGTCACGGTGCAGCATCATCCACCGCCAGCGAGAGACACTGACACGCCTGCACTTGCCTCCTGGGCCTCGAGCGGCACGGGGTTAACAACGAGGAGGCAATTAGGGGCCAACCGCTGAATTTTACACTTGTCTACTTTTGAGGACGGAGGTTTGCAGAGGGGACGGGCTGACGCTGCCTGGGGCAGGGCTGCTGCCTGAGCGGGGACCGGGATGCTCATCTGGGCACCCGCCAGTGAGCTGAGCCGGCTCCTCCGCACGCCGAGGTGGACCGCACATCCCCCGCTCTCCCTGGACAGATCCGAGCTGACAGCCATGTCTTCCCCAGTCCCATTTGTTTCTATTTTCCATCTTCCGAGTTGCCGCCAGTGAATTGGAGGATGTTTCCATCTCCGTTTTTAACCATAGGCCAAAGGATGAGGGAGGGAAGAAATGCACTTTTGGCCTCGCTGCCATGCACTGCTGGGAGCGCCGGGGCAGAAAACCCACCGGAGCGGGAGTCATGGGCTGCTGCCTTGCGTGGGAACAGGCCGGGGCACCAAGCTGTCTTAGGGATCCTGGACTGGAGAGAGATGGGAGACCATACACAGTGTGGGAACTGGAAATTAAAAGCTTCTGTCCTCCTGGAAAAGAGGGTTGAACCCTCAGAGGCTCTCATAAGGTGGTGTGTAAATGCAAACAATACTGAGCTCATCCCTCTCGCTCTTCTCCAGGGGCTGCCAGTGGGAATCGCTCAGGTTTGCTGGAAAGAAGCGTCCCGCGCCCACTGCCCAGGGGTTCAAGTGATGCTGGTGACGGCCTCTGCACACCCAGTCATACCTTCCCACCCCAAAACAAGCTCCGGATTGAGCCACAGGCACTCCCAGGAGGAATTTCTGAGCGGGGAACATCCTGTGCTGCACCTCTCTGGCCAGGACCTCCTCCCACCCATGGCCAAAAGCAAAGGGGGTCCCCAGTGTCTTTCACCCACTGGAAGACTCTTACCGTGGACTAAAGGGGAACGTGTTTGTGGGAGCTTGTTAAAACACTGGCAGCACACTGCTGTTTGCACAGCACAGTGCACTGAAGATGAATGAAAGAGCCAGTGGTTCCCTCACCCCGCTGAACCCTCTTCTTGCAGGAGGTCACCGTGTTAAACTGTGGGGCTGGGCTCTCAGGAGCAGCCAGGTAATTTCACGGCCCGTAAACAGAGGTGGCATCGCACGCTAAAGCGAGGGTAATGAGATCTCATGCTCCAGGGAGTACGGCAAGGAGGGAGGGAGGGAGGCAGTGAGGAAGCCCCTACCCCGACGGACAGTCCTGCACATTTGGCCGGGGGCTCTCGGTGCTGCTTGGCTTGCTCCAAAGCCACCGCCAAAGGCAGGACACGGGGTCGGCGCCAGCAATTAGCTCCTTCCAAACGTCAGCTCCCATGTTTGTTAGCCTCTGACAGTTATGCCTGCCACGGGGACCCCCACCTTTCCTCCCAGAGGAGCTGCGGCACTGAACCCTGTCACCCGCGGCGCTGGCAGAGCTGCTGTGCGTCCACTGCTGGCAGTGGGGGCCAGACCCACAGCGCCAGGGCTGCCAGGGGAGGTCCAGCACCCTGGGGTGCACTGGAGCCCACTCACAGTGGGAAGCAGCACAGGGTCCCACACTCACGATGTCAGTGATGCCCCAAAGAGCACTTGTATCGAGTCCAGCATGAAAACGGCTTTACCTAGAGGTGCATCCCTGCCCGCTCACCTTCTTCTTGACAGCCAGGGGTTGTTCCGTAGCCAGAATAACCAGGAGCTTCTGCAGCGCGCCCCCCTCGATTGCTTCTATCTGGACTTTGGGGTTGCTGCAGGGACAAAAGCAAACAGCAGGTCACCAACAGAGTGGGGCACGGCAGGGTGGGATGGACCCCGGGTCTGTCTGGCGCAGCACCCCGCAGCGGACAGGAAAGAGGGTCAACCCAGCCTGATCCCAGAGTGAACCACCCCTGCTCCCACCAACCATGGCTTGCCATTATGGAGAAGCTGTGAGCCCTACAGGCCGCCCCAAACACAGCACACGACCAATGCAACCTGAAGCGATGGCAGCACAGCTGGGGAAGGGCACACCAGACCGTCCACATCACCCCACCCCATACCCATCATCCCCTGGCAAGGAGCCCTCTCCTGTGTTTCCCTAGCAGCTATTAATCCTCACACTTTGTATCGCATCTATTCCTTAACAGCCTTTAATTTTGACTCTCGCTCCCCCCCCCCCCTCACCTGCTCCTCACTTTCTGTTAACGTGCGCTGATTTATTTAAACACTCCTGTGCTGCAGCTCACCTGGGGGAAGCTCCTGCTTGTCCCCGGAGCCTCTGAATTACAAACTACACCTGGTCTCACCACCCACACACCTCTCACTTTGAGCTGCTTTTCTCCAAGCACTACAAATGGCTAAATCCATCCCTCCATCTGCAAGAACCAGGCTAAAATTTCACATTTGGATGTGAACAGCTGCCCCAGGTGTGGGTAGATGCAGATGAGCCTCACACCCTGTCTGCATCGCCCCCGGGTACCAGCTGCCCAGGCAGGGGCACCTCGGCCACACGGACGCTTTCCAAACCCACTTCTAAGTACATCTTTGAAGATGGCGGAGAGGTTAGATGCTCCAGGCTCCCTCTTTGGCAGGGTTTTCACAGTCGGAGCACAACACACCGGCTGTCTACATCCCGGATCCCCGGTCTCTCACGCTCCAAGGAAGAGCTCCAGCATTTCAGCCTTTGCTTGACTTTGAAGCAGCAATTGCACTGTGGCCAGACAAAGGTCAGACATCCCTGCTACAGCATAATACCCATAGCTCTTACTGCTACCAGAAAGCTGCTGGAGCAGCCAATGCCAAGCATCATCCAAGAAATAAGGGAGACAGAGGCAGACAGGGTCATAAAAAAAACAAAAACAGAAGACAAATGGACTTGGGCAGGGAGCAGCTTTGAATTAAACCCACGGCTCCAAGAAATACAGCAAAACACTAAGCTCATCTGTGTCAGCCAAAGTGCCGGGCAACCCCTCCAGCCCTTCCTGCTCCATTCAGGCTTTGCTTCCCACACCATTAGGAGTCATGCAACGGCTCAGAGGTGGCAGATCTGGTGTGCGGGTTCCTGACTGCAATTACCAGGCTGACCTCAAGGCAGGAAAAGGGAGATTGTTGAAAGCCACCTTTGATTTCCTCTTCTGCACCCACTTGCTACAGCAAACACCCAAGCAGAGCCACGGTGCAGGCACCCTGCTGAGAGAGGGACATCTGCAACTTGCCTGGACAGGGCAGGAAGGAGAAAGAACAAACCCAGGGGCTTCAGGATCCTCCTGCAGAAGAGATTTTTCACAGCGTGGTCCACACACGCACCCACAGAACCCCATGTGCCGGCACTGCAGCAGCCTCAGCACCCCTGGGAGCAAACCAGCTTCTGGTAATGCCTGGGTCGAGGTGGGACCCGATGCACGTTCCAAGATCTATTTATCCCCCATTCTCACCATGTCAACAGGTGCAGCAGAGTCTCCTCCTGCAGCAACAGGTTATTATTTCCCACCTCAACATGGTGGGAAATGACTCGTATGGCCAACCCCCTCTTCCTGCAGAGCAGCGATGGCATCTCTGATGGCCTGAGCTCTGATTTTGGAGAGTCAGGAGTCAACGCAGGCAAACAGCATCAGCCCCAAAACCTTCAACTGCCCCCAGGCAACCCCTGGACCCAAGGCAATTTCCCCCCAGATGACAACTGCTGCTCTCACCTCCAGCCATACCCGCAGTCGCACGGACAGTCACAGCCTCTCCAGCACAGGGATGGCACGGGGATGGTGCTGCAGCCCCGCAGCATCACGGCACCCTGTCCAACCTCAGCAACTTCTCCCAGGGCAAAGATGGGAAGAGTACAGTGGTGGGATGGAGACAAACAGCTCCCAGAACAGCCAGGGGTTGGCTGAAGGCTCGTCTAACTTACCCCACCAGGTGGAAATGTGCTAAGCGTGACCCTTGCCTCAAAAGATCCAGAGATAAGTAATATCTGTCTTACAGAAGTGAATGAATTCTGCACCTCCTTTTGGTCCAGATGGTTTTATAAGCCAGGCTTGTGATTAGACTCCTTTGGGAGTCCAGAGACACAACACCCAGAAGGCAGCAAAGAAATGCAGCAGTGAGAAGCAACACACGTCCCAAAGTCACTGAAGGTGCCCTTGGTAGCAAGTTAGGCACAGACGGTGCTCGAGCTGGGATGGCTGAGCATGGCCATGCTCACCACAACAGCACAAAACCTCCTCCTGCAGAGGCTGGGCAATGCGAGCAAAGCTGCTGGGGCCATGATCAGACCCCTGCGCATCTCCAAAACCCACCCAGCCACTACAGGAGATGCACAGACGTAGTCCTCCCGCTGTGACAAGCTCTGCTGCAAACCAGGCAGGAGGAGGAAGAAGAGGTTTTTTTCCAACTCTGTTTTTCCAGCGATGACAGCTTTGGTCCCTGCCTTTGTCTGTGTACTGTTGGGCTGTGCTTGGTTCTGCTTCGAGCAGAAGGGGGAAGGCACAGGACGCAGGTTCGGCTCTGCCTGGCACATCATCAGCCATGCTGTCAGGCACGTTTTCAATGCTGGGGCTCCGTCAACAGCGCGAACAAGAGGCAAAGAAACCACAGCTGTATTTCCAGACCCCAAGGAGGAGCTGGCAACTCTTGGCACTCAGAAAATGCAATTTCTGATCCAAAAACCCAACCAAATTTCACATGCAAGTCACTCTGGGCAAAGGAGACCAGAGTGAGCACAGAACAAGCTTACAGGCAGGCACTTTTCTGAGTATAACTGCATCAAAAGGGGACTCTCCTGTGCTGGAGACCTCTTAAAGCCATTCAGGGAAAACGTTAAGTTTGGGCTATCCAAGCTCTTTTGTCACATCTATCTAAAATAAATAATACAAACTCTTACAGCAAGGGACGCAACTGAAAAACTGGTGTGCCTTTTAGTGCTTGGTTGGTCACCTGGAGGATTAGATCTAATTAAAACCTCTGAACCATGGAGTTTTTGCCAAGGAGCACCTCTAGAGGTTAGGAAGCCTGGATGGTAGGCGTGCTGCTCGCTTGTCAATGTTTCTGTTGTTTAATGTCTCTACTATCAATAGTCTGGGCTTCATGCTAACAAAAAAGCTCGTTTGAGGGTTTGGAAAACTCAGCACAGATCTGTACAAATTACACTATCAAGCCCAGGGAAAAGGAGCCTGAACAAAATAAATACAATGAGACAGACTGAGGAGCGCTCGCGTGGGAAATTCAACCTGTGCTAATCTGCTACCGGATAAGGGGGTGGTGGCACCAGCAAGGAAATTCACTGCAATGAAACTCTGAGGTTGGGACAGAGACAGCCTACGACAACATCCCGTGATGCTACAGCGACGGCAGAGATTTGGGTGTGCTCAACAGATGAGATTAACCAGCCTCAGACCTGTGTAAGGAACAGCCACAAGGCTACGAGGACTCAACACAAGTGCTGTGCTCGGGTTCAAGCCACTTTCCAAGAAAGACACCTGCGTGATAAATGCAGCCCTGCTTTGTCCTTGGAGGACCCACCCTGCCTGCAGAGCCACACCGCATCCCCCTCTAGATGTGACTCTCACCACACATCTAAGGTTCTTGGGCCTCCAAGCCTCCATCACATCCATCTCTCTCCAATTCTGTTCCTGAAGAGTAGAAAACAAGGCTGGGTACAGGCTCATCCCGATTGACCCATGCAAGAAACCGCCTGGGTGCTGGAACGGACTGGGGTTAACCGGTATGCTGCTGGTGTTCACGCTGGCCAAGATGCGTTGAGCAGAGGTGAAGAGTGCGGGGAAACCGGACAGAATCCCTACTGCCTGCAGGCGCCCACGCCATCATCACTGAGGAGCTCCTTACAAAGCTCTGTCCTTCACATAGTGGGCTTTGTTCTTGGGCAGAAGTTCCTGAACTTCTTGAGACATGGGCCATCCACCCCAGATCATGAGAGAACCTCTGAACAGCTCTGGGCACGGGCCACCAGATCCTCTTGATACGGATCCTGGAGACAATACCCTCTTTCCCACAGTGGAGTCTATGGTCTACTCTCTGTGCTTTCAAACCTCAGCCCAGGCTGATCCTCCACCCAACTCCAGATGTCCCTGCTGCCTGCTCCTCCCCACCTTTCCCAGGGACCTCCGCAGACAGGCTCCCCCAGCAGTGATGGGGCTGCCACCCACACCATCACCAGCACACCACAGCATTTAAGACGCATCCCTTCTGACCACAAGACAAACAACTTTTACGTTTCCTACTGCTGCCTCCTTCCGAAGCTCCTGGAGGTGTGACTTTGCCAAGCACAAATTTAACGTGCCACTTCATCATGCTTCCCTCTCGGTGGCTGGAGGAGGGTGACCGTACCCTTCTGCAGAGAGGTGGTGGGGGGAACAAAAGTAGGGGAGGGAAAGCCACCAGAAAACCTCCATATGAGCCTGCCTGCTGCAGTTTGCAACGGCAGAAGGAAACACTCCATTTTCTGCCAGTTTATATTTCACTGCGTTGGAGTTACAACTTCCCACGAGGGGCCAGAAATTATTACAGTCAAGGCTTGTTTGCTGGAACACCGCAAGCCTCAACAGCGCACGGAGAGGGGAGCAAAAGGAATAAAAACAAGAGCTGACGCGCTGTGATCAGCGCTACCGGAGTAAAACTGAAATGAAGCTGCCGCAGCACCTCAGCAACCAGTGACAAGTCCTGCCTTGGGCGGGTGGTGAGGGCAGAGATGGGACCCAGCATCTTCCACCAGCTGCCGGGTCGGGATGTTTGCTCCCTCTTTCTTCCATTAAAGCTCTTTGGGGAAGCAGCAAGACCTCAGCACCAGGATGGCCATCTGAAGGAGCCACCCACCAGCCTGACGGAAGCTTCCTGGAGGAGATGAGGTCTCATGAGCTGAGATCAGAGTCCTCCAAACAGCCGCTCCACACGCTGCAGCTTGTAATCCCCCACACGCTGCAATTGCCCCGCACCTTGCCGTTGGGCTGTGAGGGACCCGCTCGGGGGGCGGCTGCTGTTGCTTCCTGGACATTGGTTTTGGACACGCTGAGGAGCAGCACCAGCACGGGGGACGCAGCTGCAGCTCCTGAAAATCCAGCATGGGCTTCTCTGCCATTTTGACTGGCAAACTCATTACATGGAAGCAGCTCCCATTTTGCTAAAGAAAGGATTTTTTTAAGAGTACTATCCGTCAAGGGATACCCTTACCCTATTCCTCCTGGGATGACCCCAAGTACACATGCAGAAATTCAGGAGAGACTTTTCAAAGTTTCTCCAGACTGCACACGTGAGGGGCATGGGAAGACTGAAAAGCAGCAACACAGCCCTGAGGCAACAGCGGCTCTTGAGTTAGATGGCAACTCACAAAATTAGATTTAAATTTAAAAAAAAAAAAAAAAAGGAAAGCCAAGTGGTGCGAAGGGACCTGAGGCTCCTCAGCACAGAGCAGGGCAAGCAAGCAAACACCTTTGTTTCTACCTCTCTGGCAAGGACACACATAGAATATTTATTTCTTGGCCTGCTTGTTGTACAAACCACACGAGACCCTACAAAAAAAAAAGGGTCACCTCCTTACTCTGAGCATGCAGGCAGAGAAAGACCAAAAAGAGGGGTGAATGGGGAGTGCGAGGGAGGGGATGCTCCTGCCTGGCAGGGACAGGGTGCTGAGCACAGGGCTTCTCCTGCCCCAGCTGGAACGTGTCCCGCTGCAGCGGTGGCCGCACACCCTGCTCTGGTGACCACCGGCTGCTGAGTTATGCCAGCATCCTCCCCAGGGCACAGGAGGTAAGTCTGGAGCTCATGCTTTGATGAAAGCCCAGCGCAATGGTTAAAAGGCATGATAATCACCGGGCTAGACAGGACTTAATGGGTCTCTTCTCCCGTCAGAACCAGCGGTCTGCGATGCCGCGTGGGAAATCAAAGCCGGGATCAAAGTCTGTAAGTCTGTGAAACAGCCTAAAAAATTTAGTGTAGTCTATTTAGCTTGTGCTATAACCTGAGGATCAGAAACAGGCAGCACAGCTTACCTTGCCCTCCCCCTCCACCCATCGCCCTCCCCTGTTTTCACTCCAAAATCTGTTAACGAAGAAAATGAGAGTGCGCCAATGCTTTGCTCGCAGGAGAATGAAGTGGCTCAGAACCGAAATGTGCCTACGACGGCATTACCCTGAAACACAGCTCCAAGCCTTGCCTGGCTCCTTGTGCCTCTCAAGCCGTCACGTCTGAGTAAGAATTTGAAAAGCAATGGAAAAAGGTCATTTCTGCAAGTCCTGGAAACCAAAAGCAATACAAGCAGGGTCACACGTGAAAAGGCCAATGACTTTTTCAGAGGCCTCTGTATTTGGAGGATTTCTGACAGCTCTTGTAAGGATATTCATGTTAAAATTACCTGACAAACAACAGAGAGAGAGAGAAAACTGATCATTACGATGTCAACGTTTAAAGGTTTGACTAGGATTCAGTAATTCCAGCCCGAACTATGGCTGTAAATCTCTGCGTAAGGGCAGAAAAAAGAGGCAGGATGATCAGCAGCTCATTAATACTTGCACGATTGAATTTTAGATTGTAGGTTTAAAGGAAAAAAAAAAAAAAAAGCATTAAAATAGCCCAAGTGAAAAGTGACACACGCAGAGAATACACTTTCCTAGTGCATTCAGAGCACTGGCTACAGCATGAAGTATCCCCATCGGAAATGACTGCAGAGTAGCTGCAGCGAGCCCAGCCGGCTCCGAATCCACGACTTCCCAGGTGCGTACTGGTGGGCTATGTGTTCCCTACTTTGTTCTTAAGAAGAAGATAACTGGGAAAACTCAAGGCCAACAAATTTCATCCCCCATCCCGTCCTCTGAAACAACCACCCTGGCTCTGCTGTGGGACGCCAGCAAATTATGCTTAAGTGGTGAATCTCTTACAAAAATACATATTTAACAGAGGCTTTCCATTATTGCAGAGTCTCACACCATTGAAAAGGAGATGGGATGGGACATTTGCACACGCAATATGACATATACAGGGTAATAATAAGATAACCTCAACTGCAACAAGGCTGCCTGCAACTATTCGGAGTTCAAAGGAGGAGGGATGAAGCCCAGACACCCCCAAAGCCCCCACCGAGGTCCGCATGCAGCAGAAATGGCCTAGAAAGCCTCTCCTCTGAGCATCAGCTCAAACCCGAGTTTATCACAGACAAAGGCCTTCAGAGCTACGACTTAAGGAGATTAAAAACCACCCAGAAAAATGGAGCCCAAAGTAGTTGTGCCAATCAAAATACAGCAAAGAAGAAAGTGGGGGTGAGGGGGGGGAAACCTGACAAAAGGAAAACTAGGTTTCAATAGGCAACACAATACAACAATTTCGTATGAAAGATGTGAAGCATAAAAGCGACGTTAGATGTTCAAAAGCACAGAATATAGGAGAGACATAAAAAAAAAAAAAAACTGAGAAGATGAAAATCTCCACTTCAATGCAATGCTGCCTTCTCACTTTCTACCAAGCCAGGCAGTCATCGCAGTAGCGGGGGAGCAGCAGCATCCCTGCGAGAGCAACACGGCTCAACGTGACATAATGGATTACACAGATGCAAGTATGGGTTTTAATGAGCAATTAGGTTATTGAGTATTTGTTGCTAAGAGGAGAATAGAACTGCAGAGAATAAGTTGGAGCTGAGTACGTGGTTCTGTGATTTTGATGGGCTAATGTGATACTTAAACCGAGGGAGCGTGAGTCACCCCAGAGAGGCAGAAATAGCGTGGAAGACTGCCTGGGAAAAGCTGAGGAACCTTGGCTTGCTCCCGACCACGCATCCACATCCCAGGCACCAGCAAGAGATAGTTGAGCTTCTCATGAGCCCTGCAACGTTCCTGCTGAAAGCAGGATGGCTATAACGTCCCGTTACAGATAAGCCCCGAGTTCCCCGGGGACACAGCAACATCGGGTTGAACTGGGGAAACCTCTGCTCTCAGATACGGGATGTAAGCAGGAATTACCTAACGTGAGTTTCTGGCCCTTTGCAGTCACGAGGATTTTGAGCTGGAAGCGTAGAGCAGAGCCACCTCTTGTGGCACGGCCAGAGTCGAGAGCCATCAAGAGCCCCACGGGGAGGGGACCCGGCTCGCCGAAGCCCAGAGAGGGCACGGCTGAGGCGACTAGTGTTTTGTAACGGGAAAAAAATCAGATGAGCTGCAGTGCTGTAACGTAGCATAACAGATGGATAATTAGATTTATATGAAGAGCTGTAAAAGTAAGTAATTAAATAAAAATACAGAATAGCGAATCTGCCGGAGCGAGACACCTCGCGGAGGTACAGAAAGCGCCTGCAGCCAGGACCCGATGTCCCAGCCGCAGGGGAGCAGGCGGCAGAGCCTGGGCGCCTGTTTGGGTCAACCGAAACGAGTCGTTGCCCAAATGACTGCTCCAGAGAGGAGCAATGGGAACAGAGGGACCAAGTTGAGTTGCAGCAAAAGCCCTCTTCCTTCTCACCTCTCCCCGGAGCAGAGTAGAAGAGTGACTACCAGCTCTGGACAATAAAATCTTAGGTGGCATAACAAAATCAACCACACCAGATTGTGCTGCTGAACGCACACAAACAACAAACCAACAGGCGGTATTTATAGCCGTAGAAAAAAAGGTACCGTGAAAACGGGCTGGAGATTAGCACAGGGTAACAAAGCGAGCCCAGACAGGAATCCCACTGTCCTGGTACGTGTGAGACTCCCCAGGACACCCCCCTGGAGCCCCTCTCTTCTCCTGACCCTCTGCTTCATCAGCTCTGAGCTTTATTTTGGTGCCAGCACACACCCCCAGCTATGCGAACATCAGTGCTGACAGCTGGGTGACTTGCTTTGGAGGGGGCTGTTGTGCATCTGAAGCTCCCACCGATGCCGGGGCAAGTGGAGGGGTACAGCTCCTCAAGAGCCTCAGATACCAGCTCAGCTTCAATGAGTTTAATCAAAGACCCACAAACCGTTTTATGATTAAAAAGCAAAAGTTTTTTTGATTCTCGGGGCTATCACGGTCACCCTGTCAGCACAGAGGCAGAGGAACCCGCAGAGGAAAGAGTATGAAACAGCCCCATCAAGGCTAGCCCATCTTCTCTGTTCTCCTGACGGTGAAGGATGGGCCCGTGCGGTCCACTCTGGAGGGTCTGTCAGCCCGTTGTGATTTAAGGGCTGCGCGGGGTGACTCATGCTCTGTCTGCGACAACCAAGGGAACTGCGTGAGCTCTCTTCCAGCACGTGTGGAATGACTGATCCTTCCGGGTAGGTATGAGCAAGTGCTCCACAGTGCATGGAGAAGGACATCACAGAACTCCTCCAGTGCTCTATCACCCAAACCGATGTTTTATTTCGAGGCGTAAATCAACCTTAAGGCTCTATGTGCCACGCTTACAAAACACTCCCTGTGCATTTCTGAAAGGCGGTTATTTTACCATAGGTCAAATGCGTAGCAGCGCCTAAGGATGGGGTCTATTTCATCAGCGTTAATAAAAAGTGAGCGGTTCTCTAAGAGTGCAAGCAGAACTCATTTATTTCCCTGCCATTTTAGCCATAGCCCACAAAAATTGTGTTGATTTCTTTTCAAAAATCACAACACAGCCAGGAACAAGGAACAAATACTGCAGGATTAATACCACGTCCTTGAGCTCATCCAGTGTTTTTCATCCCAGAGAATTCAAAGCACTCCCTGATTTATAGACAGGGAAACTGAAGCACTCCCCGGAGCATCGGCAGCCGTACCAGGGCTCGAGTATGAGTGCTGGGCTCCTGCCTCCCCGCTCCTCCCCTTCTTCACACTCCTTTTCTCTGCACACCTCCAGCCTCCTGGCTCCAAAACTGAACTGGCCTCAGATGGTGGCAAACACAGAGTGCCCAAGGTCTTTGCTGCTGCTGCAGGAGCCCTGAACAAGACCCTTCTGCGACAGGAACTCGCAGTGGGGCAGCTTTGCACAGAAGCATCCCTGCAAGGTCTGCCCTGTGGCACTGAGCATAATTCAAGGCATGCAAAGTTACTCAAATATTCCAACAAAACCCATTCATGTGCCTTAGGTATCATGAAAACACTGCAAAAAGCTGTCTGAAAGCTCCGCAAGAAGGAAGCCTTAGTGCTAACCGCTGGGCTCCTACCACTTCGGCTTATATTCTCGAGCGGCAGCGAGTGTCTATCTAACTCATCCCACTAATAATCTTGAGAAACGGTAAAAGGTGGCCTGAGGCTAAGACCTTCGATTGTTATTCGTTTTATTTGTTTGCCTGCTCATTTGAGCCGCTTTTTCTTTAAGACAAGTGCTAATAAGAAAGCCTTTGCCTGGCGCGTCCCTGTTGGGAATGCCAGCGGAGCGCAGGCACTCTCCAGCTCTTCCACGAGACACAAAGCGAAGTGTGAGAACAGGCACTTCACTTCTCTCTCTTCCAGCAGCATCTTTGCGATGCTCTGTCCTATTTTAACCCTGCCATCTGTTCTGCAACTCTCTGCGTTCCTCCCGTAACCGAGGAAGGCAGCACATTACATCGAGCAAATCTTTCTATCATCTCCCACCCCTTTTGCTTACGGACGTGCCCCGGAGCACCCCCGGGCACCACGACGGAAGGTATTGCTCTTAAACAACTGATCCACTCATCGCTTACGAGCCTCATCTCAAACCACCCCGCTCCTCTCCAGGCGAGGGAAGATGCTGGATCACAGGGAGAATCACACCCACTACAATGTCATGTTTTAAACTCTGGCTGTTCCTAGTCCCACTGGGTTTAACAGTGCTATTAGAATCATTTTAGACTAGAAAAGTACATTTGTTTCACTGAGTCATGATTCAAAAACGAGACTTTGCTCCATTTACAAAAGCAAATCACCATCTCGCAAATGCCAAGCGCAGATTTCAGCTCCAAAAGCGAAGCCTGGGGAACGCTTCCAGCCACAGAGAGAACGGAAAAGCTGCATCTGCAAAAGCTGGGAAACCTTTTTTTTTTTCTTTATCTGGTTTTCATAAACAGAAAGCATGACCTGTGGAACACCAACTCCTGGAGAAATCTAACTGACTCATTCTGCATCAGGCGACTTAATCACGCATTAATAGAGGGGAGAGCGACAGCAGGAGTGCCGCCATGGGACCAGGGACCACGATGCTGCAACGCAACCCACAGACGATTCAAGCCAGTTCCTGGGTGGGAAGCCCTCAAGGAAAACTTGGGAGTCACAGAAAGCACCAGCAATTCTTTCTGCTTTCTGATTCATCCCTACTCAAACACCCACATGCCACGGCAGAGGAGGCTGAAACTGCCACATTTAGGATGACATTTTAAAAATCAAGGTTGTGCTGCTGATGGTCATTAAAAATCCAACAGCATTTTTCAGAAACAAGTGGGTACCCGCACTGGTGTCCCTACCAAATATCAGCACAGCAGTAATTTTTCTAGCAGCTTCAGTTAAAAGATAA
Source organism: Vanellus vanellus (assembly GCF_965231255.1). Classification (NCBI taxonomy): domain Eukaryota; kingdom Metazoa; phylum Chordata; class Aves; order Charadriiformes; family Charadriidae; genus Vanellus; species Vanellus vanellus. The sequence goes on from NC_138918.1 coordinate 19,995,401, forward strand.
AGGAAAATTGCACCCACCTATAATTACTGTTATTACCGTTGTTGTTTTTTAAACATTCGCTAGGTAACTTTATATTTTCTAAATACAAAAATAAGACGGAAACATTTCCCCAAACCTTTCTAAGTGTCAGATTCATCTCACTTAACATTAGACACCTAAAATTAAGCCATCTGGCTCAGACGAGCTGCCTGGGCTCCCTCAGTAACATGTTCCAACCTGTGGTCTGCACACCCCTGGAGACCCAACCACCCTTTCTGTATTTCTACCAGACTTGCCCGGGCTAATCCAGAAAGGCTAGTCTACGGTCTGAGGCCTTGGATTCGCTCTAGAGGGGGCTGCATCTGTTTTGAAAAGCATCTGAGGAATTCACGGTTACCGGCAGCAAGCAGAAATGATGATTCGCCCCGTGGGAGGTGGGGCTGTCTTTCCCTCCTGTCTTACGATGGGACGATTTGACTTTTGGAGACGTCTCTCTCCGCTGGTTGGAGATGAAGCCTGGATAGGTAGCTCAGGTGGACCCTCATAAAGGTAGACTGAAGCTAGGTGATGTGGATCCCATCTTCAGAGAGAGGGTGAACGAAACACCTACGAGTGCCTGAATCAAGCTGTCAAGGAGTTCAAATGACCAAGCTAGCTAACAAAACACATTACTAATGCAAGGAATATATAAGAAACAAAGCCACAGCAGGTACCACAGCCAAACTGGATGCTCGGAAACGGCTGGAGCAAGGAGAGGAAGCATGTTCAGAAGATTCATTTTGCATAAAAGATGCAGTGGAGTAAGATAATTATGCAAGGAGAGGGAAATTTCAGCAGTGTGTCCTACATCACTGACGGATGGAGAGAATGGATACCTCGACAAAGAAAGCCGACGTGCCAATTAAGTTTTAATGACCCTAAAGGCAAAGAGAAAAAGCCCTCATCTGCTACGGTGGAGGAAGGAGCCAAGAGACAGACTTAGATTGGCAATGAAATGGTTAGGAAAAAACAGAAAGATCTTTAGATGAACATTGTCTCTGTAACGGGGAGCAGCGATAGGGGCATCAGAGGTAGGTTCTTCGAGGCAGAAGATACGGGATTAATCACCAGGGTAGAAGAAAGCTGTGAGAGTGGTTGCGGAAGACGAGATGCCTGGATTCAGAAACAGCTTGAACATGAAGGGTGAAGGAGGAAGCGGGGTGCAATTTATTCAACGCTCTGGAACTGTGGAAAGACATACGCTACGCAAATGTTAGCTGTGATGATCACTTCCCACTGCTAGACTTCGTTAAGAGAGGACGGGAAGGTGACACAACCAGAAGTTCACACATGTGCTGCGAAGGCGCAGGAGGAGAGAAGACTTGCCAGTAATTGCTGGGATGTAAAACCCCAGTCGATCGCAGCCTAGTAAACAAATCTGGGTCTGCGTTCCCACCTGCTTTGTACTGAGGAAGAGAGGGAAGCCACTGCCCAATGGGTCTGCTGAGGGCATGGTGTACACCGCTGGGTGGTCTGTCTGCCCCAGGGGTGACGGGGTGCTGTCTCTGCCTTCAGAAGCTGTAGATGCTTAAGGAAATCACTTCAAAAACTAATGGTCCTAAACTGGTGCTCTCTGCCCGGATGGCCCTTTGTGAACCCACACAGGAGCACCCTGCGCTGAGCTGCGCTGGTGTAGAACATCTCCTTGCCAACATCCATCAGCTCAGCACACAGCAGTCAGACTGATTTCAGGACGTTTACACAAAGGAGGTTGCCACGGCCTCCAGCTGAGTACACAAACTCTACGAGATGAGAAGCTCTGCGCTAATGACTAATGACACAAGTGCATCATCCTCCCATGGCCATCCCCTGGAGTGTGAAGCGCTGGCCTCCTTCCCAAGCGGAGCTGCTATTACCTCCCACAGACAATATCCACTACTGATTTGTGACAATGAGATCAGCATCCACAAACGTCCTGCCTTCTCCTGTCCTTACTTACAGCCTTCCCTCTCTGCTCCCCCCAGCAGCAAGGACACCAGCTTGCCACCAGTCTGAGGAGGCTCAGTACAGCTCTTCGTCCTCCCCCACCATCTGGGCTGGCTCTTCACCTTACCCCAGAGCTGATGGCATCAGGTGGTGCCAGCACAGCAAGGTGCAACAATCCCCAGGCTGGGCAATGCAGAGGTCAAAAGGTATTGTGGGTGACGTGACCTGTCTGAGCAGCTCTCTGGAAACAGTCACCACACAGAGAATCAGTCATCACACTGACCTACCTCCTTCCTATTCTTCTTCTGCCTATTGTGCAAAAGCAAGAAAAAAATTCTCAGTTTGATCTCAATTGATCAACTTGAAATTCAGCAATGTATGTCATCTGCTCTGCCCCAGGAGGGCACACTGGACAACAAGAGCCAGAGACAAACTGATTATCATGTTGGGAAATAGGACTTCATAGAATCACAGAATGGTTTAGGTTGGAAGGGACATTAAAGACCATCCAGTTCCACCCCCCTACCCTGGGCAGGGACACCTCCCACCAGCCCAGGTTGCTCCAAGCCCCGTCCAACCTGGCCTTGAACACCTCCAGGGATGGGGCAGCCACAGCTTCTCGGGGCAACCTGCGCCAGGAGCTCACCACCTTCACAGGGAAACATTTCTTCCTAATATCTAACTTAAATCTCCCCTCTTCCAGTTTGAAGCCAAGCCATTACTCAGATACATTTTGTTTAAGTCCATCCTGAAGAACAATGATGTTTAGTTCAAATTCTCTCTCTTTTGTGTGCCTTCTCTGTAAATTCCCCAAATGCAACACAAATCTTCTAGCACAGGATGAATCTGGGCAAGTTCCCGGTCCTCAAACGCTCATTCATGTTTATGTCCTTCACGCTGCGCTGTGACAGCACGCATCGCATAATGCCTCGGACAATCTGGGTCCACATATTTATGGCAGTGGACCTCCGTGTTTCACGGCACAAATCCGGGGACCTACAGCCGACTGAGGACACATTACTCGGTCTGAAATGTAGGCCACAAAGCTACTTTAGTTCTGCTTTTGCTTGTAAATCAGGGGCTTACATATGTAATTGGCCTAACCGTAAGAGCAAACAACAGCAGTGGTAGCACAGTGCCAGCAATTATTCATGCCTATAATAAATGCCTGTAAAATTGAAAGCCAGCCTTTAGAAATCTGGCTCCTTACCGCACACACAAAAAAAACCCCAAAAACTCATTTGCAGGGTTTGGCCGGTGGAGGTTTTCATTTGTGCAGGAGAGACTGGGGGGGGGGGTACAGTTGTTTTTTTTTTTCATTCTATAAAAGCACCACTCATGCCTATGTTTAGGTCACAGATTATTTTGGCTACATTTCAGGGTTTTGGAATAGACCCAGTGACAGGCACGGAGGACAAATCTGCCCCACGTATTAACAGAGTAGGCCTTTGGGAACAGGCGCAGCGGGAAACATGCGGGAAACAGTACATTTTTTACAGACAGCCCTTCTTCCCTGCCTCTGCTGAGCCAGAAGCGAGCCTGTGGATGAGCTGTCATCCCTGGAGATGACGTACAACCACCGGCCCTACCACTTCTGGGCAAATGACCACGTGGCGCTATTGAGTGGGAGAGCAGAGATGCTGACCCGGTGTCTTGGACAGGTCCAACTAGTTAAGGATGGCATCCGTGCTGGTAAATCACTCCTTTGGGCCGAGCCGCAAATAGCAGGCTGCCTCTCTTTGCCCTCTTCCACCAACTGTGGCCACGTCTCACCTCAACAGGGCAACGCGGCCGTCCTAGGACTTGCAGGATGAAAGGTGTGATGAGATCATTCTTTTTGCTACACGTGTTTCTCATTCACACCACCACAGCAACCCCTATAAAACTCTTTTAGCACATTGCTGAAAATCAACATGGTCTTCCTTGATGGTAAAGACCCTAATGGCAACAAAAGTCTGCCCACTGGGTGGTCCTCACAAGCCAGCAGACACCACTCTGCTGAGATACTATCAATTTTAGTCCTTGAATTGCTTCGGCAATTAGCAAGGCTGAAAGGTGTTAACACAGTGAGCAATCAGAGAGAGAATGGAGTGACTATCAGGGAGCAGACCTGCAGCCTGACGTGCTGGAAGGCACCACACAGACATGGGCGACTACCAAACACCCCTTCACACAGCAAACAGGCACGTCAGCACGCCACTGGCACAGCATTCATCCCAATGCCCTAAAAAGCAATGCATCAAGTCTTCTCCTTGGTCCCCACTGAGTGAAACACACAGGCACCTATCACAAGATCTTCCAGGTGCCCTTCCATGCGCACCTCCTCATGCACCCATCGGCCAAGGGCTTCAGGGTGCGTGGTGCAGTGGCTTTGCTGGTCTCACGTTCCTCCAGCATCACGTCAGCCCTTTGCTTCCTCAGCACTCGCTGGGCAGCAGCAGATTTCTCCCACTCCAGCAGCAACTTGGAGCATGACAGTAGCAGAGGGACCTTTGACATGCTTTGGACCTCCAAGGTCAGAAGGTCTGAGGGACCGACAGACTTCCTTAACCACGAATCAACTGTTTTATATTCTCCTTTGGCATTTCTGGTTGTTTTTCTCCTGCTTTAAGCAGTGGTTGAGCATGAATGAGAAGAGCTCCGTAAGGACCGCTGCCCCTCTCTTCTCTATGTAAAGCTTCCCTCTTCAGAAATTTTCTGTAACTACCAAGTTTTAGTATCTTCTGAAGGAAACCACATTCATCACAGTTCAGAAGGGACCTTTTGGCCCAATCCCCACTAGAAAAACTGCCAAACTGATCCTCCCATCTCACAATTAACAGTGACAGAGACTTTGCCATACCGGGCAATGCGGTGCTGCTATGACAACAGGAACGGGAGACTCGTTAAGGGACTCATCGAGAGGGATAACGAGCAATCACAGCTCTCAGAGAAGGCAGAAATCAATGAGAGCTGTTGATATTGCAACATTTTGCTGGATCGGGCCAGGTATTCGGTGAGCTTTGAGAGGTTGACTCGCATTGTTAGGGCATGGTGGCTGCGAGTACAACTTCTGAGGACAGGCAAATTCCTGGGGAGTAGAGATGAATATTCATGAAGGAACTCAGTTTGGGAAAGGAAATGAATCAAGTGTGACAAATGCCGCCTATTAGGAAAAGAGGGTGGCGTCTATTTTTAGTGGAGTTAAGCAAACATTAAAGCTCACTCTCTAAGAACTCCAAATAATACCATTCGCTGGCTCTGCCTCTCCATCGCCAGATAAGAATTTAGCGGCACGTTGCCACCAGCCAAAACCCGCTCGCCTGAACATAAGTTTTCCGATTTAGCCCCCGTATGTGTTTTATAAAAATAAAAGTTTTAATCTCTAATCTGCATAGGAAGATGTGATGGTTTCCACCAGGATTTATTTTTCCCCCTCCCCCCTCCAGAATCATAAGGCTTGAAGGAACCTTTTTAAGACGGAAGAAAACGCTGCATTCAAATCTCCTAAAAGAGCACTCACGCGGAGCTGTAATCACTTCAGATGCACAGAATTATCAGGAGGAGAAAATTCATCTCACTTAGAATCAAGACCCAATTTGAAGCAGAAAGGAAGAGGCTTGGTTTGCCGCCGTGCCAAGCACTCAGACTTTTCACTGAAGTCAAAGAAGCTCCAGCTGCTCCCAGCCATTGAAAATCATGCCCAGAATCTCTAGCGAAACTTGTTTGCCGAGATGGCAGCAGGCTGATAAGGATGTTGACTATTCCAAATAGGCCCACGTTATTTTATATTTTTAGAGATACTTAGCCTGCCTATTATTATTATTAAGCAGAGGTGGAGTATTTACTGCCTCCTTCTCGGAAATCTGTAAAAAGGCTGCCTTTCAGCAGGCTCCTCTTTTTTTCTGGTGAACATTAAAGAGTTTCCTTCTCACTTTTCAGAATTATAAAATGTCCAATTAAATAAGACAGCAGAGAGAGAACATTGCATGATAAAAATAACGTGATCCCCACAAAGCTATTTGAGTGGCCTTGATCCCATAACCTAAGGTGATCACAAGCCAAGATTCAGACCAGAGTGTTTGGAGAGGTCTTCCCAGGGTTGTCCTAACAGCCAGCATTTAGAAAACCCCTGGGCAAGGGGAGAGCACGAGCCTGGGATGAAGGACCCTCGCAACAAACTCTCCCCAGGCTCAGTCTAGGCGCCACTGGTTCCTGCACTCTCCCCTACCGTGCACCAAGGGCCAACTGTTCAAGTCAAAACGCCCCATTTCTTACCAACTCCTCCACCTGCAGCACCACGTGGCTTTGGGCACCTCTCCTGTAGAGCTTCAAACGTGGTCTTAAAAGATGGCTTAGAAAGAAGCAGCTCTGAAATTAGACGTGTCAAATATTTGTTATTGACATCTGTCTGCGGCACCAACCAGGCTGGGTGAAAATCAACAGCAGAAAGACAGCCTTTCCCAGAGCAGCCAAATCCTGGGAAATCTGTTGGCCGCACACACAGGTGGTGTCAATCTCATTTGTGACTTTGGGATCAGAGGTGGTGTCTCCTCCTGAGGTTCCCTCCCTGGCATCTCCCTCCTAATCGAGTATCCCCACAAATTCCTTGGCTTTCGGGTTATGAGCTCCCCTGTCATCTAGAGGGGAAGATGCCCATCATTAATGAAGTGTGGCTCCTTACTGGGTGCACTGGGGCACCCTTCATCCCCAGCACAGCACGCATGTGGCTGGGTCCCCACCAGGACAACAGCCAGCACGCAGAGCTCACCGTATATCACCTCCTTGGCGCATTACAGTGTTATTTGTTAGCAAAGTTGGGCCCGTTGTCCTTTAAAGAGCACATCTCCGTCCCTCAACGCGCCGGCCCTCAGCAGCTGTTGCCATGGTTATTACATTGGAGTGCTTTTCATCAAGAAGATGCTGCAACTGCTGAATTGTCTCTTGTGAGAGTTATTTAGGAATAACTAGTTAGTAAGTAGGAATAACGGGTTCAGACTGCCCACAGAAGCCAGTGATCCCAATTATTTTTGCTTTGATCCTGCCTTCTATTCTGGTCTCTGCCAGGTTCGGGTTTTAAGTGGGGGTCAGAGATAAGCAGAAGAGAAGGAACGGTTCCTCAAGGGAAACGCACTCGGTTCTGCCAGGAGATTAAAGGTCTCTTTTCATACAAAGCCTCTGCTTTTCAATCAATCATAAATAGCCTATAACAAGGCAGAGCAATCAACCAGGAGACATATATCCTCACCTGTCAGGTTCAGGAGAGAAGTGAGATGTATTTTCCAGCTCCATCATGTTAATTGTTAATCAAGATATTATGGGCACAGCCCAAAACCTGTTCATCAGTCAAGGGGAGTAACCGATGTCCCAGTGCTCTCCTCCTGCAAGGCACGGCCTGTGCCCGTCCCAGCGGGCGAGAGTGGCTCTCACAGCAGGCACCAGCCCACGGCTCTGCTGGGGGTGCCGGCAGTTCGTGTCGAGAGGCGGCCGCGTTTCAGACCCACTTTCAGCATCACAAAGTGAGGGAATAAAGCCTGCTCCAGAAAGCCAAGGCCGTTTTGTTTAGCTCTCATTTAAAGCTCTGCAGAGTGACTGGGTAATGATGGAGCTGGTTTCCCCCTGCAGATCGGGTCCCACAGCGCAGTCCTTTAGGCTTTTAACGACATAAATGCCTTTTTCTGCTCTGTGTTATCCCTGGCACAGGGTTTGGGTAGGGAGGTGCATACCGCAAGACCTGAAGAACAGTGCAGATAAAGGAGAGGCACACGGAGCCCGCTGCAGCCTGTGCATCCACCGGCACCAGCGTTTCCCTAATCCTAGCCTGTTACAGCAGAGAGGGCTGCCCAAAGCACCGGGATCCTCCCCACGGAGGGATCCAAAAGAGGGTAGAAGACCTCAGCATCATTCACAGGAACAAGTCCAGGGGCAAGAAAAACATATTAGATATAAGCCAAGCACATCTCACACCCAGAGACGAGCAAAGACGCCGTGCTGTGCCATGGAGGCACTCAGCAGAGCCGCAGCACTGGGTTTTTCAAAGGGTGTCCACCCAGTAGCAACTGGTAGGGACACCTGAGCTGGCTCAGGCACTGAAACTGGAGCCACCAGCCTGCTGCAACACCAGCTCCTCTGGGGTCGGGTTCACCTCCTTGTCCTGGCAAGGCAATGCATGGCCGGTGCAGAGCTGCACAGCGCCGACAAGCAGGTGACCGCATTGCTCTGCAACCACCCACAGATGATGAGCTCTTTCTTGCAAATAGACTTGACTTCCATAACAGTCACACGCCGAAGACAAAGAACTGAATTTGGATGATGTGACGCCCAGAGAGATCGCGATTCAGCCTTTCCCGAGTTACCAAAAGAGACCAAAGACGACTTCACTTATTCTAGCTGAAGAAGCTGGATTTAAAGAAATTAAATTTGTCGGTTCATTAGCGTGTAACATAAGAATGAAAAATGCATTTCTAATTCCTGATCCGCTAATCCACAATCCGCTGATCTGCAATCCCCAGAGTCCCCAGGGAAAGAAAAGAAAATCCACAGCAGCCTTGTACTATTTCTCTAAGATTTCCTGGCCAGGTCCTGGAGAAAGAGCTCACACTAGGGAGCTTTCCTCCCTTTACAAAACACACCTCGGCAAACATGCTGCCGCACTAAGGGGTATCAGGGGTAATAAAACCCAAATTGCACTTGTCAGAAGCAGCAGACAACGGATGTTGCGTGAGGTTCTGGGCATGATGCTTTATGTGTTTTCACAGCTCCCGATCGATCTGCAGTATCAGCTCATTTGCAGCAGCCCTCCCACTCGTTAGGACAATTAGCAAGGTCCAAGTCCTGTTCTTAACTCGGAAGTGCTGCTACTGCGCTGCAGGATAGTATGCTGGCACCTGTGAAAAGACTGTCCCGGTTGGACCTAAGAGACGTGTCCCTCTGTACCTTCTTCCCAGCTGATGTGCACCCGTGGGAGCGGCTCCTCATCCATTGTGCCTCAGGAAGATCGGGTCAACGTAGCCCTGCTGTCAGGATATGGCAAGGGTGTCACAGTCACAGGCCCCTCAGCCAGTACGTGTCCCTTAAACCACGATCTCCATGGGCAACATCAACTTTCTACACCAAATTCTTCTTTATTTTAGACCTTTCTGCCTCGTTGAGGGAGCTAAGGTGGAAGCATCCACAATCCTCTCTGGTAAGCACATCCCATGCCAGTACAACCCCGTGCACAGAGGGAAGATCAGCTGTGAGCACTGAGCTGCGGGGTGGGAAATGAGGCCATCTCCTGGGGATACCATGGCACTTAACCACTCCCTTCATACCCCCTCCAGACAGACGTGCTGACATAAACTCCATAAACGATCTGGTTTTGCCTTTGCAAAGCACCTCTGTTTTCACTTGCTGCTTCTCCCCAACTCCGTGGCTGCTCAGAAGTTGCTGCCTACGCAAGCATGGTCATGGTCTGAGCTTCTAAAGCAAGCTTGCATGGGGAGGACTTGCTCCCAAAACACGATGGACAGATCTCCCTTCTGCAACATCTTTCCTTTCTCCTTTCCAGCAGGTATGTTAGAAATGCTGTCAAGGTCTGTAACTACAGACTCCAGAAACACCCACTAATGCCAAAGGCAGTGCAGATAACACCCCCTGGTATTTCTCTACTACTCCCTTTCCAGGGGCAGATCCACCCTCCACATCTCACAAAGATGTGAAACCACAGCCCCTGAGGGAATTGCTCAGGTCAAATGTGGAGCAGAGCCTGAACTTGCTGCCCAGCTCCCCACAACACTTCCACACCTCCACATTCCCATTCCCAAGTTTTTTGGAGCATGCCTCCAAACGTCCCCCTCCTCCCAGCTCTGCTCTCCATCACGGCAGTCACACAAGAGCCATCATGCACAGCTGCGGGAAGCTCGAGGCCAGAAATAGCAGCTCATTACTAAAGCACGTCATCACACGCCAAGAACCCCGATACACCCTCCGATCCCCTCCCCGTAACCCCGACCCGCACACCGCTTTCACCGCTCCACCAGCCCGTCCTCCCCGTGCCCTCCTCCTCTTCCACCTGGAAGGGGACAAGCCAGGGCTGGCTCTACCAAGTGACATCTGTAGTTCTCCCGCTGAGCTCTCCAGCCTGTGCTCGCGGAGATTCACACCGGCTGAATTGATCTCCAGACGCTGACGGGGTAGGACCAAGTCCTGTCTCCATTCCACTCTTGAAAGTTTCAATTAATCATAAAGCCAATTCCATTTTGGGCTCCATCTGTCTTTATTCCTTCAGGGACTAATAATGCCTCACCGTGTGTTTTCACACACTAGTTGAACTGAAATTAAGACAGATTTCAATATGAAATGCCCAAGAAGAAAATGCTTTTTTTAAAAAAGAAAATTTCAGAGTTGTTGCCATTCTCAGCTTGGAAAAAGATCTTGTTAAGTAAAAGCAGTGGGGTATTAATTTGGAAAACAACTCAGCTCATTGTAAGACATGCAAACACACTAAAATCATATTTATGGGCTTTTATGACAGACTATGTATGGAAATGTAGCACAATCTGCTTCCAAAGGGAGGTGAGGAACATGCAGAGGGAGATCAGAAACACTCCTGTGTGCAGCCGCCGACCAAAGGGGTTCTGGCAGCAGACACCCCGCTGCACCAGGCACGGACTGGAATCCAGAAACCCTTCTCAACCCTCTCCGTTGCACTGACAGAAATAGACAAAAAAAACTAAGAACCCTTGAGGTTCATCACATATGGCAGGTTTTAGCTGCTTGAGGCTTAGGGAAACCACGTTTGCATGTTACCGTACCGTTACCACCTCGGGTTTTTTGTTCCTACCTCTCCAAATTCCAGCCACAGGGGCTTTCTGACCAGCCAGGCCTGCACGGCTGCTTTAATAAGGCAATTCCTATGTTGATCTGGTGGTTTATACGAAGCAACAGCCCTAATTATTGATCTTGGCAGATGGAGCTAAGGATAAACGACCTGTCCCTTGAAACAGCCACCGCAGAGCTGTGCCCATCGTCTCTCGGCTGTCGATCCAGCAGCACCAACGCGTTCACTTGCTCCTCACCCACGCAAAGATGCGGTCCCACTTGGGTGAGAGCCGAGACTGACGCAGGCAGGGATGCTCAAAGCACAGGTCAGCTCCAGGATGATTAATAGAAGGGAACGGGTATGGCTGGGCAACAGGAGAGAATAACTGAGAAAGAGTCAGGAACGTGGAGAGAAGCAGCGTGACAGGACATTTACCATGACCCACATATCACCTGGGCTGCAGCTAACAGCGTCTGACTGCGGGAAGAGACCTTTCTCTTTCCCATCCTCTATTTTCAGGGCATTTAGGATTAAAAAAAAGGAGAGAGAGTCTGGAAAGGATGGTTGCAAGAAATTATATGATGCGCTCCACGTTAAATTCATAAGAGACAAAAACAGAGAGAATCTGTGAGAACTGAATTGCGCTGGAGGTACAGCTAGACACTTCTGATGGAAGCAAAGACGCAATCCTTTGATGGTTGCCTTCTGGAACTGGCTGCAGTACCTTGGAAACTCATTAAATGCAGCAGAAAGGACAAGTGACGTACATCTATTGATGCTCTGAGCAGCAAATTAGTTTTCAAATCTATTCAGGTCTCATGCAGTGGCGTCAAGGGGCTAAGACTTGGTGGGAAGCGGCTGCAGTAGCATTTCTCCAGCTTGCATGATGACTCCAAGCCATCCTGCCGGGAGGGGGCTGCCCACTGGTCCAGCTCCCCAGAGCCAACTCGTGGGCACAGACAGCTGCCCTGACCAGCAGGGCTCAGAGGTCTGTGCAGCTTTGGACAGCCAATCCAGTGCGTCTTCCCCTTCCAAAACACGTCAGGCAGCTCCGAGGGCCTCTGATGGACATCTCATTCTAAGCAGAAATAGGATCATCTAAAACAGAGATCAAAATCCAGCTCACAAGAAGACACAGAATGTCAGCACCTGAGGGAAGAGCAAGCAGTCAACAGTGATGATGAGTTTCTTCAGAAAGAGATAATTTCCAGTAAGCTGTTGTTTTCTCTCTCCGCAGAACATCACCCCATTCAAACACCTGGAGAGCCTTGAAGGGGCTGAAGTTGGCAGCAATCTGGTGGAAGACCTGAGGAACTGTCTCCATGGCTGAATAATCAACTGTTTCAATGAATCTTAAAGCACAGGAATAGACAGAAGAGGAAAAAAACTTATCAAAACACTGTATCAGGAGAACAGGTAGGCTGGAAGATGCAAACCTAGGAACAAGGTCACTTGCTGGGACTTCATCCTTCTTCAATCAGGACAGGCAAGGGCCAGTCTTAGATGCCATAAAAGCCTGCGGCTGCTGGCTCGTGTTATTTTACCTCCTACGCAAGCTCCGGGTCCAGCAGCTCTGCCTTCCTCTCCGCTGCACAAGGGCAAGAGCAGGGGAATGACAGAGGGCCGGTGAGTAAACGTAGCTAAACCCAGAAGACAGCTCACAAGAGCTAAGGGCAGCCCCCCAGGAGCCCTCCCAAAGCCCCAAAGTGCCACTACCACTCACACCACAAACCTGGCCGCATCTGCCTTTGCATGCTCGCTGCATACAGCCTGCCAGCAATTAAATCCAACAAAAGCCGCAATCAGGAAAGGGGTAGGAGGGTGCACGCAGCAGGACCCACAAAGGAAGAGATGGGATCTGGATCCTCCTATACAAGCTCAGACAATAGCCGTAATCGTAATCGCTGGGTCAGTTCTGTCCACCCCAAACCCTGCTGGGAGCAGGTACGTAATTGAGGCTGGATCCCGCATTTCCTGCTCTCATTGTTCCCTCTTCCTCCCATTCTTCGCTGCTTTGTTCTGTTCAATGCACTTTTTCAACCTCCCTTCTGAAATACATTAACAACGGGCTGCTACAGCCTCCTGTATGTCCTGATTAAAGAGTAGACGCAGATGCCTCTTCTTTGTGGAGCGTTTCGCACCTATTACTTGGAGGGAACGCAGCAAACACGCGACACAGGAAAGTCACAGCAGGTCAGGAAAATAATGTAGGTGTTAGGCAGGAAAATCTTTGAAGCTTGTGAAGCCATTAGCCGAGTGCACAGGCTGTAGTAAAAAGGATAAACAGAGAACATGGATGATGAATAAATAGTGACTGAAGAGACAGAGGAATACATGTTGCGTCCAGCGATGAAACCAGGTTTACACTGAGAAACAGCAAGTGTGGGCTGGTTTTTTTTTGGCAGTAAGTGATTAGATAACCAGTCCGAATGCATATTTTAAATGGAAACCACCACAATAACTCAAATGCTTTAGCGGAGAGCATTTACTAAATGAGAAGAGACAGAAACAATGTGTTTTATATAATGCATGACCTGGCTGCGATGAGTTTTTCCTGCAGGTTGTGTCACCAACCTCCGGGCTGAAGAGAAGGTGCTGCTGAGCACTGCTGGAGCAGCTTCCTGGTGCTCCCAACGTATGCCATGTCCTTGGGCAGCACCGTCTCTCCTGTGGGGCTGTGTCCGCAGGGCAGGCCACCTCATGCAGGTTTTACAACAGCAAGCAGGAGACCAGCGAGACCCTACGCAGCTCTGGGAGCGGTTAGCTCCGTGTGAAGGACATGCGAGGAAGACGACCACCTGCACTGTCAAGGCTGAGCCCTGTGATAACTGATAAAACACAATGGGACCGGTGCTGCAGGGGAACCATGCAGGTTTCCTCGCTGCTGAGGTGCGGCGGAGTGTTTGGCCTCACAATTTCAGCAATCTGCATCCTCACTGCTTAACCTCTTTGTCCTCCCCCTCTCACACCACCAGCCCAACTCAGACCCCCTGGATGGAATAAGTCACTCCAGAATTCCCACGCTTTACAGAAGTGATGACGGCCTCAGCCTAAAACCAGTCCCACAGCGGGAGGCTAAGGTGTCCATCCCACCTCGTCAACCCTCCAGCAGCTGCAGACACCTGGGGAAAATATACCTGGCAGGGAACAAGCACCCGACACTCCACTGCTGCCCCTTGCCAGCTTCCAGACACCAGCATCTCCCCAGCATTTCAGTTATCAAAGCATTTATGAAAACAAAACCAGGAGCAAACCTTGGATTCTAGATTTTTCTCACAGGGTCTGCTCTCTCCATCTTCCTGAGAGCACAAGTATGGCAGTTTAGTATTTAATTGTTAATTACACTTTCTTGTTAGATTTCAGAGGCTGAAAAATGTTTAGGGATTTATTCTTCTGTGTAATTAACCATAATGATGAAACACAGTTTTATACCGCACTGCAGTTTTTGTTAAGGTTATTCATAATGGGGAAAGGCTAAATAGGTTGAGTTCATTATTGTTACAGAAAAAAAAATTGAGGTGACCCAATCAAATTAATTTGAAATTAAGTGCAGTGAGGCTGATAACTCCACACAAGTCAGGAGTTCAAATAAAAATAGAAGAGACAATCTACAAAGCAAGAAATTACAAGTGGGCAGGGAGTCGAGCTGGAATTACTGTAACTGGGAGGCGGCAAACACACAGCGTTGGCAAACAGGGCCACTGAAAAAAACACTGAAAATGGATAAAGAGATGGGCAAAGATTGTAGGATGTAAAAGGAGAAGCTGGAGAAGGAAGGGACGAACATGAAGATGGATTTGAATTAAATGGGTAGGGACAGGGCTTGTTAAGCTAACTAGATTTATTTCTCTGCCCAGAAATTCTCATGTCCTTACAAGACAGCATTGAAGCAAGGTCTTTAATTTTACTTTTCTGGGGTTTATTGCTTGGGCCTTAACGTTATTTAACAGCAGCGAGCGTCAACCAGTTTCATTGCGAAGCTGGACTTAATTCAAAATCGTTAAATCAGCTGGAAGCTTTTTCCTCTTGACAAAGACACCATGAAGAAACCGGTGCTTCTCTGACAAAACATGGAAGTCCGGCGCCCTAGGAGAATGGACACCACCAAAATACCAATGGATAGAGCAGGGACGGGAGACAGCATTGCCCCATCCCTCCTCCCAAAGAAGATGAGAAAGCAGGACCGAAAACAGCCGGACATCATGATGCTGAGCACCGTTCAGACACCCCAGCACAGCCCTGAGCAGGGAGGCAATGGAGCCCATTGCTCTGGGCTCTTCTTTTAGGCTTATCTTGAAAAGCAGATATATGTTTTACACCTCTCTTCATTTTGCCAAAATGGTGCAAGCTCTAAAGAAGCCTCAGAGCTGGGCAAGATGCATAATGGTGATTGGGATGTTCAGGATGCACATTGCCATAGTTTAAGGGGTTTAATCTCATGGGAAATGGTGAAGACAAGCAATACCCTGACGCGAGCCGTCTCTAGGATACTCCTGAGCGCTGCTACAAGGTGATGCTTGAGTTAATACCCGTGATGAGTTTCCTCCCAAGTCTTTACCAAATCCCGTAACATTTGTTTCATCACTCAGAACCAAAAGAGGGAACAGCGAGATCCCAGTAGTGCTGGGCTTGTCGGAAGAGGCTGTGCTGGGGGCTGCCCTGCATCCCGCTAAGACATACAGCAAACACAAACTCGGACCATCAGGGTGAGAACCTGTCCCCAGCTACCCAGTTTGAACAGCAAAAGGGTTTTTACAGGACCGGCCAAGATGCCACAAATCTCTCAATGCAGCGGCCAAGCAACTTTGCTGCTGGCTCCCTGCTTTGGCCGTGTCAAAATCTCACCTTCTGCCCTCTCCCCATGAAATCACACAATCACAGAATGGTTTAGGTTGGAAGGGACCTTGAAGATCATAGAGTTCCAACCCCCCTGCCATAGGCAGGGACACCTCCCACCAGCCCAGGTTGCTCCAAGCCCCGTCCAACCTGGCCTTGAACACCTCCAGGGATGGGGCAGCCACAGCTTCTTGGGGCAACCTGGGCCAGGGACTCACCGCCCTCAAAGGGAAAAAATTCTTCCTAATATCTAATCTAAATCTCCCCTCTTCCAGTTTGATGCCATTTCCCCTCGTCTTATCACTACATGCCCTTGTAAAAAGTCCCTCCCCAGCTCTCCTGGAGCCCCTTCAGATACTTGAAGGCCACAACGAGGTCTCCCTGGAGCCTTCTCTTCTCCAGGCTGAACACCCCCAACTCTCTCAGCCTGTCCTCCCAGCAGAGGGGCTCCAGCCCTTGCAGCATCTTTGTGGCCTCCTCTAGCCCCACTCCAACAGGTCCATGTCTTTCCTATGTTGGGGGCTCCAGAGCTGGACGCAGTACTCCAGGTGGGGTCTCCCCAGAGTAGAGGGGGAAAATCACCTTCCTAAAAGGCAAATGGCTTCTCTTTGCCTTGAAGGTCCCACGGCTTAGCTTCTCTCCATCCTCACCTCTAATTCACCCCTAAGCATACGGGGAGCATTTGGGATAAAGCTTCAAGAATGCATTCGACATAAATTATTATTCCCCTTTTAAACGGATTACAAAAATCCTTTTATTACAAAATATGAAAATGTTTAAATTATTGGTGTGGAAAAACGTTTCCTGGAGGTAAAGTTTTTAAAAATTGCAGTTTTAATCACAAGCATAATCCTTTCTGGCTAACATTTCCAGTCTTGTGAAACATGTAGATACAAATTGCGCAGAGGCCTGGCTGTGCGACGAACAAAGGAAGATGCTGCCTGTAAATAGCTTAGAGGACATCAGAAGACACTTCTCTCATCAGCAATCTTTTTTAGCTTAATATAGCTCCTCTTTGCATAAAACATTGACATTTTTGCAATGTTTGGACCCAATGGTGCGAATGCTGATTGTCATCCAAAGATACTAGAGTGTACCTTCAAAAATATGCAAGAACATTTTACAGACAGTAGTTTTACTCGCCTCCAAAATGCTGTATCTTAATATTTCATACTTATATATATTTAAATGTTAGTACCACCAGATAAATGCTAACATGCTTTTATGCTAATGCAATCACTGAAAATCCAGATAATGTTGTGTATTGGCATATACTGTTAGTGAATTATGGATACCTAAATGTACAATCCCACATGCCTAGCAATTATTTTTGTTAGTGCATTTAACTTTTATTTGCAATCAGAGCACTTGAGGATTGTTCAAATGAAGTTTACTTTTGCAAACTGCTGAATAGAAAACATTTTGTTAAAGGTTTAAAAACAGTAAGACTGTGTTGAGGTTTTAGAGTTGCAATAAGGGCACCGCTCAGAAAACTCTACCAGATGGAACGATGTTTGATTTGGTCACAGACTCGGCAATTAAAACCCAAATGCCGAAAATGAAGGACATATAAAAGAAACAAGAGATGAAATCTTGATGTCTTCCAAATCAGGTCACCCTCGTCCATGGCAGAAGCTCACAGAGAGGCAGATGCCGGGACGACAGCATCCCTGCAGGCAGCACCCTGGCACCCTTTGCCTTGAGGACCAAACTCTCCAGTGTTAAGGCTGCTTTTCAAGTCCAGTTTAAGCCAAATAAATAGAAGTGATATCAAGAGGGAGAAAGCCTGAGCCACCCCTGCTGTGCCTTCTCCTCCTCCTCTTTCTCCTCCCGCTGCCTTTGCTGATCCAACATCTTGGCCAGCTACCTGGTCTGTTGGCTCAAGATGCTGATCCACTTGAAAACACTTTTATCCCAAATCCGGTTTTCAGGCCAGGCAGACCTCTGAGCCAGGTCCCAGATAGACTGCGCGCAGGCAAGATCTGGGCGATGCAGCTGGGTGCTCCATCCCTTTCCCGCTTCACTACCTGATCAGAGTTAAGGACAATGCGAATCTGGAGAAGACCTGGATATTTCTTAGAGTTGAAAACTTCTGGATGTGACCCAAGCACGTCTGAGCCTGCTCAGTGTCTAGTGGTTTTCTCCTGCATAAAACAACTTGCCTACAAACAATGCCAAACTCCCTCTTCCAGCAGTTAACGGCCTCCTGGTTTGGGCTGAGGAGCTGCTACGATCATGCCTTGATTTTTCTCTGGGAAGGTTTGCCTGGCTTGAAACCACTGGCCTGAGCCAACCTGGCTGAAGCGACCTGGGAGGTGGCCACAGACCCATTTGGTGAGGAGCAGACCAGTGCTTGTTGCCCAGGCACGGCTCAGCGTCCAACGTAGGATCCAATACCAGCCCCAGGCACACAAGTACGGATCAGATCATGCCCCTACAGCCCAGTGAGCTGTGGCACCTCTGGGCGTTTACTGGAAAGTCCTACCACCTAACCGAGGCCCCTAGGAACAACCATGAGTGAAGGAAATAAACAACCACCCCTCAGAAAAACACAAGACATCAGAAAATGCTTAGTGTGAAGTACTTGAAATGCCCCTGGCAGTTTAAATGGAGCATGGAGTAAGCTGAGAAAATGTATGAACAAACAAATTAAGCAGATAGCATAAAGCAGGCAAGTTGGCATGTAGGTGTCTATTAGAAAGCTTAAGCACAGCAAGGGGAAAAAAGCAAACCCAAAAACCAGGCATAATATTCCTCACATTTTGGAACTGAGCTCTCAGACAATACATCATCCAAACCACTCAAAATTACCATCTGTCAGAATGTCCTTTAAAGAAAAAAGGTCTAAAAGTTTCCAAAGTAGTATTTTGATATTGTCATATTAGAAAAGAGATTGTTTCTGTCCAAAGAAAGGCATTTGCAATTAACTGAGGAATATTATACGAAAGCATTAGTTTTGTGGCCACTGCTACACACTCATATCATGAGACAATTAATTTCTTGAGTCTCGATCATGTCACGTTAGCTAAATCAGGAAAGAACCAATAGCCGCCGTCATTTCGCAAGTTAGCCATCAACGTTTCAAGAGCCTCTGCATGGTCTTTTCTTAATGCAACATATAATTAAGAGTCTACGTGCTATTAAGAAACCTAAGGAAACAATTACAATATTGTTTCAAACATTAAGATACACCAGAATATGAAGAGCAGATCCGTGTTTCTGATGTGAAAGAGGGTATTTCATTGTGATCAGTAAATCAAGTCCTGTTTCAGACTATAAGCTGGATTCTTTCCTGGTGTAAACCTGTGTACCTGCTGCTGTCTGTGAAGCCATGTTACTTCACACATGCTGAGGACCAACTGCATCGTACAGAATATTGACAAAGAAATGCAGATTTGTAGACTATATATTAGACTAAGTGATAAATAATTTATAATGGTGGAGAAGGTGACTGTATTTTTAGGCACAGAAATATGCAGATACAACGATCCTGACTTTCAATATTCACTCTGCACTTCTGACCTTGAAGTTTGGGTCCATCCGACACATT
This sequence comes from Vanellus vanellus, assembly GCF_965231255.1. Lineage (NCBI taxonomy): Eukaryota > Metazoa > Chordata > Aves > Charadriiformes > Charadriidae > Vanellus > Vanellus vanellus. The sequence continues at coordinate 20,014,513 of NC_138918.1, forward strand.
TCTAAAGCCTCTACACACGTGAATGTGCAACACACACACCACAAAGCCCCAAAACCCATAAACCAAACGGGGCACCGCTAAAATCCATTGAGCCCACAAGGTATCACCTGCAGCACTACACGCTACACCCTAGCACAAGGAGGACTGGGCTCCTTCTGGCAACAGCCACCGTCCAATGAACCACAAACAACCTTCAGACTAGTCTCTTCTTGATTCAGCCTGTCGACCCCACTCCTAACCCCATGTCTAATCGACACCCCTTTGGTGTCAGAGGCAAATGTCCATGGGGCTAAAACCCAAAGACCACAGGTGTTGCTATATTTCTGAGATCAGCATCTCGTTATCCTAAAGCAGCCTAGGAGAAATAAATTGGAGGGAGAAAAGTGCTCCCTGGGGCGCTCATAAGCGCACCATCCTCCAGATCTTCCCCCAGAGAGGGCTGCCAAAGGGAGAGGAGGAGAGGCAGAATTATTCCCCTCAGACTTTGTAAAAACACAGAGCCCAGGCAAATCAAGAAACAATCATAGCTTCCACACCAAATTACTTCTGGCTAAGTCTAACAAGCAGGATGAGGATGCACTGAGGAGAAGCCCTGGGTAAGTGGTGCTGCAAGGAAAGGGCTTGGCAGGAGAGAAGACAATTTCGTGTGTCACAGGATGAGAGAAGCTTTCAGCTCCCGCTATTAGAAATAAATCAAGAGAGATGAAGAGAAGCACAGAGCCCGTCTGGTCTCCTGAAGTTTTCACCCTCCCACCCAAGGTGGGACAGAGCTCACCTGGATAGCGCGGCTCCCAGGACGAAGGCGGCGTGCTCCTTCAGCGCAGCCTCAGTGCTGTTCAGGCCATCAATCACAAGCTGGAGTCCACCCATGGAGAGAAAGTCCTTAGCATTGTCCACCTAGGAGAGAGCAGGTCCCCCATCAGTACAGAACACCCACCCAGATTCCACTCAACAACCCTTTGAGAATGCCGTGCTTCAGAAAGCACAGCATCTCTTCCCTCCCAGTCTAACCAGCACTGAGTTTTAAAAGCAATTAAAAATTAAGAGGGAACGACTGGCTGGAATTTCGTACAATACTGTCTGCGAGCAGTGGATGTCATGGTTGCAGAAGCACAGTCTACTGATAGGTGGCTATTATCACATGCAGAAGGCATTGCTGAAATCTCAAATACTTTGCTTAGCTATCAAAACTATTAATAGAATCATAGAATGGTTTTAGTTGGAAGGGACCTTGAAGATCATCGAGTTCCAACCCCCTGCCATGTGCAGGGACACCTCCCACGTAGAATCACAGAATGGTTTAGGTTGGAAGGGACCTTAACACATTTCAGTAATTCAGGTGATGTCAAAAAAGCCCAGTTCTTTGCTCTCTCACCTGGGCAGGCTGTTACTGGAAACCCAGGGAATTGTGTGTTTTGCAAATACAATTAATTAATTGATGCTCTAATTGCAGCACCAGGAGTTGGGAATGTTTAAGAGCCTGTCACAGCAGCAACGGTACACGGGCAGCATCAGCTCTGCTCGCAGCTAGGCGCACGGGCGATTCTGGGTGTTTTTCATGAGTGCCGTCAACAACTTCACCCGGATGTGAGACGAAAAAGCCAGTCCCTGCTTGGAAGGGTCATCCAGGAGCTTCCCCTCGGGGCAGCCTGAGAATGATTTTTCTAAAGCAGACAATATTGGACTAACTGCCAGTAGGGAAAAGTTTAAACATTAGCGGGGATTCATCGGTCTTTGACTTTAACCAGACTTGAGGCTAAGCAGGCACAAATCACAGCGGGCATCTGTTCTCGGAGAGGAGATTAGAAAAGGGCTCAGAGTGGCCTGCAAACAAAATTTAGAGAAACAGCATAAAGTGCTTCATGTACAAAATTCAATCCAAAGTCAAATCAATGCATTTTGGTTTTCAAGGATTTTTTTTTTTTTTTTTTGCAGTCTAAAGGGGAACCTGATGAACGCTCGGAATTATGTTTGCAAAAATAATCAGTTTTAGAATGTCAACATTTCTCCTCCCTGAAAGACAGGGAGACAACAGCATGTGTTGGTAGATGGAAATATAACCTAAAAAATGAGTTATCAGCTGGACAAACCGACCTCCCCGGCTTCAGCGAGCAGACAGCACCAATGGGGTGGAACAGGACAAACAACACGAGGCGTGCAGGGTATGGCAGGCTCAGGCACTGCGATCCAGCCTGAACACTCTCTCAGTCAACAGTGACTTCATGCTCAGTGTTATTTTTATCTCAACCGTGTGCCTTCACCAAAATTGGCCGTCAGTTGGATATTTTAGGTACCCAAGAGAATAAAGAAGCTACTTAGCTTTGTGTCCTACGGGTATGTTTTTACCAAAGCAGGACCTGGGGAGCTACAGCCCGTCTCTTCTCCCCAGCGGGACAATACCCACCACTTGCTGTCCCTCTGCAAAGCCAGCAACAGAAAGCCCATCTCCGCAGGTCTGCTGGGGCTGATTCAGGATTTGCAGCAGCTTTTGTATCCTTTCAGATCCTATTTTTTTAATTGTCCCTATAAATTGGACCTGCCAGACCTCTTACTTTTCTGCAGGCCCATCTTTGTCTACAAAAAAATCTATGAAGCAACCCAATTTCAGCTACACGTGGGTCCTTTTATTGCTCAGCCTCTGTAAAAACTCCGAGCTTGTTTTAACGCTGGAATTGGACGTTGACTTCTGCTCAGGAGGGAATGCACAGGCAGGCAGAAGTTTGCATCCAGCATCAGTCGTGGTAAAACCAACTGTCGCCGTATCCTCGTCAGCACAGACGTCCTTCAGGCCAGCCCTAGCGCCAGCAAGACATCTCAGCCGCAGAATACAAAGTGTGCTATAAAGCTTGTTTTGAAGATGTATTTATTATTTTTTTTTAACTGGAGTCTGTTGCAAGAGCTCCTTCCCTCGCTCACCATTTTAAAACCAACAAAACCCCCAAACTCAACAACTTGAAGGTATTAACCTCTCTGGGGAGCAGCAGATGCTGCAAGGCAGCAGCTCGTGCCTCGCTTCAGTCCACTGAAAACAGCACGGAAGAAAGCCAAAGATCAAAAGAACTCTTGAGTAAACTACACAGGGAAGGTGGGCGAGGAGAGGGATGGGAGAAGAGCAAATATGACAGCAGTTATTCAGGGAGCAGCTTTGAATCCGAGGAGAAAGAAAATGGGAAGGGGAGGGAAGGGGAGAGAGAAAATGTTAGAAAACGAAAGTGAGGAAGAAGCGAGCAGCATGTCAGCAGTACACAACGGAGAGGAAATTAGCAGTGAGAAATGGTGTAGCATGTCAGAGGAGGGGAGAGAGGAAGATAAGGAGAGTAAATAATTGAGAGAAAGAGCCTGCAATGCATAAGAACGGGTCTTGGCTCCGCACACTGCTGTGCAAGCACCGTGAATTCTGTTTATAAATGAGTTATGCTCTGGCCTCTTCACATTTGCATTTGGTTTTTATGCGTTACAGATAACCTAGCAAGCCAAACCTTCCTGCTCTTTCTCCAAGATGGGCTCCCAAACATGCCAAGTTGAATCCTGATGGATGAGAAGCAAACCAGAGCTGGCAACCAAAAGCTGAGCAAACACAGAGCCCTTGGGCTGATTCTTGAAGAGCAGGAGAGAGCGTCTCTCCCCAGCTCGGCACCGGCCATGGCTTCCCCTCACAGCAAGCTCAGAGGTATGCGCTGCTTCACATCCCAGCGCCTCTGGGATGCCCATGACCACGCCGCAGAGCAGAGAGCATCCGTCGCTTGCAACCCCTGCAGGGCATGGTATTTTCCACTCAATGGGGTATTTTGTGCCCTGGAAACAGCAGCAGGATGGCTGGGAGTAGAACGATTACCAAAAGCCATAGCACGTTACCATTCAGACGGAGGCTGGGGGGGGGGCGGGGGGGGGAAGAAAGCAGCAGAGCTGTCCCCAGTCTCACATGTCCCACAGCCGTGGCTCACCGCAGAAGACTCCTGACAAGTTCAGCCCTTCCAGGGTTATGCGACACAAGTGTATTTGGCTGCTATTCAGTAATTACATTAAGCCAGTGCTGCTAAAGTCAGTACCAAGCAGAGATAATGCTCTGGATGCATTCAACTGGCTGGAAGAAGAAAGAGGAGGAAAAGCCATGCTGGCTTAGAGACAAGTCATATTTCTTATCAGCTTCCTGCCTGATGAGAAGGTGCTGCCCAGCCATCTGCCCCGACAGCGCGGGCACAGAGCAACGTTGTGATCGATGCACAAAGGAGCCCTCTGTGCTCCCTGCCAGCCTCCCGGCCATTATCCCCCTTTTTGACCACTTTGATGCTGGATGTGGTTCCCTTTGATGCTCCAGTCCCTGCATAGGGAGTGGGGATCGCTTCCTGGCTCATCTCACATTTCTGACATTGTTTGTCCCATCCTGAGCTGCAACCAGGCGGGATTTTATGCTGGAATAGTCCAGACCATTATTGCTGGAACCCGAAGCATCCCAGGGTGTTTGGGCATTGCTTTTTAGCATGCTGGCCTGATGCTCTGGCACCCTTAACCAGACAGAATTAGCCCTGAGTATAAATATGAAGCTCTTTGGGCACCCATTGTTCACACTTATTCTCTGAGTCAGACAGATGCCGTCAGTGAAACAAAAGCATTGAGAACAAACAGCAAGGAAGCCTCTGCATGAGTATGACAGAGATTTAGTGTGGAAAATCAAGACAAAGAGCCCTGGAAATAACACTTCTATTAGCTGGTGCACGGACTCCCTCTCTCAGCAGCGCATTCCTTCAGCTACCTTCCCTCAAAATACCACGTTTGGTTTTAAGAAGTGCCGTTCCAACAAAAGGTCTTGCGCTGGCATCTCCCAAGAGTTGTCCCGTTCACCCTCCGAAATGGTAAAGTCACAGAGAGCAACACTGAAAACTCTCCCAGTCTGCTCCTGACTCTCTCGGTCGCTGGGGGGAAGGAGAAGCCCAGTCCTTTCTCATGAGGCAGAACACAGCCTTGATGCCTGGACACCCACCCAAGCTGCTGCAGCGTGGGAAGGCACCAGGCACAAGGGAGGAGAGCAGCACACCCAGAGCCTGCAACCAACAGGAGGTAAAAATGTGCGAGCTGAAAGCAGAGCAAGAGAGATCAGAGGGAGGGGCGGGGGGGTGGAAAACGTGAGCACAAACCCGAGGAAGTGAGATTTCAGGAAATATATTCAACCTCACACAGAGCCAATTAGCACGTCTCAGCTGACGCTCAGCAACTTGCTCTTCGTCTGAGCCTCTTCAGTCATTTCTGCCATGGGCCCAGCCGTGAGGGAGGCTCTACATGCCATTTCTTACTCACGCCGAGACAAAATACAGGTTTTTGGGTGGCTGTTGTCTTCCCTGGTACAAAGACATTCTCTGCCAACTGGTGTAAGGGGACCTACCTGCGTGCTTTCCACGGAGGAAGCGAGAAAATAATTATTTTTTTAACAACCATCACTATACTTACCCAAAAATGGCATATAAAAGCCCATTTCATAACATTTAGCGTATAAAAGAAGAAAAAGAGAGGGCACAGAAAAAAGCCTGAGAACAGACAACAAATCAGGCAACACTAGCCCCTAGGAAACTGCTCGCTACTGGTACGAGAGATGATTTATTCAAACTTGGATATAAAATAAGCCTGCAGTAGCCCTCTGCTGTCTGTTATTGTCCCAGGATTATGATAATTAAGCAATTTGTATTACCTGATAGCGATAAGAAAAATAAACCCACGTTTATGACACCGTATCCCCTGGATTTTACATGGTAGTTACCAATGCATTTTCGTTACCTGGTGAACATAATATTCAAGATCATAAAGTGCTGCTACTTTTTCATCCAGCGTGGAGGCAGAGTTGTTGAATTTGCCGATTAATTTAACCATAATTTCATAATCTGTTTCCATCTTCATGTTCAGCTTTTCAAACTCCTCCTTCAGCTGCTCTATGGGCCGGAACTTCTTCCTTACTTCTTCCTCGTGGGCCTTGAAAGCATAAGGAGGAAACCAGATATGAAGAGAGGTGATAAAGAGAGCTAAGAAAGATGAAGAAAGAAACCCCAGTCCCAGATTTACAAGGGGAACCTGGCTCTCTATGCAAACAGATTTACCGCTACACATCAGAGACGCAGGGGAAGCGTTGGAGGGTCCTTCTGAGAAGCCCAGGAACCCCTTTAGCTCTAAGATACCCACCTTGGGTAACCGTAAGCAACTCCCCGAGGAGCTGAGCACGTACCTAGGGCTTTGTACACCATTTCTACATCCTATGCACTTTCCAAAACACTGTCAAGCCCAGAGGTAGGCAGCACTACTGCTCGCTTGCCTGGAAGTGGATGTTCTCAAGCCCTGACTGCAAAAAGCCTTGAGCAACCTCCACAATCTCACAACTGACCCTGCTTGGAGCCGGAGATGGGGCTGGAGACCTCCGGAGGTCCTGTCCAGCCTGAACTGCCCAGTGACATGAAGGAGATCTCCTCGGATGTGTACGAAGATGCATCCCAATCACTTAACAAATTTCAGGATGGCTTTGCCAGGGAAACGTATGCACTCACTGTCAGGGACAGAAGCTGTCAGAAAGCAAAGCAGGAGAACCGGCTGCAAGGTGGGGGCAGCTGAAGTGCCATGCCACGGGGCTCGGCCAGGAGACAGCTTGTCCTGCAGCACCACTCGTCTCGCTCATACAAACAGCACCCAAGGGCTGCGATGAACCAAGAGCTGCAGAAAGGCGTGCGGTGGGAAGGAAAAGGTTCTGCCAGAGATCTAAGAGAGCTCCAGAGCTGGCAGGAACCAATTATCCAGCATCACAGAAACACAGAATCACAGACTGGTGAGGGTTGGAAGGGCCCTCTGGAGCTCCCCCAGTCCCATCCCCTGCCAGAGCAGGGACACCTCCAGCAGTGGCACAGGATGGCGTCCAGGCGGGTTTGGAATGGCTCCAGAGTGGGAGACTCCCCCACTTATCTGGGCAGCCTGTGCCAGTGCTCTGCCACCCGCACAGGAAAGAAGTTCCTCCTCATGTTAAGATGGAATTTCCTATGCTCAAGTTTGTGCCCATTCCCTCTTGTCCTGTCACTGGGCACCACTGAAAAAAGACTGTTCCCACCCCCTGGCAGCCTCCCTTTAAGGATTTATAAGCGTTGATAAGATCCCCGCTCAGTCTTTTCTCTAGACTAAAAAGCCCCAAGTCCCTCAGCCTTGCCTCGTAAGAAAGATGCTCCAAGCATCAGCACTGGGGCAGGCAGGGGTGGAGGAAGCAGAGAGGCCAGATTGAAGATGGGCTGCCCCAAGACCAGGAGAAAGCAAGAAAGCCCCTTTTGAAAGAGATTCCGTCACAAATAAAAATACCAAAATATGTTTTTAATACAGGAGCAACGCCCAGCTCGAGGGTTTGCACGTGCAGTGCTCCCCCCTGCAAGCACTGCCCCACTCCCTCATGTGAGAACAGAAGCCATGGGCTCCAGCCATTACAGGGGAAAAAAAAAAAGAAAAAAAAAAAAAAGAGTGATGGAAGTAAAGCACTATCGATTTAATGGCAGCCGTACAGTCGGCATTAATGACTGCTGGCCTAATTACTACAGGTACCACATGGCAACACGGAACACCATCCCCACCCCAACCGCACAGAATTGCTTTTGCAGGAGCACAGACGGGAACACGCATAGTGTAACTCAATTTACTCTGACACAGTTACTTCAAGGATGAATTTGCTCCCTGCAGGAGTGATTTTAAATGGAGTACTTTAGGTCCATTAGATGTAGCTGGTTTTAGCCCAGTTGCTGGGACAATAGCTATTCTAACAGGGTTTTTTAAAATACGGCTTATTTTCACATAATAGAGTACCACTAATTTTTGCATTTAAATGACACTCATTTCAAGAAGTCCTGCTATCAGTAATGCTGGCTGCTACATAAATAATCTTATGGAAACTGAAATAATGCCCTGGTGCCAGACAAGGGGAAAAAAAGATTTTCTGCAACTCCAAGGCTCTCTAGCCTTGACTCCTAACCTCAGTTTGCCTTTGACTGAGACAAAGTCAAAGCAGCAGGAGGAGCTAGGGCTTACAGAAATATTGCCGAGCGGAAGACGGGAAAAAGGCTGTGATCCACCAGATGAGTAGTGCATCATCCCACCAGTGCCATGCCAGTGGTTGGGGACCAACTCCAAGCCTGGAGAGGGCTGAAAGCAGCACTTATATTCTATTTTACTTTGGATTGTGGGCTATTTGTAACTAAATGGGAAAATTAGAGCTAATATAGGCCTATGCTTCACCATGGCCATTTGGGTTATACTACCGAGGGCATGAAACTAGAAACCTAAACCAAGGAGGACAGTGAATGGCAAAGTAACTTCCATTACAAATACCATCATGCTGCAATCCAGTCCACTTCGGGGGCTCTGCAGACATTTTTGTGAACCAAGCGGCAGTTGAATAAATAAATCAAAACAATGGATAAAAATACATCCAAACAATGGAAAGGAAATCAGTCTGCGGGTTCACACAAGCGTTTGCAAGTAACTTTTTTGCATTAATAATTCAGATCTAATCACACTGGTATCAGAAAACTTAGGGGAGCAACATCTCACTGAAGAGCTTACTAACCATACCTGCTTTGGGTTCACAGGAAAGATCCCATAGCTTCGCTTCAGCATTGGTACACCAAGAATGGCAGTAAGAAATTCGGTGTCTGGATGGCTTGTGAGGACAGCTATGTGGACACTGTGTGCCTGGTTTGCTAGTTGAGATCTCACTCACTTGAGTAAAGCAGCAGCATCTGATGGCTGATCTGTCGCTAAACTGCTGATCCCAGCCCACTCCACCACTGCAGTCCCTCTCCCCCCGACAGCCCAGGGGATAATTATTACTAAGAAACAGCCCGAACTCTGAAAATATAGTTAAGTACTTATTAGCAGCTTGCAACACAAGGCCTTTAAGTCTGAAATGAATAAAACTGACCCGAACAAAAGTTTTCCATTCTTACAGAAAACCCAGGATTAGTACAAAAAAGGGTGAGCGTTTCCCAGGGAACTATATCACTAACAAGCTAGCAAAGGTATTTTAGGTCCACATTCACCAGAAGATTACTCTGTGCAGTATTTTCCCAAGCAATTACTTTAACTACCATATTTCTGAGACGTGCAATGTTGGGCGTTTGCATCTGTGTACTGTGCATTGCTTTAGGAACAGGGAACTGTCCTTACCTTTCTTTCTGCCTTCTCACTTTCCTTCATTTTAGCCAACGCTTTTTTGAGCTCCTGGGACGTGAATGAATTTGTGTCAACATCCACCTTGCCCAGCCTTGCAGAGGAAACAAAACAGTTTATGAGTAAACAACTGTATCTATAATATTTTCATTGCAATATATTTGCAATGGATAATGTCAGGAGGAAAGGAACTAAGAACGCTAGATTTCCATGCATGTCACTTAAAACACACAAAAAAAACCCTCCACCCTCGAGAAAAGATTAGTCTGAGCGCTGTATTTTGTGTGTGGTTTGCAGTTTGCTGATGACACTAAACTGGGAGGAGTGGCTGACACGCCAGAAGGCTGTGCTGCTTTACAGCGTGACCTGGACAGGCTGGAGAGTTGGGCAGGGAGGAACCTAATGAAATTCAACAAGGGTAAATGTAGGGTACTGCATCTGGGGAGGAATAACCCCAAGCACCAGTACAGGTTGGGGGCTGACCTCCTGGAGAGCAGCTCTGTGGAAAGGGACCTGGGAGTCCTGGTGGACAACAGGATGACTATGAGCCAGCAATGTGCCCTGGTGGCCAAGAGGGCCAATGGCATCCTGGGGTGCATCAAAAAGAGTGTGGCCAGCACGTCGAGGGAGGTCATCCTCCCCCTCTACTCTGCCCTGGTGAGGCCGCATCTGGAGTACTGCGTCCAGTTCTGGGCTCCCCAGTTCAAGAAAGACAGGGATCTGCTGGAAAGGGTCCAGCAAAGGGCTACGAAGATGATCAGGGGATTAGAACATCTTTCATATGAGGAAAGGCTGAGGAACTTGGGTCTCTTTAGTCTAGAGAAAAGACGACTGAGGGGGGATCTTATTAATGCTTTCAAATACTTAAAGGGAGGATGCCAGAGGGATGGGAGGAGTCTTTTTTCAGTGGTGCCCATTGATAGGACGAGGGGTAATGGGCACAAGCTTGAACATAGGAAGTTCCATCTTAACATGAGGAGGAACTTCTTCACTTTGAGGGTAGTGGAGCACTGGAACAGGCTGCCCAGAGAGGTTGTGGAGTCTCCCACTCTGGAGACGTTCAAAACCCGCCTGGACGCTGTCCTGTGCAACCTGTTGTAGGTGGCCCTGCTCTGGCAGGGGGGTTGGACTAGATGATCTCCAGAGGTCCCTTCCAACCCTGACTATTCTGTGATTCTGTGACAATCAAAAAAGGCTCCATAATCTGCACACCGACCCAAAATCTCAAGTGCTAACACAATAAATATAGCTGATTAATTTATGCCTCTGAATTTCATGTAGCAACGCAAAAAGCGGGAAATGTTTCACAAGAAAAACAAAAAAAGCACCACTGTGCCAACTAGATCATTGCTAAGGACTTGCAAGCTTTAACGTGGAGATTTACAGCTTAAGTTCTGATGATCGTTACACACAAAGTTAGGGCAAGGGTAAATCCAAGCAGAAATGACACAGGAACACTAAAAAACACGTCGTGTTGCTCTTTACACCTATCTCATTGGTTCAGAGAGTGTTTATCTGGGCTACAAACCCTCTTACACAGAAAAAAGAAAAGCCAACTGTCGAGGCATTATGAAGCTTAAGAGCCTCTCCATGCTCTGAACAGGAGTAACGGGGGGAGTGAGGGAAGCAGGGGTAAGCCTCATGCACTTCAGGAAAGAGCTGCCCATAACCTGTGTGAGGTTGAATATATTTCCTGAAATCTCGCTTCCTCGGGTTTGTGCTCACGTTTTCCCCCCCTGCCTTCCCTCTGCCCCTCAAAGACTAAACCTGTCTTTGTTAGGAGCGTGCCAAGGGGAAAAGTCAGCACCTGTGAAACTTTTAAAACAAATTTAAAGATGTGGAAAAGCTGTGTGATCTAAGGAGAACGTTGGCAATAAGTGATGTGTAACTGAATGCTGCAAGCCTGCCAACCGCACTGAGTTAAAAACAATGTTATCTGGCTCAGGTCAGCACCAACAGAGCCCCTCACAACTGCTCTGAGGGTTCAAGCTCAGAAAGTAGTTTCAGACAGATTGCTGCAGACATTTCAAAGGAATAAATGTCATTCGAAGAAGCCACAATGCAAATTTAGTTTCAGTGTGATGGCATGAGAAGCCACGAAGGTGTCTCTGAATATGCACTCAGGGCACTTCTATCGCCATCCCGAAGGGATCACAAAGGACAGGGCTCTGTTTTCAGCACTGCTAAATTCTTAAACCAGCAATTAAATCTTGGGAAGAGACAGCAATTGAGTGGCACCAGGGAACCTGGCCTTTAATAAAAGACACACAGCCGACCCACCCCCTAATGCTTTGCATCACCATACCTTTTTCTTCTTCTCTCTTCTCTCGTGTCACTTTTTCCATTTTCGCTATCTGGGAGCTTGGCTTCTCTGTCTCCTGTCTGCAGATTTAATCGTACGTGTGACCCTGCAGGAACAGCTTGACCTACAAACAAAGGTTGGGTGACTTTAGATACATGAGTTATTTCAAGCTTTGCGCAGGAAGGGAGAGCTGAAGGCACATGATCCTACCCGGGAGAACAAGATATAAAAGCCTCATCCCACACGGTGAACAGGAGCGGGATACCTGCCACCGCTCACTCTCCCCTCCAGCAATGTCCCTTTGATCCACATGCCAATTTGACATCGTGGAGATGCCACCCTGACCACCAAATGCATCCCCGTGCAGCCAGGCTGGCTCCGTGCTGCAGGGGCGGAGGGACCCCAAGCCCAGCAGAGCACCAGTTCCCTCCTCCCTCCTGGGCCAGCTCCTAAAAAAGCACTAAAACTCCACATCAGGAGCATATTTGGAGACGATTTGGAGAAAGGGGAATTGGTTGCTGATGGGGGTAGAGCGCATAAAACACAGCTGCCAAAATGAAATCAAAGCATACCACAGAGGACAGCCAGGTACGCTGAACATCAAGCGTACTGAGGCAAGGCTGTGTTGGTTTGGAAATATTGTATTAAAAGGAATATATGATCACTACTATCTGCCAACAAAAATACACATAATACATTAAGCTTTGGTTTTAAATGCAGAAAAGATGGGAGATTCAGGGTGTTTTTTCTTGGTCACAATTCACTGCAAACACGTCACAATAGCCAGCTGTCGCACCAGGATGGAGAGATGGCAATATTTGGTTGCTTCTTCTTGATGTCACTTCCTCTCCTTTCAATACAAGAAACCTGCCTGCTTAGGAGAGCGGTGTCGCAGCTGAATGAATACAGAGATCTCAGCTCCACACAGATGGACAGACAGACAGACAGACACACAGCCGCTCATGTTCCATTCGCTCAATGAGGCTTCCCTATTCAGCCTTTCCTTTATCTGTTTCCTTTTACCTAAAAAGACGCCTCGATAAAATAACACAGCGCGCAGGAGACAGGTAGCATCTCCTACCAAAGGGAAGCAAAGACAAGGATAATTATTTCATACAATAAATACATGCACTCAAAACCAAAATGCTGTAGTCTAGGGAACGACTGGATTGATCCTCCCTCTTCAAGACCAAAGAGACATTTCACTGATCAAAGGACCTGGTGTTTCCTACAGAAGACTGGGCTGTTTGTCACAATTCAGGCAAACATTTCAAAGCCTAAAGCCATCCAGCAGGTATAAATGCATTTAGAAAAAAAACAGGAAAATCCATTTTGGAGGATTTCCTATTAAACCAGGGTGCATTTCTGATAACTCCTCTTTCTCTCCATCATATCCTGCCCGTAGGAAGTTGTGTTGGTCAGATATGTCAGGGGACAGACCTAATTATCTTCCCATCTTAAACTATGCAAGGACAGGCCAGATATGCCTCCTCCGCGCTTAGTACACTTTCCGTCGACAGACCCAACCCTTCTTCTGCTCCTTTACTTGTGATATGTGGGAGCTTTAATCTATATGTCTGTCTAGATGAGCACCTTCCCACTTTGAAAAGGTGAGCTTTATAAAATGGCATTGCGTGCTGAACATGCGGGTGCACGCAGACAACTTCTTCCTCCACAGGCACAAACAGCACTTAGGGGAGGATGCGAGGGGACGCTCGCACTGGGAGAGCCCAGGTTACAACCACAGCACTCTCTGAAGCCACTCTTGAATTGTCAAACGCAGCCAGAAATAAATGTCCCCATTTGAAGAGTACAGTATATTCTGGCTGGCGTGCTCCCGGTGCATCTGGCCACATTAGTTCACTCAGTTGCCACGGGAGAGGAACGAGGCTGATGGGCTTTGCTTAAAAGAAACATGGAAAGGGAAAGCAAGGGAGCAGCCTCCAGAAGGGCTGAGCGACTCCCGTGTGACCAGTCCTCCCACTTTCTATTTTCAGCGAGTGGTAAATAAAAGAAAACACGAACCCTGGTGCACACAAGCTCACAAACCCAGCACAACTGAATTAAGGAGGTTGCCATCAGAGAAGGCACAAACCGCTCCTGCTTCTTCGCACTGTCCTAAGTGAGATTTGACCGAGACCATCCAAACCCCAGAGCAGAAATCTCAGCTCTGATGTATTTAAGCAGCTTTCGTTGCTACAGGGATTTCTTCTTGCCACCATGCACAGCAGGGGAGATTCACACCACAGCAGGACAAACGTACTGCTTTATTAAATAAACCAAGACAGACATCTCTGTTTTCAGCAAAAAGATTGGTGTAGTCACTTAGCACATCCCAGAAGTTTGAGCCAGGATGAGGTCTTCAGTCTTATTTAGTTTGGGGTATTTTGAAGTATTATTTATAAAGTGTGCTTGAGGGTGGGTTGACTTGAATAATGTGATTAAAATTGCCGATTTAAACAAGCAAGCTGGAAATCCTGAATTTTAATGGTTCAATATGTAGCTTCTAGACGCTTCCCTTAAAAATAGTTGATTCTCTTTGATTCCTATAATTTGATGCTATTCAACAACCGGGAGCACGCACCGGAGCGATACATATGTAAGCAATTACACAGCTTCACGTGCTGCTGATACAGAATCACACTCTTAATAGCTTTTTTCCCCTAGAGGAATTAATTTTTTACTTATTGTTTGTATTAAGTTGCATTTAGGAACTGAAACTCAATTATAAAATATAAAAACAAGTTTGTATTGAAGTGATTTTCTGACCTTTTTTCTCCTTGACACCTTAGAAAAATAAACGATGTCTATCCAAACAGGTATGCGCTTCACATCTGCGGTACTGAACGAAGCTGAACGGTCTCATTTTCCAGAGATCTCCCAGTCCCACAGCCGCTAGATCTCATCCTGTCCTACTCTCTTGCCTCTTATAAAGGGAAAGAAGAGTTTCCATTCTAATTGATTTCCCACCTCCAAATAATCTACCCAGTGAGTAGAAATAGCTGCGCAAACCTCTCCATGAACCTGCAGAAAAGGTTATAGCTGCTGGAGAAGGAAGCCAGCAAACTCTTTCCCCCACAGCCAGTTTGTAAGTTTTACTGCTTAAAACCTATCCCATACTTTGAATTTTTTAAACCACAGCTGAAATGAGTTAAATACACATTACTGCATCAGCTTGGGTTGATGGATCTAAGAGAAAGCCATAAGGTTTAAGCAGACCACCCAGCGTCCCCGACAGGAACGTACTGCCCACCTGCCCCTCAATCGCTCAACCCTTCACCTCGCAGCCAGAAAGATAGCGTCCAACAGGTAGAATACTTTCAGAGGATAACAAACGCTTGCCACTGCACGAATGACAAGCTATTTATTGGGAATAAATGTCAAAGCAAAGCAAGAGTGCTTATTTTCCAAGGAGGAGACACTGATCCTGTGGCAACGTGCTGCTAGGACAGCATCGTTCCCATTCTCTATTTAATCCCTTTATCGTTGCAGAAGCACCGGGACTGGCTTTGCTCTCCCACACAAGCTGGTGCACCACCGCTTTCTGACTTAAACCGTTCTCCGGACAAACCGTCCCCGTGCCTGGGTGCTGCCGTGTGTCCAAGCATCCGCAGCCTAAAAACACACAGTCTTCTGGAGGTCCTTCTAGTGCATCAGCATTCATCTTACTTGGATGCGTTCTGTCCATCCTGAAAGTTGCTTAAAGTGACGCCAAGGAAGAATTTAATTTATAGCCCTATTCTTTTAATCTTGGTCAGCCAGATTTTTTCAGACATCTGTTTATTTCTTCTTATAATATATTAGATGGAGTAACAGCAGCGGAGTCAGCTTCAAGGCAGCAACTCACTTGCAGGGGTTCTGCTGACATTTATAAACTGATCCTATTTCTCTCTTGTGTTTTATGTTATCAGCTAAACCTGTCGACTTAAATTATTGCCTTGAAACGAAATCACAGTTATCTATTATTCTGTTACGTGTACGTTTCTGAAGCTCTATACCTATATCAAGCTTTGCAGAGGTTGAAAACAAGACGATAAATAAATAAACAAATGGAAAACAGAACACGCTTCCGCCACGCTTACAACTAAGGCAAGAATCAGGTGTGTTATACACAGGATAAATAAAAGCAGAGGGCTGCTGTGCTGAATAGTAGTATTAATAACCAAGTAATCCCACCTCTCCTTTTCTAGACCAACCAAATGACCACCCATGTTTCCTCGCTAAACAAGAAAGGTCTCATCCTGCCCAGCTCCTTTCCAGCACATTATTCTGTGTAGTGCTGGCAACGGGTGTTTTTGCATCTCTGCATGGGGACAAGGCTGGGCCCCAACGCACTACACAGCAACAGGCAGGCATCAAATATAACCAGGGATTTTTCACATTGTACATAGACATGCAATCTCATACTGAGATCCCACAATAACTCACTATGCTCCTAGCAGCGGCTTCCCCATCCCCTCCCTTGGACCTCCAACCCATCAACCTGACCAGCAAGAGAAGCCCAAGAGGGACACAAGGCTCCAGAAACACCTTCTGCCACCACTTTGTCCCCTATGGCAGTGGAAGCCTGGGAAGGCTTCTGCAAGCTGAAAAAAGGGTGATCCAGCTCACCGAGGCAGATCCTCCGGTTTCTCCCAAAGTAAGCGTCCTCATTTGCCACGGGAAAAAAAAAAAAAAAATCTATTAATGGTGTGAAACCAAACCACAGTTGTGAGTCAGTAACTGGCTCTGCAGTTCTCAGAAATCACCTCGGTATCTGTGCAAGCGTCAGATAGCATCTACATTCTCTTTGTTTCTCTCGGCACAGGGGAGTGAGGCGAAAGGGACTTTCTTTCTAATACAGGCAACAAAAGAATCCGTGAATCAGTATGTGAATATTCCCAGCAAAACAAACCGGCAGCGCTGCGATATTAAAAATAATAAGGCTGCACAAGACTGACAGAGCATCTGCAAAAAGTTATCTGATGGCACCGTACCTTTTCCTTTAATAATATAATGACTAAAAATCAACCCAAAAGGAGACAAATCCCAGGAAACAGCAAAGCTCCCCTCTGCCGCATTGCTGGCACTGCCGCTCCAGGAGCCACCAGTGCCATGGGCGGGTAAATGGGAGAGACTGGGGCATCCCGTGCTGGTCATGCACAGGGGACACAACCGCTCTGGCACTCACTCATGCTGCCTGCTCCTGCCACGGGCTCTGCCCAGGGAGAGAACAGGATTTCACACGAGCACGGTGCTCTGGCTGCACAAAGATGCCACCTGTTTCTCACGCCGAACGCTGGGCTCAGAGGAAAATAGATGAACCAGCCCTAGTCCGAAGAGGCTCGGTGCGTGCTCTGACTCTGGACTCTCCGCTTAGCGCTGGCGAGCGAGGAAGCAGCAATGCCTGCCTTTTTTTTTTTTTTTTTCCCCTATAAGGGTGAGTCATACCACTCCTTGGATTGCTTGTTATTTCAAAACAGAACATTTTTACATACAAAAGAAAGGGAAGATGTGTAGAAGACACGGGTCAAGAAGAGATGGGTTACTGATGGGAAGAGGAAGCCCAGAGGAAGCCTGAATCTCATTTTGCTACTTCCTGCCCCTTTTTCACTCATCTATAGCCTTTTGTATTAGTTCTCTTTCTGGCACTCACAGCTCCTCCCAATTAAGTGCACCGGAAGAGGTCATTAATATGCTATATATCACCTCTTCCAGATAGCTGGCGGAGAGGTTTAACAGCGTCAGGCCTGGAAGCTTCCCCCCAGAAGCCGCCCCAGCATCCCCTGGCGTTTCCCACCGTACCTCACCCGCAGCACAGGCGGAGAGGCAGCTCAGACACCCGCATCCACATTTCACTCAGAAACTCCTACGACGCTGGCTGAAATGCTTTACAAAGCCACTTTCAGGCGCATCTCTCATTTCCATTAGTTCTGTACTTCCACTGGGAAACCACCGCTGCCAGTTGAGCGCAGCACATCCTTTGAGAAGCACCATCCTGGTCACCACCTCTGATTTCTCAGGTCCGCACCACAGACAGCAGAGGCTCTAATTACCTACTGTACTTAATTATAGAGAAAACTCTTTTATAATCACTGTACGTTTGCCATGTTCATAAACTGTTCCTTAAGCACATGCTTGCAGTACCTTCAGAGGATGGGATGCTGGATGAAGCCCTGCCATGACCCACCGTGGCTATTCCCATCAAGCCCCATCTCCCCAGGGCTAGAGGCAGCCGCGCTGCCTCTGCCCGCAAACGAAAACTCCTGGTGGTGTCAGGCTGGTTTTCCCACCGTTATTTTGTCTTATTCATTGCACCCCAATACAGACAAAGATCCTGCTGTGCAGAGGGCCAACAAAGATAAAGAGATGTCTTTCCCTTCCTGGAATTTCAGAAGAAACCATGAGAGAGGAGTTTTGTCCTTAGAGCAAGAGTAAACAACTCAAACTGCTGTTTTCTTCTGCCTCCCAGAGCACGCAGACAAATCCTGAGCAGGAAGGGCCTCATCTCCAAGCCACAGATATTCAGCTCTCAGCAGCAATTCACGCCAGTGTCTTTCAGAAATACCTGAAGATGATGAATTGTTGAGAGACCGAATGAACAGTTAAAAAAAGCTCAACAAAACCAAGGATGTTTCACATAAGACAGTTTAGTTGGTTAGTTCATCTGACAAATCTTTTATATAATACTCCAAGCTATGCTAATAAATACCCTGCAATTCGACCTGTCAAAATGGTGATGTCTAAATACAACATCTTCTCCAACACCGATTTTGCACCACGCTGCAGCAGAGCAGGGACAGAAGCCACCTGAAACGCTTTTAAGCTTGCCAAGGGTGAATCTATTCCCAGTTCAATGCCCAGCACTGCTGCCGGCAGCAAAGCCATCCCCAGGAAAACCGCAACATCGCTGCACTGATACCTCCCGACTCTAAGTGCCACCATCTCTGCTTCTTGCTCAAGGTCCTTAAGTGTCTCAAAGCAGCAGCACTGCCTTCTGCCGGTCTTGAACCCTCCTCAAACAGGGTGCAGAGAAAAGGCCATTTCCATTCCAGTTTCTCATTTAGCAAGACAGAAGCTACTTATTGGTGCTCACTGGGCTACTGGTTTCCCATGGCTAATGCCACAGAGGTTACTGTGTGGACTCAGGGCGCTAAGGGCTCTGCACAACCAGCATTACAGGGAGACATATGCCCAGAGTAAACCTTGGGAGAACCTTCTTTCTTACAGCCTATGATTTTTAATGCCAACCGCTTGCTTGCTACAGTAATGACCATGTCTTTTAAACACCATCCATCAGGCCTACAGTTCAAACATTTCTTCACCTGAAAAGGGTTTTAGAGTCACTCTTTTGTCCTAGCGCTGAGAGGTCTTCTCTGTAATTTGTTACCCTCGGCAGATACAATGAAAACATTTTTAAAACGACTCCAGAATCAAATCCCTCCTTCTGTGATTCGATCTGCAGCTAGCAGAGAACAAAGCGTCGCAAGGAAGGCGCTTTCCAGTCAGTAATACTTGGTTAGACGTGTGAAAGCATCAGTTAAATTTGGACACTCGGTTGGACAACCACTTACGAACGCCAATTTAAACCGATCCAGCGCTCTCCCACAGCACCGGTATTTATGTTCTCTCAATTGATCAGCAAGCGCCGGGGGCCACGAGCCTGGTAATTCAAACCGGCGGCACCCCGCGAGCACCGGGCTCCGGCTCCTAATGCCTCTTGCCAAACCCACCCGCTGCCTGCACTTGGCTTCGCCTCCGGCAGTGGGAGAGCAGAAGGGGAGGGAGAGGCAGGCAAACCCGGCGGCAAAAGGCGATGGACCCTGCTCGACGCTGTCAGAGTCCATTTAACTCACACCAACCATTGCCGGCAGCCAAAGAGATTATTTTGCACGTAGCCCAGCCTCGTGCAGGGGCGTGCACAGAGCCCAGCTAGCTGCCTGCCCAAAAAATATCAAACCTCAACCTTCTCGTGGCAAGATAACCACCGAGGATGAGAGAGCTGGCTGTCACACGCAGGGCAGAGCACGTACCTCCCGCGAGGTGTCTGCTGCTTTCTGGGATGCTCCGAGATAGTAAGCAATGGAAGCGCAGGCGGATGCTAGCGAGGTGCCTGGGGAGGAAGACTCTTAGGGAAGGAGCGATGGGAGAGGACATATGGTGCCTCTCTGACGGGAGTCGCTGCTGTAGCATCTGTTGATATATCTTCTGCTGCTGCCAATATAGAAAAGCTTCATATGGTGAAGGGCTCCTCGCAACAAGTGCTTCTGCCCTTCCACCTCCCTTCTCTGCACAGGTTTCTCTCTCACTTGCACTGCAACAGCAGAAAATACACCAGGAAAAAAAATAATAGCAGGGAAGGAAGAGGAAGGGTTGCCCTTTTGTAAAATTGGCAAAAACACATGTTTTCACTTTATAAGCAAAACCTTATCTCCAGTTTCAAGCCAGTCATTTCTTATGCATTACCACATACCCTTGGTTACAGCATGATGCATGTGCTTAGTGATTCAATATGAAGCACTTAATTTATTTTCTCTTTTGATATTGGGCTCGATTCTGTGAACTGCAGCAGTTTAGAGAGTTTAATCCCACAAAGGTCTGGGCAGCAGAAGAAAAGCAGGGACTGAGGGTGTCCAGCCACACTCTGATTATTTCAGCTATCAAATGGCATACGGGGCTGCACGGACACTGCCGCAACCTTTGTCTCACCATGTCGCCAAGTCAACATCTGAGAGAAACATTATTTACAAAAGCCAGTTTTAATCCCTCTCCAGCCCACTAAGTTATTTATCCCCAAGCCTAAACTACTTCATAATGTCACTGCAACCTATTAAATAATTGTCATCCCACAGGTGTATTTGTTATATTAGAAAGCCCATCTGGGACGCTGAAGGCTTATCTAGAGAAGATCAATGCAGAACGTAGGCAGAGAAGGACGAGGGGGGTGACCAGGAGAATTGAGAACCTGACAAAATGAACCGAGGATTATATTTATTCTGCTGAATTTTAGGTATCAAACACCTTTTTGAGCCAGGTGCTATTGGCAGCTTTACTATGACAGATATTAGCACCTCCGGAACATCATCAGCCACAGCTGTCTTCCACATCTGTCACCCTCAGAGAGCCCCTCTTCCTCTCTCCAGTGACTGTTGAGATGGCCACCACAGATGAACATAAGGGCAGAAAAACCACCCTCAAAGAACCCAGGAATGTGGAAGCATGGGGAGGACATAACTGCTCTCTAGTGAGGGATAATCCGTCAGGACCAACACCAGGGTGAGAATCAGGAGGTCTAAACTGGCCACGGTTAATCTGCAGCTGGTAGTGAGGAGCTGAAGCCTAAGATTGTGCTGCAGGAAGAAAAAGGGGCAAAAAGAGAAACTACTTTCAAGGGGAAGGCTGCAAAGCTTGAGAAAGGGTCTTCATGACCAGGTCTCAGTGATCTCTGTTCCTGTCCTCAGCTTCTGCATTCCTAACTCCATCAAGGCTGAAACTGAAAAGACAGGCACGTTCAACAGAGGAAAACCCTTCTCCGGCTATCTCCAGGAGCGTTTCAGGACACACTGTACTGCTGGCAAGGCGTACAGTTTATTGACTCGGATTGTATCTCTACTTCATGAGTGTCAGCTGGCTCATCGCATGCTTTCACACCGGCGGTGGCATAACATCCCGGCACCAACATTTCCCCAAGCCTAAAGCCTCCCCCTGAGCCAAGAGAGCCCAGGTCTGCAGACAGTTGGACAACACTTCCCCAGTTCAATGCTGAAAGGTGCCCGATCCGAACCATGCCTGGCTGCGAGACTAGCAGAACGTATTGGATAAACTCGTCTGCCAGCTACGCTGCCAAGTTATAGTGAGAACAAATTTGAATAATAAAAGCTGGAATAAGAAGATGCCTTGGAGAGAGCGTTGGTATAGTGCTTTCCTAAGCTTCAATTTAAAGCCTTGTTTCTATAGCTAATGCAGTCGTAGCGAACATTAGCCTAATTTTTATCAAGAGAACTTGTCAACATTGCAGTACTTAAGATAGACGCTAAGGACTTGTTTTATATTGCAGATAGATCACTAAGAAAGAAAGTAGTTGTGCCACACTTGGTTTGCAGGAAAATAAATTGATATTCTCCCTGGGCCTAATGAGGGGATGCTGTTTTATAACACCGCGTGTGTGAGCAGCCTCGCATTTTATCAGTGCACACACTGCAGCTGAGATCGGATCCAAATCCGCCGTGGGGTTAGATACAGGGACCCACAGGGAGGTGGCTTCAGATGGGCCATCGCTTGGAGATGGTCACCCAGGGACACAGATGGGACCCAGGAACATAGAGAGAGAGAAGGCACACATTCCCCTTTCAAAGATATTTGGTAAAACAATTGTCCCAACTCCTGAAGGGTTGGGTCCTTCTACTAATGGTGTTCACCAGTTGAGTCACAACTGGTGGACTACAATTTCAGAGCTAAGGGGAGAAGACTGGTGGTAGAAGCAGAGAATTGGCTTTGCCTCCTCAGGGGTTCAAGTAGGAGGTCAAAACCAATCTTGCCTAGGCTGATTTTTAGAGATGCTCCATAGGTGAGTTAGCAGAATGCAAACAAAAAGAAAGGAGGTACCCTGCATCTTTTAAAAAAAAAATAAAAAAATGTTTGCACAATCCTGCTCCCATCATACCAGCTTTAAAGAATTACCACATTCCCAAGAGCCTGGGTGTGTTAATACTGGCATGGCTTCACACTTCCCACATGCCAGCCTCAGAGCTGCATTTGCAACAAGTCCGGGATAACAACGCCAGTGCCGTGGCACAAAGGCTAGTCAGGGACTTGCAGCTTGCTCGGTGCAAAGTTAAAAATGCCCTTTTATTCGCAGTTGTCACTTGGAAGTAACAGCAGAATAACCTTGGCTTTGGAATAGAAATCAGCTTGCAGAGGAAGCCTGTGGGAGTGCGATCCCTGGGCTCAGACTCGCAGGCAGGAGGGTGGCTCGGCTCTGCTATGGATTCTGCACTTGCAGAAGAACTAAATCATTACAACGGCCAGAAATGTCCCTAGGGAAGGAAATCCTCTCAAAGATAAATCAATAACTCAGTGTAATTTTAGCATGCAGCCAGGAGAATTTACATTGCCAGGAAGGCTGAGAGCTCTGCCACGGAGACAGAGCCACAGCATCATCCAACAGCCCTGCAGCGATCCCCTGCGCAAGAGCTCAGGCTGCGGGAATTTGTTGCAATGCCAGGAGCATGGGCTCCACCATGCCGGGACCTCTACGGACCCAAAATGAAACAGGAGCAGCAGGGATGTGGTACGGCAAAACTCTCTTGCGACAAACCTACCTTTGCCGTGCTGTGGCCCAGCTGCCCTCCTCCGCAGCAGCAGCGTGGCTGCTCTCCGCAGTCGTGGCAGCGCTGGCAAATGCTCCTGGATCTTACAGGGTAAGAGGCATGCAAAGACAAAACGCGCGTTAGAACAGGCAGAGGAGTCCAGGGGGAATGCTACAGCCACAGCCTTCCCCCCTGGCCAGGGTTACAGGGGTTCCCGCCAGCTGAAGCACCCGCAAAATAAGGCGAGACAGTGATACGCCGCAGCACATGCTGTGATTAATGAGACTGCAATTTACGTAATTATATTAATGCAAAGTACACTTGGACCAGTAGGTTCAAGGAAACTAATGACACTTTACAGCGCACTTCAACACTGAGCAGTAACTCTAGTAAGAAGAAAAAAAAAAGGACCCTAATTATTCAGTAGTTCCTCTCCTCCCAGATTCTCAGGGTCAGCTTGGAGGAGAAGGTGGCCTGAATTATATTTTCGTTTCCAGAACATCAACAGAATTGCTAACTAAGTTCCAGTGGCAAGGTCAAAGCCTGCCCATAGTTATGCATGCCACCTCCCTCCTGACTGCCGGCTCCAGCGAACAGCGGCACCGCTGGACCCAGGAAGATCTCAGACTGCCTGTGTCCTCTACGAGCATGCTTAAAACACCCCGTACTCTGTGCTGCTCCTCCAGAGACACGGTACCAAGTGCCTCTGCCATCTTTTTGCTCTGCTCCCCAGCACGGATGGATAAACTACAGCAACTAATTCCTTAGAATCTAAAACTCGTCTCCATGAAGTGCAGCGTGTTTTACATGTCTAGGAGTTGAACCTTACTGAAGATAAGCCTGACAAGCAAACACCCCGATCCAGCTGGCAGCAATTTACTGTATACCCAAACCATCTACATATTGCATATCATTGCAACCAAAGCACCTGGCAGACGTGGAGCCTGTGTTGCCCATGCATGGAGGGCTTGGAGGCAGATCACCACCCTCCTTCCCAAGAGCCTGAGGCACGTGCAAACCCTCCCTACACAAAAGACGTCTGTTGCTGGTCTTTCTCCTTCGTGCTTTTAGGACTTGCCATGTGCACAATGTGCCCGGTCCTCTGTCCTCTTTGGCACGCGCCCTTCCCCTGCTGCAGCCCACCTGGAGTGATGGATGCATTTTGGAGTGCCTGTGCTGGCCACAGTCGTGTCACTCCTCACACCCTCCGTTGGTCCCAAGAAGCTCTCAAACAGATGTGCCCATGCTCCATCAACATTGACATGCTGCAAGTGCCTATATCTGCAAATCCAACTTTACAGAAGCTACAGATGTGGCCTATGTTTTCATATTATTTCATCAAGACTTGGACTTTGCACCTCTGAAATGCCAAGGTCTGTTAACAGAGCTGATCCAAGGGGCAATATCAGAGCTCATGCCGGCACCGATCCAAAGAGCTGAAGACGCATTATGACCACCCCAAACAAAACCAGGACAACCTGTTAAGCTCCTACAATGCAGAACACAAAAGTGCAAGAGAAGCCCGGGCAGAACAACTCTGCAAAGACTACACAAAAGAGGAGACCTCACAAGCATACCTCCACATCCGATATAAAACCAAAATCAAAAGCACAATTAAAAGAATAGTCACAAGTTCACTGTCTCAAGATGGCACTCACGGGCTACAAGCATGCAAAGCTGTGCTGGTAGCTTCCAGGCTCAGCGGCATCCTCCTGCAAGAGGGAACATGCAAAAAGCCAACTCAGGGATGATTGGGAAAAACACATGTGAAGCAATCCGTCACATGGCAATCTGCGCACACCCAGATGTCCTGCAACACAATTAGAAATCAATAGCAAGATGCAGAAACCGTCAACCACACAGTAAAATATAAAGAACACTTGTAATATTGATTTTAAAAGCGCCTCAGAGAAGACATTTGTGAAGGAGCTTAAGAAAGCAAAGCAAAATGCTGGAATTGAAGCCTTTTTTTCCCTCAAAAAGACATTAATAATGGATTTTCAATGCAAGAAGAAAAACCGAAACCCACACCAGATTCTCCTGGTAATAACAGCTTTCTGCAAAGCCCAACTATTAATGTAACAGAGACGTCCATCAATCAAGCACGCAGAAAGTACTTTGAGAGCTAAAAAAGGAGCAAGCAAACATCTGCTTTTGGCAACTGAAATTTTGCCCTTAAGCACCAGGAACATAATAAATTATCAGAAGATTGGGCTTGAACTCATTTTCTTCCATCCTGGAAAGCTAAATGCTGAGCTTAGGGGTAAAGGTACACAAACGTGCCATCGCTGTGATTTGTGTTTGACAAAAAATGGGAGAAATGGGCACAATTTCATTTGTAGACTGAGGAACTCTTAAAAAACACCAGTGCCGTTCTTAGCACCAAAAAGGCAGAGAGCTCTCAACAGCAAACAAGTGGCAAGACCCGCAGAGAAGTGACAGTGAACTATTTTTTGAGCCCACGACTTTAGCAACCACCTTTTTGTCATTAAGGAACGTCTCATGAACCCTTCTCCACCCTCAGCCATCCTCAGCTTGTCCACACGCTAGAGCGGTACCAGGGTGGGATGACAGGACATGCAAACTTGCTCCGAGATGACAGTCGCATCCCTCCTCACTACCGCTCTTCTCTTCCCGTTGCCGCATGCTCCCCACAGGAAGCTGTGGTGATTAAAGCAGGTCTTCAGTGCCTGTGTTTCTCGGTGCTCTCATCAAGCAATGCTTCACATTTTGGGTCCATCCACCCAGACGAGCACTGACTGGGGTGCTAGCAGCAAACCTGAGAAAATCTGGATTTACACCAAAAAACCCAGTTGCCACAGAAAGTAATTGGGGTGTCCCTATGCCTCCAATATTTTCTCCTTTTTTTTTTTTTTTTTTTTCAAACACAGTAGGTCAAAACAAGTGCTGGAGATAATGAACAGAATTTCCCGATTCAACCAGAAGAAGCTGCAGGCATCGCTGCAACTAAGTCTTAATAAATTCTGAAGAGTGACACTATAAAATGACATTATGGAAGTCTGTATTTATTGTCTCCCCGTGCTTTCCGTATCCAAGGTGCCGTGTCACACTTAATAACAGTTTTTCTCCCCAGCTGCCAGTGTTGCAAATCCTGCCTGACACCTGACAAGCTAACAGTTGGGGTTCACCCCCCTCAAACACACACGTCTCCACCCAATATAAAGCCTTGGTGGCACGAACAGGGATAACTGATTAAACCAGCACTGCCCAGGTGATGCCTGGGAGAGTACAGACTGTCTCTTCGTCTCTCAGGTGTGCTGGCTCCACAGGGCTCAGTGCGATGCAGCAGGAGGGTATTTTTGTCACTCCTCCGCTGATGAAAGTGATGCAGACAACACACAGCCGTTGTAGGAAGGTACCTTCATGCACAGCCACATTTCAGAGCAGAACCATGCCAAGAACAGCCAAGCATTGCTGCCGCGCAGTCCCTGGGAGCGCTGCTGGGCTGCACCACAGCCTGTGACGGTGGAGCAGCCCTGCCAGCGAGCTCCCACCCAGTGTCACAGCAAGCTCTATGTGAGGCATCAGGAGGTCCTCATGGAGAACCAGATGTCCTCCGGTTCCTCATGCCAGAACAGTGGGAAATCTCCCCTTCCAGAGTTCCCAGCTCAGCCACCACTGTGCAGTCCACTTCAGTGACCCCATATCTGGCTTTCAGACCATAGATACAATCTTTCTTGAGTGTGGTCTTCATCGAGTGTCTTGTTTTACCTGTTTGTGTAGTATTCATAAGACTTGAAGAAAATCACCTTTGCACTCAGGTTGTACACAGGCAGTGCCTTGGATTGTGGATGGATACTTGACAAGTACAAAGATGCTATCATCCCACCCTGTCTGCACCTTCTGCACTGCAGAGGGGACAAAAGAAGTCACATGAATCATCTCTAGTCCACTTCAGAAAAAAAAAAGAAAAAAAAGAACAAAACCTAACAAAACCCAACAAAACCCCCACACACAAATCAGATTATTGAGTACAGGAGAGAGCAAACAGTAAAAATAGCCAGTGTAGGTGGACTGACCTAACCTGAGGATCTTTGTTGGAGTGGATGAAGGAGAGCGTATACATTTCCTCCTCATAAAGCGGTTGCATTAACATCGCTAACCAACAAAGCTTCATTTGGAAGCTCTTCCTCCTCACCAGCAAGTCTGGGCTTTCCCTGCAGGTGGCAGGGTGAGGTACAAGCTCTCTTCTGTTGGCAGACTCGCTCTGCTCCTCCTTCAGGAAACATCCTTTCCATTTCAGGATGTAACGCAAATGTTTGGAGAGCACCTGAAGAGATCAAAGTGGGTAGAAAGTGGGCTCAAGCGAAAAGCCTCTTGACTTCTCCTCCCAGCAAAGGCTCTGGTCCTGTGGGGCACCTTCACTCCAGCCTCTGGATCTTGGCTCCAGCCCTGCAACTCTCCAGTACCTGGTCTCAGACATCTCTTTCTGCTGTGTCTCTTCAGAAAGGTCTTCAGCAACTCTTCCCATGTTTGCTCTGTTCAGGTTTCAGCTGATGTTAGTAAGGGGGAACAGTCAGCATCAACACCAGGATTTGCACCTTGCTGTGGAGCCCACCATGGGATCCTCTGCCTTGAAAAAGGTACTGCCATACAGTGTCACAGATGGGTCGAAGGTGGAAGGCATCTCTGGAGATCCCCCCGTCCAACACCTGTACAAGTAAGGTCACCTCGAGCAGGTTGCCCAGGACTGCGTCCAGTTGGGTTCTGAATGTCTCCTTGGACGCAGACTCCACAACCTCTCTGGTGGAGCTGACCTGCTCCGGTGTTCAATGACCCTACAGTAAAACAGATTTTTCTGTGTTTAAACAGTTTCTTCTGTTTCAGTTTTTGCTGTCGAGGTCCCTCTGAAGGGCAGCACACCCATCGGGTGCAGCAGCCGCTCCTCCCAGCTTTGTATCACATCATCTGTAAATGCCTTCACAATACCTGCAGAAGCCTTCACAATTTGCCACCTCATTACAGCTCTAGTTAATCAAAATACAGAGAGGTCTAATCATTTTTGCGTATCACCGTGTGCAGAACAGCGAGATAACCGTAATTAGTAGAAACCTGGTTAGCAGGTTAAATGATAGTATAATTAATGAAGAACAGGTGGGCTTTGTTTCAAATAAGAAAAGCAGCAGATTATATCAAAAAAGTAAATGCATCTTAAAACGCAGTCTCAATGATAACTTAAAGATGCCCTTAGAAACACCACCAAACAGAAATGGAAAGGTTTCACTTGGGCTGAATGACAAATCCTAAAAATAAAACCTGATCTGGGGTTAAAATGTAAATTGTTGATGAGATCTATTTACTCACACCCTGCAGTGATGGGAGAGACAGGCAGCTTAATGTTTCCTCTTTTACTTTGCAGGATCATAGGCACATTCCCGTTATTGCCATTGCCACTTGCAAGGTCTTTGCAACCCTGGGAGACCTCCAGCAGAAGAACAGAAGAAATACCAAGTGACAGACTGCATACATTAATTCGGTATTCAGAAAACATCCTGTTGCAAGTGAATGACCCAAGCAAAACTTCCTGCAGTCTTAAGAAGCAGGCAGAAAATCAGGAGAGGAAAAAGAATCTCGGGGCTGAAGAAAGACCTTTTGAATCAGAAATGTTATCCTTAATTAGAATTTCCAACACCACCACACTTACTCCTTCCAAAATGTAAACACATAATAAAAAATTAAACTTGCATATAGTGTTGTAAGAGTTCTTGCAATAAATGGGAATTAGTTCTACAAAACATCAACACAGATCCAGGGAGATTACATTTCTTTCCCAAGCTTATGCGGGTAAAGCAGAGCTGGAAAAACAGATATATTTTATTTTTTAACTCAGAAGCTTCCTTGAGATGCTAAAGGAAGCTGTTTCAGTAAAGCGGAGACATCTGTTTCAGTGTGCTGGATGATTTGCCTGATCCCCAGCACCCATGATGGTGCTTTGGGGGGAATTCAATGCTTTCACTGCCATGAAGCAACCTCCAGGGTTTTGTGGGGACAGAGGTCAGACCCACGGCTAGTCAAGCACACATCGCAATGCTCAGAAGGCTGGTCTCACAAAACAACATCGTGCATTTGAAGTGTAAGGGAGTTGCTCTGATTATATTTGGTCAGGCCTCCAGAACCATTTAACTGACTCTGGGAGCCAAGTCATGCTTTTTAAACAACGCTTTCCTATAGCACCTGAAAAAAATGTTGAAGCCAAGGTCCTGGTCTGGCTTGCTTGCTCTGGAAGGAAGAGGGACGATACTCAAACTGGAAATTCAAGATAACCAAGGCTGTATGCACTCCCAAAATGTTTTCCAGGAGGGAAAACATTTTTCTTCCAAAGCACTGTTACAAGCTTGAAATAAATATGCAGACTGTTGGATAAAGACAGAGATAAAAATAGGCCTGTTATTAAATACCTCTTCTTTAACAAGGTTCATCCTTCTAAACAGTCACATGAAGGCTATTAATGTTATTACAGAAAATATAGCATGCTTGCACATAAAACCATAGCAAGATATTCCTCATCACCCAGCACACATTTAACTACCTCTTAGCAGCTCACATATTCACAGCATCCCTGGTTTGGCAGAAAGAAGATAAAAGAGAGGAATGAGAGATTCCCTCTCTGGGAAATAGTCTCTCCTCTTTCAAAGCACTTTTTCCCCTCCAAACAATGTAAATTTAACCATGTGAATGATTCCCACTGCTGATGTCTACTGCTATACAGCTGATATACTTAATCTCTTTGCTGATGCTACACTTACTTTAAAACACCACCAGTCAGAGCATCGTTAAAGCTAAGTTTGAAAATATTTTGACAAATGCAGCCTAACTTCTTCCTGTTGGACAAAAAAAAGCTGCTTGCCTCTCAAACCCTCCATCCATCACCTGGTTTATAACCACTTTGTAACTAACCTGTAAAGGACTGTGGGGCACGGAGTCATACGCAGAGCTAGCAGGAGTTACAGATTGTCTCATGTGAAAATACATCATTACATCCTTGTTTTGGTTATGCCCAACATCCAAGCCCATGGCCATGTGTTAGAGAAGCTGCAAACTTTTATCTCGGCTGCTCAGAAGCGCAATTAGGTTTTGGCAGTACGTGCATCACTGTGGAAGACTTTGTATAACTGCCTTGTTTAATGAAACCAGTAACGCCACAGCCAGTAAGGGACAGCGTTCATCCTGATTCACCGAAAGTCTATTCTCAGCCCCCCTCTGCTCCTAAACCTGAGCAATCCAAGTAGTAAATTTAGAGTTTTTTCTCCCCAATGCTGGTGCTGCCAGGATACCAGCAGTTCTTGAAATGAGAGAAGACAAGAGAAGTGTTATCAGTGTTTGAACGGGGAGGAAAAAAAAATTTGCTCTCAGTTTATTTCACAAATACTAAACCTGACACCCACATGCTGGGGAAAAAAACAGCTGTAAAACTTCCCAGGTCATGGAGAAGCAGAGAGGAAACACGGGGAAACAGCCCTGTGAGCCAGACTGGTACTTGGCCACACTGAACGTGCTGCGCTGAGCCCGCCGCCCTGAGAGGTACTGCGCTGGGGGGCTGGGCACAGCCACCAACCCCCGCGATTACGCTTCAGTAAAACCTGCAAGTTAACTGTACTGACACACAACAGCCCATTTCTGCCCAGTTCCCAGGAATGATTTAGTACCAAGAGTTACGCAGTTCTAAGGTCCCACATTATTAAAATTTAAATATACATACACACTGCATTTACAACATGCTACGAAATGTATAATCAAAACTGCA
Source organism: Vanellus vanellus (assembly GCF_965231255.1). Classification (NCBI taxonomy): domain Eukaryota; kingdom Metazoa; phylum Chordata; class Aves; order Charadriiformes; family Charadriidae; genus Vanellus; species Vanellus vanellus. The sequence continues at coordinate 20,045,045 of NC_138918.1, forward strand.
TTACTACACTTGTCAAATTAGAGAAGCAGAGTGTTTTTTATAATGTGGGAGTATTTTTTTTTATTAACGCGCACATTCAGTTACTAGCCTATAAAGTTCTGTTATTTGCTACAGTTTCCCATTTCTTATTGTGAATGGCAAAGGTTTTGCAGTTCTATCCTCTCCTGGAAAAGGTCAGCTTTGCGCACAAGGACACAGCCCAGTAACGTTCCTGGTTGTTTCACATGCATCTCAACTGTATGGGTCCAAAGCCACCTACACCAGCACCTCGTGGGGATGGTGGCAGCGGCTCCCAGCAGCTCACCGTGCAGGGGACAGCCAGCCCACGCCTGCCTCATAGCTGGGAAGCCCTCCTGCTCACCGTGCAGCGTGGCGCTGCCCTTGTCTGCACGCTGAAGAGACGGCTTGACAAGGACCAGGTGTGCATCCCCAGTGGGCACCCTCTGACTTCCCAGCTCAGAGAACCTGCTGGCAAAGAAAATCCAAGCGGATAATGCAAGAGCAAGGCTGAAGACAGGTAACAGCACTATCCTCATCTGCACAGCTGAGCTGGAAAGACTCGTACAGACAATATCTCCACATCCAAAAGCTGGCATCTTTCAAACACTCCCTACTCAAATAGAGGTTTCAGGTACCTCCTGTCTGCACGCTCCCCGAGCATCTCTCGAGCAGTTCCAATCCTGCCCTTTTACCAACAGGAGAAAGGGAAATACAGTTATCCCTCTTATGTGCAATAGGAGTAAGGCATGGAGAATTTATTTTGTTTTACATGTCTGCTCTCCAGTGCCCCAAACCAGAGCCAGAACCAGCAGGTGGAGCTTCAGCCCTGGCACTTCTGCCAGAAAGACCTTCAGTGTAAGGAGGAATTGAGCACAAGTCAGCGTTAGGGAAACCTTCCACCCCATAATGCAAAGGTGTGAAGTCAAGGAAAGCCCATGAGGATGGGGAAGCCAAGAGAGCAGAGCACGAAGGCACATGGTAATAAAAAGGAGGACAGGCACGAGGTACATTTAGGATATCAAAAGCCTCGTACGTGAGAAGGCAAATGGAAAACAAGCATATGGAGCGCTACCAGTGACCGTAACTCTGCCTCCAAGCACTGAACATTTGCAATCACTCTCGAGACTGCTTGGGCTTTCCTACCTGCTGTAATCACCCTGCAGCTCTCCCTGCTGCTGGCCAGAGAAGATTATAACAACTCCACAGCCAAGATTTTTTCCCCTCTGCACATCAGTAACAAGTTATTTTATTGAAAAAAAAAAAAACAAAAAAAAAACCACCACAACTGGAAAAGAAGCATTTCATCTGGTGTAAATGAGGTTTTTAAAATCCCATTATCCCATTTGCCTTCCCTCTTCATGCAAACCTGTGCTGATCTGATGAGGTTTCTATTTCCTGGATTACACATGTCCAGCTTTGCAAAAATGAGCATACCCCAGTGGTTTAACACCATGTTTCACAGCCCTCTCTTGCCTGTGCTGACATAAATATTTCAGAGACCTGCACACAAGCGTTTGAGTTAGGTCTAGGTCACCCAGAAGCCAATGGTTCGGACAGATTCATTAATTCAGCAAAGCAATTAGCAGGAGTCAGCACAGCTCAGGACATCCTGGTGAATGGCAGGAGCAAGATACGCACCGACAAGGTATAAGGAAATCCTCGCCAGCCACCACACCATCCACATAGGCTGCGGGACAGCCCCAGCACAGGGCTCCTGAGCCAAAGGGATCCCTCTTGCCAGTACCTTCTCCTCCCGGCTTTAAAAGCTCTTTTCGGGTTAGAGCAGCGCTGGCTCATTCAGCTGCTGAAACCTCTTGAAAGAAAGACCGGCAATGAAACTGGACCGACTTATTCCCCATCCTGAGTGCTGTTCTTCCCAAAACCACAGCAAGTCCTTCAAAACAGCTTCTGAAATCACTTCCGCAACATGCTTTCTTTGAGAACTGTGGTTCCATATGTGCACAGCCTTGTTTGTGCAGGAAAAGAGACAGGGGAAGACCTGAGACAAGTATGAACAGCAAAGATAGCAACCGATGGAGAAAGCAGCCCGAGGACCCTCAGAAGCTGCAGCCATGGATATTTAAATGCTAAGCAATGTGTCATCAGCTCCCCGCTGAACACAAAATGGTTTCATCTTTGCAGAAGCAGCAACAACAGCATGCTCACATCAACTTCGCTCTGGCAGTTTGATCAATAGCGGCAGTCATGGCTTCTTATTTTTTAACTGCAATATAATTAGGCACTTAGGAAAATGACTGTGAACAGTACAAATGCCATAGAGTAACTGCAGGTATCAGCACACAGCTCTGCAAGCCAGAAGTTTAACCACAGCTAAAGGTACAGGCTAGCTGAGCTCCTCTAGCACATGCTCTGCCCGGCTAGATACCAAGACATGCTATCCAAACCTGAAAGAGATCCAATGCTCCAACATTTCAATTGCCAATCCAAGATTTTGCTCCATTTCTCCAGTCTGCAGGGAGCTGCTCTGGACCTTTCTGTGCCCCAGCCTTGGCTCCTCTCAAATGGAAAGCTTGCAGAGCAGACTGTAAATATGAGGTTCTCGCTTGGTCCATCTGGATTTGGAAACTGGACACATTAATTCCCAACTTCAAACTGTCAGCTGAGAAACATGCCACCACGTTTCTGCCACGTCAGGGACCAGGAAAGCGCTGCTGCCACAGAGGTGGACAGAGCCCATCTGCAGAGGCACTGCGCAGCCCGACCTCCCCACAGCTCTGGTCACTGCTAAGGAGAAGATAATTAATCCACTTTTTCTTTCCCAGTTAAACCCTTGCCTCTTCTATTCTTTTCCTTAATCTTCACAGCAATGTCTTTGCAGAGGAGCTACTTCTGACCCTCATGTTGGGTGGATAATCTGCTGGTCAGTGACGTGACTAGATGGTCAGAGCAATCTGACTTTCAATCACTGTCAGGAATGCTAAACGGAATAGAGGGAAACAAGGTGCCCAAATAACAAAAGGAGGTAATTCCTGGGAAATAAAGCATTCATGTGCTCCAGGATGTTGAGTGGCAGATTTGAGGTCACCTACAGATGTGGAAGGAATGCTTTTATATAAAGAACCCCCAAAACTGTCAATTTGACAGAGACCACCATCAATGCCATCCAATCCTTCCATTCATCTCTGCTATCCCGAAGACTAAGGAATCAGCATTTGGTTGCCATAACCAACAGGCAAAGATCACCCTGAAAAGTGGTGGGGCGTTTCTGCGTGCTGACAGACTCACCTCCATGCATCTGGAAGAGCTTAACGTAAGCAGTAACAAAAGCAAGTCACCTATGCTACGCTTCTCCAAAGAGCTTCCAACTCACAAGGGTACCATCACCTGGTAAACGTACATCCAGAAAGGAGAGAAACATCAGAGAAAGCACAACTTCAAAAAAATACCTGCATCTGTGGAGGAACAGATACCTGACCATGAGAAGAGATCTGATCATGGGCGTGAACATCCATTCAGAGGACGCTGCAATCCCACTCGTTAGAACCCAAGTAGCCTACAAGTTCCTACCGACGCCAATCAAGAACAGAATGAAAAGCCCCACAGATGTCTTCACTGTTTCCACAGATGATACCAAAAGAAGTCAAATAATGGAAGTGCTAAAAGTCTTTCCAAGGCACACATATCCTTTCTGTCTAACCCAGCCAGGCCTGGTGCATTATTTAGTGCCGAGTGAGGAAAAAAGCAATGCCTAACAAAGTGTTAAAGGACTTTGTGAAGTTTCACCAACCTTTCCACAGCCCGTCAGCTTCCCAGCTGGCTGGCAGAAGAGACAACTGATCTCCTTGCTTCCAGATTACAGGCGGCAGAGCTCTTAGGGTAACTGTCTCTCTCCGTTTGCATCCAGCTACCTCCAGCAGCTTGAAGCGTGCTCGAAGTGCAAGAAAGGACTTGATCAAAATCCAGCTCACATTGTAGGCAGTGAGAGAAGAACTACACAAAGCAGCGTAATGTATACAGTAACAATTGAATTTTGTGGAGGGATTTGACAGGCTACAGGTTGATGACACTGCTGCAGTCTCGGCGGAAACACAGTTTGATGCAATTAGCAACAGGGAACCAGAAAAACAGCAGAACAAAATTGGAAATACATGTATAAAAGATGAGCGACTGTGGGACTGGACAGAAGCATAAAAATCTTGTGTTGAGCTCAGAACACGAACAAGATGAAACAGGAGCGCAACGGGGAGAAATGCAACTCTGAGGTCCCTTCCACTATTCAAAACTGAAGACGCAGATTTCAAACAGAAACATTTGCTTCCGCAGTAGAGACTTGGCCCCATTTGCTGGAGGGATACAACGGAAGACGGCATGGGGGTATCTTGGAGACAGGGCAGCAGAAAGTAAACTTCTGAGCACTGCACTGCAGTTCACTGTGGCCTGTACTGAGCACACACCAGCCAGGACCCTGCTCGGCTATGAGCCAGTGAAATCCCATCGGAAAACATCGGAAGATGCAGCACCACCAGATTAGACATGCTGCCAACGCGTGCGCCTCTGTTAAAGGAGAGAAAGGTACATCCCTCATGCAGCCACGCTGGCAGCTTCCCTCGTCCTGGGGGTCAACAAACCCCCCAAACACAGACCTGCGCTAGCAAGGGAGAAAACCCACCAGGTCAGAGGCAGCAGGGATGGGCTTGTGGAGGCAGCAGGCTCCCCAGCCTTGCCTCAGGTAATACACATGCTAAAACTGCGAGTCACAGTCCACGCACAGCATTTTGTTTCAGAGAAACCCACAGGAGACAAAAACCCAGGCTGGCAGGGGGAGACTAAGGAAGATTCGTCTTTCTGACATGTTTCTACCCAAATCTGCACGCACACCTGAAATGAGGATCTGTAGTGACCAGACGATGAGGCAGGTCACCATTTAAGCCTTTTACAAGAGTAATTGAAATTCTTCTCCTACAGCATGCTGTGAATGCTGACAAGCTCCCCACTTCCACAAGCCTTTCGCTGCACATGCCCAACTTGGAATTGCTACCAAAACAAAGCAGAACAAGACACCCGTGCAACGGAGAAGGTGCTTCTGAACAAAACTGGCAACAACGTTTATAATGACTGCAAGTATATACATACTCTGCTTCAACAAGGGTGGTGGGGATCTGCCAGTCTGAATACTAAGCAGGGACACCACACGCCTTCCATACATAATGGTACAAAAGTGGAATATAACTATATACTGCAGCTTTGTGAAATTTAGGGGCTTTTGCTAGACTTATATGTTATACAAAGATTTACATTTGGAAAAGTCATTCTGCTATATATGGCAGAAATTTCAAGACAAATGGATCCCATATTTATTCATTCAATGATAATACCGAGCACAGGATAAAGCTCTTTTAAATTCAGAGCACTTTATAAAAATTAATTACTACTTAGTTCACCCTTCTGAGGTGGGAAGGTATTACACCTGCATATCCACGAAGACACCAAAGCACAAGTGGATTAAATACCTTGTCCAAGACCCCAGAGGCAGGCTTACTGATCATCCTAATTGCTGAAATATGTGTGCATACATGCATCAGGGTGTGTGTTTAAAGGGGCTTATCCTCTCCAGAGCCTTTCCCAGCGTATGGGTTTTTGCAGTGAAGCCAGCCTGCCCCGTTGGTGTTTTCTCACCATATGTGTTCCATACATGTCTAATAAAAGATACCAACCCAAAAAAAGGGAAGAGATTTTTTTTGTGGGATGTATGGATAGGGATAAAAGCTGGATTTCAAACAGCCAAGGAACAGAAAACCCATTGTTAAAAAGCTGTGTAGTGTTACATTGACGATTCTTAATCGGATTGCCACTAAGCAGCATTTCACCAGCCCACACCGGAGCACAGCAGACCTGGGATACCACGTGCCAACAAACGTTATAAAATCTGTCCCTTGACAAGTGTACAAAGAGAGAACAGGCTTCTGAGCTAGTGACAGAGACACATCACCACCTGCAATGTGACTGGCAGCCCACTCGACCTGCTCCAGTGAACTGAAAGCACTTTAGCAACCGCACCCATCGCCAGCTGGTTCGGCGATGGTCTCCTCACCCTGTGTTGGGTCACTGAGTCTGTACCCCTCGGTCTGAACACCAGCAAAAGAATACATTGTCACGGGAACAAACAGGCGTTTTTAGTTTCTGCAAGGCTTCTGTCGGTGCTGTCAGGTGGTGTTTCAAAGGGATGCTATAATTAGTTATCAGCACGTTACCTGGACGGATGGTTTGCCACTGATGTGTGGGGTAAAACACTTCCAGGTCTTCAGGATCAGCATCATCTTCCGTTATCGGCTCCTTCCCGCTGTCATCTTTTATGTCGCTCTCTTCTATTTTTGTGAGGGCAAACTCCTTTTGGATAGAAGAGATTCAGCTCATTAGCAATTGCATCTGGGTAATTTAGTGCCGGCTGAGAATACAAAATTTTTTCCCTCGCCAGCAGATTTTTTTTTTTTTTTTTTTGACATCCGAGATTCTTTCCACATGGTTAAATTTAGATTTAAAGTATATTAAAGGTTAAACATGCATAACTAGCATGACATTTGTGCTGAACAAAGCAACACAGCCGATTTCTTATTCCAGTGCAGGCTGTAGGTTTAAAACAAGCTTTCGAAAAGCCTCACCTATATTAGACTCAGAGCCAGGAGCCCTGACTATTATTAGGGTTGTGTAACATTGTAAGACCCTGTTTTCCCCTGCCTAAAAATATGTCAAACTTTTAACTTTTTCAGCTGAAATTTTCCACACGAGTGGAACGCCTCAAGCGTTGTGTTTTCTGTTGTGGTTTTTTTTTTTTTTTTTCTTAAATGCACTTATTTGAGCCTTGGAGAAGATTTCAGCTAAAATAGTTCAGCTATTTCCAAAATAGGACACAGGGAAAACACACCGAACTGCCCACACAATAAGAACACGAGCATCCTTTTCTTTACCCGTTCCCAGTGTCCTCCAAGTCTTCTAAAACAATGAGGCAATGATTTAATCACCACCCACATCACAAGTGCGGCACGCGAATGGCAGAGGTGTGGTAGATCAGCTAACACGAGTGGTAAGACATTACGCAAAGGGAAAAATGAAGATGAAAAGCAGGAAAAAAAATCCTTGCTGCAAGGGAAACCTCGCTGCTCACTGGAAAGTCTCCCTAGGGAACTGGTGGGAGTCATGTAAAACCGCAACGGATAAAATTATTGAGTGTGCATAGTAAGTAATGACCTCGTACTATCTCACACTGGGCTATTAACAGGTGGGGAAGCTGGTATTTGCTATTTTGGTTTTCACAGGAACAGATAAGCTAGTCCAGGCTAATCATCCAGACAGCAGTTTCTGTTGCAGGGAGTATGATCAGCTCCTGATCTCTCCAAGAATGCCACCACTGAATAATTTTAAATAACCAGCCTATAGGGAAAGATTATTCCTAATTGTTGGCAATTAGAATAAGAGTTACAGCTCACTTCATGAAGTGTTTTGATATTAATCCTTAGAACGTTTTCACAGGGAAAGAAAGAAGTCAATTAAGAGGTTAACTGGAAATTTTAGGCCATGTTCTGCCTTCACTTCTTTCACTTCTTGGAAAAAATGCATGCATATTTTCTGGCAGAATCTGGATGCTTTGCATATAAATATCCATTATCCAGCCTAGGAGAGTGTTTCTGAGCAAGAGAAATGTCAGCCTGCACAAAACACGTACAATTAGCAGCGACAGTGGTAACACATGAAGATGGTTGACAAACCTAGAGAATGTTTTTATCTTATCTGTCAAAAGGGATTGAAATTTCAGAAATGCATGGGAAAATAGACCTTAACTCCTACTTTTGCTTAGTGCAGAGACTTGAAATTGTTAAAATTATGACAAATGGTTAAAGCTCAGCAACAATCATAAACATAAAAAGCCAGGTTTCTGCAGATGAAAATCAATGTTAATATTTTCTGAGCCAAGACTCAACAGGACTAAAATAAATGAGTCAGAGCAGTTATTACTTAGGTTATTTGCGCTGTTATATTATTATCCAAGAGGGACTTAACAATACAGGCTATTGTAAATTTACCAACAGGCCTCCAAGTGTTGTATCTGTTGAAACACATAATGGAGATAGCTGATGTTTACTGACTCTGCTTAAGAGAAGTGCCGTGGTCTAAATGTTTGGTAAGGATAAGAGGATGTGACTTGGTTCATTTAAATGTTACTGCCACTGCTTGGCCCACAACTGCTTTGCAATACCTCATTTTCATTAGTGCTTCTGGCAAAAATGGGCCAGGACAAGAGGAAATGGCCTCAAGTTGCATCAGGGGAAGTTTAGGATGGATATTAGGAAAAATTTCTTCACTGAAAGGGTTGTCAAGCATTGGAACAGGCTGCCCAGGGAAGCAGAGGTATTTAAAAGGCAGGTAGACGTGGTGCTGAGGGACACATTTAGTGGTGGACTTAGCAGTGTTAGGTTGATGGCTGGACTCAACCTCAAAGATCCCTTCCAAACTAGACGATTCTAACAACACACAAGGTATTCTTCATTTACGTAAAAATTGGGTAGAATCCTTTTCGGTTTGTTTTCATAATTAAAATAGTATAAAGATGTTTTCTAAAGAATGATGGAAATTTTCTTAAAGGTAAAAAGCCTCCTTGCTTTATCGGTCTGAAATCAGCTGCAATAAGCTGAAATACTTCAATAGGGAGGGTATGAGACAATTTGCAGTCTGTTTGCAGAAAAGGAGGGACATGGCCCATTGTAGTGGGAGTGCAGGAAAAGGTGACAGGAGAGTTAACCACCCATTGCATTAATCCCGTCTGAACCTCGGTGTCAGGCTGCCTGCCAATTCAGGCATGTATCACTGGATGTGCCAGTGCATCTCCAGCTGAGATGACTACGCTCTATCTCCAGCCTCCTCCTTTCCCTCCCTGGAATAAAGACAAATTATCTCATCATTACAGGACTCCAGGTGGGCCCACGGCACTGGCCTATAGTGCTTATACTGTAATCTGTCCCTTGTATTTGCTCTGGGTAATAGCACAGCTCCCAAACAGCTGCATCACACAACCAACAGACCACCAAGCTGCAATGCAATGGCAGGAGAGAGCGTCCAGGGACATGGCGGGGGTCAGTGGTCCCCTACGCCAGTGTTGCTAGGGGACCCCCTGTTTTAAGCCATGGCATTAATTAAACTAAAAAAACACCACTCCACTGCTACAGAGTGTGTCTCATGCAAGCTCCTCAAGGAAGTTTGCCAGATCTGCTAATCTAGGGGGGCCTGGCACCTGGGGCTCAGCAGCAGAATCCAAAACCGGGGTAGTTTTGCACATCTGTACAAGTGCAAAGGGGCACACAGAGTCCACTCACCTCGACTACAGCTTCAGAATAACACTGCAAGTACCAAAATCCACACCCATGGGATGCAAGAACCTGACAGGGTACTCTTCTAAGCCTGACTCACTTGTGGTGACTCAACAGAGGCACAGCTAGGAAGCTAATCGAGGACATCTCTTCCTCTCTTCTTGCCACTAGACCACATAATTAGCTTTGCCTCTTGCCACGGGGCGAACGTGTGGCAACTTCTAACAGAAAAAGTGACAAACATGAGCTGCCCGAGTTGCACTGTTCCCATTGCAAACCCTCCAGTTCAAGCATATTTTAGATCTCCTGGGGTGAGGAAAGCGGTCTTAAGAAAGATGTCCTTCTGACATGTTGACAGTGGGTCTTCAAGTAAAGAGAAGAGGTGATTCACCAACTGCTGCTACATTCTAATTGGCCCTACAGAGGGATCAGGTAAGGCTGTCACCCCACCAGAGACTCTGGTGGCTGGACAGCCCTTTGCAAATGTGGCTCTCGGCTGGAGCAGTCGACACTTACGGGAACTCTGTCGCTTAGGCTTGACCAGGAAAACACCGCAGAAACTACCAAGACCAGCAGATTGACTTTGGCAGTGGTGGACAGGAGACCAGCCCAGTGAGACATTGCCATCATCCTGAAATGCAAAGGAAAACAAAACCAAGAATATTTTAGTCCACGTTTTCACAGGTTTCAGCATCCTTTACATGACATTATGCAATGCAGCACGGGTTCAGGGGTGTGACACCGCAAGACACAGAACACCTCTAGGTGTCAGCGCACAGGTCTCATCAGGGACAGCTGATAGCAAGGGCTGTCAATTTTACTGCTAATGGAGTTTATGACAGGTAACGTCAAAGTACCTTATATTGACCCCACAGGGGCTTACGTATCTCCTGGAAAATATGAAGAGCCCTAACAATCTTGTTTAAAATCACTGTGTTAGTGCCATGGATGACAACGACAGGGAAAGCTAAAAATCAGTGCAATCCTGCAAAGGCCTTTTACATGTGTGCTTCATTTTAAGCAACAGAAGTAGCTGCATTAATTAAAATTAAACAAAACTACCAGCCGTCAAAGGATCAGAAGTTTATCTAAATCCATATGTAGGCTTTGCTTGAGTAAAACAACATTTTGTACCCTGTCAGGTTCTTGCATTGAACAAGGTTTACTTGGTGGTTCCTACAGTGCAAGGCTTTCCCTGCTGCTCAGAGTGCCAGCTCCTCCGGACGGTGAGCCCAGGAGCCAGCTTTGCCCACGCTTGCAGCAGACCATAAAGCAGTTCCATGGCATACAGCCACCCTGACCAATCACAGCCACCTATTGAACTAGACAGAGGGAAAAAACGAAGGGTCCTGCTCTTGTGGCTGCCAGTCCCCTTGGTAAGGAGCTCGTATCCCCACCACTACGTGTGTAACCACTCACACACACGCGTTCCCCCACTGCTTTGCAACACAAGGCTTTAAATCCACCTACAGTGCTCAGCTTGCTGCTTCTCGCACTGGGGTAGGGAATAGAGCAGCCTGCCAGCACACAGGCTAGAGAAGTATTTCCTTTGATTGGCTCTAAATTTACATGCTGCTAAATTAAACTAAATGAGGTCTTTTGAAAGAAGATGGGACTGATTAGTTCCGTTCAAACACTCCTTCATTACTCATCCCTCCATCAAGTCTGCTCCTACTCCTATCCAGGTTTTAAAGAGTTTCCTCCCATACATGCAGTCCTAAATATCTTTCTTTCTGTCTTTGTTGTCCATCAGGAAGGCACATCATATCGCAGATTTTTTTTCCTTCCTTGAAGCAACCATCTTCTATTCCACAAAGCAGAAAATATGCTCACAGGCGCACCCACCACCAACTCCTGCCACCAAAGGACCTCTGCCCCCAAAGACTTTATGGACACAGAAGGAATGAAGTCCTTTCCCTCCACCCCTTTACTGCAACCTTGTCTCCCCACTCCATTGTTACTTCTTCCTCTTCCTGCTTGTTTTTCGCTTTAGCCAAGAAAAGAAAATAAAAGGCAAAACACCACAACACACTGGTCAGTGGTGGACATCTAGAAAAGAGGAGCTGAGCAGGGAGCACAAACAGTACAAACATCTGATGCTTCCAAAGAAGCCTGACCCAGGGTCCTCCTGCACAGCAGCCTCTATCTTTGAGCTCAAATCCAGATCAACTGGATTTTTGGTTTTCCCATTAATTGCTTTTGGGACAGATCTGGACTTCTGATACCCACAGCATCCCTCAGCAATGAGTTCCCCTGCTTAATTCACACCGTGCATGAAAGTATCACCTTGCATTTCTGACCTGGTGCTTGATATCCTCCTTCAATGTCTCCTCTTTTCTAAAGGCTCAGAGAACCACCTCAAGGACCCACAAGCCCTTATTAAACTACAACCAGAGTATAAGAAAAATTCTCCATTTTCAGAAGACAGGCCAAGACTGTGGCCAAAGCCTCCATCTCTCACTTAGGGCACTGCCAAGTGCAACCCCGCTACCACCAACACCGAGGTTCCTGAGCTGAAAAACCCAGAACAGAATTCATGGGTTCAAACTCCATCTGCTCCCAGAAGATCTACATGCCGTTCTGGCCAATACCACGGTCAGGACTTCAATCTCAGACTGACCACGACACACAGTTTCCCCTTCAACTCATCTCAGAACAAACTGCTGCTTATTACATAGGAAACGGGTTTTTGGAGGTGGTTTTTTTTTTCAGTTATAAAACAAGCAGCAAAACTGGGATAATGAAAAATAGATATATCCCTAAAACTTTACCTGCAAGCCTGGAAATAAAAAGAGAAAAGAAGAAAAAGAAATTCAACAAAGCAGTGGCTGAAAGAAAACGCGCACTCCCATAAAAATAGAGCTCACGTGTACCAAGAAGGCTGGTAGCAAATGACAGCACAGCCTCTTTAAAGCCTACAACCTCATGCCTGCCTGGAAGATGACATCTGCACAACAATTAGCAGTTTGCTTAGGTCCCAGGTAGGCAGGAGGAGCTAACATGTGAAACACGGGGGTTTGAAGCTCCTGGAGAGAAGCCTGCGCAGGCTGACATCTCATTACAAGACAGACGTACGCAGAGGGTGTGAGAGGACTTCCAAACCAAATGTTATGTGGAAACAATGCATTTTTAGAAACGACCCTTGCAGCTTGCAAAGCAGAAAGGGAGGTAACTGTGACCCCCACCTGCACAGGGAGCATTTGCTCTGATTTAAGGACATCATTTCGGGATCCAGCAGCACCCATGTACAGCTGCAGCTGTCAGCATCAGAACCACTACAGGAGGACCACAAATTCCCCTTGTGCAGAGTGGGGTGTGGATTTTTTTTTTCCCCAATAATCCTCTTTTGTCAAAGAGGATCAAGTACTAGGGAAAAAGCAAAGGGTCAGACTCAAAGAAGCCTCCGTTCCTGGCAGTGGTCCTCCCGTCAGAGCAGGTAATGTTCTCAACTTCACAGTGCTGGGAGGTTCTGCTCCACAGCTCCAGAGAAACCCTGTCTGCACCAGCAGCCGCAGAAACAATAGAATTGCCATTATGTTCTCTATTAGCAGCAACATTTTAACTGATTTTACTAGCTGCACATCAGTAAGTGCTGCACAGCCCTGTGAATGCAGTTGCCATAGTCATAGGTGACAGTTCAAAGCAAGTCAGTACAAGGAACATATTTCATTAATGCCTTCGGCTGCTGGGAATGCACCGCTCTTTCATGTCCTAACTCAAAGCCCACACTGCGTATACTGTGCCACTCCAATAAATCCAGCTGAAGCCTCATCTGAATTCTGATCCACTGCTCCCAGAGAGCACATGGACATCCCGGAGAGCTCCCCAGCCCCCTCACCAGGCTCTGGTTTTACAGCCAACTGGAAGCAGTAACAATAAGCTAATTCTTGTTCTCATCTAGAGATCGAGGGCACAACATGAGAATTATATGTCTTGCAAAACTGTCTGCAAATTTACTAGTTCAGGCCGGGTATCTGTCCAGCCACCCTTCATTGAGATGGCTGGTGGTAACAAAATCACCACCAGCACATCGTTTGTCTATGAGCACAAATAATTCAGAGCTCCCCTCGCTGAGTGTAGGGCAGGACTGGAGAACAATCAAACGATGAAAGACATCGAAGAACACAGCCCAAGCACCCTTCACCTGAACCAGTGACATGAAGACCTCCAAGCACTTAGAGCCTCTTAGGCTGAAGCCAAAGTTTGATGGGCAATAACAGTTAAGGAAACAGTTTTTAAGACAGGCATGTAAATTGGGATGTCTGATTGAAGAGATGCACTCAGGACACATGCTACAATCAGCGTCAAGCCAAGATCCCCGCTCAAACACTGTCATTTTAATGACGCTGGGATCTATGGCCGAGACCAGCATGACGTGCTAAGTGATGTGTAATGCAACAGAGAAAGAGAAGGAAATTTAGCTGAGCTGACCTGAAATTTTCTTCGTCTGAGCAATAGGGTTCCCAGGTCCGTAATGAGCACCCGTTTTTGCTGACTTGCTACTGAAGTGCAGAGCAGTGTCAGTCAGATGCCTTGGGAATGTCCCGTGGCTTGCAGTCCCTCCTCCTCTGATGACTGTGCAGCTATGTCAACAGAAGAAAGGGCAGTTATAATCTGAAATTCAGCCTGTGCATAAGAGAGGGAACAGCTGGTGGACAGAGGATTACTAGGAGGCCACTGGACGTTCTGCCCTTCCCCATTCATTACAGTTGGGTCTGCACAACCCTCTGCTTTCAAACAGAGGAGCAGGACCAACCTGCAAATACAATCATCCTCTCTTCTTCCTAGAGGCACAGAGACACAAAGGCTCCTGTTAAGTACAAACCAAGCTAAGAGAAGCCAGCCTGGAAATACTCATGTTTTGGTGGACACAGGCCCAGATGATCACGTGTCTGCTTAACAGGTCTCAATCCTGAAGATCTGCCTCAGCTCTCTCCACCCTGACAGTACATGGACACTGCACCATGGCTTCTGGCATGAAGCACAGCATTTCTTGGTAATTGGAGCCATGAGAAGACAACTTGCTCATATTAAAACCCCAATGGCTCTCATAAGAGAGAGCACAGGTCCTGTCCTTCCAAACACATTTACCTGGAGATGGTTACTTGCAGCACAATTTAATGCGGAGGATCCAGCAGGAAGATGAGAGCTGACAGCAAGAACTACAATGAGCTACCAAACCCCACACAATGTGAGCATTCCCTACTGCCTTCACTAAGAACAGGACTTGTGAGTCTCTGATACCACCTTTCCCCCCTTAAAAGCCATCTTCATCTTCTTTTCATGCTTTTTCTTCGCCGAGATGAGGCCTAGCAATTAATTGCACTTGTCCTAGGTACAGTGCCCAGGTGAGCTGCTGTGGCTCTGCACTGCTGATTGACAGGGACCTGGGAAGCACCAGGGACCTCTGGCTCCCCAGATCTGTCTGAGCTCCCTCCTGCCACGAACTGGTCCTGATCAGCAACATTTCCAAAAGGAGGCAGGATTGAATTTTCCTTTTCATTAACGCCAGTATTAAAACTACAAAGATCCTGGAAGAGACCTGAATACACCTGACTGATCAAAGAACTGGATCCGAATAAAAATTAATAATAAAAACAGAATAAAATAATAATAATAATGAACCTATCTGTCACCTTATACAAAGCAGAAGAGCAGCCCTGTACGGCAAAACCAAACATAACGAGGAGCTTCCTTCAGAGACCTGTGCAATGCTGTTGATGGAGCCCCAATTTATTTGTCCTCAATTCTCCCAGGACAAACCAGGCAGGAACAGACTTCTTTGGGTACGGACCCACAACACTGGGCTGGCGCAGGCTCCATGCAGCCTTGTTCAAGGTCTGATGTTACATCTGCTTCTGCCACGTTCGGAATGCTCTCAGCAACTCTACTCCTCTATGCGTCCTGCCACTGGGAAAGCACGGTCGTGCCTCCAGCAAGTATCCCCAGCTCCACACAGGAGCTCACTGCACTGAGAGCCCCCAACCCCTGCCAGAGGGTCTCACCTAGGCACGAAGGCTTACGCGCATGGGTGAAAGACAGGACAGTGAGCACCACTTGTTTGCAAACACCCTCACGCTACCAACGCTTCAGTGGAGAGGGCGCAGCTGCAATACAGACCATCCTGTTGATGCTGCTTATGAAATTGCTTAAAAAAAAACATTTTTTCTTCTTGCTTGCTCCTCATCATTTACTCCTACCCGGACTCTGCTCTGGCGTGTTAAAAACACTCCTACACAAGGGAAAAGTTGTGGGAACACCTTCCCGTATTTGGCTGCCTACAGAGAACCCACACAGCAAGGAGGCCACGCTTTTAGGTTTATGCAAATAAAACGCGGCTCAAGCCCTGCTGGTTAGGTACAGCCTGCCCCCACACAGCAGGTCCTGCTCTGACCTGGAGCAGAAGCACCGGTCTGAACTGGGACCACTGCACAGGGAGAAATTTTGACACGGGGCGGCGGAGATGGGGAGGGAGGAGAAGGATAACCATGGCAGAAACACGTGCTTACAGAGCCCAGCATCTACTGTGCAGTCATGCAACTTTTATAACTGTCACTAACAAACAGTAACAATAAATATTAATAATGCCTACAGGCTACCTGCTTAGCCATCAGCTAACACCAGCCCCTCTAAAGGCAGCTCGGCTACAATATCACCTAAATTTCATCTTTGCTACAAGTGCTGTCGGGTACCAACGCAAGCGAGAGCAGAGCTCAGGTGTCTCCAGCAACAGGAGATGGCACAGCAGCGCCTGGGCACAGTGAGGACAGCTCTTGGCACCCAGTGGCTTTGCTGCCGCCAGCTGCAGCTCTGCACAGGGCAGAGACGTGGGTTGTGGTGGGTCATTTACAGATAAAGCCAATATCACCCCTTCTACCTGAGCACAGCAACTCTGACCCCATTGTTTATCCAAATAACTTTATGCAGTTTAACATTAAACATCATTTAGTCTCTCAATTAAATTTACTTAATGAATTCCTTCAGAAACCAGTGTTCACAGAAAACGCTGCTCTCCAGAGGGCAAGAGCACAGCTTTATTCTTCAGCAGTTTGAAGTCTGAGCAAGGCTGCCATCGTCCTCTCCGCCCACTCATTATCAGCAATGGCAGAGGGGGCCACTCTCTACCACAGCTCAGAAAGTGCACGGATGCCGGGGGCTGCAGCCAGCGTGTCTCCGGTGTTCCTCGGACCCCCTGTGTGCCAGAGAGCCCCAGGTCCAGGATGGAGGTATCTTCTGCTCTGCTCAGGATGAAGCATACAAAACCAGAATGTGCCTCAGAGATCAGAGGACTGAATTTAACATTTATTATTTATAAATAATGAATCCATCTGAATTTCTGATGGCTGCTCTCACAGGGCTCCGCGACTGTCTGCACAGGCACACAACACCCTCGATCTGCAGAGCTTCAGGGCTAGCGAGCATGTTCAAGTCTGTACAAGAGTGCGGGGGCTTATTTGCACCAATTTAGGACTTGCCTGGAGACAAGACATGCGCAGGGACCTTCAGGACAAACCTCTTTCTGAAAGCTGCCACACCGCCTGACCTCAACCAAGTAAAACTGCTCTTCCCTTCCTCATCGCCTTCCCCATCACTCCAAACCTCAGCTGAAAACGCCTCTCCTCCTGCCCATACCTGTTCTCTTGTCCTGCTCCTTGCCGCAATTTCCCAAGCATAGCATATAAAAATGAGTGATATCTTCCCCCTACATGTATCTATTATTTCCATCAGCCCCTATTTGCAAGGTGACGCCTTGGCTCACACTAACCTGGAGTCTGCCAGCGTTCAGCATGTTCTTTTTTATCCCCTCTGACTTCCCAAGCTTGGAGAATCTAACAGGAAAGAAAGCGCAGACTGCACTAGCCCAGGCACAGGGCACCCTCATGTCCCACTGCAGTTGGGCCCACGAAGAGCCAAAGATTTAATTGGCATACTCCCAGCCTCTCTGGAACCAGCTTTTTATATTTTCCAAGTTCCTGCTGTTCACTGGTGGCTCTCATATCAAATAACAACCTCCTTCCCCTCTCAGGTGCCAGCTTCCCTATAAAAAAAACTCAATTAAGAGATTACAAAAACATGCAAAATTCAGGCTCAGTATTACAGAAATCCAACGCTGAGATATCAGGCGCACAACTCCCACAGCAGCACCCGCGCCGCCTGCCCCAGTACAAGCATCTATCCCCTGCATCCATATCCTGCCAAGACCCTCGCTGCCAGCTCTGGCTTAGTCTGGAGGTTTCCCGTTGGGATTGCCATCTCTCCTGAGCTGAGGGCACCCGCTGCCGCAGCCCTGCAGAGCACTCAACAGAGAGGTGCCATGACAACAGGCAAGCGAAGGGCTTTTCCAAGAGCCCTATCGATCCGCCAGAAACGAATGAGCTGCAAAGTTTATGAAAAATGGATTTCTTCACCTCTCTACAGTGCACCAGGTGGCAGTGACAGCTCTTACTCGGCGTGACAACCCACAGGTACAGGTCACAGTAGGGAGCAGCACAGCACACGGGCAGCAAAAGTGTGGCTCACCCGCCGCGTGCTCTGGCTGTGTAGCCAGGATTAATGGGGCATCACAACCTGTGGGATTAATTGCACAGGATGTCTAGCAGGATGCTCAGCTCAGCCCTTGCAAGCAAACCAGGCTCCCCCATGCTTCCAGTTTTGTGGGAAGTTCCCAGCTGAAAAGCCACTGGGATCCACCTTGTGGGCCAAACCTACCCAGGAGCTGCCAGATCGGCCACTGGCACCAAAACCCAGAATAAAGCCCCTACAAGACAATCTCAAACCCTCCTCTGAAGGGATATAAGGAGCTCTCTGGGGAGGAACACAACCTACAGCCAAGCAGGTTCCCTCGGGACTGCTCCTGGCTTCGCCCCAACTCTCCACATAACCCAGGCAAGTCATTCCCTGTGCTGGGGCTCAGTTGCTAACACAGACGCAACAGTTATAAACAAGGGAATCGTGGGGCTCCTTTCACTACGGTCTGCAATAATATCTTCAAGTGCTTGGACGAAAGGCATTATTCAAGTTTGCTTTTTTTTTTTTTTTCACTGCTTTAGTACTTTTAAAGTGGTCTCAGAGGATGACTTTCATAAGCAATTAAAAAAGCTCTGGGACAGTAACAAGTATGAAGAGAGAATGGGAGATACTACCAGTACAATCATCTAGAAGGAACTCTCACCGTGATTTCCATTCTTCACCCAGGCATTTCCCACCAAGATTAAAAAGCCAGTCTCACTCCCCAAGCATAAGAGCCTTCCCAGTCCAAAATGAAAGCAGAACAGCCAGCCAGCAGCAGGCAGAATTCGTTCAGCAGGTTTTTTTCCCAAGGAAATTCAAAATAGCAAAGAGCTCCAAGGGCTGCAAATGCAGAAGTAGTTGCACAGACATGGGAAGCTGAAAGAGAACATAATTCCTTCCCTCTCTTGTTCTTCATCATCTGCCACCTCTACTTCGGGGAATGTTTTTTTGCCTTTCTGCTGGCGAGATGGTTACAGACTGACAAATGCTTATGCTGCACCTAGGATCAAGATGCTCCAGTCTTTGTTGGTCCTTGGGCACTGTTTTAAGCTTAATAAAATCAGGGAAGAAGCAAGAAAACTGCCTGCATACAAAGCACCATCGAATGCAAGGAGTCCACAGCTAAAAAATTCTCTCATCTCTTGTCAGATGAAGCTATTTTAGATACTACTTGTACCAACGTATGGAAAAAACAGTTTGAAATGTGACAGTGCAGCATGCTTTTTATTAAACAATCTCTCAGGCACTGCAGAATTGCTCCAGCCAAGTGCAGGCACTGGACATTGCATGCCTGCTTCCTCAGTGGTCGACACAGGCTCAAGTCCTCCAGCAGAGGAGAAGGTTTCACAGACCCCTCTTGAGGCCTGACTGCCATTATTAGATGGCCCAGATCATCCGCACAGGCTGTGACCTTCCTGCTGTCGTCCTGCCTTTTGCCTCATCAGCCTCCGCTAAGCAGAGCTTTGATCCCCCAAGTGATTCCTGGTTCAGAGACCTTCTTTCCTTTTGCTGCCTAGACATGAAGGATGCTGAGCTGGAGCTCCTGAGCATCTCTGCTTCAGACGGGCAGACTTTGATGTTGCACAGAGCGCCCGTCTCCGTGATTCGTCTGGTCTCTTCAAACAGCAGCAGAGCCACAGCTTGTGATCTGTGCAAAAGAGCATTTTCCTTGGGGAAGAAAAGTCATGCTGGCGCTCATCTCCACCTTGTCATGCCAGAACAGGCTATATTGGTGCTTCAAAGAGCTCCTCAACCTTAAATCCTTATGACACAGTGACAAATCAGGGAACCTGCCTCCGCACGTCTCACAAATCCCAGCAGAGGTTATGAAACAGCATTTCTGTGAATGCCTTAGCCACCACAGGACCCTGCGCACGCTGTCAGTCGCACCGGTCACCACACAATGACTGTGTTCATAACCTCAGCACCTTTCAGTCCCAGAAAAGACCCACTGTTTCTCATCTTGAGCTTGGACCATGAGCAGGAGACGCAGCCACTTAAAAGGAACGTGCTTTTGTTAAGAGAATACCCTATAAAGAGCCCTTTCATGGACTGGCATATCTCAGTAGCACCAGTCCATGAGGGGTCCTTTATTTGGCAGTCCTGGTTGTCACTGCATCTGCTGCCTCTGCAAACACCACACAATGCACCCAAGCAGTGAGAAACTGCAGCCAAAGGAACCAGTGATTTTCACTCTCCATTTCTTGGGCTTCGCTGTACAGCTGCTTGCAAAGCCAAGGACTCTCGAAATCTCCCTGCCTGCTCTAAGAGCTAAAAGCAGGCTGTTAGCCACTCATACTCTTTAAGCTCTGATGAAAGAGTACCTATCTCTGCTCAGAGAGCAGAACGTCCTGAGCAGCTTCCTCCATGTCCTGCTGGTACCACAGCCTCACTTTGCCACATCAGGTAGGGAGATGGCAAGTCCATCACAGGACTGCCAGGCCTCATTTCCACGGAAGAGGCTTCTCCCATGAAGACCACTCCAAGATAGACTCCAGCTGTCCCTTCCTGCGAGCAGATTTTATCACGATGGACACACTATTCCGCAGAGCTTCTACATCAGCTGCCATCTAAATAAAGGTGCCACACTAATCAAGGCTGTTTCAATGACAGCCTCCACAGTGACTTCCAGTGACCACAGACATCACACGTCGAGACAAGTTTTGGCACCGACCCTGATCCAGGGAGAGAGAAATCTCAGTGCACCCAGAACCAGGCAGGGACGGTTACTCACATGTAGAAGGGTTTGCAGATCAGGGTCAGATCACATATTTTTTCCGAGTCAAGGACCCTGTCATTTATGCATTAAATAGCACATTTATTCTGTTATTCAGGATGAAATAATAATTACAGTGGCCTCCAGTCTTCAGCTCTTTCAGTTTGTACTTTAAGAAAGAGCAAAAAAGGACCAAAGCAAACAGCGCTTCCACAAAAAAAAAAAAAAAATCTCTGAACTGGCTTTTAGTTGCTGGACAAAAGAGGGCCAGCTGATGAACTACTTCTCTTATTGTCCTGTCTAATTTTTATTTCATAACAGCAGCCAGGCACTGCAGGCAAAGCACTTCAGGAGGCACAGCACTGCTTGGGTGGCTGAGCAGACCTGACCTTCAGCCTCCTGCCTCATCCCAGTGCTCCAGGTGTGCCACCACTGCCCAGAAACATACTGCCTACAGTGCTCTCTTCTTTAATCATAGGGTAAGGAGTGCTGAGCCAGCCCGGGCATCTGGCAGGCTCTACGTGGCTAAGTGCTTTTGAACAGCGCCGGAGGAGCCAGCACATGCCGGTGGGTCCATCCAGGCTCAAGGCTACGAGATGCTCGCTCGCAAACACATTTCTAGCACACATAACTCTCCTTCTCATCAAGCAGTCAGTCCTGTTTCGGTGGAGATTTACAGAGAGTTTTTTTTTCCTCTCGGAAGCAATAATAGATGGACAGCAGGAAAGAGAAGAAATTAATGAACATAGTAATTATTCCCAAAGTTGCAAATAGGAGTGATTGCTCACCCTGAGACAACTCTGGAAAACAAGATTAAAATGCTTAGGGGACATATTCTCGAAACTGCAGGTAATAGAACAGATAAAATGTATTTACAGTATCTCACAGGGGACGTGTACTTTTTATTCTGCTGAGGAATGTAATATTCCACTCCTCATTACAGAGTTAAAAGGGTGCCCTAAAAAAAGCAACTTAACAAAGCGTCTAATGGCAACTGGGTCCAGTTCCAGAAACACAGGCTCTCCCTCTTCTGCCCCGCACACCGAAGCGCAACGAGAAACACAACGAGCATCTGCAGGAACACCCAGCACATAAGCAACATTAATAATCTATGCAAATAACACAATTTAACAACCAGTAAAAAGGAGGCTGGAATAGGAGGTGGGCTAAAGCAACGCTCCCTCCGCTGACGCTTTCTAAGAGGAGGAGGAGGGCAGGCTTGCCTTCCCCAACTTCTCCGGTGCCCGCAAAGCCACGGCTGCCAGCTAACAGACTGCGCGTGAAGTACTCGCCAGCAGAAACAATTTGTCATATGTCAGATCAAATAAACTCTTTTGAGACCACTGTACTCCCTGAAGCAGACGGCTGCCAAACTCCAAAGGAGAAATCCAAGAAACATAGCTAGCTGGTGTCAGACCCAAGTGCTTACAAAGACCAGCACACTTTTCATTTTTAAAACACATCAGTACAATGCAATCTGTTCCTGTGTAGCACACCCATACAAGGCAGCCATCAACAATATCCATTATTAAAAAGAATTCGCTGTTTAAATTATCACTCTGGGCTGAAGCTCCTCATAGTCCAGGAACTTCCCGTTCCTGATCCAGTGGCGCAGCATCTCACTCATCCTAGGGAGGCATTACGAAGGCTAATGTTTATCAAAGAGCCTTGGCATGGTACCATGCTGCGATGGATCATCATCTGTCTGAGCAAATGCTTGTCCTCTCCCAGCCAGCCTCACACTCTCTCACTAGAGGTGTATTCCCCAAAAGTTGAATTACAAATTACCTTTTTTCTTTTAAATAGTTTTATAGCCTTTTGTGGGTTTTTTTTGTTCATTCCCGAGCACTACAGCAGCTTCCCATGCCCTGGGGTCATGTCACCTCAGACGTGTCGAGGCCCCTCACAGGTCCCCCACTTGCTGCATGGTCCTGCAAGAACCATTAAACCACAGGCGCTGGGCTCCACAGCACTGGCTCAGCTGTAAGGCACGTTGTTCTCTCTCCGTTACCCTGCTGGGCAGGAGAACAAGCCCCTAAACCTGCTCTGGGCACATCTGCAAGGTTTAATCATACCAGCCAGTGCTGTGGGGAACCCAAATCACTCACCTGCTCCTGCAAAGACCAGGTTCAAGTGCTTACTGGTCTGCACAGAGGGCAAATCCCTCAACCCAGGGCTCAGCCGCTGGCTCCAGATGTTCCAGATGCCAGCATACTTCACCTGGGGTCAGCCACCTGAGCCCCACCACAGCCAGGAAAACCGCTCCTCCCATAGAAGATGAATAATGGCCCCAGAAAAAAATTGTCTGCAAGAGGCCCGATGTTCCTGGATGGGAAGCTTGACCAGCCCAGAGAGGAGGTTAGCTTACTGCAAAGCGAGAGCAAATGGGAGAAAGGCAGGACATCCAAAGGAGGGATGAGAGAAGCAGGAGACATTGCCTCAAGTCACCGAAAAAGCAACTGCCTGCCCCAAAACCCAGCAACAGAGCTTTGAGTGAGACACTACATAGCAACAAAAAGAAGAGAGAAAAGGGGAAAACCTGGCAGCCTAAAGCAAAGAACAAGGGAAGAACAAGGCAGCAGGCGCAGGGCATTCCCCTTGGTATTGGTAGTACCAGCACAAACCTCAGCTGCGTGGGGTTTTTTTTTTCCCGAATTTATTTAAAGAGCATCTAATGCCTCATGACAAGTTATATTTAGACATCATTTTATCTGTATCAGGACTCCTCTCCAGCTACAGGGACTGGCATCAAGCACAGGACACTGTCTTGCCAGCCTTATTTGGACAGGATTGTTGTTTCCTACGAGCATCTCATCCAGAGCAAAAAACACCATCAGCCAGTACGTGCACCAGGAGAGCTGTAAAGTACTCGTGGAGCTGCTTTCCAGCACGGAGCAAAACACAGGCTGTTACCGTAACGCAGGAAGTGTTAAACCGAGATCTCATGGAGGAGGAGGTTAGCAGACACAAGTCTGTCATTTACAGCAATGCTTTTCAGGCACTTACAGCTGCAGAGACGCAAGTCGAGAGCCAGGTTCCCCCAGCCTCTCCCAGGCTTTACACGCTCCAATTTCCACCCAACAGCCCCAGGTCAGCCGGTGGTGAGCAGAGCCAGCACCAAGCACAGCCAGCCCTCACCCCAGCCACCCCGCTGCACCGGCCGGGGATCCATCTGCAGGCAGGCTGAGCAGGTAAAGCTTCAGGCATCGATCCAGGACACAGCTTGAACTCACATCTCTGAACAGAGGACAGGGGGGTCCTCCTCTGAAAAATTTACCTTTTTTTCAGCTCTCTGACTTGGAGAGATTTCAGAGAGAAATCAAAGGGCTGTAGTGCTGCGGGAGTCCAGGGCACCCACACTGATTTCCTCAGCAAATTCTGGTTATGTTTTTAAACAATGGAAAAATTCCCAAACACTAAGAGAGAATAAAACCCACGCTAGCCACCAGTAACCGGCCAGAACTCAACAACGCTCCAGCCAGCAATCTCACTCTGCTCCTCAAGCAATGCTCTGCACAAACCCAAACAACTGAGCCCATTTACATCACCACTGATGAATTTCTTTACCCCTAAGAAACTTGCAAAAGTGCCACTCTTGTGAGTACCGTTATGATTTCCAACAGCCTCCCGCTGTTGGAAGAACAGACTTTCCAAGCTTCTCTGCATACATTTTGTACTTGATTACCCCACGCTTGCTGGAAGAAAAGGAACGAAATGCACTCAAGAGCCACTTGCTTATTCCCCATTTGGGTACAACAATGCCGGATGCAACAACATCATTTTTACCTCCCAGCAACCTCCCTGCGCCAGGGCTGGCACGTGCCACATCCAGCCACCGGAGACAGGCATTTCCCACTGAAGGAATGAGAACCTCACCCCCAGCCCTTCAGTTTTGTAACTCCGATGAAGACCTACCTCTACAAGCCGTAACGCATTAAGCAACAATGCAATATTCAAAACTAAGTCCAGAGCTTGCAGCAGAACTTAGGTCACTCAAGGCTCCTGCTGGAAATTCTCCATAGCATAACAGTTTATGTTGTGGGCAGGAAGAGATCAAGAAAATTAATTAAGTCAGGGAAAGAAGGAAAAACTCCACCTAAAGCGAGTAACTGCACTAAAGCAGCAGTCATGAGCAGCCCAAGTACATTTTAAGGGCTATACTTTTTCACTTCCAGAGTCTTGGAAAAGAAAATGGAGTGACTTTGTTCTGTACGCACATTGTCCACCATTTGTTATTGTCTGTCTATTGATGCTTACTTGAAAAACAAAATTTAATTAAACCCTACAGTACTGCATAGCCTGCCTTTGAAATATGCCCGCATTAGTGGATCATTACAGTAAATGAAATACAGCTTCATATCATATTTTTCAAATAACGTCCTAAAACATTTACAAATTAAATAATACTCTTGCAGAGAGAAATTAAGAGACACAGTGTTTAGCAAGGGCAAAGAGATGTTTACAGATGAAGCTTGAAATGAAACGTGGAGGCAATGAGGCAGAGAGGTGCCAGAGGGCTCTTCTAGACCTTCCCTGTACCAGAAACTAGACAAAGAAAGAGTGCACCAGTGCTAGGTGAGCAGAAAGGGCAGCGTCCCCAAACCCCATGAGCTCATTTGGGGTCTGGGGTGCGTTGGCACAGTCTGCCAAGCCGGGGAGGTGCCTGCACTCCGCAGTATGCAGGAAAGCTCAATGCACCTGTGCACCCTTTCTGTCCTTTGGAAACCCAGCCAGAACCGTACCAGTCACAGGGAAGCAAACCCTTGCAACCAACCCAGAGCAGTGAAAATCTGGACTCTCAACGGGCTGAGAAAAGGGATGCAGAAACGTGCTCTTGTGGCAGGATGAGAAATATAGTGCTAATATTTACAGGGGGGAGAGAAAACAAAGGAAGCTTTTGGTTTCTCAGGGTAAGTAAAAGCACAAGCAGGTTAGTGATTCAGCGTTGGTCATAGCAGCAATGCCTGACACTGAACAAAGCAAAGAAGCATGTTAAAAAGCAAGTGAATATTACATGAGCCTTACAGCTCAGGCTTGAAGAGATCCAAGATTTGTCTTTTCCTTAATAGCATCTGGGGCGATGCCAAGTGTTCTTTAACAAATTATTTACTCCGAGAAATCTTTTTCCCTAAACAAGTGTAGCCCATTACTGCATCCTTCTTCACGTGAGCCTGGAAAAGGCTGTGCCCTGCAGCTCTTATGGCCCCATCTCCATGGTGATGCACCAATAGAGACTCCAGCAAGAAGACAAAACTCCCCAAAGAAAAGGCTGAAAATGGCAGAGGTCTCATCGGCGTGAGCCCTGGAGAAAGGTGAGCTGCACGTGCCAAGCGTGAGCAGCGCCGGCAGGCAAGGCTTTTGTGAGAAGCAGAGCATGCTGGCCTATGAGCAGGCTGGAAATTAAGAAGAAAACCTTGCAAGGGCACCTCCGGATCCGTTTTACAGGAAGACAGTAAAAGATTCACAGCTGCTGCCCATGCCAGGGACCAGCAACTGACAGTCGAATTCCCGTAGGTCCTGCTGAGTTCTCATCAGCATGTGAATCCATTATTTAGAGGAAAAAACGTTCAGCCTGGCTTATCATCTTTGAAAGCTGTCAACTTCCAGCCTATACAGGGCTTCCTCTGCAGAAGGATCCTTCCCTGTGAATCAGGACTCCTCACAAACTTCACGTCACAAAATTAAAATGAACAGCTGCAGCAAGGGGCATCGCATTACACATCACCTTATCAGTCCTACAACAATAATGACAACCGGGTCCCCAAGATGCTACATAGCACATAGCAAGGTTTGGCAAAAGCCACCAGAATATAGAAAATGCAGCCCAGGATCCTGCCTAAGGAAAAACATGGTGGTAGAGGGGCATCGGGAGTGACATAACAGAGCTGGCACACAGAGCATCCTTTCTGCACTGGAGAGGGAGACTCCGACAAGGCTGTGCGGGTCCAAACTGTCGAAGGCAAAGCAAGCACAGCACCCTTGCACCAGCCAGGCGGCTGGCTCCTACCTGCTGACATGCCCTCCTCGCCTCCCACACCAAAGCCTCCATCGGAATCAACAACTCACGACCGCTCGCCTGCACACCCTCACACCCGCTCTCCCATCAGCAGACGGTGTGAAAGCTGCCTGGCAGCACTCAGGCAGGTTCAGGCTGGCTTTGTGCTTTCCAGGCTGTGTCGGGGAGGCTTGGCCCCTTAAAAGCAGCACAACTGGCCTGCCTAAAAGATGAAGATTGCTGAGCCTCCTGCAGACTTTCCAAGGTGAGAGCAATCTGCGCACACTGCAATCAGGCAGCAGGAGCGCACCAAAACCAGGGTGGCAAGACTGCAGTACGAGGTTAAAAATGACCGGGCTTCACATTCACACGTATTTCAAGAAACGTGCTCATCGACAGCTTACCAGCACTCTTCACCTCTGAACATACTGAGAGTGAGGTCTGAACATTTTAAACAGACCAGACTGCTAGTCCCGGTTTGCTGGAGGAAAATAAAGGGAATGGGATGTCCAATAGGAAGGAGAGAGTGCAGCTCAGACACCTCGGAAAGTGCCCTGCTTCTGCAGTTCAAGGTTAAACATCTCCTTTGCACCGATTTCTGAGTCTGCCTCTCTCAAAAGCCACGCAAGGTAATTAGAATCATTATAACTATTATTAGACCATAATATTATTATAGCATTTTTGCTACACTTGACATCTGTTGGCTGATAGATTTAACTGGTACATAAGAAATAATTGCGCGTAGATTTCTTGCAAATGAGCACCAACACGGAAGGCATTAAAGCGTTCTGCGTTGAAAAAGTTAATTTTATGGAAGCATGCTTGAAATAAAAATTCTAAAATTAACAGTTAAACCTTTAAAAACTCACATTAAAGAAACTATTTGGGTTTAAAGTAGGCAGGCATTAAAAAAATCCTGACTTTTCTTTAGACACTTAAAGGCATATACCTGGCACAGTATCTCCTTCAGATCAATATATGCATTTTCTTCCCACCTATTCCAGTGACCCAGAGGTTTCTAAATCATCTTTCCACATTCCTTTTCCTCTCTCTGCAGCAGGCTTTTGAATTATTTGGGCAAAAAGTCTGACTGCACAGAGAACCAGTATAATCAGGATTCTTACAACCTGCTCACTGAAAAATCCTATAGAATTATCAGGAAACACACATCAAGAATAAAATACAGGTTCTTGCATCCCATGAAGCCCAAAAGCTTTGCAAACTGGACTCAGGATACAATTTATCCACCACTGAGATTCAGCTGCAATCCAGAGTGGAACACAACCTTTCTGCCAGTACTTAACTACAGCACACAACCCCCCAGAGAGAAGTAAGGAAGAATCCAACAGAAACCACAGGAATGCTTTAGGGAGGATGAATTTTCTCCCCTTGAACTGAAGTTTGGTCAGGGCACCCACCATCAGCTGTGGACCAATAAAGGAGAATAAACAGGGCACAGCTCCTCCATCACGTTGATGATGTCCTTGAAGCACAGCCTGAGCGAACAGCTGAAGCCGGGTACCTCAAGTTACCAGCCTTGAGAGGCAGAAGAGATGAAAACCACAGAGGAACCCTCTGTTACCCTCAAATTCAGTGAGGCCCAAATTTCAACCCCTAGTTACACCAATGTGCAGAGACAGATGGTATAGTGGCTGGAACTGCACTTCAGAAAAGAACCAACCTCTTAAAATTCAAAAAGCTGAACACAGTAGCTCAATACTTACAGAACTCAGAGGCGGTTAGAGCTGGTTCTGTTTGGACAGTGATGTTTTCTCCACTTAAATGTATTTCAGTTAAAGCAACTCCTCTTCCATAAGCTTAGTTCACGCTGAGAAGGTGACCAGCAGAGCCCTAGTGGAACGAGCAACCGCTCCCACAGCGACACACTATTTGGGGATAAAAATGAGTGTAATTAATTTTTCCAGAGCAAGTAATTTTTTTTTTCCTAGAGCTGAGCAACCACAAAAGGAACTTCGAATTGCCTGAGGAGAAAAATGTATTTTTATCACCTTAGTCACACACAGACAAGCCTAACTCTCACTGAGGACAGACCGACAGAGAAACAAAGGAGAGCAGGACACTACAGACACAAATTGTCCCCATGCATACCCCTCTGCGAGCAAAGCAGAGACACCTGGGGAGCTCTCAGTGGAAAGCAGGGCTGAGCAACCCACAGGATTGCCTCTGAGCGATGCTAGTCCTAGCAAGTGCCAGCAAGAAGCTCCAGTTAAAAATGAGGTTCATGAAAGCTCCCGAAAGTCACCCGAGTCTTCAGAAACTGGGTACAAATCCTCCCCTACAGAGATCTGCCTACTACACCTCTGAGCAGCACAACAGCATTCAAGCAGGCTTTTCTCTATCCATCTAACACTCTCAGGCAAAGCAGAGGAACTCAGACTAGGCGAGCTCACCTTAACAAGGCACAGTGCTCATTACTAACCAAGAAAAACTAAAAACCAAAGCAACTCCCCCTCACACACACTTTAGGGGTAGCTATCAGTGATTCCCTGTCACAACAGGAGAAAAACCTCACGTACGGACCCTTGGAGCTCAGTCCAGGTCTGCTTCAACCTTTTCATTAATGGCCCAAACGATGAAAGAGAAAGTACTTTTGTAAAACCTGAAAGGATGCCCAGCAGTTAAGAGCTGGAAGCACTCTGGAGCTCATGATCAGAATTGACAAAATGAAGAAAAGTTCCAAAAGCACCCACGAATCAATAAAAAGAAAAGCAAGGAAAACAATGCAAAGAACTGCACTTGGAAATAGCAAAAAACAAAGATCAAGAGCACAAATACAGCATGAGGAAAAACTCTCTGGACAGAGGTAACACTGAAGAAAATCGGGGACTGGATGAAAAATACGACGTGTCAGCATTGTGACACCACAGCTCCAACTGCAAAGAGCTAAATATCATTCTGGGATTTAAGAATATAAAATTCCTAATTCTAGGCTGGAAGACCATACTCAGTGCCACCCTTAAGAAAGTTGCAGACAAACTGGAGGGTCCGGGCAACAAGCAGAGCAGTCAGCAGTGAAAAATATGCAGCCCCATAGCAACTGTCGAAGGGTTTCCCCATCCCTGCTCCCCCCTCCAGGGTCATTATCAGCTCTCAGTGGGCATTTAACAGCTGTTTACAAGGACAACTATCCATTGGGCTCCCCATTCTCTGAAGGTAACAGACACAGCAGTGCACTTAATTTGCTGCACAGGCAAATAATAAGAGGTATGAGGCTCTCTGAGACCGTGCTTTCATCAAGTCCCAGAGGGAACTTGCCCCTGGTCCAGATCTGCGCTAGCATCCACTGCTGTCCTGCCTGGAGCTGCGTACCTCTCACCTAGCCTCAGGAAATGGGCGCGGACAAGGAAGCTTTTCCAGCCCTGCATTTCATTTTGCATCCTCCATCCAGCCACTCCTACACCACTACCGCAGTGATATCCTAGAGCTAAATTAGCAGCCTTCTCTTCCCCAAAATACAATAGAGCTCCTCATCCTGCCCAAAGGGCACCCACACAGCAACGCAGAATGAGCATAGCTGTAACCGTTTCAACTCACATCTTCATTACCTTTCATAAACAAAGCTCTTCAGTTCAATTTGCCACTAAGCTAGTTCAGCAGTGAAGACGGCCTTCCCACGTGCTACAGGGTGAGGGATGCCCCACTGACCTCTGCGACAGGCTGTATGTAGCCCATAAGGGTTCACCACCCTACCCCAGGCAGAATCATTAGAGGCAACGATTGCTGAAAGCAATTGAAATCATTGAAACAAGGTGTTTCAAAGCAGGCAGGAGCAGCTGTGCCTGCACAGCTGATGCCATACACACACAGCTGCACCAAGCCCCGACTGAAGGCTCTGCAAGAAATCCAGCAAGGGGGCAAGATCTACAAATCTTATGCAAAAGCAAGGCTTAACTTCCAGGAACATTTAAGATTTCCCAGTGACTCAAGAGGATTTTTTTTTTTTTGAGCCAGAGCTTTAGGAGCAAGCTGCCTGGTGAACCGCAGCCAGAAGAGATTTGACAAAGCCTTCGTTAGCACGCGCCGTCTGCCTTCACAGGGCTGCTTCCCAGAAGATCCCCAGTGTTGTGTCATTTTTCACTTCAGGTGCTAAGAATATCTGTGTGTTAATAAAAAATAATAACTAGCTTTACAAGGAACTTATCAACAAAGTGCTCGACGAATCTTAATTAAAGCTGATTCACCTACTTCACGAGTGCAAGTTAAACGCTGTTTCTCAGAGGGGAAAGCTGAGTGGTAAAGGAGCTGAGGTGGGTTATAAAAGCCACAGAGGGAGTCAGTAGCAAAGAGGATTAGCACATAGAAAGGCTGACTATTATCCCTAAATTTATCCCAATAATCCACTGCCTTGTAAATTCTCAGGATATAGCTGACGTGATTTCAATCACATTTGCCCAGCTTGATCACATCTGTATTTAAAGTCTTCCATTTCTTTGCCAGAGAGAGGGTTTGGGGGTGCTTGAGAGTTTTTCAGGTGTTTTATTGCTCAGGCTAAAGAAATTCTTAATTGTAAAAAAAGCAGAAGTTGATAATGGTAGCAACAGCACTGGTCTTGTGTTGCTTTAGGACACAAGGACAGCGTTGCAGATTCAAGGGCTGGTCTGACAACTCATTAGAATATCCAGTTTCCAGCATATTTCTTTAAAAAGAACGTATTTGTGTCCTTTCAAATCTAGTAAACACATGGTCACACAGATGGCAGACCCCATGAACTTGCAGACACGGCTCTCACCTCCATTAGCTGCACTTATACATTAAAGTTTCTGGGGCAATATTTTGGATGCTTCCACCACAGAAACACCTTGGAGGCTGCTGAAAAATACCAATGCAGTCTAGGCTGGTCCTTTTAAGGCAGGGTCGGGGTAAACAAAAGAGAAAGGAAAAAAAAAAAGTCCATCCCTTAATAATGCTACTCCTGGAGCACAAATGAATTCAAAAGCATCACAGAGAGCAGAAACACTGCAGTATCCAGTTCGGTAAACGACAGGGTGTGTCATCAGCTTCTAATGCCATACAGACTTCTCTGCACTTGAAAGGTTTCCTACCATGGCTGTGTGCTGGAGCAGCCTCCTCGCGCAGTCAGCTCTACCAACAGAAATGCCTGTGCAGATTATACTACTCTGGGAAGCAAATTAAACAGTATCACTGAAGTCATACTTTCTGCCTCTAAGCCATATTCGTACTGGGTTAGTTCTATCAGCAAAACACTGTAGAATAAATAACTTGCCCCTAAGAAATTGTGTCTACAGAACTTGTTAGGGTAAACCTAGGCCATCTTGAGAGGCGGGTAGTGTTGATTATTTGTCAAAGATTACTTCTAATGCGAGTGTTAGTCAACCACTGAAGTTAAACATTTTAAGGCAATATTCCAAATAGTGTTTATATACAAAATCCCATTTGCTCAGTTTTCACTCCCTGGCTTTGTGCAACATGTAATTTCACTAGTTCTCCGGCAAGAGAGCCATATGCAAGCTTGTACCAAAATAATTAAACAGTTTTAAAATTAAGGCCTCATGTTACCAAGTGCACACCCTGAAGAAAAATCCATTTTAATGGCCCAGAGCTGCACACCAAAGGTACCAGAATGTTTTTAGTCCACAACTGCCCAGGTGCGAAAGGACCTGAAGTGACCCAGCCCACCCTCACGCTCAAGGTAGAATCCAAACTGCTCCTGCTTTGTTAAATTTGTATTTAAAACCCCTCAGTGTAAGGGATCCTGGCCTGCCCAGGCATCCCACCCCGCACTTTGTGGGTAGGTGCTCACCACAGGGCCCTGATTTTTAGTCAGTCCTACAACACCACAGCACAGGCAGCTGCCTTTACTCCCCAGCCCTCCCCTAGGCAGACCGAACCCCCCGGGTTCCGGACAAACGCCGTTACTCCACTTCAGTAGCGGCTCCCCGGGCCGTGCGCCCTCAGAGCCTGGGCCAGACCCCCCCCTCAGTGGGAAAGCACAGCCGGCGGGCAGCGCCCCCCCGCCCCGGCAAGGCCTCACCGCCGGCTCCCCTCGAACGAGGGCACCGGCAGGACACACTCCAACCCCACAGAGCCCGTGTGCGGCCCCACTGTTCCGCCACCGTGCAGCGGCCGCGGCTCGGGGCGCTGGGGAGGTGTCATGGCGGCACCCTCTCGCCTCAGCCCCCCTCCCCGCCCGCCACTCACCGCTCCGCACTGCGCACGCTCCTCTCGGGACCCGCCCCGCCCCGCCCTTGGCCCCACCCCCTGGGCCCCGCCCGCGCTCCCCGTGAGGCGGCGCCCGGCGGCGAAGGGCCGCCCCGTGTGCGTCCTGCGTCCTGTGTCCCGGGCCGGGCGGCGGCGGCGGGCTAGAAGGGCGGCAGCGGGCCTCACCGGGCGTTCGAAAGACGCCCTAGCTGTGGGCGAACGGCTCTGTCCCGGGGACTCGACACCAGCCCCGGCGAGGCGCTGCCAGGCTCTGAAGAAATCCTGTCAGGCTGAGGGAGGGACTGACTGACCAACCAACAGACTGACTGACCAACTGACCGATGGCCAACGGCTTTCCCAAATAACCCGGCTTTCTTTCGTGGTGGCCTTACACCACAGCTGTCTGCCTACAGACTCGGAGCACCGGGGCCCTCCAGGCAGTCCCGGGTGGCTCTGAGGTGGCAACAGGAGGGACACGGGGACAGCCCCGAGCCCCCCGCCATCACTGAGGCACTGTCAGGCCCCATCGGCCTTCCCGGCTCCAGCCTGTGCCAGGGCGTCTGGAGCTTCCCCCCCCGAGAGGTGGTGGGGAAGGTGGAGGTCACATTTGCAAGGTTCATGAGGTGTAGTTGGCTTTACACATCGCATCTTCCCTGCCGCCAGCTGCTTCAGCACCCTCGTTGTTTTTCACGCCTTTTGAGGGAGGTAGTGAAGTTTCAGGTAAATACAAGGGTGTTAATTCACAGCCTTGGCACCTAACGTCCCCTGGATGGTGCTGAAGAGGTGAGAAAGTCAGGCTGAAAGGCAGAGGGGCTGCCGCAGGCGTGAGCCCGCGGGTCCCTTCTGCCTCGTTAGCTCGCAGCGCTGTGCTGATTAAAATCAGGTGCCAAAGCATTTCCCACCACTCTCCTGGCCAGTGACTGAGTGAATGCATTGCAGAAATGACGGAAAAGCCACAGCCATGAGCTGTGTGACCCTCCTTCCCAGCAAGGGCTCCACCGCGCACCAGGCAGCGGCCAAAACCACCCCGCCAGCCCCAAAATTAACACTGCAATGTTTAATTATCCAGCGAAGGAGGCTCTGTGACAGCAAGTGACAACTGACAGGATGGCACGGTGTAAAGGGACTGGCAGGATGCTGGGTGCCTGCTCTGTCCCCTGGGCCAGTGTCCCCACAGCTCTGCTCGCCCATGCACGGAGCCTTGCTGGCAGCACCCACAAAGATCCTGAAGGCAGGACAGTGACTGTGAGCAAGTCCTAGCTTTCATTCCCACTAAATGAAATGTTTTCAGTTTTTCCAGGCTGGATATAAGCACCTCAAAACGGGAATACAGTAGCAAAACCCACAAAGCCTATCAGGAGCCCTCCACAGATTTATTGGGGTTTAACGGTATGATTTTTCAGGCAGCTATGTGATTTCTCGCAACATGTAACTCCTGGCCTTTGGATTCATGGAAGCACTGCTGTACTCCAGCGTCTTCCTTCTCCCTTTGGGGCTCTGGGTCCTCTTGGCTTCCAGAGCAACATTGCCACCAGCTCAGGACGGGACTCCTCCATGCATCTTTGTCCAAACCCCACCATGGTTTATCCAGTGGTGAGCTGGATCCAGCTCTTCCCCTTGTTTCTGGCAGGTGGAACAGCACTAACAGGATGATAAGCCATCTCTCTGAAGCCACGGTGAGCCTCTCTTTCAGGCACAGCAATAAAACCCCTCCATGCACCAAACCCAAGGCCAGCAGCCAGGCACAGAGAAAGGGGGGTGGGGGGGCTTCTCCCCAGTCACAGCTGTGCCTAATGGCGACGTGGCAGGGTGCCAGCACACCGGCCTCACGGTCGGGTGACAGCCCCAGGCGGTTTGGGAAGTCTTGCTGAGATGCTTGGTCCATCCTCACAGAGAGGAGCGCTGCCGCATCCTCGGGCGATACCAGTCTAATCCCGCTGTCTGAAACCGCTCGCACATCAAAGAGATTAGAAAACATGCTCTGCATGTATTATCTTTTGCATTTCAAATTCTTGTGTTTGATCTGATGGGGCGGAGGGTTTTTTCCAAAGGTATTGGAGAAGATGGGTGTGAGAGAGTAATTTAGGGCTGGGAGTAATTTTTCATCAATGTACTTAAAGACAATCACAGCACTAGGAGGGAGGCCTAATTGTGGAGTTGTGTAATTAGTTTTTATGTCACTGCAATTATTCTGTTGGCTACATATAAAGAACATGGCAAAATGCAGCACTTAATTTTAAATCAAGACTTGATTCTCTTTTAGTAGGTAATTGATGTTGATCACATCACTTAGTAGCAACTATAAAATGTGCTATTTAGATTGTAAAAGGATGGAGAAAAGGACTAAGCAGATAGGTAATTGATGGATCGCAGGCTGCATTGGTGGGAGGCAGCATTAATCCATCAGACTTCAGTTGTCTTTGTTTCCATCCACTTCTGGGCATTGTTAGTGGCCCAGAGCATTAATGAGCACAGAGCCGCTGATCCCCGCAGCATCCTGTGCTGCAGCAAACGGCTGCTCTGCCCCCAGACAGCAGCATCAACAGATGAATTTGCACTTAATGCAATTGATTCCTTGTGTTTAAATACTGTCTCTTAAGGGCAAGCTTTGCTCAAAGCGGCTCGGCTTTGAGCGCAGGATGGGATTCGGGGCTGATCTCCTTGGGCAGAGCATCCTGCCCAGGCATGCGTCGGGTCCTGCCTGCTCCCCACTCCCTGGCAGAGACCACCGGGCACCGCTGCCCATCTCCCACGGCCTGCCTGCAAGCCCAAAGCCACTGGCATCCCCAAATACCTGCCCCGGGGACCTTAGTCTTCAATAGCACTCAGCTGTTCAAAAGAGGACATCAGAAAAGCTGAGAATGCAAAAATGGGTTATTCCCTGCAAAACAGTACTGACAGCTTCCTGGCCAACAGATTCCCAAGTTTAACAGTGAACTAGGCTAAGGGGCTGGAAAAGTTGGGCCAGTGCTATACCTAAGCAGCAGTGAAACAGCAGGGAGAGCTTTGTTCCCTCATGCAGGATGACACAAAACTTGCCCTTGCTCAGCACAAACCCAAGTCAATAGTTTGACGCTGCACTGTCATGATAAAGTCAATAACCCTTTTCCTTGCCTTTGTGACTGGCCCTAATAACTTGATTTCAAGGAATATTTGCTGCTTCCCAGGCAGGAGCTGGAGGTGAGATGGTGCAATCACTGCAGGGACAGTTCTGAGGTGACTCTTGGGCCATCAGAAATTCAGATTTTCTCCAGGGAAAGTCGTGTGGGTTTGTGCCTGGGACCACCGCATGCTTGGCTGGGGCCACCTCCCCTCCTTGGGACCGTTCCACTTCTCCAGCAGCTTAGCCATGGCAGCGTGTTCACGGGGCTCCTGTGCCAAGTGGCTGTTGCTGGGAGGGTTTGAGTGCCCTTTTTCCCCTGGGAGGATGCCAGGGGAGGAGAAGCCACTTTTGCAGCCAGGGGAGCCTTTTCCAGGGCACTCCGGGTGAGCATGGGTTTGCTCCCATCCTGGGGCAGAGGATGGTGAGGGATGAAAGGTGTCATTCGCCCGGATAATAAGCAAACTCCGCAGGCTGCAGGAGACTCGTTAGGTCGAGTTTCCAGGTAGTAGGTTCAGGCTTTGCACTGCACGCTCACACCAAAATAGATGGAGTTGTGACCAGACAGTCACTGGGGGGACCACTGTTCTCTGAAATATTTTTCTTCTCTGGCCTTTCTTCCCTTCCTTCCCCTCAGCCTTTTGTGTCATGCTGTAGCTCCAAAAAATTAGATGAAATTCAGGCTCCAGCGGGTGTAATTGTTTAACAACCTGCAGCTCCGGCACCGTGCTGCGTCACCTCCCAGCCTGCCTCGCCACTGCCAGAGAGCTGGCGGCGGCCACTTTCCACGCTGAGATGATGAAACGCGTCTTTACAACCCAAGCAGTGAGTCACGACCCAGTCTGAGTTCAGAGCAGATGATTTTTGCAGTGCAGATGCATTCAGAGAGGACAGAAGCGAACCCCAGGCTTGAGATGGTGCGGCATCACAGCTACGGGGTTACCCTGCTTGCTTTTAAAATTGCTTTTTCTCACCCATTTTGCATTATGGGACCTGGGGGCTTTTGCAGGATCAGTTCTGCCATGTCAGCATCAGCCGCCCCAAATTGCCATAAGGATCAGACGAGTTCCACTTGCAGCTTCTCATCACTACCAGCCTGAATGCTATTTCATTCACAATCCAAAAAAAAACCCAAATTACTCATCTGAGGGCTTTTGCTGTCAATCCTTCGGGGGCTCTGGAGTGGTAAATGGGATGCAACGAGCCAAGGGGCCATCCCCACTTGCAAGGAGGCTCTGCCAGCAGGGCCAGGGGCCGAAGCATGAGGGTCTCCAGAGCACAGCTCGGGGTAGGGATCCCAGTGGGTGTCAGTCCCCAGCAATTCTTCTGTCTCTGGAATCCATCTGCGGGACAGCTCAGCCCTCATGGGAGCATGGCGGCTTCAGCCAGAGGAGCGAAGGCAGGCTCTGCCTTATTTCAAGAGCCCAGCAATGCCAGATGACTCCAGCATTCCTTTACAGGTTATTAACGCCGCCGTTCACCACAACCAAGTGGTTTGCCACATGCAGGCTTCCCACCGGGCTTCCCTCGCTCCTGTTTGATATCAGGTTTGGATTACCTTAGATAAGGTGGCAATGGTGATCAATTCAAAGCTGCTTTTCTAGGAAGCCATGTACAAACGATTTAGAAGCGGAGAGGAAAACAGAGCCCGTAGTGGGAGCAGAAGGACCTAGCGGGTGCTTAACTGGTATGAAGAGAACATCGGGATTTTAGTGCCACCAACTTGGCTGTGACCAGGATGGGACTGCGCAGGCAGCAGGGTCCTCAGGGACTCTTTCTAGAAGCAGTCACCTCTACTGACCCTGAGCTGGAGCCTTTCCGGGTGTCCAAGCAGGGATTTGGGTAAGAATAAAGTCATTGGCGTGGGGTGCCAGAGGGGGCCTGTGCAAGCAGTGACGGGGCAGCTCCATCCCCAGCCTCCTCCCCAGAGACACAGGGGCCCTAGGCACAGACTTGCAGTCCTGGATATGCCCCGGCACAGCAGCCCGGGCTGAGCCTCACTCTCTTGGCCCACAGGCAGACAGTCCACCCCAGGGCTGATGGTTTCAGATCCTTGGAAAGCTCCAGAGAAGCTCCCACCCCTGCCACTCCAGCTGCTGCCTCCGAGAGCCACTTCCCACACTGCCATCTCTGCTGCCTTTGAAGCATCCTCACACCGCAGCACACACGGGTTTAGGAGCAAGCGCAGGGACGATTAATAAAACACTTCCCATAAGGTGGAAACAAGGAGACCATAAATCTCAGTGGTGTCACAGACTTAAAGGAGAGGGGACAGTTATGAGCCGTTATTCCCTGAAAAAATGGGCTCTAAATCACTATCCATCAACAATGCCCAGTGCGGGATGCTCTGAAGTTGTCCAGCAAAGCCTTTGTGACTCCTTTCCACCACGGTGTGAGTGAATGAGCCCGATGCTCATTACCTGGAGATATTTATTGCTTGACAGCACCCACATTCAGCTGCTGCTCACCGTACCCGTAAGAAAACAGCCCTGTAAAACACCAACAAGACCAGACATGTTTTTTTTTTTTTTTTTTTCTCCCTTATGATCTCAGTTCCGTATCCCTGTAATGACCAGGCTGCAGTCTTTGGGAAAACAGCTGGGCACATCTGCAGCTGGGGTCACAAGATGACAGGGCACGGGGTACTCAGCGGTGAGGACCCCATCCATCCCAGCAACACAGCTGGGGAAATGAAGATGTTATCGAGCAGCAGCGTGGCGCAGTAATTGAAAGCCTTTTTGCTGCTGGAAACCCTCGGGGCTGCCAGTCTCTCCGCTGAGCTGCCTCTTACCGACACTTTTTCATTTCCTCTCTGTTTCGCCTAAACTTTCCATCAGATTCCTCATCCATCTGAACTGCAATGATAAATATGGAAATAAAGAGGCATTTACAGCCCCTCTCCTGGGTTGGGTTTATATATAAACAAGTCATGCTTGCAGCACCGTCCTCTCTGCAAGCGCTGGCCCAGGAGTGGCAGGGTCCGCTTGGGGCTTGGCAGGGTGAAGCTTTTGGGGCAACTGGGTGGCAGAGAGCAGTGGGTGTTGCCAGCCGCATCTCTGGATCATGATGGGGAGAAAACATCAGCAAAAGGGATGGGGCAAGCAAGGCCACAGGGATTTCTGTACAGAAGTAGAAAGGGAAAAAGCAACAGCTGAAGAACTGGAAGTATGAAGAAAGGCTTTAATTTTCACAAAATCCCTTAATCTATTAATCACAGGGAGACTTCTATACAGAAACCTCCCTCTCGCTTAATGCCATCTCAAGATCATCCAAGATGGTAATAATTGTTTGGCAGGGGAGTAGGAGGAGCGAGGTGGGACAGGCTGAAGCCGTGGGCTTGTCTCCAGGGAGAAGGGATCAGCCCTTAACAGCAACAAGACAACACAGGGATGAGCAGCAATGAAGAACACTGGACCTGGCAGCAGGAGAGCAGCGCTGGGCACCGGGGACACTGGTCTCGGCAAAGGAGGATGCCCCAGTGCCTGTTGGCTGCCTGCAAAGGCTGGACAAACCTGCCTGGGTGCCTAAAACAGAGGTTTTGGGGGTTTTAAGAGCAGACTCCAATATCTTCCCTTCCCCTCCACCACCATGCCCTTCCTCTACCATGGGCTAGAAGGCCCTGGCCACCTTTGGGATGCCATCTGAGAAGGCTTTGACCTGGGTTCTGGCCCCAAAAAGCCATCGGGATTCTCTGCAGCACCTTTCTGCTGGGCACCGGGGTGGTCACGAGCCTGGGAACCCTCTGGCTAACGGACAGGTTTTGCTGCGGAGGCATTGAGGCAGTGGACAATAGCAGCTTGGGCCAACGAGTCCAGAGCTGCCCAGAACAAGCCCTTACCTTGGGGGTCCAGAGCTGCTGCCTGTGCATGACAAGCAAGGGTTCCCCTCTGCCTGCTGAGGGGTCTGGTTTAAGCAGGATGCCTTTCCTGGTCTTTTTCTTGGCTGGACCATGGTCTGATCCATCCCCTGATCTTCACCTAATGCTTGTCTCAGGCTTAACCCATTCTGCTTTAAACCCACGTGCTTCGCTTTACCAGCAACGCTGGCTTCACCTCCAGCTGAGGTCTCCTCCCTCCCACCCCCACGATGGTCCCGCAGACCTCAGACTTTCCTGTCATCCAGCGGCTGAACATAATATCTACAAACCCAGCTGCCTTCCAGAACCTGTTACCTGCTTTCCTCATGGGAGAAAAATAGGAAAGATTAGTATGCGGCTTCTTCCTCAAGAAATCAATGTGATCTCAACTCACTGTGAAGTTCCCTGACTGTTAGAGATGCTGCACTGGTAAAAACTAATCCTCAGAGGACAAAGAAGGAGGGGAGGGGGGAAGGAAAAATAAATTCCAGTGACTAGAGAAGGCTAAAATGTTGCGGAGGGCTAAACTCCTGCTAGTGCTGGAGCTTGCTTGGAAGTCCCAGGGCAGAGAGGGCTGCAGAGTGGATTCAGTTCAGCTGTTTATCACCCAGCTAAGAATCAGCTGTAATTGTTAGTTCTAATTAAAGCTGTTGGGAAAAAAAAAAAAAAAAAAAACCAAACCAAAAAAACCCACACATAATCAAGAGTTTCCTTTCAAAAAAAAAAAAAAAAGACATTTCAGCTAAATTAAAAATTGGGGGGTTAGAAAAAAGGGGGGAATGTTGAAAATTTTGAAACAACCCATTTCAGCATTTTCCAGATGAAAAGGGATATATTTTTGTTGTGAAATGCATCATCAATTCAAACGTGTTTTATCTTACAGTCTGAAGAGCAGAAATAGTTTTCAAATCAAAGCAAAAAATGATATTTTTAGGCTTTCTCTTTAAAAAAGCCTATCTGGGGGTTTCTGTCCTAATTAAGAATGATTTTTTTTTTCCTTTTTTTTTTTTTTTTAAATGGAATAAGCTATTTCTAGTTAGCTCTACTCTAAAATGCTGTGCCACTGTTTTTTTTGGTGCGTCCACTCATCTTTACCCACCACCCGACCCCAGGATACCCGGGCCACGCTCACACCCCCTGCTCCCAGTGCCAGCACTGGCTAAAATCCCCTGGGGCTCGAGTCAGGCTTAACAGGACCTGACAGAATTAAACCAGCACCAGCAAAACAGCACTCAGAGTAACTGGGGTTAATTATCATAGTATGATTTAGAGTTATTAGAGGTCCAGAACAGCCCACTTGCATGCTCAGGTTGGTGCGGTGCAAGCCCACCTCCACGTACTTAACTCTGTACCTGGGCACTTGCCCCCCAGAGCTTCTTCCTTGCTGGAGAGGGACCTGGTGGACCACCAAAAGGAGGAAGGTCTGCTTTGGAGCGCCTTGCTGCATGCGTAAACTCCTGAGGTGAACCCCCAGTGGAGGTGGAAGGGCTGGTGGAGAGGAGCAAGTTGCGATGCCCATGCACGGGGGCAAGGCAGCTACTTTACCACTTGTACATTTGCAACAGAGACAGAGCCTGTGGCTTGGTGACGTGAGAGCTACCACAGATCCCAGAGGTGACTTCTGTCCTGGGGGATCCCCCTCCAGAGGATTAGCAGATCACATCAAGCTGAGAAAGTGGCACAGGATCTGTTAGATGAAGGGCGCTGAGTAACAGAGGTTTCAGTTTGCAATCTGTCTTCTGGATGGGAGCGCCGAAGGAAGGAGGGCAGAGAAAAAAAGGGGGTTGAATAGCAGCTGGAGGGGAAGGGGACACCAGGGAAAGGAGACAGCCTCAGCAGGAGGACAGGAGGGATGGGAAGGGAAGGGAGCAGAGCTCCAGGGCTCTGCCAGAGACGAAAGGGAAAAAAGAAATTGCTCTGCAGCAGTTTCAGCCAAGAACAGAGGGGAACTCACAGGCTCCTCGTGCTGCCTGAGCAGATTTTGAGCAACAAAAAGACCCAGGGCTCCGGCAGCGAGATGAAACCCAGGCAGGCCTGGAGGGAGGGCAGCTGGGGAGAGGGCAGGCAGGGCGTGCTCCTGCCCAGCCTGATGCGGAGCAGCACTGCACTTGGTGCCAGTCCATCCCCTCTCCAGCAGGCTAGTTTTTGGTTTATATAACCTTTTTTGATTACTTTTTCCTCTGGGCTAAGAGAGGCTGCTCTCTAGCTCTGTGGTGAACAGCCTGACCAGCATTTCCCAGCGCTGCCCAGAGGGACACATCCAGCTACAGCCCCAGAGTCAGCTCAGCAACAGATCTTCCCCCAGTGCCATCCCTGGGGGAGCTGTCACCCCAGGAGACAGCACGGCCACTGATCTATCAAGACAGGCAAACACTAAGCCCTGGTGGGAGGCTGCAGGGCCCTTGGCCAGGGATGGAGATGGATGCAGTTAGATCACGGCTGCTTCCTGCAGGGAGCAACTGGTGGATGAAGCCCGGAACACCCACTCATGCAAGAACAGCAAGCCCCCTGATAACCCAGCCCTGCATTTTCATCTCCTGATGCAGCCACCGAGCCACAGCTCTCTCCCACTGGGACCCAGGAAGGCCCACAGAGGAGCAGGGCTAATGTAGAGATTAACAGGTTTTGTACTTACTCTCTTGCAACAAGACGATGGCCCCAGCAGGGAGCAGGAAGGGCCAGCTGCTCCCCAAGGGCATGGGAGCCAATCTGACCCCAGCAGAGATCTCATCCTCATCCGCAGGCAGAGTCTCACTAGGTCTGAGCACAGCCAGGTGATGGTTACGGGGTCCACCAGCAGCCCCAGGAACAGCTTCAACAACCCAGGTCCAGAGCCCACCCAGGAGCAAGAGGAGATGAGCCAAGGACAGGGCTGGAGGCATGGCTACAACATGGGTCCAAAGTTCATCTAGAAAGTAGGGCCAGAGACACCGCTACAATATATGCCTGAGGGTCCACCAAGGGGCCCACCCAGGAGCAGGGCTGGAGCCACATACTCCTGCAGCATCACTCATGGCAGCAACAAAACTCCAGGGCTGAGCTTAAATGGGGCTTCTGCCCTACAGGTGTAGGGGTGTCAGGTGAGGCTGGTCAGGGCCATTAGGTGCTGGTGGTCCCTTGGGGCTGACCCAAGCAAACAGAAACTGTCCAGCAAGCAAGCATGACTATGGTAGCCCAACCTGGGCAAAGTGTTGCCTGCTTTGATGGCAGCAATGAGGGCTGAAGGGGAGCACAGCTCCATATGAGCCATGGCTGTTGCTGAAACCCTCTCCTGAGGTGGTGAGGCAGTGTGCGGGGCTGGAGCTTCCTCACCAGTGGAGCCAAGCGGAGCTGTGGCTGTTAGCTGTGGGTCATGCCATGGGTGGCCAGGCTGCATCCCCATGGGGGCAGAGGTAGCAGCGGGGATCCAGAGAGGATAACATGTTGCACTGGGGCTTTACAAACCTAAATCAAAATAATCTCTGTTTTTTAAAAAAGCGTATCTAAGAAGAATGATTTTCCTCTCTGTGTTATTATTTTAAAGCTGTAAATTATTGAAAGACTTATCATTGCTCTCCCAAATCACTCTCAGGCAAACAAAAGACAGTTCCAAATTTGACAGTGCTTCGGAACAAAACGAGCCGGGTGCGTTTCACTCCTGATTTGCCCATGGCTCCTTTCAGCCACATCTTAAACTCCTTCGCTGCTTGGTCTGATTAGCAGCATCTCCTCGGGGGCAGAGGAAGCTCTGGAAGAGCCGGAGGTGTTGCAGGTCAAGATTAAAGCGCTCTGCATGCCATTAACTGTCAAAACTATAACTAGCTTAAATCGGTGCAATTAGATGGCTCGCAGGTTACTGGAGTAACGGCCGCGACTTTTCATTCCGTGTGCCGTTGTGCTTAAAGCGCAGCCTTGATATTAAAGGGACATGATTAAAAGCAAGTGTTGGGGGCTGAGACCTGGCAGAGGAGCTCAGCAGGCAGGGTTAAGTCCACAGATGCTTCTGGGGTTGGAGGCCCCAGGGTCTGGAAGAAGGTCTCCAAGCCTTAGCAGAGGCGGCGCAGCTTTTGAGGCTGTAATGCCATCTTGTGATGAGGGCTGGGAAGTGGCAATTGCGGTGTCCCCTCTGGAGTCAGGTGAAATGCGTGGCTCTTGGTCAGACGGGCAGAAGGCCCAGAAGCACCCCAGTTTAACGTGGCAGGGGCTAAGAGAAAATTTGTCTCTAATAGGAAAGCCCCTATTCTTGCTTTGAGAAAGCAAAAATTATTCATTCAGTTAATATTTATCTCCCTAGTTCATTTATCTGGCTAAGAAAGCAATTTATTTGAGGCTGAAGAATCTGACGTGCCTCTCCTTAGGTGCTGAGGGCTAATTTTCCTGCTCAGCATGGAAGGATGCAGTGCCACCTGTGTCATGAGCTGCAGTGGAAGGACCTCTTGTTCAAAGTACCGTATCCAAGCAGTAAAGGTATTTTTCTTTCCAGACTGAAGCTGGAGAGTTAAGCAAGACCAACTTTGCTGTACGCATCCACACTGACCTCAGTGCCGAGATGCACGTGGAGGGGCATGGAGAACCAGCGAAGGAAACGCAGAATCTGTGAAGCTGGAAAAAAAATGAAATCAAGTGCCAGCTAAGGGGAACCAGAGCGCAGGTGAGCTGGTTCTCTGCTTACCCCTGATACTGCGCTTCAGACACACGAGG
The DNA here is from genome assembly GCF_965231255.1 of Vanellus vanellus. Lineage (NCBI taxonomy): Eukaryota > Metazoa > Chordata > Aves > Charadriiformes > Charadriidae > Vanellus > Vanellus vanellus. The sequence continues at coordinate 20,089,403 of NC_138918.1, forward strand.
GAGGAAGAGCCAGCTCAGAAATGGCTGTGGGCTGCCAACAGCAAAAAGCCTGCCCTGAAACAAGCAGACTAAAGTTGTAGTCCTGCTAAGTCCCAGGCTGGGAGAGAGGCACAGCTATGCCTTCCCCAGCCTCCCTCTGACGCCTTTACGCCGGCTCAGTGCTCCGTGTACCCGTGACCAGGCACAGCAGCGTAGCTACAACCTCTCCCGCTTGTGATCCATTCAAAGGAAGTTTTTCATTGGGGCTTTTTGCTGCAGTGAGACATTTCAAGGCCATTGGGGAAATGCTGGCAATCCCTCCCCTGTGCTCCTCCTGTAGCTTAGGCTCTCAGAGCTTGGAGATGCCAAGCTGCCTCTTGCCTCAGGCAATCATCTGCTTCATCTCTGTCTTCTTCCAATGCTTCTTGGTCCTTTTTCAGCCCAAGGTGGGCAATGCCCATCCATCCTGGATGTGGGGATTCTCATGTAAGCCATGATGTGTGGGGTTGCTCCTCTCCAATGCAGCCTGCCCCTGCCTCGTCCCAGGAAGTGCTGGGCTTGTTCTACCCAGGACAACCACGGCTGCGTGCAGGGAGAGAGGCTGGTGCTGAGCAGTGGAAAGCATTAGGTGCTTTCCCAGCTAGTGAAAGACAAGTTTCCCGGCTATGCTCCAGTGCACAAGATCCAGGGCTGATGAACAGCTGCTGTGGTGGAGGGACAGGTAACAGCAAAGAGAGGGTGCTTCATGATTATGTTACTGGAGGTCTTACTGCCTGTGGCTGAGGGCACATGCCCATGGACAGGGATGGAGGATGAGCTCTGCCGAGGCCCGGAGCAGGCTGCTGTATAACTCATTAGCGCAGTGTGGAGCCCAAATTAATATGCCTCGCCTCTTATTATCAGACATTTGCAGCAGGACTGGGGAGATACTTCAAAAGCTTTCTGAATGCCAAATACCAGAACCCAGCGACTCTCCACGCCAGGACCAGCCTCTTGCTTCACAGCATTGATTTCCCTGCGTTCCTGTGCAGCTTTCTGTCCTGGTTTGAGCAACACAGGACTAATTTCTCTTCTAGTGCTAGGAGAAACTGCACTTTTAGAAGACTCTAGTGTCTGAATTGGTGAAAATATTTACTTTATAGCCAGCTATAGTGTGCAGGAAGCTAAATACATCCCCCTTCTCTCCTGCAAGTGCAGTGTTGGGGACTGAAGGGAAGGAGACGCTTTGTTTCAAGCCAGATTAGAGGTACAAGTTACCGCAAACCAAAAGCACAGCCAGCTTCTCTAGTCTACACACAGCCTCCCTTGAACTTCTCACACCCCAACACAGTTTGTGTTCAAAGCAACTCAACAGGCTCCAGAAGCCGGTTTAACCCCTGTCAAGTAAATACTCAGCTACAGCATAAAGGAGGGATCACATCCGAGAGATTTTGCTCCCATAAATTCACGGGCTGGGTTAAATCAGGACATGAACACGCGTCTGCTGGCACAGCGCATCCGCTCGAGGGACTTGCAGTAGCGTGGAGCTGTAATGCTTCAAAACGATGCCTGCTACAAGCTTAGGATGGGACACACCACACTGCAACCAACATCTGGAGCTCCTGCATCAGCAAGGAGGTGTTATCCTTTGCTGTTTTACTGTTATTCCCCAGCTCCAAAACCACCCGTACCCGGGGACTCGCTGCTGGCCCCAGGTCACCTGCTCTCCTCCAGCCCAGGCATGGCAGGACGGGTACCATGATCCTTCTGTACCTGTCGGACCATGGCACAACAGCATCTGTGCTGCACAGTCCTGGAGTTCCTGGAGCAAAAGAAAGAGCAAAGCTGTGGGAAGGGGAAGAAAATTCAGTAAATTGCTGCAAGAGAAGTTGTGCCAAGGTGCTGTGCCAGCCAGCCCCGTTTCCCTTGGCCACCACTGACACTGTAATGTCCGGCCCCATGGCAGAGCAGCTTTAGGGCATTAGCTGGGATCTGCTGAAAAGCACTTTTATAACCCAAATTGTCGGTCACAGCTGGGGACTGGAGATGGTAACACACTGTATTGGTTCCTACAAGCTAATACTCCACACCAGCATTCTGGCCCCGAGCAGGGGAGATGAAGGCAGATCCATGCTGATTTCATAGAATCACAGAAGGGTTTAGGTTGGAAGGGACCTTGAAGACCATCCAGTTCCACCTGGGCAGGGACACCTCCCACCAGCCCAGGTTGCTCCAAGCCCCCTCCAACCTGGCCTTGAACACCTCCAGGGATGGGGCAGCTACAGCTTCTCTGGGCAACCTGCGCCAGGGGCTCACCGCCCTCACAGGGAAAAATTTCTTCCTAATATCTAATCTCAACCTGCCCTCTTCCAGTTTGAAGCCATTACCCTTCATCCTATCACTATATGCCCTTGTAAAAAGTCCCTCCCCAGCTCTCCTGGAGTCCCTTTAGGGACTGGAAGGGGCTCTGAGGTCTCCCCGGGACCGTCTCTTCTCCAGGCTGAAAGCTTTCTCTGCCTTTCCTTCTCATTCACGACGTTATTGAGATTATTTTTACCCACCCCACCCTCAGGGTGGCCCCCCGGGCCCGTGGGGCCCCGCCACCGCCCCCCGAGCCGACTGGGGCCGGGCCGGACCCGCCCCTAGGGGAGCGGCCGAGGCCAGCGGGGCGGCGCCTGTGGAACCACCCCGGCGGCGCGGCGAGGACCGGCCTCTCTCGGAGCCCGCCGCCATGGGGAACCGTCGCGCTGCGGGGCCGGGCCGGCCGCCATGAGGTGAGGTGAGGGCGCCGGGACTCCCGCCTTCCCCTCCCGCCGTGAGGTGAGGTGAGGTGAGGCGAGGCGAAGGCGCCGGGACTCCCCTTTCCCCTCCCGCCGTGAGGTGAGGCGAAGGCGCCGGGACTCCCCTTTCCCCTCCCGCCGTGAGGTGAGGTGGAGGCGCCAGGACTACCCCCTTCCCCTCCCGCCATGAGGTGAGGGCGCCCGGGGCTGGAGGCCTGAGGCGCCTCACCCTTCCCCGGGAGCTCTGCAAACGCTCAAACGCCCCGTGAAGTATTCCCTCTTTTTTTTTTTTTTTTTCCCTCTCTCCTTTTTAATTGTTATTAATGGCTGGAACGCGGTCGTGCCCGGCGGCCCGCGCTGGCTGATAACCTGTGAGGCCCTGGGACCGGAAGGTAATTTGTTCAGGCTGTGCCGTTTAAAAGTAATTTCTCAGCCTATTATTCGGTTTGATTTACCCCCCTGCCCCCCTTCCGCAAGCCAGATCCCAGCTGTTTAGTTCTATTAATACAGATTTAATTAATTGAATATTTGACGCGATGTTTCTCTTGCGCTCTCTTTAGGGCTTCCAGCTGGCAGGCGGCTGAAGCGCCTGCGAAGGGATGGCAGTAACGCGGCCGTCTGGACTGGCAAAGAGCCGTCTGGAAGACACAACCCTCAGGTAACGGGGTCCTCACCGGTGGGTGGCCTTCGCTTATGGAAACCCCCGAGTTTTGCTGTAGCATGACCCATGCCTGTGGAGAGGAGACGTGAAGGAATAACCTGCGCACGAGGCACAGGGAGAGCTTGGGAGCCTTTCGAGCTACGCAGGTGAGCTCTCTCCACAAGCCAACAAGGGGAGGTGGGCAAAAAGACTGCTCGTTCTGCCTTCTTGAGTAAATAAATAGCCTCTGCTGGCTTGTGAGTGGGCCATCGCGCCAGCCTCTGGTGCTCTGGGGTGGAAATAACCACCTGGTTTATCTCCTGAAGCTGGAAGTTGCTGAAGGACACCCTGATGAGAGGACGTGTTGGAAGCGAGGCCCGCATCAGCAGGGGGATGGGATGTACTTTTGGGCCTCTAGGTACTGGAACAGGTTGCCCAGAGGGGTTGTTGAGGCCCCATCCCTGGAGGTGTTGTTCAGGGCTGGGCTGGACGTGGCCTTGGGCAACCTGATCTAGCGGGAAGTGTCCCTGTCTATGGCAGGGGGGTTGGAACTCAATGATCCTTTCCAACTCTAAACCATTCTATGATTCTACTTCCTTCTGTCTGTTAAAAACTCAGTTTTGAGTTCTGTTTCACCCAGCGGTAGTCAGCTACCCGTCGCTGCTCAGTGCCTGTGATAGTGTTATGCTGCTGGGAGAGAAATGCTGCTGCCGAGTTGCTCCTGGCACTGCCGGTGCCGTTCTGGCATTTGGTGGTGGCAGGGTTTGGCAGTGCTCTGCATGCTTGAGAGTGGAGTAACTCTTTCTCGGTGGGGTTAATCCTAGATGGGATGCAGACAACGCACAGTCAGAAAACTTTAAAAAAAAAAAAAAATTAAAAAAAAATCCACAACTCCGTTGTAGACGTTTTGTTTAATATTGCATCTTTTATACAAAAATGAAGGTCAGCTAATTAACTGGTCAGTGTTAAGTGTTGAGCTTGGGGACTTTGGAGACAGTCCTGGTAACGTCTATTTTTTATTTTAATTAAAAAATGTGTGTTTTAATTACAGGCAAATGGTTTGTGTGTTTCACTGCAGGAGGGGCTCACTGGGCAGCAGTAGTTGTCGGAAGAAAAGGAATAAGCTGTTGGTGCTGCTTTGAAAAATCCATATTTGAAACAGATTGAGAAGATGGAAACTTCCACAATTTAAGTGGGACTACTAGAGAGGTCCTTGTTTTCAGGATCTGGATGTAGTAACTTGAAACATCAAATGTGGTTGAGGGCAAGGTATATCATAAATTTTGTTAATTGTTAATCCCCTCTCACTGCTTGTTTAAAATGATGTTTTTTTCTGTGACCTTTATTAAACTTACTTAAACTTGCTCATTTTGGTTTTCATTATATCATAAAGCTGTGGGCTGTAAAGCTTTCTGGGTACAGCTGGGTACACTTGTGTTAAATTCTTGTCTGTGGGAGACTGGAGAGGCAGGAACACAGCAGTGGGTGCCCAGTGCCCCTTCTGCCGCACACACACTCTCCTCCATCGCCTCTGCTGCAAGGATGGGTTTTTAACGAGGCTTCCTTTCCTCTGGCACTCCGAAGGAGCGTTTAAAGTTTTCAATAACAGAAATATGGTCTGGAATTCCTACTTCTGCTATGTATGCAGCCAGGACAAGTTCACAAGATACCTGTCCTGTGTTCCAGTTCCTGACTTGAAAGAACTTTCTCATTATCTCCCTTCCCTGGGCCTGGGGGGAGGTGAAGCCCCCAAGAGATGGGGGAGTTGGAAAAGGCTGCCAAATAGGTAAAATACACTGAAGCTGGTGGGAAGAAGAAAGGCAACCATCGTTGATTCAGACTAAAATGCTGTTTAAACTCAAAAATCAGTGCAGTTGTCAGAGCAAAGGAGAACATTGCTCTCACCAAGACGCCTGACCTGTTTGGATTCAGTGTGGTCTTCTGAAGAACCCCATGTTTGTGAAATAATCCAAACTTAGGAGGTTTTTAGGCTAAAACTTCTGTTTCCGTGTTTGTTTTTTTTTAATGGTTCTGTGGTCTTCAGTCAGGTCACATGACAATTATTCTGCCATAGATGCAGCTGCAGTGCCATCTGTATATCCATTGAACTTTATAAACTTGTGGATTTCGATAGAATATGAGCACATACCAGCTTAGTTCCCAAGTTACCGATGGATTATATCAAATAGGTGCTTCTGTCACACAGTCAGTAGAAATGAATGAATTACAGTGCTGAACTGTTTCAGGGCTCTCCTACTGCTCACTTACCTGTTAGCCCTTCTGCCATCTGAAAATCGCTAATCTTCGGATATGCATTTGTCAACACTCTGGATTGAAATATTTGTGAAAGCATTCAATGTTATCAGAAAAAAGCTTTGTCTTAGTTTAAGCCTATGACATAAATAATTTTACTGGTTCTGTATGAACAAGTTCTACCTGTGAAACTAATGACCAGCTTTCCTGTGGGTTTATGTTGTGCCCAGCGATTCCCCCTCTTTCCCTGTGGGACAGCGAGGGGTGCCCACTTCTGCCTGCAGACTGCCAAGAAACAGGCTCGCTGCCTCGGGGCTCTCTGCTTCTGTGTTTCTGAAATTGGCAAGAAATGAGGAATATATGCTGTCAGCTGCATAAAGCATGTGCTATACAGACAATAAATACACGCTGACTGGCTCATTTCCTTGAAAAACTGTTTCTGCGGTAAAGCTCTACTGTGTTTGTCTCAGGGCTGAACCCAAGACTTGTAGGCCCGGGTGTGCTGTAACAAAAAAGGCAGTAGAAAAGGTCGGAGAAAGTCTGCTGGCAGCGGTGATTATACTGTCGGAGTGCTTGGGAGCGGCTGCAGAGCTCTTGTTTTCCACACCACGAGAGCTCGTGAGGCCCTGCAGCTCTCGGTACCACTTTTTTCCCCAAATCCACCATGTTTTGTGCGCATACCAGAAAAGAAAATAAACGCAGGAATGTCATAAACGTTCTCCAGCAATCAGCAGGAGTACAGGCTTAAGGAACTGGAGCTCTGTGTCTTCCCGCCGCAGCTGCGTCAGCAGGGCAGTGATGGTCCGGCGCCGCATGGCTCCTTCTGCGGCCCAAAGGCAATCAATAAAGGTCAGAGTGATTCACCTCGCCGCCAGGCTGGTGCCTTGACTGAGGGACAACAAAGGAAATGGAGAGAGAACCCGAGAGGAAAATGGAGCAACGCCTGCTTTTCTACTTAGGAAATGCTAACATGATTTATGATTCTGTTTATTAGCACAGTATGTTTTGCAATCTATATATGACTTTTACTGGGCAAAAGCGGCCGGATTGCTTTACATTTCATCAAGGCGCTTTGCTCTGCTTTTGCTGCTGTGCAGTACCAGAGCAGAAGTGCTGTTAACTTAGATGTATGCATTTGGGTTTTGAGCGTTTAATTGTTTTTTATCCTGCACTTGTTAAGAGAGCTGCATTTCTTGTGACTGTTCTCTGAGCAGTTTCATATTATTTCAACATGTATTTTGCACCAGTCCCCTGTTTGTTTGGTTTTTTCCCCCCCCAAATACATTCCGTGTTATTGTTTCACTGTGCTCTCCAGCAGCATACAGAGAAGAAAAATCAGGCTGCGATGAATTCAAAAGGCAGATTTCTGCTTTCCCCTGAAGACTGAACTCAGCTCCGCATCCTCCTCGCCTTTATAAAGCCGCCCACCACAGCAGAGATGGAGAGGCTGAGTCTTGAGCCCCAAATCAAATCGGAAAGAAAGACGTCGAACGTGAAATAGTTTTAAATGATAAATATTACTCGCCTGATTCTACAAGCACTGTTTTGGTCATAAAAATCAACACATTTAAGGAGAGCAGAGGAAACGTGAACTTTCCTCAGACCAGCGCCAGGTGGCAATATTGGCTCAGATGAAAAGCAGAGCCTTGCAAATGAGCTGTGGGCTTTTTTTTTTTTTTTTTTTGCCAGAATCTTCTAATGAACCTAAAAGGCATCGAAAGCCCATTGTCTTAAATATTTCAGAGACGGTAACATCTTCATCCTGCTGAAGAGAGCAGTGCTGAGGCCTGAGCTGGCAGGGCACGGCCGCGCCGGTTGCCCTTAGCCCGGCCTAGGCAGCTGCAGGGACCGCCAGTGCCCGCCGGCTCACAAAGGTAACGAGGCTTTGCGGGCGAGAAGAGCTAAGTGGCAGCCGTGAACCCTTATTATTTTGGGGCAAATACGTGCGAAAACGCCTGGCAACCGCGACCCCTTCCTCCCTTTCCAGTCATGGAAAGCGGGAGAGGGAGCCCTGAGGGCGAAACCCTGGATGGCTCTGAGGAGGGTTTTCCTCTGCCGGCGCTGGGGACGCGTTTCTTCCTGGCGTTACCTGGGGTTCAGAGGGCACCGACCCCGCGAATGTCCCTCCGGTTGTCACCCGTGGGGCCGACTGAGGCCGGTGGGGGCAAGTAGGCAGGAGGCGCTGAGAAGGCTGAGGGCGGCCGCGAACCCGCGGCCCCACGATCTCTTCTCCCGCCCCCGTTCCCTCAGCCCGTGCGGGGGGGGGGGGCGGGGGGCGGGGGGGCGGGGCGGGAACAGGCGGGCGGCACCTTCCCATCCGCCCCCGCGGGAGCGCGCGGACAATGAGCGGCGGGCGGGCGGCGGGCCGGCGCCGCGCAGGGCGGCTGTACTCTCGCGAGAGCAGGGTGAGCGGCGCCCACTTCTCGCGAGACCCGGCGCGGCGGCGCCTCCCTCCCCCTCACTTTACCACCCCACCTCCCGCCTTCCTCCCTCCCTCCTTTACCCCCCTCCCGGCCACATCCACACACACGGAGGGCGGAGCGCAGCGCAGCGCAGCGGGGCGGGCGGGCGGTCGTCGGCGAACGGAGCGAGAGGCGGCGGCGAGCGGAGCGGCGCGGAGCGGACCGCCGCCGGGCACGTGAGCGGGCGGGCAGCGGGCGGGCGTGCTCTCGCGAGCCTCTTCCCTCAGCCCCCTCCGTCCCTCCTCTCTCCCCCGCCGCCGGCGCTACGGCGAACGGTGAGGCGCCGCCGCCCCCTTCCCGCAGGTACGAGCGGCGCTGCGCCCGCCCCCGGCCCGCCGCCATCTTAAGAACCGGCGGCGCGGTGAGGGGAGGATTGGGGGGGGCGGGGGGCGGGGAGCGCCCGTTAGGAACGGGAAAAGGGGGTGGGGGGGTGGGCCTGGCGCATGCGGGAGCGGCGGGGCCCGGCCGGTGCCACGGGCAGCCCGCAGTGCCAACCGGCGCCCCCGCCCGGCGGTACTGCGAGGCCGGGCGGGCCGCGCGGCCTCCGGCGGGCCCGAACAAAAGCCCCCGCGGCCTGCGCGCCCCCACCGTCCCGTTCCCCCCCCCCCCCCCTTCCCCACACACACACCGCGGCCATGTCCCCTCCCCAGAGCGCTGCCCGGCGCTTGCTGAGGGCAGGGAGGGAGGGCTTTCATCTCGGCCGGTGCGCTCAGGGCTGACCCCAGCGAGAACCACGCTTCCACCCGCCGACAGACACTCTGCCGGAGCGCCCCGTTAGCGCCTCCGCTCCCAGCCCAGGCCTCGGAGTCGGCATCTTTTCTCCTCAGCCCCCCCCCCCCCCCCCCCCAAAAAAAAAAACCCACGTCTGCCACGAAGCCGAACAGCATGTCAATAACGTGCGTGCCGCCTTCACGTCTCTGAAGGCCGTTAGTCTCAAAAACTGCGGGTTTTGACGTTTATCTGGCATTAAGAACTAATGAATTAAGCATTAAGGCTACTGACAGTAGAAGCATCCATTTGGATCCTCTTTCTACTCAGGTTCACTTTCATATAATTTGGCTTGTGGTTACAAATCGTGCTGCAGGGATTTTAATCCCCCCCCCCCCCCCCCCAGTGGTGGATTAATAACGTTTTTTATGTACATATTTTGTTTCCAGAGTCAAAGTAATGAGATGTAAAGTTCACCCATGCTGAAAATAAGCAAAAAAAAATTAAGAACAACTTTCTGGGAACCTGGAGAACCTCTTTGTTCTGATAAATGTAGCATTTATGCTGTAAAAGAAAGCTGAAAAATCCCTCTTTTTAAATGTGTGGCCTTTTTCCTTTCTGCAAAGCATACCTTTGGGGAAAAAAGTACCTGGTACTGTTTAAAGCAATTCAGTAGTCTTTATTCTTTTTACCTAGCCTTAAATTTTTCAGCTTTTTCGAACTATCAGTGGAGTAGGTGGTCCTGACTTCCTAGAGTAAGATAAGTAGGGATCAACTCTTGTTGAAAACGTAAGTGTCTTAAAGCAGTCTGTGTAGTTTTTGTGCCTCAGAAGAAGAAAAGGGAGCATTTTCTGATACTTCTTTATAAAGAACCTATTGATCCAGTGGTTTAATCTTCCTGAATTTTGAAGCATGTTAATACATTGAAAACTTAGTATATTAAAATCATATATTTTTTCAATATGTAGTGAAACATATATTAACATGATTATGGTATTACCAACAAATTAGTGAACTTCTGTCTTGAATTTTACCAAAAAACACACAAAATGATTCATTACTGAATTACATGGAATAATTAAATTTGAGTGAGGATGCTGGCACTTGAGCCTTTTATATTTGTTTGCTCAGTGGTGACCCAGTATCCATACTTTTTCACTCTGCATTAGGTAAGGAGATGAAATCTGAACAACAATTCAAGAGTTTTGATCACTTCCTAATGATTCTGGTGAGGCTTGCAATGTCTCAAGCCTTTTTTTGTGTGTTTGCTTTAGAGATCTGAAGTCACTGTGTATTGAAAACTTCTGTTTCCAGTGTTTTGCATGTATCTAGGTGTTACATAAATCACAGCGCTAAATGGTGGGAAGAATAACCGAGAGAAATTCCTAAATGCATCCTTAAAATGTGAATATTCACGTTCCTGGAGGTTATAACTAAACACCAATTAAGGAGGAGGGAATAAGGGCCAGTTTTTGAGACACCAGACTAAATTAAGAATCCATGGTATTACGATCCATACAACTGAAATATGATTGCCAGCTGGTTTATTCAGGACTATGCTTAAAAATGCTCATTAATTTGGCGGGAGATAAAGAAGTAAATGTTGTCTGCTGCCCTTCTCTGTGACTCACACACGTCTCTGCTGAGAGTTTTGGTGAATGTGAGAGTATTTTGTAATCTAATACTTGACAGTGTTCTGGGTAGCTCAGCAAATCTGGGAGAGAAGCTGTTGTAAGCAAAACTGCAAAGAAATTATTTCCATTCGGTTTATTTGTTAATATATGAGTGTATTTTTGTGGCCTCTATGCTGCTTGCATTCTTCCTTAGTGCTCTAAGTCAACAAGTCTTGGAAACAAAAGCAAATACCTCCCAATATTTCTGAACTAATTTAGTTTGCAAGTGTTTGAGTACCATATTGTGTAGTCATAACTTAAACAAGAGAGTTTTTATTTTGAGCACTGAAACAGTCAAACAGTCCCTTGATTCTTTTCTGCAGCTAGAATACATCTCTACAACCTCATGCAAGATTTCAGCTGGGAAAGAATGCGATTTTATCCCAGCTCTGGAAATGCCTGGAGGCAGACTTACATTCACTGATTAGTCAGAAGCCTTTTTAATCACTTACCAGATCAGAATACAGAAGTGTTCTGTTCTGTGTTGGTTTTTTTTGTTTGTTTGTTTGTTTGTTTTTTAAAAATAGTGAAATTGGTTCTCTGTTACACTGATTAATTCTCTGATATGGTCTGGTTTTGGATCACTTTCACGTATGACCTGTTTATTTTTGGAAAAGAGTTGTGGTATGTTCTGTGACTTTTGTCAGTTTTGGTGCCTGTGAGACTATTCATCTCCAAAACTGATGTGAATGAATAGCGATTGTCTCCTCGCGTTGCCAAGTGCATGACCGTATGGTCGCTAATACCAGAGCTTCCAGACTAAGATCCTACATCATTCTGCAATGACTCTGTTTTTAGCAGACCCCTTCTGTTGAACCAAGTCTTAATGGCTTCATGGAGCTTTTCATAGGAACCTGTGCGCGTCCATCTTACTGTAGAGTTGCAGCTCTGAAGGTAGGGACAAAGAGCGGACTTAGAGGTAGTAGGAAGGAGTGCATGGAAGCCCTAGAGGTAATTGTGTTTATGGAGTCGTCAGTGCACGTGACAGCAGTTATTCTATATGTTCCTGGACATTTCTATTTTCCCTTTCTAAAAACACACATTTGTTTACCTCCTCTACTCTTTCTGTGCTGTTCCTTGGACCCTTTTATCAATTCTGTTGTTTTTGTAAAGGAATAAAGGTCCTTTCCTCCATGCACTTCTTACAAAAAGAGGGCTGCTTAAATTTATTAAATTATATAATAAGTGGAAATAGGAAGTTGGTTTCTCTTACAGTGCTCTTTTCTGCATTCAAATGTTGAAAATTGTCTAAGTTCTTTTGAGATTCTTAATTGCTAAACTATAAATTTCCCATTTATAAATAAGTCTTTTTCGTACGTAATACTTCTCTGTTCTGAAGCAATCTTCTGTTACAGTAACTTCAGATCTCAGATTATTATGTGCTCCTCTGATCAGGCAAGTCACTGAGATGAAGCTGAACGTAATCCTAAAAAATGAATCTCTTCCAGTTGTTCTGTAAGGCCTGAAACAGATTGTCTAATTTGCGCACAAAAAAAGCGCGTGTCCAGTGTGCCAGGTGCTGCTTAAATTTTTGAGGTCATGACCTTTGAAGATCAGTTGAACAAGATGACTTGTTTTCTTGCATGTGAAACAGCAATATTAAATAACCACTCTGAATATTAGTGCCTGAACTGTGTGATAATCTGCATTTTCCTCTAAGGCTGCTAGACAATTCTTCCTTTGCCTTTGGAAAGGCAGTGGCCTTTTCTGTATTGTCTGAGTTAAAGTAATGCCATAGACTTCAACTCATCCAGTGGCTAGATAACATCTGCTTCCAATTTCCTTGGAAATTCTTGTTTTTACTACCATTATTCCTCGGAGCAACACAGGGAGCTGTTTGACTAGATTTGTCACTTGGACTTCCTGATCTCTTCCATCAGTAACCTTTTTTGCCATGATGCACTGGAGGCAGTTTTGCCAAGAAGCATGTGAATTCCTAGCAGAATAGGTTGCCGCAAAAGGGTTTGCTGCACCAAGTGTAATGCCTAAGGGAGGAGAAGAAAAATCTGTAGATTTTTATCCAAAAAGCAGGGACTGTGGGTGTGAAACTTCTTTGAGAATTTTCCCCAGGGGTATGCTGTATTCAAAAGTCTTGTGCTGTTACAAACTGAGGGTCTATTTTTCAGCTTGCAGATTATTTCATGTTTTTATGAGTTTATTTGATTAAATTGAATGTGTTTTGAATAATGTTGGTTTTGAAGTGAAAGTGAAACTGACTAGAAAGTAAAAACAGCTATTTTTCATTTTCGAGACTTTCTATAAATAGTGGAAGAGGAATGGGTAAAAGATGCGTTGTCCTAAGAACAAGCCTAATATTAAAGCTCTAATATGTATACACATGTTAAAACAAAACCAAAACCAAACAAAAAACAACAAAACAACAACAACAAAAAAAACCCAACCAAACTCAGAGAGTGGTAGAAGGAATAGGGAGCGAGGGAACTACTTTCAGCCTACTGGTATTGGTAATCCAAGGTTATCATGTTCAGCATGATCAATGTATCCCAAGAATTCACTTAATTAAACTGTTTGCAGGAACAAAATTAAAATTTATGTGGAGCGAGAGTTCTATAAGTTTAATTGGAAAGAATTTATAATTAGTTTTACATGAAAAGAAAACCCTTTTAAGTGTTTGCAAATCAGCCTTATTTTGGCCTTTATTTGGTTGCAGTGTGTTCTGTAGGATTCAAATTTCTTATTTTCGTTGTCTGCCTTACAGTAAACTCTTTTACAACTTGTAAGTATAAAGTGGTTTTTCATTGTCCACATTTGTCTGGAAATCTATTGACTTTCAACTTATTTCAAGGTTGCTTTATATTGCATATTTTCAAATCCTAATATGGCCAAATTTCTGTCCATAGATCTTAAAAATGTGTATCTGACAGCCTGTCTGTTCCCAGTATAGCTGAAATTACATGAAGAACAATTAGCATAACACTTTCAACTCTGCTAAATCATGTCTGGATCTTTAGACAGCTTTGTTCAGTCATACTCATCTTGTTGCTGTGACTCAGTTGATGGCACACTCGCTTAAAAGCTGGCACTGGTCCGTGGGAACCTGTCTCTATCAGATACTGACATGAAATCTTTCAGAAGTGCTCAATGCAAGAAATGCGATCTTAGAATCATGTATTAAACCTGACCATGTGGAAGTTAAATATTCTTTGGTATGATTTTTAGAGTTCTTCCCCCACCTTGTTTTGTTGTTGTCTTCATCTGGTCTTAAAAGAACAGGGATGCTTAGGAGTAGAGTGCAACAGCACTTGCAAGGTGACAGTGGTGTGATAAAGTGATTTTTGAGGATAACTCAGAAACTTAGTTTTTGTAAGTGCTCCACTCGAATACCTAATGAGGTGTAGGACAGTTAGCACACCAACTGCCACTGTTATATTCTGTCTTCCTCATACGATTGTCTTGCTGTCCCACTTCATGCTTTTTCATAAAATTGTTCCTCTTTGTTTCTTTGTCTCGTTTATTATTTTTTTTCCCCCCATCTTTCCTGGTTTTATTTTTCTCTTTGCTTCGTTCTTCTGTGGGCGTTTGCAGCAGCAGCACGCCATGGTTATGCAAAACCTCCCTGTGTATGTGGGGTCAAAGCATGGCACGTAGTCAGGTTCTCCGCAGCCCGGGTCCCTGCCAGACTGGGAATTGTTGAGTTTTGTTCTCTGCTAATCTCTCCAGAGCAGCGGACAATGAACTGCCAATTGAAAACTGTGACAAGAGGATTAGTGAGCATCTGTTCAAAGAGAAAGGGGATATTTGAAGAGTGGAGAACTTTCCTGATTTAGTGAAAACTTGAATAGCACAGGTCCTTGCATTAACAGCAGGATGCACTGTGCCTTTCCTGACCGCATGGTTGCCTGCTGAACCGCTGTCCGGGTCAGGTTTGTAAAGCCCTCTGGAATAGCTGATTTTATGAAGAACCTAGTAAGTTCATTTTCAAACTGTTTTGTAAGTGTGTGAATGAACTAGAAGGAAATTTATATATACATATGGAAGGAGTAAGGACTTGTAAAATTGTCATAGAGTATTTTGAAGATTACTGAGTATATGTAACATAAAACATGGTACCCAGGTGAACATTAGTATTTCTCTCGTGTTTGAACTTAAGAGTCTTGATTTTTACAATGGAGTTCTTAAATGCTTTATATTCAGGTGTTCTTTAGTGTGGCCAGCCTGTCCTGAATATCTCACTTAGAATTTGCCTCGTCTGCTCTCCCTCTATTCTTGTTTTACTGTTTTCCTCTGAAGCTTTCTGCAGTGCTCTTCTGTCTTCTGCATCAGATACTTTTAAACTTATTTTCATCCCCATGTTTCTCAATCTCTTATTCTTAACCAAATGTTACACAATTACGCTTACATTAAGTAACTCCAACATATGTGGATCTCACAGGCATAGCTGAAATACCAGTTTGGATGTACTGTTAACAGAATATGTAGCAAACTGTATAAAGCAACTACTTTTCAAAGATGGAGTTGTGTAAATCCATCATTTTTCTACATAAATGCATAATTTTGTCACACGTTGCTACTGAGAAAGAAAACCCTAGTGCTTTTCAACGTAAAATAGAAAAAACTGTACGTGCTGTTGAAACAGGGCTCTGGATTGAGTAGGCAGTTGGGGTAGAGACATGCTCATAACTTTGATCTCTTTTCTTCTGTTTCCAGTACAAGAGAAAATTGCCTTCTGCAGAACTGGTCTCTTCAAGGAAAATCCTTGCTTTAATTTTGTCTTTTCCATTCCTCCCGAAACATACCTGTTCTCTTAGAAGCTGATTTCATTTGGAGCTATGCAATTTATACCTGGTTCTTCTTCAAGTGATTGTGTGTTTTATGTGCATCTGAGTGGCAGTGCTGGAGAAGCAAAACTGCTCTGTAGAGATTTGGAAGGGCTTTACCACATTGGGGACCCAAGAACAACGTATTCCTGCTGGAATGTTCTCATGTGTGTTGAATTGCTTTAAATTTTGTGTATCTGTCCCAAGGCTGAAAGAGTACGGGGAGAAGTATTGCAGTTTATTTCTCCTCTGCACTTTAAAAAAAAAAAGTGTTTTATGAAATACATTCATTGCACGATAAAATATACTGTTGATATTGATACACTGTTTAGCTAAAATTTCAAGTAAATGCAGTTGAACCAAATATTTAAACACGAGGTTAGTATTTTCATGGGACGCAGGGCAGATACCTGTCTCTTAGGAGTATTGTTTTAGGATCTTTAACTACCGCATGTGGTCATGGTGTCAAAGCGTCAGACCTGAAAGAAGGAAGCAGCAGTTTGCTGGTAAGAGACATGGCTACCACCGTCCTGCAGGGCTGGCTGAGGGCGTCGTGCCATCTCCTGACTCACCTAGTGTCTCTTTCTGCAGGGCTAGGGTTTTCCTTGAGTCTCCCATCCCAGTACTAAGCCTGACCTTGTTTAGCTTGAGGTCTGTGAGTACAGGCTGGTGTCACGGCTGCACTGTAACACAGTAAAGAATCACTTCCTAAGTGCTGTTACCCATAAAACTGCAATTTGAGCAAGAGGTCTTGTTTACTTCCTGCAAAATTTAAAACTTATTTTTCTTGTTCACATCTGTCTTCACATCAGTAATTTGAATTTTACTGCATAAAGATTGACTATTATGTTTGGTCTTATTTACTGATCTTACAGCAGAAACTTTTTGCCCAAACTTTAGTTACTTTTAACTTCCTTTCGTCCTATTCTGTGGTGGTATAGATTTCATTTTCAAGTATGTGTCATATGCCAAAGTCATCTTGGATTCTACGGGCTTAAGTTGTTTTTTTTTTTTTTGTGGTCTTCTCGTAGACACTGTACAGTAATGTAGGGTATAAACAAAACCATTAACCAGAGATCAAGGCTTATATGCTAGTAAACTTTAGATGCTTTCAGACATCCCAAACTTCTGAAATTTACTTGTCTTCGGTATGAAAGTAGCTTTTTGTAGAAGAAGAGTAGTATGTATAGGAAACACGACTGTATTTTTATCTGAAATGATATATGTAGGTTCTGGGTACCTCTTGAATCTGTTAAGTTATGTAATAAAAGCCTTGTAAGATTGAGATCTTTAATGTTTTTAGATCAACATGATGCATAAGTTTAAAACTGCATCTGTTTAAAGGGATTTATGACTAAAACTGCTTGTTTTTCTACAGAATTGTCTGGTGTTTCTCAGCTTGAAGAAGATCTGCAGTCATTATTGATCCTCTTTCTTGGCGTTACCATTTTTGAAGTGAAGTTTGCCTAGCTTTCTAGTGTGAGCTCTCTTTTCAGCCATCTTAAAAAAACAAAAAAAAAAAAAAGGATTTTTTTTTGATCCATAAAGTAGACAAGCTAGAGTTCTACAATGTCCAAGTCATTCCAGCAGTCATCTCTGAGTAGGGATTCACAAGGTCATGGACGTGACCTCTCTGCAGGAATAGGCCTTCTTGCTGCTGCTACCCAGTCTTTAAATATGCCAGCATCTCTTGGAAGGATGAACCAGGGTACTGCACGCCTTGCTAGCTTAATGAATCTTGGAATGAGTTCTTCATTGAACCAACAAGGATCTCATAGTGCACTGTCTTCTGGTAGTACCTCTTCCCATAATTTGCAGTCTATATTTAACATTGGAAGTAGAGGTCCGCTCCCTTTGTCTTCTCAGCACCGTGGAGATGCAGACCAGGCCACTAACATTTTGGCCAGCTTTGGTCTGTCTGCTAGAGACTTAGATGAACTGAGTCGCTATCCCGAGGACAAGATTACTCCTGAAAACTTGCCTCAGATCCTTCTACAACTTAAAAGGAGGAGAGCTGAAGAAGGTTATGGTAGAGATGGCAGATCATCTACACGGGAACCACCGTACAGAGTACCTAGGGATGATTGGGAAGAAAAAAGGCATTTTAGAAGAGATAGCTTTGATGATCGTGGTCCTAGTCTCAACCCAGTGGTTGACTATGACCATGGAAGTCGTTCTCAAGAATCTGGTTATTATGACAGAATGGATTATGAAGATGACAGATTAAGAGATGGAGAAAGGTGTAGGGACGAATCTTTTTATGGTGAGACTTCGCATAACTATCATAAATTTGACAGTGAGTATGACAGAATGGGTCGTGGTCCTGGTCCCGAGAGATCTCTCTTTGAGAAAAAGAGAGGTGCTCCTCCAAATAGCAATATTGAAGACTTCCATGGATTCTTACCGAAGGGTTATCCCCATCTGTGCTCTATATGTGATATGCCAGTTCATTCTAATAAGGTGAGTTATGCACCAGATACTTCTATTTTCCTTTACGTTGTAGTATCTGTTCTGTTTTTTACCTATTTCTTTAATTATTTCTATAGCCTGGTTGCTTTTGAAATGATCTGAAAGTTGGTTTGAGAGTGAAAAAGGCACTTGGTTTATTTGCAAGGTAATTGTTAACAAACACTGTAAACCAGGGCTTTACATTAATGTATTTTGTTTGCCCAGATTGCTTAACTTCAAGTCAAACAGCTATCATCTACTGGGATATCTTATTTATATTTTACATCTACATGTTCTCTTAACCACAAACATCTGGCATTCAAGCAGTTTTGGGGTGGGTGTTTTTTTTTTTTGTTGGTTTGGGGTTTTTTTGCAGTGTATCTACTGTGCTGTTCGGGAAGCTAGTTTCAGCTCTCCTCCACATCTGTCTTGATTGCTGATTTATACATAGTTAAGATGCATTCTTGCACAGTTCTGCTTTTTCCCTGTCCAAAGGGAAAGAGTTAATGTAGAGCCCTGGAACTTATTTGCAAAAGTAAAAAACACGTTTTAGATTAGCTCATTCTTGCCTTTTTAATTTCACTTTAACACTCTGTCTCATACTATGGCTGAAATTTGTCGTCATTTTTCTCCTTTTTCACAACTTTCTTAGACACTTCAGACTCACTTTTTATTGTCACATGTTGCATCTATCCCTGTAGACTATCCGAGCAATCAGTCTGCTGTTGCAGTGTCCCGCTCTGCGTTCCTAGTAGTGTTCTTTACTTGGCTCGCCAGTAGAGTGGATCTTCGGGTATATTCGGTTATGCTGAGACTTCCCCCCTCTTAGTTTATTCGTGAGAGTTCAACTCTCTGCAAAGGCAGCAGGTTGCTCAAAAAGGCCTGTTTATTCAGACGTTATTTCCAGAGCCTTCTCACTTTCAGCTTTTCCAATTTTACTCATCTTGCTGATTTTCAGTATACTAGGCAATTTAATTGGCTAATACAGTGCCCCTCTTGTCTCAATTAGCAGCTAATTAGCTCGAAGACCTTCAATTGAAAATATAATACGTGCTATTACTGTAAAATTGATACGATGTGGAATTGCTGTTACTAACCATTTCTTTACAGTTACCTCTGAGTGCTGCTTCTGTACATCTAATCTTATTGAAACACGAGAATTATTCTGTCCCTGCAAGGAAATGATCAGACCAGTTTTAGAGCACACGCTGTATGACTCCAGCTGATCTGACAGTTTATGAACTTGTGTTGCTTTAATTACTTTTTATGTAAAAATAATCACAGTAATCCGGGTTTCTTGTCTCCTATATTTGACGTTTATTTTCACAAAAGGTTTTAAGCGTTGCCAGTTTAGGTGCCATGCTCAGTTCTGTAAAAGGACTTCATTTGGTTAGATTGAAAAGATAAACTTCTGAGGCCCTTGAAGATGGCAACAAGTAATCCTGTAAGTAGGGTTCTTTTTAGCGCATTGTTTTAAAGCTTCATGGTTCTTAGTTTGCTTTGGTATGAAGATCTATTGAAAGGATGTCCAACATGAAATATCTTTCCAGGTATGAGAAATACAAAATTCTTTTGACAGCATAACTTAACTGGCTGACTTCTTCTGTAATACGTAAAACCATCTTTTTTTTTTAGGAGTGTGCTTTGACTTAAACTGCTAGTAGATGATAAAATATTTGAGATTGGATCATCTGTTTCTTGTGACCCAAGTTTGGGCTTTGTTTCTAATTTCAGAAATCATGTCACCGCAAGAATTTTTCTCTTTCTCTCCTTTTTTCCTCCGCTTTGCATACCTAACAGTTACAGAATTTCATATTTTGTGTCTCCCACAAAACTGAATCAAGTAGAACTTAACTTTTAAAGTAATCTGGTCTGAACCAAAATTTACGGAAAGCAGAAAGGGAATGCTTTTCTTAGCTGGGACAATGTAAACTTACTACTGCAGTATCAAAATCTTGTTTTCACCACCTCCAAATAAAAATATCAGCCGATTTTTTTAAAAGCATATGATAAAGTAATGTGTATTTTAAAACTGAGGAAGGGCTTAAACACCCTTAGTGTAACTTAAGTTGGCAGACTAGTCCTGTTTTTTCTTTTTTAGCGCTGTTCTTAATTGCTTCTTTAATTTGATGTGTATATATTTTAAGACCCAGTTTGCTTCCTCTCTTAATTGTGAAGTAAATCGCGCCCCAGTTTCTTTAGACATTTTGTCAATCCTCATCCCTTTATCAAGGAATGAGTTGTTAGACGTGGAGGGATTGTTTTCCCTGCCAAAGAAACAGTCTGATGCAACATGAGCAGATGAATGTGGACGTTAAACACTTGAAACAGTGATACATCTCAAAGGAAAAACACAGCCGTGTCCCTAATAGAGGGCTGTCTAAAATTAGATACTTAAGTTTGGCCTAATTTTCTGAAGAACAGTGTGTCCTCTCGCTTGCATCAATTGAGGCAAAAGGTAATCTGAGTTTGAAGTAACTCAGTTCAGATTTTCTTTAGCTTAACTTTGGGTGTTAATGTTAATTAGTGTCTGTAAATACCTAGTGCCCTGAAACATCAGGGAGTGATGCTCACACTGGGTAGAGGCAGGGAGTAAAGGGAATTCCAGATTAAGATTGTATTTAGTAAAAAGTTAATAACGTAGGTGAGCCATTGTTCTGAAAACTTTCCCTGGGGGGAAAAATCCTAAATTGTGTATCAGATCTCCCATTTTTGCCAATTTAAAAGCATTTGAAGTATAATCAGAATTATACTCCCAAACTTTGGCTTTAGTTTTCAGATAATTGCTATCTCAGTTTATAATAATTTTAAATTACATGTTAAGGCAGCTTCAAAGCTTGGTGTATGTAGCAGAATTGGCCACCGAGGCTTTACTGATTTTGCACCCAAAGTTAGAGGGTTTTTTAGTCTTTAAAGGACTATTTTCTGTAGTATAGTACTAAAACTTGTTAGCAAGTTTTAAACTGAAGAAGCTTTATTTTTAAGTATTGAATGTTTTGTAGATAGGTTTGTTTGGGTTTTTTTTTTTCATTCTAGTTGCCAGTGTATGTATTAATTCATAGTTGCAAAGCCTACATCTTGTGCTGTTAACAAGTAAAATGAGAGCACCACTTTTTCATATTCTTGATAAAATGAATGAAGGTTTCATCTTGCTCCACATTATGTTCTGTGTATCATGGAGTAATATTGTAATGTAGCTTAATGACAGTACTTTATGGGAGACTTTAAATCCAGGTTTTTCTCCTTTGTGGAAAGTGCGAGGTAGGCTTTTAACATATGGATAGACTAAGTAAGCCTGAGGAGTGTCTCATTGTAGCCATGGCTATAGTGTGGCAGAAACTAAAAATAAGGAAAGATGAGGGATTAGGGAAAAATTATTTGTGGGCGCTGGGCAGAAACGCACACGCAAGAAGAGATACATTAAACAGTCAGCCAGTGCAGTCCACGTGTTCACAGTTGAAAATGTAGCTGCTAGGAGAAAACCTTCAGTTGTTAAACTGCCCCCCAAAGATCTATAATTACTCTCCCCTTTGTTTCTCTGCAAACCTAAAGCTAATTTGCCACGCGTGTCTCTGCTGATTCCTTTGCTTACTGAAGAGCAGCAGAGTGGAAATCGCACTGTGGCTCACAGATGTGCAGCAGTGAAGCTTTAGAAGTTCTGTCACTTTAGAAATGTGAATATAGCACAAATGAGTGCTGTTACTTGTAAGAATGTAAGGATATGGAGATCAGGCACTTTATAATTTGATAAAGGAGGAATCCCCATGCCTTCTCTCCTCTTGAAATAAGTAACTGCCTTCATAATCAACATAATCTGCAGAAAAAATGTAGAAAGCCCTCATTCCTTGCTAGTGCTAAAGCCAGAACCAGAAGGAATTTTACCTGGCTAATTTGGCTTAATTCCATTATTCCTCCTTGGTACCATCTTGATGTAGATCTATTTTTTTTTCTTGATTATTCCCTGCAAATGGTCATATATTTTTATATGTCACCTGTATACTTGTAGTTTGTCCTAGCTATGCACTTTCGTTTCTTTTAGTCTTTCCTTTCTGAATTCCTTGCAATTTCTTGGCTTCTTTATGGTTCTAAAAACTTGAATGTTTAGTTCACGTTAATCTTTAAAAGTCTGAGGAATGAAGCAGAGAGAGTGGAGGAAATTCTAAAATTAATGAAGGGGGGGAAAACAAATAGATGTCAGCATCCAGTTCTAAAAGTTGAAATTGCAATGATAAGCATATATGCTGTAGCAGTTATCCACTGGTAAGCTTTGCACCTCTGAGGCAGGATCAAGCCCATAGATTGCAAGACATTTTCCATCAGACACTTTTTCACCCAGGTTAGGCGTTACGAGGTAGGTCCAATTTCAGTGTCTCTTTAAAGCACTACGAAAAGAATTTTGTTATCTGTGTATGTATCTTCGATACTTCAGCTTAGAAGAGAAGATACTGCGCTATACAACATTATTTTGTTAAAAACGGTTTGCCATATGTCGCTGTTAATTTTTTAATTATTTACTTTGCTGCAGGAGTGGAACCATCATATCAATGGAGCGACTCACAGCCGACGCTGTCAGCTGCTGCTTGAAATGTATGAAGTACAGTAAACATTCTTGTGGCGTGAGGGCATGTACAATTAAATATTGGTCAATTTTGTTGCACAAATCAGGTTTAGAAAACATGCTGTGCCTTGCAGGGAATAAAAACACGCAACTTGAAAGACAATAAAGGGATCTCGGTTCATAACTTGAATCCTACTGATCTATATGTAACATTTTAAAGAGTTGGCTTTTAAGAGTTGAGAATCTGTTGTAATTTTTTTACTTATACCAACTTCTAAATTTTTGTTGTAAAACAGTGCAATTTGTATTAGAAATTGGCAGACGTGTTACGTACAGTGTAGGAAGTTTCTCATGAATAACAGCACCTCTATTCTGTCAATAGATACTGCTCAAGTCTCTTGTAGTGGCCCAGTAGTGGGCAGTGTTACCGTCTGTTTTATCTGTGTAACATGTAACAGGATTGCTGCTTGTATGAAAATTATTAAATAGGTCGAGGAGATTGTATTTTCTTACTTTTTTTGTTTCTTTTCAGATATCCAGAATGGAATCCTGACAGTGATTCAGGACATGGAATGTAAGTACTAATGAATTTTACAGTATTTGTAATTTTTTTTTTTTATTTAAAGCAGAGGATGTTCTTTAATATTTTATGTGAAACAGCACACCTTTTCTTCAAATGGATACCTCCCTTTGTTTTCTACTTGCTGAAGAGCAGCAGTAGAAGTAGCTAAATTTGACTTCTCCTTATATGCTTTGCAGAAATTAGGGGTATTTTTAAGAATGAAAGCTTCCCAGTTTTTTGGTTTAAAAATAAGGTGTGTTTTACCTGCTCTTTCTAGGGGTGATCCCTTTATGTTGCAGCAGTCCACAAACCCTGCACCAGGAATTCTGGGACCACCACCACCTCCCTTTCACCTTGGAGGACCTCCTGTTGGGCCAAGAGGTAACATCGACAGGCACCTACTTTTACAACACTTAAGTTCTTGATTTTATTTTTTGTTCTTGTTTTAATTTGTTACCAGTGTTTTAGAACAACAAAACAAAACACTTACTTTTCTGAGAAGTGGAACTAAAATACTTCAGTCCCTCCCTGGCCAAAGACCAGTACCCAGATCCCACACTTTCACTTTTCTATTATCTGCTAACTACCAGCTGCATTATTATGGCTGGGTTTTTAATTGTGTTTAATCCACACGTGTTTTAGACTTGTATTTTTTCCTGTCTAAAAGGTTTTTTTTATATCTGTCTTCTGGTTAGCTACGTGTTGGTGGGTTGGGTTTTTTTGTGAAACTTGCAAGAATTTAATGTCCTAAGTGTTTTTCCCCCTTAGTTCCAAATGAGTTTGACAAATACATTTGAATAGTAACTGAGAGATGGGAAGATAGATGATGCAAACCTTTTCTTCACAGGAAGGCAGGCTAAGAATCAGGTTCTGGCCTGCAGTTGTTACTTCCTACCTTTTAAAAAGTTCAAGTGACTAAAAGAGCAAAACTGATTAATTTATCTAGGTATCTAGGGGACAATTATTTCAGACACTCTAAAGGAATTTAGATGATACTTAATTTCATTAAAATAATACTGTTAATTTTTCAAAACATCTCAAACTTGACTTTGAGCCAAGCTATCTGAAAGGTGTTTTTCAGGTGTTTGCTAGTAAAATGGCCATTATGATAGAATTGGTGTTGTTTTAGAACCAAAACTAGGAGTCTTTTTCTACACCTAAAACCCCAATTGTAAAAAGTGTATCTTTGTTGAAGAGATCTCACATCTTTTGTGTATGGAGATGTTTTGCCATGGCAAATCTTACTCTAAAACAGGAGAGATTTTTTTTCAATGAACTTTACTTCTCTATTTCTGCACATCAGTAGATGCAGCTCTTTCTCTAATGTTAGACTGAACAGAATGATCAGAAAGGAGGACCTCAAGTTACAAGAGCTCTGAAATAAACAAATTAACAGCCTTTTCAGACTGTAATGAAATGATTAGGTTTTAAAACTTCATGTCATTCTGGTTTAGTATTACAAGTGCCTTGTATCTCTGAAGAACTTGGGAAGAGACATGTTAATACCAGTCTCACAGGCTGAACTAAGCTTGCTCGTTCTTTTACTTTCTTAAAGGAGCTGGAAATGGAAATATGCAAGGACCGAGACACATGCAAAAGGGCAGAGTGGTTAGTATTAAAAATTTGTTGTTTTTCTTTTTAAAAAAATGCACAATTTTATTACATGCTTTTTGTTCACTTCCATAAGACTTTTTTGTTTGAATGAATGGATTGTTGTTGAAGGTGAGATTTTAGGATGTATTTGTATAGAAATACTGAAGCTTTGGAATAAGATTGGGGTTTCATTGTGCCAGGTACTGTATAAAATATTTGTTCCAAAGCTGTACAGACCCTATTTAAATGTTCTCTGATGGTGAAGCTGAGGGACATGAACATACAGAAAGGCAACTTTGCCTTAGCACGCATCTTCCTCTGGAAATCCCTGGAGGTTCTGTGCCTTTTCTATATGTGTCTTGTTTTGGTTACTACTGAGGATCCAAAAATTAAAAAAAAAAAAAGTAGAGCAGAGCCTTGACAGACTTTTCTTTTTAGGTTAGCTGATAACGCATTTTCTTTTCATGTTCTGTATGTGTGCTTTGTCTTCAACAGGAAACAAGCAGAGTTGTTCACATCATGGATTTCCAGAGGGGAAAGAACTTGAGATATCAGCTGCTTCAGCTTGTTGAACCATTTGGAATAATTACAAATCACCTGATTCTAAACAAAATCAATGAGGTAAGATTTGACCCTTTAGTCCTACCGTTGGCACTGCTCGGCTGTCTTTAGCGTGCTTACAAAAATTAAGCTCAGACAGTAAAAGGACTTGCTCGGCTACCAAGCAAGATTACACACGTGTCACCAAGATCACACATGTGAAAAGAAGAGGGACTCATGTTTCTTTCCAGAAATGCTGTCGTACTGCATTTTAACTTAAATATTGTTAAAAAATCTTTCTTGTTTGTTGTTGGTAGCTTTCTCAAAAGTACACTACGCTTGCAAATTCTGTTCATGTTCTAATATTCTCTTAAAATTTATTTGGTCTTAGTTTGCATTATAGAGTGTCGTATTTTGAAGTGTGGAAAAAGCCAGTATCATAGAAGAGAAAAAGCAGGCAGCAATTGAATGTTCTGAATCCAAATCTAGGTGGAATGTAAACAAACCAAATAGTTCTGTTTGTGCACCTAAATAAAGTGTGTGAAACTCATGCCAAGTTCCGCAGGTCAGTTAAAGTTGTAACCAAAAGGCAATTTTTTTATTTTTTATGCAGCTATTTTTACAGGAAAGCAAGGAAGAGCTTGAGATTTTAAAGAAAAAGACTAACTCTTGAAGGAGTAGCGCTTAAATTTCTTCTTATATGATTTCAGGCATTTATCGAAATGTCGACCACTGAGGATGCCCAGGCTGCAGTAGAATACTATTCAACTACACCCGCCCTGGTATTTGGTAAACCAGTCAGAGTCCACTTGTCACAGAAATACAAGAGAATAAAGGTAAAACAATTCTGCTTTTTTAACATTGCCTTCTTTTAATCTGGGGCACTCAGTGTTACGAGGCTGTTGCATTTAAGTTATTCTTAATTTATGCACTTATCAGCTGTATCAATTTAATCAAGCGACAATCACCCATGTGTATTTTATGCACTCTAAAAAATTTCATTCCCTCTTAATTTTAGAAGCCCGAGGGTAAACCTGACCAAAAAACTGAGCCACCAAAACCAGAACTTGGTCGTGTGATTCACCTCAGCAATTTACCTCATTCGGGATACTCTGATAACGCAGTACTCAAGCTGGCTGAACCGTATGGAAAAATTAAGAACTACATACTCATGAGAATGAAAAGCCAGGTAGGAACATAGATGTGTGAAGATTTGAAACTAAAGGTTTTAATAGTGAAGAAATTACGTGCCTTTAATTGCTGCGTGTGTAGACTTTCTGCTCTAGCATAGATTGGAAAATTATTAGAGGACTATGTAGGTGGTGCTTTGCTATCTAGCTTACTGCAAAATGTTACTGTAATGTGAGCTGCTTTAAAAAAAAAAAAAAACAGGCCTCAGCTGTATATTTAGTATATCCGGTATATTTAGCATTGAGGCTTAATTTTTTTGTTATGCAGATTTGTAGGAGTCTTTGAACTTTTTTTTTAAGGCTGAAAAAGCATTACCAATGAAACATTAACAAATACATTCCACTATTGCACATTTCTTTCATTTACCCTTTATTTTTCATTCTTTAAAACTAAAAAAGTTTGAAGATCGTGTGTTGCCTGTGTATAGTTAAATGCTTTGGATATTCGTGATTTCTGTAAACGCGCAGGAGTTTAAAGTATTTAGTTCTAATTACTTTTTTTCAGCTTTGCTGTCCCAGTTTGTTGCTCCCTTGAGTTAAATAGGAAATTCCCGGGCTTTGTTAGAGATGAGTGCCTGAATCCCCTAATGCCACACTTGTGGAATAAAAAATTACTTGAATCTACTGTATGACCCCTAGGAAGTCCTCCCTGACCTTATTTCACTGGAAGAATAAAACCCCTTGCTCTCTAAGTTGGATGCAGAAACAGCTTGCTTCTATCTGCCGATGGTACTCTAGCCCAGATGTGTTTTTAAAAGCTTGTTCAGCAAAGTTAGTGTCATAGGCTTGCACCTTGGAGGAACACCTCACAAAGCAGGGCTTATAACCAGCAGCTGCTGCCTTTCTGATTCAGGGTTCTCTCAAAAAAATACAAGTAAAATTCTGGGGTAGTTTCTTAGCTACCCTGGAAGTCCCAGATACTTAAGCACCAAATAAATGAGTTTCATTGTCCAGAAGCTTTTTATGTGGGATCACATTTTACTTTATGGTGACCATTTTTTATGCAGATTATTTAAATGTCTGTTTCATTTCAGAACTTTCTACAGGACAGATGTGACTGAATTGAAAAGCTGGGGTCTATAGAGCACTTCAGTAAATCTTAAAATGCATGGCTAGTTTGGAGAGGATGGATGTAGCTGAATCTCATAATTTTGTTTCAGCATTTGGAAACCTGTGTGTTAAGTCAAATAGCTTTGCCTGCAAAAGTTTTGTGTGTTTTAATCTTTTCAGGCTTTCATTGAGATGGAGACCAGAGAAGATGCTTTAGCTATGGTCGAGCATTGTGCCAACAAAGCTCTTTGGTTCCAAGGCAGATGTGTTAAAGTGGATTTATCTGAAAAATACAAGAAACTTGTGTTAAGAGTAAGTAGTGGGTTTTTTCCTAATTGTAGTTAAAGGTGTAAAGTAAAGTAGAAGACAGGTGTCACTACTGAGAATTCAATGCCACTTGTAAAATGGAAGGATTCGCTTTAGTGATTTCAGGCTACTTAAGTGCAGTAACTAAGCACAAGTGTGGTGTTACGAGGCCTAGAACAAAGTAAAAGGATTTTCCTTTCAGATTAAACAAAAACCAAACTACTACTAGAATTCAGAAATTAGAGTAATGTTGTAGATTTAAATTAAAATGTCTTCATTTAGAATGTTTTGTAACGTGGGTTCTTTTTTTCTCACCCTCCTCTGCAAAGGATCAGTGAGTAAAATGAAGTTGGGTGGCAGAACTGTGTACTCATACTCTGTGTGCTTAATTCCTGGCTTCTCACAGCTGCTAGCTGGTTTGTCCATTCAGTTTTGTACTCCAGCGTACAGAACAAAGGCAAGATGTTATTAGGGACTCCTTTTTAAACTATGAAGTATTAAACCAGAATGTGTTTCCTGTGCTGGATGCCATCCTTTAATCCCTGTTGTGGACACTAACCCTGACTCCCTAGATAGATAGATTTAGTCTTGTGATCAAATTTTTAAGAATAAGCTTTGTCAAAACTCACGATGTAACTGCACCTTTGCATGTGCAGTTCATATCAAGGAGGGATGGGTTGGCTGATAACTTTTTTTTGACATAACACCAGGCTAATACTCCTGAAAAGCAGGAGAAATTTGAACTGTCAAGCTGTCTCTCAAAAACATGAGCTTTCTATTGTGGAGTATGAAGAAATCGTACTATTGCACATGATCATGCACCAAAAATGAACGCTTTGTGGCAAATTCAGATACTTCACCAATGCATTGGGTAGTTCTCCGTGTTACTACTATACAAGTGGAATTTGCTATTCAGTACTTCCTAAATAAGTGTTCTGAGTCTTCGAAAGCTTTCCATGTAGCCCACTACTAGTGATAGGGAGAAGAGTATAGATGGGCTGATTTGTGCCATTGCCTGCATCACACTGTGTCAGTTCATAACAAAAGAGGAATTGTGTGTGATTTTTCTGGAGCAGGATATCCTATTTGTTTTATATTGAATTACTGGTAATTACTGTGAATAAAGACATGGGATTTCTAGGTTGGTAATGTCCAGTCTAACATAATAGCAGTTTATTAATTGGTTGGTAGGTGGGAATGGAAAAAGAGTACCTGTGGATTCACATAATTGGAAGCACTTGGTTATTGTGCTGCCTGGTCTGAATCAATGCTGCAACAGTTGCATAAATAATATTCTACTGTAACTTACAAATTCTTTACATTTTATTTTAGATTCCAAACAAAGGAGTTGAACTGCTGAAGAAGGATAAAACTAGGTAATTTCCTGTTGGTAAAGCATAATGTTGTTTTAAAACAAATATGAAAATACCTTATCCAGAGTATAGGAATTATACAAAAGAAGTCAGGCAAGCTCTGAAATTAAATTTTTGTTTGTTGTGCCCTGAGATCAACTGTTTCTAAGATGCTACCTACCCTCTTCCTCTAATGATGGAGATTTCACAGCCTCTTCAGGCTCTGCCGGAAATCTTTGCCCGTCCTTAATTAGCCTTGTCTTCCTGCAATTTAAACCCACGAGCAGTTGTCCTGTCTTGTAAGGACACTTCCTCCTTGCAGCAGCCTTTTGTGTATTTTAAGAATGGTATCCTTCAAAGTTTCCCTCGACCTTCCCTTTTCTGAACTGAAACGCAATCTTTCAGGCTTGTCTAGAAAAATATAACCTAACCTTTTTTTTTTTTTTTAGTAATTTCTGGGCTTTCTTCAGGTTTACAAGCAGGTATTTTTTGTTCCTTACAGAAAGAGAACATACTCTCCAGACAGCAAAGATTCACCAAGTGATAAGAAGTCTAAACCAGACACTACTCAGAAACCGGAAAGTGGCAATGTGGAAGATAAAGCGAAAGAGGAGAAACAAGATGATGCTGCTGAGCCATCAGGCGCTAAAAGTAGTGAACAGGCAGACCAAGATGAGCCTAGTTTACTCCTGGAATCTGAAGACGAGCTGCTAGTGGATGAGGAAGAAGCAGCAGCACTGTTAGAAAGTGGCAGCTCAGCAGGAGATGACGCAGATGTTGCCAATTTAGCCGATGTGACTACTGAAGAAAAAAAGGAGACAACTGATGAAGTGACCGTAAAAACTGAGGGGAATGTTGTCCCCAGTCCAGCAGCAAAGAAAAAGCTTAAAAAGGTAATCATATAGCAAGGCACCTGAGTGTGGAAAACCCTGTCTAACTTCAATAGCATACCACAATACATTCTATTTCAGATCTTTTTCAGTGGGTCTTTTAAAACATGTGCACGGGTCTGAAGAGAAACAGGTGTTAGAGCTCCTGCAAAGAAAAGGGAAGATTCCATTGGATGCAACTTGCAAATGGAATCAGTTATAAATCACTTTTTCTGCTTTGACAGAACCTGTTAACTCGTGGCCTTCTACCCATGTCCCTTCCTGGGGTTTTATTGCCTTTTTCTTCATCCCTTTTTTGACTACCACTAAGCAGCCGGGAACTGTTTTCTCCTGAGCATTTTCTCGCAAGACTGGCTGCAGTTACTCTTTTGAGCACAGAGCAGAACAATGATATTAAAAAAAATTATTTATTTGGGACTTGAGGCTAATCTAGATTTGGACAAAACTGTATGTACATCTAAGCTTTATGCTTAGCCAGAAAGGTAGGCAGGTCCATTTGCAGTTAGCCAAGGCCCATTTCCAATTGGAGGAAAACCAAAAATAAATTAGTTTCAAAGTGTCTTCAGTCATAGGCTACTTGCTGTGAATCTCCTTTTTCTCACCAGATGATCCCACACTCTTTTTTATGTCCTACCACCTGCTTTTTTAATTGTACTCAGTTATGTGGAGTAGCACGCAAAGTTTTAGTAACTTTATTGACTTGGAATGTTGTTTTGCAAGAAAGTAAGGCATGTTGCTTATTCTTAATGAATGAAGTGTGCGTGGTTTTCAATTTTGGGGGAACCTTTTATCAGGAAGCTACTTCCATGGGGTTGAGATGAATACTGCCAATGCTAACAACAGGGATTGTTTATTATTATGTGGGTATCGGTTATGATAAATCCCAAAAAACTCTCAAAATGCAATTTTGCTTCCTTGAAGACCTACGTTCTTAGAGCATGTAAAGCCAGTGCTGTTTTGGTACTGCTCACGATTGTTGTTAAGCATGTGGAATGCTGATGTCTCCATTCAGCAGGAATCTATCAAAAAATATAATCAGAATTTGGACAGATTCACTGTCTTTTAGTGAAGCTGGATTTTAAGAGACCTCCACAGTTTTGGTGGTTGGTGGTTTTGGGGTTGATTTTTGTTTGTTTTTATTATGCAGAAGCTCCAAGCTTTCCACTGGTTGAGAAAGAGTTCTTGATTATTTTTTTTTAAATTAACTTTCATACTATTAGTGAGCAGTGTGGGACTGTCTCAAATAGAAACAAAACTTGTGCATTCCAAAATGACTTCCACTTAAAATACATTAGACAGGCTTTCAAAGTAAGAATAGAGAAAAAGATACTGAAATTCTCAAGTTTGAAGATCACAGGTTGATCAGTGGACCCTCGTGATGCCAAAAAAAAAATTATTCTGAAATTGAAGACTTGATTCTGGGACAGTGGAGTACATTTAAAAAGAGCTTGTTACACTTCTGCATGCTTGGGTAATATTTTGAACGAGCGAGGTAGATCATGAAGGAAGAATTTGAGTGTTTTTCCAGGGAATTTGGAGAAAATATGTCTCTTCTGAAACTTAAGACAGTTTAAGGGAAACATTGAAGAATAAGCTGACATAAGGAAATCATTTTCTCAACAGCGATATGTGGGTGGCTTTCCACGGAGCATGGAAGGTTTTGTCACTCTAGATGAGGTTGGTGATGAAGAAGACTCAGATCATCAAAAACTCCGCAAGTCGGGTTTGGCAGTAAAATCTGCTGGCAAAAACGATGATAGTTTGGCAGAAATCAAAGTAGACAAGATTGAGGAGCCAGAGCAGGAAAATGAAACATTAGAAAATGGAACCAAAACCGAAGATAATTCGAAGGCTGAAACTGTTGAAGCTTCTGATACCGCAACAGCACAGGATACTGAGAAAAACGCCCACGAGAATACAGACACTCAGGATGAGCAGGAAACAAAGAATGTCCAAGAGAAATCTCTTGTTCCAGATGAGTTTAGGATTGGGCCATACCAGCCGAACATTCCTGTTGGTAAGGCTGTTTCCATTTCTTTTCAAATATGTCTCTGTGCGTTGCAGTAGCATTTCTCATTTCATTTGACTTTTATTTCTGGCAACGCATTGCCTCTGAGCCTTTCATTTTAGGGCTTCCCCCTCTCCTCCTCTTCTTCACTCCTTCCCTAACCCTAGAGTATTTTCCTTCTTTTCTTCCTTATTTTCATACAGTTCTCCATAACACTTTCCTTAGGCAGAAATTAAATTGGAAGAGGTTTACTTTAGCAACACAAATTCAATTAATAGCACAAATCACAATAGTGGTAATAGTTTAGATTCATACTAAATACTCAGAACTCAGAAACTGATCACAAACGTTGTTAGTTCTTTTGAAGGAACCAATAAAGTGGACCCTTAACCTGAAAGGTTGCTTTTAAATTTAAAAAAAAAAAAGAAAAGCCTGCACATACTTAGTTATTACTAGGCCCCGGCTTGACGAAACTAAAACAAGGACTTTTAAAGATAAAGCAGCTTTTAATGTAAAGTGAATTATGGTTTTAAGATTTAGCTGAAATGACATATGACATTAAAAGAAATGATGTAGAGTAGATCTCTTAGTTTATTTTGTGGTGTTTACTTCTCTAGGTGTGAATTATGTGGTACCCAAAACAGGGTTTTATTGCAAATTGTGTTCCCTGTTCTACACAAATGAAGATGTTGCAAAAAAGACCCATTGCAGCAGCCTTCCTCATTATCAAAAGTTGAAGGTAAGGCAAAAACTTGTTCATTTTAAATGGCGTGATTCTTTCCTGGGGAATAGATCTGAACGAGACTGGACCGAGGAAAAAAGAAAAAGCTTTCAGGCAGTGGAAATTGGCTTATTCTATAACTTTTTAACATGAGCTAGTGCTCTCCAAAACTTCACCTTGTGAAAATAATATGCAGGATACACATTTTTAAGATGGGCTCCAGCATTTTTGTTGTAAACTTGGATTAAAGAGGGCATTCCGATTGGACTAAAGGCCAGGCTTAGAAGTAGTGGTGCAGAGTAAATACAGATAACTCAAATCCCTTCCACTTGGCCCTTTGAGGGTGTTTTTAAACCAGTCAAGAGAACTTAAGCTGAATTTTTTATATATTAAAAAAAAAAATAATCCATATTTGCAACTTCTGATTTTGTGAGCATGTTTTACAATTTCTAATTGGATTAGGTATCACATGATTGCATGGCATGAACGATAATGCTGCTGCTGTATCTTTGTGTACTGTGAGCTGCTTTTAAGTATCACCTCTGAGAAAGGGAAATCCTAAATGAAATTCTAGTAATAATGCAGTGTTCACATAAATTGATTTCATACCAGTCGATTATTGAGCTGAAAACAAACCCCGGGGATTCCATAGAAAACAAGAAGGTGGCATCTCTGACTCAAAACGTTTGCTTTCTCCCTTGCGATAATAGGGAACCCTAAACAAATATAGGGCCCTGGAAGGCAGATGGCACAAACAAATGTCACAAAGCAAACATTATCAAGGAGTAGATCAGAAAATCAGTTACCATGCAGAATCTTGTAGTAAGAAAAACCCACCTCATCCATCACCCCATAGCTTTTTTTTTTTCCTTTTTTTTCCATTGAGGTAACCTGATTATGGGATTTAAAAGACTTGATGTAAAAGGGGAAGTGGGGGGAAATAATCCAAGTTTATTAACTTTATCACTTACTTAAATGAAACGTGATTTGATGTGCTTTTTCCATGGCACAAATGACTAGCGAGCTACTCTTGAATGGTTTTTGTAACATTGATGTGGTTTTAGAATCGGGGAAGGAAGGGAGGGAAATGCAGCTTTTGTTTCGCAATGGCAAGGCACTTCTCTAGATGGGGATCTCATTTGCTTTGAGGGCAATAAGAGTAAAATAAATAGATAATTGCTATTGCTACCAAATGTCATTGAATTGATAACAAAATTCCTCAGACTTCCTAAATAACTCTTTTCTAGGAAGGGGGGGGGGATGGTTTGTCCCTAGCTTTGTAGATGGTAAATTCTGACCCAGGTAAGTGGCACAGTCACTGTCACAAGTCCATGACAGAATGGAAGGTAATTCTCTGGGCTTGCCGGCCTTTCGGGGAGGCGTGAACGGCAGGGCCAGGTAAATGCTTGCAGGGCTGCCGTTTGGTGTTTACTGATGGCGAGCGCTCTGTTCTGTGACCCAATGATACTGTGGTGCTTCAGAGGAGCTCCACTTCAGTATATGGAGAAGTGCCGGCCTTGTTAGTCATGACCTTCACAGTTAATATTCACAGATTTTACAACTTGAAAATCGGATTTATGTTTCTGTTATTGATGATGTGACTGTGAGAAGCTTTAACTATATCCAAAATGTGGTTGCTTTCTTTTAACAGAAAATTCTGGATAAAATGGCAGAAGACCACAGGCAAAAGAAAGAAGCTTAAATGGAAGGAAGGATGTAAGGAAAACAGTGGCTTTGTTTTTAATGTTAACCTTTTTTAAAAGCAGTACCAGTAGTAGATGGAAATACTGTATTCTTTTTTGTTTTAGTGAAATACAGTAGGCATTATAGGTCTGTTCATGTGTTGAATGTTGTAGCAAAAAGCATATGCAGTTAAGTTAATGACAATAATTTGTTCTTAATGTGAGAATGGCAACAAGTTTTTGTTTTGACACTTCAAGCTATTAAAGAAAAAAATCTTGCACCCTTGTGGAAAGCTCATCTGTGGGAAGAAAACTTCATTTAAGTGAAACTTACTATTTTCAAGCTTCAGAAATTGTCTTTCAATTCCATTCTCAATAAAAAATAAAAAGTAATGCTGTATTTTTATTTTATCTAGAACATTCCATTTTTCAGTCTGAGCCTAGCAGATATTTAATTTGGAGTGTAGGGCTGTCATTGCATTTCACTTTTGAAAAGTCTTTAAATGTAAGTTGCATTTTTAAATGTTGAATTGCAGTTTCTTTTAATGTCATTGCTGTTATATAGCAAATAGGAAAATTAGTGATTAGTCAGCTTTACAACTTTGTGATTTTTTTTTTCCCTAAGCTCTTGGTAGACTTTCCTATTCAGCTATTCTGTGTACTTTTAGTGAAAAGTAAATGCCCATTCGCCTCTGACCAGTATTATTTCCTTGAGCTCTTCCTGCTTTTACTTGAATCTTGTAGCTGTCATACATCTCTAGTATATTCAAAAGCAGCATTTGAGTCCTGAAATGTAAAAAGGTATCTTTATATTCTTCACATGTAATTTTTCATACCTGCATTTTAAAACCGTTTTTGTTAAAATCTGGTTTCGTCAAGAATCTTTAGAACTGTGCTCTTAATGTACCTGCACATGTGATATGTGAACAGGAATTTGCATGTGTAACCTGTGTTTATCTGTAGTTTTTGTTATTTACTGCTTATTTGTGAATTCGGGTTACTAAAGTGATTTACCAATAAACAAAGCTAGGCAACAGTAATTTGTTATAGATGTTTGGCATGTTAACCAATGTGTCTACTGAACTCTACTCCTGTGTTCATGATACCACACTGAAACTCTAGCTCTCTTTAAAACGTGCATGTTTTAACACCTGTGATTTAGCAGCTTACTGCATAACTTTTCTTTCTCTTTCCTAAAACCTCTTTAATTTCCAAGCAAAATTAAAATATCACTTGTTAAAACACTGGTAGGTATATTCTGCTGACAGTGTTATTTCTTGACTTTTATGGTGTTTTCGTCAAAGCTGAAGCTCAAGCCACGGCACGTTCATGTGAATAAAAATGACTAGGGACAATTCTTTCAACCTGAGCATCTTGGCCAGCAGGGACGCTTCAGTGCTAAGAAGGGTTTCTAAATGTAGGAGGCTGAGTCTTGAAGTTAATTTACCTAAGCAAATACATCTAGCAGACACAAGATGGTGTATTTTGTTGGAAGTAAAATCTTGATAACTTGTCTTTCCAGTTGTAACTTTGCTGTTGCATCCTCACAAAAAAGGGGGGGGTGTACAATCCCTTTTGTGCAAGAATTAAGTATAGCTTCAGGCATCTCCTACTGTGATAGTAGCAGTTTCTCTGGGGACTCTATACAGAGAGTAGTGAAATGCTAATTGGAAGCTAATGGTGCAAATTTTATTTAGATAGCATATCCAAATTACAAAAATCTTATTATGCAGTGACTCATTTTTGTACTTTTACAAAGATAGGTTACTGTGGTGTACACGGCACTCATTAGTATGCAAAGTTTTGTTTGTGTTTGTATGAAATGGATTAAATGCAATGCAGTGAGATGGTCTTCAAACTGCTCTACGGCTTTCCCAGGCCTCTGAAAGAAAGTGCAAGCAACAGCCGCTCTGCCATCAGTTCTATTTTGACTAAGTCACAAGGATGTACTTGGAACCCTGCTTGCTTATGATGACATTTATCATTCGTCTCCAAGAGGCTGCTTAGTTCATCAGCCAAGCAGAGGACCTGACTTCAAAGCAATCATTCAGTGTTTGGCGGTCATCCCCCTTCTCTCTAAAGGTGACAGATAAGAATTTATTTTGGAGGTCTCCACCTCCCCCAAGCACTTTAACAGCTTCCTTACAACATGCAGTTAAGATTAGTGTATTAAAGTACTATAGCACTGTATGTTTTATTTTTTAAGTAGCCTTTTCTTAGCTATTGCCTGCATCTTAAATCTTAGCTGTGCGGTTCAGTGATCTTGCACCTAGTGTCCTCAGCATAAAGTAATTACGGTATAGTCCAACTTCAGAGTAAAAAAAAAAAATCCCTTGTTCCCATCAACTCATTTTCTGTTATTGTCAGATGTTAGATGCCTAATGCAAGTTCTTTGAAAACCCTGATAAGCTGTATGCAAGTCTTCACACCTGTACATGTGCAACAGGATCCTTTTACACATCCGAAAATGTCAAACCTAATCTACTTCTGCAAAAAGTCTTCTGTCCCCATGGAAAATACATGCCTTACGCTAATTTCTGATGAAAAGAAGGCATCACAATAACTTGATCTTCAGGACAGATGCCAGGAACACTCTAGTAGCAGATCGATATGTGGTCTTGCCACAGGCTGCAGAGAGTAACTCTTTGGAAATAATTGTGTCTGCTCTGTACAGGGGCGAGGGGTATTCACGCAGAGCATGAGACTACAGCGTGCAATATTAGACAGGCTCTGCAATGTGGATGCCAGTTTTCACACAAGTTAGTAATGGTGACTAATACAATCAATATAAACAGCTTGGTTCAAGGGAGAATATGTCCTTGGAAAATTTGAGGAAACCCAGACTTTCTGTAGAGCTACTTATCCCTTACTAAAATTTAGGAGGAAGTAAAGGGCTGCACAGAGAAATGTTAATGAAATTGTTATCCTCCAATTGGAGGATATTGGAAATAGCCCCCCTCCTGTTCACACACAGCCTATGTGAGTGTTTAGATAGTGCAGGAGACTTTCCAGCCTAGCAGGTGGTGTAATGTGAGGAGCTAAGCTCAGCATGGTGGTCTGTGCACTGGTTGCTCACTAACTGTTTGAGAGCCTGGAAAAATCTCGCGTTTGGTGACTCTTCAACAACTAATGGATTTCAGGGTTCTCAAAGGTTACTTATTGTGGTGCAGCTTCAGTAACGTGCACTTTGGGGCTTTGCAGTTGCACATGGAAACATTCTTCTGCCATACCTTTCCCAACTTGCTGTTGGGGCAGATTTCCTGCTTTTTGTGGTGGTTAGCTTACACGTCTTTCCTGCTGAGGCGGGTGTTGAGGTGGTTTTGCGATGCTGCGTTTTTCTTTTGCCTCTGCATCAAGTCAGGTTGTGTTCATCACAATGGCTTAGATGAAACAAAGGGCTTCTGGCTCTGTCAGCGTCTAGTTCCTTCGCTTTTTAAGAGACTGTGAGGATCAGAGGACTGGAAAAACCTGCACCTAGGCAGAGTATTTGGGAGGATGGGTTAGCACAACATAGCTCTGATCTTTGCTAAAACCTCTGTGCGCACGTTTAAGCAGGTAGCGTCTGAAGGACACAGTCATTTCTACCTTAGCTTTAAGAAAAAGTGGAGGGAGAATCAAAGGAGAGAATAAACAATCGCTTTTTCACCCTGTTTTGTAAGTAGGGTTAAAGTCTGGGCACTTAACGTAGGTCCCAAAGAACCTTCATTCTCTCCTGCTTCCTAATATAGAGCCTTAAAAATGCGTGAGCCTAGCGCGGAAACATTTGTTTTGTAAACAGGCGTGTTTTTCAGAAAGTATTGAATTTCTTTTCCCTCAGCGGAGCCCAGGGCTGGATGCTTTCCCTAGGACGGCTGGGGCGCCGGGAGGGCAGCAGGGCCGCACCTTTCCTCCTGTGCCTCTTACCTCCCGGCTGGCGTGCCCGGAGCTGCACAGGGCTGCGGTGCCGCTGCCAGCGGGGCAGCTTCGCCCCGGCCGCGGGAGGGTGGTCGGGGGCCACCTCGTTATCAAGGCGACTGACCGGCCCAGCCGGCTCCACAAGATGGCGGCTCGCCCTGCCCAGGCAGGACTACCCTTCCCGGCCTGCTCCGCGCCGCCGCGCGAAATGGCCGCCGGGCGGGACTACAGCTCCCGGCGTGCCGCGCGCCGCCTCCTCACCAGGGCTGCCTGCCGCTGCCACTTCCGGGGAGGAGGGGGGCGGTGTCTATGAGGTCAGGCAGGTAGCGGAAGTGATTTCACATCCGGCGGGCTGCGGCGCTGGGAGGGGAGCGGGGCGGCGGGCGCGGAGCGGAGCCTGCAGCGAGCGGGGGACGAAGCGGCGGCGGCGGAGTAGCTCGGGGAGCCGGCGTGCGTACCCGCGGCCCTTCCCTCTGCGCTCAGGTGAGGCGGCGCGGGTGGGGGCGCGCAGCTCCGGGGCCGCCGCTGCCGCCGCGGGGGGGGGGGGGGCGGACGGGCGGACGGGAGCCGCCCCCTTCTCTGAGGCGGCGCCGGGTGGCGCGCACCCCCCCGCCCCCCCCTCCTCCTTCCCGCGGTGGTGGGGCCTGCGCGGCGGGGCTGGCTCCTGGCGCCGTCTTCATTGTCTCCAGCTCCATCCGGGTCCTCGGGATGGGGTGGGGGGAGGCTCCGGCGGCGCGGGGCCTGCCGGGACGGAACCCCCGCCGCGGGGGCGGCCCGTGTGGGCGAACAAAGCGAGGGGGGAGGGCCCCGCTGACGGTAGGCCCGTGAAGGCCGTGCTGGGCCCCGGAGGCGGCGGGGCCGGGAGGGGAGCCTGGCCCCAGGGTGTTTATCTACCCCCGAGCGGGGGGGAGAGGCCGCCCCGCCTCCCCGGCCGCCATGGTGCCGGCGGAGCTGAGCTGAGCTTCACCCCGGTGGGGTCGCCTGGTTCCCGTTGAAGCCGAGCGGCTCGGCGGGCGGCGGCGCTCGTTGTTACCGTGAAAAGGGGTTCGGGGAACAAACCCGGTCCCCTCCGAGGGGCTCCCGGTCCCGGCAGAGCCGCTCGTCTCTGCCAGGGCTCTGCTCTTCGCCGCCAACTTTGTTTTTACGCCTCGGCGCTGGTATGCGGTGCAAAGGAGTCGGCTGTTTTCAAGTAAACCCTAGTGCAACGCTTTGAAGTGTTTGTATCGGCGTTGGCATCCCTCATGGATTTGATTAAGAAATCTGTTTATTATCCGCAGTATAATTGGTTGACTTGATAACTGCTACTTGCTAATGTAATAGATAACAAGAAACTCGGCCAGCGCTCCTGACTCACAAGAGTAACCACTAGTTAATAAACAAATAACACCATCCTCTGCAGAAGTTCAAAGCACTCCCTGCTGCACCAAAACAGCTTTGCTTAAACT
Source organism: Vanellus vanellus (assembly GCF_965231255.1). Classification (NCBI taxonomy): domain Eukaryota; kingdom Metazoa; phylum Chordata; class Aves; order Charadriiformes; family Charadriidae; genus Vanellus; species Vanellus vanellus. The sequence goes on from NC_138918.1 coordinate 20,128,894, forward strand.
TCAGCTGCTACTAAAATCCCGGTGTGAGGTGTTGCTTTTGGATGCTTGAAGCAAATACCTTCTTTCCCCCCCGCCCTTTTTTTAATCAAGGGAAAAGACCTGTGTTTTGCTCTATGGAATTACGCCCATTGACCTTATCTTCCGAAGTAGGCGTTAAGATAATCTTCCTCGGTGATAGGGTTTAAATGCAGTCTTCAATCGCAAAGCTTTGAATTGTAATGGTGGTTGGTGTAGGGCTCTTCATTGCTATAAATGCAGCAAAATTCACAGAAACAAGTAAATAAGTGGATCTTAATGATGTTCTGGAGTAACGAGTTCCATGCTTCGTACAGAAAACACTGAGTTACCTGAAAGTCCTGTTCCAGGATTTTTAATTTCTGACTTCATTCCTAAGATAAAAATCCTGGATTTTAGCGTCTTTCCTTATGCTCTTACACTGTTCTTCCTTCATCACCCCCACCCCCTGCCACAATTCTGGAATAATTTGGCGCTGGATCTCTAGTCATACCACTGTGGCAGAATTCTCCATATTTTCTGTTCCTTAGCACTGCTAACGTTATATTTCCTGTTCTAGTGCAAGGAGCTTTGAGATCCTCTGAGTTCCACCTACTGCCAGATGGGAAATGTAATATTTTTATTCACGCCAGTAGTGTAGCCTGTCACTCCAGCTTGTTTTCTGCAGCAGTCGTCTTAGGCTTGCAAAAAGTCACAATCTAAAGTACCATTTGGCTCTCCTCAGAATTGCCTGTAGCTCATGACTGAAAAGCCTGTATCCAATACCGGTGAAACGAGACTAATCTTGTCCTCGCAAATGAGCACAGAAAGCCAACTGGTTTGTATCTTGAAACGGTGAAATGGAAAGCTCCCTGTACTGTATATTTTATTACAAGTTGCAGAAAATCAAATTACAAGGAGTGCTGTGAGTAAGGGACTGGCCTGGGGCTTCCTAACTGTTCATGCAGGATAAGCGTTTGTTGACGTGTTTTCCTGTGGGAAAATATTTAGCGGACCAAGGGCTTCATCAGATAAACTTCAGGTGTTCAGGTTGAGCCTTGGATCTTTCTTGAAGATAATCATCCACATCATCCTTGGGCAGTAATGGAAAAAGTTGTTTCAGTCCAAACATGAAACACTGCACTTCTCTTCCCTACCTCCTAAAGCAAATAGCTTGTGTTCTACGGGAACATTTAAGAAATTGGAAAACTAGCTCCTGATTCAATAAATTAACCTTTCAAGCTTTTACACAAACAACTAGGGGTGTTTTAGTTGTTATTTTTACCTTTATGCAGTCCTCTTTGTACAGACACCACCTGGAATTTGGCTTGAGTATGTTACACTGCTAATGCAGAGTTAATCACTTATAGTGTAAATTTTTGGTGTGCAGAAAGCTCAATGGAATATTAATACCAAGATTCACTCCACAAAAAAAAAAAGGTGAAAACACCATTAAAAAAAAAAAAAGGAAGAGGCTTTTGAGACTCAGAGGTCTTTTAATTCTTTTAGTCTATCCCATTTGTTAACTTGTGAACAGCTGAAGTTGCTTAAAGCAATTTCAAGCTTGAATTGGGGTGTTAAATGCAATGTCTTTTCCTGTTTTATGTTAAATGCTGCCAGTAATCCTTTGCAAATTTGTTTTGAAAGAACATCAAAAAGAACCTGTTTTCTCTTGCTAGAATACCCGGGTTCTGGTCTCATTTGTTGTACTTCCTAGGGAGCTTAAAGTGACTTCCGTACTTGGTTTGCCTTCAATTTGAAAACCTTGAATAGAGCAAACTGGGCAAGTTCCTTTCTCTTTGTGCTTTTCTTAATTGATCATTTGGATGTGACAAGCCTTTTACTGGTATTGTCAAGAATACATTTTGAACCAAAACTTGAATTAATTCCATAGATAATAGGATCATCTGAAATATACAGAGAAAATATGAGCTGCTACATGATAAGCCTTTGTAGTCTAATGACAATGGAGGCTATATTTTGATACCTTCTTGTTCAAATAAGTCATTTTTGATATGTAGACAACGAGCCAAAACTTTGATTTGAGAATAAAATAAACATATTTTCACTCACTGTTGCATCATTTCATTGCAAATTTTTGGCATGAGAAAAACATTCAAGTTTGATTCTTTTTTTTTGAGCTCATTGCCTCGCATGCTTTGTATACTGTTAAAAAAATAATTAACATTGCCAGTATTAGTATCTAAAAATACACAGCTTTTCCAGTATTGATAGCTGTACTTAAACACGATGTAGGAAAAACAGCAGCATTGTCTCATTTACTTTGTGACACAAATACGATTTTCAGTTAGAAGGTGGGCTCTGAGAGAGTTGGGTCTCTCTGGACTCAGTTATAAGCTTCACGCAGACTTACGAGTCTGATGGACAGGCTGCAATGCCATCCTTATGACAAGGATTCAGACCAAATTTAGTTTTTGTCCTGCTTTTGATTGTGGTTAGGTGGAACAAAACACGCTTGCCAACTGTGCCTTCATTCCTTGAGTTCAGGACGTCGCGATATCACGTATCATGGACACGCAGTAATGCTGAGCGCTCTCCAGCCATGAGTCAATCCATATTAATGAGGTGGGATGAGAGGCAAGCACGTACTGTCTTCCAGTGCCTTATGATGTTTGTCTTTACCTGAAGCTTCGTAATCAGTGGGCTTTTGCTAATGAGGTAGCTGTAAGGACTGTTGTGCCAAATTGGCTTTGTGAGTAATGGGTGCGTAATGGTTTCTGCCTCTCTTGCAAGGTTTCTCAGCGGTGAAATGGCCGTGAAAGTTGGTTCATGCAATCACATAGAACATCCTGTAACTGAATTTGGGCAGGCTAAAAGTCACACCAAAGTTTCCCCTACCATGGGTATCCTTGGAAATTCCCCTGCAGTGTTGCCCACCGCCTTGGAAACAGTGCAGGCTCCAGGCAGGTCATTTCCAGGGGAGTTTGGTGAGACACAGGTGGGAACTTTAACAGTATTTTGGAAGACAATTTTCCTTTTGTTTCTTAAATATTGCCTTAAATACTTTCCTACTGGCAAGTACACGTGCTTTCTGTTTTTTCCTGTTGCTTTTCATTGGCATTTGGTGAGGTTTAATCGGGGAAATTAGTTTGTCACTCAGATCTACGTACAATGGGAATGGCATTTCTGATACTCTTTTACTTGTTGCAATTAGCAGAGCTCCTCTGCTCCAGTCACAGTGAGGCTACCTGGAGCCTTCAGGTGCAGCCTTCCCTTGGGCTGGGCTTATGCAGAAACAGGGTGATGAGCGAATCTGCACATCTTTAATTACTGCATTTCTTAATTGCAGACTTTGACTCAAAGACGCAGCCATGAAAGATCCAAGTCGCAGCAGTACTAGCCCAAGCATCATCAGTGAAGATGTGATTATAAATGGTCATTCTCATGAAGATGACAATCCCTTTGCGGAGTACATGTGGATGGAGAACGAAGAGGAATTTAACAGGCAGGCAAGTCGTTTCCCTCTCTAAATGTCTTGTGATGTGCTTTACCATTTTCTAGCTGAAGGGAGAGGTGCTGTGGCTTAGCAACCAGGGTACAAGACTGGGAATCCTTTAGAGACAGGGTTTTTAGCTAGGCTTGCTGGAATAATACTGGGGTCTCGGTTTCACTTGTTTTACTTGTTTTCAGTAATCTTGGTGGGAAATATGGGAAGTGTGGCATGTTCTAAACCATCCATTAATTTCCCTACTTCTGCAGGAAGGAGGAAGAAAAAGATAGTAGACTTTATGTGGCCCTGTGGAAGGGACAGAGTTTGCTAGGCTGGTGAGCTGCAGAGGTTTTGTGTGTGCGAACATGCCGGTGGCTGTAGTTCTGAACTGGCTACGTCCAGGTGCATACCTGCCTCGTCAACAGGGCTGGTGTTCCTAAGGGAGTTGGTGGACAGAGCTGTTGGGTGGCAGTCCTGTTAGTTACTTAATACTTAAGTGTCTCACAGCTGGCCTTCGCAATCGGGTTGGACAGATGCCTTCACTTTGTCTTTCAGCTTGCATCTGGACAGAGTTTTCTCCCTGTGGAGGCTGGGAACAGCCTCCCTCTTTCCACCGCCCCTTTCTTAATCAAAACTTGATCTTTGTATTCAAGTCGCTGCTTTCTCTGGGCTCCAGAGCAGTATGGCTGTGCTGAAGCCTGAGCTTCTGAAATAGGATATGTCTGCTGCACTCTTCTTAGAGTGTCAGCAGGGCACAAAGTTAATCCAAAATTCAGGTTGCTTGCAAAATCTAAAATTCCCTTGTGCGTATGCCAGGATGGTCTCGGTGGTGTTTCCTGTTTGGTGGGGTTTTCCTCCTGGGGACTGTACTTTAGTTGGCATACGGGATATGCGGTTCTTGGGGGGAAAAAGCTGAGAGTTGTGGCATGGATAAACTATTTTTCCAGTACAGACTCCGTTTTTGGAGAAGAGGAGCAGTGGGAGCATGAGGGGAGAATGGTCTTATTCAGGCAGGCAAGTGCTGTGTGGCAGCCTGGTTGCCTGCTGCTGCACGCACGTCTCTGGGAACCTGAACAAGTTAAACTTGGGCTGGAAAACACAAATGGGCAATATTAATTTCAAGGCATTTGGGGAATTTGATGTTATTAAGTACTTCTGGAGTTGCCATTGGAGGCACCCACAGGTGTACAACCATGTAACAAAAAACCCGGAGCTGGGCAACCCCTGCTATAATACTAGCTTGTGGCTGCATGCCCGTGGCTGCCTTTTGCCCGCACTCAGGACAGAGACAGTGCCTCACAAGAAGGATTGATTGGAGACTGCTCTCCTTGCTGGAGTGCTTTACTGGGGAAATTACGAAGTTGGTGATTCCTGTGCGGTTTGCATTGTGTGGACACTGGCTTAGAGCATATGGTGATGAGTCGCTGTTCCCCAAAAGCTGACATCTTGAGCACCAAGTGAGTTGGTGAGTGTGTTACCCCAAGGGGTGCCCAGGGGACTTGGATTTTACTGGAATGCTGAATTCTGGCCTGAACTTCTTTGATTTGGCATTTGTGGTATGTAACTGAATTTCCACTTTAGGATCGAGTGTGTGTTTGATTTTGGAATGAAGGATAGATAGGAAAACATGTTTCAGCTTCCATTGAGGGAACTTTTAAATCTGTCCTGAATCATTTTTCCGCTCCTTTGTGTCTGGCAAGTCATTCACACCAGCTTCTATTTCCCTGCTTTCCATTCTTGAGTACTGCGATGCAGGACCTGGAAAATTTGTCGGGATGAGCTCCATCCCAAGCTTGTTTACTGAACAACCAAGCAAAACTTCCCTTTAATCTCTGCAATGCATGTCAGTTCTGCATCAGTTGATTTGTCCTGCTTATAGTGCAGCAGGTCAGCATTCTTAACAACTGCTAAGATCATGTGGAGTTCCTTAGGAGAGCTACATTGTGTGAACGTATAACCTACAGCCAAGGAGATGCTGCTTTTTCCAGGTGATGGGCAGTGGTTATATATTTTGCCAAGAATCTCGCAGGACACTTTCCTAGGGAGTGTGCCTGGCTGCATGCGTTGTCCCTGGTTCCCTTCCTCATATTTGCAGTCCAGACTAGTTGGTATAATGGAAATTTTCACTTGGAACCAACATTTTCCTTCTCCTTGAGCTCCTAATGATCTGCAAACAAAACAGCTAGGGCTGGGGGGTGTGTTCTCCTGCCCTTCCCTTTTAACTGCAGCCCAAGTTCCTGGGACAAAGCACTTTTCTACGTTAAAAAAAAAAAAAACAAAGCCTCTTGCCTTCCTGCAGAGCAAGCGTGGTGTTCTGCTAGAAGTCATAGTGTGTAGCTAGAAAGAAGGTCAGCTAGGTGCACAGACCTTGGAATGAAGACACAAGCTCTCGATCAGTTTGTTGATGAAGCAGTTTCTTCTCGTTGTATAGATCGAAGAGGAGTTGTGGGAAGAAGAATTTATTGAGCGCTGTTTCCAGGAGATGCTGGAAGAAGAGGAGGAGCACGAATGGTTTATTCCAGCCCGTGATCTCCCACAAACAATGGATCAAATCCAGGACCAGTTCAATGACCTTGTTATCAGTGACAGCTCATCACTGGAGGATCTGGTGGTAAATTCAGTTTCTCATCGTATTTCTAAAGCTTGACACCTCTCCTTTTCCAAGGCTGATATTTATTTCTGGTAATTGCAAGAGAAAATGTTTTACCTGTAGGCCAGAGATTCTTAAACCATGCCTGGCTGTGGTGGAGGGGGAGATGCGGAGTGGTTGGCTAAGGGATGTTTCCTTGGGTGAAACCACCTATTTGGTGTTTTTTCTTCGTAACCCATGGCATAAATTCAAGTGGCTTTGGGTATGCATATTGTGTTATGAAAGAAAGGTGGTGAGCGAAGCACGCTGACACTGTGAAGTCCCACTCATTGACAGGACTGCAAAAGTTTAATTCGTCTTCTGTCAACACTTTTGTGTTGGGTAGGTACAGGCCGTGTTCTCAGGACTGGTTTGGATCGCGCAAACCATAGCAGTTCTCTCTGTAGAAATCCTAAGGACAAGGAAAGCAGCTAAACTGTGATTATTTCCCCGTTTCTTGCTGTGTGACTTCTGTCCAGAGCTTAACTAAAAGGAAAGGGCAGTGTGTACATATTTTCCCTCACAAAATACAGCGTTACTGATAAGCTTAAGCAGTTTTTTGTTACTTAGAAGCTTAAGCAGCTGCAGGCAGCAGTTTTGGACTCAATTAAGAACACAAAAGCCTCATCTTGCATTTCTTTATGAGAAGGAGCTCATTTTGGGGATGCTGGCTGCCCACCCATAACTGCAGCACACCGTAGAGCCGCAGCCGCCTGCCAGGCGGGAGGACAGGGTAGTCACAGAAATTTTAAAAATTGATCAGTGCTCATATACGTTAAATTCTCAGAAGTGGCTTAAGTTCCTGGAACAAGTCTCCTCTTGCTTAAATAAGCAAGATCTAAAAACCTCATGGCACATTTTGACAGCTCAACTTCGGGAAAAGCTATTTCAGCATGAATCGGAGTTGCTGCGTTCGATGCACGCTCTGTGGTTTTCTTGGTTCTTATTCCCTGAGCCCTTATCGGAGTGAAACATCCAGGTGGTGCTAAGGAAGGATGGATAATTCAGGTGCTAGCACAGAGGAGTGGGCTTTTCTAGTGATTTTAAAAATACTTTGGGTATATACAATAAACCGTATAATATACCTGACAGTTACTTTAAATCCGTAAACTGTTCCTAACACTGTCCGCCTCGAATTGTATTCGGCTTGAAGATGGAAGATGAAAATGATGATTCACCGAGACTTCTGTTTTTCCCTTTCTCAGGTCAAGAGTAATCTGAATCCAAACGCAAAGGAGTTTGTTCCTGGGGTGAAGTACTTAAATATTTGAGTAGACTGGGCCCTCTCTTGGTGGATGTAGCACAATTTCCACACTGTGAAGCCAGTATTAGAAGATCTAATTGTAAAAGCTCTCTCTTCTTGTCACTGTGTTACACTTATGCATTGCCAAAGTTTTGTTAGTCTTGCATGCTCAATAAAAGTGCTGAGACTGTTATTAAGTAAATCTGTCAAAAAAAGTTTAGTGGAAACATAATTGGGCCCTGGCTCTCTGCAAAGGAGACAGTGAGGTAAGAAGCACCAGTCAAGTTGAGACAAAGTACCACGTTTATAAAACCTTCTGCAGACTCTGTCTTTTTAAATAGGACTTGGCATTTGCTATGGATGGTCTGTTTTTAACTAAAGATGTGTTAACTGGTGCTAGCGCGCACCTGATAATGCCTTAACTTCAAAATGAAAGCGAGGAGATCTGATTGTTATGCAAATTAGCTAACTTTCCTTTGAAATATCAGTATTGTTACTAATGTTAATTTTTTTCCCCTTAAAAAAAAAACAAAAACAAACCTTCATGCTCCTTTTAAACAGCATGAGCTTTAACAGAAATTTTACAGACCTGTCCAGAGTCGTAGATCTCAGCCGCCGAACTAACACCCGAGTGATGGGAAGGAAGAAATTCCCGGGACTTTGCAGTATGTTATCATGTTAGAAATGTTCCGCTTCCGAATTACGTTTAAAGGAGATGTGAGTTTCATCACAATTTCTTCCAAGAACCCAGATACGTACATAGCTCTGCCTATGTAACTTTTAGCGTACGACTTTATTATAGCTGGATTTAACCAAGAAAACCCTAGCGTTAGTGATTTGAGTGGTGCTTTTCCCTTGCTTTGTTTAATCATCACTACACAATAGTCTACAGCACAATGACTTTTTTTTTGTTGGGTTTTTTTTTTTTTTTTCATTTTAATAAAGCTAGAACAGTTTTGGCTTCTTAAACTTCATATTCGGGTAGGTTAAGCTGCCATACGTGTTCAGTGTGAATAGTGTTTAAGTTGAAAATATTGTAAAAAAATTATATTTTTTCAAAAATATTTAAAAAAATAAATAATAGTAGAACTGATTGTGGTGGCCGTCTCGTGAATACGCATCTCACATTGGAAACTCACTTGGCAGCGGGCAGAGGGCGGGGGTGATGTGCGGGATACAGTGCCTGTAAGGCCATTTGTAACACCATAACCCAAAATATTCCTCCGAGATTGGACTCTTGACTGCTCTTTTCTTTCTTCCCTCCCGCTGTATGCGCTGGCCGGGGTGTATTTCCCTGCCTTCTCGCCGCTGCTAATCCCGGTTCAGCGCCGCTGCAGCTGGTGGCGCGGGCAGTCCTCATCGATGGCTGATGGCACTGCATAAAGCCGTGCCTGGCGCACGCCGCCCAAGGCTTTGGCAGGGCACTGGTGGAACTGGGCTGCTCTCTGTCCCGGCAACCTGACAGCGCTACCGGCAGGCGTGAGTGAGTCCTCTGATATGAGTCTGATCCGCCCACACTTCATAACTTTTGCCAAGCCTGGCAATTAATCAGCCTCTGATTAAATCTAATAGAAAGACTTCAGAAACGATGCAGGAGGAGGAGAAGAGGGAGATGAAACCTTTACACAACTGTTGACCTATGGTGGGGTTTGCTCCAGGTGGAGGAACACCTCTGGGAGGAGGTCACTCAGCCCAACTCATTTCGCTGTTGTTAATTGCAATTATCCCGGGCTCCTTCTTCAGTGTCACCTTTCCCCTTTCCTCACCTGAGACCCGCTGCCCTTCCTAGAAGCAGCAAAAGTATCCTGGTGCTTCTGTTGACTTGGAAATCATTTAGACTCCAGCACCCAAAGACAAAGTCAGGAAATAACACGCTACTGTGCCCCAGCTTATTTTTAGCTGGAGCGGGAGTTTCACCAGAGAGCCCCTGCGCAGCTGGCAGCAGTTGTGGGTCACCGTTAGAGCCCGGGTGCAATTAGCTCGGGGTGGCTGGCGACAGAACGCTGCTGCTGGGAGCTGTGTGTGACACAGCCAGCCTTGCTGCCGTTTGGTTTGGTTTTTTTTCCCTGCCGTATCCCAACCGAATGCATAACGCAAGGAGGATTGTGGAAGAGAACTTCCCTGTGGTCTGCCCTGGGACGGAGCTGCCCCATTCGCTGCTGCAGCCCTGCCCCGCTGCGTGGGGGTTTTGTTGATAGCTCACCAGCGTTCTGGCTGCTGCCAAACAGCGCTGGCACGGTGGCGCGGCTTTCTCTTCCTCTCGCTCCGGCCCTGGCGAGGAGGCTGAGGATGTGTAAGAAACTGGCGGGGGACCCGGCCGACCAAAAGGGCACTGTGCACCGCGTAACACTGTGCTGGACCACAGAACTGGGGCAGCAGCAGGAGGAGAGAGGGGCCTTTGCACCGCTCGGAGCCTGGCTGGGCAGCGCCGTGCGTGTGGGAGGTGGTGAGGGTTGTGTTTGCGTCGCTTGGGGTATTTTTTTTCCCCCATCTTCATTTACTAAGCGCTCTTTGTCCTGACCCACAGGTTTTCTCGCTTCTGCTCTCCAGCTCGGGCTGGGGAGCGAGAGTGTGGCTGTGCGGACACACTGTGACACAGTCACGCAGTGCTGGCTTCAACTTGGGCATTTTGCTGCTGAATTTCAGCCCAGAAATGGGCTTTGCTGTCGGCAACGAGGCCACCAACTGCCCCAAAACCAACCGGCTGTGCTTGGCCGGCATGGAGCCGGCTGTCCAGGGCTCCCCAGAGCAGGATGGGTTTGCCGAGGGATTGTGCTGAACCGCCTCTGCTGCCACGCCGGGGCTCGGGCAGAAGCCCACCGGGCACACGGGAGCTGGGGCTGGGCAAAATCCAGCGTGTGTCCCTGCTGGGCAGCCCGGGAGCAGGTATGGAAAGCTGCTGGAGCCTTTGCGGATGAGGGAGCGGTGCAGGATGCAGCAAAGACACTTGGCAGGGCCAGTGGGCTTGAATTTTTTATTTTACTTTTAATGTATGTTCTGAAAATAGGCATCCTGACGCTGGTCTGGATCCTGTACCCCGCACCGAGCCCGCTGCAGCCGCCGGGTAGCCCTGCCGAAGCCCAGGGCGTGGTGTGAAAATTTGTGGCCCCGGGTGGGAGTCGGTGGCTCTGGCTGGCTCTGATGGTCACTAACGAGCTTCAGCAAGTGGCTGATGAGTCTCAACCAGCTAAAGCTTGAGGCGGAGCAATGTCCGGGGGGCTGGTAGTCCCCAGGCAGGCACCCCGGGAGCTGGGGATGTCCCCGAGAGGCACCTTTGAATTTTGCTAGCCCCGTGTTTGGGACGAGCACCAGGAGCCTTGCCTTTGGACTTGCCGGCTGCCAACGAACTCCGACAGCACCCGCAGGAGCTCGGCTCGGCTTCTCCGGCGCCGGGGCACGAGCCCTCCCCTTGCTCAGACCTTGGTGCACACGGAGAGCCCGTCCGGGGTGTCCTGCACCTCTGCGGCCGCCACCGCATCACCGCCATTCGCCCGGGCCTTAAACCCGGTGAACACCGGGCAGATGGGCACACGCTTCAGCCACCGGCTCCTCCTCACCGCCCTCATGCCGAAGGGGAAGTCGTAGCTCCTCAAGCTGGCGCTCGCCGCACTGTCCGAGTGCGCACCCGCTTTCCACTGCACCAGCCCTCGCTCCTCCTGTGTCCCTGCGGCAGCCGGCGCCGTGTTGGCCGAGAGAGACCCCGGTCCCTGCCCGCCCGCCGCCGGCATGTCCGGCGTCACCCCCCTCCTCACCCTCCAATCCCTTCTTGGCAGCTCTAAAGCAAAATAAATCTGCCTCCAACCCCCCCTTTGCTTCCCCCCCACCGGCTCCATCTGCTTTAATTACCCGGGATGGTGTTGTCCAGGACGAAGGCGATGGTCCCCCCGACGAACATCTCCGTCGTTAGCAGCACCGTCAGGATCTGGTCCAGCTCGGGGACACCTGTGAGAGCACGGGGACTGAGCTGGGGTGTGCTGCGATACGCCGGATTTGCTTAATTAATCATTGCTTACCCAGGGCAGGCAAGCGCCTGCGAGATCCGTCCCCCCCCCTCTCCCTAAACACCCAAAATTGGGGCTTTTCGCAGCTGGGTGAGGTACCTGTGTTAATGGCCTTGGGGTGGGAATCCAGGTAGTTCGGCAGCGTCAGCCCGAAAAACATGGCGAAGCCCAGCACGAAGAGGTTGCGGGAGGAGTTCATGTCGACGAACTGCAGGTTGGAGAGGCCGACGGCCGTGATCATGCCTGTCGGCAGAGAGGGCAGCGGGGTTGCGGGCAGGCGGTGTTGCCAGCGCTGCCTGCCGGGACCCCAGTGTTGGGGTGGGCTCCCCGCAAAGGCAGCAAAAGGGCGTTCACACCCAGCCCCAAAACCTTGCTGCCCGCCCTGCAGCCCCCGGCCCACCCCGAATCCCCGGGGCCGATGGTAACAGCGCCCTGGGTTTGAAGTGCCGAAGTTACCGAATAAGGTGCAGAACATCCCGCCGAGGATGGGGTCAGGCAGGGAGGCGAAGAGCGCCGTGAACTTGCCGATGGTCCCCAACACAAGCATGATGCCGGCCCCGTATTGTATCACCCTCCTGCTCCCCACCTGCACAGAGACACCGGCAGTGGGTGACGGCACCCGCGTGTCCCCCCCGAGCAAGTCGGGACCCCTCCCCGGCCCCCAGTACCTTCGTGATGCCCAGGACGCCTATGTTGGGGCTGGAGGAGGTGGAGCCGTTGCCGGTTCCCAGCAGCCCGGCGATGATGCAGGAGATGCCTTCGGTGAAAATGCCTCTGGGGAACAACACGAGTGGGCTGGTCCCCACCGCCCCTCTCCCGCAGCGTCCCTGCCCAGGATGCGGCGGCGTGGGCAGGGGGCCGGCTGGCCGTACCTGTTAATGGCGTGCACGGGGGGCGGGGGGGCTCCCGCCAGCCGGGCGCAGGAGTAGTAGTCCCCGATGGACTCGATGATGCCCGCCAGCGTGGCGCTGAACATGCCCAGCACGGCCGCCGAGGTCACCGTGGGCAGACCCCACTGGCCTTCCCGGGGGAGAAGAGCGGGGTGTCAGGGTGGGGAGCACCCCAGGGACTCGGCACCCCCACCTCGGTGCTCACCGGTGCCGCTTTGGGGCCCCCCCTCCCTTTTGGGGTGCTCCCCAGCCCCGGGGATGCTGCGCTTTGTCCCCCAGGGTGAAGGGGTATCGGGAGGACCTGCGTGGCACTCACAGGGGTAGGGGACCCGAAACCAGGGTGCCACAGACAGGATCTCCCCCCGGGCGTCCGTCCTGGCCTTGTAGCCGTACGCCTCGGGCTGGCTGGGGAAGACGCCGGTGCACGTCAGCACGTAGCAGAGCAGCCACACCACCATGATGGCCATGATGATCTGCGGAGGCAGAGGACCATGGATGCACTCCCCACATCGCTTGCAAACCCGTGCGTGGAGAAAATGGGGATTTTGGGGACAAACTCCTCTCCCCAGGAGCTGGCAGCTCTCGGCCAGACCCTACCGGGAACATCTTGAAAATCTGGACGCGGAGCAGGACGAAGCCGCGGCCCCGCCGGTAGCCGGGCAGGCAAATGGTGATGTGCCGCAGGTACTGGGCAAACAGGACAATCAGGAAGATGGTCCTGGGGGGGAGACAGAGACGAGGATCCTCATGTCCCCAGCGTGCTTCTGTCTCCATGGGGGACACCCTTACCCCCTTGTCCCCCTGTGCCGTACAGCGCGGCGATGCCCCAGTGGGATCCGGCCCGCTCGCCGGCCGCTTGGAAGACGGAGAGCCCGATGAGGGAGACGGTGGGGGTGACGGTCAACGGCCCGATGTAGCTGAGCAGCGCCCCGGGGAGCCCCAGCAGCCCGATGGCCACCTCCACCAGGCTGGACACCACGATGGCCCCCTGGATCTGCAGGGCATGGAGGAAAGAGGGAGGGAGGAAGAAAGAGGGGGGGGTTTCAGCACCCTGCCGAGGATTTTGAGGTCCCCCAGGGATGGTGGCAGGGAGTACCTCTCGCATGCGGGGCTGCCAGATGTGGGATGTGTTGAGCGGCAGTGACCAGTTGCCATAGATCTGCTCTGGGGATGGAGGAGGGGTGAGGTGGTCCCTGGGGTTGGGGTTGGGGGGAGATCAGCCGGACACACAAACCCCCTCTGCCCTCACCTTCAGGTGGGCATCGCCACTTCTCCAGGGCCAGGATGGACTTGGCGGGGACGAGGAAGGCCAGCGCGCTCGCCTGGAAGAGAGGCAGCCTGGGGGGGGACACGAGAGGGGACGCCTGTGCCCGTGGCCTGAGGAAGGTCAGTGGGGGGGTCCCCACCATGGCCGCGGCTCTACCTGATGCCCACGGTGGTCTGGATGAGGGTGGTGATGCCGACGCAGGTGAAGATGGTGCCGATGAGGTAGCTGACGGTGAGCTGATCCTTGCCCACGCAGAGGCTCTCAGCCAGCAGGAAAGGGACGGCGATGGTGCCACTGAAGCAGGTCAGGTAGTGCTGGGGGGCGACGGGGAGGGCTCAGTGGGACTGGGGGGCCGTGGGGTGCCCCACACTGCAGGGAGGGGGGGGGCTCGGGCTCTGCTGGTGGGGGTATCCCTCTTCCAGGCTGTACCTGGAAGCCGAGGAGGATGCAGAGGTACCAAGGGGGCACGTCCTCGATCCTGTAGAGCATGTCCACCGCCGGCTGGGGGGGCCCAGAGCCCGCCCCGGGGTCCTGGTGCGCAGGGGGGGCACAGCTCAGCCCTGGCTCGCCCGGGGGGCTGGAGGGGACAACAGCCCGTCCCATGGGACCCCCTGCACCCTCCAGGATGGGGAGAGGTCCCGGCTGACCAGTGTCCATCCGAGGGTGGGTTGGAGAAGAACGCGAGGTGGGTGCTGTGCAGGGGGGGGCAGTACTCACCCTGCCCACCGCAGGCAGCTCCTTCCCAGGGGGATGCAGGGGCCCAATGGGGGCGAGAGCTGAGTTCCCGTTCTGGCAGCGAGGGCGAGGCAGGAGCCGGGTCAGTGATGTCCCGGGTATCCCATAGGAATGGGGCTGGGCTCTGTCACCGGGCCACGGCTTGGCACGTGTGGCTGGTCAGCCCCACCCAGCACTGGCCCCGACCCCCGAGACGAGTCTGGGCTTTGACACCCTCCAGTCCCTATGGTTTGTCCCCAGGGGTGGGTGGAGGGGGGTCCCCGCTGGCCCTGGAGTGCCCGGACCACCCTGCAGGCACCAGGAGGGATGGCACAGCCAGTCCCAGACGCAGCATCTTGGCACGTCCCCTTGGTCCTGGGCTTCACCACAGTCCCCAACCTCACCCCATCCTTTGCCAGCCCCGGCTGCGCATCATGGCCCCAAGATGGCCATCATTTGGGGGTTGGTGCACCTGGCCACCCGCCTCCCTCCCCACTGCCCTGGGATATGGCCGAGGAGGGAACGGGGATGGGGACAGGGATGGGGATGGGGACAGGGATGGAGGCTGTGTTCACCTGGGGCTGAGCCAGGTCTCCCGAGCGGGTCCCCATCCTCCAGCGATGTGGCCCCGGCAGCGATGTCACCGCACGGGGGGTTTTATGGCCGTGGGAAGGACTTTAGTCACCACCCGGGCCGGGCTGCGGAACGGGGTGGCAGGCTGGAAGGCGGCCATTGGCTGCGGGTTGTGAAACTGGGGAGCGCTGCCTTGGGGACGGATCAGCTATTAACTCCTTTAATTAGGGCTGGCACCGCCGGCGGGGCCGGGGCGCTCCCGCTGCGAGCACCGTGTTGGTAAAACATTAGAGCCGGAGGGTTACAGAGTAATTCCCGGCTCACGGGGGGTCTGGCGGCGCGAGGCACCGGCTGCCGCCAGCATCATCCTGGCACGGCTGGGCTGCGCGTCGAGGGATGGTCACCATGCCGGTGACGGGCGACACTGGGAAGGCACCCACCTCCTGGCACGTGTTGGCTCTCGCTGGGGACGAAGTCGGCTCCGAAGGTCGCTGGGGCATTAAGCATTAACCGCGCCGGGGCTACAGCTCGTTCTGCAGTGCCTTGGGCGGGGACGGCCCCCCAGCCTTGCCGCCGGCGCAGGCCCCCTTCTCTCCGTGGCACAGCAGCTCCCTCAGGGCGGACGTGCCCTGCCGGTGCGCCCTGTAGATCTGTGCCTCCCCCTGCTCGCCCACATAGCCGTGGCACATCTTGGACAACCTGTGAGGAGCCAGAGAGGGTCATGCCACGTCCCCCTGCCATGGTGGCGAGGGGATGGTGCCCAGCATCCCACCCCACCATTGCTGATGTCCCTGACTTACCTGCCCGGCCAGGGTCCCCCCGTCACCATCACGCTCATGGATTCTTGTCTCAGCAGCCCCGGCCCCGCCAGCCGCTTCTCCCCATCCAGCTCCTGCACCCCGTAGCTGCGGGGAGAGGCAGGGGTTGGGGACAACCCCGACCCTGGGGACACCCCCATCCCTGTGGACACCCTGGTCCCTGGAGGACACCCTCCATCCCTGGGGACACCCCCTGTCCTTGGGAGACACCTCCATCCCTAGGGACACCCCCTGTCCCCAGGGACACCTCCATCCCTGGGGACACCCCACTCCCTGGAGGACACCTCCATCCCTGGAGACACCCCAGTCCCTGGTGGACACCCCCTGACCCTGGAGGACATCACCCCTGGGGACACCCCTATCCCCATGGATGCCCCGCTCACCTCTCCCAGCCCTGTGAGCAGCTCCTCTCCAGCACCTCCACGTAGTCAGACTCGCTCAGCGCCTTCCTGCCCATCTTCCCCTCCGCCCTGCGCAGCTGCTCCTCAATCTGGGGGAGGAGGGAAGGGGACAGAAACCAGATGGTGAGGGCAGCAGCCCCCCCTGTACCCTGATCCCGAGCAGGGATGGGATCCACACCCCCTCCTTTGCAGCCCCTGCATGGGGTGGTGGGTCCATGAGTAGCTGCAAGGGGGCTTGCTGGCCCCAAAGGGCTTTTTTGGGGTGGGGGGCAGCCATGAAGGAAGCCGGCAGCATCTCCCCAAGTCAGAGCATCCCTGTGAAGACTCTCACCCCCCCTTTCAGGGTGCAGCCTCCCCAGTCCCCACCTGGAAGGCGATGGCATGGCAGGCGTCGCAGCGCAGGGACTCGGGCATGTGGGGCGAGAGCCACTCCTCAGGGCTGAGCTGGGGCGCAGGGATGGAGCGTGACGGGGCAGCGGGGGGGTCCCCGCACATGTCCTCGGCCCCCGTGCCTGCCAGCAGGCTTAGGGCCAGCCACGTCGCCAGTGCTGGCTGCATCCTGCTGCGATGCCGAAAGTGTTGGGCGAAGGCGTGCAGTGGCTATAAACCCCCACCTGGGGCTGGCGAGCGGGCGCTGATGCGCAGCTGACGCACCTGCATCCGGCTGACGTGGTCCCCACCATCGCCAGGGCGTCGGGGCCGGGGGGGGGTTATGTGTGTGCGTGGGGTGTCCCCAACCAACTGTCCCCTCTCCGGGAGGTTTTTTTGGTGTAATTCAGTCCTGTAATGCCTGACCCCTTCTCCACTCAAATTTGGGATGGCGTGGACCCTGCTGGGCTGGGGCTGGGGTGGGGGGTTTGGGGTTCAGGGAGGCAGTTTGGGGTTCAGGGATGGGTTTTTGGGTCAGGACTGGGGTTTAGGGATCACCGTTGACAGCAGAGTCCCCTCCTGTCCCCAGAGACCAGGGATTCATCCAGTGGATGGTCCAGGACAGACAGGCAGACTGCAGCCCCTCACATCCCCCCCCCTTTACAGACTACACGAACACGGGATGAATATGCAGGATTTAATGCTGTCTCAGCATTTTTATTACTATTTTAGGGAGTCCACACCGCAGCCGTGGCTGCGGGGGGGGCTGGTGGTGGCCGGGCCATCATTCCCCTGTGCCAACCAGCCCAGGTCGCCCTCAGGACGGGACCAGCAGTACAGGGGAAAGCGGGGGCCATGCATCTGGTCCCTTTGCTGGCTGGGGCCCATGACTTGGGACCCCCCAAAGGGCTGCCATGTGCTCACATTGGAAAATACCTTTTTTCTCCCCATTCACATGAGGAGCCGGTGAGGTCCAGCTGATGCCTGTTACCCCTCAGCGCTTTGCCAGCTCAGCCACGGGCAGGGGGGGTCTCTCCCATGCTGGGGTGATGCTGACTTTGGGGTTAAAGCCTGGCAACTTGGTAAGGGACACGCCGTGTGGGTCCGTCCCCAGTCGAGGACCATCACATCCGGAGCAGTGGTTCCTTTTCAGGTGCAGCAGGGCTGGCGTGGGCAGGGGGCTGGCCGGGCCCAGGGCCAGGGCTGGCCCGCATCCCTGTGGGGATGTAGTACGGGCTCTCCAGATACCCGCAGTCAGGACCCCCGGCAGCAGGTGGCCCCTCACCCTTGGGAGCAGGGCTGAAGGTCCTGGAGAAGCTGGGGTTTTCAGCAGCTGGCAGGTCGGGGTGCGCCGGGGAGGGGGCGGTGGGAGGCGGGGCTGCCTGAAGCCCCGGTAAGCCGCCATAGGGCATGTAGGGTGGCGCATAGACCCCTGGGGTCATGACCAGGGGGTTGAAAGGAGCCTGGTAGAGCCCAGCATGCGATGCCACCGGTGGGATGAGCACCTCCAGGTACTGCCCCGTCTCGGGGTCGTAGAGTGTTTTCAGCTGGGGCTGACGTGGCGGCTCCATGTAGTAGCATTTCCCGCTGTCGGGATCAACGAGCATCCTCCGGTGTGCCGGCAGGTGTTGGGCAAAGGGCTTGGTGGGGCTCGGCATGCTCTTACCGCCTGGTGAGGCACCGTCAGTCCTCCTTAGGAAATGGGGAGTGTCCTCGAGGCGAGGCTGGGGCTGGACTGGGGGCAGTGGCACTGTGCACTCTGCAGCAGATGGGCCCTCGGGGGGCTGGGTCAGGGGAGGCTCGGGGCTGGGTTTGCTCCAGGGCGCTTCCCCGCTGGCCATGGGGGACACGCCGGTCCCCAGTGGAGCGCCAGCTAGGTTGGGGACCAAAGGGGATCCAAAGGATGAGCTGGCCATGTTGGAGACCGATGGGTGCCCAAGGGAAGTGGGGACTGGGTTGGTGACCAAGGGGGACCCAAAGGATGAGCTGGATGGATTGGGGATCAATGGGGTCCCAAAGGATGTGCTGGATGGATTGGGGACCAAGGGCGTCCCAAAGGATGCGCCACACAGGTTGGGGACCAAGGGGGTCCCAAAGGAAGCACTGGCTGGGTAGGGGACCATGGGGGTCCCAAAAGATGTGCTGGCCAGGTTGGGAACCGTGGGGGTCCCAAAGGATGCACTGGCTGGGCTGGGGACCAAGGGGGTCCCAAAAGACTTGTTGGTGGGGTTGGAGACCAAGGGAGCCCCAGATGATGTGCTGGCCAGGCTGGAGGCTGATGGGTAGCCAAAAGATGAGCTGGTCATGTTGGGGACTGTGGGGGTCCCAAAGGAAGTGCTGGCTGGCTTGGGGACAGAGGGGGCCCCAAAAGATGTGCTGGCCAGGTTGGGGACCATGGGGGTCCCAAAGGAAGCACTGGCTGGCTTGGGGACCAAGGGGGCCCCAAAAGATGTGCTGGCCAGGTTGGGAACCATGGGGATCCCAAAGGATGCGCTGGCTGGGTTGGGGACCATGGTGGTCCCAAAGGATGCGCTGGCTGGGTTGGGGACCAAGGGGATCCCAAAGGATGTGCTAGCTGGATTGGGGACCATGGGGGTCCCAAAGGACCTGCTGGCCAGGCTGGGGACAGCAGAGGGCAGCTTTGGCATCGGGGAGGATTTGGGGGCTTTTACAGGTATTGCTAAGTAGTTGGAGTTCTCTGCCAAGGAAGTGGGAAGGTATGGCTCGGTGGCTGCCGGCCACTTTGGCAAATACTCCCAGGCCTCCCTCTGCTCTGGCAGCCCACCAGAGGGACTTTTGCCAGCCTCTTCAGCTCGAAATGGGGTGGTGGGGCCAGTGCTGCCCACAGAGCTGTTGGTCCCCGCCAACACCTGCTCGCCTGTGCGTGGCTTTGGTGTGCTCCTTTCCACCAGTTTCCCAGGCGGTGTGTGCACACTGCTGCCAGCCAGGGGTCTGATTCGGGGATCCCCGCCATCGCTGCCGCCATGCTGCTGCACCATTGACTCGGGCCCCTCAGTGGTACAGAGCCCTCTGGTGCTACCATGGCCGTCCTTTACCTCCGTGGGACTCGGCGGTGGTGGTGGGAGGAGAACGGTCTTCTCTGTCCGCAGCACAGCACTGGTCTGAGCTGGGGAGCCCTCCCTGGACGCCACTGGGGAATGCCGGCCCACCAGGACATGGAGGTGGGTCTCCACATGTGGCACTCCCTCGGCCGTCGGCACCCGTGGTGGCACCCTGAGCTCGCTCCGCTCCCGGCGTGGGGGGGATGCTGGTGGTCCCTCTGCAGCAGCCACCTCCCTCCGTGTGGCCTGGACCCTTGTGATGTGGACGGGGGAGCCCCGGGCTGGTGAAGGATGGCCGCTGGCAAGCTTTGCAGTGCCCTCAGCATGTGCTGGGTCTGGTTCTTGGCTGGCAGCTGTGAGCACTTCCCCATCCAACGGCTCGGTTGCCGTCTCCTGTCGGCGGACCGAGGTGCAGTGGATGATGAGCGGGGCAGCCGGCGGCGTCTCCCCACCACTGGCTGCTGCCGTGGTGCCGCAAGATGCGCTGGCAGTCCCAAAGCAGAGACTGTAGCTGCTCTTCACCAGCTTGCGCACATCCCGGGGCTGGGGGATGCGCCCCTTCCCCTTATCTTCTGGCTTGGGGGGGATGTCTGGCGGGGACCCCCGGGCTGGGGTGGTGGGGTTGGGTGGCCGGTGCGGCACTGCTGGCGGCTTCTCCTCCTTCTGACTCTGCGGCACCAGCCTCACCTCCTGTGCCCGGGAGGTGAAGAGGCGTCGGGGCGGCGCGGCGGGGAGCACCAGGCTGTCGGCTTCGAAGGGCTGAGTTTGGGGGTGGCTGGGGCGGATGGCTCGCTGCTTCAAGCTGGGCCACGGCTTCGGCGCTCTCTCAAATCTGGGGGCAACATCCAGCGTCTTCCCCACCTCAGGGTGGGCTTCAAATAAGGCGCGTGCTCGCTGGTAGCGGATCCTCTCCGATGTCGGTTCCTCAGTGGTGCTGGTCAGCCGGTGGCCTTCCAGCACCTTCTGGTACTTCATCCTCTCATTGAGTTCGTTGAAGGTTGTCTTCAGCTTGCAGACGCTCTCCCTCGTCGCCTCGCTCAGCACCACTCCCTTGGCAGGACGGGTGCTGGTGGCATCCCCCACAAGCACTGTGGCCACTGGCATCCCACCAGCCTGCAGGTCCTCAGCTGAGAAGCTGCAGTCTGAGCGGGAGAGTGAGCTGGACTTGCCCTCCAGGCCATCCCCCAGCAGGTCGGTGCCAGCGGAGGATGGCCCAGAGGAGGTCGAGCTGCCCCGCAGACCCTTCTGCTCCATCTTGATCCTCTGCTCATACTGCATTTTCTTGGCGAGGACATTTTTCACCAGGCAAGAGGCTGCCCTGGTCTTACCGGCATCGGTGTCCAGGGAGGCTGTCTTCATGAACTGCTTGTAGTTGAGCCTGAAGTCCTCTCCAATGGCCCTGCCCTTGCTGGGGGGCTCCTTCCTGGTGGGGGGCAGGGGTTGGGGGGCTGGGCTGTCACCCCAGGGACTGAAACCCGTCTCCTTCCTCTCCTTCCTCTTCAGCAGGATCTGGCGCTTGGGGACAGTCCTCTTCTTGCCATGGCCTTTCCTGGCCTCCCCACTCTCTAGCTCCACATCCACGCACTCAAACTGCTCCTTTCCCAGCAAGCCCAGCAGCTCCCCATCCATGCTGGTGGGGAAGGGCCAGCCCACCCTGCCATGGAGGGCTGCCACTGTGCCCCGGGACTCGCCGCCAGCTGCTGGCCACCGCCGTGGCCGCCCGCCGTCTTCCGACAGTGAGTTGGAGAGGCTGGAGGAGGTGTGGGAGCTGCACATGTCGAGGCGGGCGCCAGGGGGACCGGAGAGGCTGTGGAAAGCCCTGGCTGTCAGTGCCCGCACCTCACCATCTGCTTCGTCCGAATCGCTGGGCACCCCACCGAGCATCCCCCCGGGCTGCCGGGGCAGAGACAGCTTCCCGCTGGCGGTGGTGGCAGCGGTGGCAGGCTGCCGGTCCCCGCCTAGGGGACCTATCCTGCCCCCCTGCCCCGGCGCCGGGCTATTCTTAGCCGCGATGGACAGCTGAGCCTGCTGCGGGCGGGCGAGGGGGCCGGGTGGCAGGGGGACTCCAGGGGCCCCAGCCGGAGCCCAGCGCCCCGGGGCAGCCCCTTCGGCACGGCTGCCCCGCTGCCCCGTGTCCCGGGAGGTTGTCCCCTCCTCATCCAGAAACTCCAAGCAGTCCTTGAAGGTCTCCGTCCCCTCTGAGCATAGGGCAGAGTGGTAGGAGGAGACGGAGGAGCTTGACATGCTCTTGGTGAGGTCGTCGCGGGGGAGGTTGGGGAGGTGGCCCTCCTCCTCTGATGCGGACCGCTGGCCGTCCCCACCACTGCGGGGACCCTCGCTGTCGGTGCTGGGAAGCTCAGCGTGGGAGAGCAGGACGGGGTCCCTCTTCCCACGGGGCATCATGGCAGGGACGACCCCAGCAGATGCCAGCTGTTGCTGGAGGACCCTCCTTGGTGCTGGGGACGCTCCGCCGGGGACGCTGGCGACTCGACCTTCTGGCTCGCTCGCCGTCACGGCAGCTGGACCCAGCGGCGGGATGGAGCAGCCCCTCGATCACATGGATGACAGCAAGCGCCAGCTCAGGGGAGGCGATGCCAAGCACATTGCAGGGATGCCACCACCACCCCCAGCCTTAGGGGTCCGCCGGGGGGCTGCCAGCACTATCCCCTGCCCACTCACCCTGCGCTGCTGCTCCCCAAACCCGCAGGCGATGTGCCAGGGCATCCCCATGCCCCACAGGTGTACCCGGAGCGTGCCCCCCAGTGCAGCAGGCTGGAGGACCAGCAGACCCCTCCGGGAATGTCCCATCCCCAGCACTGAGGGCATGGCAGGGCCTTGGGCTGCCGCTCCGTCCCGGCCATGGCTCCTTTCCCGGTACCTCTGCCCACCTCGCTGCAGGGACATGTCCCCATCCTGGGGGCTTCCCCAAAACCCACCTTGCCGCAAGCAGCAGCTCCCCTACAATGAATCGCAAGCAGGCAGGAGCAAACTGAGCACCGAGCATCTCCAGGACTCACAAGAACCGCATGTTGAATGGCTACTATTTGCCTTTTTCCGGGGTGACCCAAAGCAAGCGGCTGGGGCACCTGGCATGGCACGAGGGTCTCTGGAGCTTGCTGGCCCTCACTGCCGCCGGCAGAGCTCAGCTCCGGCTTTCAGGGGGATTTTTGCAGTGAAGCAGCAGTAGCAGGTGTTCCCCGGCGCTGCCAGCCCTGGAGCAACCCGATGCCCAAGTCGTCTGGGTTCATGCAGGGACTAAATTTAAACCTTGGCAAGGAAAATGAGGGGAGGAAAGCTTCCCTGATAGCTGGCCTGATGCTTAACCCTTCGCTGCTGAGCAGGGCTGCGCTTGCAGGTGGCATTTGTCACCAAGGGGAGCAGAGGAGACCTGCAGCGGCAGCACTCATGACAATGTGTTTGTGGGATTTTAAATCCCCAAATCCCTACAGTCCGGCTTTGCAGGGAGCCAGTGAGATGCAGCTGCCAGCAGAGGAGCTCCCTGTGCTGCCTGGAGGGCACGCTGTACCCCAAAACCTTGGGCTGCTGCTTGGGTGCTGCAACCACCCAACAGCCCCCATGCGAAAGGTCCAGCGCTCAGCCTGGGGCTGGCCAGGAGCATGCCCGAGCCCCCCGGACCCAGCTTTCCGCAGAGTGGGCTCACAGCACAGCAGCCCGGCAGGCGCCTGCTGAGTCACTGCTGGCTCTGGCCCCAGCCGGGAGCACCGTGGGGACGTGCACGCAGTCCCCACCGGCTGCTGGATTTGCAGTGCTGGGGGAGAATGTACAGACCCACAATGGGGAGGGGGATGCAGTTCCCCCCCAGGCCCGAGCTGGGCCCTCAGTCCCCGGCCAGTCTAGATCCCAGAGAGATGCTGTTTCCTCTGCCGAGGGTTGTGCCTGGTGTCCCAGGGCCACTGGTAGTTGGTGGGAAAGGGAGGTTGGTCCAGCCTGGGGTCACTGGTGTCCTGCTGAGTCTCCCCGGGGTGCCTTGCCAATGCCTTCAGTGCATCTGCAGTACCACTACTCAGGGTAAGGAGGAAGGGCAGAGAAGGCAGAAGGGGAACATGGGCTGCAAGAGCTGGTGAAGCTCTGCATAAGGTAAAATAATCAACTCAGTGGGAGGATCACTGCAGCTCTCCCCGGGCACAAAGGGAAAGGTCTTTGTGGTACTCCCTGCAGGTCCTGCTGTCGCGGCAGCAGGTGCGAGGCAGATTTAGGGCAACGACTTGTATAACTGGTTTAAACCTTTCCTCTGCCTCTTTTCCAGCACTTGTGCTAGGCACAGCTCTTGCTGCTGCTGCTGCATCTTTCACTCTGACACCCAGGTCCTACCAAAACCGAAACAGTCAGAGTGTCAACAGCTGCAACAAGTGGTACGGCAATACCGGAGGCTGCGAGGGTGGCTGCAAAGTACCGGTGCACGCCCAGCTGTTCATCTGCTTCCCTGGCATCCGCTCTCAGTGCTGCGGGAGAGGGTATGGCCCCATACCCTCCGAGCTCCATAGGGCCAGCGGTATGGAAAAGCGTGGCCCGGCTGCAGCAAGGACTGCCGGCTTGGTTGGTTTCTTCCACCATCCCCAAGGCTGCCATGCACAACCTGTCTGGGTGTGTTGTTGAGGCAGAGAGGGAACGGGCTGGGCAGTCCCGTCTCACCGCCCCGGCTGCAGCCTGAGGCTGACAGCAACCTGCTGGGCAAGACCCAGGCTCCGGTGCCTGCATCTCCTCCTCCTGGTCCCTGGGTGCATCCCCCTCCGTCCTGTGGCTGGTGACTTCTACACAGGAGAGAGAGAGAAGGGCACGGCGGAGCTCCCCGAGGTCCTCCTACCAACCAAAATACAACCATTTTCGGTTGAGAGGCTGTAAACCTGTCTTCCAGCACCTGAAGCAGAGATCAGGGTGTGGGGGAGCAGCCTGTTAGGCACAAGCATGTTACAGAACAAGGGGCAGACCCAAGCTGAGCCAGACTTGCTAATTAAATACTGATTTATGTTTAAGCCTGCATGATACTGCCTGTAGATTTACCATTGCATTTGCTTATTAACTTGTTTTTTGTGCCAGCTGTGCGTGCTTGGCTCTTAACACTGGCAAGCCCGACAGGGAGGCAGGAAGACGACGGCTGCGAGTGGCTGCCTAAGGCAGGAGGCACCTCTCCCACGCCGGAGCTACTTTTCGCAACTCCAGAAGAGCAGGAAACACTGGCCCGGCTTGGCAGAGGCTTTCAAAGCTGCCTCTGGGGTTTGGAGGGGACCTGGGTGTCCGACACGCACCAGCGGCTCTGGCAAGCCTGAAGCACTTTGGTACCCAAAGGCTGGATGCGCGAGCTGGTACGAGTAGCTCGGCCGGCCCAAGCCTGTGGACTGATCCAGCTGCCAGCCTGTGCAAGGCCTTCCCGCTGCCGCCTCCCTCTCCACAGCACCGACCTCGAAGGCCGTGTGAGGGAGGCGGCCCTGGACGCCCCGGTGTGGTTTCAAGGGCCAGCTCCCGGAGCGCGGGCCCGGGCTGGGCCCACGGGGCAGGGGGAGGGATCGTGCCCATCGCCCCGGTGTTATTTTGGGGCCGGGCGGCGCAGGGCCCGGCCCTGCCCCGAGCCCCGCCGCCATCTCCCGCACCCCGCGGAAAATGGCGGCCGCCGCGGCGGGGCCTTCCCCGTCTCCTAGCAACGCCCGCGCGCCTCCTCCCCCTCCCGCCCCCTCCCCATGTCTTAAAGGGGCCGCGGCCCGTAATTCCGTGCGCGCCCACGTCGCATGGAACAAACTGCCACTGCCCTGTAGAGACCCAAGAAATAATTAGAAGTCGATGGCGGTTTGGCAAGCCACCTCCGGCTGATGACAGCGACGCGTTTCAACAGCCACCGGCACAAGGTCACCATTTTCCTTTACTTTTTTTTCCTCCCCCCGTTATCGAGCACGATGCCGGCGCTGTACAAAAATAACGTATCACCGGAGACGGCACCGCCACGCAGGTGGTCACCCGTAACACCCTTTGCCACGATTATCCACAAAGAAGGTCTTATTGCTTTTTTAAAATGTGGGGTTTTTTTTACCTTCCAGTACTCCTCTCCCGCTCCCTCCTGGCCTCTGTCCTCAGCGGCAGAGAAAACCCTTAAAATTATTGTGCCTCCCACCTCCATAAAGCACTTTTGAGGTCTCCAGATGAAAGGCGCGATGTATTTTAAGTGCAAAATACTACGGGTGGGTTCGCGCCCCGCACAGGGCACCGCGGGTCCGACACCGTCACCATGCGGGGCCTCCCCACCGACAGCCCTCCGCAGCCCTGGGTGTCCAGAGGGGCGCGAGAGGGACAGGTACCGAACCTGCAACAAAATCCAAACGCTTTAATGTATTTCAAATATCTTCTCCAAGCTCTTTGACACAGAGAAAGCGACACGGAAAAGGATCTGGCTTTTTATACGCGCTCATATTCCACGCTCACCATCGGGGAACGCCAGAACGAAGGCCGGCCGCCGGTCCCACCGCCAGCCGCGATACCGAACGAGAATAACCAAATCAAACATTTTGGCCCTCGCAGACTCTCACGCTAAATGGGATTCACAACAAACCCCTCCCAATGCCTTTTTTTAGGGGGTTTCTCCCCACCCTGAGCAGCTGACAGACTCTGCTCCACCTCCTGCAAAGCTGCCCCAGCAGGGGAACAAATGTTAACACCAAAATGCTGTTTTAAGGAGTCATTATGTTGTTTTTTTTTTTTTTTAATTTATTTTTTTTTAAACACCCCCCCATGTCACGGCTGCAAGGCTGCTGTAGCGGCAATGGTCCGATCGTACAGGGGATGTGCGCGTCACGTCTCACAGAAGCATCACGTCCCAAAGCCCCGGACAAACACCCACCTTCTGGCATAGACCACCGGACAACCTTCTCCTCCCACAGCCTCCACTGCTCTGTCACGGGGCACAGGGACACCAAAGGGGACACTTGCTGCCACCCACGCTGCCAGTTTTAGGGCCACAACAAAGGGATGTTCAGTTTTAACTCCCATGGGGGAGAGGCAAGCAGTGCCTCCGCTGCAGCTACACCGTGTCCCCGCATCTGGCAGGGAGGGCAGAACCCACACCCCCAGCGCCCGCATTGCTCAGAGATGTCCTTTGTCGTAAGAGTTTGTTCCTTCCACCTGTGGTACGCACCCCACCAGAGAAACTGGCCCAGGAGGTTAACAATGCTCAACCGGAGGACCAACACTCTGTTCTCCGCTGCTGACGAGCGTAACCCGTCCTCGACCTGCCTTTTAACGCCCGGTTTTGTAAAGGAGGATGAAGGAAAAACAGGACGCTACTATGCGGATCTTTTTCTTTGTAACGCTAATCTCTACAGTGAAACATTCATAACTGCTCAACAGAGTAAAAATATGCTACATCGAAACTGTACCAGAAAAAGCAGGACCCCTGTAACAGCCAGAGAAGAGTTTGCAGACAAAAATCAGAATTAAACAGCCAATTTAAAAATGTGCCACTGGAAACATATGAGAAAATTAGAGTTGTCCTTTCTCTACAGTTTGGCAGACTCGGTGCCATTCGCAGACTCCCATCTTCTTGTTGCATGTTGCCACCGGCATCTCAGCGCGTTGTCTCACCATGGAACAGAACGGGCACGGCCCTCCGCTCAGACCAGTACAGGGCGAAGTCCCTTTGACGGTGGGGGGAGGCGGGAGCCCGCTCGAGTGCTCGCCCGAAGCAGGTACTTGACTCTTGAATTAAGCATTGCGTATTACACTCCAACAGGAAATGCACCGCCTGCCACCTAAATTCTCCTTACAAACCACTGTAGAAGCAAGGACATGCGCGTGGTATCGGTACGGGAGGGCCAACGCGCTCAATACTGACAACTACGCTGTTCGTATGATCCGAGTGAACTGCAGGTCCATATAAAATACAGAAAGCGAAGACATTTGCCTGCTCTCCTGGGAAGCCTATGCTGTTTGGATGGCAGACAAACTACCGACGAAGACAGGTTCCAAACTAACAGCGTCTCCCAGGGAATTAATTTACAAAGTGCCACTGGTCCTTGGAACCAAATATAGTGTACAGTATATATTACAGCAACACTGGCTCTATGGCTCGTGTTGGCTCCTCTCTGCGCTACACGCAGAAGGAATCGAATGTTCAGACTCCTTACAATAGATTCCTTCCCTTTTTATACAAAGGAAAATAAAAACATAAGTTAAAACGGCAATAAATAAAACTACAGAACGCATGTGTCCCGGTTCAGCCCCCTTTGTGCATTCCAATCAGACTGGAGAGCTTCTCACAGTGCTCAAGTTTCAGCGATTCTGCTTTCTGTTTCAACCGCTCATCTCTGTATAGCTTGGCCAAATTTGACAAATCAGACTCTGAAAGATGAAAAAAAAATATATATGTATTAGGATGAAGCCGTCAGCCCGCTTTAAATAACTGTTTCCCAGCGCTCTGTTATCCTTGTGGCATGTTTGTTGTTTTTTTTTTTTTTTAATTCAGCTTGTTTCAGTGAAACTGGCCGTGAGAACATCTTTAAGAGAGGCCACTGCGTTTAACCAGGATAGCTACTCAAGAAAACAGTGTTTTCATAATTGCTTGAAAACTCACTTATAATAAACCTCTCTATTAGTGCACGAGGATGACAATAACCAAAACAAAAAAGTAAGACTGATTATTACTGTCTGCAAAGAAAACACAAACTATAAAAGTATAGCTTAGAAGTCACGTAAGGTTTAAAATTATGGTGACGACCTAAAGAATAGGTGATTGTTTGAAAATACACGTATATAGCTGAACTATCTGTGCCTAAAAAGGGGTTAGGAGGATACCATGAGGTTTGCCACGCAGCCCCTGTCTCAGGCGACACCGCTATTTACACCCGAACCACACAGCGCTGATCTCTCTGCGCCGATCCTCACTGATGGCCCACCAGGTGCAGGCTGGCGGAGGCGGGAGGGTTACTCCACGTCTCCCAGCAGTTATTTCGGTGACCCTCACGACTACTTTTCCTATTGTTGGCTGTCTGCAGCCTCCTATGGTGAGCAGGAATTACAGGGCATACATCCCTGCTCACGTAAACCGAGAATCGCAATCCTTTCGGCAGATCCACTCTGCAAGGGCCCAGAGCACCCGTCCAAATGTATACCTTAAGGTATAGATAATTAGGGTTTTTTTGATGCTGTGCTTCTCAGAATTCAAACTCTGTCTGGCAAGAGGTTTGCCCAGAAGGCATTATAAATTCTTTTAATATTTTTTTTTGGGGGGGGAGGAGGGGGCTATTGATTACAGGAAGGTGAATAGCTGAGGGACTTGTCTGAAAGGCCTCCGCGCCCCTTCATTAACAATACAATCTCAAATGTACTTTGCATATTTTTTCCCCTTCTTCTCAAAAGCAACACAAAACTGAAATAACCCCATTGTTTAAATTATTTCCCCCCGGTAATTCAGAGAAGGTTCTTTTGCTGATTAGCTAAGGAATTCTTAATATAGCTTTCTCCCTGAAGAATAATTTAGACCCAGGATTAGACGCACCTAAGCAGTAATTTGTTTCTGAAAAGGTCAAAATTTCCCTAAGCACAGGCTACCTGATGACACTCAGGTTTTCAAAGAGCTTTTATACACCTTACAAGTCCCTCATTTTACAACATCATGCAGAGTGCAAAGAACTTCAATAGGCCCTTTCATGCCTTACGTCCCCTGTCCCCATCCCACTGAAATTTAAAGCCATTGAACCTTCCACCTATTTATCGAAAAGCTTTACAAACCGTCAGGCACGAACATTTTATTTTAGCTCAGGAATAAATTTTCAGGATTTTCAGGTTTTATAACTGAAATGCCACTCAAGGAGTGCTGGGCACACAGCCTCGACAAGCCTTCAGCAAAACTAGACTTGGATAATTGTCTCTGAGTTCCAGAGTCTCTGGAGTTCTGCAGTGAAGAATCGTAGTTTACGCTTATCCAAATGGGCAAAATTATTCACAGCGAATGCTTGCACTCTTGACGGCATTCATCCTGTCATGCCTGCTCCTTGTGCTTTTCAATCTTTTACACAGAGTTGTTCCTTTGAACTTTTTCTCTTTAAGGAAGTCCTAAAATACCTATTCCAACTCCACATCCTTATTCTCTCCGTTTTCCATTGTGTCTTCGTAATTTTCTACAACTCAGAGCTCTTTGCAGTCTTACTTTACAATTGTGCTATCACAGCTGAACAATCTCCTGTAAAAACCTGGGATGTGGGTTTTGTCCTTAACTGCAGCAAAGACTTCAGAAGACCAAAAACCACAGCAGACACAACTTCCACACACTATTCTGCTGGGAAGGGAGGAACACCATCTCGTGCAGCAGCATAAAAAGCGACTGGCTGAGCAAGATACTGATATATCAGTCACTTTGGATGTTTTCATTAAGGTAGTTGGACACCAGGTAAGCCTTTTCAAGTCATAAAATCAAGGACTTTAAAAATCAATCTGTTCCTACATAACTAACCTATGTCCATTTCGCTGGTGCTAAACAGAAACGCGCTCTCAGTAAACAAAACAAATGCACTATGAATAGACGTTCAACTGACCAAAAAAAAAAAAAGGTGAACCACTTAAACACGAATTAATGGAGCAAAGTTATGAAGCAACAGCTGACCAAGAACTGGCTCAACAGCCCCAGAGAACTTTTCCCCAGCGCTCCATCTTGTACTCACAGTTTATTTTTACAAACTTGGCTGTACTAAAGTTAGCACAGTCTCAGCTGTGCTCATTACCTGCTCGCTGGCCTAGATGGTAATCATTCTGAAAATGTTTTTTTTTTAATTACAGTGGTCTCCTCAGGCTACTGCTAATTGTGGACCGTGTAAATCTATCTGCAGATGTGTGACTAATGAAGTCTCTAAGTGTAAAAGGCTCCAGAGGAGCATCATTTTGCCGGCATTACTTGGCATTCAATGCTGGATCATCTCCCCCTCTCTGACCACCCATCCCTGTAAGACCCGCAAACCCTGCTGCCTGTTTTGGGGCACGGCACTCCTTAGCTCAAGGTCTCCGTGAGAGAGACAATATGGCAACATTCAGTTGCATGAGATCAATTAAAAGGATTTTTCTGTAAGAAATAAATTCTATCCCTATATCAAGCCTACACGTGAAGCCTACATTTATGGTTGTTAACAGCCACATTGTACCTAGAGGCTGCTGCTGTCAGCCACAGATGCTCAAAGATCACAAGGCAAGCACACCAAAAACCAAGGCACTGTGTGGGATTTTCATGGTCTTATATTATGGGTTCTTTTCTAACTTCAGAGCATATTTCTCTTTAAAAGCCAGACTGAACTTTTACGTAAAATTAAACGAAACAACCCTTCCCATCTAAAACCTGTAAAAAGTTGGAGTCAGCAACACTACTGTAACCTCTAGCACAGGATTAAACAAGTCTTGTTTAGACAAAGTGTGTGTTTCCATAATGATGCAATTGGTAAAGAAACTGTAAACAAGCACAAAGTCAGTTTTTAGTAGTGTGCCGCAGACTGTTTTACACGCAGCACTTTAGAAAGCCCTACTAGTGTGTGAAAGCAGCTTGCCTGCTTCTATTAAACATTTACACAGAAACAACTTCCTCCAGTTTCCCTTATGCACAGCCGTAGTTTGTGTTTAATCATTTTAAGGTGATGAGTTCTTTAGCTGAAAAAAATTCAGTCACAACATCCCAACTTCAGTTAGTCTTTGCAATTTGGTTTCTGTTATTTTGTACAGTTACAAAAGCAGCAGGGATTTGCTCTATTTTAAAAGAAGAGCAATAATTAACAAATAAGACAATATGAGGTTAAAATACATGCCTTTATATTTGCCACTGATTGACTTAGGGTTGACATGAGAATAACGATTTTGAGTGCTCAAAGTTTTGTGTTCTCCCTTTCTGCATTCAATTCTTGTTTTTAAAAGACAGTCTTGACTATGATGAAAAACATGATCTCAAACTAATCTAAAGATAGAAAATGCAAATAAGCGCACAAAACAAGTACAGAAGCATGCTCTTTGAAAACTGATACTGCACTGCAAGATTACCAAAAGCACCTGAATAGGTTCTGGGCTCTCCTTCTGATGAAGTTTTGAAGGAAAAGTTAAATAATCTTCTCATGGAGCCAGTCAAAGCAGAAATCATTCTGCTCCAGCAAAGGAAATGTGTAATAGGTGATGTCTCAAGAACTTTTCCAACCCTAACAGTCTGTCAGAGCTAGATAAATGCAGTGGATTATACGTTTAAAACATCATCACTAAGAGTTATTCAAGTATAAAAACTGAGTGGAAAAAACTGTCTCAAATGATGAAATCTACTTTCCACTTGTCTCTCAAAATCACCTAAAATTAATTTTGACAGACCTTCAAGAATAGCACATACAGTGTCAAGAGCAGATGTGAGAAATACCACTGCAAGGTTTGAGGAGTTATAAGCATCAGAAAATGAGGCTAAATATGGCAGTGCTTTGTGAAGCATAGCCACCGTACAACTACGGATGGGTTGTAGGCACACACTCGTAACCAAAATAACTTACTTTGCTGTTTTTCCTTCCAGCAGCTGGTCTGAATATAGTCTATGTAGTCTTTTTCAACGGTTTTCTCTAGCTCCTGAAGTTCTGCTCCTTGATAATTCTTTTCAAAGTTTTTATCAACATAGTAAGGCACCTGCAAGTTCTCTGTTTCTCTGCTAACAACATGGCCTATGGACCTGTGAAAACATCATGGAGAAAACAGATTTTTTAGCAGTTCAAATATAAAGAAATCAAGAGATGTTTCTCCATATTAACATTTACAACTTATTTACAGTTACTTTCTGCAGGATTATAGCTCCCTCAGCCATCCAGTAAGGAAATTACAAGTCTCAGGCACAGCACGCTGTGCACTACAAACAAAATTCACACACCCCCTCGGTGCCCCCTGCTAAAAACCACAGGGAAGTATCTAATATTTGGAGAGATATACAAAGAACTGACTCAGAGCTGACACTGTTCCTTCCAAATACTGTCTCTGTTCTCAACAGCTCGGTCAAGACACTTCCAAAACATAAGAGCCAATTTTATCTGTGAACGGACAGTCCACATGTTTTCTTCTGTTTGCTGGTAGCTTCTGGCAAGCTAGGTCCAGAAATCCATGGGAACTGATCACAAATATAGAGATTATAGGGAAGGCATACAGCCCTAGTGTTGCTTAGGACATAATGCAACTGGATGTAGATTTTCCCCGATTTCTGGATCCTTTAGTAGAAATAAAAATTGGCAGGGGAGAGTCTAGATACACTTTCCTTTAGGGTTTTATAATCATCAATAAACGAAGTCGGGGGTGGAATATCCCGCAGAATATCCTGTAGGTAGAATTAGCCACTCTGACACAGTCACTGGATTAAACTATACTCTTATACTGAATTTCCTTATTTGAGCAAAGATACCCAGGCATTTTTTCAAATCACTGCCCAGAGAAAGAGGCAGGCAGCCAAAACACAAAGGTTACACTCTACTCAATGGAATCCAGTTTGCCCCTTCTGTTTCCTGGACTCCTCTTTTCCTTCTCTCTCGCTATGTCTCAGAGGTGTACGCTCTCTTTATAGAAACACTTTCTTCTCAGTTTCAGGCTGTTTGTTTTTTTAAGGATACGATTTAGAGAAACAGCATAACTGTGTACCAGGCTCAGGCCTGACTATCTCAAATCAACAGGAGAAGGGGAGGTAGTGAAGAAAAGCAGGGGAGATTAGCTGCTCTTGGGGCAGTGTGGGAGGTTTCACATGGGACTGGCAGATAGCAAAAACACTCTCTGAAAAAAAAAAAAACCAAAAAACAAACCCAAACCCAAAGCAAGAAACAACCACCTTCTTGTTCTTATGCCAGATCTACACACTGACATCTTGTGGTAAAAACCGATAAAGGGTGTTGGGCTACTATGACGGTATATGGGTCTAAACCTAAGTAGTTTTGCTCCTAGGAAGGAGCAAGGGGAGTGTTTGGAGCACCCTGCTACTGCTGTGTGCAGCACGTTCTCCAAAACCTGCTGACTCCCACTCCTATCTCAGTACGAGCCAGTGAAGGTGACCGAGCTGCTCAGCTCTTTCCCACCAGACAGCTTCCCTCCTCCCAACACTGAGAGGAGCAAGTGGGTTTTCCTCTGCCCCGTAAACTCAGATTACAGCAGGTCTGGTGTTCCTTCTGCTTCCAGAGCTGACCAGTTCAGCTTGCCCTCTGCAACCCTGGGCTCCCACTTCTTTACAGATGTTAAACTGGGGCACTTCAAGACTTTAATGATTTGTGGGGCTTGACAAGTCTTGCAGTGGAATTCAGGCTCCAGAGATTTGGATATATACTGTGAAACAGCAGGCTTCATTTTTTAATTGCTTTACATGGGAATCTCAGTGGTGGTCTACAGATTCCTGGGGCTGGGCAGACCAGAGGCTGATGAGCAGTGTAGCTGAGCTACTCCCACATTCCGGCTACTGTATCACGGTGCAACAACATTTCATACCAGTTGGGAAAGCGTCCTGGCCAAGTGCCTCTGTTTGTTCAGCACACAGTACAATAAAGCTCACCATAGTTAACTTCATAGCAACAACGCTCAGGAGAACTTGTCAATAGAGACTGTTGGTATTTCCTTATTTACAAATTGATAACACTTTCTAGAAAGAGCAGAACAGAACACTAACATGCATTTTGCTACTAAGTCTGACTTCCATCTACCTCCTTATCGCAAACACCGAAGACCCGAAAAATGTGTTTTTAAATGACTTACGATTTGTAGAATAGACTGTAGGGTGGGTTTGTGGCCATCAGTTGTGTTATAACTGACACTATTATTATTATGAAAACTGGCATCAACTGAATAAATGCAGAATATGAATTCTGAAAAGAACAACAATAATTAGTAGTCAAGATATAGATGGCAAAGGATGCATCTGTTCACAGAAACCAGGCTATCTATCATATATCAACAACATGTTAAATGTAAACTGAAAAGAAAAAAAGAGGAAGTACTTTGGAATTTTGAGAGGGTTGACATCTTGACTTCAAAATAACCTTTATTAATAATCTCAGAAAATTGTTTAAAGCCATTTTCTTTCAATTATATCTTCATGACATTTTTTTTGTCATCTACAGCTTCCCTCACAAGGTGATAGATGCCCACAGTGCTGCACCCATCAGTGACCAGCTGACAACCCAAACCAAAGGAACACACTGCGATCCCCATTTGCACCTACGTCTTTCTGTGCACCTTCTGAAGTTTGCTACATGCATTCTAAAACTCTCAATCTCTGTTCAAACACTGGATAAAATGGCTGAAAGGGAAAGGGTTAAGAGACCATATGTAGTGTGACTTCGGACAGGACGCAAGTGCTTGTTTTTTTGTTTGAATGAATTTAGTAGAACAAAAGAGTGGGGAAAAAAAATATCAAAGGACCAAAGAGTTCTGATAGCCACAGAGGAAACACAGATCTTTACTTCTCCTCTTCATCAGATTTTTAAACCACCCTTCTAAAATGCCTTTTCTGATCAGGAGCAAAATATAATACGCAGCTATTTAGATTTTGCTGTCTGCCCTGGGATAGCAGCAAGAATACCTGACGCAGTAGCAGGTGGGATTCATTTGCCCCACCTTAGCTGTCTATAGGCTGGATCAGGTTTTTTTTCAGAGCCTGACTATAAGACACTCACAGGGAAAAACTCATTTTCCTTGGAGAACGATCTCTTTAGGTTAACAGACTGCCTCTGAAGGAAGATTTTTCCAAGGCAGGTGGCACGTGTGTATGCGCTCTTGTGACAAATGACACCTTGCGTCTCATCTGGAGGTTTCAGTTGGTAGAAGAGTATTCCAGGCCCACCCTGCCCCAGGCTGGAAAAAGCCTGTGCAGCATCTGGCCAGAAACTGTGTGCTAATTTATGGGAGGATTAAATACACAGTGAGGACAAGTCAGTGTTTCCTTATCTGTTATCAGTCCACATTTGGACTAATTGTTGTTGGATTATCAACCATTAGAGCTCGCAAAAAGCAAGCACCAGCAAAACAGAAACTCCAGGGCCTGTAATCCTATCAATATAATGTATTTTTAAAGTCGTGATTAATAAAGGACACTCTAGTTACTTTTGGAAACATCCGTTTTGGCTGCAGCACTGGAGGATAAACACTGAGTGTTTAAGGATGGGAAAGTCTGTCCTGGCTTCAGATGTGTGAGTGGACCCCACACCCTGGTGAAATATTTAATCCCAAGAGCTCCCTCCTCCTGGCTACCTGTGGCCTGTTTTCTTCCTCCTCTTGCTCCTGTGTCCATGGTCTTTCATTTCGGTGCCTCCGTGGATAATAGTGTGCATCTCTGGCTACATTCGAGAACATATGGATATTTCCTGTTAAAAGGAACCAAGACAGAGTCATGATTTTCATCACAGCCTGAATTACAGTTGTGAGACCTCAGATTACAAAGTGCAAATACACCTCAGATTTAAAGGTCAAAATAATATGTCAGTCCAAAAAGCATACCAGAGAAATTGTAAAGTTTTCCCCAAGTCCATCTTAATTTAAATCAAACTGCAGAAACATGCTATAATTCTTATTATTGTATCTCCTATTTTAATATTGGTTTTGTCACATTCACTTGCAAGGCCACAGCTTGTGTTGCATTCCCAGGCTCTAAGCACGAAAATTAATTTCACCAGACGCAGGTCACGAATTATGGCTTCCCATAATTACTGAATATGGTCTTCTCCGCTCATTTCTACTTCCTCTTCCTTCAAGCTATTAATAGTTTCCCTTAATGATTTTATAATAAGGAAAAAGATTTTAAAAATAAGTAAAAAAAAAAGTGCAATTCAGGATTTCCTTTCTTGCACGCTGAATGTAGTTGATTTATTTTAAAAAATTCTAAAATGAGGAAAGAATGGCATATGCTGTTTCAATTTGAACTTTCAACTCCGATTTTATCACCATATGAATATCTTAATAATAACTGTGCTCTCCTCTTTTGAAATTCAGAATGCCTTTTGTACTGGAGAATTGAAATTTGTGGCCTTATCATAACAACAGAAATGCAAATCTATTTTTAAGCCCTGGGAAAGACGTCACGTTATTCTACGCTCTTAGACTGTCCTTTCTCTGCATTTCCCAAAGAATTCTGCAAGAAACCTGGGCGGAAGTGACCTTTGCTATTGTGTCAAAGCATCTGTTTCATTGCTTGTTCAAAGATTTTTCCAAGGGTCTAGGCATGTTTGCAGTCAGAGCTCCAACAGAGAGCCAAACAAGGCTTGCTTGGAGAAGGAAAGTTGCTTTCTTGAAAAAGAAAGTTTGTTTCTGTCATTCAACACTGCTAACACAATATTTTACCAGGCTGTGAAAAAACGGAAGCAACTGTGGGAAGAAAGAATGGCTTTTGCAGGGTGCCTAGAAAAACGTTTTCCCAAATCCTAAGTTTCTCAAAGAATATCTGCCAGCAGTTTCTTTCCTTCTGTTGTGCATTTATGAGAAGGAAGTTCAGCTTGTAGCCTCTACCCATTACAACTGCAACACTGTGCCACGTGGAGAGTCTCCCTTTAGACTTACGACATTTAACATTTTAACTTTTAGTATTTTTCCACTGAATTTCCATAGAGGAAAAAGGCATGGTTTAAAAAAAAAAAAAAGCCATAAACATGCCCACAAATGCTGTAAAAATTATTTTATCCTAAGTAAATGAGTACTGTAAGTTTACCCTAATAAGTTTCATCTTATCCAGATTTCCAGAAAGCCTGGTGATAGCAAGGTGTCACAAAACAAAAACCAGCATAACACTGCGGCTTAGCACAAACTTCAGCTCACAGACGCAAGTCCTACTTAGCATTAAGACAGTTTAAAAAACGTTCTCTTTATATCAACCATCTGGTCACCCTCTTACTAGTAATTCTCTCACTAAGTAGAAATTGGGTCAACTTTGCTTATTTGGAAAACTACTGAACTGACAATTTTCCGTAATTTAGAACTCACTTTTAGATTAGGATAATGTACCTAAGTTCAGACCCAAACACTTTTTTGGCCAGGAAACTGTTGTTTACCACCACTGCCTATGACTAGGAAATTATCTTTTTATTTTCTTACTCTCTACCACTTCAATAAAAATTCCCGTTTACTTCTTCATACCGCTCTACTTGTTAAACCTGCCATGCCCAGTACCCCAACTCCCCCCGCAGCTCCTCAATTTCTTGTCCTCAACTCCAAGCATCCCTGCTGCCCGCAGCTACATAGTGGTCATGTTCCACGAGGGCCATGTTTCACTGGTGGCTGAGGCAAAAGGCACCATGCAGGTGCAATTTCTTGCAAAGTCAGAAATGGGAAACTTGCAAACTCAGTGTGCCATGCTGAGTTCGGCTCACTTTGCACACCTACTGATCAAATTTTGAGAACAATTTGAGGTCCCCTGAGCTGCAAGATGCTACCACACAGACTCAGGTTATGGGGAGCCTGTAAATAACTACCTGTATCTGTGGCTTTAGGCTGTAGTAATTGGTGTGTATGTTGCTTTGTATCACGCCTTGGAGGTGACAAAATTTACAAGAGTGCTAAAGCAATTTGTTAGATACTGCCAGGAAGACTCTTGAGCTCACCATACCTTTCAGATTTACTTTTAATCCAAAACCTTACTTCACTGATCTTGCAGCGTCTTTCTACTTTTACTACAAATACAAAAGCCAAGGCTGGGCTGAGACATGCATGGAGCTGCTACAGGTAAGGATCTACTGTTCTGTTACGGGATACTGCATATCCAGTAACAGCCAGCCTTTCCTGGCAGGCATCACTTTCTGAGCTAAGGGGTTTTAATTTCTTTACAGCGTGCAAGCTGCTGCGAGCCAAATGAACTCCCATGTTTTCCTAGTTATAGGGGCACTGAGATCACAACGCCAGCAGCTGCACTGGAACGCAGTAAGGTGTCTCAAGTACATCACCATCAGCAAAGATACCTCTGATTCCTTCCCATTCACACCTTATTTTACCTCCCTTATCATTGCTGGCTTCAGACAATGAAGGGAGTAAAAGCAAAACCAAAAAGAAGGATCTTCAGCTACAGCCGGTATTAAAATGTTGCCTACCCAAGAATCAAAGAGCCTAACCCCTTTGCCAGACTAAAATGTTCTTACTCCTGACAAGTACCATCTGAAATTTCCAAGAGAGGCTGGGAGGTTAGGAACTTGCCCCAGCAGCAACAGTCATTACCCCACCGCCAGCTCTCTCTTCTAGGAGCATTCCTGGACAGCAAGGCTGGGCTTAGACAACATTTTTAGGGGAACTGAGTTGCAAAAATCTGAAGTTTAAACCGTGCATTAAGGGAGGGAGCTTTTTCAGGCATAACAAGCTAAGATGGGAGAAAAAAGTAAATGCAAAAAAAAAGTCTTTGCTCTTTTCAGATGTACAAGCAACTCCCCGAGCAGTACCAAGAGAAGCTGAACTCCCTTTAAGCTCTAGCGTCAGTGCACTGCATTTCAAAAACACTGCAGACAGATACTGACCTGTAGGAAAGTGCCCACCAAAAAACACATTGAATATTTCTTCTGGTGTAATGTCTGCTTCGAATTCTGTGTAGTAATTATAGTGCCTGGCCTGGCCAGTGCTGACATGCTCTCGGTCGCTTCCGAATTCATCGTATCGTAATCGTTTTTCAGGGTTGCTCAGAACTGCAAAAGCGTTGCCTATTGCTGGAGAGTGAATTAAAAGAAGCATTACACAGTCAGATCACACAGTATTTCCAGATCTCAGACTTTTATATGCAGAGTAGCAGAAAAGCCCATACAGGCACAGAAACTTTGTGCCTGACTAAAGACCAGGTTACTTTTGAAAGAACTGCCTTTGTAAAATAAGTGTTATAACACTGGCGATACCTGTGATGGAACCTGTCTCCCGCAATCACTAATACCAGCAGAACGACAAAAGTGTTAAAGAGAGTTGAAATATTTGTAAAACTGAGGTGAAAGAGACAACTTCAGACAAGACATTGAGTGAGACTACAACATTTTATCAGATCAAACTAAGCACCAATATAGAAGTGCACCTCCACATAGAGCTAATACAAAGTTAATAACTGCAGCGACTAATTAAAATGCAGAACGATATTCCAAGTTTTTCTGTTGGCAGAGATGCTTGTGAAGCTGGACAATATATCTATTTCACACTTTACGTCAAACCACCCAGAAGTGTTTGGTTCATCTTCTTCCTTGATCTTTCTGTAAACAAGTTCAAAGAGAAATACAATCCTAACACAAAAAAAATGAAGAAAAGCCCTTCAAAAACTCCTTATTTCAATACATTGTGAATGAATATCTTACTTTCCTCACACTGTGTTACAGTGCTGTTGCAGACAGCTGCAACACAGCACAGAAAAGGCAAAAAATGTAAGAGTTTAGATGCTAATGTAGATGCAAGTTTAGATTGCAACATTACTGAAGAGTCCAGACACAGCATATTGGACTCAAATTTCATATGCTTGCATATAAATATATATAATCTCATTCATGACATAGAGCAGTTATTGATTACACAACAACACGCTCTCCTGCATGGCCAGTGTCATTTCCACACGTCGTTCTGTACCTTTCGCAGCACCTAGGAATGAGATTCAGGATATGTTTCCCTTTGCTTCTAATCTGTATTCCAGAGATTAAAAGCCAAACCTCGCCGAGCAGCTGCGGGATTTTGTGGAGATGCGCACATCTATCTGTAAATCCCACAAGCTCTACGGGCCTGTATGATGCCTTGATTTATATAAGGCGCAGAACCGTCAGCCTGGGGCGGTCCGTCCCCCTTTTCATCTTGCTTTAGGACTCTGGAAACCGGGCCAGGCCCCCCCGCTCCCCAAAACCTCACCTTTAAAAGCCTCGGTCGCCCCGGGAGCGCGGTTCTTGTCAGGGTGAAATTTCAGGGCCAGTTTGCGGTAGGCTTTCTTCAGCTCCTCCTCGCTGGCGTCCCTCTCCACCCCCAGGATCTCATAGTAGTTCCGACACCGCTTTATTCTGCAAAATAACGCACGCAAGGTTACCTTCACCGGCCCCCACGGCAGACCCACCGCCCCCCCCATCCTGTCACCGACCCGCGGCCCCCTCCGCCGCTCCGCCCCGCCTCGCCGGCTCCCCTCCGCCGCCCTCACCGCCTCACA
This sequence comes from Vanellus vanellus, assembly GCF_965231255.1. Classification (NCBI taxonomy): domain Eukaryota; kingdom Metazoa; phylum Chordata; class Aves; order Charadriiformes; family Charadriidae; genus Vanellus; species Vanellus vanellus. The sequence continues at coordinate 20,169,400 of NC_138918.1, forward strand.
CCATCCAGCTGCTCCGCCGTGTAGGTCATGGCGGCGGCGGCGGGCCCCGGGGCAACCCGCCCGCCCCCCTCCCTCACCGCCCGCCGCCCCGGCCCGCCCGCGCCGCCATGTCGAGTGCCGTGGCGGCGGCGGCCCCGCGGGGGCCTCTGGGTAATGGAGTTTCCGCCGCCTCCACCACCACAGGGAGGACTACAGTACCCAGCGGGCACCGCGCTCGTGACGCCATAGCAGGGCGGGGTGACGTCAGAAGCAGCTTCCTGAGGGGAGCGGGCGACGGGCCCCGTTGCCTGCTCCCCTCAGGAAGCTGCCTGTGATGTGACCTGTGTGGGTCAGGGCGGTTGGAACTCCATAATCTTTAAGATCCCTTCCAACCTAAACCATTCTGCGGTTCTATGACATCACTCAGTGCTAAAGGCTCCTTCCCATGCCAGGCCATGAGATGGTCTTGAGTGGCTGAGGTTGAGAGCAGGGAGCAGCCTGGAGAAATGCCGGCTCGGCTGTGGTTGGGGGAACCCCCTCAAGGGCATGCCCGGCGAGTCCTCCTCCCCTGTGCTAATTAAAACGGGGCTAATGAGGTGCGGGAGTGGAGTCGTGGTGTGTGAGGGGAGTTGGTGTCTTCCACCAGCGCACTTTGTAGGTGTGCAGCCGGGTTGGAGAAGACCTCTCCTTTCACGTGAACGGCAGCAAGTGGAAGTCAGGGGTGACATCACTTCCATTGTATATTTTTTATTGTTTCGTTCTTCCAAACGTGGTCAAAGTCAGAATTTTGCTTTTGGATGTGGATCAGTTTTAGAGCGGAGCAGGCTCGAGTTGTTTGTCAAGACCCTCAAGAGTCTGTGGGGAGGAGGACAGAGGAAGGAAGATGAAGCATGGGGCAATCTTATGGAGGTTGTTGTGGAGGGGAGGTCAGTTAAAGCTTGACAGCGATGGAAGCATCTGATACCACAGGTGCTTACCAGCTGCCTTTGTGGTGTCTTCCTGGGGTGAAAAACCTACTTGTGAGGCTCTGCTCACCGAGTTGCAGGTCCCTGTGATCTGGAGCTGTCTGGATACATCTACCTAGAGATCACCTGGGGTCTTGTGCTTAGGCAAACTCACCAGTCTGGTGGAGGCTGGGCAAGTGGAGTGATGTCATTTTGCTTTTTAGGAATTTTACCAGAAGGGCTTCGTTTCTGTATAAAAAAAATACCTTATCAAACTACCTGGTGTGTATGTTAAAAATAGAAAGTGTGCTGGATCCTAGCAGGAGTTGTGCAAACGTTGCATTTGTTTTGATGAATACTTAATTGCCAGCTGCAAAGCACAGCTACCTCTAGCACTGCACGTTCCAGTAAACATCTCTCATCCATCCTACAAAAATCAAGCTAAATTATTATGTTTCATCAAACTGTGCAGGGGAATGTGTGCAGTGATACCTATTTTGCATACTCAGCTAGATCTTTTTTTCCATAACTTCACAGTTTACCTTCAGGGTTGATGGATGTTGATGCTCATGTTAGGAGAAGGTGGTATCTCAGTGTACTGCTGCTGAGTCCATGAGGTGCTCTGGAGGTCTGTGTTGACTCTGGAGCTGGTGAAGCTTGCCAGCAGGAGTCGTGGTGAAGATGGGCAGAGGCAAAGGTAGTTGCAGAGTTAGTGCTTTGGTACATTATGCTGCTGAATATGGCAGCTGAGACCTCCAGAAATACCCAACAGCACATCATTTCTCTTACGGTCATGTGGAGACTGGGTATTACAGAACCCGAGAGCGGTTGGGGTTGGAGGGGTCTTCTGGAAATCATCTTGTCAAACCCCCCTGCCAAAGCAGGGCCACCTAGAGCGGGTTGGACAAGAAGGCGTCCAGGCGGGTTTTGAATGTCTCCAGAGAAGGACACTCCACCACCTCTCTGGGCAGCCTGTTCAGTGCTCTGCCACCCTCAAAGTAAGGAAGTTTTTCCTCATATTGAGATGGAATTTCCTGCATTCCAGTTTGTGCCCGTTGCCCCTTGTCCTGTCACTGGGCACCACTGAAAAGAGTCTGGCCCCATCCTCTTGCCACCCACCCTTTAGATATTAATGAGTGTTGATTATAAGTATTGATGTTTCCATCATCCTCCATTGCTCAGCTTATAAGGATCTATTTTGCTGCTGGTGGTAAAAGTGACCATCAGCTGGGTCTGAGCCAGCTCAGGTTGTGAACTAGCTGGCTCCAAACATGACCTGTCACACTGTGGAGTCTAATGGAGGACTGTTCTCACCACTGTTGCGACTTGAGGTTGCACTGGTGGTTCTTGGTGCTGCCATGGGGTGGGTGCTCTGGCTGAACTGGAAGGGGCATCTGCTTTTCTGGTCTATCGGGAGGCTCTGGGAAAGCGGTAGTACAGAACATGGAAGCTCTCCCAGCAAACTCAGGCGGCCAAACTTCAGGAGCTGAAGTAGCTCAGCAGTTTGCTTGTGGCCACTCCTTTTTGCTCTCGGATAAATCCCTGTCTATGCAGAGACTTTGTTCCTTACACCTAAGATGGATCTTCTTTGAGCATGTTGAACCTGTGGGAAGATAGCGATCTGCCGGCCTGAAGCTCAGTTATTAATAATAAAGTATTTAAGATGGCAATTTGCATTTCAGCAGCACCTTTAATTCACGGCTCTCCAAATGCTTTGCAGACATTGATTAACACAGCCTCACAACAACCCTGTGAGGTAGGTGGATGTGATCATCCCCACCTCTGCGGGGACGATGAGGGCACCACAGAGAAGGGGCTTGGAGCAATCGTGCTGGGATTCGACCTAGCACTTGGCCATCTACGTCCGGTTAGGCCTTCAGCTTCAGATCATGCTTTTCTAATGCACGGGTTTGACTCAATGTGGGACTATACCGATTAACGAGCCTGTTACTTGCTCGCACGGACCATAAAGGCCATTAATCTAAGGCAGTAGTTTATTAGCGAAGTAGATGGTTCCTTGGTGCTTCTTGCTGCTGGAATAATCTGAGGCTTTGAAGGCATATAGAAAATAGAGTTAGATATCAACCATTGAGCGTGGCAGGCTGTAACTGGAGAAAGCCCTTAGAACCCAGGCGAGGAAGATATGTGGGATGCTACTGTAAATGTATTGATCAGAAAGGACATAATAATTTATATAGAAAGTCCACCCTTGCTCTTTCCCCAAGGTAAAAAAAAAAATAATAATAATAAAGGAACCTAGAAAGTCACTGCTGATTGTCACGAGACAGCTTCAAGCTCTGGATCCTTGGCTTCATAGCACCTGCAAAAAGAACAAAACATGGTGCGTCAGCAGCCTGTTTGAGCTGGAAAAAGGGGTTAAGCAATGTGTTCCGTCCAACCCAATCCCAATGCTAGTTTAGCTTTAAAACAACTAAAAATGATGCAAATTACTCATGTTGGATGGATCTGGGAGTACTGATGGGAATGTGCTCTGATATCACCTGTGGAGCAGGAGTGCGGTAAGCTTGGACTAGAGGGGAAGACCTTGCCTTCACGAAGGCTGGCCTGTTGACCTCTTCGTTTAATGTCAAACCACTTTAGCTCTGATGGCTGGCCCGAGGAGATGGCACATGAGGTATACATCATGCCTTGAGTTCAGGCAGCTTGGATAAACCTGAGATGTGCATGCAAACCAGTTTGGACCTTTAGGAGTTTGATGGCAGCTGTTTTTTATTATCCTTCTGAAGGAATAAGAGAGCAAAGAAATAACTCAAAGGCATGCTCTTATCCAGCAAGACAAATAATCCCCAGCGAACTCTCTAAAAAGCGAGGCCTAAAAGGGAAACCTTTTCTGACGGTGGGTAACTCATGCTGTTGTTCATGTTGATGTTCTTCATGGAGATCAGAGTGATGCTGTTCTCCTTCTGGCTTGTGCCTGTCGAGCAGCTGTCAAGAAGAGAAGGCTGCATTAACTACTCTGGAAAATGAGAGAAGGGGGTTTCTTTGCACACAACTGGAGGCAAACAGGCAGGGCTGTGCTGGCTGGCACGCGGGACCAGGGCTGACTTACACCACCCTTTGAGCTGCTGTCCCGGTTTGGGCCCATCTGCAGTGCCAAAGTTCTCATCCCCTGTCTGAACACAGGTTTGGGGGGTCTCTGAGGAAACAAGCAGTGCATTCAAATTTGGATGCGGTGCTGGTTTGCCCGAGAGAAACACCATTGTCACCTGCGTCATTACTTGTAGGCAGAATCAAGGAGCAGTTTGGATGTGGTTCTCGGTGACTGAATTACCTTCTAGCCCTGCAGCCATTACCAGGACTGGAACAAAAGGAAACCTTACTGTGTCCCTCTGTCCTATGCCCTTAAGTTTATTTGTCATACAAAGGGAGACCTGGATATTTTTACCTCTGATTCTGCCGCTCATGTATTGCCAGTGTCTCTCTTAAGAGTGAGAGTTACAGGTGTCAGAAAGGTGGAATTCCCCTTTCTCCCTACCCTGAGGGCTGGGATGTGGATTTGGTGCCAATGGAGACTGGATGACTTTGGGGATTAGGGTGGCTTGGGGGCACAGTCCTCTGCTCTGATGTGTCCTGCCTCAGTGGCTGCAGATCATGGTCATTAAGGGTATTTGTGAACCATTGATGTTGATGCAAATTTGGCACCTAAATACTTAGGGACTTTGCTCCCTGTGTCCCTTGCCTCTTTCCGAAGCGGGGTTTATTCCTTTGGTAGGAAACTATCAGATGGAAAAGTAGGAGCAACATGTTTTGGTCCCTTCCAGCTCTTGTTTCCTGCTGCTTTCCCATGTGCCACCTCTCTTCTTGAGTAGCAGTGATGGACCATGTGGTTCAGATGGACCGTCCTCCACTTGGTGCTTCTCTTCCAAAGGTCTCTGGATTGGGGGCCCCTTATCCTGCTCTTGCTAGGTAACAGTAATAGTCATTATGGAAGATATTTTTGGGCACCTGATCTCATATCACTGAGGCTGCTCTGAGTTCCAGAAACCCAGGGTTAGACCTCAAGTCTGTATCCAAGCAAAGACAGACAAGCAAACTACTTTTGGAAGGTGGTGAGTCTTCACAGATATCAGTGCAGCTTTGAAATGAGGCCCCTAAATATTGAACTTCTCCCTTTGTCTCCATCAGGCAGAGGATGAGGTGCTATCAATGCTCATTTTTGTTTTTTACTGGTCTAAAAGATATCTTGAAATGCTTCTTTCCACCTGAAATAACCAAAGCAGCCTCTATTCCTTGCTAAAATTAGTTCTGGAATAAAATAGGCACTAGGCACTTTCAATAGGACGTGAGTAGTGACAGCAGCCTTACCTCTCTGACACCATGGAGGTCCCTGGCTTCTGTTTGTCTGGAGGGAGAAAGGCAGTTGGTGATGTACAGGTGAGAAAACATCACAGCCAAGCAATAAAATAAGTCAGAATTAGGTTGTACAGGGTTATAAATGAAATCCAAATGAGATTAGAGACACCACAGGGGATACTCGAGAGTTGATTAGAGAAAATTCTTCAACTAATGTGACATACAGGCGGGACTGAGCGCTCTGCTGCCTTTTGAGTCACTACCATCCTTTGGTCTTTTGGCAGTTACCGGCTTGCTGTAGAGCTGCCTTGCCCTCTAGTGGGCACTGCTTAGTGGGAAATGGAATTCCTGGGGAAGAGGAGTATCAAACTCCATGCCTTTTGCTGCCCAACGCTGGAAATCTGCACGTTTAACCGCAGCAAACTTGAAAGTGTTTCCTTGAGCAGATGGTTCTGGGCTGGGGCTCTAAAAGAGGTGGTCACACTACATTCCTAACTCCTGAATCTGTGTTCCAATTTGGCTTCAACCCCCACCCCCCCCGTAAGCTTTTTAAAAGCATCTTTCAGGAATTGCCAGATCCATGTGGAAACAGATGACTTTTTGATTAGGGGAAGACAGATCGCCCCAGGCAAATACCTTCTGAGTCCTTTGAGCGGTTACACTTAAACCTCAGGCTGACCACGCTGACCAGAATGATCACAACCACTATCAGGATAACGATGAAGCTGATGACACCTGGGGATGGAGGAAAGAACTGTCCGTGACTGATATAACATTGCGCCTGTCCTCAGCTTCTGGGGTAGTTGAGACACTTTGACTGTCATCAAAACTTGTGTAGGAAATCAATATTTTCATTTCAATTAAAATGAGTGTGGTACCTAATAGGCAGAGAAGTAAGTAGTCACTACAGTGAGTGGCTTTATCCTCTTGTGTTTTAGCCTCAAAGGGCTTCTGATGAATACTTAATTGGTAAGGCAGTGCCAGGAGGGCAGAAGTCAGCTAATTACACTGAGGATTGATTGAAGCCAGTATGTCCCTACTACCATTGGTAAATCTTATCCTGAAGGAGTATAAAGTCAGATAAATACGTAATATAATGAGGAGAGACAAGCTAAAAAGACTGTGATGGATGTTATCTGTCTCATAAACCAGTGGCCAAGTGCAGATTAGATTCTGATGTCTGGCCTCAAATCTATTGCCAGGTTAAGGTATGGCATCTCTTGCTCCATCCTTCCACAGTCTGACGGATGCGGAGGACTTGGCTGCTTGCTGCCAAGCAGGGTGCAGCTGTACAGGGGGAGGCAATAAGGCAGGGTGGGAATGAAGTCCCAACAGGTTTGCAGGGAAAAAAAATAATTGTCTAAGCTTCCAGGCAGGTAGTGTATTTATTCTAGACACTTATCAGGGAAACAAAGGCATAGCTTGGGGTCGTTTGTGCCCAGGTCTTGTCCTAACATGGAGATGGGGCAAACACCAGTGCTAGGAGCAAGATCCCAAGCTCAGCTGTAGCCGTGATGGACTTTCAAATTGTCTGACCCTCGTATACTGGCCATGGCTGGGAGTATTGATTAGGTGCTTTATTGCCTGCTTGTGACAAGTCTTTTTCTCAAGGGTTTTCCCTTGCTCTCTGAAAACTCCAGGATCAGGCATGCTGAAGAAGAAAACTGTGGAGCCATGTCCAGGGAAGCATTTTTGAAGCTGGCTGTCCAAAACCGCATGGACTGGTGAAACAGACCCCTCTCCTCTCCCCACATTGAGCAAGACCTTACCAAAAGCTGCCACTGTCAGTGGTGATTTATCATCTGTCGGAGTGGGCGCAGGCAAGTAGCCAGAGGACTCCATTGTCGGGGTGGCTGGTTTTGAGGTGCCTACAAGAGGGGGAAAAGGTAGCTCTATATAAAAGTCTTTCTTCCAAGGTTGGGAAAAGGATTCCTAGCAATGCTAGAGGACCTAACATGGACTTGCCAGCCCCATCAATGTTTGTAGCAAAGGGACCAAGACCTATATGAGAATTGGATTGCCTTGGTGTGGCTCCTTTTATCAACAATCTGAGAAGACCCACAGGGTTTTCTGCAGGGGCCCTAGTGAGGAAGCCGAGTGTGGCAGGTGAAAGACTGAGCTGGCAGCGTCTTTGAGGGTGAGCCTTGTCCTGTGTCCCTCCTTTTACACCCTTTTGCCATAATGGCACCTTCCCTGCTGTGACTCACAACCACTGTTCGCAGGCTCAACAGATTGCCCCAAAGTGCTGCTTCTGTGGAGCTTTACAGGCTTTTCAAGAGCTGGATAGCATGGCTATCATCCCTCGGGTACTTGTTAGCCCTTCACAATGCTGCCTTGAAGACAGCAGTATGATGGCCTTACTGTTGGTTGTGAAGAGGGCTATAAAATATCTAGTGGTAATCATCTCTGCGAGAGAAAGGAGAAAGCACCTTGAGTTGCTGATGTTGTGGTACTCTCGCTTCTCTTGGGTTCTTGACCTGCATAGAGAAATGCAGAATATGAGTCTTGTCCTTGAGTGTCATCTAATAACTGAAAGAATTAATGGGCATGCTGGAGAGGAGAACGGAAGAACAGTAATGCTTGGTGATATCTGGGGAAACATGGAATTCATACTCGGGCTAAAACCTTCCCACAAAACACACTTTATGCTATTTCCCATGTCCAAGTAGAAACTCAGGGAACCAAAATTCAAATGCCTTTGTATAAACACTTCAGGTTCTGCAGTCCCAGATGCAGTTTTTGTGCGGATAGAGGAATTGAATACTGGAAGAGTGAACTGGGAAGGTCATAGATTTGCTATTGCTCATAAACATTGAGACTTAAAAAAAATAAATCTGCTTAGGGGAAGAAATTCTGCACAATGTGGGTGTGGGTTGACTGTTAGGCTTGTCCTTGTCCTTGGAATTAGTGGATATGCTGTCCTGGGTTATCTAGAAGTAATTAAGCTAGTTTGAGTTGGGCTAACTTGTACACCATATGTAGTCTAGCTGTGGCAGCATAGCGGTTTGTTCGAGCAAGGGCTCCAGTTCTCAGTGGGACAAACTGACTTATATGAAGCTGTTGGGTTTGTGACAGCTGCTTCCAATGCCTGTGCAAGCAATTTTAAAGCTAGCCTGTGTGTTTCGCCTGTACAGAGAAAAAAACCTTTTGCTGCCTCCTGGATGTGCGTTCAACGGCCAGATTATCTGCATTGACCTTAACGAAAAGCTTACAGACCCTGTCAGGAGGCTAAAAATGATACTTTAGAGCTGCAGAAGATTATCTGTAGGTCAAGTAGGATCTTCTTTCCCCCTTTCCCATCCCCACCTTCCCAACAGCAGCGTTGGCCAAAAGTGTATGCTGCCTGGGGAAGTGGGAAACAGCTCCTGGCACTCCGCAGTGGACCGTGGGGTGTGCAGCTGAAACTGGGGTTCCTGTCTTGCAGAAAACATCACGGTTTCGGAATGTAATTTTGCCAAAAGTTAGAAGAAAAAAGGGGAAAAGTTATGAAATAACAAATCTAACTGGTTCAGAAATGGGTAATCACACGGAGCAGAACAGTCCTGGGAAGCAGAGGGACTACTGCTGTGCACTTTTTTCAGTGGTCGTCAAACCCTTTGTTTCATTCTGAAATTGTCCTCCCAGCCACAGGTGGTGGGCAGAAGCTGTGGTTTGCTGAGCCTGGCATGGATACCCCGTCCCTGGGAACTGTTGGGTCTCACACAACGGGAGACTTCGCTTTTGGAAGCATCAGCAACATTTCCAGAGTCAAAGATGTATGGAGCTTTTCAGATACAAAGCAGGGTTATAATTAATAGCAATCTGCTCTGATGCAAAGGGCTCTTGGCTTAGCTGGGCGCAGGCATGCTGCTTGGACATCTGTGCAGGCAGAGCTGACCATGGGTTTCTAACCTTGCTTGCGTTAGAGAAGCTCTGAGAGGAGGTACTCGTAGAGGCAGAGGAGTTTCTGTCTTGACCGTTGCAAATTTTGGGGGCTGAATCTTTAATGGGGAATCAGCTCAGTTGTCAGACTTCAGTCTTCCCACTCACTTGGATTCTGCTCTTATTCTGATAAAATTCTTACTGAATTCTCTAATTTTTGCTTACAGGCTGGGTTAAGCAAACCCAGCAAAAAAGCAAAATTATATATATATATATTTTTAAAAGGATGTTAAAAGGGGTCCCTTTTCCTAAACGTAGATCAGTCTTTCAACTGTTCAAGTTCATCCCAGGCAGAGGACGTTAAGTGCATTTGGTCTTGTGTTTTATCACTGCTTGTAAGGATACCAGACATGATTTTGGGTGTTACTCATGGCTCATCCCCAAGATAAAGACTAGTGCTTTGATAACCTGCACCATGTGAACCAAGTAAGCTAATCACCATGAAATTACCTAAATTCATTGTTACTCTATAAAAGGACAAAGTACCTTGAGGTGGGGGGGCTGCTGTGCTTCTGCTTCCACTAGGCTTTTCATCTGGATAAAGAAAACGTGGGAAAGGAGAATTAACTCTTGGAGCTGCTACTGATTGCGCTATGGAGAGCTGTTGGGTTTCTGTGGGGTAAAAAACTTCGTTTGCATGAGACTTCCCCTCCAAACAAACGTCAAGATGTCCAGCCAGCAAGCTGTGTAGTCAATTTAGAGAGCGTACGTGAGAAGTGAGTTTGGGAGAGGTCGGCTGGGGTGCCTGTAGCTCCTCCACCAAACATTACCAGGTGAAGCATGATCTGGCTTTTCTCCTATGGGCTTTCTGTGCAGCTGCCACATCCAGGTCGTGGTTGTGTCCAGCCCTGTGCTTTTGGGGAGCTGCAACGAGCTGCTCTTTTAGCAAAGACTCAAAGAGATTCAGAAGTTGCTGCTACTGGATAAGTAGGACGGTGTGGACTAGCTCAGTCTTTCTGATACCCCCGGTTTGGCTTGGATAAGGAGGGATGCACAAACACATCTTGCCTGAGCAAAAACCTGAGTTTTCCATACTTACCTTGCACAGTCAACGCTAGTGGCGTTGTACCGACGGAAGAGGGTTTGACTGTAGTAGTTTGACCCACAGAGGTGAGATTCAAATCGGTTGGTGTCGGTGATTTTACTGAAGGCTCTGTAGAGGAAGCATAGCATTACTTCAAAAAGCTCTGCTCACCACAAGCTCTGCTCAGAAACAGCTTGGAGGAGGCACAGCTATTGCAAAGAGTCATCAGACTCCTTGGGATAACCTTCTAGGGAAAGCACGGGCATGAGTAAACAGGGAAATAGCCTTCACCCTGTTCAGAGCGAGGGAGCTCTTGTACTTCAGCATTAGCTTTTGTTTTTTTGTAGTGTATGGAGGTGCTGAGCTGGCAGAGCTCAGGAGACACACGGGGAAACTCTGCTTTGTGCCACTGCTTTTTTCCCTGCTTTGAAAAATAAGGTATTTTCATCACTGGACACACTGACTGGCTAGAGCTGCCTGGCCCCCATGTGTTTATTTGTTCATTATCTGAAATGCTAACTTTTATGTTTCGTTTCACAACACAAATAATTCAGTTCTTGTGGTCGTCTGGAGGCTCTGTCATCTTCCTGAACCTGCTACTCAAAGCTGCATAGCAAGAACATGATCCAGAGCAAGACGTGGGGGAAAAAGGCTTTCAATAAGCCCTCTGCAAGGAAGAGTGCATCACCAGTTTGGAATTTATAGGCATGTTCCTTGTCTAGGCTTCTCTTGGGTTTCCAATAAAAATGAAAAAAGAGTGAAAATGGTTTTAAGGTGCTTTTTTTTTTCTTTCCCTTTTATCCAAATGCTTCACCAAAATATTTGAATTTAGGAATAAGGTGTTTTTGTTTTTTTTTTTTTTTAATGCCAGGCATGGAAGCAGAATCTGAGATCTTTTTGAGATCTTTTTCCTTTCTATTTTTGGGGTCCCTTTGGAGGGGTAGCTATGCTTAGGAAGATTTTTTTTTCCCCCTAAATGTAGCAGGAAGAGATTTGTCTCCATGGATCTAACTGGACTGATCGATGTGGATCTGGAGTTGGTCGTGTAGTTGATCTTGTGTATTTTCAGACTGAATCATCTAGCTTTCTGCTAACACCTCCCAACGCCCACTTCCAGGGCTTCTGTGTCACCACGTGTAGCTTCTGTGTCACCGTGTACATGTGGTGGTGTCCTGAAGCTGGTTTCAGCAGAGGGGTAGAACAGAAAAAAGAGAATAAAGTAAGGCAACTCCTCAGAGTTTCATATGACTTTTAAATATTTTTCAGTCCTCATGAGTGATTGCCGTTTCCAGGAAGGCAGATAACAAAGCGAAACCCCTAACATGAATAACTGGATTAGAGCTTAGGGCAGTGCTCAGTCCCTGCGCTGACACGTTGCACAGTTTAGGACAAGCCTCTCTATGCTTCCCCTTTTCCTCTTGGAGAAATGGGGAACGTGTTGTATGGGAAGTGCTGAGGATGTGCAAAGCAGTGGACATTTTTAATTAAAAAAAAAAAAAAGAAAATAAGTGGTGAGGCTTGTCAGGAGAGGAGTATTGAACAGTAAATGTAACGCGGGGAAGCTGTTAACGACAATGACTTCATTGCTGTTTCTTCCGTCAGGACTCCAGGAGCTGAGGCCAGCGCTGGCGTGCAAGGCACTGTGCGTGCACACGCTGCGCACACCCGGTGGTCCTCACACGGAAGAGCTGCTGAGCAACACTGGTGATGCCAGGTAGGAGATGCAGCAACACTGTCCAGCCCAGCTCCTCGCCTGGGCTCTGGGCAGTTGCATCCTTTGTGCAGACCAGGGGTTTTCCCTGGCTTGTGACCTGCTGACCCCGAGTCTCCCTGTTCAATTTAGTGATTTTTTCCCTCTTCTTGCTCACACCTGTGTCTTGATCCCTCTGGGGTGAGCTGGCTGGATCAGAAGCCCTTATGCCACAAAATTTCCTTCTTTCCCAACCACTGTTCTCATCTAAGCCCCATTTATGGCAGGGTGGACCAGCTGGACTGAAGGTCAGACCAGTTAAAAGCCAGGATGCCCCTGAGCTGCACTCTTAGGTCTCCAGATGAGCGTTACCTGAGGTATGGTTCTTTACTTCAGGGCTGTGTGTTGTTGATTGAGATTGACCTGTAACACAAACAGAGAGACACGGAGGTGGCATCTCCTACATGTATTCCTTGTTGGCGGGATCCCCACAGGGAGGGCTAAAGGACGGGCCAGAAAGGGACCACTGTAGCCAATTAGGAGCTGAAAGGGTGATGGGGCAAGAGATGCTAAGGATGGAATTTGTCACTGGTGTGGCTATGGGGACCCGTGGGCAAAGGGACCTTGGCTCTGAGGGTCCATGGAGCATACAAACCACTAGGAAATAGCTGGGGGAAATGGGGAGCAAAGATGAGGCAGGATCCCCCTGCTTTCACCAGGCTTCCTGGAATTGCTGTCTTCCAGCCAAAAAAGGGAGCCAGGCACGGCCATCCTCTGGGGTGCAGCGCTCTCCATGGGCCCTGGAGATCTGGGGGTGAATGATGATAGATGGGGCAGGCAGAGGTGGTTAGTGCAGGGTCCCGGGAGAAGGTGCTTCAGCGGATGGGAGTTCTGAATCTGATTCCCATTCGTGGACTCCCTGTTTGCATCCCCACATGGGCATGTGCATCCACATCCAAATAGACATACAAAGCCAATCACAATCCAGGAGGTACCTGTTACAGCATGGATGGAGGAGTCTGTGGAGGCCGTAGTACCTGAAATGAAAGAATAAGAGTATTAGTGGTGCTAATCTGTGACTGTCACTGACACATTGCTGTTTCTTGCTGGTTGCATGGTCTGGGTTTTCCTCACCTTCTGTAGGAATGGCTTTGAAATACATGTTTTCCCCAAAAGCGTTAGCAAAGAAGTAGCAGCAAACACCGAGTGCAAAACTCTTAGGTTCTGAGTAAATTAGTACTGGAGTTTATCCAGCCGAGATAAATGCCCTCCTCTGCAGATGGAGCTGAACTCTTCGGGGAGCCGTCTCCCTCTCTTACAGGGAAAACGCTAGGCCATATACATCAGTGGTGTTGTTGCCTCCCCGTGAGCTGTTTGCCTCCAGCTCAGTCTTGGCAGAGAAAGGCTGGTTGGCCTGTCCTCTGGAGCTTTTTAGAGTTAAAACATGCATTTGAACGCTTTGTTCCCTTGAGACCTTAATGAGTGGATGGATGAGGTTTGTAAAGGCTTCCAGGAGCCGACGGGACTGTTTTCCTTCCTGTCTCCTACCTCTGATCCTTCTGTATTTGTGTCCTGGGAAGCTGGCTGAAGCCTTGTGGCCGTGTAAGACTGGAGACAGGGGAGTGGGCGGCAGCCTGGGGACTGACTCGGAGCTGCCTTCCCTGTAGTGGTGGGTAATCCTGTAGGTCCATGCAAGACTTTGCTCTCCCAGGATTGTAAGCGTTGCACCGAGTTTCTCAACTGAAAGGTGGTTTTGTTTGGGCTTTGGGGGGTTTTGTTGTGGATTTATGACAAAGCATCCCTGCACCGATCCCCCATGTTGCCTACTCTCAGGATCCCTGGTGTTTTTCTTTAAGCCCCAGCTCCTGGAGTCCTGTGATGAGATGAAACACTAACTAAAAATGCTGCCATTTAAACTGGGAAAAAGAAATGCCTGGTTCCCGTATCTGGGGACAAGAACTGGGAAATGTAAATGCACTTTAAAAGCTCAAATCAAACCTGACTGTTTTAACTTTGAAAAGGTGACTGACTTTGTTATTTTTGAAACACACATCCTAATTAGTAATTTTAAATGGTTATTGCTGGTAATCCTGGAGCTGCCTGTAGTTAAGATTAATGAAAGAAACTACATTAGTTACAGAAACCAGCTGAATCTGATCCCTTGGGTGATCCATCTCACCAGAATCCCACGAGAGCTAAAGGTTTCAGACAAAACCGGTATGTGAGTAAAGGTTAAATCCTTCCAGCTCGCTGTCCCCTTGTAGTTCCACGTAGCTCCATTGCAGCAGTGGTCAGTGATGAGGAGCAGGGCCTTTGCTATGCCTTGTGGGCTGGCAGGAGGGGACACCCAGCAAAGCAGTGCCAGCCGTAGCAGAGCATGGCTTGTGTGCCCCTTTCCAGCCTGAATCCGTCCTCCTTCTATGCAAGATTCATCTTACCTGCTGTTTTACCTCTCTTATGACCCAGCCTGCAAGAGAGCTTATCTCCTGGCTCTCTTTCTCACCAAAGAGAGGACCAGGCACTTCTAAAACCCTATTGTGATGACCTATTTCAGATCTCTACTTTACCTTATCTATTTCAGATTTCTACCTTACTCTCAGTGTGGCTAGAGGAGCCACAGCCTGCAACATCCCATTTCTTACCAGGAGCTGTAGAGGAGATGTAAGTGATGAAGTTATTGGTAGGTACCTATGCTGTAGGTGTCTGAAATAGGTCAGATGAATGCCCTGAGAGTGGTGTGTACCTGGAATGAGACCTTTGGCATCCAGTGTATGTGGGTTATTGGGGCTTGACTCAGAGCCTACCCCTTGGGACCGTCTGGGTGTAGCGAGCTCCTGATTGATCTCATTTTTCTCATGTAATGGTCTTGGAGACATAATTGTCTTTTTTGTATGAGGCTTTATGACAATGATCTCAGCCATACAGGAACCAAAACAATGCGTAAACCATGGTGAACACATAATAAAAAATGGTCTCTTTCCAGATGGGATTTGGCTGTGAAAATCAGACCTGACTTTTCAGATCTTTTCCACGGTTTTCTCTTCTAGCTTACTGGGCAGCAGGCTGGCAAAACTGTCGTTTAGTCCGTGAAAGAGGAAACATGATCAGATCTTTTAATTGCACGGAGAGGAAGGGAGTAATTTGTTTTCTAAGTCCCGTGGGAACAGAACCAGAAAACAAGGGCTTTTAACTGCAGCAAGGAAAAGGGAGGCTGGGCAATAGAAAACTGCCTTAACATAAGGATAGGGAGCTGCTAGGAGTGATTGTGTAGGAGAATTACGGGATATCCTTCTCTGCAGGCTTTGAAGAGCAGGTTAAATGAGCATCAGTCTAGTAACGTAGACAGGATTATGACAGATGTAACATCACTTACTAAATCAACTAATATAATGGAAGAAAAGCTCTTTTGCACACACGGTTGCCCTTCTTAAAGAGGTAGAGATGCTTCTTTCAAGGAAGGGGGATGCCTCTCCTTTGCAGCCCTGTCGCCCGGGATGCTGTGGGGCACTGCTGACCCCATGGAGGACGTGTGGTGCCTTGGGCTGTTTCCATGGATCCCAAGAGTTTGCCAGGTTTTGTCTTTGTCACTGGGCTTCCCTCTTCTTAAACAGCTTTACAACACAATTTCTGGGCGTTGGTTTGCAAGTGCCTTATGGTGCTCTGTATACATTCAGCACAAAAAATACTGTGCTGAGGTCATCACGGGGACCAATATCCTCTAGCAGCTGCCAAACTCAAACAGCTCCTCTTTCTCCAAAATTCCCTTGCGGAAGCTATTGTCTTTTTCCTCCGTGGGGAGAAGTAGCTGCTTGTAACACATTTTCTTTTTCAAATTATCACAGGTGCTTTTTAGTGTACATGGCACATGAAAGCATGAAGAATTGCTGGAGAAAGAGCTATTGCCTACACTTAGTCTTTGTCAAAGGAAAAGGGGAATAAAGGTGCTGAGCTGGCCATTTATTCCAGCATTTTTGGTGCAGCTGGGAAGCAATCTGAGAGCTTGAACAGAACCTCTAGGGACAGGGGGAAGCTGAGGACAAGGGAGATGACATTCCCCTGTACTGCCATCCCTGATGGGACCATCCTGTGGGCTAGCTCCATCATCCCCGGTGCTAGCGCAAGAGGAGGATGATCATAATCAATACTTTCTTCCACCATGGCTCAGCCTTTCGCTGAAGGTCACACCAGAGCACCGGCTCATAAGGAGCTCTCCGTTTGCAAAATTAAACCCTGGGGTTATTGTAAATAAGATGAATAAGCAGCTTTTTTCCAGTGCTCAGTCCCTGGAGGTCACCTGGCCAAATAGATGCTCACCCTGGTCTGCCGTGTCTGAGCTTTGCTGTGGAGAAGTGCCCGGTCTTGCTGTGAAGAGGACAAAGGATGGAGTTGCCCGTTTGGCACTTTGCTCAGGAATAAATGGCCCTGGCTTCACGCAGTTCAACAAGGCCAAGTGCAAGGTCCTACATCTGGGTCAGGGCAATCCCCAGCAGAAATACAGGCTCGGTGGAGCAGCCCTGAGGAGAAGGACCTGGGTGTTCTGATTGATGAGAAGCTCAACATGAGTCAGCGATGTGCGATCACAGCCCAGAAGGCCAACCATATCCTGGGCTGCATCAGAAAAAGTGTGGCCAGCAGGTAAAAGGAGGTGATTCTTCCCCTCTACTCCACTCTTGTGAGACCCCACCTGGAGTACTGCATCCAGCTGTGGAGTCCCCAACATAAGAAGGACATGGACCTGCTGGAGCATGTCCAAAGGAGAGCCATGAGGATGATCTGAGGGCTGGAGCACCTCTCCTATGAGGAGAGGCTGAGAGAGTTGGGGCTGTTCATCCTGGAATAGAGAAGGCTCCAGGGAGATCTTATTGTGGCCTTCCAGTACCTAAAGGGGGCCTACAGGAGAGCTGGGGAAGGACTTTCTACTAGGGCATGTAGTGATAGGACGAGGGGGAACGGCTTTAAACTGGAAAAGGGCAGGTTTAGATTAAACATTAGGAAGAAATTTTTCACTTTGAGGGTGGTGAGGCAC
Organism: Vanellus vanellus; assembly: GCF_965231255.1. NCBI lineage: Eukaryota > Metazoa > Chordata > Aves > Charadriiformes > Charadriidae > Vanellus > Vanellus vanellus. Next base: position 20,186,298 of record NC_138918.1, read on the forward strand.
TGGAACAGGTTGCCCAGAGAGGTTGTTGAGGCCCCATCCCTGGAGGTGTTCAAGGCCAGGCTGGACGTGGCCTTGGGCAACCTGGTCTAGTGGGAGGTGTCCTATGGCAGGGGGGTTGGAACTCGGTGATCTTCAAGGTCCTTTCCAACCTAAACCATTCTATGATTCTATGATTCTCTAAACACTACCGTGTGTTATGTCAAAGTGGAGCAGGTCTGGCTTGGACTTCTGGCCACTGCTGCTTGTTATGCCTTCTCTGCCAACTTAAATAATCAAAAGTCCTGTTACATTAGGTGTTTTCTTTTGGCGAAGGCGCTTAGCGTCCCGGTTGTGTTACATGGGAAGGGAACGGACGTGTGCAAAGCAGGAAGAGCCCCAAGTCGCGCCGCGGGGCTGTGCAGCGGGATGGGTACCAACAAAACAAGTGCCACGCGTCCCGGCTCCCTGCGGACCTCCCCTGGGGGGACTCTCGCGCAAACGGTGCTGGAAACCCTTTTCCTCCTGGTGCCGCTGCCAGCACAGCCCCGCTCCCCTCCACGGAGGGCCCTGGCTATATAAACAGCTAACAACAATAATCGGGACGCAGCCAGCGCAGCTGTAATTGCAATAAACATCAAAGCCACTCAAATGGCTCACCATTGAGCCTACGCACTGCCACGACGTTTGCTGCGTGTTTGGGGGCAAGCAATTTATAGCCGGATTGTGCAGTCCTAGGTGGAGACGGGGAGCTTGCTGAGGGATTTACGACGGGAAATGTGGCTTTCTGCGCTTGCTGTGATGGGAAACTCCTGATTACCCACCACAACCACAGGGCTGCAGAGGAGCGCATCGGAGCTGCAGGTGCATTTCAGCTCTGACTCAGAGTGAGTTGCATTTTGGTTAGTTTTTCCAGAGGATGAGCAGGGGGAATTTTGGATTTCTGTTATTTGCAGTAGTTCTTCTGTGGGGTTAGATGGGAGTGTCAGAGTGAGAGCAGAGGGGTCTTTCCATGGAGCTGCCCAGAGAGGCTGTGGAATCTCCTTCTCTGGAGATACTCAAAACCCACCTGGATGTGTTACTGTCCAACCTGCTGTAGGTGACCCTGCTCTGGCAGGGGAGGGTGGGCTACATGGTTTCCAGAGGTCCCTTCCAACCCTGACCGTTCTGTGATTCTCTCACAGCAGCTGAGATGTTCCCAGAACCCTGCAGCTCACCCTGCTCACTCCTCAGCATGAGAAGGGAATGATGTAGACCAAAAAAATTTCTGCTTTGGTATTACATTTGGCAATCGTAGACATTTAAAGAGTGGTTTCTCCATCTGCTGACCAGAGAGAGGCACTGACATTTAAAAAACCCACAACGTTACATCAGAACCTCCATACAGCAGCACTGCCATATCAGAGACCTGGGCCACCTGTTGGAGACACCTCAGCAGGGTTTAGATGAGGCTCAAGAAGGGCTCGTGCTTCCCAGTCTGTATTCCCAGAGGGATGGAGTCACAGGGGAGGACCTCTGGCACCAGTATGAAGGCACTGGGACTGGTTCTGTCCACTCAGAACTGGTGACAGAGAGGGATCGTCTATCCCCAATGGTGTGTAGCCCTGGACTTCTCCTTCCCTGGCAGCTTTGGGGAGAGATGTGATGTCCCACCTGTCCCCAGGTAGCTCGCTGTGTGGCAGGGAGCTGCAGAGCCTGCGCGGCATTGTGCAGCCTCACTGTACCAACCTCGGCATCACGTGCTGCCTGTGGGTTGCATAAACAAATGCTTTCAGAAAAGAGCCCTACCCACCTAAAATTAGACCTTTCAGTTCATATCTGGGCACTTCCGTTAAATGACCCATGACAAAAACACGCCGACTGCTGAATGCAAGCACAGCTGTTTCCCGGGCGAAGCGCAGCAGCTGCTGAAGCAACAGGGAGTGACAACACCCAATTCTTAGGACTTTCAGGTGGGGGAAAAAAAAATATGATGTATTGAGAAACCTGGAAAGCAGAGAGAGCTCTGCAAAAGCCAAGGTCCTATTTTATTAAACACCTAAAAAAGGTGCCTCTGCCTTGAGGGTCACACTGCAGAAGAGGTAGCGTGGAAATTGTGGTGGAGAGAGAGAGAGAGGAAAAGTGTTGTTATGCAGACTGGATAACTGACAGCCTAAATCAGGTCCCAGACCCACAGAGGTACTTAAGCGGCTAATTCCCAAATGACACGGGGGAGGGTGGTGTTTGGCAGCTCACTGCCAAGCGGTTCGGAATTGTAATGACTTGGCCAAAGTGTTCTGGAAAGTTTAGAGAGCCAGGAATTAAACCCGGATCTTGTCAGCAATTAAAAAGAATCTTAGCCTTCCTCGAGGGCTGCACCCAGCTCTGGGCATCCTCTCTGAGCATCACGCGCTGTGCTCCTTTCTGGTGAGCTCTTCTGGAAGCAGACCTTAGCGGAAGTCAATTAAAAACCACTTGAATGTAAGAAAACAAGTCAGGAGATAAACAATGTGGGGAAATCGCATGCCTGGAGCGGGCTCTGCCACCTCACCCTGTGTGCTGAGGTCTGGTTTCTCCACAAAAAGTGGTTGCTCCTGGAAGAGCAAAGCAGCATGGCTTTTCTCCTGCCTGGACCACTGCCGCTCCATGGTGTCTGAGGAGTAAACACCCGCTCTGTCATGCTGCTGTGTTGCCTGTTACCCTCCCAGTCACTTACTGGTTCCAGTTTCCTCCATGATCTGCTTGTTTTAGAGCTCTGTGATGGCTCCTAGTCTACATAGTGCTGGTGAGGTGGGTCTTGCCCTTCTCCTGGCCACGCTGCTCCTAGGGTTTGACCCTGGGTCTGTGAGTTTGGAGGAGGAAATCACTCCATGCCCAGTTCAAAGGAAAGATGGGGGAATCAGCTATCCAGGCTTGACGGGAGCCAGAGCCCAGAGTGTGTTTTTTGCCTGCCTACAGGTTTTCTTAAATAATATTATCAACAGATCTCAAAGCACTTTGCAGAGGAGAGGGGTCGTGTTTAACTCTGCTTTGTTTTCTGCAGATGGGGAAACTGAGGCACAGAGAAAGCATCCAGAGTTGCAAGCTAGTTTGACCGTGATGCTTTCACACCTTGATGAGGCTTCTAGCCAGGGTCCTGCCCTTCTACAGGCCACCTTGCAGCTGGTCCTCATTAATTGGTGTGATTTTCTTCCAGATGTTGTGTGCTCCAGCTGCTGTAGGGGATCAGCTGCTGTATTTGCTCATATGCTACACCTCTGGCCAGGCATCTGCAGAGTCCCGTGATAGCACATGTGTCACCAACGTGGTGGTTGTGACACTCAAGAATTATTGGCACAGCCAACATGGTGGATCAGCCGTATGTGCCTTCCCCTAAGTTCATGGAGGCTACTGTTTCCAAGTTTATTCACAAATTTATTACTATTTCCAGTAATTCCGAGGTTCCCTGGGTTTATTTGGGCATTGCTGGTAGCAGCCAGGCTGTGTGGTGCTTGTGAATCACCACGCAGGAACGTGGTCTGCTGGGATCGGTTCCACTCCCAACTTGTGATTCAGGTGTGTCAGGGGCTGGTGGAACAGGGGTTTCTCATAATTCCTCTTCTTTCCACTTTCTTGTCTTAAGTCTCCTGGCTTGAACCCCGGGGGAGTGGCTGAAGGACGTCCCTGCCTGGATGCAGTCATTTCAGCACATCAGTGCTGGGGAGGGACCATGCAGCTGCTGCCTGCAGTGCTGAGTCTTGGAGAAGCAGCAGCTAAAGACCAGGTAAAGCATCTTGGCCTGAGAAGCTTCATCTGAGTCTGGATTTTACGTGAGTGACCCTGGTGATATCAGCTAAGTTTTATTCCCAGATTTCAAAGCGCTTCATGGAAGAGGTAATTTTATCATCCCTATTTTGTGTCTGGGGACAAGGCACGGGAGCGTTATGTGGCAGACACAAAGCCCAGTGGTCCCATGTCCCTGCCTGGTGCATCATCAGCTGTGACATGCTTCTTCCTGATTTCTAATTGCACTAATTGCAGTGTGATTGCAAGATTTTTAGCAACTCCAGAGCCACTTCTAGCTAACGTCCAAGAGGACCTTATTGAATCATATCTCTGGAGCTGCTCACCCAGAGCTGTGCTGCACCATGCAGGGTCTGTACTTGTGCCTGATAATGGTGGGGAAGGTGGGGGAGACCCACCTTGGTTCTCCTCTCTTGCCCAGAGCTGGTGATGGCTGTCCCCAGGGGCTGTCCCCAGTGGCAGAAGGGTTTTCCTGGCTTGCTCCAGAGGGTGGATAGACATGCTCCACGCTTCTGTGGACCCCTGTTCCACATTGCTGCAACAAACAGCCTCCATGTGAGCTTTCTCTGCCTCCTCTTCACCGGGGGTGGCAAGCCCAAGCTGTTAGCTTTACTTCTGTACTATGATGTCCCTGTCCCATCACTGTGTCCTGGACCAGCAACCTTGATCTCAGGGAACTGAGTCCCAAGCCAGGGGTTTCTCACCAGAAAGAGGCAAGTTGATTCTTCCTAGCCTGTGAAATCCAACTGCTCGTAGGGTGGTGACATTTAACTGCATCCCTGGTGTTTCATCGGGTTTGTAGGAAGTTTCACCAGCTACTGGCATTAGGGGCAAAGTCTGCTTGAAACTTTATACCTTCAAATGCCACTGCAGCTGGAGATACTAAAGGGGACTTTGCTCTTTCCTGCTGTGCCAGGATGATTCAGCTGAAAGGTAAAACAGCCCCCCCCAGTCCCTAAGACTACAAAAAAGACTGAATGGGAGGTTCCTCCTCGTTGTGGTTGTTGGGTCATGCTGAGTGGGCTCCTCTGGGCAGTGGAGTAATGAGACTTTCTAGCCAAGACTTGGCAGTGGTGCCTTTTGCTGGTGCTACGCAAGACACACATCTCCCTTTTCCAGCTTCGGGCATAAGCCCACGCCTTGGCTTTCCCAGCAGGAACGTTCCCGGCAGTGGCTTACCATCACTGGCACCTCCAAGGACACCTGCTGTTGACTCACCTATTGTAAATGGGACATAATTCCTGGAAACCATCTCCGACCACTTCGGTCAGATTTGCAGAGTCATCTGCGGGGTTTCGTGTTACCAGAAGGGAGCAGTTTGTTTTGTGAACAAACATTTCTCCTCACCACCTCCTGCTTTCTCTTCCTTCTTCACCAGGTCAGGGTTGCATTGGCCTCTCCTTTGGCCAAGGATGCACTGGATGCCCTGGTTTAAGGACGCAAGTACTGTGTCTGGAAGGTCTCCTGGTAGCTCAATGTGCATCCTCTAGCTGCACCCCACGTTTGTGACTGCATCAAAGAATATATATTGACATATTTATATGTTTTCAACACTTCTCGTGATATTATCCATCCACTGGCTGTGGTGCAGATAAGGAGAGCTGTGGATGGAGCGGCAGTGGGAAAATCCTGCTCGGTTCTCATCAGCTTCGAGGAGGAATTTTTGAGTGGAAATATTTTGTCTGGAAAATGCCTGCCCATTGTAATGGAAATATTCATAGGAAGAGGTTTGTTTGGACAAATTTTCTGTTAAGTGTTTCTGGGGGAGGAAAAACAGGTTGGAAATGGTCCAAACCTTCCCACTTCAGCAATTTCAAACCAACAGTATTTGAACCTCCCTTTAGAAATAACTGTGAGAGCTTAGAAGTTTAAATGAAGAAATAATAAATTAATTAATGAATTAATGAACTTGCTCAAAGTTAAAAAAAAAAAAGCAGCCTGTGTGGAAACAGGCAGGTATTAGTTTCCAGCCAAAGCAAATTCTGTCTCTCCTGCAAAGTTATTTCCACCTCCTCAGGTGCAGGGAGACCTCTGAGCATTTCTGTCTTGTGCAGAAGCTTTCCCCCCCTCCGAGTACTACACCACCTTAGTGACTTTGCTCTAAAATTAAAATTAAAAAACCCACTTCAGAACTGTCATATCAGTGCAAAAAGGCGAGACAGAATACACAATGGTGGGGAAGGCCGGTTGTTTTGATCGGAGAGGTGCAACTGCAGCATCAGCTGACGCACAGCGAGCACCAGCGGTGCGGTGACCATCGTCTGTGGGTACCAGCCCTGCTGGGGTCCGGCCATAGCTGCTAGACACACATCTACTGAGAGCGGTCCCTGCCCTGGGATTTTAAATGGACTGCGGAGGATGAAGATGATGCGCTGGGGATGGAAGGACGGCGGGTGGCATCCCTTCCCCCTGGTGCTGCAGCAGCCGGGCAGGGGGCTGCATCTCGCTGCGCAGCGGAGCCGAGGAAGGTGCCGCACAGCCTGCGTGGCATTCCTGCCCCGTGCAAACCACACCAAGTAGTTTTAAGGGGAAAACCGGCATTGTGGGCAGGCAGCAAGGAGCATCGCGGTACTGCCTCAAAGCCCCTTGTCTGATACCAGGCACAATTTGCCCCACTGCTGAAGCCACCTGTATCGCCCCAAATGAAGAGAGGTTTTCCAGTCCCTGTGCTCTTACTTCTCAGAATTTCACACCTACAAACTGAATTGATTTCTATATTTGCTGCCTTTAAAAAAACCTGTTATTACCAGCACAGTGGCTATAACCCATAGGCAACTTCTGTGGTTTAATGATAAAAACTTTGAATTGGAGACACATGACTTTTAGGTGGTTGTCTATTAGAAGCAGTGCTGATGTTGCAGTCTGTATTCCTTTGACCGCTTGTCAGCTCTGGGCTGCTAGAGCTGTCAGCAACACCATAGGTGCCTGACAAAGCAGGAAGAAACAACCTGTCACCTTTCAGAGCGGGAGAATGGTTCCTTCATCCCACACCGCGACTCACATGGGAAAAAGAGGTTAAAGCAGAATTATCGCAATGGAGCAGAATTATTACAATAAGGACGAGGCGCAGAATCATTTAGGTTGGAAAAGACCTTTAAGATCATAGAGTCCACGTGTAATCCTAACACTGCCAAGTGCACTACTAAACCACGTCCCTGAGCATGTTCTGCATGTCTTGCACATGGTCTTTGTGTTTATGTCGACGAGGGGAAAAATTAAAATCAGCCAAGGAAAAAATACCTTTGAGGAAAATAATGTCCTCTACATTTAAATGTCATACCTTTAGGCTTATTCCACAAAAGTCACTCACTACGAAACACCTCAGCATCGCAGCACGCAGCAGAGACGCTCCTTTTGTTAACCAGGTAACAGGTTCTTTTATTCCAGCACCATCAGTTAAACCCTGTAAACCTGTTACGGCCGCATTTTTCCCCGGCAACCCGACTCTTGTCACCCCTGAATTTAAAGGCTGAGCTTTCCCATGGCATCTACCACATGTGTGAACCTCCGGCTGGGTCCCTTTGGTCTCCCCCCACCCCGTGAAGCCGGGCTCCCCAAATCCCCCCTGCCCGGCGCTGCTTCACCCTCCCGGGAGGTGTGTGAGCAGAGCATCTCACCTCGGAAGAGCACGCAACCGAAGAGCCAGAGGAGCGGATGGACGGATGGAGCCAGCATCTTCTCGGTGGTTTGTGGCTCTGCAGCACTGCTGAGGCTCTGTCCATCCCGGGAGGGACAAGAGGGTGAGGAGCGATTTGCCTGCCTGGGCTGACTCTCTCAGAGCTTCCTGTTAAAGAATAGAAGGAAACGGGCTGAATCCACAGGGGAACTGTGTTTTTTAGCCCATTATGGTCGGAGAGGATGTGAGACATCACTTACCGACGGCAAAGGAAACCTCGCCACCAGTTTGTTGGGGGGTTCGGCTCTCACAGAGCCGGGGGGAGCAGTGGCATGGGGGGCCTGCCTTGCTTTGGGCCCCAGTGGCTTCTTGGTGGCACTTGGGTTTTTTTTGGGAGATGCTATGTTTGTGATGAGGTTGTGCACCCCAGGTCCAACCCGCTCGGCATCAGCCGTGAGGGCTGCAGGCTGCGTTGGTCCTTCCTGGGTGAGGAGCTGCTGGAGGAGCCTGTCCTCCCCTCCCACCTGAAAAGAGGTTTCTTAACATCTCTGGGAGGGATTTGGAAATATTTGCCTCTCCTGGGGCCAGGGAAACTCAGCAGCTGGTGCTGCCCCGTGCCTTGTGCCTCCCCGTGCAGCTCCAGTGAGTCTGGGCACTGGGACACTGGTTTTCAGGGAGCAGCAGCAGCATCCTTCCTCGCGGGACCTACAGCACACGGCAGGCTTGGACTCACCCCAATCCCAGGTCCTTGATAACAGAAGGAATGGGAAAATTGGGCCAGTTCTGCCCCTCAGTTCAGCCCAAAGGGGTTCGGGGCATTCAGTTTCTTGGCCCTGACCTTGTGATGCACTTGTCTGTGCTCATCCTGTCTGTCTGTCTGTCCCCTGCGGGCATCATTTGAACCTCAGAGGTAATAAGTTGCCCCGCGCTGGATGAGAACGGGTGTTTGGGTGGGGCGGGGGGAAAGGAAGGGTCTTAGCATCCCCGTGTGGGAAAGGCTCCTGTGTCTGCCCATCTCGGAGGGTCCATGTGGGCGTTCAGGATGCAAATCCATGGGATTGGGGCATTGGCACTCCCTCTGGCTACCTGGCCTGATCCATGTGCTGGATGCAGGGCCAGGGACACCGTGCCGGGGTGGCGTGCTCCTGCAGGAGCTCACCAGGGCCCTAAAGCAAAGCTCGTGGTCACAGCCCCATCCCTGTGTCCTGGCTGGAGGGACCGGTTCAGCCCCCTCCCACAGCCCCCCGGGAAGCGGCAGAGCCTTGGCTGAGGGCGGCTGAGCTGCTCCATCCCCGCATGGAGGATGGCAAAGTCCTTACACTGCCGGCAAGGTCCTTGCTGTCCGCAGCCAGGGGACCGCAGCGGGGGTGGAGGGAGAGATCTCCCGCGCACTGCACGGCTCTTTAAGTTTCAGTGGGTCCCTCCGAACACCTCCAAAACCCCAAATAAACCATCAGCATCAAACAGTGGCCTTCGGTTTTACAAAACCCATGTTAGCAGCCACCCCGCCCCATTTTTCCTCTCTCTTGCACAGATGTGATGCTCAGAGATTACGCTGTAGATTAAGGTTTTACTGAATCCTGAAACGAGTACAAATTCTCAGAAGCTCTAATGTGCGGCCAAATCTCTCCTGGACACTCAGCAGGGTGGGGGAAGAGGCATTTCCCACCCCGTCTTCCCCATGTGCAGGAAAGACGGAACCCAAATATTCACCCCAGCTTGTCTGCTGAGAGCCTCCAGGTAAGAGCAGTGTTGTTTTGGGATGGAAAGATGGGGAGATGTGTTTTGTAACGGCTTTGCAGACGTAAAGCTCTGGAGGATCCATCTTTTCTGCTGTGAGATGTGCTTGGGGTCACCCGAGCAGAGGGTCTGATTGCATGGCACCCCCGGACCAGGGGGACGGTACCCACCTGCGTGTGGGGGTAAATGCTGCTGCACTCGAGGGCATCCATCCTCACACGCGAGGGGAGAGATGTGTGAGCACCCACCCAAGCAGGTCCCAGGGTCCAGAGCTTCAAAACAGCTTCAGCGGGAACTCACAGCGCTGCTGGCCACAGCATTGCTGATGAAGGGTCCTCCTGCAGCAGTAGGACCCCTGGGGCAGAGAACATCCAGCCTCAGGCTGCATCATCTCTTGGGAGAGGGTCTTTCCAGCCCAGAGCGCAGTGTGGGTACACTGTGCCAGGCTGTGCAAAGACCTCACGCGCAGAAGGGTGTTTTTTGTTTTGTTTTGTTTTTTTCACACCGATTTCTTAACCACATTAAATTTTAACGCTTTGTCAGTGGAAGGAGGGAAGTTCCCTGCAGCTGGGCGGCCCGGGGGTTGCGTGCGTGCAGCCGAAGGGGCGGTAGGTGCTTTCTCCCCGAAACAAAAGGGCGCTTGTCTTGCAGCGGGAGAGAGGAGGGTTGTTTTTTTTCCCCGGCGAGGGTGCGTGTCGGTGAGGGAGGGGGGCGGTGGCGGTGATGTGGCACCCGGTGAGGTAAAGGCAGCACCTCTCCTGCCCACGGGATGAACAGGCGCTTCCTCCTCTGCCCCGGGGAATCCCGGGGGGGTGCTGGGCCCAGGCATGACGTGGCAGCCTGCGAGGTGAGTCTGGCTGCACCTACACCGGAGAACCATCCCGCAGGTTTTTCTGCTGGTCCCGCCGTCAGCTTCCCAGCCTCTCTGCAGGAGACGATGGTTCCCACGCAGCAGGGACGCCGAGGTACCCCTGCGGGGCTGGGGAGGGATTTCCCTCCCGCCTCTCCCCCGACACCCCCGTGCCCTGCTCCCACCCGCGCTGGCTCCCGTGGGTTTTTTGCAGCTGTGGCAAGGGATGCCTCGCGGTGGGTTTTGGCGGGGTTTTTGGCGCACCTCCTGTCCCAGGGAGATCCCCATGGGGTTTGGTCTTGGGTCAGCAGCGTGGGGCTGGGGGTGAAGAGGGGAGGGTGGAGGGGTCCCCAGCAGGGAGCAAGGGGCAGTGGGGAGGGAAGACCCCCATGTCGCTACTCTCCAGGACAAGGGGACACAGGGCATCACCTCCCTGGCTGAACGTGTCTGGGGCACCATCCTATAACCACCAAAATTTATCCTGTACCACGAGCCCGAGGAAGGGAGCACTTACGGGACCGTCTCGTTCCCCGGCAGCTGAAAGCACAGGCAGGAGCTGCCGACTCGAGGGCAGGGAATGAGGACATCAGACATCCTCTGCTCGGTGGTCACCCCTTTCCACCCTACGTTTCTCTGTCGCAGGTCAGCCTGCTCAGCCATGAACACCTCTGCCCCCAGCAGCCAGCTGAGACAGCCCGAGCCCCAGGACGCGGCCGCCTTCACTCCTGTCTCCATCGTCAGGAGCGTGACGAAGAAATCCGATGCCCTGCCCGTGATCTCAGTGATCGTCGTCATCTTTGTCCTCTTGGCCGTCTTCATCATCCTCGTGGTGCACTACGGCCCTCAGCTCCGCACCGTCCAGATCACCCTCTACCACGAGCCCATGCCGCAGGACCTGGACGACGGGGTGCACCTCACGGACTGGAAGAAGCTGGGCTCCCAGAAGAAGCTGCCTGCCCAGCCCTACCAGCAGGAGCCGGGCGGCATGGACATGGCCGGCATGAGCTGCCAGTGCTCCTGCAAGCATCACCTTCCCTGTGGGAATGCTGAGCCCAACGTCATTGAGATCACGTACCTGTGAGAAGGCTGTGGGCCACCCGGGCAGGACTCAAGGGACAATTTCCCACTGGAAAAATAGTGACTGGGATGTTAGCTTAGCCTGAGACTCACCGGTTCCCGCACACTGAAGTGTTAGCTCCCCAGGATTTTGTCTCTCCCCAGGTAGGCTCAGCCAGGAAGTTGAGTGTCACCGTGCTGACCCATCATCAGCCCCCAAAAGTCCAGCCAAGGTGGTGCCACTGTCCCCAGGCGAGAATTGGGTCCCCAGCCCGGGCCCTCGGGCTGGGTCAGCCATCGTGGGACAGAATTAGCATCTCTTCTGTTTTTTCTTGCCCCATTTTTACCTGTCCCAGTCTGTCTGGGAGCGCCCAGGAGAGCTGTCTCAGTTCTTGCTCCAGCTGGGGAGCACTGGGCGTATGCTCGGCCCCTTGGCTGGAGCTGGAAGCTGCATCCTCTGGAATCGCTTTCCAGATTAAAGATGTTTCCACATGCATGGTGTCCTCATTATGCCCTTTATCTGGCAGAGAAAAGCCCCCAGCCCCTCTTTTCCTCCATGCCACAGCCCCTTTCCCTCGGTCAGAGGGCTGCACCACTGTCCTCCTTCCTGCCAGCCCTGGCAGCGGGCTCAGCCCGTTGTGGCAAACAGCCAGAGGAGAGGAGACAGCACCTGAACTCGTGTTGGTGTTTCAGCAGTGGAGCCAGCAGCAGAGGACAACATGTCCGGTCCCCTCGTGGAGGTGGGTGAGAGAAGAGAGGTGACACGGCAGAGGCAGGAAAGGTGATAACAGCACATCAGCCACCCCTTGCTGTTGGCTGAACATCTCAAGGTGTTGGCACCAGTGGAGAAACGTGTGCATCTCTGGGCAGAGCCTGCAGCATCTCTGTGTGTGATGACAGGAATGGGGAGACCTGAGGTCATCTTTGTTGTGGTCATCTTCACTGTTCTCATCGCTGTCTGCTGTCCCTGTGCCAAGGGATGCTCTGCTCAGGGACCTGGGCACTCGAATGGTTTCAGTGTTGGAAGCAGCAGGGCACGTCCCAGCTGAGGAGGGAGCGATGGTGGGGTTGGTGTAGCCAGCAATGTCAGGATGGATGTTGATGTGGCTCAGTCATCCTGGGCAGAAGCTTGTTGAGGTGGCACAGAGGGAGCAGATGGAGGGGTGAAACTTCACCCTTAGCCTCGTAAGGCTCCTGGTGGTGGCAGACCATGGTGACCTGCTCAGCCCTGGGAGTCTTTCTGCTGCTGAAGGTGCTGGGCATCGCTTTGGACAAGAAATTGGTCTGGGTTTCTCCTTGCTCATGGGAAGCTGGAGATCAAAGCCTGTCTTCAGTCCGTGGGCTCGGAGGACAGTCCCTGGGGAGGGAGCACAGCCTCTGGGATCACCCTCAAGGATTGATTCTGCTGAATAGTCCCAGGAATCAAAATACAGTTCCTGCCTCTCCACTCCCCATCCCAGAACAGAAAAGCCAGATCTGTATCCATCCTGAGCCGCGTCCCCAGCATAGACCCCTCTGTGCACCATTGGACAAGAAATGGGGTCTTTTACCTGTTCCTCAGGCACTGGAGGTATTTCTGACATGGCAGATGCTCCAGCATCCTTCCTCTCACCGATTTCCAGCTGCTTTTCTCATTTTAAAGCCAAGCAGTGGTTGGACTCGCTGGAGAATTTTGGTTTTTACAATAAACATAATTTATATTACTTTTTTTGGGAGTTGTTTTCTGTTTTGATTTTTTTTCCCCTTTTCTTTTCCAGAGGTGATAGTGCATTATCAGCTCTCCCACGCCTGTGTTAGAGGAGATAAGGTCTGCCATTTCAACTGGAAATTGCTGAGAGTCCCACCTCCCTTTGCGTGTCAACACAGGGCTTATTTTTCAATTTATACATCCCTAATTAACAAGCACCGCCTTCCCAGGGGCATCTCTCTAAACGGCAGCAATAGGTTGTGAAAATCCAGGTGGTCACCCACGCCAAGGGTGAGGGCTCGGTCTACGAGCTTAAGAACCCTCCCCCAACCATCACCATATCTGCATTGTGGTACCCTGACTGGTCACTCTGCATCTTGGGGACACCGCTGAGATGGTGTCACCCGTCCAGGGTGGACTGGTGAAGCCATCACCTGGCTTTTGGGGCTGTGTTATTTCAGGTCGGGGAGCAGCTCAAGACAACGTCTTTCATTGGAGAAACCGGAGCTTTCGTGGCAGCTCCCACTGAAGGCCAACTGCAGCAGGGAAACATCGTGTTTGGAAAGGGAAGATTAAAACCGTCTAAATATTAATAAAGAGAAAGATAAAATGGGTGATTATTACTAGAACTCATTGATTTGCAGCCACTGGGGACTCATAAAGGTCTGATTTAGGTTACAGTGTGCTGTGGCCTGGATCTATTGCTTCTACAGCGGAGGAGCCAGGGAAACCCCATCGCTGCACAATGCTTTGCCATTGCTCAGGTACTTCAGGTTGTCCAACAAAAAGCAAATAAAACCAGCAGGGAACGGTGGTGCTGATGGGGCTCCAGCTTCCCCCACTGGTGGTCCTGTGCTCTGATCCTTCCAGCCCAGTTCGGCAGCTGTCAGTGGCCCCTTCTCCTGTATGACCTTTGCTGGAAAGATCTGGTACTGAAGTTCTGGCCTTCAGGATTTTTTCCATACATTTCATTTGCAAGCAGATATTTAGATATAACTTTTTGAAATACAGGAAGAAAAATTACTGTAAGACTCATAATCGCAAACTAGATTGTATAAGCAACCGACAATCTTTTGCCAGCTTTCTCCTCCAGAAGGACACCAAGGGTTATATCTCAACTCTGCTTCTCATTGCTCTCTCCCACACAATAAAATGGCATTTTTACAGATTATTATTTGGCCAACTCTACTGCTATCCACATATAAGATCGCTCTTTGTAGCACAAGGCTTTATAAAATACATTCAGGTTCTCCAGTGGCAGAGGCTGCACAGGCAAATTAGCATAACATTATTATTCTCTATTCAAATGCTGAGCTTGTTCCAATTTATTTCACTCATAACTTTCTTCCCCTCCTTAACAATAATCTTTTTACAAGTGCAGCGCCACAATAACCCTCCTTATCACACCCTCTACACAGGGGAGCTCCTGGAGCGCAGCAAGCAGGAGCTGGCAGAGACTTTGCAGCTGGTTGCCTGTCTCAAAGCCAGGTTGCCACTTTAGGAACCTTTTCTAAAAGCAACTACATCACCTGTTAACTCTACCCTGATTAGGGATTGCCTGCATCTCTTTTTATTTCCCTCCTAATTAGGGTGTTCACCTCCTGCAGGGGGGAGCACCTGCACCCCTGGACAGGCACAGGAGCGTTAAGCAGGGTTTTTATAGATGGGCTCGCAGGCAGTTCTGCTTGGGATGCTGCAGGGTTACCTAAAATTGTGCCAAAAAAATATAATTATTAAATTAAAATTGAGGATGGCATCCTGAAGCTCAGCTGAGGATAGATGGATGGATGAAGGCTACAGCATCATCATCATCATCCCCTGGTGCCTCCCTGCGGGGCTGGGGACCAGCTGAGCCCCAGCGGACCCTCTGCCCCGGGGTGAGGGTGGGCAGAGACCCCCTGGCCGGAGGTTTGCCGCTTTGCCTGAGACCTCAGAGGCTTCCCTGAGCCCCGCCGGGGCCGGCGGCAGCGCCAGCGCGGAGCGGCAGTGGGCTCTGGCGGCGGAGGCAGCCCACTGCAGGCAGCGCAGGCAGGGGAGCAGGCAGCACCTGAGTCCTCCTGCCTGTCTCCATCGTGGGTGAGGGCGTAGCCTGGGGTAAGGTTGTGTTTGGAGGGATATGCCTGATTTTGGGGCTCTTTAGTGCGAGGAAGGTGTTGCTGGAGGAGTGTGTGTGAAGGAATAGTGTGGCCAGTGGGACCGGGTCAGTGATGGTCTCCCAGTACTCGGCACTGGTGAGACCCCACCTTGAGTGCTGTGTTCAGTTTTGGGCCCCTCGCGACAAGAAAGACATTGAGGTGCTGGAGCGTGTCCAGAGAAGGGCAATGGAGCTGGTGAGGGGTCTGGAGCACGAGTCTGGTGAGGAGTGGCTGAGGGACCTGGGGGTGTTCAGCCTGGAGAAAAGGAGGCTGAGGGGAGACCTTCTCGCTCTCTACAGCTCCCTGAAAGGAGGGTGTAGCGAGGGGGGGTCGGTCTCTGCTCCCAGGGAACAGGCGATGGGACAAGAGGAAATGGCCTCAAGTTGGGCCAGGGGAGGTCCTGCTCCCCTGAATGGTCCACAGGATACGGTAAGCCCTGAGCACCCTAAATTTCTCTTCCCTTCTCATTTTTATGTTGCCCTGTGCACTCTGCCAGTGATGTGCAGCACAGCTTGTGGCTCCCAGCTAACATGAAGCCAACTCAAAATGACAAACAAAAATTTGAAGACCTCCAGCTGTGCAGTGGAGCCCGAAATAATGTGGTCAGGCTGTTCTCTGCTATGTGATAGATGGTGAGTGCGTGGTACCTCGAGTACAGCTCTGCACCCCTAGGAGGTTGGGGTGTCCCCTGTGTCCATGCTTTGCTCTGGAGCCTGGAGAGCTGCTGAGCTTCAGAGGAACCAGATTTTCACACCAGAAAATGGCATTTACATCTGCTTTGGGCACTAATAGCATCATGCAGAAGCTGATGCTATTAGTTTGCATGATGCTATTATTGCACTACTGCAATAATTGAATATAACTGATGTTCCTTCTGAGCTTTAAATGAAAAGTTTTAGGTGCAGCCAACCTCCTAGGGGAGATGTTTTATGTTCACAGGCACACCATTGTCTGTGAAGGTCTTGGAGCACCTGCATGGTGGAACCCAGCCTGTGTGTGAACAGGAAACAGGAGGAGATGTGTTTTGTGTTTAGTACCAGATCTTATTTTGCTGTTTGTGCTTCTGGCAAGTCTCAGCTCAGCCCTGTGTTTCCCTTCCACTTTCTTTGTTAGCATTGCTTTGCATCTTCCACCAAGATGTGGCCGGCATGGTTTGCAGCTCAGCAATGCTTTTGCAGCGTCCTACAGCCGTCCTCCCTGCAAGCTGCTCATGTCCTGATGGCTCAGGGGCACAGGTGTAGTCTACAGGGATTTATTCCTGAAGCATTGTAATAATTAATGCATTAGCTCCTCCAACTCCTCTCCTGGGCAGTCCAGATCGGACACCAGTATCTGTACAGCCGGACTGGGGACAGCGCAGCTGGTGGGGAGGACAGTGCTCGGGAGGGGGGTCACAGCCCTCGTCTCTGTGACTGCGACTTCTCTCAGTGCTGGGACCGTCACATCAGCCTTTCCCTATGGTGGCTGAGCAAACTGGTGCTCAAAATCCCATCTGCTTCCCTTCCTTTGGGGAGAAAAAGGAGCAATTTAGGGCTGCAACCAGCCTAAAGGGGCATCTTCCCTTCAGTTGGTGGGGTGGAGGCCATACCAAGCGGGGTCCAGCACACGTGGGTACTGGTGTTGGGTTCAATGTGGGACACTTGGTGAGGTTGGTTTGTTCTGCAGATGGCTTGGGAAGAGATGGGGAGAAGGATATGTCTTGCAGGGCTCTTTGGGGGAACCCCCATGGTTCTCCGGTGTAATATTTATTTCCTTTCCTTGGAGATATTTCAGTGTGGTTCTTCTGTTCCTCTCCATCCCTGAAAAGGAAAGGCGTAAAAAAAGGGAGGTGGCAGGATGAGACTCCCCCCAGAAGGAAGCAGCCTCCCACCCCCCACTCCCCCACACCCGAAAGCAGGGCACGGGGCTGGGAGACATCCGCTTCTCCATCTGCAGCTCTGAGCAGGAGAGCATCCCTCCGGGAGAGCCCGTGGGCTGGCTTCGCTCAGCTGAGGAGGAAGCGAGAGCACAAAGCGGGGAAATGACTTGGCAAAGGTCACCTGGAACTGAGGCCGAGCCCAGGAATAGCACCGGGTCTCCTGCCACGGCTGAGCTGCACTGTCCCTTCCTCTGGGCGTGCTGAGTGGTGGCACTAACCTACCTGGGGCGAACGGCTTCTGCTGTTCATTGTGGCATTAAAATTTACCATAGTAAAGAAAATTGATGAGAGCAGGGATGCAGGCGATGGGGAGCCTCAACTGGCAAAATCAGCACTGAGAGGGCAGCAGGGAGGGATGGGAATAGCATGGTGATATGGGGGGTATCTATCAAGGCTGGAAAAGCAGGAGGAGAGGGGCAAGCTGGGCATAGGACACCAGTGGCAGCCGTAGGGCTGCTGGAGGCTGCCTGGTAGGCGTGGGGTCCAAGACGAAGATGATGTGGCTGGTGGGACTCAAACCACACCATGAGGATGTTCCGCTCTCCATAATGGCCAGGAAAACTTCTGCAATGACTGTCCTGAATGCCTTCAGCCACTTTGAGACCTTGAACTTGGGGTCACTGGGCTCCCCTGCCCGCTTAGGAGGGATATATGAAACACCTTTAGGCTGTGTTACGTGTGTGTGCACATGTGTGTGCACAGCTGGGCAGTGGGCGGCTGGTACGGCCGTGCAGCATCACGCAGGCTGCTGGAAGGTGGGGGCTCGGGGCTGGATGCTGAAATAAGGCAAAGAAGGTATTTGGTGGTGCGAAATCAGTGCTGGGTGAGGTGTGACACTGGGGGTATCAAAGCAGAGCCAAGTTGGGGATAGTGCATGTTCCAAGAGTCGGGGAGGGGGAGGGGGGGAGTTGGCCAGGACGGACAGACAGACGTAGGGGATGGGGAGAGGCCCGGCAGGACACAGCTCGCATCTGCCAGAGCCTCCTTTCTTCCCTCGTGCCCACCTGCCTGTGTTTGACGTGGCAACTCTCCCAGTGATTCATTAGCTCATTTTGGTGTGTCCGGATGAAAATGAAGCAGTGACATAATCAACAGCCGTATGCTGGAAAAGGTGACACGGGCGCATCGCCCTCAAAACCAACAGCAAAAGGCAGAGCGAGGAGCGGGGGTTTAGACAAAATGAAAATAAATCAAAGAAAGCTGGAAATCTAACAGCGTGGGGATCAAGTCTTTGGATTAATGAGAGAGCGGAAGCCTGTCATTGCTGGTCCTTGAAGGCATCTTACTGAAGCACTTGTGAGGCTTTGCAGATGGGTTGAGGAGACTGCAGGAATTGTGCCTCCTGTAAAATACATTTTTGCAGGTGACAGCAAGCAGCGGCAATGGTCCCTGCAGGTTGGAAACTGAGGGCACTTCCACACCCCCACAAGCCCCGACCCAACCCAGGCATTGTACCAGCCCGGTCCTCCCTTTTCCTGTAGGTGGGGTTTCCATAGGAAACACGGCTGGTCCACCTCCCGGCCGGTCCCGGCTGGCCGGACGCTGCTCCCCGGCTGAAGCTGCAGTGGTGACGGTCCCCTCTGCTCTGGGCTGAGTGTTGCAGCCCGGGGAGCAGCTGGCTCTCCCGGCTGTCCCCCGGTGATGGCGGGGTGGGGGACAACAGCTGGACTCGCTCGCCATTTCTCCTTCTTTCCAACCAGTGGCTGGCACCTATGGGACTTGGGGATGGGAGAGGATGCCGAGGACTTGCAATCACCGTAAGGACCATTTGGGTATGCGGCGGCAGGCGGGCAAGCCCGCGGCAGTGTGCCGGGGCAGTGGGGCGGTGAGCTTCGCCAGCAGCATGCTGCTGCTCAGCCGCTCCGCTCTCCATCTCCCAGCCTTGTGGTGGTACCTCTTCCTCTCTGCCGATGCCCAGGAGGTGGCCACATTCACGGTGCAGTACCGGGTGTTTGAAGAAGTGCCGCCGGGAACAGTGATAGGGACACTGGCTGAGCACTTTGAGGGGGGTGAGAGTGGTGAAACAGCGGATACCTTCCAGCTGATGGAGACCCCTGTGAAGTTCCCACTGCACGTGGGGAGTGGGGACGGGGTGCTCAGCACGGCCGGGCGGGTGGACAGGGAGCAGCTGTGCCGGCACAGCGAACCCTGCTGGGTCTCGTTTGACGTGCTAGCTGCCCGAAATGTGGCTCTGATTCACGTGGAGGTTCAAGTGCTGGACATCAATGACAATGCGCCGCGGTTCCCCACGCCTGAGCTGGAGCTGGAGATGTCAGAGAGTGCATCCCTGCAGACACGAATCCCACTGGACCGAGCCCTGGACGCCGACGCCGGCCCCAACGGCCGCTGCTCCTACACTCTCTCCCCCAGCGAGCACTTTGCTCTGGAGGTCATCTCCGGCTCTGATGGGACGAGACACGCGGAGCTCGTCATGGTTAAAGAAGTGGACCGGGAGCTGCACTCCTCCTTTGATCTTATGCTGACAGCCACTGATCATGGGGAGCCACCAAAATCAGGTACCACTTTAATTAAAGTCATTGTCCTTGACTCCAATGATAACAGCCCCGTCTTTGCAGAGAGCTCATTGATGGTCGAGGTTCGGGAGGATGCTCTGCCTGGGACCCTCCTCGTGACGGTCACAGCCACTGACCCTGACCAGGGTCCCAATGGGGAGATTGAGTACAGCCTGAGCAAGCACGCACCCCCGGAGGTGCTGAGCACTTTTGGCATCGATATGCGCACAGGCAGCATCATCCTGAAGCACCCACTGGACTATGAGGAAACCCATGCCTATGAGCTGGATGTACAAGCCCGGGACCTGGGTGCCAACCCCATCCCA
Source organism: Vanellus vanellus (assembly GCF_965231255.1). Classification (NCBI taxonomy): domain Eukaryota; kingdom Metazoa; phylum Chordata; class Aves; order Charadriiformes; family Charadriidae; genus Vanellus; species Vanellus vanellus. The sequence goes on from NC_138918.1 coordinate 20,205,877, forward strand.
GCACACTGCAAGATCCTGGTCAAAGTCCTGGATGTCAACGACAATGCTCCTGATGTCCATGTCACCTGGGCTGCACGGGTGCCTGTGCTCTCCGAAGCCCTCCCCAAAGACAGCTTCGTGGCTCTGGTGACAGCCAGTGACCCCGATTCGGGAAGCAATGGGCAAGTGCATTGCTCCCTCAGTCAAGGGTACGAGCACTTCAGGCTGAAGAGGACCAACACCCACAGTTTCGTGCTGATGACCAATGCCACACTGGACAGGGAGCTACGTGCTGAGTACAACCTGACGTTGGTGGTGCAGGACCAGGGTGACCTCTCCTTGGCAGTGCTGAAGCACCTCACTATCTGCATCAGTGACGAGAACGACAATGCCCCCTCCTTCGAGAAGGCCACCTACGAGGTTGCTGTTGCTGAGAACAGCAAAGCACCTGCCTTCTTGCTCACCGTCCATGCCACCGACCCTGACCTGGGTTTCAATGGGGAAATCACCTACAGCATCTCTGACTCCTCTGCTTCAGGTCTGGTCTCAATTGACCCCACCACTGGGGATGTTTTTGCCCTCCAAGCTTTTGACTATGAGCAGGTGAGGAGCCTGGAGTTCCTGGTGACTGCGGAGGACGGTGGTCACCCCAAGCTGGCATCCAATGTCTCCATCAGGCTGGCTGTGCTCGACCGGAACGACAATGCACCCATCATCACCATGCCAGCATTGGTAGGAGGTGCAGCCACAATCTCTGTCCTGGTCAATGTGGAGACAGGGTGCTTCTGGGTGGTGCCTGGGAACGGGAGCACCCAAGGGACTGCAGTGGTGACCAATGCAACACTTGTGTCGTGTGCCAGCACTCCCTTCCTCTTTGCCATTGTGGCCAGGGATGTGGACTCCGGCATCAATGGGGCTCTCCGGTACGATCTGGTGGGTGGGGATGATACTGGGCTCTTCATCCTGGACCCTCTCTTGGGGCAGGTCTTCCTCAACACCAGCAATGCCAGCAGCCTTGCCGGCAGTGAGCGGGAGCTGGTGGTCCGGGTGAGCGATGAGGGGGACATCCCCCTGCACACCCTGGCCCGGGTCCGCTTAGTTTTCCGGCATCATGGGGCGTTCTCCAAAATCTCAGCCCAGGATCCCAGGTGGCTGAGCCCATCCGTGGTGGTCATTATCTGCCTGGCTGCTCTCCTGGGTGGGTTCCTTCTCCTTTTGGCTTTAACCCTGTCTTTGCGTAAGAAGGAGAAGAAGGACGGCATGGCCTACAACTGCAGGGAGGCAGAGGATGCCCGCAGGCAGCAGCAGCTCAAGAAGCCGCACAGGCAGATCCAGAAGACGGACATCCACCTCGTCCCGCTGCTCCGGGGCCGGCCCCGGGAGGCTGAGCCCCCCCGTCCCTACCAGGAGGATCTGCCTGGCACAGCCCCCCCTGCACCGGGGGGCTCCCCACAGGCTCCCCTCCACCTCACCCCCACTCTCTACAGGACCCTGAGAAATCAGAGGACCCAAAAGGACTCAGATGAGCAGCAGGGGACCATCAACCTGCCCATCCTGCAGCGCCGGCCCTGCCAGCCCCACAGACCAAAAAATTCAGCCAAAGAGGCTGCGAGCCCCTTGGATGCACCACCGCACTGCAAGAGCTTGGTGAAGACACCGCAGGGGCCCATGGGAGAGCCCCCATTGCCAACCAACCAGCCCGTGGGTGCTGGGGGACCTGGGCAGCCCCAGCCTCACCAGCACATCCTCAGGAGCCTGGTCCGGCTGTCGCTCGTGGCACTGGCGGAGCAGAGCCCCACTGGGGAGTTCGCGATGGAGTCACCCCCGGTGCAGGTAGGAGATGCTCTGGGTGTTGTCAAAGGTGTGGACACCCCCTTCTTCCCCCCTGTCCCCCTCCCCAGATCCTTCCTTGTCCAGGTCTTGCACACCCTGGGGTGGTGGGAACGTGCAACCTGATGGTCTTTGGTTGGTCCCTTCTCCCAGCCCTGGGCAGAGGTACCCCAGCAGTAGGGTCTGGGTAGGATGAACGGGCACCCCACCACGCGGGCAGGGTTTCCTCACACCCACCAGGACACCCTGGGAGCTGGGGGTGGAGGATGGCTGTCACGGGGAGAAGGGGACAACCCGGCGCTTGCTTCCTCAGAGGAGCGGTGCGGGCAGGGAACGGCCGGCAGAGATGGCGCAGGGGAAGCGCTGGGGCCAGGTGGGCTGCCCAGCCGCTTGTTTTTCCCCCCTGGCGTGGGGATGCTGAACCATCTGCAGGAGAAGGAAACACTATAAAAAGGCCGGGGGGGGGGGGGGGGGGTGTTGGAGGGGACGTCCTGGCAGGAAGCAGCTTGAGTGGCCACCGCCGGGGCTCAACATGCTTTTCCTGCCTTACAGCAAATCTCCCAGCTGCTCTCCCTGCTGCACCAGGGCCAGTTCCAGCCTAAAACAAACCACAGGGGAAACAAGTACACGGCCAAGAATGGCAGCAGGTAAGGCTGGCTCTCAGCCCTTCCCGTCCCCACGCCCCCTTCCCCTGTGTCTCTGCTGCAGCCCCGCTAGCCCCAAGAGCCTCCGAGGGCAGGAGACACCAGGACAGCAGACGCACAAGGCAAAATCTCATCCTGATATTGGGAAGGAAGGTCCTCCCTTCAGGGGATGGCTGTGCTCATCTGGTCCTGGCTCTCTGATAATATCCAGCTACCTCCTAGGGGTGCTCTTTGCCCCCTTCCTGAGGGCACCTTTGGCAGCTCCTTCCATACTCATCTGAACTCCTCCAAGGCCACGAACCATCCGCCTGTCCTTGCTTAGGGGAACACCAATGTGTTCAAGTGTGATGGGAATGTGCGCTCATGAGCACAGAAGATCCCAGCTTTGGAGGAAGCAGCAGAACAAGGATGCATTTTTCTCACAGCTCTGGGTACTTGCTTAGAGGTGCTGTTGCCTGTTGACATGAGTTTGGGGCATCTATCCCCAGGGCCAGGAGGCTAGCGAGGGAGATGAGGGAGGCTAGCAGGGATGGGAAGGACTGAGATATCCCAGCTGTGTGCTGAAGATGATCCCAGAGACAAACTTTATGGTGTTCCCATTAAATCATGCTGTTGACACCTCTGGGGGAATACTCCTGAGGATGCCAGGGTTTCATCACTGCTTTGCTATGTCCCCCCTGTCCCCACCTGCCCAGGCCATGGGCAAGCACAGCTTTCTCCACCTTTCTCATCTCTATCTGCTGAGGATGGAGAGGGAGGAGAGCTGCTCTGAGGCTGCAGGGGGAGGGCTGGGCTGCAATGCTTCTCGCTTGGTCCTGGCACGAGGGCAGCTCCTCCAAATTCACGGGGAAGGGCCAGCAGCTCCCCTGCTTGCTCAGGATCTTGGGCAAGAAATGTGGAGCAGCCCCGTGCGTAGCCCAAGCACCCAACCGGGGACCAGTTTTCAGAGGGTCTGTGGTACTCCTGATCCCAGTGCTTTTCTTCATGTGTTTGGTTTTTGAAAAAAAAAAAAAAAAAAATCTCACATCCAAAACTCATTAATTGGCAGGGACTGAAATGATTATGCCTTTGGTACTGTGAGCGATGCACCAAGAGGATGCCCATACCCCGCCTCTGGGATAAAGACAGCCACCTTCAAAGTAATCGGGGCAGGGTCGTGCTGAGGGTTGAAGAGTGACCTTGAGTGCTTTGGCCCCCTCGCAGGGCTGCGGGGCTGGACGCTGACTGCCTGAGCACGAAGGACAGCGGGCACGGCGAGAGCGAGGCGGAGGACCGCGATTCGGAGAGCGGGTTTGAGCTCTCCGTGCAGCAGCTGGTGGGAGAGGAGCTGGAGACCCTCCTGGAGCCGCAGGCAGGTGAGGTGGCCTTGCTATGGGGAGCACGCTGGGGTTGGTGGGGGGCTCCAGCAGTGGGATCTCCTCAGATAACACACTGACCCCATTCAGAAGATAAAACTGTCTGGCCTGCAGCAAGCCAGGGGACACCTCATCTCCTAGGGTGGCTCTGACAGTGGCAGATGCTTGGGACAGTATGTATGAACCATGCTATGCTGTTGGTACCAGGCAGCTTACAGCAAAGAGATTTGCTGAGCTTCACATTGGATTTTTTTCGTGTTTAATCACTCTTGGTAGGTCTCTCCTCCCACGGATATATCTGCTGTTGTTGAGTTGGCTTGTGAGGTTGACCTCTGTTGTTGCGTAGGGGTGAAGTCCAGTTTAACTATGCACCATGTGAACTGCATCCTGTGCTAACCTGAGCCCCTTCGCATCATGGTCTCCTAGTCCATGCAGAGTGAGAAAGGTGAAGAGTTGTCCTGGTCAAGCCCCTCAAGATGTTATGTACTTTTGAGCCCCATCAGGCTCCTACTTCCTTCCTTCTAGGTTGAACTAGTCCAGTCTCATGTCCTGTGATCAACCTGTTACTAATTTTAGTTTTTAATCTTTATTGAGATGTGGTGATCAGAATTGTGCAGTGTTTAGGATACATCTACACTTGTGGTATAAGGAGGTCTTCTGGTTGGTTTTTCATTCCTGTCCTGCCCAAGCTCCATGCTGAGCTCTGTCATGAAGTTGTCCATGGTGACTCCCAAATCCCTCCTCTGCCTGGTGGGAGAGTCATCAATACATGATGTGTTGTTGCCTGTGACAATTATCCAACAGTTAGTGACACAGAAACCCACCAGCCACTTTTTGCTCATGGCACTCAGTATTATTAGGTCCTTCAGCAATCCCCCTCTGCTTTTGTCATTGGGTGTTTTAGTGGAGTCCACACCAACACCATCCACTTCTCCATGTCACTTATCGCAATATTGAACAGATACTCTGGGACTCCACTAATGACCTCCCTTTGTGGGGAAGATTATTTATTCCTACTTTTGCTTCCCAGCTTTTAACACATCTTAGTCCCCAACAGAACCTGGACGTTAATTCAGGGACAGCTCAGGTCCCCTGCAAGCCTGGCTGGTGCTCTTCTGCAAGCTCGGGTGTCCTGTCAACCAGGACTCTTCATCCACCCCTTCCAAAGATGCCAACAAATTTGCAAACTGCAATTCCCCACCTTGCAAATGTCACATCAGTTCTTGTCCGAATAGCAGGTACTTGGCTGTCTGCTGAGTCTCGCGTATAACGATTTCTATGAATCTGCCTGCACTAGATTCACCTTCATGGGCTTAAAAACTCAAGTCACAATTTCTACCTTCCCTTCCTCTGATACCGTATTCATTTGAAGCAGTAGTTAATGAACAGCAGTTAATAAACCAAGCAATTTCATATCTGAGTTCCTCTAGCACTCCAGGGTGAATACCATCTGGGCCTGACATTTTCTACATGTTCCTTTTATTGATTTGTTCTAAAAAATCTCTTCTACTGGCATTTCAATTTGAAAGAGTTGGGCTGACTCATGTCCTGTAGCAGAAATTTCGTTGTGGAGCCTCTGCGCTCCTCTACAGCAAGAGGAACTGGTTGAGGTTTGCTGCTGTGGTGGTTTTAATTCCAGTGCTGGGTGTTTTCTGTGCTCTTGCTTGGATGGAGAACCACGCTGCTTCTCTCTGTTTGCCTTCCTGCCCTTTTATTCTAGTAAGGAGCAAATGAAGGAAAGGTTGGGTGACACGAGAGCTGCAAGCTTCCTCAGATTTAGAGGTCCTGCAGCCAAGAGGAGGGAGCAACCAGGCTGCCCAGCTTCATCTCACGGGTGTACCGACATGCACTAGTCCCAGTAAAGGGACTGGTGGACCTGCTCAGCAGATCTGTCTGGATTCAGTCATGCCCAGACAGATAGCATCCTAGAAAACCTGTGTTATGGCCAGGCATATCAATGAAGTGCCATCTCCAATGCTTCTTGGATTTCATAGAAAAAAAAAACAACCCCAAACCCAACCTTTTTACCAAACTACTGGAATTTCGCAGCGAACACCAGTGCTGCATGCTGAGGCTCTGCCAGTGTGGCTTCCCACCCATGCAGCAGTGCTGGCCGTGACAAAAGAGGCTGTCCCGTTTAAGCAGTGAAAAACAACCTTAACCATGAGCCCAGACCTTCCCGAAAAGGCGACGGAGCCGCTGGATTCCTTCCTCCTCTCCCAAACACAAACAGAGAAGTGGACTTGCATCCTGAGAGAGGGAGGAAGGAAGCATTGCTTGCGCTCAGGAGTATCGTTAACGGCTGGCTGAGGCTGTCTGGATCTTTGTGCTATTCGCAGCGGGGGGGAGAGGGGGGAACTGCAGGAGGAATCTGTCCCAGCTATCTTTTTGGGTTGTTTACGCTGTAAGCATCAAGCCACGGGCTGAACTCTCAGCACTCGGCACTGTCTATTAACACCTATCCCCCACCAGTGAAACAGAGTGTTCGCAGCAGCAGATGAGAGATATAACTTTATTCATTATAAAAGCAACCAAAAAAAACCCCAACCCAAACAGCATTAAAATAAGGCAGTAAAGAGTTATTGATCAAATTAAACATACCTAATTATAAGGTTTCATGGTAACAGGACCATCAGCTACAGCGTCTCAGCCCTCCCTGCAGCGAGCAGGCTGCTGTTGTGCTCTGCTCTAGAGCTGAACCATCAGCGTATTCAGGGAATGCAGTGGCTTCTCGCAGGCCGAGGAGCAGAGAACTGTAGATGGTTTGGAGCAAAAATGTGGGACTTGAGCAGGCTTGGGGGATCTCCTAAGGAACAGTTGCTGCGACTGAAAGAAAGTACTGGGATTGCAGAAAGAAATCCTGGAAGTTAAGCAATACAAAAGAATTCTGGGGTTTTAGCTGAAATGAAATCCAAGTGATGGACCTGCCCTTCTCTCCTCACCAGGTTTGAATCCCAGCCCTCACTCCCATCCCACCCAGGACACAGTTGTTTTTCAGGGAAAAAGGACTTATTTGGCTGAGGAAGGAGACTTGTCTCAGTGATTGACTTGCCAGTGACTGAGGACTGCGCGTCCCAGGCTGTGGCAGGGTATTGATTATCTTCTGGGAGCAGCACAAGTGCAGGAGCATGGGGACCCTCCTTCCAGAGGTCACTTTGTAAGTCAGAGCCACATAATTATTATAACGACACCGGCTCTTGCCACCTGATTGGGACTGTTGTGCTATGTGGTGTTTTGTTACCGGACACCAGTTATTTGTTTTGTTGCTTTCTGACTCTTGGTGTTTCACAAAGCCGGTGGTTGCTTCAAACCTCCCAGTGGTTCTAGGTCCTGCTGTGGAAATGAAGCAACACGGGGCTGGAAGGCAGTGTCTGTGCACCACATCACGGAGTCTTGTTTACCAACTGCAAAGCTCTACCTTAAAAACAAGAACCCCCGTTTCCTTTCCTGCCGTCTGACGAGGAAGCTATTCCAGGCTCACCCTGCTATGGGGTCCTTCCTTTAATATGTCTATTCAGGGACAGTTATAATCACTTCTTCTTTTGCCAAAACTATTTAAAGCATAAAGATTTCCTTTGTCGGTGCTTATCTCATCAAAATAATGACAGGTTGCAGTCAGATCCCCAGTGAGTGTTTGCTTCCGTAGGCTAAGCAACCCCCTACCTCTTGGGGTCTCCATCACGTAAGCTTGGACTCGCTCCTCTTTTCATCTCAATAGTTTCCTCTCTACTTCTATCATTTCAGATCCTCTTTCCTACAGATAATCAGATTTGTATGTAATACTCCTGATCGGGTCTCGCCAGACCTAGTAACAAAACCACGGATACGTCTTCATGCCAACAGGGAATACCTTGACCAACACATTGTCTGATTTCATTTGCCCATTTCGGGGCAGAATCACATTACTGGTACATTAACGAGCCTGCAGCCGGCACCCACACCAGGCTCCCACTGCTCCTCATCTGTTTCCAATTGATGAACAACTACTTTATAGCTCAATTTTTTGTTACTAGTCTTCAACCATCCAGCTGTGCATTTTATAATCCAGAATTTAATACTACTTCTCTTGTTATTGTTTTTGTAATAACCCGTTTCTTTTCGGACTCAATATGCCTGCTTAGCAGCAAATTCCCACCCCAGAGTGACTGTTAAGGGAAGTCCACTAGCGACCTTCTTTCTGTCTGATAATTCCCCCTCGAAAGCTTTCCATTGTCGGAAAAGTCTCCCCTTTAGTCAGTCCTAAACCCTCATTTTCTCTGGCTTTGCTAACAATTTAGTGAAATGCCACTTGAGGCTGCAACAAATGAAAAAGCAAAGTGATCCTAATGGTTATTATAGTTTGAAAAAAAAAATAATCACAAAACCCCCAGTAGTTTTAAACCTGTTCTAGTTTGTTTGTTTTTTTAAGCTGCTGGTTTGAATGATGCTGCTGGCAGCTTATCTCTAGACCTGTTTACAATCAGTCATCTTACAGTTGATTTCAGGAAGTCTCCTTGTTTCTTGATATTTTTATTTTTGCTTGTTTGCTTGCCTTTTTTTTTTATTTGGTTCCTTTCTCTCCTCTGGTCTTGTCCACTCCACGTCTCACCAACGGTTCTTGTGTTGACTCCCTCCAGAGCTGGCCCTCAAGAGGCTGACGGCTGCTGACCCAGAATGGGTGGCTCGGCTCTCCTTGCCGCTCACCAGTAGTTACAAGGACAACGTCTTCTCTCCCGACTCTCCACATTCACCTGAGGATGAGGAAGCTGCAAGGCAGGAGAAACCAAGGACCTTTGAAACCTTCGGCAAAGGTGCTGGGTCTGACTCGAATGCTGCTGGGACAAGACTGGCCAGCACTTTCCTTTCAGAAATGAGCACCCTCTTTGAAATGATTTTGTCCCAGAAGGTCCAAGTCCACAATGAAACGGGCTCGGGGCTTCTGCGGCAGCTGTCGGCACGTGGGAAGAGCCTCGGACTGGAAGATGATGCTCCTGTTCTGTAGGCAGCTTGGTGGCTGTGATAAGGAGAGAAGAGAGTCAGACAGGGCTTCTTTCTGCATTTGGGGTGCACACGTGTGCTTTAACAAGGTCATTGTATCATTCACATCTTGCCTGATCACAACAGGCATTTTTCTTCCTTTGTCTCACCCCATCAAATTTCTCCACGAACGATTTCACCTTGTTTAGTTTCCTACCTGCCTGTTCTTGCCTTCCTAGCTTTCCTCCTCTTCCACCCTCATCTTTCACCTTACCATCACCCTCCATTCTCGCAACAGCAGGAGGGTCCTCTCCTGCCAGGGCAGGCTGCTTGAGGGGGCGGGCGGTTTCTTAGAATAACCACAAGCACAACACGGTCAGCTATATCCACGTGATTATAGACTGTGCGCCACAGATGATAAAATATTACAGTCATGGACTTTGCAACAAGCTGCAGAGTTGGGCTCCAGGATCTCAGTTCTTATTTAAATAAAATATTTTTTTTTTCTAACACTACCACCTCTGGAAAAAGGTGCACTATAGGTGACATAATGATGTATCTGCAGAAAGCCTGAAATGGCACCTCAGAAAGGGATAGCTGCCCGTTGTCTCCCACCGATCCTTTCAGCTTTTGTGGTTCTACCACTGTGAACCTGGTGTTTTGTAAAATGACCCAAAAATCAGCATTTCTGCTCTGGCATCTCTGCTACAGCTGCACTAGGTGCCCATAATTTCCTTCTCCATGCTCTCTTTTGAGGCCATTGGATTTTGGAGCGTAGTCCTTGCCCAGAAGCAGACAACAGATGGCTGGAGTCTGCCAAAGGTAACCTGGGAAAAAGGAAGCGTGAAAACACTGCTTTGAAATATTCAGTCGCAAGCTTCAACCATATTACGGGTTTTCACTTTGATCTGTATGTATGCGAGCTATAAGACAGTTTTAGGATAATAGCATGTGTAGGAAAACTAAGATACAGCTATTAGTAACAAAGGAAGCAGCACACAGGTGTTGTTAACCATGGGGATTTGCACTCGCGGAGAATGGAAAGACAACAGTGGCATAACCATCTGGAGCGCAGTTGTAGGCTTATGCAGTGGTGCGTGGATGGCAGGTAAGTGCTTCTGGATCGCGTACATGTAGGGCTCTCTTCCATATCATAGTTTGTGCCTTCCAACTATGATACAAAACACCAGGACAAATTTGGGGCATGCTGGCAAAGTGGCTGTACAGGTGAGAGGAGAGTCGTGCTACGGGGATGAGGGTTAGCCGTCACCTCTCCTGCTAGCAATGCACAACATCCGTTGCTTGCTGAGCGACTGCAAAAGCGAGGCTGAGAAGCGACTACCAGCCTCCCCTCCAACACAGTGCAAGGCCAGTACTGCTTTACACACACTGCTTTCCTTCCTTCACCATCTTTATGTTAAAAAAAACCCGCACTGACTTCTCCACAGATACCACAGTTCACAACACCGGTTTCTTCAAAGCTAATTTGCTGTCGCATCAGGTGTCTGGGTGATATTTTTGCTTTTCATCTTTACTGTTAAGTTGAAAAAGGACAGGCAGCACGACCCAGCAGACATGATCCTGGAACATTTCAAGGGTGTCTTACCTATGTTCCTTTTCCATGCACCTAGAGGTGACAGTGCCCTGCTTTTAGTGTGTATATGCAGTAGCCACAGCAGCAGACAATCACACAGATAGTTCCAGAGAAGCTGTGGCTGCCTCATCCCTGGAGGTGTTCAAGGCCAGGTTGGATGGGACTTTGAGCAACCTGGTCTAGCAAGAGGTGTCCCTGCACATGGCAGGGGGGTTGGAACTAGATGGTTTTTAAGGTCCCTTCCAACCTAAGCCATTTTATGATTCTATGATAATTTAAAGCAGAGTAAATGAGAAAGTTATCCCTTCCTGTTGCTCTTGGGACCAAATGGCAAAAGCAACAGCCTAAGATTTCCCCAGGTAGACTCTTTAATATTCAAAATATCCGCTGTTGTATTTGGGAGTTTCTGAAGTGCTTTACAGATGACCCCGTCTTTGGCACTCAACTACACTGATGGGTTTGCCCCAGCCTGCTTATACTGCTGTGCCGCTAATAGAAATGTCTTGCTGTTTTGTTTCACAAACAAAAACGGCTCTTGCACCAAAACAATGAGAGTGAGCCAAATTCTAACTGAGATGCAGCTGTGCAAACCACGAGGGAGGCATATCTGTGACTGTGAGGAGATGCAGCCCTACGGGATTCCGCTGCATCTTGAGAACACACACAGAGGACAAACACACGGCACAACCTCACATCTTCCTCTGGAAAGTTACTTTGATGTGCCTGTCAAAGGACAAATTTTACACAGAAAGACATTATAATAAGAAGATTAAAAAGGAGACAAATTCCTCCCTCGGATCAATTTCCTGATTCTGCAAACTGCTTTCAACCCCCCCAACCCTTACCCCCGTCCTGTCCTGACCAATGCGTAAGCACGCTGTGGATTATCACAGAATAGGAAATCCACCCGAGGAATTTCCTGCTAATTGTATCCTGCTTGATAAAGGAAATGGGTTAAGAAAGTTTGGTCTGAGCAGAAAGAGAGACCAGACTAGAAGAACAATCAGATGTGTTGAGCGCTGGCTGTGCCCCTCCCTTGCTGAATGGAGACCACAGCAAGTTCAGGATGGGGCCATTGCCTTTGTTTTTCAGAGCCTGATCTACGCAAAGCACCAGAGCACCATGGCTACAGGAAACTGGACAGTTTGTACAGATGCCCTTGAACCAGTTTAAACTGGTGTGGACAAATGTCTTTTTCCGGATTCAGCTGCCCCAGTGGAAGAAATTATCGTACCAGCTGCTTGCCGCTGTCTGCCTGACAGTGGTTACTGCCCGCTGGGAGCATCCCTTATCCACTTCACTGAAAATGAGCTCGCGTGCTTAGCAAACATGTACAACATAAATTTTGAAGCAAACCTTGCTCACTGTGACTCAAAGGGGTGTACCCATGGGAGCAGCTCATTGCCAGAGCTGAAGGAATAATAACTGGGGACAAAGGACACTGACAATGGTGCAGGATGGCGGAGGACAGCCATAGCCTCACCAGTATGGGTGGATCCATGAGCCATATCCCACAGAAAGCTGTGTCCTAATAATCAGAATTCACTCTCTTGCTTGCACGGGTTTGAAAGCAGATTAAGCTGCCACAATGGCAACGTAGAGACGAGCTGGTAGCTGGTAGCTGGTAGATTGTGCTGGTAGCAGAGCCACTGTGGGAGCCACTAGCCTTGAAGTGAGATCAAATTGCCTCAGAGGGTGCAGGCCAGGCCCACCACGGAGTTAGCTGCCAACATCACCATATGGTGGCTTGTAAACTTCACTGGGGGACCATGTGCAAGATGTGCAGGGCTACTGGAATTACAGCCCCAAAGCATAGCACGGTAGCATGGCGGGAGTCTATATGTAGCTCTCTACAGAAACGTAGGAGCATAAGAAACATCCTCGTATTGGAAGGTAGAGGGCCAGACAATGTGGTAGCGTAGGAGATAGCACAAGGTTTATTCCCAAAACTCTGGTATTTAAAAATGGTTCCTGTTCCATTAACAGGAAGCTTTCTCTTTCCACTCACTGCTAGCACGCTTCCAGCTCCACACAGACTAAGCAGGGCTGCCTTCCCTTCTGTCTGCTTATTTCACTTACTGACTGCTCTAATAACAGCAGTGGTGGGGCTCCAAGCACTGCAGTTCCAGCGGCGTTGCCCTGTTTCCGAGGGCACGGCTCCATCCTGCACCGCCGAGCATCATCATGTGGAGTCCGTCTGCGCTCCAAGAGTGGGGCAGGGCGAGGGCAGATTGTCTCGGCTGGGTGGCGTGGAGACCTACAGGCACACGCTCAATAGTCCAGAAGGAGGGGCTAGAGGAAGAGGTTCTTATTCCGGAAGGGAAGGGATGCTCTGTTTGCACCTCTGAAAGTACATTAAAACATGATATTAATGACACCTCGTACTATGGGAACGGCTTCTCCACTTCAGCTGGAAACAGCTGATAAGAAGTGGAAAAAACTGAGAAGTAAAAGCGCTCCCTTCCCTTCAGTTAAAAGGACTCCTTTATAGCATGGCCCCGTGCTACCCTTCCTCTGGCAACATGGGCCCTGCTTTTATGGGGTCACTACACGATGCAGTTCTGCGCACCCTCTTCCCCCGCTGCCCATGGTACCTTCCACCTCCTCTTCTAACACTCGCAGTCTCTCCCGGGCCTTCCTGTTCCCCGCAGCAGCTGACTGTCGGTAGTGTTTCATCGCTTCTGCCAGGTTCTGCTGCACTCCAAGGCCTTTCTCATAGCAAACGCCCACGTGGTACCTGCTTTGGGCATCCTAGCCACAAGAGAAAGCACAGCAATCAGCCTCACACGATGGAAAAGTGACGACAGCACATGAAAGGAGAACAGAGAGTCTTTAACACCTTCTTTAAAGTTTACTGCTCTATCTTTGGTCACCTTCTTTAAAGTTTACTCCTCTATCCCTCAGACCATATCTTCAGTAATTTAGTCCCTTCTGTGAGCACATACTGAAGCAGAATTTCTTACCAGCTATCTCTGACTCTGTGCTATCCTATCATTTTCCAATTAAATTCACTGATTTCCCTTCAACATCCAGGTCTGTGTAATGAGAACAAAGGAACAGCTGTCCCTGCAAAGCATCCCGACTGTCTCAGGGGTCAAAGCTAAGAGGACTTGGGCAGCCTCGACTGCACTCACATCCTGATCACACCCAAACTCTGAGCACACCCTGTGGACTGCCCTGCTACAGTTCATGCAGAAGGGCTGTGAAAACATAACAAATGCCAGAGAGGTACTTGCTGCCACGGGTTGGAAGATTCCCCTTGGCAGCATCAGGCCATCAACACAACAGTGCACCACTGCCTCACTCAGCCCCGCCTAATTATATTCCAGAAGAAATCTGAAGTAGCAAAAATGAAGTCAAGCAAATAAGTGCTAGAGAAAAATCACCAAAATACTCAGACATAACTAACTGCTGAGAATGAAAGAAATCAGAAGATGTCACTGCAGATTGGTCAGTGAAGCCAAATCCAAACCTGTTGATATATTTACATGTTGGCTGTGCACTTTATCTTTGAGATCCAGTAGGAGGCGAAGGGTGGCACAGATAACAAGAAAGCAAGACGACAGTCCTGAAGATATTGAAAAGACAGCATGGGCTAGTGGTCACACAGACCTCTTCCAGCAAAACAGCCAGCAACATAACTTGGAGACTATGACTGCTAGAAATATAATCTAAACAAGGCTTTGCAAAAAAAAAAAAAAAAAGAAGAGAAAAAAAGAAGTAAGTAACAAGTTTTAATAAAGCCATGAGAAACGAACATATTGCAAGTGTTGCCGTCTGGGATGTAGCTGGTAGAGGAAAGCGAAGAACTCAATGAGTGGGTGCTTTGCAAAATGTTGCAAGTCTCAGTTTATGACAGCAATAAACTTCGTTAGCAATGAGATAAACATGTTGAAGGATTGGCACTTCAGATGTGACAAGAGACAGGGTTAAATAAGCATGAAGTACTCCACTAGCCATCTCTTATACGATGAACACCTCAAAGACAAGACCACAAGGAGAAGAGATCCCCAAATTAGCATGGCATAAATTACTGCGATATACTTTAAAATCTGAAGGTCAGACTCAGTTCTCCAACAACGCTTTTTAATATGGTTTTTATATTCCATGGTTGCATGCATAAAATAAGGGAGGATAAAAAGTGGTAATCAAAGTAAACCACAGTTTGCTGAAGCGTCATTGTATTTGGAAGAACACTTGTCAGAGTTCCCCCCTTGGCTCTGGCACAGAGCAACAACCTGAGAAACACTGAAACCATGACTTTTTGTGCCTGTTTTTTTGGAGGTGTAGTTAAATGGTGCTGTCCTTGCTTCACCCATATCCAAGTATTCTTTTAACCAACTACACATAAAATCATACTCCAGTGTTATGGGAAAAGAATGTACTTATGGAGCCCTTCTCCCAGCAGAACGTGTGGGGTCACATCCCAGAGAGCATAGGGACAAGCCTGCCACCAAGGATGAGGCTGTGGCACATCCGCAGCTGGCATCCGCTGGGAAGCAGAGATGGGGAAAGATGATTGGGTTCTGAGAACGGTCACGGCTGCGACCAAAACACGCAAAACACTGATCTACCGGGGAGGTACCCCTGGGACCTGCAGCTACCTGCTAGATTTTCTGCTGTTAAGGGCTTACTAGGCATTCAGTAAATGACAATCATCTACTTAATGAGATAATTCATTGTTCTATTGTGCAGCATACACATCTGACATCAGGCTGGAAGAAAGGAGTCAATGATGCAGCTTATGAGAGCTCTTTAGCAGATTTGGAATTAAATACTGTATCATGATGTCTGAGCTGCTGTGGCTAGTCAAGTCTAGTCCCACCAGTGATCTGACAGTGTCTGCATTCTTAAAAGTGCATGAAAACTGAAGTGGCAAAGTTTGCAAGTGATGTAACATCATTTGGAGTGATCAAACTTACTGTAAAGAATTAATTAGAGAAGATTTCACAAGACTAAGAGCGGGAAACACAATCACAGAGGAAACTTAGTGTTGACAAATGTAAAATAGTGTCTATAGAAAGAAATTTGTGAGTCACTGTGATAGTTTCATGCAACCATCAAGTCACTGCTCAGTGGCAGGCAAAAGGGCACACAATATTAGGAATTATTGGAAGGGAACACAGAACAAAGCAGAGGATCTCATTATGTCAGATCCCTGGCATACGTCCACCCTAAATCCAGTTTTAGGCCAAGCATCTTAAAATGGTCAAAGGAGAATTAGACAAATAGAAGACTGACAAGCAAAATGGAACAGCTTAACTACATGGAGAGACAAACTAAACTAGCGCTCTGCAGCCTGCAAAAGAAATGACTCAGAGAGGACATACTAAAGGGCAACAGAATCACAAGTATTAGCCAGAAGAAAAGGGAATAGCTATTCATTATTTTCCATTACACAAAAGCTGTGGGGACTAAAGTTAAAATGAACAAGTTCTTCAGAAAAAACTGGCTATTACAATGCAAGTGCAAGCTGAAATCGAGTGAACAATGTCGCAGTGCTGTAAAGAAACAGAACTGTGGGATGCGGAAACCTGGCTGCAAGACATGGGATGTCATACTTCCACTACTCTAAATGCTGGTAAAGGTTCAGGAGCAGTACTATGCTGAGATTGTGGCACTGCCCTTCAAAAAAAACAAGCCTGGGTCACTTGGAGAAAGTTCAACAGCAAGCAAGAAAACTGTTGGTGATCTAGACAACATGATGTGTGAAAATAAACTCAAACAACAGGGGAAGGCTGAAGGGAGAGTCAAGTATTTAAGTATGTTTAAGGTCCCTGCAAAGAAACAGAAATAGACTTTTCATCCTCTCTATAGAATGCAAGAAATAGTGGGCCAATTTTGAAGAACAGATTCAACAAAGTTCTCAAAATGATACAGTAGTGAAGGAGTTCGACTGAAGAGGGTGTAGACGCTCCATAATGTAAACCTGTAAAATTATGCTAGATGAATGTAAGCACTGGTGCTGTAAGAACTACTCCAACTCAACAGAGCTGTTTCTACATTCATGTTTTGTAGGGTTTGTGCCCCAGGGCCTGTTTCCTCTCCAAGATGCACCAAGGCTCCACTCTGTCCTTTCATACAGTGCGGTAAAGTCTCAACACTCACTCCCATTTCCAAAAAGCCCTGAAATCTGCCACCTATAACCTGCAATGATCCCAAACTGAGAACAATTGTAGCTTACAAAGACATTACTTACGCCGTTCTTTGCTGCCAGCAGCAGGTATTTCAGACCTCTCTTTTCCTTAGGTTGCAGCCCCCTCATGTAGAATACTCCAAGATAAGCCTGTGCCTGCAACAAAACCACACGATACAAATCAGCCAGGATTTTCCCCCTTAATTACTCCAGTTCTTTTACTGATTTTGCAAGTTGCTCAAATGCCGGGGTTACTGCAGCAAGACGGGTGTGCTAAGTACCCTGCTTGCTGCAGAGCCTGCTGAGAGAAGGAGAGTCTGTCCTAGGAAAAATCAGTCTGACATGGTAAACACGAAAAATCACATTTCATCTATAGAACTCCAGTATATGTGCAGTTACATCACCGTACTAACACCGTAAGACTCAGAATATCGTTTCAAACCGCACTGTCGAAGTCAGAGCCGGAGAACGGCTCCTACCCGTGAGCTGTCCGTAAGATACAGCAGATGCACTTCCTGGAACAGTGTGCTACATGAGATACACTTACTGCCAGAACGACTGCCATTCGCAACACAAGATGGCACATGCCTAAATGCATCTCCTAAAGAGTGGGAAAGGAGGGCAGGGTACACAGATCCACACAGATGAATCATCTTGAAAAGTCACAGATACAAAATGAGGATCTGTTCTTACTTCAAGCAACTCATGGAAGTTCCTCCACCAAAGCAACCTGTACTCTTGGAATTGAGAGGAGATGAAACACAGAGCTACATTTTCAACTGCAAGTCAGTTTTCCTAAGCCAATGGTCTAATTTAGGTGTCTTTAACCTAAGAGCCACATTAAAAAGCCCAACAGCAAAACAGACAACCAATGCTGCTGACACAGTGGGTACCTAGTTGCCTCCCATGTGCAGGCAGGGCTGTCTCCCAAACACTGTCTGGACTATAAATATGTAAGAGGAATTTTGCTTCCAGTCCCACAAATGCTGCTTTCTAGGATGTCTTCTGGTACAAATCCTTTAGACAGGGTTCTCTGCTGACTCTCTCCTATGAATTCCCATGCTGTAGACACTAACCTCTGTAACCCCGGCCATAGCTGCTTGCTCCAGAAAAGTCACCGCCTTCTGATGCCTGTCCCATTCATTTTCAGGTCTGTGGCATAAGAGGTATCTAGCATAGCGGTACTGTGCCATGGGGTGACAGCTGCTGGCTGCGTGGTAGTAATAAAAAGCCGCCTGGAAAAACAGAAACACACTTGTGTGATTCAGGTAATACGTGCCCTCAAACCTGACATGACTCCCCTCTGGCCAGGACAAGCTTAACCTCTCTGTCTGGATCTATCATAAGCTACACACACTTACCCCAGCAGCTCTCCCCACACCTCCCCGCTGAAGAACACGAGATTAAGCGAGACAGTGGACTGTGACTATACGAGAGCCCTCCAACCACCCTGCCTTCTCTAGTCAAAACTCCCCGTGTTGAAGGGGATGGCACTGGGCCAACAATACCAAAGCTTACCCTGTGCCAACGGGGATCTGCACAATTACTCAAAACAAGCTGCCTTTGCAGATCTTTCCAGCTACAGAAGATGTTGACTACGACCAGCATGCACTAGGTGGCAGGCTGTAGTTAAGGTACCAGAACTGGATGGCTCAAGATGTAAAGAAACCCTCGGATGTGCAGTGGTGTTTTAAATACAGTAACATGACAGGTTTCTCCTTGGTACTCTCCTGGGTGTTAGTGGCACAGCCTGTGTACCTACAAGAAGACCTCAGAAGCTATGGGAAAGGGGATTTGAGTAGCACATCTCTGCTCTGAGGGGATCCATGACACTTAAGCCAGCACTGCAGACCTGCAGTTTCTGTTATTTCCAGCATTTTCTAATGAGACTTCAGACTGTCAAACCCATGCAAAAGGAGAAAAGCGCTTGTACACCCAACAAAGACCACTCTCCTGGTCTGTGCCGCACATATACAACCCTGCAAGCCGTGGGTACCTTTTCCAAGTCTTTTTCTGTGCCTCTGCCATGCTCGTAACACAGACCCACATTGAACTGGGCTTTGCTGTAGCCTCGATCCGCTGCCAGTTTGAAGCAGGTATAGGCTATCCTGTAATGCCCCGCTCTCATACTTTCAATCCCTGAGAAGAACACAATGTAAAGTCAGGGGAAAAGAAAATGGACAGAATGCAGCCTCAAATGAAGCAAGCTCCCCTGTGGCTACTGGGCCTTCCTTGGCACATGCCAAGTGCTCCGGTCCACTTCTGGCTGGCTCACCAACCCTCACTCACAGGAGCAAAGTTTCCTTAGGAAGAATGGCAACGCTGCGTTTTAGGAATTTTTCTAGTCTCACTGCAAAGAAGGATCACAGGCTAACACAACGTATGGCCCGCACAGAAGCGGCTCACTTTTTTAGTGCTGCAACTAGTGGTGTATATAGGGCAGGGTTTTTTTTTCTTAGATCATTGCATCTTCCTTCAGCTCTTCTTAGAGTTGCAATTCTGCAATTGCTTTTTCAGCTTGCCAGGAAGACTGAGATCTCGGACAATGAGAAAGGATACAAGGATATGACAGCTCGTGTTGCAAAAAAAGACAGAGATGGCTTAATTTCCAACTACAGATGTCAGAACAACAGTGCAGGCTTCAACCAAGCCTGGATTTAAATATGCTGATATAAATCAGGTGGCAGGATGGGACAAAGGGCAGTAAATCTCTCAAAGCACAGTTGAAATTGCTGAAAGGAGGCTTCAGCTTGGGTATATGCCATCTCTGCCTTCACACAAGACCTGCAACAATTTGGAGGTCCTCCAAAAAGAGAAATGTGTGGTTTAAGGACAAAACAAATCCAAGTCCACATTACCGAGGATATTCAGTGCAATGGAAATGTCAATCCGGAAAATCTGCTGCAATTGGAAAGCAGCTTCCTCTAAATGTCCTCGCTGAGCTGGGTCACCCTGAGGAGTTAAAGAAGAAAGCCATTAAGACAGCAAAAACATACAAACCCTATAGGAGATTCTTTCTTGGAAACTGAGCAGTGAGACACATTTGTACTGTACTACAGTTATCAAGAGGGTGACGTAATCTGGCGTTGTGTCCACAGAAAAATCTCCCTGTCCTACACAACCATCTAGTTAGGGAAGCTGTATGGATATTGCTCACCTCCACTCTGGCCGGGGAGCTTGATGTAGCCTCTCGGACATCATTAGACCTTTCAGAATTTAGCAAATGCCTGATACCACTCACAACTCCCCACACTTCAAAAGTAGCCCTTGTTTACCCTCCCATATCATGTCAACAGCACCAACAGTCTCTGCCAAACATGCACTGACATATTTGTACACACTTTACACAATTCAAGCTGAGCCCACACCGTGAGCTTACTGAACACTGCACACTCCTAATAAAATCCTGCACAGCAGAGACAATGTCTTTTCTTCCTCAGTAATGAATAGTATTTTTTACTTTACCGCAGCTCTGGGAGGTGGGAGGTGGATTAGCCTGGCCTGCAGCTTTAGCTTCCCAGCTTGCGTACAAATGTAGTGCCATCGAGTGGCAGCAGTACACACTGCACACCAGCTGAGATGCCTCCGCACCCAGGCGAAGTCACACACCAAAAATGCCCCTTGCCACCCAAGAGCTTTACCGCTCAGCCAGCTCTCAGAGCTGCTCACAAGAGGACAAGGCACAGACCAACTCCTTTCCTCTCCTAAGAACCTCCTGAGAGCTGCTCCACTACCTACGAACGAGCTAGAGACACTTCTTACAGGCCCTGCAGAAAGGGGCACCTCCCAGGATGGGCAGCTCGATGCTCAACCCCTCAGCAGATCAAGTGAATGCCTTTCTGGTGGGGGAGCAAAGGTCACTTCCATGTCAAAGAGAGGATCTCACTCTGTTAACTACTGAATTTACCTCCACTTTGTCCAAACTGTCCTTCAGCAATTGCTCAGCTGACTGATTTTTAAAATGGGGAATTGTCTGCACCTAAGACTGTGAATTGCAAGGAATTAGCAGGTTTAATCACAACAAGAACAGTAATATAATTCACGGCCTTGTGACTCTCAAGCTGACGTGCACTGTTTTCAAGCCCAAAGTGTCTCCCTCTCTATAACAGATAAGAGCCAGTCCTGATTTGCAGCTTTAGGAGGACTGACACCCCCTTCTCCAGTCATGGGTTGTCTGGTAAAAACCAAAATAGCAACAGCATGTAATCACCTAGTGAAAGATTGCATCAAAATGCAAATACACAAGAACAGACTGGTGCTACTGGATAGGGTAGTTTTTTATTGTTCGGGGGTTTGGTTTTTTTTTGCCATTTTCTTTCAGTGCTTCTCTACTAGCACCTCAGTCGCACAGACACCATAAAGAATGGGGATGCCTATTTGTAGTTCCTGGAACTTTGCTCTGGCTAAAGCATAGGGCAGCATATCACGTCTCTCTTTCTCCTAGCCTCCAGCTACGCAGGGCAGAAAACAGTTGTGTGTGTGAGTGGATTGCTAAGGCTGGGCTTGGGATCCCATGGAGATATCCTCCTGTAGGGAAGGGTCTTCAGGTGCAGGCGGAGGGTGCTAAAAAGGAAAGCTTACCTTTGGAGTGCAGAGAACTGTCCCCACGCTGGAGTTCTTGGAGATATGGAATTCTCCTACATTAAAAAAAAGAAGAAAAAAGCAAGTTTAAGCAATGCTGTATCTTCAAATGCTGTATCTTCACCTCTTCATCCTGTTCCCATCCTCTCTACTCCACAGCTCTTTCCTAGAGGACTGGTCACCTGCCCAGCCAGGGACATTAAGAACAGAAGTGATGCTGACCAATCTGACCTTTGTATAAGCAACAAAGTGCCACATGAATACAGTCCTGTAAGCTGCAGCTGGCTAACACACCTCCTCCAGAAAGGCCCCCAATCTTGATCTGAAGACACCAAATGGTAAAGAATCTCCCGCTTCTTCTGCAGGTTTGTCTCACCAACTTGTAATCGCTGCTTTAAACCTCTGTGCTTCATTTCAAATGAAAATACATCTGGTTTCTGCTCACAGGCACTGGCTCTTCTAGGCTTTTTTTTCCTCTTTACTAAAAAGCCCATTCTCCTTTTGAAAGTCCTGATACGACTAATCAACCCCTCTTGATTCTAGTCTGTGATTCTAAACAGACCGTGCTGTTCATGTCTTTCAACTGAAGTACTTTTCTGCCCGAGTTGATTAATTTTATGACTTTTTGCCACTATTCCCGAATCTTCAACATTGTTATTGAAGTGCGGACCTTCTCACCAGTGGCACAGGAAGGGTAAAATTGCCTCATTATTCGAATCCGTAACTGCCTAGTTTGCATGTATCAGAATTGTGCTCCTATTCCCATTGCCCGGGGCATCACACCAAGATCTCACGCTTAGGTGCTTGCCTCCCTAGCTCCTTTTCCAGGTAATTTCTTTCCAGGGTACAGTTCTGTTTCTGCAAAGGGGATGATGAGACACGCTATTCTGGCTGCCTCGGATGCAGGCTTAGGTTATCACCCCAATGTGCCCCACTCGCTCATCGCTGCCCTCCTTAGATACGCTGGCACAACCACGTGTTCAGCCACTATCTGACCAGGTTCAATCAGAATTATCTAATGAAAAGATCTACAGCAAAAGCTAAGCCACCTTGCTCTTAACAGAATTGTGCTGGAAGTGATTACACAGGCATTTACGCCAGCTACTCTAAGAGGATGGTGACCTCCAGCAAAGAGGACGAACAGGGAAGGGCTGACTGAGGCCAATTTTTTTTAACCTGAATCACCATAAGCAGCTGGATCCCACCGGGCACCTAACACCAGGTGCTGAAGCCTGGATCACTTCAAGCCAGCGCTGATAACACAAGAAGGAGCTGCGCCCTCCCCGTGTCCCCCCGTCTCCCTGCCAAGCTGTGTGGCTGCAGAGCAGGGAGCTAATATGAGTGAAAAAAACAGTCTTTTGTGGGCCCAATTCCTTGATTTCTGGCACTCACAAGCACTTGTGCTGGCACAGTGGCAAAAATGAGCGTGCAACAGGCAAGACTGCTTATTGCAGTGTTTGCACCGTCTTACAACGCACATGAAGCCCTGGCCTATGTTCCAGCTGCAGCCTCATTATTCCCAGATAAACAATTCCCCTCTAGCTGTATTAAAATGTATTTTATCTGAACAAGCCCCACTCACCCAACAAGCAAGATCGCCATGGAAAACACAATTTCTATTCATCATTCCATCAAAAGTAATGTAAACTACGAATTTATTAGTTGTGCTTTACATTTATTTTCAGATCAGGCATAAAATTATCTGATCTTTCTCACCATAAGGCTCTATCTCTTGTTCAGGTATCTCCCTCCTGATGTAATTTATTTTTTTGCCATACTTACAACAGTAAATCTCACTGAAGAAAATGTCTATATTAGAAATGCTCCCAACTATTTGTTTAAACAAAACTAGTACATTCATGCTTTCAGGCCACTTTATATTTAGCATAGACATCTACTCCTAAATCAGAGCTTCATTGGTTACTGAGAAAACATGCTGTAAATTGGACAAACCATTACCCCGTGAAAAATAAACAGAAACTAGTGCTGAATTTTATCAGCTTGCAAAACGGTTGCCTGCCGCTCTCCCACTCCCTCCTAACCCAAATCCCAGTAATCTCCCTAGATTAGAGTTACCACTCCCAAAGAGCGTAAGGTCACTTGGAAGAAAACACAGGGACCAACCGATCCTGACACCCAGCTCCATCTCCTGAAGAGCTAGATTAATGCATTCTCTCAGAGCTCACCTTTGAGGCCAGGCAAGCCTCAAATCAAATCTCTTCACAGCTATCCTGACTTTTAAGACTCGCCTGTTTCAGAGCAGCTGCCTCAATACCAGGCACACAATCTAAACACATCGCTTAGGCTCCTTCAGCAGTAAATAGAGAAATAAAAGCACCCCCTGGCAGCAAAGAATCCCCTCCCAATTCAGCAGAATGAGACAACCAGTTCAGATTAACCTTCAACCTGACGTTAGTTAATACAAATTCACCCCAACTGTTTGTTTACTTCCCAAAGAATGGTCAAGCAGAACTTCAAAGGAACTAGACTTTGAACAAATTAATTGCTATATTGCACACACAGATCCATGTTAAATTATTCTTCAGGTTTTATGTTCAAAGCAGACAAAAGCTGGGAATACCACAGCTGGAATTTTCTGTGCAACTTTACTTCGACTTTTTCAAACATGTGCTATGATGTAACATGACTCTGCATCCTTTTTTCCATGCAATCTTGCAGCTTTCAGTGTACTGGATGCCCAACGCTCACATATTCAGCAGCTAATAAATATTTTGTATTTTCCCCGCTGTTCATCCTGTACTAATCAAATGTTGCTCAAAGCTAGCTCCAAACGAGGAATCAATAATCTTCTCATAGACAGTCTAGATTGCTCATCCCAAAACATCCAAACGCTTCACGAGAATGAATTCACAACAAGAGCTGGACAAAATCCAGGATTTCTTCCTCATGGAAAATTTTAGTGTTTCCAATTGGTTTCACCGTGCTTTGAAATGAAAACACGCTTTCGAAATGTCTGTAATCTCAGAATTGAAATAACGAATTTTACAGTTCTGCCAGGGGTAAAATACAACTCCCCAGGGCAGCATTCAGCTGCTATAACACTGAGACTGGCTGTAATCACCCGCTCGTTCAATATGTGCCTTTAACTTTCGGCAAAAAAAGCTTCGAGTGAAGCACGAATTGCATGAAAAAAATAGGATGCGATCATGCAGCTCAGGATTTGCTGATAGTAATATCCAGAATGCTATTTGCAGCAACTTTTAAATGAATTTCCTAAAGTTTTCTTTTTAAACACACTAAAAGTAACAGATTCTATCATAATGTGTTACTGGAATGGCTCATCTGCAAAGCTGGGATGTTTGGATCCATCACAAAGATCTTTGCAACTTGAGGTAAGGAAGTAGCTGACAGCAACAGCAGATTGTACGCATAGACCAGCACAAGCAAGTCTGGAAATCAACTGAAACACAGAAAGAAAGGGTGAGGACGCGGAATTCTCTCTATACAGTCCTTTGCCATTGCTGGCAACAGCAAACTGGAGAAGTGAAGGTACATTCTGCTCCACTCCGAGTTCTGGAGGTCTGTTCTCTAATGGCAAGACTTTGCTACCAGATTCCCCTGCATCATCTGCCAGGCGCCTGTCCTTCCCCTCCTTCTGCTCTCCCCATCTTCTTGCTGCTTTCTGATTTAGCCAGCCTCATTCTCTTTCGGTAGCTAAACACCAGAAAAAAAAAAATAAAGCCTAAATCTCAGGCAGCTTTTTCTGTAGAAAGTAAAACATACTCTGAGAGAAAGGTATCACCAAGCTTCATTTTACAACTTTCCACAGCAAGATTCACAGGACTTCTCACGTTACAAAACTATGCCTTTTTTCAGACTCTTCAGTGAAAATTACTGAGTCTCTTCACCCTGACTCTTCTCAATAAATTCCCACAAAATGGATGTACAGGATAATGTGAGAATGTAACTTGAGGACTTATGTATTGAGCAAAATCAAATTATTTCTGACATATATTATCTCTGACAACTGACAGTTGTAGATGCTTGGGCAGAAAGTGTAAGGAACAAGGATTATAAAGTCACGCTTTTCCTGGCAGAACTTTCCAGCAATCAGCTGCTCTGTGATCTTCTGAGCATGAGGTTTTGGCTGGACCAATTAAGTTTAATTTGAATGTGCAATTTTACCTAATCACTTCTTGGAACCCATTTATACTTCTGGCCTGTAGCAATGAGTTCCCCGATTTACCTGTGCCCTGGTCAAACATGTACTGTCTTTTGCCTTTTTTTTCAAACTCACTACCTGACCATTTCAGTGCTGCCTATTAATATGCGTATCATGAAAAATATCGTCGCTACTCACTTTCCCTCAACACTTTCAGTTTCACTAGCACACCCTCTGCCACTTCTTTTTTAAGCTGAAAAGTCAGTCTCTATTTGTATGTAATTGTCTCCTTGTCATCCTTTTCTATGCCATTTTTGTCACTGTTAAGACGGAATGTCTTTTCTTTAAGTGTTCAAGCTGTGGCTGCATCGCAGACTTACACAAACCTACAGTACTGTCTTGTCCTCAGTTCCTTCCCTTACAATAATTAACATTTAATTGGCCTCACTGCTGCTGAGCACTGACTTAACCTTATCAAAAACATATCCATGGTGACTTTAAATGTTCCCTCTGCAATATAATTATTAATTTGACACTCCTCATTCCGTATGTGTATTTACAGTAACATTCCCCTGGGTATACTAATTTAACCTACCTTGGGATTACCCTGGTTTTAGTTCTTTTGTGTAATCTTTTTGCTGTGACTTTCAGGTTTCACTGTCCTGAATAATTTTGTACCATTTCTGTCACCTGACTTGTCATCTCTTTTTTCCAAATCGCTGCTGACTGTGCTGAACAGAAGAGGTTTCAACAAAGGACTTAGAGGAATCCACCAGTAAATGCTCTCCATTGTGAAAACTATTTCTTGTACTTTAAGGAGTTACTAGTCCAACAGTGGCCTCTCCATCTTCCCTCACATCAGCTTTATTTCTCCAGACAGCTTTGTTTTAGGTTCTGGCAGAAAGATTTTCTGAAAGCTAAAAGCTGGATAATCTTGCTCCACAAGCCTGTTGACTCCTCCAAAGAACTCTTAATAGATTTACAACTCTCTTAAATCTCTGCAATGAAGCAAGCTGGCCTGAGAAATGGCTTCCTAAATCCTTCCAAGACCTTTGATTCTTTGATATAGCACACTTATCCAGGTATCTAACATCTCTATTCTATAATGCAGTTTCTATCAACTCAGAATTACCTTTTTTGCAGTTCTACCGATCAAACCACCCCCCCTTTTTTAAAAGCCAGTGTCCAATTTGTCAGTGTTCATTCTTCTGGTCATACAGCAGATTTAAGCACTGGATTACATATCATCATTAGAGTCTCAGCAATTTCCGAGCTTCTGAAGAACATCTGAACAAAGAGCATGTGGCCTTAGTGACTTGCCACTGTTCAATTTATCAGTTTGCCTAAAAGCTCTTCCTATTGACTCTCAGTAGGAAACCGTTTGTCAGACACAGACACACGTTCACTCCTGAACGTCCAGCTGTGCCAACTGAAGGCAGCACTGTCTCCACTTATTCCCCACCACTTCTCCCAGAGGTCCATGTCCAGTAATCTGCCAGTCAGGCAGTGTGTTTGAGTGCTTCTTAATATGCTCCAGGCAAAAGCAGATGGGTTAAACAGTCTAATTGGCAGTTTAGGTAAATTAACCTGGCTGTTTTCCTGGAGCTAATTAGGAGACATGGAAACAAAATGCTCCATTTGCCAACTGATGGGAATGGTAACCTCTGGCAGGAGATGGGTTTGATAAGCAGTGATGGGCAGTAGCTTAAATCAGCACAGAAGAAAGTCAAAGATCTGGAAGAAAGCAAAGAATGGGAAAACCCTCTGACCTTTTCTGCAACACCTTACATCATCTCATCAAATCTGTAGGCTGGCTTTTTTATGTGCCTCTTCTACACCATGATCATACGTTGTCCCCCTTTCTACCGGCTCCAGCAGGCTTCCTTTTCTAAGAGTTTTCCTAAAGTCATTATTAGTGTCATTAGTCATTAGTGAGCAGCCCTATTGGCGGCCTCATCTGACCTTCTTTGATATGACTTTAAATTTAACATGTTAAGACATGCTTTCCTGGAAGAGACTTCATTTTTTTTGAGGTATATCTTCCCTTTTTTTACAAAACTCATTTTAATAAGAACATCTTTGATACTTCTTTCCACTGTCTTATCTACATCATGAGCACTTGGAAATACACCCTCACCTTCCAGGAATAAAATAATTCCTTTAATTTCACACCAGGTACACAAGTCTCCCAGATCACTGGTACACTATTTGCCTGAATCCTGCTGACTACAAACATTTGTCCAGAATAAAAGAACAGGAACTGGATGCTGCAATCACGTCGCTAAGGCAGACCAGTATTGGTAAGGCCGATGCCACCTGCACAGGCTCTCCCCTGCCTTCAGCAGCTTTTTTCCTGCTGTCTCTGGACTCCTGATTCGTCTCTCTGAAGTTCTTTCCACTCTAACCCATCTCCTCAAGTGTCAATAAATACACTTCTTGGCTCCTAGCTTTGCCCTGGGGAACTCAGACTCAGAAGTCCTTCTGCCACAAGTATCCTGCCCTGCAGCAGCACATTGCACATACCTGCTTCTGCCCAGGGCTGGTTCTCTCCTTGCCCTGAGGGGATGCCTGAGGAGGAGTTCTCTGATACAACTTCTGGACTTGCTTTCTGCAGGAAGCAGGACCCCAGCTGTGCACTGGGAGAGCTGGTTGAGGTTTCAGTCACCCCTGAAATACAGAGCACAAAACAGGTCCCATTAGCTGTGCAGTGTCTGCTTTAGGAGACAACACCATACAGTGCATCTAGCCAGTGTCCTTCTCTGCTCTGACCACAAAGCCAAGCAGGAGGAAAGTTCAGG
Organism: Vanellus vanellus; assembly: GCF_965231255.1. NCBI lineage: Eukaryota > Metazoa > Chordata > Aves > Charadriiformes > Charadriidae > Vanellus > Vanellus vanellus. The sequence goes on from NC_138918.1 coordinate 20,233,873, forward strand.
GAGCAGAGTCCTGAACAGAAAACAAAGGTAAGGAAATGTGGGATGCAAAGTGGGATTGCACCAAATTGTTAAGAAACAGCAAGATTCCCCTGACAGATACCAGGCCTCGCTCTCCCCAGAGAGCCCGAAAGCTGGTTTTCAGTTTCTCACAACAGCTCTCTTCCAGTCTTAGTTAAGGTATCAGGAGGTGGAAATCCTGTCCTCCCATAACCCCTTCTCACAAGCCAGAGCTGCTAACCTGTCCGCTGAGAGGGCAACGAAGAAAGCCAGAGAGACCTGTGCTCTCTCCTGGCATCCGGCAGCGGTGTCAGCCACGAGATCTGTCTGACCAGCTGCAGAAGCAGTGCGCCGAGTGCTCCCTGAAGAAAAGCAGGCACAAGTCAAGGAACGCAGCCCCAACACCCTCTTTCTCTCCCGTTTCCATGCGGCAGCTTGTCCACAGCTCCATTTCGGGGAGCCCTCCCACCACAGCTCCCCTCCCTGGGGGCTCCCGCAAGTGCCCACACACCTCCCATCCCCTTTCACCCCCAAAAGGTCTTACGGCGACATCCCTCCCTGGCAGGGGCACCCAGCTGCTCCTCACCCAGGTGACTGCCTCCAGCACGGAGTAACGGGGCACCAGGCCGGGCAGGGGCTGCTGCCTTCCTCCTCCTTGTCCATCCTGACGACCGGGCGCTCTAAAACAACCAGAAAACACCGTGAAGCCAGAAATCGGCCCTCAGCCCCACAACCCCCAAGCAGCCACCTGAGGGCAGGGGGTCACCCCGCTCTCGCCGCAGACCGGCGCCGCGTCCCGGCGGGCTAGGGCCGCACTCACCGCTGGGGGCTGGGGCCGCGGCCGTCGGTGGGCTCGGCGGCGGGGCCGGCGGCGCAGGCGGGTCGGGCGGGGGGCGGCCAGCAGCGGCCCAGGCCGCGGCCCAGCAGCAGCCGCCACATCCCGCCCGCGGGACCATAGAGAGGGCGCGCGTTGCCGAGCGACGGCGGCCCGGACCATAGAGAGGAGGCAGCGGCCGAGGGGATCGGCTAGTCCCGGCGGGCTTCCTGCCGGGGGCGGCGGCGGCCCCAACAACCGGGCTACGGGGAGAGCGGAGCCCGCACGGGGAAAGCACCGAGGAGCGGCTTCAGGCGGCCTGAGCCCGTCAGGCGGGCGGGGATAGAGCGGCGCCATACCATAGAGAGGAGCTAGAGCGGCGCCCGGCGGAGCGCGGGAAGGGCCGTGCTGTGGGGCTGAGAGGCGCCGGGTGAGCCCCGGGGGTCCCTCTGTGCGTGGGGGTCCCCTGTGGGCCCAGCGGGTGCTGAGGGGGTTCCCTAAAGGCTCGGGGGGTGTCCCTTATAGGTTTGGGTTTTGTCCCGGGGAGGGTCCCTGGGGAATCCCCTGCAGGTCTGGGGGATGAATCCCCCTGGGAAAGCACAGGGAGGCCGGGGCAACTGGTTGTGCTGCAGGTTTGGGGTGTCTGTGAGGAGAGCCTGAGCCCAGAGCTGCGCCCTGGGGGTGAGGACTTACAGTGTACGTACCAAATTAGTAGTGGGAAGTGCTGAAGTATACGTGAGCCTGTGATTGCCTAATAAGTGGTGCCTTTTCCTGATCCAGAATGGCCTGCAACAGCGGGGCAGATGGGCATTTGAGTGCTGTAGTGGGTTAGACATGAAAAAAGAGTGTACTGCGAAGTACTTTTCTTATAGCAAAAAACTAATTTCAGGTGTGATAAGAAACTCAGTCAGTTAATCTTCCTGTAACCAGTGATGGGATTAATTATCTTTGGGAAATGGGTATATAAGCGAAATATTTGTGAATGGGAATGTGTAAAAAAATGCATTAACATGCAGTTATGGTTTGGGTTGTGTATGAACCTGCATCCACGTCTTGTCGGCAGTCAGCGTGACTTTGTGATTGATGGTGCTCGCAGAGGCCTGCCGTGGCTTACATCTGCTGTATATCTGTGTGTTTGTTTCAACGGTGTTGCAACAGGAGATGGCAGAGTTCCCAACCGAGAGCGTGGCATGCCAGTGTGAGAAAAAGATATGCTTTATGTTCTCCTTACCCTAGTGGTTACCTTCAGAAGTATGGGTATTGCTGCCCCGTGCTCATTCCAGCTGAATGGTGTACATTCATGTTTATTTCTTCATTCCATAGGTGCAGAAATTCTTGGTCATTCTGGCAGATTGTCTGTTTTTTCCACAATATGGTTTTCTCTTTGCTGGTAATTCCTGTTACGAACTCGTAGTTCTTGTTCAGTATTATCTGTGTTTTATGCTTGGCTGGTGGCAAGTTTAGCTCCAAGTGTGGCTTTCCAGGAGATACATAATCACTCTCTTTCATCAGCTTAAATGCTCGCTTTAAACTACAGAATTTCTTCTGGTTTTCCATAGCTTTTATATTTTTGTAGTGTCATATGGGCACAAATCCTTTATCCTTTTCACCCCAGATTTGGTTAATATCTTAATTACAAAGTCATTTAGTTGTCTGTTTTAGTAAATGTGTCTGTAATTGTCTCATGTTAGTAGGGTGGTATTTCCTCAGCTACTACAGTTTGTTTGGGGATGAAAATTACATGCAAAATAGAAAGATCAGCATCTCTACTCTATAATCTTGTCTTAATTTTCTCGCTCATCAAGTTGATATCAGTAATTAATGCTCCAAAAACTTAAACTGTGTTTGTTGGTATTGGTTCATCCAAGATCTCCTTGGCTAATCACTGTATTTTTAATGCTGTTAGTTGTAGTTTCCTTTCAAGTCCTCAGCCATTTGGTGTGCAATACTCTCTGTCTTTTCTACAACTGGGAAGTCAATAGCAGAGCTAAACTCTTTTGATTCATATCATGAGGGTGCCACAGGAGTTGAACAATGCCTGTTGTGCCATTGCTGTGTGTATGTGTCGTCTACTCTGGAGAAGGAAAATAGCCAAATGAGGATGAGACAGGAGGGGGATTCTGAGAGACGAAGAAGGGGACTGTCCAGAGCAAGAGCAAAGCTGAGGTAGTAAAGATCAGAGATGTAGGCTGGCGTGGAGTAACGTGGCTGAAGGAGTAGATGTTGTAGAGAGAAATGACTTGAGCTGTGCAGGTGGGAGGACAGCACGTTCTGCTTCTTGTGTCCTTCTAGCTCAGCTAGTTTGTGTCCTTGCAGCTTACAGTCAGAGGGAGGAACAGACATTGAGAAGGAAGAGGCGATAAGCCATAAGGAATTGCTGCAGGTGCAGGGTGTCTTGCTACAGCTTTTCTGACTGTTGGTGGTGGGGTTTTGTTCCATGCACCCAAGGGTGCTGAGGAAAGTGGCCGATGTCATTGCAGGGCCACTTTGAAAGGTCACAGTAATCAGGAGAGGATTCTGATGACTGTAAAAGGGCAAACATCATATGCTCATTCAAGAAGAAGAAGGGTTGGGCAACTCTGAAACAGTCTATTAGCCTTGGTCTGTGGGAGGTGATGGTACACCTTCTCCTAGAAACTTTATTTTAAGCACATAGAAGAAAAGAAGGTATTTGGGAACAGCCAGCATGGATCTGACATAGGCAATCATGCCTGACCAACCTGATTGTGATGGGACTGGCTCAGAGAACAAGGGGAGAGTAGCGGGTGGTGTTTACCTTCACTTTAGCAAGGCCTTTGACATGGTCTCCCATAGTATCGTCTTACCAAGCTGGTGAGGTATGGATTGGCTAAATGGACTACAAATTGGATGGAAAATTGCCAGTATTGTTGGGCTCAGATGATGGCGATCAGTGGGCTAGCACACAGAGTGTACAAGAAGAGGCTGAGAAAACTCTGTTATCACACAATAATTTTAGGAAAAGAAATACTTTGCTCTGTAGGGAAATAAATACTGTGATCCTTAAGAAATGTGTTTATTTTGGTGGAAAGAGGAAACCAGACTGGTGGTAGAAAGCAAGTTAAAAACGAACATCGAAGTTCTAGGAGGTTATATACATTCTGAAGTCTTTTAAAAACCTTGTAATTGAAAGTAGTCTTTTATTCACTGGTTTAAACACTCATTAATGCCGGTCCCCTTTAAAGTCCAGACAAAATCAGCGTATCTCCAAGTTCTTGATTATGTCTTTGAGGCACGTTTGCCACTGGAACTTTATTCCCTGGGTGCTGGAGCTGTTTCCTCTTGTCTTGTACAAGTCATCTTCTGGTGAGTCAGGTTTCCATATGCATTTTTCTTTTTCTGAACAAAGTAACTTAGAAGAACATGTAAGCTTTGACACACAACAGTGTTTTTTTCCCTAAAGCCAGAAGTTTATGGCTAAAAAATCCCACCATGTGACTTTGACCAAGTATACTTGAAACATTGTAATTACAGATGATCTAGTTTCACAGCTCAGAGACAAAGAAAATGTGTTTGGTTTACTTTATTAGATTTCTTATAATATGTTCATACAAAAACAAATGTGCATATACACACTCTGTCAATACTGCCAACTGCAATTTATTAAGTTTTATAAATTTTTTCCACTAAGTCACTGTATTGTTAAACAGACATTGAATGCAGGATCAATGCTAGAGATGGGAAGACTAAATTTCAGAGTAAACAATCTCATCTTTCTCTTAATAAGTTTATAAGGGACATTTTTGAGGAAGTCTTAATTAATCATAGACCTAAAACCTCTCTTGATGCGGTTGTATTTTTCTAACAAGAAAATAAGAAAGGGAAGGTATTTGGGTGTAAGCTGTAGCTTGTGCTGCCATTTCACTCTTCTCTGACTGCTGCAAAGCCCCTCAGTCAGTCATTGTAATCCAGAGCTGGAACTGGGAGTGCGTTTTGGGGATATATCTTGTTGCTTTGTGATGAACTCGGAGGCCCTGGGAGAATCTCGTGGTGTTGACAGCCCCTGACAGTAAATGTCACATGAATTCGGAGGGAGCTCAGAGCCTTCTGGTGACTGCTATGAGAAGAGACATGATGACAGAAAACCTGATTGATGAGCCATGCCACAAGTACAGGGAGCGCTGTGTGGTGATTGCCTATAATTGAATGGTCCATGGAAGTTATTTCTGGGTTTCCTATGAACGGTGACATACACTCCAGAAGTGTTTTCACAGGGGAGGCCTGCAGATTTTAACCCTGGTACTCAGCAACTCCCTGTTAACGCAGCGTTAACAGACTTTAAAACTTAATGGGCTGTTTCAGCTTCATGCCTGGTATAACAGTTAAACAAATGACAACCGGAGATGGTCAGTCATGCAATTACCTTTAGAAACGTTCCTTTGACAGCTTTTGCCTCCTCTTTTTAGTGCCATCTTGTTGTGGCTTGGCTCTGTGATCTGACAACGCGGGGATGTTGATTATCAAGGTTCTTCCCGACTCTGACGATGCGCTCCTCTGACATGGGTTTGTCGCAGCCATGCTAAGCACAGCGGTGATGCTCCTGGCATTAAGTGGGAATGTGAGATGTCGTAGCCCACTCAGCCAGCAAAGCATCTGCTCGCACTGACCAATTAAATTGGCTTCTCTCTCATTAAAAGCCTTGTGCAGGCTCTGGTATGTCACAGATCTTTAAAATCTCCATTATGAATTCCACTTTCTTCTGGGTATTTTTAGCTTATACTTGAAGAACTGATTATTGTCTCTTGCACTTAAACATATCAATTTCGGCTCCAGAGACATCTCCTCTGGGCCACATTCAAAGACCTGAGCTGACTTGAACTACTGAATCTGTAGGGAGGATTTCAACACAGCTCTAAGCGCTTGGACGTTGGAGCCATGCAAGGAGGAAAAGGGAGAGAAATTCAAGCCCTCCCCCCCTTCCCTTTGGTAAGTCAGGAGCACATCCCTTACAGATTTACTTGGTTGTGCCAATTTAATGTGATTTCTTCTGAGGGCCAGGAACCACTCAAGGAAGGCTGACAGGTTTTATCAACAGAATGGAAACTGAAGTGATAAGGTGAGAGTTATTGACCTGATAACTAACAAACAGAAAACTTCAGTGTCCCTCAAGCTAAATATTGCACTCAGCAGGTAAGTAAGAGATGGCAACAGCTGTGGTCTTGTCACTGAGTGAGAGTGTGTTTTAGTGTAGAGGAGCAGGAGGTGAACTGTGAAAACAAACACGTTCAGTTTGCTACAGACTATTTCCCTCTATTACTTTTAATGAGAGCTAAACTCCAAAATGCACAATGGGGCAATAATATTTTAGATAGAAGGAACTCTTTGTACAGCTCCTAAATTCTAGGCACCCGGTTGCAATTAAAACGCTTGCTTGCTTATTATTAATAGCTCGCCAGTAGTTTAAGGCTGTTATCAGGTATGGGACCAATTGGTACGAGTGTCTGCACAACTGAATGAAAAGTAGCGCTGTCCTTGAAGGAGCTGAGTTAACAAACCGAACCCACAATTCTCAGAGGAGTTTGAAAAATGAGAGAAATGTAAAAAGATGAGAGGAGCTGTGTTAAAATGCATCGCTGTAGAGGCTGGCAAGCAACATGGCTGGATTGCCATAGTCAGGTGTTAGTAAATGCTGCCTAAGTGCTTTTTTATTTATTTTAATTCCGAAATTGTAGCGTGGGGAGGGCAGATGGGAAAGGAAGCAGAGGCTGAATGAATCTTGATTTAGAAGCAATGGACACAAAAAGTACTGCAAGTACAGCAGGCTTTTGTTCCTCCTTTTTACCATTATATTTTTTTCCTGAAAACATGCTGGGATTGTGTATGAAACCTAGCTGTTACAATTCTCACACATCCCTTGAAATTCTTGTCTGACAGAATATGAAGGCTTCTGCAGCTGAACAAAAAGGCATGTGACAGAGTACTTATACGATGTCCGTCTCCCCTTTCTGGCAGCTGGCCCGCTCAGTGCAATCGGGAAAGACAAATGGCAAGTGATCACTTCCTATTCAACTTCTGCATGCTAACTTTGTTTTTAGAAGGCAGCAGTTTTGTACTTCTTACCATGTTTGTCATTCTGCCATGTGTCCTTTCTCTTACCTGTTACAGTTTTGGGTTTTTTTTTTGAGGTGAGGCTACCAGAACTGCACTTAGGATTCGAGAAGCAGATGCACTGTGAATTCATACAGTGGCAAAGTCATACTTTTCTCTCCTAAGAATTCTGAACCTTTGATTTTCTTTTTTTTTTTTTTTTTTTTGACTGCTATTGAGCAATGAGGTGATATATTCATGGAACTAGCTATTATAATGTCAAGATGCATTTCCTAAATTCTGCAAACTACTTCAGAGCCCATCACTCTGTGTGTAAAGTTAGTGTTGCTTTTCGTGGACAGCCAGATTGTAGTTGTCAGGGCTGAAATTTATCTTCCACTTTATCATTGGGCTGCTCTGTGTCATGAGATCTTTGAGTTTTTGTAGTAAATATTATCCTAATTAATTTAGTTTTTATTGGAAATCTTCACTATTCCACCTACTTTCCAGATCACTTCTGAACACATTGAACGCTGTGGACCTTAATCCCCATGGGACTCCACTGATGATCATTTTCCACTGTGAAAACTCATCCTTTAGTCTTATCTTCTTTTTCAAATATTAAACTATTATTTAACTCTGGGAGGTCCTTACCTGTAGTCCCCAGCTGTGTAGTTTATTTAAAAGCCTGAGGTTTCTGGAAGATTGGGGTGAGTTGGAAATACGGGGAAAATTTCTCAGCTGGATCTCTGTTATTTACATGCTTTTGACTCCTTCAAAGAATTCCAGCAGATTTAGGAGGCTCAGATTCCTTTTACAAATGTCATATTTACTTTTCCTTAATGCGTTACTTTTATTCATGTATTCACTGATTCTGTTCTTTACTTCAGCCGATATGACCAATACGGACATTAGATCTGTGGTTTCCCGAACTGCTGCTAGATTTGTTTTTAAAAACTGATTTCTTATTAGTTACCTTCCAGTCCTTTGATAATTGCAGCATTTTTCAGCAAAAGGTTACATGCTAAGCTCAGATGATTCATTTTTAACATTCTGTAAAAATCTTGTACGATTATCATCTGCGCCCAGTGATACGTTGTTATGAATTTTGTCTGGTTTGTAATCTACTCTTAACAACCTTAAGACAAGCTGTCTGTGAATGCCTTCTAAACAAGATGCTGGTTTCGGAGCCTCTCCAAGATTCTCCAGGTGAACAGAGATTTTGAAAAAAAGAGTTTGGGATTTTTTGTGATGGCATTATCTTTTCTGAGTGCTTCTTTCATACCTGTATAGCTCGCTGGCTCTTGCAAGCTCCTTGCTCTTGATGTGTTCAAGAAGGATTTATTATGTTTTTTTTTATTCCTTTAGCAAACTGCTTCTAAACTCTTTCTTCAGTCTATGTTACTGTGCTCTTACATTTAGTCTGCCAGAATTTATGTTCTTCTTAGTTTTTCTTTTTCAGACACAACTTCAGCTTTTTGCAGGATACCTTTTAACTTCCAACAGCCTCCCTGATCCTGCTGTTTTATGATGCTAGCTTTTTGTTTTTCTCTCAAGTCTTTTTTGACAGGTTATATGTATTTGCTTTGAGCCTCCAATATAGAATCCTAAAATAGTCTACCTGCCATCTGAAAACATTTTACCTTTCTGGCTGCCACTCTGAGCATTTTTTTAAACAAATTTCCTCATTTTTGAATTCTCTTTCTCTGAAATCAAGCACAACCACTGCATTTGCCAACATTTCTTCATTTCAGAGTGTGCAGTCATGAATTAGGTAAAAGGATTAAGGGTTTTGGCCTAGCCCAGTGTCTAGGAAGGCTAGAAATACCAGCCATTAACATTTCACTAATGTTAATTTCACTGATTTCATTAACTGAGAAACAGGGAAGTGGTTTGTCAGGGCTGGAGATGGTGGGAATTCCTGCCCTGGAACATCAGCTTCTCTCTCCAACCTACAAGAGATAAAATAAGAGGTAATTGGGGGGGGGGGGGAAAGCAACCTCGGATGATTTGTCACCACATCACTGAAGTTTGATACTAACTAGCTTCGGTGTTTTTGGGCAGAAGCCGTCTATGCTGTGCTGGTGGGAACCACAGTGAGACAGCAGAGTCCTCGTGACAATGTCCAGTTCTCACACAATGATCCAGTATACCAAGAAGTCTGAAAGGCCAGTGTGTGAATGCAAGTAGTTCTTTGCTGTGATAGTAGTAGAGACGAGAGTTTAGGCTGCTTCCTGACTTCAGTTTGCATTATAACAAAATCTTGGATAAGATCTGACCATGAAAGGACTAAGACTGCAGACGGTAGAGGGTGGTTTGCTGGCTGATTCTTTTCAGGTCTCTCCAATTCCAGACTGCTCCTTGCAGTAAGTAGTAGCTGCTTACTCACAGCTCCAAAGGTGCTCTGAAACTGGTGGGGATAAGCAGTCTTTGCCAAGCAGGTGCTGCACTTCACCGTGTGACTAAAGCTTGCCTTACTGGTGAAAAACATTCACTCTGAGGTTGAAAGGCACCACTACTCAGCTACTGTGAAATATGCTTAAAGCCAGAGTGAACCAAACAACGCCAGTTACAGTGCCACTGCTGACTAGCATTGACTGCTTAGCAACAATGAGAGTGATAGGGATACAGATGAATTGACTGTTTTCTGAGCAAGCTGGGTAGGAACAGAAGTAATTAGCTGCTAGCTGATGAAAAGGCATGCTTAATTATTAGTATAATTATAGATATAATAGAGCAGGAATTATTCAGTAAAAGTAAGAAAGCCAATATGTTACAAAGAAGGTAATCAGAATGGAAGAGAAAATGACAGCAGTGTGAATTCTTGCGAAGAAATGTAAAGAATTAAGATGATAAATCTGGTATCTTTTGGGTTTCCAATCTCTGACATATCAACTCAATTTAACAATGGTGTAAGGGTATACAGAGCTAACAAGGTCTGTGGCTTGTATTTCTGGTTTTAGATGATGTTGATTTAACCGATTGCATGCCAGTAAAGTAGAGCTGTATTGTCATAAATCTCACAACCTGCACAACTTCCCAAGGGTCTTGGTTCTCCTTCTAGCAGTACTACAGCACAACCATTTAATTTCGTGGATCCTGTGGGAAGCCGAGCTATAGCTGGTTCTGATCAATATTGGTAAATTATTATAATTATTTGTTAAGGCAGCACTGCTTTCCCTTGGCACCCTGAGTAGGTAATTGTGACTAAAAAGCAGTCATGTCAGTCAGCTGCCCTGCCTGGCCACTGCATCTCAGATTGTTTTCAGTGCCCACTGGGGAGGTGGCTGGAGATAACTGGCTGAACTGCACTAACAGAAACATTGGGAATACATTGTTAATATAGGAGGTATAATCACTGAAATGGGTAATCTGGGGAAGATTTTAAGTACATCTCTTCCGATTTCAGAATGGACGTAGGTAGTGCTGGTCCTGCTTTTGTGCCAGGGATTGGACTGGATGCTAATGGCAGCAGCAGTGATTTGGTGTCTGTAAGAATCTGGATCCGAGAGGCTCAAGATGTATACATTTTTTTCTAAAATTGTAGTAGTTTCTGAAGTTATGGTGGTGGAGTGGGAGACTGGCACCAGCAGCTCTAATCTAGGTTCTTTGAGTCTGAGAGTAGTGGTGCCAAGTGATTCCAAACCCTTTTGCCCATTGCGCTGGTTAGAAAGGAAAATCAAGATACAAAAATTTTATTGAATTACTATTTGAGGACTAATTATTAAAATGGCTTTTGATTAATGAGTTGCGAGTCAAGCTGGTTTGGCAAATAGCATTTTGATAAGGTATTTGTAAGACAGATGGTCTTAAGATGGTAAGATGAACGTAAAACACTGTAACCTTAATGATGATGTTAATGCAGAAATGATGTAAATGTGCATGAGCAATTACTGTATGAAGTCACTGGGGTACATCAGGACAAATTGAGTACAGACAAACTCTAATCAGCATCAGCTGAGTACAGAATCGTTGAAAAGTGAAGCTGGAAGAAATCTCAGCTGATCATCTAGTCCATCTCCTGCTTCCACAACAGAATCAGATCTGCTTATGACATTTCTGGCATATGCAGAACTGTTGTTTCTCTTCCATTTTGTAGCAGACTTTTATCTGCCACAGGACCGTTACTGCATCTCTCCATGGTCTTCTCTCTTTTGAGCATCTCCTGTTCTCAGTCTCTTGATTCAGGCCATGTTTTCCAGACCTCTAACCATTACTGTTATTCTTGCTGCTTGGCCTGTGAACCTTTCTTGAGGAGCAGTACCCAAGACTGGAGGTGCCTCTGCACTGAGGCGTTGCTAATACTGAGTGCAGCAAAAGGACCTGCAAGATGTCTTGCAGGTAATTCTTCTGTTAATATGTCTGTGTAGTGTCTTCTCTTTGCTCAGGACAATAACCCCTGTTCAGCTTGTGATCTATCAGAACCTTCAGATCTTTTTTTTTTTATTATTTTTTTCTAGACTGCTTTCTGCCCAGCTGATATCTATCCTGGATGTGTGCACTTTACTCCTGCCTAAGTTAAAACGCTACGCTTATTACAATTGAGGTGACTCCTATATTTATAGACAACTTGTCCAAGTTGTCAAAAATTTTTAATACTGCTATCCCCCATGTATTTGTAGCTACTCATCACAGATTTAATCTTGGCAGATTTAATAAACAGACAGTCCATTCCTTCATCCAAGCTATCAATAAAATATTGAATGGAACTTATGAACAGCTGACTAACCATTCAATTTGTCCTTTAAATTTCACATTGAACCCTTGGAAACTACTCTCAGAGTGTGGATTCCAACCAGATTTTTGTTATGACTTCAGCCACGGCGTTCCTGCACTCATGAATGTCGTGTGGGACAATGTCAAGAGCCTCAGTGACGTTGAGGTATGTGGTATCTGCTGCTTCTTCCCTATCCACAAAGTCTCATCCATCAGAGGGGGAAATTACATTGAGTCAGCTTGTTTTGTTCCTGAGGAATTCACATTGACAAGTACTCATCTCCTTATTAATTTCTATGTGCTTAGAAATCATTCATATTCTTCTGGTATTTTTCTTTTCATGGAGGTAAATCTTTTGGTATCTTAGTTATTCTGTGTGACTAGTAGAAGATGACCACTAGTGATTCCAGTTGTTTGAAAGTGTAAGAACTTTGGGGACAGTTGTGAAGGTAACAGATACAAACCTCTTACCAGGAGAAACCCTCTGCCAAATGTGAAATTCCGGTGATAAAGCACAGAGAGACAAAAGGTTCTCAAGAGAGCGGTGGAAGGAACATTTTCACAAAAAGAAATTATTTTATTTCAGTCTGAGAAACTATGATGCAAATCAGCTTAATTTAAAAAAGAAATTTCAGGCTAACTTGGGAGAATTCTGAACAGTTTGAACTACAAGTCTGAACAGTCTTGTAGAAATATGGTCAGGGTCATGTGAAAGAAGAAGTTGGGAAACCTTAATTTTGGGCTGCACTGACTTCTTTGCCTATAATAGATTGGTAGTGAACATCTAAGAAAATAGAAATAGAGATTAGACTAAATTTCATAACCTTTTAACCCAGAAAGCCTGGATCTCCTCAGCAAAATGTTTTCTGAACTCTAATATATGCTCACTGTTGACACGGGCTTATTCGCAGAACAGAATAACCTTTGCACAGCTCAACGAGAAGTGCGTGTGTGATGAGTTTTAGTATCTCCTGTTCAATGCACCCACGTGACTGTAAGTTTGATCTTACCCAAGCAAGGTGTTACACTTCGTCTTGTAGCACTTCTGCTGGAGTGTTTGATACTGTGTGTATAGGAAGTGTATGTATATTTATATGAACGCTCCAGTGTAAGGGTCAAGGAAGAAAGAATATGCATTGCATTGGTATGAATGATTTGCTGTTTTTCAGAAACTTTGATTTTGCCTGAATTCAGTATTCTAAAGGGCAAAAAAATACCACCCAACAAACTCTTATCTATGCTGTGCATTAACAAGCCTTTGGGTCAGCACCGTTTCCGCTGTGCATTTTGTTATGTAGAATTATCATCATGGTCTTGCCTTGAACTGTTTGGAAGATGGAACTGCTGGCAGAGGAGGGAAATCAAAAGTGCCATCAAACTCCCAAAACAGAGGCAAATATATTCCATGTTGGCTGCAGGAATTCTGAGGTGTGAGCAGGGGTCCTGTTGCGACTCTTCTTTTGTCCCTGTTTTCACCATCTTCTGCAATACAGATCCCCTTCTACTTTCTGGTCCTTTAAGATTAAGGAGCTGTAGAAGTACTCTAGAAGTCATTCGTGTGTGGAAACGTGTTCTTGCTTCCTGGTGTCCTTTTCTTTTGCATGTACCCTCCACAGGCAGGTATTCACCGCAAGGTCGGAAATGTTCTTGGTGATGAAGTGGAGACACGTGTGAATGTACTGAGGACAGGAGTGCAAGGCAATGCAGTACAGATTTTATAACACAGAGGTGAGTCATTTCTTAATAGTGGGGACTTCTGAGTATTAACTGTAGGTGACTTCCATTACAAGGCAGCTGTTAACATATTACTATGAATTGCTCTGGAAAAAAAAAAGATTAAAATTGCATAAGTAGATAAATTTTAAAGAGACAGAAATAATAATGACATTAAAATTGGCTGAAAGAACTGAGCTACAGTAACAATGGAACATTTTAAAAATAAATGGGTAGCTAGGAAAGGGTGTAGGGAGACATGCTGCTTGGAGATCACAGAGGCACCTAAGCTTGACAGTTTCTATGACTGCATGAAACAGAGAAACACAGCCAAGCCCCTGCTCTCTCCCGGCATATTACACCGCACAGCAATCAGGTTTAGTAACACATTGCTGAGAAAAAGACTCCCACTATTTAGTATTCATTATAGATGGCATTTTTCAGATTGCAGCGCAGCAGTGTAAACAAGCCACGCTGGAGGAAGAGTGGAGAACAGCATTTATCCAAGCTCTGATTTATTGCTTGTTAATATTCACTAACTACACAAACCTATGGTGGCACCAATTTTAGGAAGGGAAAGTAACTCTCAAACCACCACCATTTTCCAGTGTTCTTGCAGGAAGCCAACACAACAGGAGGCAAAACACAATTCCTGCAGTAGGACAGGCGTGTGGCTCCCTTGTGAGGCTGAAACATCTGGTAGATTTGTCTCCAAGCGTCGTCATGGGTCTGCAGGCCTGCCAGGGTTCTGCCAGCTGCCTGCTTTCTATTCCATTTACGTTGCATTTTGTAAACCTTGTCTGCGTGAGGAGGGAGCCTGTCCCCACGGACAGGGTGCTGCTGTGCTGCGACACCTACGTCTGTGAGCAGAAGGCTGCCTGGACAGACCTAAGTACCCTGAGGTTGACCAACTGCTGTCACGTCCAAGTGTGGGATGACACCAGTCAGTGACACAGCGATCAGAGAGCTGACCTGCCTGCGTGCTTGCCCTTGCAGAGAGAGGTGCATGGCCCACGCTGCATCCCATGGGGACCGACCCTCTTTTTTTGGTGTGAGATCATTTCTTCCAGGTGAGCTGGATGCCAGCCACCCAGAAAAGCAACACAGCTTTTCCGTCATCCACGAATCATTAATTCCTGTAAGCCACAAGGATACCGAGCAGTGCAGCAGAGGTGGGAGCTGTGGAGTAGGGAAATGCTCGTGGGCTTTCACCCCAAGTTCCCCATGGCCTCTACAGAGCCTGTCTAGCAGAAGAATGATCCGACATGCTGAAGGAAGGTCACATATGACAGCTCTGCTCCATGTGCACTGCCTGTGTGAGTGTAGAGAGCCTGTAATAATGGAGGATCTTTCCAGCTCCCCTCTCTGAACGAGTGAGTTCATATGATTCTGCTGACACAGGTGCATTCCTGCTTTTGAATGTGAATCCTCCTTTGGGAGTCACTTCTCCATGTTCCCTACCTGTTTTTTTACCTGGATCTGATACAGCCTCATCACAGGCCCTGTTGAAATCTGGGTGCTAGAGGTTCCTCTCCCTGCCTCACCCAGCATCCGGGTCCCTGCTGTGCCGTGGCAGAGTGGTGTCCATCCTTCCCCTTCCAGCTGGAGGTCTTAGATGTCCTTTTTCCTCCAAAGCCTCCCTTCTTTGAAAACACCTTGGTGGGTACCTGTCTTTTTTTTCAGAGGGATTCGTGACAGATCGTCTTAGGATTATTTGATTTTCCCCCACAACTTCCTCACAGTAATACCTAACTTAAAAACTATTCAAAACCTATTCAAAAGTGCGGGAGCTTCTTAAAAGGAAATTAAAAGCAGCTGCTATAAGGATGCAGAAGATGAGAAACTAGATAAAAACACCCTATCTGAAGCTCAGAGCAATATATCACTAAGTGAATAATTCTACAAGGGACCAAAAAGGCAATATTCTAACAGCGGAGTGGGAGAGAGTATTCAAAATCAGGGATTTCTGAGCAAATAAAGAAACTATTTTTTAAAAAAAAAAGGGGGGGGAGAAAGCATTAACTGTGAAGCTAAATCTGTAGGGCAGGCTAAGGAAAATTTTAAGGTGCAAACTCACTGAAGAAATAATAAAAATACTAGTAAAAATATTTTCAAAATTGCCAGAGGTTTGGTCAACAGATGACCAATCTTCAAAAGAATTACTGTAAGAGAGGAAAACTGCTGTTGAAAAGTAAACTGAAGCTTTGTGTTGGTGCTCACTGTGGTTGAGGTAGGTTATTCTCCCTTGAGAGCCAAACTTATGGGGACAAGTGTAAGGAACTGTCTCAAATTAAATGACAATAAAATGCATTTTAGGACTAATTGATAAGATGAGGAGTCAGAAATTGCCAAGACCATATGGTAATCACTCAAGAGCTCTGGAGGAAAACAAATATGCAATTATGGAGCTACTATAGTGTGTAACCTGTCACTTAAATCAGTCTCCCTGCAGGAGGGATGGAAGATGGTAAATGTGACAACAATCCCCAAGAAGGTCCCCAGGAGTGGAGAACTGCAGACCGTCACACTGGAGTCTGTACTGAGCAAATGAGTAGAAATTACAAGGAAAAAATTATTAAATGGATAAACCCCAACATATTAGGGAACATTTTTCTAGTGAGAAGCTACATGTCACAAATTTGTTAGACCTCCTGAAAAGATCCTGAAGATACAACTAAGATGACCTAGTTATAACAATGTAAGAAATACTCTCGTGGGTCAGACCAGTGGTCCGTCTGTCTGCACTGTCCAACTATTGTTACTGTGACCGTGATTTTTTGAGTCTCACTCGTATCCCCATTGCTGCCTTCTCTCTGAACTGAGAAGCCGCTTTAGTGTCTCTTCCAAAGCAACCACTAGAAATCAGTTCAATCTGGTTGATGGTTCTTTACAAAACTTGTAATTGAGCTGTAAAATCCTTTGCCATAGGTTATTGTGGATGCTCAAAGTTTACCTGTGCTCCGGGGGTAACAGGAAAAGTTAATGGAGAGAAGTTAAAGCATAACCTGTTAAATAGTAAACCGAAGGATTGTGACTCAAAAAGTCCCAAGACACATATTGTTGGAAAACAGAATAATATTCCATAAAAGCACCACTACATGCCTGATATGTTCTTAAACTCCTTCCCCAGGCATCTGTATTGAAAACCAGATGCTGCAGTAGAGGAACCTTCGATCTGACCGAGTGCAGCCTTTGTTGTGCCTTTGTTATGTTCTGTCAAAAGAAAATGAAACATAGATATGAATGTAAACACTTCTGATGGTAACGGTGAACACTGAACAGTGAACACTGAACTCATCTCCCCACTATACAAGCAAACAATGAATTTTTATTTGAATGCTAATGAAGATCTCACAACGATGCTGCTAGGTCTCATCTAGCAATATAAAGAGAAAAGCTACATGGTGGAAATAAAGAAAGGATCTTCATAGAGGGATGAAAATGTATTGCAAATATTGATGTCATTAACCACTCACAGGTCAAAAATATACTAGAAGCTACTGATGTAATTTGAAGTAGGTAAACAAGTATTAAGAAGAAAGTTTTTGTACAATTAGCGCATCTGTTATGATCTGAAAAGGAGAAATTTGTATTTCTTTTATCCTTTTAATTCCAAATTATCCAGGGTTTGTATTCAAAAAGCAGATCTTTCTACAGCCATCTAATCTCTTTTAACTCTCTTGCTTTTTGGATCAGAGCTGAGGCGAGCTTCTTTTACAAATTTGTGCTGCAGTCTACTAAAAGAGCTGTTCCTTGCCAAAAGAATATTACATACAGTTCTGAGAAAAATGAACAGAGTCAGCTTGTTTGAGAGCTAACTGATGCTTACTCACAACACTGATAAGCCTGACATTTACTGAGAAGTGCTACAATTCTCAGTCCAATGAGAAATCCCAGGAGGATGTTTTTTTTTTTTAGTGATGCTTCACATTCTATTGACTCAGGATAAGCTGGAGTCTTCTAAAGTATTTTTCTCAAAGAAAAATAATAATGTGGAGCCCAACTCCTCTGCTTGAATTACATGCAGATGTACTAGCCTTCCTTGGCACGTTTGTTAATGATGGTGGTAAGTTTAATGATGGTCTACAAGTTGTCAGTGCCTTATGTGTCATATTTCATTCCTGTAGTGTAGTAAAAGCACTTATGCAAGAGTTCTTGGTGCCTTGATTGCAATTACAAAAATTATACTTGGAATAATGCCACTTAGCACCTCCGCATGAAAGCCAAAGCTCGTAGTGAAATACCTGTTTGTGATATTAGGCGGTGTTCTGGCTGTTAGTGTAGTCTTTGCATGTTGGTCTGTGCTTTGGCTTTCTGTAGCATCTGCAATATTGGGCCATGCAGGATTCTTCTGGAATAGGCCCTGCCTGAGAAAGACTGTCGGAAGGGTTTTGAATGTTCAAGTAGATTATGTCAAGCAGTTCCCTTTTGATCATTATTATAAAGATATGTTCAAATAATTCTGAAATATTAGTGATGCAAAATTTTCATTACAGACACTGTGATAATTAGCTCCTACCATGTCATACTCCTTATCTAGGAATTCCATTATTCTGCTTTTAATTATCATTTTGACCAACTTTTAATGTACAAAGCTTTTTCTGTGGCTCATACTATATCCTTTTAAAGAGGACAAGAAACCCAAATAGTGGCTAAGAATTTTCTGAAAAAATTGTTTTTCAGGGAAAAAAAATTCTTATTTATCAAAACTTGAACTTTTCACAGGAACATATGTTCCAGATGTCAAGAGTTGCAAAATCCATCACTTCAGGTGGTAGTTTGTTCCCAAATTTAATCATCACTGCTGTTAAAAAATGTGTGTTTCATTTCTGGTTTGAATCACTTTCATTTTTCAGCCCTTAGTCTTTCTTCTGTCTCTGCTAGATTAAAAAGTGTTGGTTGATATTTTCCCCTTGTGAAAGTATTTATCGAATCGCCCCACAATTGAGCTGTTTAAGTTTCCCAGTTACACGTTCTTCTCTCCTCATATACTTTTTTATGGCTCTTTTCTGCCCCCAATCTAATCTTTCAACAGCTTTAAATGTGAACATCAGAATTAGATATACTAGTGGTTTCAATGAGGCTGTACCCAGAGGTTGAACGGATTCCTTATTTCTAATCACTTCTCCCGTTTTATCATGCTTTTACCTTGAGCGTTTGTGGGGAGCTCCGTGCCTATTAAGACCTCCTAAGTCATAACCATTGCACTCCAAGATAGAGTTTTCTGTTCTGTAAGAGCAGCCCATATTCTCCGTTGGTTCATTGACTGCCTCTTCTTGAACTTACTCCTCTTGTACCTTGCATAATATTAAGTATAGAGCAGCCTCTCTTCTTGGATGTTCAGGATCTAATAGTTCTGAAAAGCAGTCATACTGTGTTTCTATAAATTGGTTCTCTAACCTTTTTTTTTTTCCTGCGTGCCATTATATTGATTTATTTATGAATAATAGAGGTCCCCATGTTTAGTATTTCACCTCTCAACATTAAGCACTCAGTCTTCTTTCTCTGGTGACTGATGGGATAACTCTACTCATATATTTGCATTCTTACTGCCAGACACTTTCAGTGTGTAGTTTTTTCCAGTAAGAATTTTAGTCTGACTAGGTTCCTTAAAACATTTTCTTTGATATAAAAAAAAATTCTTTCACTTTTATACTTATGCTTTTTTTTGTGTAGTTTTTGGACACATGCTATGGTATACCATTGGTTTTGTCACTGGGATTTACTATTTTCTGCTGTGTCAAGATCTGATTTTATTACCTGTCTTCTTTCATCTAGTTTTTTTTTTTTTAATTAAAAAAAAGGTTTTATATACATGCATTTATAGTTCTTAATTAGGGGGGCACCTTTGTTTAGCTTCTTAGTCCAATGTCATTTTGATATAATAAAATTTCACCTATGAACTGTTCATATCCCTGTGCTAAGCTTTTTCTCTGAACTAGCTGGATACACAAGAGT
The DNA here is from genome assembly GCF_965231255.1 of Vanellus vanellus. Taxonomy (NCBI): domain Eukaryota; kingdom Metazoa; phylum Chordata; class Aves; order Charadriiformes; family Charadriidae; genus Vanellus; species Vanellus vanellus. Next base: position 20,253,116 of record NC_138918.1, read on the forward strand.
ATTTTTGTTTTACCAACCCTTAGCAATCTGTTTGCCTTAGCTCATGACAGATTCCCCCAGCTCCCACTTAATTAAACATATCATATATGTTTTCCTTGTGAAAAGTCTGATTTCACTTTTGACTTTTGATGGAGGCCATCACCTCCAGATAGCGTCTTCTTCCCCTCTGCCTAATTGGAGTTGTGTGTATAACTGGAATGATTTCAGAGAAACTGTCAACAGTACCCTGGGGCTAAATCTTCTAGCCAGCAGTCTGAGTTTGCCTTCCAGGATCCTTCGCTTGCGTTTCCCTTTAAAATTTGTGACATGCAGTAGGACTTCATGCTCCTCCCCAGCACTTTCTAGCATCCACCTAGGTGTCTCATGAAAGACCCCTTCATATTCTGCCTACAAGTCAGCGAATCTCTGTCATCACATGCACGGCTGCCGGTATGCTCCTGGTATTTAAATTCCCATCAGCACAGGAGACCAAAAGTTCTCAGCTGAAAATGTATTTTCAGATACAGCCTTCCTGGAGTTGTCAGCTTGCTTTTCCTCAGCTGGAAAGCAGCTTCCTGCTATGTTAATACTAGGCTGTGCTGTGCTATGCTATTCTACGCTATGCTAAACTACCCATTGTGAGAGGAGGCTGAGCCTCCTCCAAGGCGAGAGGAGAGCAAGCAGGCTGAGCCTGGCCTAGATCCTCACGCCTTTCACACTGTTTTTTGTGGCTTATACTTGTTCTCTCTTTGTTCCTCCAGATTAGAAGCTTTGGCCTCAAACCGGTATGAGTATGTGCTGTGAGAGCCATGAGGGCAATGAAGACAGTAGCTGAAGCAATTACTGAACCATTAGTGACTACCCTGGAAGCTCTTGGAAGGCAGGTAAGATCACTGAGCACTATAGAAAGGGAAACACGGTTTACTTTTTTGAAAAAGAGAAATCAGGGAATTAGAGACCCCTCTTCTGGGCAATAAGTCTGAAAAAATATTACATGATCAATTTAAAGCAAATAGAAGATAGAAAAAAGAAAAAAAAAGACATATATTTACCAAGAATAAATCATGAGATCTTACTCTAATTTCCTTCTTTGAGAAAATAATGTTTAGTAGATGAAGAGGAGGCAGCAGATGGGACATATTTTGCTTTAGGAAAGCTTTTGAAACTGTTCCACATGATTCCCTCAGAAGCAGACTAAAGAAATATGGTCTATATCAGTGTGCCCAGTATTTCTGGCTGGGTGAGACACTTACCTTGTTTCTGTATAAGGGAGAGACCATATGTTGCAGCCCTTTCTCTAATGCATAACTGTATTGTGCAAGCACGGAAAAGCCAGTGCTTCCTGGGGCAATGAGATTTATTGCATATGTGCAGACAGATTCACATACTGCCATGATCAGAGGCACTAAGTGGGCTCCCAGCAAAGATGGCCCACAGTGTACTTGAAATAGTCCATCCAGTGGGCAGCCCTCCTCCCTGTGGACTCTAGCCTGGATCTGGAAAGGAGTGAGGGAGACCACAGCCAAATTCATTGCCCTGGCAGGCCCTGCCGCAGTTCATAGCTTGAGGTTCATCATTTAGAAGGTATGTGATATTACTGTAATGTGGGTGGCAATGGTGCATTGTCAAACTGGGAGGTTATTTTGACTGGAGTCCTGCTGGTGTATGTCCTGGGCCCAGTTCTATTCACTTTTTAAATTAGTGTCCTATATGATTTAACAAAGAACTCAAGATTTGTGGATAAAGTGAGATGTACTTTGAAGGTCAAGATCAGACTTCTGATAATTTTGAGAAACTGGAGAAAGTGATCCAGAAATCTACAGCATGAAATAAAAAGAAACAAGTGCTGTGTGCCCCATTTATGAAAGAGGAAACAAATACCAAAATATGTATAAAAAGGTATAACTGACTGCCTGAAGCATGCCAGGAAAAGACACGGGAATTAGGGAAAATAAAAAATTAAACATGAGCGAGCAATCACAAAAGTCTCATACTGGGATGTGTTAATGAAATGTTTTATTAACACGTGGGAGGAAGTCTCATTTTCTGCAGTGCTGTTGGGGCCTTTGCTGGACTTTTGTGTCCACGCTTACTGCTGGAGGGAACTGGTGTTGTGAATGATGTGGGTACTGGCGGCAGAGGAATGAGTAGGAAAGAAATTTTGAAAGTGGAATCACAGTGTTATAAATTGTCACAGTACCAGACAAGCAGATTCTCAGTCGTTGGCAAGGTAGTTTTTACAAGACAGATAAGCTGTATAAATCAATGTGAAACTAGATTGCAAACTAGGTTTTAACATTCAAAAGCAATGAGGTATTTTTATAGTTGACAGTTGTGGAAACTCACCAAATAAGCAACAGCACATGGTTTAAGATTGCAACTCCCCTTCAAAAGAAATAAGAAAATTCTTGTAATTTAGAAAAATGGAAGGAACTGAAATCAATAACATTGAGGAAGGAAATAGCAAAGAATGGTCTCAGCAATTAAAGTCCCAGCTAAGCAGCCCCCATGAAAAATGGGCAACTAGATCAATAAAAAATGTAGAAATATATCTATCCAAATGCTGCAACTCTGAAGCCTCGAAGAGGTGAACTAGAATGTCTGATTTTAGAGGAAGTTATTGACATAATAAATGCCTCAGAAACTTGGCAGAAGGGTAGGAAACTGTAATAATAGGGAACAAATTATAGAGGAAGGCTGGAAAGGGGTTACATTAGTGGTGAAGCAGTGGAGAGCATGAGGAATTGTCCCTAAATGAAGTTTCAGCAGAGGACATTTTGGAAGAAATCAATAAAATGAACAGTAAGAAAGCACCAAGATAAGATGATACTCAATCAAGAGTTCTGAAAGACCCCAAACACTAGATTAAGAGAAAGCTAAATGTAGCATGAAAAGTGTCATTTAAGTTGACCACACTGCAAGAAGGATGGAAAGTGGCAAATGTGTCTTCAGCCTTGAGAAAAAGGACTCTGGGACAAATGTGGAAAACCACACATCAGTAAATCTCACTTCCAAACTGAATAAGTGGGTAAAAACTACAATAATAAAGAAGAGAACCAGTAGACAATTTCATAAATGTGATTTATTTCGAAAAAGTCATTACAGTTCTTGCAGAAGGAGACCGTGTCTCATAAATCTGTTTGAACTCTTTGAAGACGTCAACAAGCTTGTAGGTAAGGCTGATCTAGTTGATAAAGTGTGTACGGACTTCCAAACAAATGTCAATAAGTCTTTCTGCAAAGACTCTTAAAGTAGTTAAGCTGAGATAATAAGATGTCCTCTTGTAAGTAAATAAGATGGAGACAAAATGGGACAAAAAGTGGGAGAAAAGATCAGTTTTCCTAGTGAAAGGAGCTCTACAGCTTAGTCACACAACTGTTTGATTTAGGCCCTGTGCTTTTTAGTATCCTTGTAAGCGATTTGGAAAGGGGGGTGAATACTACAGTGACAAGGTTTGTGGATGACACAAAATTAGCTGAGATAGTCAAATCTGACCCTGAGAAGAGAGGTAGATGGTTGTCATGGCAGTGAGTGTCTGTGTCAGAAATGGGATGTGAAAGTCAATGCTAATAAATGCAAAGTAGTTTGCCTGAGAATATGCATATTCAATTATATATTATATGTCTTCAATTAGGGATTGAACATTACATTACTATCACTCAGAAATGGAGTTGCTGTAGGGTAACTCTATGAAAACACTGATGCAGTGACCACACCAATAAAAAATTAAAACTGAATGTGAGAAATTTTTAGAAAAGGAAAAAAGGAAAAGAAAAACATGATTATGTGATTATGTCACTGTATAAATGTTTGGCAAGCCCACGTATTGATTAATATGTGCAGTTCTGTTCATCCTGTCTCATAAAGAATAAAATAGAACTAAAAAGGATGGGTGGGAGTTATTTAGCTCAGAGATTTAGGCACCTAAATTTAGGTTTCTACCTGTAGGTGTCAATCTATGAGGTAGATATCTAAACTCCAGCATTAAATCAAAGCTTTTTAATCTGAGTTCCACCCACAGAAAGCGGATGAGGGCAGAATGGTTTTCATATCATAACAGGGAAAATAGTCAGGCATGGGACAGAGATCTCCTAGCTAGCTAGGAAATGATGGAGGAGGGGATGGCTATTCTTTTTAAGAATAGGAGGAGTTAAGGATACCCCATGAAATTATTAGTCATCAAGTCTAAACCAGAAAGTCATACATTCTCATGTAACATATTATTAAATTGTAGAACTTATTGCCAGGGTCTGTTGTGTAGGTCAAAAGTATAAATGAATTAAGGATTTCTGTAAGGCTGATGGGAAGGTGGTGTCCTGCCAAACAGAATTACGAAAGCTCATTCAGCTGTCAAAAGCCAGGTAAAGTTACATGGGAAGGACTCCGGGGCAGCTGAGTAGGACAATAAAGGCAATTTCTATGCCAGAACAGAGACCGTGAGTGAGAAACTGGTGTGCGCCTCACCAACAGCTGTTCTTGCGATCAGTAGGACACCATGAAGAGAGAACCACATCTGGGATCTCAGGAGTAGAAATTGTGTTATACTCCAACACAGACTTTGGGGAAAGAGGAGGGAAAAGGAGGGAGAAAAGTCCTGTGCAGAAATTTTAGAAAACGAGGGAGACTGATGATAACCATAAAACAATAGCCATTAGCATAGGTAATGTCCAGAACATGGAAAGAAGAAGCAGTGTTTGATCTTCAGCACCTCAGAGTTGACTGAATGAAGAAAATCCTGGAAACCGTTAGCAGTACAGCTGTTCCCAGGGCTTGCGGCTGGTTACGCTGCTGCCTGGGGGCTTGAAATGTAGGTACTAGAATTCACTTGCTGAATCCAGTGTTTACTAGAGCAATGCTCTAGTGGTTCTTGAAGACTTAAATTGCTACTGCATTCAGCCCAGATTATCTCGCTCTGTCCAAACTCCCTGACCAGCAGTATTTCAGTCATTGCTGAAGTTGCAGATGGGATCCTGAATGCAATCAATAATGACCCAAACATGGTCAGTTTGGATGGATTGTTTCAGAGGAACAGCTGACAGGATACTTAGGGCTGTGGAGAGTAAGGCTGGAGAACATCTCCAGCCCTCCAGTATGGGGGAGAATGGAATTATGAGTGGGGCTACCACTGTAGGTAAGTTTAGTTTAGTATAAAGCCATGTATGGTGGTCCCAAACTTTCCTCTTTCAATCCTGCTTTCATTTTCCATTCTGTTTGGATATATTTTCATCATTCATTTTGTGCTTTAGAGAAATACTTGTCTCTGGTTTGCGTTACTCCGCTGGCTGTCCCCAGGGTATTTCCACCTTTCTCTTAAGTGGTTGCAGGTATTTTCTGCGTGCTTAGGCAGCCATGAATTTGGCTGCACAGACCTCAGAAGGACTCAGAGTACTCTGCAAAGCAGTACTGCTCATCTGCAGGGTGCAAACTCAGAGGATGATGATTTAATTAGATTGGTAGCACCACTTAAAAGCAAAATTGGAATCTAATGCAGCTGTCTTTAAAATACACTTCAGTATTACATAAGAAGCCCATAATAACATCAGAAGTGAGGGTAAATTTGATGGCAACTTTTATATCCTTTATTGTACAGCATGCCGAGCTGCAACATGGTAAAGTCCATTAGTACTTTGGGGATTTTTTTTTTTAATTTTTTTTTCAAAGTTGGGAACCATTCATTAGCTCAAAGTGAAGCTTACTGTAAGACTGTGCAAGTCCTGGTGGGAGTTGCTGTTGCTGATTTGGGAAGTAGCATCCTCTCCCAGAACAACCCAAGGGCCTGAGCCTCATGTCCATGAGCCTGGTAGAAGAACACTGCTGCCTCCCGCTCCTACGTGAAACCCCTGCTTTATTAAGCACCTCAACCAAAGACCATGATTAAGTACATTTCTTCCAGCACCCGTATGAGACTTAAGCAGTTCGCACCCCCTTCTGCCCCCAATCCCTTTCGATCATGATTCTTGTGGTTTGAGGAACCCACGACAATTTGTTGTCATTCAAACAATTATTCTATCACCTGATGACTCCTCCTCATCCAGGAAGGGGAATCGGGGAAAACCAAGGAAACCCGAGGGCTGAAATATAAACAGATTTAATAGAATAAGACTAAATAATTAACATTAATAATACTAAAGAACCAACATTGATCCTGATACCAATATAAAATATATGAGGATTATACTCAGCCCTGGAGGAGGTCCAGAGAAGGGCAACAGAACTGGTGAAGGATCTTGAGAATAAGTCTTATGAGGAGTGGCTGAAGGACTTGGGGTTGTTTAGTCTGAAGAAAGGGAGGCTGAGGGGAGACCTTGTCACTCTCTACAGCTCCCTGAAAGGAGGGTGTAGAGAGGTGAGCATTGGTCTCTTCTTACAAGTTACCACCGATAGGACAAGAGGAAATGGCGTCAAACGGCACCAGGGGAGGTTTAGGTTAGACATTAGGAAGAACTTCTATACTGAAAGGGTTGTCAAATACCAGAACAGGCTGCCCAGGGAAGTGGTTGAATCACCATCCTTGGACATATTTAAAAGCCGTCTAGATATGGTGCTCAGGAACATGGTTTAGAAGTGGGCCTGGAAGAGTTAGATAATGGTTGGACTTGATGATCTTAAAGGTCTTTTCCAGCCATAATGATTCTGTGATTCTATCAGTAGAAGCTGAGCACTCCCGGCCTGGAACAGCGAATGTGGGACACTGTGAGTGCTGCAGCTTTGGGCGGAAGGGAAGGGCTCAGGGCTCGGGCAAGAAGTTCTCAGGATGGCAGCCATCAAGGGAGGGAGAGAATTCCTCAGCAAACTTTCTAATTTATATTAAATGTGATGTGCATGGTATGAAATAATCCCGTTGGCCAGCTTGGGTCAAGTGCCTGGGTCTCACTCCCCCTCATTCCCACACCTAGCGAGCTCAGAAACACTGAGACCTTGAAGCCCACACACCGTAGCTGGCTAGAAAGTAAATATTTTCACAAAGTCAGACAATAGAGTCTTCTAAAAGTGCATTTTTTCCAAGCATTAGAAGAGATCTTAACAAAAAGTAAAATTATTGAAAATTAGTCCTCTGTTGCTCAACCCAGCGATGAGGCTGCCCGGGAACCCGGGGCAGAGAATGGGTCTGCCTGAAAAATACTTTTCCCAAAAATTCTTACCCAGGATCCACCTTGATCTACTTTTGTGCGTAGCCCCAACACAGTTGTAGTGTCACAACCATGGGGCTGTCACAGGAGCTTCTTAGGCTGGCACAGCTTCTGAAAGGCAAAGATTTGTAATTACACGGAGAAAAGAGAGTGCTCAGAGTAATCTCGGAGCTTTGGTATGCATATGTATGTTCTTCAGTCTCTGGGTAGGGATGATCTGCTTTACATGAGTACTTGTCACCATAGCAGGACTTTGAGCTTACTGCCTGATGCTCCATTTCAATTCTGTGACCGCAGGATTGTTCCTGGCATTTCTGACCTAGAAAATATTTACTTATTTTTTATAAATTAGAACGGCTGTCCCTGGAAAAGTTTAATAAGGTATTTTGGTGCCTGTTGGGGAGTTGGCAATGGAAATCAGGGTCAAAATGGTAGCGTGGTTCTGGACTTAATTAGATAGGCTGCTTTTTGGGGAGAAGTTATTTTGAAGAGTTGGACACTGAGGAATTTTCTCTATTGAGTTAAGACGAAAACAGCTTTAAAAATTTGTTTCTCCGTTTCCTAGAAAATGAGTTTTCTACACGGTTTTAGATTGTTCAGCCAAATGTCTCTGTTTTTTCATGATATATTTCACAACATATTTGTTACGTCGAGACGTAGAATGTTAGAATTAATCAAAATTGAAATATTTATGGAGAAAGCCATTTCAACGTCCATCTCTGTCATGAGACTGGCTGCTCTGATAGGGATTAGAGGTTGTTACACTAATGACTTAGACTTTTGTCTCATTGCCAGAGCAGTTTCCCAATTTAGAACCTTTTCTTCTGATTAATATTTGTATTCCTCCCACAATTCCTCTTCTTATAGGAACTTGTACTGGGAATTATTCCAGACCTACATAATGTGTCTGAAATCTTTTTATCCCTCTGTTTGCTGATCAGTGGAAAGGATTTTAATGCCAGGTTAGGTAATCGAGATAAATCCTAACTTCATCTAACTTTATCCCTCGACCATGTCTTGGATATCCTAGAAACATTTTTTGTGATCCATAAATAAATTCACATAGGATTTTGATTAATCTTTTTTTTTTTTTCTTTTCTTTTTTTTTCAGTGAAGCCTCATTACATTAAACGGGAGATCAAACAGAGTGCATTACAACTTGCACTATATGCTAGCTTGTTTAGTGCAACACTTTTTGGGCGTTTGAAAACATCAGTAAGTTCCAAAGGCAAATTTTTGCGCACAGCTGGGCATGTGTAATGTATTTTGGTACTATCCTGAAGCAGTAATGGCTTCTAGTACCTGATAATGCTTTCCAGCCCTATTCCGTTGTTTGAATTAGCTTACATAGTGGTGCAAAGTGTACACTGATTTAATTCACTTCACTTCTAACGGCAGCGTGTTACAGAGAAGAGGGACTCAAGCTTCTTTAAAGTCCTTGAAGCTAACACAGGCAGGGATGCCTGTTCGGTTTGGGAGAGGTAGGGCTTCTGGCTCGGAGAACCACACCACAGCGCTGCACTTCGTGCTACTCTCTGAGCTTCTGTGTGCCCCTTGGGGACACTTCATGGCCACTAGCCAGCCACTTCTCACGCACAGTCACTGGGAGAAGTAGACACCTAAGGAAAAGCTTCACAAAAAGCTTGCATCCTAATTAGAAATCATCTGACCTTGCATGTGGGCAATAACAGGGAGTGGGGCTTGAGCCCATATCTCTTTATCCTTTTGCATTTGACTCTCTTAAGTCCAGCAGGAGGTTTCAAGCTTACCCGGAAGGCAAAGTTTTTTTAACAAGAAAAAAACTTTGGTCTGAGTGAGTGCTGAGTGACAACTCTGTACCTCAGGGCCATCAGGTTAAATGAGCCTGGGAACGATGGTGCCTCCAGTTTGTTAGGAAAACTGGACTCCATGTTACCCTTGGCTGTCCTAATGATAGATAGAATGGAAAAAAACCCTCCCTTGCTTTGACCCAGAGTTGCTCTTTCCTCTGATGGTTCATTGATTCCCTTTGCTTCCCTTCTCATTTAATAGATTTTTATAAGTTGGGCATTTACAGATCTGCTGCTATTAACATTCAATGTTAGTGGACCCGAGAGCTTCTCTGCCAACTATGCTGGAGCTTCTGAGCCTGCTGATTTAAAAATGTTCATTGTTGATAGATTCTAACATCTCTCTCAGTTACTAATAGACTGGAAAGTATTTCATCATCTTCAAGCAATGAAAGCAAATCATCCTTCTTCCCAAATACCGAATAAAAGTCCGTTTGAACACTTCTGCATTTTCTGCATAATCCTTCACAATTCTCTTGTCTGCACCGAGCAGTGACCCCATACTGTTGCTAGGATTTCTTTTGCAAACACAACTTTCTTGTGCTAAGCTCTGTCAGCCATGGATTTTATTCTGAGGTTTCTTTGTTTCGTGCTTCTGTTCATGTAGGTCAGGAGTTTTCCTGGCTATTGATTTACAACTAGTTATATGCAGTACTAGTGTTTGACATTTCTGTCTTTGTTTTTCTTTGCTGATATCAGTACCAAGCCTTAACCACGCGAGTCAATTGTTTTAAGATTTCGTGTTGAGTGTCTGACTCAGTGTGGTATTTTTCACATTTTTTCAAAGCGCCAGGTAAAATGGCAAAAGGATTAGAGAAAAGATAACATTTTTCCAATTTTTTAAATACATACATAGATCTTTGTAATATATGCTTAATATTCAATATATATATATATAAATAAAAACCCCAATAGTAATGCCATATAGTCTACTTTTGACAAGCTAGAGTCTTAATATTTGAATTAAAGGCTTGAAATTCAGGACAGGAATAAACCCAGTGTTGATGTGCATTTTTTTTCTTTTCCTTCGAAGTCTGACATGTCCTGAGTCTCTCACTGTGTCAGTCTACGTATGTTCAGCTGAGACTTGCCAGTGTTCAGCTATGTATTCCACAGAGACCTTGTCCAACAACGAGCACCACTCCTGGCTTCAGGCATGAGCAGGATTTTACTTGCAGTGCACAGCAGAGGAGCTGTTACGTGCCAGCAGACCTCAGAAGCAAGGCAGGTGGGAGGACTTAGAAGGTAAGCAGATGTAAGGTAGGAAGAGAAGCAAAAATAGCTGGACAGGCACAGGTGGGGCCAGGGGAAGTCTCCAGGATAGAGGTGGAAAGATCGGTGCTTGTTCAAGTGTGTTGCCTGTTAAGGACGTGGAATGGAGCCCAGCACCATGCAGTGCCTCCTGTGCAGGTCTGGCAGCAAATGCATGAAACCACCAGCACAAGTGTGTGTGTGTGTTCAGATTCCGTCTACTTAAGGCCTTTATAAAGGATGACAACATCTTACTGTTATTGGTTAACCTCATTATTTGTAATTACCAAGCCACAGAAGGGGATGAGGATACCAGAATGCTGTCTTCTTCAGCGGCAGTATCTGGGGAAGAGCTCTGTCCAGGCAGGGCTACCTGTGCTCCCTCCATCTGGAGAGGCATCTTTATACCATGTCAGCAGGGATGGAGATAAGGTGAGCAGTAAAAGAGGGCTTACAGATATGGCATGATCACTGAAGTTCAGGTGTCAAATCTGCCCTCTTTTTTAAAAGCTGTTCATGCTTCTCAGACTCTTGTATACTTTGTCCTTGATCACCATATCTCAGAGATCCTTATTCCTTTATCAAAGCTGTTATCTCTTCTTCATGCCAGCCTCCTCACACCATTATGCTGTTCTTGGATGGAGTGTATGGGCAAGTGAACATGCAGAATACGTGCATGTAGCAATACATGCATGCAGGTACTCCCACATGGACTAACAAAGCCCTGCCACAGTGCTGTATCCTCTCCCTCTGTTCACTCATGTTTGCTTTGGGCTGTGAATTTCGGTGACCACAGGCTATTAACTTAAATCCAGAAAATTATCCAGGAAAAGTATATATATTTATCCTATGCTGTAAGGTTTTTCCATAGCACCCACGACAGGTCCCAAGGTGTGAGCAGGGAGAGTCCATGGCCCTTTGATTTGTCTGAGTAGGATGGTTTTTGTGTTCTTTGTGCCTTAAAGCCCAGTGGCTTTCTTTTTCGTAACTACAGTTACAGCACTTTCAATCTGAAGGGCTATTCCTTAGCGAACCTTTCTCTTGTACTCGCACCACTGTATCTCTTCATTTTCATTATTAGCAGATGGAGCATGAGTCCCAGTTCTTTCCTTCCATCCTTCCTGCCAAGAGATCTCTGGTGCCTAGGCATATTTTGTGGATACTTAATCTTGCGCTACTTTTCTTCCAGTGATTTTGATTAATTTTATCCATGTACATAAAATTATTTTGTGAGTGACACTTTCCATTAAGAAAATTATGTTGAAAGTTAGGTTTAGTAACCTGATTCCAGTGAAAACATTTCATGCTCTTTTTTTTTTTTTTCAAATTTGAACTTCATTATTATTTTTCTGTAATCCACTTTTAATTGTAAGTACCCAACATTCTGCTAGTTCACGCGGCACCAAATGACACAAGGTTGCTCTGGAGTGCTCCAGCGAGTGTCTTCTGGGGAATATTGAAATTCCATGGAAACAACATGAGAACCATTATCTGAAACAGCCTCTTCAGGCAAACCATATGGGGTGAAATATTCTGCGCTGCTTCGATAATCCGAGCACAGATATGTTCACTGGTAACTCTGCAGTAAGCATCAGTCATTTGCTTTGTCTGTGCAGTATTAATGAGCCATTTCAATAGACAGCAGGTTTCGTCTATATTTGCCGCATATTCATGTTGCTTCCTTCAAGTTGTTGCAAAATTCTTTCCACTAGATTAACTAGAAAGTCTCAGTTATTCTGTCAAGTGCTGGGGTACCAAAGACATGGACCATCCTGTCCTTTCCAGTCTTGGCTAGTGTTTGGGAGGGAGATGCTGTACTAGGCACGCTGTCATTGCTGAGCCTTCCTCCAGTGGGGAGTCTTCGCTGCTGCTTCCAGCACTGTTTGCTGGGGCTACTTCTTTCTGTGCACGTAAAACCTCCTTATTGCTTTCTGGAAAACCTCCTTATTGCTTTCTGGTTCATCTGTCACACAGGGGTTGTGGTTGTTAGCAAGCAACGGAGCCTTAAGACACTTTTTGTAGATGGGCATGCAGTATTATGGTGGAGGAGTAAGAATATGCAAAACCCAGAATAGGGAGCACAGAGGGAAGAGTCGTACCTTTTGACTAGGCTGATTTGTGCTGTGCCCATAAGCATCTCTCTGTGATGCAGTTGTGATATGGTCAGGGGAGCTGAAGCACTCCAGATGTTGGTGTAGATACCTACAGAGCCTGCCATGTGTGAATACAGGATTTTCCGTGGGGCAGAAAAACTAAAAAAAAAACCCACATACACAAGTTTTGAAAAACATAATGCACATAGAAGCCTCGGGGGGCACTGAAAGCCAAAGAGAGGGCTCTAGTTAGTACTGAAAGCCACACAGAAGGCTTCAGGGGGCACCAGAAGTCACGCCAAATTTAACAAATACTTTAAATTACTTCCTTTTCTCTTTGTCAGGATTCAGAAACAAAGTCCTCCCTTAATCTTAGTGCCTGGTTCTGATAGCTACATTGAGCTTAACCTGGACAGCAGCTTAAAAAAATTATAAATAGCATAGTAAGGTTACTTACAGGTCTTTCTACGGAAAGACACACCACAGATCTTGAATTAACCACTTCCCAAGCAAGGGAACTCACATATTTAAACAGAACCACAAGGATAATTAAAAGAGACTGGAGGCTGCCAGCACCAAACTAGATTGGCTGAGGTGCTGGTAGATGTAGAGGGGGGAAAAGAAGGGGTTTTAATTTCAACTCTTTTTTTTTTAATGCTACATGTGTTTTACCAAAAAAGAGTAGAAAGCGAGCACATGGTTTATCCAGCAGAACAAAGCCAGTGGTGCTGTGGTTGAGGGGAGGCAAAGGACAGCAGCCGAGGGCTGGGTGTGGAACCACATCCTCGAGTCGAGTTTGTTGCTGTGATTGTGCCAGGGCTGCTGGGGCAAGAGCTGGGCTGGCTTAGTGCTGCTGTGCCTCCGGAGCTGGTGGAAGAGCTACAGGTGAGGGGTGTTTTTACTTCTTTTTTGGGAACAATCTTTTGAAGGGAAAGAGCACAGGCTAATGAATAGCACAGATGTCTAAGTCTGTCCTGCACCCTTTCGAGTCCTTGTACTTCTTTTTATATGTTGTTAGAAGCGAGTTTTATTGTATTGCCTTTTCCTCCTCTGTAAAAAATGAACTGATAACATTGCACCATCTCACCTCTGAGGCCTTGCTGTCTGGCCTCTTTCCTTATATCAATCGATGCCCTACTCTGAGTTCCCACTGCCCCTCCGGAGCAGGTACAAAATCAGGTGGCCGTACTGGTCCTTTTCTTTCTATCTCTGGAAACTGCAATAATTTCAAGTATCTCCCCTTGGAGCTGGAGCAGCTTCTCTTTTCCCAGGGGCAGACGTCCCTCTGCCTTGGCACAGGCTCTTCCCCAGGGCTGCCGGGATGGAGGGCAGTCACAAGGGCTTTTGCATCCTGTGCTGCAGTGTTAGGCACACTCTCCCTGTCTGAGGCTCTTTGGCCCCCTCACCTTTTTCTCCAGGGTTTGTCTTCAGGTGCTGCGGAGGTGCCCAGTCTCTGCAGCATGCTTCAAATGTGCTGGTGCAGAGCATGGGGATTGTAGTGCCCAGGGTTTCAGGGGGGGCTGTGAAGAGGTTGCTGGTGTGTTGCTCTGCCAACTTGACTCAGGAGATGGGGAGTTTCATTCCTCTGTGTGTGATTGTTTGGTTCCCCATGAGGGCCTGTGGGCATTTTGGGATTGCAGGGATATGTGGCAGAGAGGAGGGCGGATGGGCAGATGTGGGGGATACCTGTGTCACCAGGAGCATCAGCCTCTGCCCCAAAAAGGGCTGTGGGTCTGGTTCCCGAGACGGGAATGGAGCTGCCATGGGGAGCACTGCACTGGAGTGGGAGAACTCCTGGTTGCTGGGGCTGAACCTGCAGCACTGGGGGCCCATCCCCTGCGCTGGTGCGTGGAGACCCCACAGAGGGTGGCTGGAAGTGGGGAGCCTGTGGGCATGAGGGTGCTGGTAGCTGGGGAGGGAGAATCCACGTGCGAGGGCTGAGTCGTGCTGCTGTTAGCCCCTGCACAAGAATCCTCCCCTCGAAGGTGGCTTCGGGAAGAAAAAGGAGAGATAAAGTGCGTCTGTTCCTGTCCTGGTGCTGGGATGATTTAGGATCTCTGCCCCGTGGGTGTATGGGGCAGGGTGCATGGTGGGCCTGCAGCTTTGTGCAAGGTACAAGAGACATGCCATCAGATGGGACAGGGTGCATGTTATTCCCTGTCAGGCAGGGCATTTTGGGAAGCTGCTGGGATTTTGGGCTCTTCCCTGGCAGCAAGCCAGTTCCCAAACAGCATTTGTTAGGTTGGAGTTGGCAGGGCAGGAGACTGACCTGGGACCTGGTGCGTTGGAGAGACCTGTGTTGGTCTGATTGTACCCTCATTTACTCACAATGGGCTTTTCTTTTAGCAGAGACAATGCTGTTTTGCTGCAATGAAGCATCAGAAGTCCCTGGTGAGGAGCACAGCCCTGATGATATGGGAAGCAAGGGAAGACTTGGGCATGGGAGGGGATGTCAAATAAGTGCCCCAAAGTGGTGAGTGACCACAAGCTAAACCCCAAGGAGGCTTTGGGGGCCTGTGGGGGGTCGGTTGTGCCTAGAAGGTCCAGGCAGGGGGACCTGGGGGGGATCCTTTGCTGCTAGCCAGAGACACGGTGATCCCAGGTGCTTCTGCAAGGGCCCCCATGACGATGGTGGTGGTGGGCTGTTTTTAGGGCTCTGCCATGAAAGCACAGAGTGCTGCACTGCAGAGGCAGGAGCTGGACTGTGTTCTCCCCATGGGAAAGGCTGATGGGGGTCAAACAAACAGAACCATGGTTAAATCTGGGCTGAAGAGTTTGTTTCCCAGTCACAGTTCAAGAGGAACACCCAGAGGGCCTGGTACCTCCCTCAGAGGGGTGCGAGGGCTGCAGGAGGGCTGCCCTCCAGGGGCTCAGCTGCTGAGCTGAGGCTGTTTGGAGCGTGTGGTTGTTGGCTTCTGGACTGAGATTGTCTTCATGGTGCTGGTGGTTGCCTGTGAGCATGTCTCATAGGGCTGGCTGGGACTAAAGGTAGCAGCTGGCTCAGCCTTCCCTTGTCAGATGCTCTTCGTTGTAGATAAAAGCTTTTTCTGATCATTCTGGTTCCCGGGCTGGCCAGGGTTTTATAAATGGCAAAGGCTGCCACTGTGGGTCAGCCCTTTGGGAAGTCTTTCTCATCTGCCTACCCCAGGAGTGGGTTGGCAAACCCTCTTCCTTTCCTAAATGTGCTGGCAAGCACAAGCATCTCTGTGCTTGAACTACAACCCACTCAAGGTGGCAGTTGTGTTCCTGTGGCTGCCCTGTGCTTTTGGATGTGCTTTGGGAGAGCTTTTGCCTTGCCCAGCTGTGGCTGAAGCTCTAGCTCCTGCTGTGTGTGGAGAAGTGAAGCCCTAGGCTTGGCTGGGGCTGGGGGCTGCTGGAGCAAGGGGGCACAAATCCAGTGTGCACGTCTGCCCCTGCTTGGGTGAAAACAGAAGTTTGAGCCCTGTTGCTTGTAGAGGAAAAGCAAATGGAGTTTCTATTCTTGCTATTGTCTCTGTTTTTCTAGGTGCACATTGCTAAGAATAAGTGCTATTTCAACTCTTGCCCGCCCTCCACCAACTGCTTGAGGCCACTGTTTAAGACTTCAGCTTGAGCTGCAAAGAGTAAGTGACCTCGTTTTCCAGAGTTCCTGTTTGAAGGTGCAGGAATGGGATTTTTGCCTTCATTTACTCCTTAAGGAGCTGCCACAGAAGGAAAGGGCCTGCATTTGCCAGTTCCCTGCAGCCCTCGCTGGGGAGCCGCGCCACAGGAAGAGCTGAGCAGGCATCAAGCATGCTGGCATCACGCTGGGTTAGTTTTCCTCTTGGAAATAAAAAGTGGAGCAAGCCACAACTGAGACAAGGTGACTTTCAGTTCATTCAATGCATTGTTTCCTTAATCCCTGGTAATGGATCTCTGGAGCAGACCTTGCCCTGCTCCTCATCCTCGGCTTGTCCCATAGCTCCTGCATCAGAAAGAACTTGTTACTGTGCTGGTGGAGCTAAAACGGGGCAGCCAACAGCCATGGCTGTTTTGCTGCAGCTGCTTTTATTTCCTGCAGTGGGTAGGTGCCAGAAGGGGCTGTTTCTCTGCCTTCGCAGATGCACAGATGCTCCCTTCAGCCCAGCTTGCTCTTTACTCCATTTCAGCCAGAGCCCGGCAAACACAGCTCCAGCTGCTGAAGTCCTCATTCCAATATGCTTCATAAATGTTGCCCTTGAATGGAGGGTAGAAAGTGTTTATTCAGGGGGAGGATAGTAGGGCACCTGGAAAGACAAGGGCACCCCAACTTCGTCGGAAGTTGAACAGTGATTGCTGCAGAGACTGAGCTGTGTGAGGGCAGAAAACTCGAGTGGCTTTTTTGTGCCCACACTATTTGCATAGGCTGGGGAGCAAAGTCTGGCAGCATCGGCTGCTCCATTTGGGCCTTGCCCACCTCTGCACTTAAGTCTCATCTTGTTACTCTTTAAGAGAAGTTTCTAAAAAGATTTCCTTTACAGAGTAAGTGCAGAGGTGGGTGGGGGGCAGGCCCCACCAGAAAAGTTGCCAGAGTGGGGCAAGGCCCATTCAGAGGGTGACAGTGACTGCGAGACCGCACTCCGCAGCCCAAATGAGTTGTGTGAGGATAAAAATGCCACTCAGGTCTTCTGCCTCCACACAACCCAGTCTCACTGTTCTTAAGAGCTCTGGGTGCTGGAGCAGAGTGGTTTAACAGACCAAACCTATTTCCCAAAAGGGAATCCCTGTGCAATTTTTGGGGTTGTTTGCAGTTGGTACAGAAACAGGCTAATTGCAGCATGACTCACGGGTAGGACATTGGTCTGCTTGGGGAACTGGCACTGGGGCAGAACCACCAAGGCTGTGTCCCTCCAGGATGCTGCTACCAACTAATACAGCTGAGGTCAAAACATCTCTCTTCTTCCTACCCAATAAGTCTGCTCAGACTGCATCGCCACTTTGCTCTTGGGAAGAGCTTAAATATAAAACTGCAGGAACTTACTTGTGTCTCCTAATACCTAAATCTCCCAAAGAGGCAGCTGCTGCTTTACCTACCTCCCGAGGGACTGGCAGCCAGTGCCTGCTGGGAATGCCAGCCAGGCAGGACCGCAGAAGCTTCTTCCCCAGGTAGAGGCACTGGAGAGGGCGCTGCTTATCCCGTCTGTGGGGAGAAGGTGGGGCTGTGTGCGTGTTCAGGCTGTCTGGATGGATTTCTGCTATCGCTTGCCCAGTGCGGGATGTGCTACAGAGAAAAGAAAACAGCTTCATTGCCCCCATCCTCCCTGTCTTCCTCAGGCACCTGGCCCATGCTCCAGACTGCTCTCAGGACTGAAGCAAGGGGTGGGTCTCCTCTCCCCATTTCCCAGGCTTTGCTGGGAAAATTAGATTTGAGGGGCACCAGCTTCTTCCCAGCAACCTTTCCCTGCTAATAACTGCAGGGAATCCAAAGCAGTACAAATAACCTGTCTTTGGCTGCTAAAAAACAGGTAAAACAGAGAAGAGAAAAGCTGTGGTGGAGATTTGGGGGAGCCTTCCCCTCCTTCTTTGCTCTTGCACACAAACAGGGGCTGCCCTGGGCTCTCATTCTGCAAGGGACCTGCCCTGGCTTGGGGAGGCAGCCCCAGAAAGCAGCATAAGGGATCAGTTTTAGGGAGTTGTATTTGTTCTTTGCTTACCACTTCCTCTGACCTCCACTGCTGGGCTCTGCAGTGAAAATGAGATCTGTACCAGGCTCCAGGGGATCATGGCAGAGAAGGCCACGTCCACAGCAGATGCCCGGAGCCACCGGCCACGCAGCGCTGACATCTGAGATGATTTTTAACATGACTTTAAACTGTGTGATTCACTTTGCTGACACTGCCGTCCCTCGCTGCAGAGCAAAACCCTTCACACCAGAGCAGCCTCATGCGCCATCCCTGGGGGTGAGTCCTGGTTCCCCTCCCCTGGAGCAGGTCCAGCTCTCATCCTGCCCTTCTGTTTCAGACCACCTCATTGGCAAATGGCTTAAAAAGACATGTCCTTGCGTCCCGTCCCCATGCAGATGGCTGTGAGACTGTGGGTCCTGCCCTTGCCTCACTGCTGTGTGGTGGGACTGATAGTCCTGGGGGTTCACAGAACACATGGAGGGCTCCTGGGGACACCAAAGATTTCCAGGGGTAAGGGGTACCAAAAAGCAGATTAAAAGCTCTGTGGAACCCCAAAAGGCAAACCAAAGCCCTTGAAGGCACTGGAAAAGAAACAGGAGCTCCAGGGGTACTTAAAACCACCCCGAGAGGCACTGTTGGAGCAGAAAGACAAACAGAGCAGCACTGGTCTCCCTCTCGCCTCTCCAGCTAGCGAGGGAACCGCAAAAGCAAACCAAGAGGTTGAGGGAATTGGAGGGGAGACAGAGGGATTTGAGGCACTGAAAAGGAGATGGAGAGATTTGTGGGGCCCCGGTGGCACCAAAAAACATATGCAGGAATGAGGGGGAGCCCCATAAAAGAACAAAAGCCTCTGGGGACACATGAGGGGCACCAAAACCAAATTAATAGCATGTGTAAGAGACCTGTTTTCTTTTTTTCTTTTTCAGCAGAAGGAGTCCTATATCTATCCTTTTGCCTCCGTGCGTTGGCATCCAGGTTTCAGGTGAATTTCACGGTGCATAAGCATCCCGAGAGAATTTCCTTCTTGTTCACACTGTGGAAGAGAAACGCTCCCGTTTCCACTCAGATCCTACAATGGCTTGTCAGTGACAAAACATTCCCAAATCCTCTCATTTATCAAATGGCCAATCCTGTTAACAGCTTAAGAAACATAATTACCTGCAATCTCTTCTGCTATTCATTTTATGCCTACACTTCCCTCTCTCTGGCAGCTTACCAGCAGGCAAGTCAAGAGCTGAAGCACGGCTGCAGCCACGGAGCGCTTCAGCAATGCAATTTCCTCTAATCACCTGCACCACGATCGCCGGAGTTTTCCCTCCCTGTTTGTAGCAGCAAGAAACGGGTGAGTGAGGAAGGCGCACGGCCAAAAGCATCGGCCAACACGCCACCGGTTGTGCGTAGGTTTCCAAGCATGGCTATGTTTTAAGTGCTGTTCCAATCTGTCTGGTGGGAACATCATCGATTAGGATCTGCTTTTGGGGCACAAGAAATCACAGCCAGATTTACTTGTCTGGGAGATACGTGCAGAGCAGGTGGGCTCTGAGCGAAGCAGCAAGAGAGGCTGGTGCAGGCTTGGGCGGTGGCAATGGCTGCAAGAGCTTCATCAGCAAAAAAGCAGGGCCTGAAAGATCAGCGAGCTGGTGAACTAATGGGGAAATTGGGATCAGCTGGAGGCAGTGTGAGCTCCTGATTACTGTGTTGCTAAAACAGGCTGATTTGATCTCCCTTCACAGTGCATTTGCAACTTGTGAGAGACTTCACATTGGCTCATTTGAATCAAATCCCAGGGAGGATTTGGAAGAGCAATGTTTGCAGGCTGGAGATCTACTGGCTTCATAATGTTGGTTACGTACGGGACAGCTTGAGCCAAAGAGAAGCCCCTAGGATCACCAGAGCTTTCCCTACAGTTTGGGGACTAGAAGATTCCCAGGTCTGTCCTACCCATGCCAGTTGCTGAGGGAGCTGTCGTTTGTGCCTTAAAATCTCGTACTAGCCTGACATTATCAGTGTACATTTAACTGGCCAAGGCATATTCTGTCTGCACTATCTGTTTAGACCTGCCTTCAGTTCTGAAGGAGTTTTCTTATGCCTACTCTACTCCTCTTTTCAACTATATCAGCTATTTCAGATCCTTAGTGTTTTGGATAAAAGATACACATTTCTTCTGACGCTTTCATATGTTATTTTTAAGCATTTTTTTATGCTGCTTGCCAACATTTTATCCTTGCAGTTCTTTGAATTTGGTATTAAAAAACCCTATGAACAAACTGTATACAAATCAGAAGGTCTTTTTTTAAAGTCAGACATCATCTTAAGGGATTTAGGGCTTTTTGATCGTGCTAAGATACTGAACTCTAGTATATTTTGGTCACTATTACAGAATAACCCTTTTTTAATAGCAATTTGAACCTCAAAAGCTGAATTTGGCCAGAACTGCCTAAAGAACTGCTTTTCCCATTGAAAACAGTTTAATTCACTTCTCAAAATTTAGTCACTGACAGTGACTGAATTTCAGTACGGCCCAAATGCCACCCAGACCCAGGCACCAAAGAGCTTGGGTGGCTCTGGGCTACCTGCCCGGAGCTGTGCGCTGCTCGGGAACAGCAAGAAGTTGGATAAGAAACTATCCGAGTCTTGAGGAGGGACCGAAGCAAGCCAGCTTCTTCTATTTAACAAGATGTAATATATACATAGGGAAATTAAGAACTGCAACGAATAAATTGTACCGAAAGTGAAAACTGCCCCAATAATAAAAAAAAAAAGTAGGACAGCAGTGCTTTTATACAAGAACTTGCTATTTCTTTTATGACATTTATTTCAAATCATGCAAACCCTTCAGAGCAGCTCTAATGCCCAGTGGAGTTCTCCAACCTAAATGTCTCGTCGTCAGCGTAAGAAACAAAGATAATGTAATTTGAATGCTGGATGCAACAACGTAGGCTGCTCTCGAGGCTGATTCTCCCCGCTCCAAATGGGAACGATGGCTCCAAACAGACTCACCATAACAGACTGAAAAGCAGATGTCTTATTTGTGAGGAAATGGCCAATATCTCAGCTTCCCCCCCCCCCCCCCATTTGTTTCTTCCTGGAAAGAAAAGAAAACAAAACACCAAAACAATTGCATAAAGACACTGCTATTTCAAAGCAAATTTTAAAACATATCTGATTTGCAAATGGCATTTCAGCATTTTCATGAGAATAAACTGCTACCATAATGCTGTGTTTAAATATTTCATTCCAGCTCCCTGAACAAACTTAAAATCTTATTATAAGTCGTTTTGACATAAAAGTGTGCTCCTCTGTGGTGCCCGTAGCTTAGACATCTCCAGCTTCAAGCGCAGCTGCAGGAGCCCTCTCTTCTCGTGGCTGATCAAAGGCAAACCATGCTGCCACCCGCAAGCTGCCACTTGTCCCCGGCACCCAGCCCAGGAGAAAAAACAGATCCTGAACGTCCCGAGTGCTTCTTCCCTAGGGGCGACACTGCCGTCGTAACCCTACTGTGAAAAAGGTTGAGCGAGTTTAGCAAACAAAAATACTTTGCCTTGGTTCAAATCGTGTTGAAACAAAACATCAGCCAGCACTGGCTGCTCAATTAAGCAGTTTGTCGTGCAGCCTTTGGAGAGGAAAAAGCTGAAAAAAGGATTTGGGGGAACGTACGTATTGCGTGGAGAAAATGTTTCGTGAGAAATTTTCCAAACCTCCCTGCAATCCCCATGCACTGTCCTTCCCTGGCATACAACATGTGTGTTGCCCTCAAATTTGGAGGATGGTTTATGGCTGCGTGCGACTGTGCTGTGACAGCTACCAGGTTGTATGCGGGGCCACAGGGGGGAAAACATTTTAGTTAATTCTGTGTGTATTCCTGATGTGGGAACAAGGAACCTCCTAGAGGCTTGAGCACATCTTTTTTTTGGGAGATGCTGTCTCTCCTCTTCCTCGGTGTGGGCTTTTAACCGCAGGGTACCCATTGCCAGCCTGCTGCTTTACCTGTCTGTGCTGGCACTCTGCCTTCCATCCCGTCCCACTATTGGAACTGAAATGGTGATGTTCGCCGTGCACCAGGTTTCCCAGGTGCTTGTGTTTAATTTCTTGCTCCTTATGGTTACGTGCCAGTTTGGTTTTGCTGGGGCCAAGATCCGCAATGCCACCGGGGTGGCAGCTCTCTCAGGGCCTCCGAGGACCTCTTTTGGGACTCTAAGCATCCCAACAGCATAAGCCCATGCCTCTGCTAGATGAAACACCTGGATATTTCTTGTGGTGTGTCTGCCCTTGATAACACCCTGATCCATGAGCGGGTGTAGGGCTTAGCCTGCAGAAGCCCAAGTCATGGCTGTGGGTGCCCCAAAGCAGGACACGTTATAGGACATGTTATAGGACGCATGGTAGGAGAGGACAGGGTTTCTCGCTGTCTCACCATATGGCTCCACCCAGCCACCAAACAGCCTTACAGAGGCTCATAGAAGCACTAGCGTGTTTTGCATCTCCGTCGTTCTCGCCGAGTAGCTTTGACGGCTCTTGATACATGCGAGTGAGGCCCCATCCAGCACACAGGGAGGGTACGAGCAAGTGGAAGTCAGGGCTTATGTTTCCCGCTGATAAATGTATTAGTCTTTAAAGCAGAATTTAAACTACAACCCTTTTTCAGGCACCTCAGCGCTCCGTTATTTTGCAGGCCTTGTAAGGGAATGTGATTTTGCCTTTTAACTGGAGTGTATCTTATGCTAAGCAGCGAGATTAAGCGTAGGGATCCAAAAGAAGTTGCTGAATGGCAGAATTGCCTTTATAAATAACATTAATAATTTATCCAATCCAGGGTTTTTTTTGGGTAAATGAAATACCTGCCTCTGTATAAAGCCCACTGAATAGGAACACATCTCTGCTTTTATGAGGCTTGGATTAAAGAAGGGAAATGCTAAGGGGCTTATCTTCGCTTCAATTTGCAGCCCTTCCGGCTAATGGCAAACTCATTTAAGAAGCTCCTGTGTTTGTGCCAACTCTGCCTTTATTCTCAGTGCCGGAGCTTGGCTGCATTTCTCGCCGCAGCGCTGGAGAGAGCGGAGAGGAAGCAGTTTGTTTTTCTTGACCTCAGATTACCAGACAAAAGCTAGCGAGAATAATTTTCCTTGGAGTCCTCCCTCTTATGAGTTGCTTAAAGCGTCTGCGCAACGGCTGCAGAGAAGCTGGCGGTCCGGGGACCCCCACGTGTGAAAGAGGACAGGGCTGGTGGCTGAATGGGGATGAATCGAAAGAGCATCTGTCATCTTTCTTCTGGGACGCCTGCATCCTCCTGCACGGGCAGTCATGAAATGGCAAAATTCATCCTCCGCGAAGCCCGTGAGCTGTCACTTCTCAGCTCTTCTTTTATGCCGGTAAAAAATCAATTGCTTCAAAGTTCAGTGAAGGTGAAGGCAACATTTGCTTTCCATTCAGAGCTAAGCGGGCCATCTTCGAGAGCAAACGCTCTCAAAAGGGAGAATAGCAAAAATCAGCAGAAAAAAATTCTCTGAATAATTTGGACTAGGAAAGGAAAAAGCAATTTGCTCCCAGTTATTCCACAGACAAAAGTATGAATAAAAAAATCATGAGCTATTTACCCCGCCTGGACTGTTTGCACGAGTTTTATGCTATTCCAGTTTTGCTTCACCAACCCCCAAAGACCTTATCACTGGATCCTCAAGGCATTTAAAAAAATCATGCTTTTTTTTTGCCTTTTTTTTTTTTTTGTGCATGCTGGATCAGCAGGGACCAAAAGCAGAGAAAACAAAAGGGGTCCTAAATCTGAACCATGCTGATGCTTGTGTGCGCAATGACCTAGATCAGAGCCCCAAACTCTACCGGCACAGAAATTTTATCCAAAAATTCGCATTACAAGCTCGGGTGCTTTGCATTCAGATAGCAAAGCTGTGGCAAAAGCACGGTGGGTATTTACAATCTGCTTTAGAAAAACCTGATATGTGTCGTTAGCTATTCTGCTGTAAAGGCAGTTTATGTTCCCCACATCTGCTGCTTTAGGTGGCCCAGCCAGACGGCTGGCACTGCTCGCAGTGCCAAAGACCAGGCTGCTGCAATGAGGAGAGGAGAAAGAAAGGAGGATGAAGACCTCGTAAGCTTTATCAAAAACTACCAAAAAGTCAGGAGATTCGGGGATTACGCCGTGTAATTACATTACCTTAAGAAAAAAGTTTACTGAAAATTTCCTGTTTTGTGTTGCCAGCGCTTTTCAGCCATTAGTAACACATAACTTCACATTGTCTTTTCCTGAGGCACAGATGGGCTAATTTTCAGCTACCTGATAATTACACATTGTTTGAAACTGTATCAAAAGCTTCTGTTCCTGCATTCCTCCAGCAGCCGTTCTGACAGCTCACAAAGTCCCTCCACCGGGGCTTGCAAGGGTCCCCATCCATCAGTCCGTCCATCCATCTGGAGGGCTGGGAGCAGAGCTGCAAAGCCTCCACGCTCACATGCAGGTTTCATAGGCTCCTTGTACAGTTTTGCGCCATTTCCAAAATGGGTGGAGTGACTGAAGCTCCACCAAAAGCATCTTCTTGGCTCGATGCTGGTATCCAAGGTTAACATGGGATGATGTGGCATCAAAATCCTTCTACTTAAATACGGATGGGGATGCTGACATCATGGGGAACTTAGGGATAAACCAACACGAGATGCGAGAAATCAGCATAACAGAGGTTTAGTCTTAATTTTCCTCAGGCAAGAAGCTGTCCTTGGGCAAAGCTGCGGACTGCCAAATTGGAGAAGGGCAGCCCATGGGCTGTACGGAGAGGAAGGTTGACAGTCCCTCCTCTATAGCCATAGTGAAAGCTGGAGAAACCTCCTTCTCCCTTGGTCCCTCCTCTTTGGGAGTGTTTCCTCTGCCAGTTGAGCTCTGATTGTTTTTAGAGGGCGTTTTCTCAGCTAGTTCAAGGCTGTCCGGTGGGAGAATGCGAAAGGCCTCACTTGTGTTTTCTGCTTCCCCATCATCAAGTGCGCCTGTTACCTTATCAAAAAAGGAAATTAAATTGGGTTGATGTGACTGGTTCTTGACAAACCCATGTTCTTTGATTTTATTCATCATTTTACATCTTACAAGTTGCTCATTTAAGGCTTTCTTCCAGCCTCTTTCAGGGAATTGAGATTAAGATGATTATTCAATTTTTTAAACTTTTTTTTTTTTTTTTTTTAAAGTATCCTCTTTAAAGAGAGGTGCTTCTCTTATCTCCAGAGACCTCTCCGCCTTCATAAGTTTTGAAGATAACCACCAAGGGTTCAATGTTCGTGGGTGCATTTCATCAGATCCTCTCGTTTGGAGTGCATTTAACGCATCCAAATGGCTTTAAACTTCTTTCCTTGTGCTGGCCTTCTTCACAGTTCCCTTCAAAGCCCATTTCGTTAAGTTTCATTCACAATTAACCTTTTTATAAAGACTGAAACAAGGGAGATGGGGCAAATCCCTGCTTTGAACGCTCAGTCCATTCTCCTTCCCCAGACACGTATGCCCCTACACATCTTGCTGTTCTCATTTTGCATCTAATTTATTTGCAGACCCTTGCTGGTTGCCTCCAAAACCTTGTGTGCGCAGACTTAGCTGCTCTCGCGCTGTGAGCCTGTATTATTCCTCTGTTCTCCCCCCAGGCACGTGCCCGTTTCCACTTTCCATACGATTTCTCTCCAGCTCCCAGACCCTGCTGCTGCCGTAATGCCATCTAATTACGCTGCTTATCTGCTTTCACTGGGGAGCAGTTTGCTGTTGTGCACCATCTTTGGTCTCTTCTGGGAACTGCCAGTTCTCATACATTTCCTTACCACATATTTCCATCCACGAGAGCTTCTCTACCGCTTCCCTGATCTCTGTCAGAAGCTCATTATTTTGTTATTTCTATTCTTCCGTCTTACTGTGCTGGTGGGAAGAGACACTCAGGTTATACACAGCTTCTCCTATTCCCAAATCTCTTCGGATGTGAGTGAAGGACTAGCCTGATAAGGCTGCAAAACTGAAGGAGGGGATCACTGAAAGCTCCTAAAATCCTCCTGGCAGTGGTCCCCAGGTGGGTCCGACTGGGCATCGCTGCAGAGAGGGTGTTGCTTGGCGAAAAAGATCCAGAATTGGCCAGTTGGTCCATGTTGGATGGTACGTGGGAAGTAGGGCTCTGCGGTAGGAACCCCCTGGACCCTTGGCATCCCCTGAAGTAATTTCTGATGTTCTGCATGCATATGGGGATGGGATGATAAACAAGCTCTGCGCATGCCTTGACTCTTCACGGGACGTCCGTATCCTCGGCTGACAAGGATCAGATCGTTACCCACCTCTGTAGCTGTTTCTGGGTGTGTTTGGCCGGACTCTCCATGCAGCAGCACCACTTGCACTCCTGTCGTTCCCCACGCTGGCCTGAAAGTCTTCTTGTTTCTCCCGTGGCCACTTGGCGTCAAGTGCCACTGGAGACGCGGCTCCCGCAGGGAGGAATTCCAGGCGCCCTCGGGGGTGTTTCGCCTTCACATCCTAGATGTTTCTGAGTGCAATTTTGTTTTGGGTTTTACAAATGCTCTTCCGCTCACTTGCTTGCCTCGAGTAATGAAGCAGTGAGATAAAAGACAAGGCCACAGAAGGTTGTTAAAAAATTACTTGCAAATTAATGTGAGGACAAGGTGTATGAGTTAATATCGTATAAAGACCCTTGAAATCGGCATACATGCGTGCACCCTCCGAGCACTGACATTCGCAGGCAGAACTACACTGGTAAACCGAACCCAAGGGGCTTGATTAACAGGAAATTTTCAGAATGCCAATTAGAGCAAAGTTTACCGAACAAATTGTTTGCACTTGTACCCTAGAACCATCATGAATTTTAATTCAGCATGGATTTATGTGGCTGAAACAATAATTAAAGATACATGAACACCTCCCGTTCAGGGGACTCTTCCACGGCTACGCTGTGGTTTCGGCTGGGGAAATGGGTGAAGAGCCTGTTTGGGCAGGGTCTGCTCTTGCTTGGGAGGACATGGGGCGCAGGAGGCTTTTCCCCATGGAGACATAAGCAGTCTCCTAAGTATTGACCTCACTGGTTTGTGCAGCGTTTAGTCTTCGATTTCTTTCTCTTTCTCTTTTTTTTTTTTTTTCTTTTTCTTTTTCGTTTATGTGATCTGACAAAGAATGATCCATGGGGTGTTTCCTCAATGAATGCTGGCTTCTCTTTTCCTGCCTTCTGGTTTTGGTGGCCGCGAGATGGTAAATCATCTTCCTCGGGTCCCCCGAGACTGGAGCCTTGCCCCATGCTCTGCCTGCAGCCCGGGAGGGGGACACGGGGATCCCCTCGCTCCTTATCCCTGCTCCTCCTCGGCCAGTCCCGGGTTTGGATGTCGGGGAAAAGCCTTGCGTAACGTGGGGAGCAGCTTTGCTGCAGGAGAAAGCGGTGCTACCAGGCGGCATCGGCGATAAGTCACAACCGAGCAGCGCCGTGTATATGTATGCCTTCATTTGAATTCTCCTCTCCCTCACCTCGCGCTGGCAAATAAGTTACACGTATTTTTAGAAGAAGCTATTTTCTGTCACTGCACTTTTAAATGTCAAGCTCCTGGAGAGGAGTCTTCACGATAGTTTAAGGTCAGTCAGGCAGCAAGGAAGAAACAGGCAGGTGGGGAAGAAAAAGCTGCAGTGGTGGGGCTGTGGTCCAGCTTAACCCAGGGCTGTGGTCTAAACGTCGGGCAAGCATAAGCATCCCGCACGGAGACAGCACCCAGGGCATTTCCCTCCCTGTGCTTCAATTGCCCTCAGTCATGGAATAACTAAAGGCTTTGACAAAAAAAAAAAAAAACCCAGGGGCTGAAAACGATCTGGCCCGGTTAGTTGAGGACTACCGATGAATAATGCATACATCCAAAGGTCGGTTTACAAATGATTAATTAACCTTAAGAGAGGTTATCCTCATTGGCAACATCCGCCGGCCTAAACAGCTTAATCATGTCTGCACAGAATAGCGTATTTGAAACACAAATTATTTGCGAAAAGTACGGAGGAATGAATGGTGGAGCAAGCGGTGGATGCCCGCGCCGCTGACCGCCGATGGTGGGGCTGCAACCATGTCTCCAGGCTGTGCTGTGCCACCTGCGGTGGTGTGAGACGGCCTCGAGCATCCCGTACTGGAGCCCGGCTGCGGCTGGGGAGGGGCAGAAATTGCGCCTTGGCTATGGTAAACGGTTCAGGCATTTGTTTCCCTGTTTTGATGCAAAATAAAACACGGATCTCCTGCCAGAGAGAGCTGCTCCCGGCGCCTCCCGCTGTGACTAACGGCCGCTGCGCTCCGTGGGGATATTGCCTTTATTCCGAGGGCTTTTTTGCATTTGTTATCAGCCATCGGTTATCTGTGTCTATTAATAAAGCGCTCCTAAAAAGCGTTTCCACTCTCCAGAGTAATTGCTGGCTGATACCTGAGTGCCTCCAGCGAGCAGCTCTCGGCTCGAGGTCACTCATCGTCGGCAGGGACCTGCTGCTGGAGGACCTGGGGTGGTCCTCCACTTTGGGCAGAGCTTAACCCCTCTGCCCCCCAGTTCAGGCTTCAAGGGAGCCCCCAACTCCAGGCAAGGTTGTTTTTTTAGTTTTAAAATAAATGGGTTTGTTTTATTTTGGCAGAGACATGATGGGCTGAAGGCTGGCCCCTGTCAATGCCTCTTGCAGGACCCATATCAGCACATGGAAGCCTTGTCTACATGGGAAGAATGTTGCTGTTCCTCCAGCTCCTTCTTCCTCCTACCCACCCCTTCCCCTCCAGAAACAAGCAGGATACAGAACTCACCAGGGCCCGCTCATACAATTTGCCCCTCTCCCCTGACAAAGCTCCAACATTAGATGCAGCTAAATTGGTTTCTTACATTTGTTTTTAATCCATAAAGTGACAAAAGCAGCACGTGTTCAACCCTGAGCACCCCATGGCCCGATGTGCCTGAGGTTTCCGAAGCGTTCAGCATTTCCGAGAGCAGAAGGATCACTCAGCAGAGAAAGAGAGAATCTGGAGGGAAAAAATCCCAAAAGCACACATCCTAAGCAGTTGATTTTTGCTTTGTCCAGCAGGGCCAAACCCCAGCAGAACACAGAGGTGTCTGAAGTACAACTTTGGTGGGGTGTGAAGCCCAAAATAGAGTTCAGTGACCCGCACAAACATCTGCTGGCCTGGATGCCTCTGAGGGAGAACCTCTAGGTGCTGAGGGTCACCATGCTCATGGGTTCAGCCCAGAAATTATGGGGAGTCCATGCACAGGTTGGTGCCACCACTGAGCTGGTGGACCACCAAGTTCTTCCCACCTGTCTGCTTATCTCCCACATCTCCTGGCTGCCACACCCTTGCAAAAATCACTCCAACCTGATGGAAACAGGAGCAGTGAGGCGATGGAGATGGTCTGGGAGCAGCGAGGCGATAGAGGTGGTCCGAGAGACACCGGAGGAGCAGCACCCACCACGTCTGCTCTGCCTGGTGCTTCTGCAGCTCAGGCGTCTCCTGGGGCTACAGCTTTAATACACATGTTTATGCATTTTTATGGGTTTTTTAGAAGCATGAAAACGATTTACAACATTTCATATTACATTTTTTTAATCCTTCAAAATTGAAACAAATCTTTTCCCAGCTTTGCCCAATTTTAAGGCAAAGTATCTCTTTTGTTCAGCTCTTGCAGAAAAATATGGATGGAAGAAACTCTTAAAATCCCCAACCACAGGAAACAAAATTAGTATTTTTCCAAGTTAAGTACTATAACAGAGTGAACATACATGTTTAATTTGAAAATGTTGATTCCAAATGGATTTTTCTTTAAAAAAACCCAAAACTTCCCCCAAGCAAGTCAATATTTGTAATCAAATTGAAATTTCCTCTGGGAATTATTTATTTTCATGAGGTCTAATTTTTGCTGGGGAAAATTCTATGCAGGATGGTTTTAAGTCACTTTAAACCAGCTTTAGGAATCTGGGCGATGGGAGGGGGCTGGGAAATCCCACTCGGGCTGCAGCCCACTTGCCTTTGATGAGGGTGATCTGATGAAAGAGTTTAAACTGACTCTTTCCTCTTTGAAGAGTAAAGAGTGAGCAGGAAGGAAGGAGGGAAACTGGAAAGAAGGAGGCGTCCAACACCAATTCCTCTCCTCCTCCATTACATTTTTTGAAAACACAGCAGCACGGCACGGGATTCACCTCTGGCAATGTTAGACATCAAAGTGAGACATCAGAGCTGACTATTTTTGGTTTCCTACACAGCCAGAGAGGGGACACAGCACTTTGGGGTGGTGCGTAGCTCACCTGACATCCACTGCGGCATGAGATGACTTGTGCCATTGGCTTCATCTGCCTTGACCAGATAAGGAGCTCATGGTGACAGGTCCATGTCCACCATAGCCTGATGAACTTCATCTGCGATGCCTGACCTGCTGTTGATTTACTGATGGAGTGGGAGCGTGCCTGGAGGTACCACAACCCCTCCACGGGTAACACAGCGCAGCCCCCCTGAGGAGGAACAGGCACCTCATACCACTGTTCGTGCACGAACGGGGCTCCAAGCCAGCTCTCCAAACCTGGTGAGAAGAGGACATATGGGTCTTCCGGCACCTATAAGGAAACCCTTCAGAGAAAATTGTCATGGCTCAACCTAAAGACGCTTTTCTTACAGAATTTGTGTCCATTTTAGAGCAACAGTTGGGGGTAATGATGTGCATAATTTGCATTATTATGCCTTTTATTTTTGTATTATGATAAATCGCCTACCTTCACGTTTCTTTTTATTACGATGCTCTGGGAACATGCTATAGTGGTAGGAAAACAACAATATCGTGCTGCACTGTCAGTCTCGAACGCAGAACCAGCACACCCATCCTACAAACGTTCACAGAGGCACAGCACCGTGTCAGATTATTAGCTCCAAGGCAACTGCCAACATGCGGTTTTATTGGAAATGAAAACAAGGTAATTCGAGATTTATTTTCTCTCTAAGAAAGTGCCAGGAGGCAGGAACCAGCCCCCAGCATCTCCCGTAAAACACCCGACTCGTGGTAACTTGCTGCTCCTCAGCCTGGCGCCCGCGGACTGGGGATTTTTGAGTGACCTCTTCCAAAGTAAGAGACTTTTCCTCCCTCACTCTACCCATACTGCACCCTAAAGGGAGGGATGGAGATCGACTGACTCCGGTTTCACTCTACCCAGAGGGAGATAAACACACGGTGGCTCCAGGCACGGCTCCTGGGGGATCTTGGGTGGCTCCTAATCACACATCCTCTGAGCTTCAGAGACATACCCTGGTTGCTTTCCAGCTCACAGCATTCATTGCCTTCAGAATATCGCTGACTTCGCCCCTTTCCTAATGACTCAGGGTAAACTGATCACCAAACAAAACTCCCGACTAACAGTTATCTCTCAAGCCCCGATTTTGTTGCTCTGCCCAAACGCAATCCGTGCCCGGGCACTGGTACAGGCACATGCTGTGGCCAGAGGAGGGCCCTGCTGAAAACATTTAGGGACTGGGAGGGAAGTGATTGGAATAATTGGAGCGATTAATTTAGAGTTGTTGAAGACCATTTAAAAAGCTGCCCTAAATGTATTCCAAAAAGCCACGGTCATTAAAAAAGCAACCACAACAAAAATATAAAAATGTACCTTGATCAGATGAAAGGTAAAAGAAGCAATAAAAATGAATAAAACGACCCATATAATAAATGGGATAAAAGCAAGCTGACAGCAACCATCATCAGTCAGAAAGCAATAGATGCAAACAGTGGCCGACAATAGCCCGTGTTGCGAAGGGAGCCTTTGTGGAGATGGACAGGTGGTTCCCCATCCAGGTGTTTGGGCTCATGGCTCTGTTGGCCATCCTGCAAAGAGAGAGCACGGCAGGGCTGCTCCAGTGTGGTCTGTGTCAGTACTTTTAAATATTGCTTGCTGTCATGTTTTGGTCAATACGGAACTGTTTATGAAATAAGCCTGCCTCCCCCCAGGTAGTTTGTTTTTTTTGTTTTTTTGTTTTTTTTTTTTTTTAAATCTGAAAACCAAAGCTTGGAAACCTAACTCTTCAGAAGAAAATGCGAAACCGCTTCCGTTCTTCACTTCTAATAAATCTTTTTCAGCTCTGCTATCACTCTTAAGGACACAGAAAGAAGATCTTGTAGGGTTTTCATGTCTTCCAGAGGACTGCCATCGCTGGCAGGATCCAAGCACTGATGTGTTCAGCTGCTCAGGTTGGACTTACTGCCCACGGACAATAGGTTCAGAACAAGTATGGCATTTCCCAGGGCAGGAGATACGCGCCATGCATGTACAAGAGCGTCACGGGTGCATTTCAGCACCAATGCTGAAACCTCCTAACCCCGATCCCTCCTCCAGGTGCCTGGGAGCTTTGGCCACCCTATGTGCACAGATCAGCCAGGTACCATGGGAGGCAGCGGTGGGACAGATTGCTGCCGCGAGCCGAGAGGTCTGCGCACAAAATGGGGTTTTCCTGCTCAGTTCAGATAGCTTTGCTCCATCTGAGGCTTGGATCCAGGTTCTCCAGCCTGGAAACCAGAGATGCTGGAAAAGGCTTGATATCAGACCTGAGGTCTGGCTCAGGATCTCCTGTTTGCCAGCCTTGGGATGGAGTGGTGGTGAAGA
Organism: Vanellus vanellus; assembly: GCF_965231255.1. Taxonomy (NCBI): domain Eukaryota; kingdom Metazoa; phylum Chordata; class Aves; order Charadriiformes; family Charadriidae; genus Vanellus; species Vanellus vanellus. The sequence goes on from NC_138918.1 coordinate 20,285,633, forward strand.
TATCCCCCCCCCCCCCCCCCCCAATACACTCAGGCACTTGGGAAGGCTTCGGCCGCTGCTGCGTTGGCACAGAAACTGAGAAGACATTTACTTCCAGGAGCAGATGCAAACACAGGGAACTGCCAATTGGCCAAAATCAAATAAAGCATGACCTCTGATGAACTGGAGCCTTCATACTTTCAAACAACCCTGCACTCAATATTGGCAATGTAATAGTTTACCTTTGAGACATGAGGGCTGAAGGAGAAACGAAACCTGAAGCTCCCGGAGATGTTTCATTACCATCGCTTCTATTATTGATAACAAGGCAGCAAACCCCTGCGAGGTCCCTGAGCCGGGCTCTAGGAGAACCTGTCTGCACCTCTTCCCTAAGGAAAAGCACAAAACCCCGAGAGCTGAACCTCTTCAATTACAGAAAATGCAGAATGAGACAGAATAGAAACATTCTCCCCTGGCAGGGAGGTCCTTTCTTCCAGGTTTGTTTTCAATCCTGCAAACCCCAACACCTCCAGCCACTCCCTGGGTAACCACATGCCCACGCAGCCTTTCTGGCCCCCAGAAAAAGCCTCTTTCTTTCCTTTGAAGCGGGGAAGAGACCTTCAAGGAACAAACCCTACATTAGGAATAATGGTAACTCTTCGGGGAAAACAAAATATCTGAGTTTGATTATAACCACAAGGAAAAAAATGGAAGCTTATCTGCAATATACAACCCCACCCAATCAAATTAATACCCCAGACTATAGTCCTGTCCAGAAGTAGTATAATTATCTCAACAGCTCATTACTTTGTTACCTGGATCACTCCAAGCGTTTTGGAACCAACCTGAAGAACAGACAAATCCATTAATTTTTTTTTTTTTTATTTTGCTGTAGCTGTCTCAAACTTCAGTCCCTTTTCTGTTAAACCTTGGATCAAGTAAATTCACCCTTTGGCTTTACCTTGGTTGTTTTTTTTTTCCCTGCAAGGTCATAGAATGGTTTAGGTTGGAAGGGACCTTAACAATCATCTCGTTCCACCCCCTTGCCCTGGGCAGGGACACCTCCCACCAGCCCAGGTTGCTCCAAGCCCCGTCCAACCTGGCCTTGAACACCTCCAGGGATGGGGCAGCCACAGCTTCTCTGGGCAACCTGGGCCAGGGGCTCTCCACCCCCACAGGGAAAAATTTCTTCCTAATATCTAACCTAAATCTCCCCTCTTCCAGTTTGAAGCCATTCCCCCTCGTCCTATAACTACATGTCCTTGTAAAAAGTCCCTCCCCAGCTCTCCTGGAGCCCCTTTAGGCACTGGAAGGGGCTCTAAGGTCTCCCTGGAGCCTTCTCCGTGCTGGACACCCCCAACTCTCTCAGCCTGTCCTCCCAGCGGAGGGGCTCCAGCCCTCGCAGCATCTTCATGGCCTCCTCTGGCCCCACTCCAACAGGTCCATGTCTTTCCTGTGTTGGGGGCTCCAGAGCTGGACACAGTACTGCAGGTGGGGTCTCACCAGAGCAGAGCAGAGGGTGAGAATCACCTCCCTTGCCCTGCTCGCCACACTTCTGATGCAGCCAATGTTTCCCATGTTTTTGAGACACGTCCCTCTTATTGCCCTCGTGTGTCCCGGAGTCACCGAGGTGGAAGACCCAGCTGCAGCTCCCGGGTGTGGGTCTATAAACCTCTTTCTGCCTCTACTCCAGGACAAAGCATGCTGCTGCCAGCCATTACAGACAGGTAGCTTCTCCCTGGCTATGCCTGCATCCCAGACCCGTGGTTGTGGGGTGCTGTAGGTTACACTGGCCTAAAGCTCCTTCTGCCAAAATCAGAGCCTCTGGGGACAGCTCATCTTGCCACGAGGTTTTAGCCTGGGCTGCTGCCGAAGCTGCAGTTCTTCATCCTGAGAGGTCCCTCATTTGGGCGCTTCAAAAACCAGCTTGGTCATGCAAATGGGAAGCACACTTGGGGCTGTATTGTGCACTTTTAATTTCCCAAAAATTTGAAGGCAGGGGAACCATCCACCTACAACAATCACCACTGCCATACCCCTTACAAACCTTTCAGTAACTCTCTTTTTGGGGCATTTAGACATTGTAACCTGCTGATTAAGAGGAACGGGGACACCGTATGAGATTGGACATGGCGGTAGCATGCGGGGAGCCATATGCTGTGCCAGGAGAGGTGCTGACCCCAGGCAGACGTGTCTGGGGCCATGGCTGAAGCTGCCAGATGTGGGTCCTGCTCCCACCACTGCAAACCGTGGCTGAGCACAGCCCTTGTCATCCCCAGGGGTCAGCAAAGCCCTGACTGCCTTTGCTGGGAGGAGGTGAAACTCATGCACAGCCCATCCTTTGCGTGTAGGGTACCCCAAATTTCATTCCAGCTGTGTGGCAGGACCAGTCTTCTCCTTATGCCATGACAAAAAAGTCCCAAAATAATAAAAAAAAAAATCACTTTGCACTCTTGTGGCAGCTGCACCAGTACCAGGCAATGGCACACAGGGCACCTGCCCCCAGGCATCCCCAAACTGCTACGGTGTCCCCAAAACATAGCCAGGATCAGGATAAAAAATGCACGTCCCTGCTGTGATTTGCTTCCTTGACTGCCATAAAACCGTATAATGGCCAAATATCATTTTCTGCATGGTGTATCAGTCAGCAAAGTTGTCAAATAGGCAGGGCCAGGAGTTGGTTTAGGATGTAGCAGCACAGTACCTTTTTTTTTTTTTCCCCCTGAGCCACTACGGCGGTCGGGGAAGTCCTTTGCCCCCTTCACTGCTTCTCTGGCAGCACAATGGCTCCATCCGTGCGCCTGCGCTGTGAACTGCGCCGCTGGCACAGCCGGAGTTGACTTCTGAAAGCAGGAAGAAGGATTATGTTCATTTATATACGCATGTTAAAATATGTATTTTTAAACTCAGAAAATTCTTATTGTCTCCCCAGGGCTCTGCTCCCCGCTGCTGCCGTAGCCTGGTGGGGTGGGTTGTGGGATGCAGTTTGAGGATGGGGTCTGGGAAAGCAGCGGCGGTGGGGCTCACAGCCAAGAGAAAACACTCCGCAGCAGCACCTGGTGCACACCGAGAGCTTCACAAGGATGGGTTTTTGCAACCCTTGAGCTCCTTGTACCCATGTCCAGCCTACGTGTCATCCCCACAGCACAGTGGGGATAATAAACCCCCCTGTGCATATAACTGGTCCTTTGCAGCCCACCCTCCTGGAGAGGATGGCCACCAAGATGCTCAGCCCGGGGGTCTCGCTCCGGGGGTCCGTGCAAGTGTCCAGCACTGCGCAGCCATGTCAAGCCCTGCACTGGTGTGGCTGCTCGGCAACGTCACAGCTGGCGTGCCAGGGGCTGCCTTCACAAAGGGACCCGGTTATCCCCCCAGCGAGGAGATGCCTTTTCTCCTGGACACGCAAGAGCCCATGAGGGACCACAACAGGGCTTTGTGTTTGTTTTTTTTTCTGATCTGGTTTTAGCTGAGGAGCTAAAGGGACCCGTCCAGGAGCCACCCAATGGCACCAGAGGAGACACATCGCAGGACTTGAAATTCCCCAGAGCTGGAGGGGTGCATGTGCTGCACCCACCTCCTCCCGCTTACCTCAGTGTCCCACTGTCCCCAGCAAGCTGAGCACCTCTCCAGTGCCCGGAGAAGGGAAACAGCTGATGGCATCTCCCGAAAATGTGGCATCACCCCTCTCGGTGCCCAGCAGGAGGGAAGCAACGCCACAGGCTGGGGCAGCACAGCTCCTCCAGCTGCCTCTTGCCAATGAGTCCCGGCTCCTGCAGCCCCCTCAAAACCAGACACGTGGAAAAACCTGCGAGGTGACAGAGCTCTCTTACTCCTGCCTTAATTAGTCCCTTTGGAATTCAATTAACAAGCTCCCTGCTGCAGCTATCAAGCCATCATCAGTTCAGCAAACAGGCGTACAAGCCAGGCCAGGTCCTTGTGAGTACAGCATAAATATTTCAGTGTGTCCAAGGAGAGCCCATCCTTCCACACCCTCTGCAACTTACTTTAAAGAGTTTCCCCCGCTGGTGGGAATTTAAGGGCTCTGCTGGTGACCAGAAGCACCTGTGCCCCACCTGCTCACCCTTCCCAGCTGGGGAGCATCTACCTTGCCCAAGCAGTGCTGGGGAAAAGCATCGTCCCCAGTATGACCACCCCAAGGCTGACCTTGGTTTGGCAGGGCTGGTGCTGTGCAAGGTGTGAACAAGCTGCCAGCTCTGCTGTCCCTGTGTGCCATCGTGGTGCCAGGCACGTAGGCAAGGCATTGAGTGTGAGCTGAGTGGTGTTGCCTTGCCTCCCTCCAGGGTGGGCAATTGGGCTGGGACATGCACCGGCGACAGCGAATAACAACCATTGCTGCAGGGCCTGGATAACTTCTTATTTTTATGGTTTTCTGGCTTTTTCTAACAAGCTTGGCCAAGCTGGAAATGGAGAAGCTGATGTTTTCTGAGCTGTTCTCCTGGGCTTTGGGAAGGGGGGAGGTGAGAGCTCAATTCAATCCATTTATTTTCAAATACCAGTGGAGTAGGGTTTGAAATAGAGCTCTGACTTGGGGAAGACCTAATACTCTCCCCTCCAGGGGTGAGTTTGGGACCAGGGAAGTGGGACGCTCGATGCCTGGAGGGACACTGGGCACAGCCTTGCCTGTGCCTGCTGGAAAGGCATTGGGCTGTCACAATCTGCACTACAGGTGGCCGAGGAACGGGTTCTCACACAAAGGTCCATGAACCTCCTCTGCATCACCAAATGCATCTCTCTCCCATCAAAGCTTCATGCGTACCATAGGTTGCAAAGAGAAGCTGCAAAACCAAACAACAGTTCTTGTAGGCACTTGGGAGATCAATTTAATCAGTGCCTGTCCCATCCTCAGGGATATGAGATGAAGAGCATGCAGCGCTGTGCGGTTTCTTATCAAACACCCAGTTGGTGCCATCTCAATGACTCCCCAGCCAAGCTTGCTTAAAGAGCAGTGGTCCCTCATTGCTAATCCATCTCCTCCAGCCACTGGGGACCTGGTGGCCCTGCCTATGCATGGGGGCAAGTCAACGGCACAGCTGCAGTTTGAGTTCAGGGCTTCAGCCCAAGGTGCAGGTCATAAAATAATCCCTCTCTTGGCTTCAGCACAGGAAAACGCGTTTGCCTGCTATGAAAGATATTTCAACTCAGCAAACTATTCAAAATGAAACCCATTATGGCAAAGAAAGGAAGAAAAAAAAAATCTCTAATATTTGTACTGCATCAAAATGAATGTCATGTGTCCAGACAGCCTTAGAAAGCACTGAATTGCCAAAAGATGGTGGTTGTCTTCAATATTAAGTGAGGGGGACCAAAAGGAAGATGCTAAAACCTAGAGAAACTTTGCAGCTAATGCTTCTGTTGATGCATTTTTCTTTGAGGAGCATCCTCTGCTTTGATTTAAAGGTGCCCTTATAACACCAGGTACCTGATAACAGTGCTGATGGCCATTTGAGATCAATGCGTGGTTGTTACCATCCCATCTGTACTTTGGGCGGGTTTTCTGGCCCAGTAGAGTGTGCCAAAGCTTTGACTAAAGCACCTGCATCCCTGCTCCGATCTCTCCATCACTCACCCCAGATGAACTCACAGCTGGGCATGGGCTCGGGCTCACCTATAACCTCCATGCAGACATCTCCAAGAGCCTGCTGGCTCTCTCTAACCTGAATTACCGAATCTCACGCAATTCCTGTGGGCAGCAGGAGAGGAGCACACCGTGCTCCCAGATTACAGCTCCCTGTGGTGCCCTCGCACAGCAGTGGCTTTGCCCTGGGGAACTTTTGATGTCCTTCCAGCTATTCCCACCATCGCTCAGTGTTACGAGGCAGGACACCGCTGTGTAAAGCCCTGCTGAAATACAGGACAGCTGGCAATGCCAAAAGCCACGGGTTCCAGGGTATGGATGCCAGCATACCCCAGTGGGTGTTAATTCCTTCCGTGGCAGCGCAAAGGCCCTTCCAGACCAGTTAGGCTGAAGTTAGACAAAGCTTAAATAACATGTCAGAATTTTGGTAGTTTGATTCCAATTTAGTCACATTGGAAGTTGTCACAGGAAGGTCCAAGCTCGTGTGGGCAGAAATGAACCAGCAGCAGCAAAACGCTCCTTCCCGCCCGAATCACTGTTCTAACAAAGTCCTGCCAGCAATTTATCATCCTGTTCCTACAGCAATGCCTCCCCGGCCCAGCCAAACGAGAGAAGTGGCGTGCTAGAAGGAAGGACAAGCTCAAGGAAGGCCCAAGGGGATTATTTCTTCAAGATGCTCTTTTGGAACCCAAATCACCTGTTTTTTACCTTCATTTGCTCATGTTTCACTGTAGAGGCAGAACGCATCATTTCATAGAATCACAGAAGGGTTTAGGTTGGAAGGGACCTTGAAGATCATCCATTTCCACCCCCCTGCCCTGGGCAGGGACACCTCCCACCAGCCCAGGTTGCTCCAAGCCCCGTCCAACCTGGCCTTGAACACCTCCAGGGATGGGGCAGCCACAGCTTCTCTGGGCAACCTGGGCCAGGGGCTCACCACCCTCACAGGGAAAAATTTCTTCCTGATTTCCCTGGTTAAACATCAGTTCACTTGTATTGCTTCAAGATTTCTAATAAAATTAGGGTCACAGTGACCCTGCAACTATTTTGCTGATATTCTGCTTGAGAGCAAACCCCTGAATGTCCACAATAACCCTTAATCTCACAAATCACAAATCAAACCTTCCACGTCACTTTCTACCTGCTGTGACCCAACAAACTAAAATGTCTCAAAACTTCTTCTGGACTAAAAAGGACAATAAACTTCTGCATCAAAAGCAAACCTCAGGCTCACAAGATGCTTTTGGAAACACATTTTTTTCCCCATCTTATAAAAAAAAAAAATCGTAAGTTTGATGCTGAGGGGAAAACAAAGGAGGGTGGTTTATAGCGTAGACCCAACCTAAGCATACAGGGAAGGAGGGGTGTATGGTGGGAGGAGAGAAGCCTTAAGGGGACACCCGACCTGGTGTCACGGGGGTTGATGATGCCCCATTTTTCACTCTTTTCTCAATACCACCCCAGCACCTGCTTTATTCTGCCATTCTTTTAAAATATTTAGTGATTTTTCTCCATAAATTTAGAAACAAGTTGGCTGATCTTGCAGATGAAAACCAGCTGAAAAATTAATTGAAAGCTTTTAAAAATTAATAATTATTTCAGTTAATTAAGGTTGCAGCTTAAAATTTTTTAAACTGCTAACAATTTGGTAGCTGCTATGCAGTCGCCATTGGAATAGAAAATGATGGGGACCAAGAGCTGGAAAAATGTTGTCTTCATTGTTTCACAGAGCAGGTTTGGGGGCCCTTCTGCATCATCTGCATTATTATTGACAACATCACTGCACCTATCAAAAAATGGATCTATAACATCATAATTTCACTAGAATGTCTTTTGTTCCAGATAATTTAAAATGCTTTCTTGTTGTCCATAACACATTTGGATATGGATTTTTTTTAATGGATACTTTTACTTCTCATATCCATTGTTCTTTATTTCATAGCATCTGATTTTTAATCACAACCATTATCTTCCTCCCTTTCCTGATTTGTTACTTATTATCTATAGCTCGGCTCGCTCTTCTTGCTTCCTTTTTTTTGTGCCAAGATTTGTTGTGATCTTTTCTTTGTGATCATCATAAATACGCCTGTCAAGAAGGAACTGAAACAAAAGGCATTTATTTCTCTGAGAATTTGAGAAATTTCTGTTTTCCAGTGAATCAGTGGAGAGAGCTATAAAAAAGTGCTGTGTGTGTGAGAATTGGCCAGCAGATTTTGCTAAGGGCTTCTGCCTACTTACTGCGTCCCAATGGGGTGGTTAATCCATGGGGCCTCTCTCGCAGGCGCGGAGCCCATCAGCAGGAGCTGTCGTGCACCCTGGCCTGGTCTCAGCACCGAAAATCACTGTAGTTTCCTAGACCATGATCTACAGTGGTTATATATTCATAAATCTGAATATATGTTATCCGTGCGGAGGTGGATGCAGGACAAGTTGACCCCGCGTGCCCCCGCCTGGATCATCCCACACAGCAGAGCGCGGTGGAAGTGCTGTGGGGTGTGCAGGAGAAGAGGTGGGGGTAGAATTAGAGTGTGCACTTCTTAAATGTCCCACGGACTAGAAGGTCACGCCAAAAACTTCACCCTGGTGCTGCGTGAGCCCAGCTGCCGCCGTCCAGGTCTCCTCTGCCATGCCAGCAGCCCGTCTTGGCCACCACCGGCTGCGGCACGCACCCAGGCTGCTCCCCGCGCTGGAGGGCTGCTCTCATCTGCCATTTGATTTGTTTACATTGATTTTAGAATAATGACTTTTCGCGAAATAAATTTCGATGGGGAAAATAAATTATTTTCTCGTTCGGGAGCAGGCAGGCGGCTGCTGTGCCGGGTGCACGCTCCCCAGCCCTGTCGGCGTTAATTCCTCATTACAAGCACATCATTGGTGGGGCTTGGGCGGTGCACGAATTTCCATTCAAATGCGAAGCATTCAAAACTTTATGTGCTTCACTTTTCATGCAGAAAATCTGCCTATTTCTACTCAGCACAAGAGTAACTTTTGTTGGGTTGTTTAACCTTGAACAAACGATGGTTTAACCATTTTCAAGACAGTAGAATGAAAAATTACACCGCCGCTGTTATGCACCGCTGCTCCGTGGCCGATGGTTTAAACCTGAATGTGCCAGAACTGCACTCCGTAAGCAAAATATACATTATTTTTTTCCCCCAGTGCTGCAGTGGAAATGTGCTTTGAGTCCTGCTTCGTTTTAGAAATGTGATTTGAAGCCGTGCCCTGTTGTTTTCTTTTTCCTGCCTGTGTTTTACGACCTGCCAGCCTTCAACTGGCACCGAGCACAACTCCGCAAAGGATCAGATGGGAAGCCGTCGTGTGGTCCTCATCCCAAAGGTTCCGCCTTCCTCCGTGGGCACCGTCACACTGATGCTCCTCTGTTCGTAGGACTGGAGCTTTCCTTGAGCACAAGATGGATTTTAAAAATAGTCTTCCTCAAAGGCTGTTCAAGAAATTCAACCATCATCCAGGTTGTCTCCTTACAATACTGGAAGGTAAGCATGACGGGGAATCGCCCTTAGAGAAGCAGCTGGATGTCCCCCGTGATATGAAGTATCTTATGTTTCAACCTGAAATCCCATCCCCTGTATTAAAGACAGACTCTCAGTTTCCAGTCTGGAATAGGTACGCAGAAACATGTGCTTGTAGACCTCCCCTGCCCCATCCTCCTCCGAGCCCAAAGGAGAGCTTGGCCCAGGCCATCCATTTCAGGAGTTTCCTGATGGCTTCCTACACGAACCTTAAAACCAGAAATAAAATTAAGAAAAGTAAACCATCTGCCTTCGAGAGATGCTGTAAGGCAAATGAGGCCCAAACCATCTCGCTGTATCTCCCAGCTGTCCCTTGAGTTGTTCAGTTATCCCACAGCCCATCCAAACCTTACAACACCCCTCTGTGGGGAAGAAGTTTAGTTATGCAGAATATGAAAAAAATACATTTTCTTCTTGCCTGTTTTGAACACCCTGATCTGTAGTTTGATAGCGCCTCGTTTCTGTGCTGTGGGGAACCATGAATAATCTCTCCCGTGCCGCTCCTCACCATGCAGCCCGTAGCTCACACTTCTTCCAGGAGGAAGAGTCTTAGTCCATGTAATCTCTCCGCCTGCAGAGCCATTCCCCAGCCCTTATCTTTCCCACCTCTCTCTGCATCTTTTCTAGTTTCTAGTTTTGTTTTGTTTTTTTTTTTTTTTTTTTTCTTCCTGTCCTTTTCTCTTTCCTCCAGTGGAGGGAACAGATTTGCAAACTGTATTTAAGTAGCAGGTGAATTATTGATCTGCGGAATGACAAATTGATCTCTTCTGTTTTGTTTAACACTTTTCCCCTAAAATTGTCCACACTCAATTTGCTTTCTAGGCTATCACGGATCACTGAGGTGATGTTTTTGTAAAGCTACCTGCAACGTGAGTATACAAGGAAAAAGTTATCTTTCCAGACCAATAATAGCTCATTTAAGGTTTATGACTGGTTCAAGTACAAAGGGACTGTTTCACCCGCACACATGATTTTGCATGTCTTGCTACTGAATTTCACTCCTGTTTTACTGTCCAGTTGCTCAGTATTGAGAGATCCTGCCATAGATTTTCACCATGAACTCTGACTATTGAAATGTTGTCAGCAACTTCTTCCCCTAACTCTTTTCCTTTCCTTCTCCAGGTCATCTCCTGATCTGGAGATGATGCTCCACCACAGGTCCCTTGGCACTTTTATTCCACTGCAAAATCTGCTAATTCATTCCTAATTTGTGTTTCATACTCTTATGCAGTTACTAGACAGATAAGGACTTCCTCTTTTACACTACAGTGGTTTAATTTCTTTTAGAGCCTCTGATGAAGACAATTTTCCAAAGCTTTTGCCAAATGCACCTCCTGCTCTACAAGCTCACCGGCTCTCCAAGGGCTTGTGGTGCAGGACTTCCTTCTGCAAAACCTGCACGGGCTCTTCCCAACCATTTCATATTTATTCTTGCACCTACTGACACCTTTGTTATGTTTTTTCTCTCACTGTTTGCCCAGCATAGAAATCAGCTGGGCAATCCCCTGTATTGCTGCTGGGGGCCTTTTAAATGCCATTGCATTTACCACCTTCAGCTCCTTTGGTACCATGGTTGCTTTACACAATCCCTTGCGCACCACCGCAAAACGGCTGTTTCATATCAGACATCCCTCGGGCTCCGAGCTGAATGCCATTGGCTCCTTCTGATACTCTTAATTTCCCAGTTTGTTCCCCAACCTCTTCCAACAACAGCTGATTTCAGGGCGGGTCCTCCATGGTGAGAAGAGCCCTGGGAAGCTCCACAGCTGCAGAGAGGTTTGAGAAAAAGCATCTATTATTAGATTTTTACACCTTAGAAAGCTACTCATCATAAAAAGAGTTCATCTCCTTTGTCATAGTTTTACGCTTAATTTTTCATCTTGCGCCCTTTTTTTTATTTTCCTCATTTGACCATGACTTCTACTTTTTGAGGGATACTCTTTTACCTCTGACAGGCTCCTTTAGTTGGTTCTTTAATGAGAAAAGCTAATTTTTGCCCTTTTAAAGTCTCTTTTGATAATTGTATAGATTTGCTCTCATCATGTAATAGAAGCTCTTTAAACAATATCTATGTCCCCTGGAAAAATTTTACCCTTTTGGCGGCTGCTTTTAATTTCTTTTTAACAAGCCTCTGCACTTTTATGTGGATACCCTTTTTGAAATGAAGTCACAATGAACTTTCCAGTTTTATTTTTAAATTCCTACAATATTACTGAGTTAAAGTACGTTGCAGACACTTTTGCAGAGGGACTCTTCAATAATAACATTTCAAATCAGCCCTGTGGCCCGCTCAGGATTGAATCTAGTGCTGCTTCTCCTATCTGTCCTTAGAAGGAGTTACCTTCTATGTTGTCTCCAGACACCTATCCATTTCTCTATGGGAGTATTGTTTTCTAATGTTTATTGTTCAGTGTCTTATTCTGCACTAATTAATATCCAGCCCACTCCTCCCCTTGCCCCAAAGGTGCAACCGCTCTCACGGTTCGCGGTCTGTGGGCACCATGAGGGTCACCCTGTCCCTCTGATTTTCACAGAAAACCCATGGACTGGGATAAAACCTCAGTAGTGTCCACCACTGACCTTCTTAGTTGGATGAAAGGGACATCCAGGATATCCCTGTCCCCAAATAAAGGTCTGGGAGAGTTGCCCACTTCAGTTGGAGCTGTTGCTCCTAAAGACCGGCAAGTCCATGATCCTACAGCTTTACCTGGATTCATATGTGATGCCAAATAAATCTATATGAGAAAACAATACAAAATCATATGTTTCACTCTAATGATGGAAAGCTCATATTACTAATTACAAAGTTTAAAAGAGGGCTGCCAAATCCCCCCCAAAACATCACAACTCTTCATAAGAAGGAAGGCTACTTCGACATTTGTGTTGTTTCACTTCAACTCCTGTGAACGTGTCCCAGCCCTGAGAATTGGGGAATCCCCAAGCTGGTGCCTGTTGAAGACCTTTTCCCCAGCATTCCCTGGGCCATGGTTCGGTTATCCAGCCCTTCTGTCTGATCCCAGATGGCAGGACATGTGCCTGGCTGTGTCCTGGCCAGCTTTCCCCCCAAAGCACATACCTGGGCAAGATCCAGACAATCTCCCATGGTCGTTAAGATGACCTCATCACTTTCTTTCTGAGACCTCCTGTCTCTGCATCCCCACAGCTGAGTACCCAGCTGTGCCGGTCCTGTCCCAACATCCCTCCTCCTGTCACATGCTGCTCACATAAGGTGTGAAGGTCCTCTTGACCGTCACTTCTGTCCCTTCTCACTGATCCCTGCATAGTCTGGGAGCTCTTCATGGCAGACACGCATTGATCCCTCTTCTCCTGGCACATCCAGTGTGCAAAAAAACCCCAAGTGTGCTCAGACCTGCCTGTTTTCCTGTCTCCCCCCCCCTCCGGCATTTCCAAGAGGAATCTCTCCCTCCTTAGTTAGCAACGGGATGGGAGCTGGGGGAAGGTGCCAGGGAGCTAGTTAAGCCATCCGGTGCTTTCCCTCCACCTCCTGCTGGTACCAAGCCCCCCGCTGGTATTAACGATGCAATGAAGCTTACCATCAGTAGAATCGCCAGCCTCTTGTTCAATTACACACCAGCTTTCCAGACAGCAGCGCTGCAAAGGGCAGCGTGGAAATCGATGGATCCCTTGTGCACCTTTGCCTTCTGACTGCGTTTCCCTGAAGCGCAGAGGAGCGGGGAGCCAGGGTGGGAAGGTGGGAGAACAGGAGGGGATGCAGGAGGGTGGTGTTGGGCACAGATGTGGTTCCTGCTGCCAGCCCTGTTGATTCCAGTAGCGGGCAAAACCCTGATGGTGAGCTGAGCTGTTGGAAGTGAGCTCAGGTGCACAGGCACGGACCCAGAGAGCAGCTCCCAAGGATGGACCTTGCAGAGCTGTCTCCCATAGGCACCACCCCATCACACAGAGGGCAGCAGCAAGGAGCAGAATGAGTTTGGGAGGACCAGGCACTACTCCAGCTTCTCCTGAAACAGCAGCTATGGGCCACCTGTGAGGTGGTCTCGCCTCTCTTTAGAATGTCTAAGAAGTTGTCCTGGTGGCAGCTGAGCTCCTCCAGCCATGGGTCTTGGGCGGTGACCTGAACTTGTGCAGATGCCTGCAGGCTGCTCCTCTCCTGCAGCCCCTGACCGCTGGAGTGGTGACATGTCCTCCTGGGTGTCCCACATCGCCCCTGCCAGCTGGGTGATGCACCTGTAGCTTTTGCTGGGAGCTGGCTCCAGGGCCACATCCCACCGCATCGCACTGGGCAGCTCAAGAGCCTGAGCCTGTTTGCAGGCTGGACCCTCTCACCAGACTAACTTTGTGGTTTTTTATTGAAATAAGTGCTATTCCAGATAAGTGAGACAACGCTAAAAAGCAATTAAAAGCCTCAGGTTGTGCCTGAGTAGAAAAAGTAATTTAAATTTGTCCAAACATGTTTTTGACATTTTCTAAATTAAAAAACAGACAACTCCACTTCTCAGTTCACGACATTTAAACCAGGGCTACTATTTTGAGGGAATATTTAAAACAAACAAACAAAACCAAGATGCAACTTGGTAAAGGATGTTAAGTGTTTTTTAAGTTTCTTTTTGGATTTCAACTTTCCATCATACTCCATGATCAGAAATACTGTCTGCAAAGGCTGCTGTGGCCCCTCACATCCCACCTGCCGCAGAGGAGCCAGGAGCGTGTGACGACAGGAGGGAAGGTTGTGAAAATCTATGTACCTTTCCCTCTCCCGTGTTTTAGGCTGGAAGCACAATTATTTCCAGGTCTCATCACTTCCTCTGAGCTTTTTAATCAGAGCTAAAATCTGCCGAGAACATTCAACAGGGGAGGAGAGGAGGAAAGGCGAACCCAGCAGCAGAAACTGGGTAGCACAGGCAGAAGGGACTTCTCCGAGGAGAGCCAGTGAGGATCCACCATCTACCCTGGCTGGCTCCGCCTGAAAACACTTGTAAAGCAAGTCTGCTCTCCATCAAGGCAGCGAGGAAAGCCTTGTTCGTGCCAAAAAAAGTGTCCCAGCAAGGTCCAAAGGAGATAAAACTCAGCTTTAAGCTGAGAAGCAGCGCTGGTGGGGTTGGCTTTGCTGGTATATCCCGGGAGCAGAGCAGCCGGCATCACGGGGAGCAGAGGGGCTGCACCGGCTCCGCGGGTTTCTCCTGATTTCTACTTGTTTTGTGTGATCACTTCACAAACTTGGACCAAGCCACACTGCCCCATTTCTAAAAAAAACCCCAACCCCTGCAAATCCTCAACATTACCCCTAAATGAGTGCATGCTCACAAGGATCAGGAGGTTTCCCTCCAGATGAGGGTGGACAACATTTCCCGGGCTTTTCGATTTTCCCTTTTAAAATACACAGGCTGCTTGTTCACTCGCAGCTGTCGCCGTTTCACTTCTTCCATGTTCATGCCTTGAGCATCACTTCTCTTCCTCTGCATCCAGTGCCTTAAACGCGGCCGCGCGTGACCCCCATCGGACGGCGTACCCGGCTGTTGCTGTGCGGTGACGCGCTCGTCTCTCCGCAATCTCCTCCTGGAGGCTCCAGAGGATTCTGTTTGCACTGCACAGGCTCAGACCCCGGGCTTTAGGGATAAGCCAGATTTTCTTCTGATTAAAGACTTCTGAAAGATTAAAGATACACAGCCAGGGCCCAAGTCAAAGCTGCAAAGCAAAGATCATTCTGCAACTTTTCAACCTGCAATTTGATTATTATTTTTTTTCCTGTCTATTCTCCTGCATTTTTAAACACATAAATTGGAAAAGACAATTATCTACCACAGAGCACCTTACTGCCCCTGCTTGAGAGCAGGACTGAAAATAGAGAGCCAGAGCCCAGTCACTCCTAAGGGTTTTATTCATCAGGGTTTTCCTCCCACCCTGGTGTTTTGGCACGGCCGGTCCAGCTCTGTGGGATGGGTCTCCCACTCCTATGCAGCTCCAGGCTCCTGCTTCGGTCCAGCTTTGTTCTGACCTGCCCCACTCTCTTTTCCACCCATTCCCAGTACTTGTCTCCATCCCACATGTTCAAACCTCCCCATCCTCCTCCATGTCCTCTTCCTCAGCCTGGATGACAGCAAAGCTCCCTCCGTTCTCCCCATAAAGAGATTTTTACCTGAGGCTATGGGGTAAACATGCTTTTCCCGTGCACCAGATGTAGTTACATGGCCAGCCTGGTTGGACAAACAGGCCAAGGGCAGGGGACAAGTCATCCTCCTCTGCCTGCTTTGTGTTACTATATGGTGTTGCCCGAAGAGCCAGGAACCGTCTGGGCAATATCAGCCGGTCCTGGGTTGTAAAAGCAGTCCAGACAGGAAGCCAGCTCTGTCCCAGCAGGAGTGTTGGGACCCAAGTGCAGGGGAAGAACCTGTGGGAGCTCCTGGTGGCATCGTGTGGCCATGGACCCTCCTGCCCTGCTGCCATCGTGCTCATCTGTTGGTGCCAGAGAGTGAGAAGGTGCCAGGCTATAGCCCTGAGAAAAATCCACTCCATTTCCTCTGTGTAGAGAGCCTCCCCAAAAGGCTTTTGGAGCAAAAAGGGTCAGTTTTGTTTGACTATATATTAGGATACTTTCTTTTCATCTGAAATGAAGATAGCTCGAAGTGACCAAGTCAGAGTAGAAATAAAAAGAGTTATGAGTAGAAATAAAAAGGTTTTATGAACAGCTTCCCCACCCTCCGCGTCCTTGCCAGCTGGTCCTTCCTTCCAGACCTGGTTCCAGCTGACAATAACTCACAGAGCTGCAGCAGCTCCGGACAGCATCAGCCCCGCTGGGCCCTGGGCTGTTTGTCCTTCCATCACCCCTTGCTCTGCTCGGCAGCTTCTGGGCACAGGCTGCAGACTCCCAGCTTAGATTTTCCTCGCCGCCTCCTCCTCCTCCTCCTCCTGCACCGTGAGGCTGGTCCAGGTCGGGGCTGCCTTCTCCCACGGGAAGGAGCAAGGATGCCGGCTCCCTTCAGAGGCATCTGCCTGACTCCAACACTTTTATTAGAGAAACCTGACACACACACGAGCGCCGAGAGCGCACGCAGATCAAACAGATGCTGTCTGTCACAGAGCTTAAAGCCTAATTACAGAAGATTACAGAAACTATTTATAAATATTTATATCCATTTAAATATATTTATAAACGTATCAGGATTGGATAAAAGTGTATATTGTTATTTTAGCTTAAGACATAACCAAGTATCATTTATACAATGCTCATACAGTGATCATATATTTGTGTTAAGCTCCTTTTTGATTAACACGGACAGCAGCTGTTAACATTCGAATTGCTGTTAATACAAAGCAGGTTGGCACCGATGAGCTGAGGAGGATGGGTGGGTAGATACTGAGAAGTCTGGAGGCAACAGAGCAAGTACACTACAGAGGAGAAAACTCTTCCCCTTTTCAGGCAGAAATCCTCCTGATTCACCAGGAAGGATGCTGGAAATATATAGCTAGGTTATGTATCTTCTTTCATCATTAATCTGCCGATTTATTGTGGCAGCACACCGCCTGCCTTGCCCCATCGTTCACTGGCATCACGCCTGGGGCAGCAGCCATCTCCCACGTCACAGCTCCCCGGCGCTGCTCGTCTCACTTAGGTCCTCCATGCGTGCAGCAGCACTCTGCAAGTACAGCACCGAAACCACAACCTCGTGTCACCCAGAGGTTGCGCAGCCTCACAACTGGCTGCTTTTGCAGCTCACTTTGGATGCTGCAGAGCCACATTCTCCTCTGAGCACCTCCTGAAACATGGCAGTGCTTCGCACTGCACAGCAGCTTCATTCCTCCATCCAGTGCTTCGGAAAGGCTCCAGCAGAGGCATTTGGAAACTCACCTGTGATTTCTTCCTTTCTTTTAGTCCGGCTTTCTAGAAGAAACAACTTGTGTACTATTCAGTGGCCTTCTAGGCATTTTGAGCTGACGGGGCAGTCAAAGCCACGGCTGAGAGGAGCAGGTGTCCCCACATTGACACATTCCTGGGAATGGTGTGGAAGCCAGAAGACCTGATAGGAAATGAACGTTTATTTGTGTTCTTGTAAGCACAGTGAGGAAGACTCAAGCCTTACCTGTAGCACTCAGCGGCAGCTCACTAACCAGGAGGACGTGGGCTGGTGGGTCACCAACCTGCACAAAGCTCTGGAATGGCCCCCACGCTGGCCAGCAGACACCTCTGGATTGATGGGGGCATAATGGAGGGCACTGGGAGTAAGGGATGAAGGTGCAGGGGAAGCATGGGTGGTGAACAGTGGTGGCAGAAAAGATAAAAGTGGGAAGCACTGGAGGAAAGGCAGCTTGGAGCAAAAAAGGTGGGAGCAGCAGCTGGGAACCCAGCAAGATGCCCAACCACGCGAGCTGCTCCCACGGCCAGACCTCAGGGTTCCTGCAGCCCTTCCAGAGGAGGGGTCACATGGGCCGTGCCAGGCACTGAGCAGAAGAGATGCTTCCTGCCTGTCCCTGCCCTTGTTCTCCATCACAGACGTGCTGCCGTGGGGCGGACAAGCCAGCCCATTGCTGCCTCCTTCCAAGCACTTTCTTTTTTTGGTCCCCCTCTCAGGAGAGGACGGAGCAGGAAACTCGCTTCGTGCTCCCGGCGGGGTGGTTTTGAGCAGGACAATCCCTTTGGTCAGGCATCAAATAACAGCATGTGAGCCATCTGCTTCTTTGACTAAAACACCCGGAGAAAAGCTGCTGGATTGGAAAAAGGATATTAATCTGAAAAGCATACAACAAAGCAACTGCAGGGTGTTCCCCCCCCCGAGCCAGAGCGAGCGAAGGAAAGCTGATTACCATGACACACAGGAGCCCTGATCTAATATTCCACTTCAAGATTTGCAAATAATGTGCCCATTAACATTCATTAGCTCTTTAAATAATACCTGCCAGACCTTCCAGGCAAGGAGGAAAGGCCCCTGCGCCCAGAAATCAATCACCTAACAGCCTCTAATTGTGCGTTTTCCACATCTACGCAAAGTTTCAATAAAAACAAGCCGGGACAGAATAGCAGAGCTGAAGCTGTCATTGCTGTGTACAGAGCCGCACAGAGACACCCTTTCTGCTCCCGGCTGCGGCAACGAGGATCTTTGCTAATTAGCGGGCTTCTCTCCGACAGCTCGCCCGAGTTCAGCGGGCGCTGGGGGAGGCTCTCTGCAGGAATGTGTCAAGCCAGCCTTTCACCACCCAAAATAGCTTCTGTCCTCTAGCTCGTCAGGGCAGCCTGCAGAGATAAGTGCCATGGAAAGAAAGAGGCTGGTGTCATGCCCGTCATGCCCCAGGAGATGAGACTCACTTGAGCTTTGGGAATCCCACATGAATACCCAGATACGGGAAGGTTTGAGGGGACCTCGTGCAGCCCCAGCTGAAGTAAAACCCTAGGAGAGGTGGAAAACTAATGGTTTAATATCAATGCATGGCTGCGGAGCTGTGATGCTACCTACAAACCTCGTTGCTCTCTATTTATCACCTGGACTTTCTGCCCACCCTCTCACCCCCCCTTTCAGAAAGGGCAGTTTCTCTTCTGAATGCAAAGGGGCATTCAGGGCAAGAAGCCCCACCACTCTTTGGTTGTATCGGTTGTAGATGCCCGAATGAACTAGCACCTTCCCCAAAACCTTGATAAAAAGAGTTTCCTAGCTGTTAACTGCAAAACTGCTGCACTGAAAACTGACACAGCCAAGAATATCTGTGTTCAGACTTTGTCAGGGAGACTTCATTGTCCTGTCACCACTGTGACCGCATCCCGGGCAGACCAGAAGCATGAGAGTTAGAGGGCCCACCAGCCTAAAACACAGAGGTCACGGGCACTGGTATCACCACAGGGCTACTTCTATTCTTGGGCTGTGCCTGGGTTGTGCCCAGGACTCCCAAACCAAAAGCGTGGGAACATGTCCCTGCAGAATTATGACTTACGGGAATGATGGACTGAAGATCCCTTGGGGTCACATAAGGCAGGTCAACCAAGGTTTGCTATTGGAAGAAGGCTTCGTGTGAAGGCTGCTCGGTGTAGAGAAGCAATGCCACTGTCATCTCCTCTTCAGTTGATTTATACTAATGGACACAGTTCATTGTGTCACCTACTCGACACCTACAGCTCCAGCATTGGTATGATCCTGTGCTGAGCTGTTTGAGCACACCAAGTCTAAAAGAAATCAACCTGCCAAGGAGCGAATAGCTTCTCAGCAGGACAAAAGGTGCCATCTAACCCTTGTGTGTGGCAGTTCTGATCAAAACACTGAGCAGGGTCAGTGCTGTGGTAGACATGGTGGCTTTCTGGGTTAGCCGTCGTCATCACCCAGCTTCAGCACACTGAGACAGGCTGCTAGTGCTCACTAAGCAACAGTTAGGCACTGTAAACCTCAAATTAGCTGTCCATACAAGTACACTCTGGAGCTCGTCTGGTGTATTTTAGCGAGTCAAAAAAAGATCAACAAGACCAGATAAGTAAGTCCCTTTGCAGAAGGCCACAAGCAAGCCTAGAGGCATCGGGGGTCTGCAGCACATCTTCGTGTTCCTTAGAAAAAGGCTCTATGTGGTCACAGCTGTTACTGTCAAAGCAGAAACCCTGTTGGGGAAAGGCACACTTTCCTTGAGAGAACCTTGCACCAGGGAGACAGACGTTTATAGTTGCATTTAATCAGCCCAAAATGCATTTGAGTAATTAACAGCCAACGTAATTACAGTGACTTGTCTGGTCCAACTAGCCATGTCAAAGGGCAGCAAAAGAAGAGCGAAAGATACTGCAAAGGGTCTGGACATCTGCAGGGGGAGTGAAAAGTGTGTTCCCCAAACAAGAATATTCTTGAGCCATGAGAGGACTGAAGGAATTCCTTCAAAGTGTGAAGGTGAAATACAAAGAGAAATGGGGGACAAACAGTGTTTTAACATGCAAACAGCAGTGGAATGGAGAAGTACACAGAAAAAAAGAAATAGTTTTGTGTAAGTACTTTTCTTTGCGGATATTGCAAAGAAATACAGGAGCAAAATGAGTTTATGATCATACTTAAAGGGCAGTGATCTGATGAAGAAGAGAAATACAGAAGAAATGTTCTCTCCTGGATTTCTTCAGAAATTTACCAAGCAAGATTTTGCCAGATTGCTCCATATTGCTGGAAAACAGGAAAGAAAAAGGGAATTTCCAGTTGTAGAGCGGAACAGTGGATGTTACCATCACACTGGGATATGCAAAACAGATGGTGACCACCACTGCTCATGTAGACAAGACAGACCGCCTTTAAGCTAGTCCTTCGCAAGCCTAGCCCCAGGTCTTCTCCCAGTGAGCCTAGGTCCCCCCAGCTTACTGGGTAACATTTCTCACCTCAGACCTGCTCTACATTATTGCTAAAAGTGCCCACTAATCCTCCGTGCTATCTCACACCAGCTCCTATCTAATTTATCCTACCAGCTACCACAAGCTTATTTAATCTAAAGCTCCTGTAAAAAAAGAAAAAAAAAATATCTGTTTTATGCTATATACTCTCCATTCCCTCATCCAAGACCTGTGCGAACATGGATAAAATCACTATTTAATAGTGCTGGTCAAGCCCTGCTGCTTGTTCAGAAACCTTGCTTCCAGCCTGTTTGGATCAGCTATTAAAAGTTTGTATAAAACTTGTGAACATGTTCTCGTAGCGCGCAAGGGAAGGATTAAAGTGTCTGGCACACAGGGACAGCCCGAGAGCAGTCTGCATCAATCTTATAGCTGAGGACTGAGTGCCGCATGTGAGAAAACACAGGGAGAGGGATTCATCCAACAAGATGTTGGAGTCTCCATTAGAGGAGTCTCCTGCGCCCTGTTAGACCTGATGGAGAGGAAGCCAAAGGCGCTGGTGACATGACCCAGCTCTTTCTAAAGCAGGGGGCAGAGAGGGGTTGGGTGGGCACCTCCTTCAGCTGCTCAGGAGACCAGGGCAACACCACCACAAGGCGAGCTGCTGCCCAACAGGCTCATCCTGCAGGTCCTTCCCCCGTGCAGGAGCACGTGGTGGGACCAGGGCAAGGTCAGTCATGGAGAACAGATACTGGCTTAAGACAGCCCTACAGCATCTCTCTAGAGGTGGGAAAAGCTCAACCTGGGTAAATTTCAGGAAGGTTAAATTTATCCTAAAACAACAGCTTGAGTAGTTCCCAGCTCTTTTTCCCCACTGTTTGCCTTTTTTTTATTATTTATTTTATTATTATTATTATTCCTTTTGCACTGCCTTGAACCACCAGCCTCTAATTATTGCCTGCAGTTATAAACATGCACTTTTCCCCGGAAGAAGTCCATTATATTTTACCTAAAATTGAGGGCAGTTAGCAGATGTTTGGGTAGCGTGAACACTCACAGTATATTACTAAAACAAGCTCTCACCCCTCTGCTCTGAAATAGCTGCTAACGCTGCTCCCTGTGACGCTGCTCAGGCTTTTTGAAAGTTTCTGTAATCCCAAGCAGAACAGACTGAAGAACAGACCATGTAATCTAATGGGCCTTTCTAGCACTAAAATCAGGGGCTCAATGGGAATTTCTGCGCAGGGCATAGCCATAGCTGAACTCTCTTGCAGCCATTTAAAGCAGGAGTGGAAGAGCAGAGGCATAAGGGAGCCCTTTCGGATTTCACAATTATCTCGTATCAATTGAGCTTCGTCCCCAAGGAGCATCGACTAACGCTGGAAACCTCAAGGCCCAAAGGCAGAAGGACTTCAGACAAAAGGCAGTTCCCAGAGTGTCCCTACGCCTTTAAAAATCGCGGTGCCTATCACATTTAAAAGCTAGAAGAGGAACTGGATTAAACCATCTGCAACAAATCATCTTAATATAATTTCATTATTAAAAAACCCCTTGTGTTACAGTTGTCCATAAATAGAGTTGTTGTAAAAAAAAAATATTTTGAAACCAAAAGCCACCAGCATGGCTTTCCTTGATTAAATCCTTATAGCGTCTAAAAAGCCCTACTCCAGTGTAAAGATTCATTTTTGACAAAACAGTGTTTTGATAGAAAAAGATATCTTTTAAAAGCTACCTGGCTCTAATATTTGATAACTCATAAAAGTGCAGGAAGACAAAATGTTTGTATTAATTTCTCTGATATATATAACCTATTAAATATAAGCGATATAATGTTAAACTAAACTAAAATTAATATTATAATATAATATTATTAACATAAGGAACAATATCCAGAGCAGCATGGGATATTCATGAGGCAGTAAACAGGCTTTTTTTGACAGTAAACTATCACTAATACTGTTGCTACTGAAATGCCCAAATTCGGTATTCTCCAGCGTTTTTTTATATTTTTTCCTTCTATGCAGGGCCCAGGAACGTCTGCTGGTTTTGGGCGTGGAGAGCAAGGTGATGGACTTGTGCACTCGCCTTGGCCCACGAGCTGGTTTTTGGCTCAATCACTGTTGATAGGTGGCTACTGCCTGACTTAGCTCTGCAAATGCTATGTGAGGATGCAGCAAACCTAAGTGGTAATTGCACAACAAAGAGCCTTTTACATTAATTGAGGCTGGTTTTGGTGGCGGTGCTTTTTTTTTTTTTTTTGGTGCAAATTGCACACTTTGGCAGCGACAAGAAAGCCGGCTGCATTTAGAGGACGTATAGAGGTAACACCAGGCACCCCAGGATGGGGACCTCGCAACCACCCTGAGCTCGTCCTGGTGAAGGGCTTGAGATGCCATCGACCCATTTGGTGCCCAGACCCATTTTCTGCTCCAGGAGGACCGGTGCCACCAGGCTTAGGAACAGCAGAAGGGTGAGCATAGCCCAAGACAGACACCAGCAGGGTTTCTATGACTATATTATTAATAATGCTTTTACATATTAATTCAGAGTCTTAGTACTATTGTAACTGGGATAATAGCTGTTTGTTATATTTTGATTAGCCTGTTAAGACTGTAATTAGACTAACAGTAAGTCTGTAGCTCCACAAAAGAGGTGTTCCCATTTTACCCGCAATGACAACGTGGGTCTAACCGGCGGGTGAGGCAGGGTGAAGGGTGACGGGGCGGGCGCAGCTCCCGGCTCCCTGCCGTCAGCGCCGTCCCTGCAAGCAGGGAGAGAATCGTCAGGGGACCTCGTTACGGCTTTGAAATGGAGATCTCTGGCCGGTTCCGATGTCTGAACACGCTGGAGAAGGATGTTTGAAGACAGCTCAGGATGGCCTCCCAGTTAGCAGGTCATCGAGCCTGCACCTTGCACAAATCATTATTGGTCGGTGCCTCAATTAACAGACATCCCAGGATAACTTGTAGCTGTACAATTAATCAGAGGTCAGAGATGGCTGGAGCTGTCTTACCCAAACTGGTAGGACTCGTCTCCTTTTATATTTCTGGAAACACAGAGCAGCCAAAATACAGAATAACGCTTTGTTCCCTTCCTGGGAAGTGCCACGAGAAGGACTTGCCCCAGGTGGGTATCTCCTAATTTTTTACCCAGTTTCTGATTAGCAAGTGCCAGCTTTGCCAAAAAGAGTCATTGCCCATAAGAGACCAAATAAAGCCCACGTGCTTTGTTCAGCACTCCTCTCCCTGGGGCACAAAGCATCCCAAAGCAAGCTGGGAGGGAATAGAGAGGGGTAGCAACCACCAATCCATCTGGTAATGCCTCAAATCACATTCAAGGCGAGCATCCCATTAACTTTGTTTCTCTGAAATCCTATTTAGGGAACCGGCTCGTAAGATGTGGAGGAACAACAATGTGACTTTCATATCACTTTGAGAGAAAAGTACTTGAACGCACTCCTAGTTTATCTTGAGAAACCAGTCATTGCCACTGCAAGCCGGAGCTGGAGAACTCACTTTCATGCTGGTTCCAATTGATAAGCCCCAAACCGAGCCTGATAGTTGTGTCTTGTTTACCCAAGTGACAAGACGACTCTTTGTGTCCAAATACTTCTCTGAAAGCACATACCTTAGCTAAAGCCTTGCAAGGGGCTTCAGTTTTTAAGGAAGGAATCTCCTTGATTCACAAGGAGAGGAGCTGCCGTTGTGCGGGAGCAATACTGATGCGAAGAACAACCTGCGAACATGAAGCCTGGCAGCAATCGCATCCCCAGTTTGCCTGGTTTTACCTGTTATTAGTTGTTGCCTGCTCTGCACACATGTTCTCAGTGGCAAAAACCTGCTTCCTCGGAAAGCCGCTGCCTGTCTCAACCCCGTAGTCATGCCGAGAACGAGCTGAACCACCACGATGTGGCCGAGAAGTCCTGGCCCCTGGCAGGTTACCCCACATGGACCCCGAGCCAGGAGGAAAGCCCTGGAGAGAGGCAACCCTCTTCAGTCCTGTCTGCCCAGCCCAATTTTAGGTGCTTCATTCAGCACTGCTTGCAAGCCTGCTGCCAAATTGCTCATCCAGGGAATAACAAACTGCCTGGAGGTAGAGGATGTGTTTGTGCCCTCAGGCAAGGATGGGATTTGCCCTGTGCCCCAAGAGAGTGCTCTGATAACAGGGTTATTTCAGAAACTGTAGAACGACTTGGATTAACTGATTTAATTCATTATGCCTCATCTTTTTTAACAGCTAGAGTTAAAGTTATCATTTTGCATGTCGCAAGCATGATCAGGTGACCCGTGTTTTGTTTGCTGTAGCTTCTTTTCTTTGTTAATTCTATTTTGTCTAATAAAGTGCTTTCATTTACTCTAATTTCCATATTGTACTGTAGCTAAAGAACAGAGATAAAGAGAGGTACAAGAAACTTTGAATAGATAATTGGTTAATTAAAACAACTTAACTGGTATGTGGTTTATAACATATTGTTCTCTCAGAAGCAACAATCTGGTGAACTGCTCTGGATAGGTAATTCCAAGTTCCAGCTGCCTTTTATGAGTGTATGCTATAAATGGGCTGGTAATTATGAAATTCAGATAATTAGGCTCCCTTTCTCAAAAAGATTTCAACTGCTTTGTATTAAATCCTTATCCAGTCTTGTCACCCTATCTGCTAAATACAAGTTATAGTTGTCATGGGAATTTACCCAACTGCAAACCCACCTACCCTCTGCTATCACCAGGACCTGTATGAAGCATCTTGGGTGGAGAAGACATTCACAGCTGTGTCCCCTTCCCCAAAGAAGTTTGGATCAGGTGGGATACCATGGAGGGAGGGTCAATCACTGCTGAGCCTGCTCCAGGCAGAAGGTGCTGGGGAGGACAGGATGGGAGGTATCAAGGTTGGGCTGGTGGAGCTGGTAACCTGCAACCCAAGTGGTGTCAGAGAGCCTGCAGTGAAGGACAGGGATCAAAGAGCCAAACCTAGGAGAAACTGGAAAGGGAAGATCTCCTGGGATGAGAAGTGGCCATGCAGAGTTTGCTGCAACCCTGAAATCAATGAATCATTGCCTAAACCAGGTCTGGAAGCAACAATCTGCCTGCAAAGACATCCTGAGCAGGGGAAGGGCAGTTAATAAGCCTTTTAAATGTTTTATTCTGTCTGATTAGCATACTTTCAATCACTTTCAGTATATTTCCTGTCTAATGTTTAGGTTGGGTCGTCTTTGGTTCCTGGCAAGAAGGTGGAGGTCTGGGCAGATCCACCTCAGAGCTCTGGGCAATTCAGGGTCTGTGCCCAGGCAGCTTGGAGTGGGTAGAGGGGCTTCTGTTTGCTTTGGCTTTCTATATAGCAGTGCCTTTGGGTCACTTTACTAAGCCTCTGGCAACGGCCTCCCAAAAGAGTTGATCTGAGAGGTAGTGAGAACATCCCCCTCTCTTGGTCTCAGCAGGAGAAATACAGCCCGTATATGAAGGGTGTGTTTGAGCTGGAGATTAAAGCAATGAAATTTAGCTTCCTGATGTGTCTGCGTACCCTGTGCATCCCACTGTGGTCATTTTAACAGCAGTTCAGACACCTAGCTCTCACATAGATACCTGCAGTTGTGTCCTAAATTTAAATGGAAGCCCACCTGCAATGGAAGAGTAGGTGGGACTGCACATCTCCACCCTGACAGCAAGAGTAGGCGTTCAACAAGTGCTCTCCGGGAGAAGCAAAATGGGACCAAAAGCTCCACCCAAAAAAAAAAAAAAAAAGGGGGGGGGGGAGGGAGGAGAAGAAATAACAGGGAACTCTGGTTTGGTTCTCAGCTCCAGGTGATTTAAGTAATTGGAAAAATCATAGTTGTGAGACAACTCTTTGCAGAGCATCGTACTCAGCCACACGACTCAGCAGAATGGCTCTAAAGACCGCCTGAACAATGTGCTTTTCTGGGAGAGACATGTCATTTTGAGATGGCGTCTCTAGGAACAGCAGTTCCTTCAGAAAAATGTGAAGTCTTCAGGACCATAAGGGTGCAGCGATTCATGTAATACTTATTAAGAGACTTTAGCCAGCCCGCTGACAGACCCTGTCATTCCAAGGTCTAGCTGCTGCCAGAGTACAAACTGTGAATAATATACAACTTTTTCACGGTGCAAAGAAAAGTCCGAGCACGTGGAAGATGATCACCTCCAGTCTGGCAGACCCGATTTGGAAAAGCACTGTGGACTTTGAGAAGGGAGATGTCTGCTCACACAGCTAAAGCCAAGCGTGTGCTTGCGCATTGCACAAGTGACACCTACATAAGGGCTGTGTCTTCCTGAGTGATGTATTCAGATCACGCGTACTCCCCTCCACGTTATTAAGTTTGACTCAGTGCTTTGAATTCTGCTCCGAGCAATCCATAATCTCCAACCAAATAATCATAGAGGCCCTGCTGGCCTTAAAACATATGTCTCTGACAATAGCAATAAACCTATTTATTACTATTGTGACCACTGAAGAAAAGACCACGCCATGCGAGCATCACATCATCCAGATTCACTTGTAAAGCAAGCCATACCCAGCATTTACTAAACGGATGAGGTAAAATATTACTCTTAAGAACTACTGGTCATGTATGTGGGCATTTAAATATCAGAGACAGTTACCACTATAAAGATTGGGAGAGGGTAGAGAAAAAAAATAAAAGACATAAAATGAGATTAAGACGGAAGGATATAAGCTACCATAAAAATAACTCAATAAACAAGGCACTGAGCGCAAGCCTGTGCATCCACAAGCCTCCCACCGCTATAAACCCAGGGATACGGTAGGATCAGGTCAAAAAAGCTCAAGGAAGGGAAAACGTTTCTTAGGTAGATACAGGTTTTGCCAAAATGCCCCAGACAGTGTAATACAGAGCAGGGCACCTATTTCAAAGCTTTAGGACTTGCAAGTGTCTGCTATCTCTGGTGCTCGCTAGAGCAAAGCAACTACTGCCCCAGAGGTTCTGAAGCAATAAATGTATTGACGGAATAATGATAACATGTTTGCAGTAGAAAATTGCCTATATTCAGGCAGTGTCATGCTATAACTCTGCAACAATAACAGGCAGTCTCGGAAATAGGAAGAGAAACAGATTTGGAGAGATTTTCAGCTTTTAACAAGAATTAAACAAAATGGAAATCACTAGCAATACATGCGCTAAAACAGAATTGGACAAAAAGATAGAGGAACAGTATGGGCTCCACTGGGGTATCTTTACATATTTAAGAACACAAATGTCTACAGGACCAAACAAGCTTTATGGCCTTAGCTTCTCTCCACTGATACATAAAAATCAAGAGACTTGCAGAAATAGAGTTAATTCACCATTGCATATGCAGAGAGAATAGCTGTAATAAAAAAGAATGTGCTCCTTGGCTAGTATTTATTTTTCAAATGTTCCCACTAAAATCCTGGGTACAATAGTAGCAGAAGTGCAAGAGGACATTTCAGACTTTTATGGGTAAAAAAAAAAAAAGTAAATCATCAGAGAGGGAGAGTGGAGGAAATGAAAGAGATGGCATTCCCATATGTAAAAAAAAAAATATGATCAAGGCTAGGCTAAGAAAGATTTTCTGGTGTTACAGATTATAATACCACTTTTAGGAGCTTTCCCCCTTCTACACAGATTAACTTTGGAGCTCTTTATATGTCTGCAGTGGGAATAGGCTCTTGTGGATGCTCTCAGAGCAGTGGATGTCAGTGAATATTAGTTGACTGGGAGTACTCGAATCCCAGCTTTCCCCTTCAGCCCCCTGTCCCTCACTTGATGGGGAAGATAAACACACTGACATACAAAAATATTTTGAATCCTAAAATCAGGGACAGTTCTGACACACAGAATAGCATACCGGACTCTGTACTTAAAAATATCTATTTATTGGCTAGCAAATAGTCTTTACTATACATATAAAATTTAATTTGCTCACTTCCTTCCATAAAAAAGTTTATTCTGCCTAAAACACTTCCTGCGAGTTTATCAAGGGTAGCAATATTGATGTGATACGATATGAGTGGGTCTAACATGCTTCAGGCCCTGCCCATTGCCACCAATGGCCGAGGGAGAGAGCTTAGATTTTAAAAGGAAGAGATGGGGACCCTCCGGCACCAGCAGAAACGAAGCACAGAAAGGAGGGTACAGCCACATTTACGACAGTGTCTTTGGGATGTTCGGAGTGACTCTTCAGCATCAAAGCTGCCCTACTTCCAGAGTCTTATCATATTTGCCAAAGCACAATTCAGGGAAAAGGACTTCAGCACAAATCACATGCCACTGGAAGACTTGGTAATAAATAAATTACATCCCACTTCTAGAAACAATTTCCCATGATCAATAATGAATAAAAAAAGTCAGGTCCAAAGAAGTGTTGTGACAGCATGACACGTAAGTGAGTGACAGCAAGGATTTTGCTTCAGTAGCAAAATCAGCGCCTGATAAAACATCACATTTCCCTAGGACTCGAAAGGAAGGAAGAAAATAGGAAGAAAAACTCAAAATAGGAAGAAAAGCTCAACATCCCCAACAAGGGCCCTGCGGCGCAGCCAAAAGACAGATCAGTTTTTGAATAGAAAGCCATCTCCTGGGCTCTGAGTTGCTACACTGCACAGACAAAGCATCGCATCAGCACATGGGAGCAAGGATGGGTGGTGTAAATGGCTTGGCTGAGGAGCAGGGTAGTTTCATCTTTGCACAAAGGCTGCTGAGATAAGGATGATATGCATTTTCACGCAAGCTCATGATCATGCTCCCTGATAGTCACAGGTATCTCCGGCAGCAGATGTGGGACTACTGATCGTCAGGTGCAGCACTTGGGGGTGAAACCAGAGATGGGATCTCTGCTGCAGAACAGCAGCAGATGTCCTAGTACCTTGGTCCTTCACCATCTCAACCATCTTCTGACATGCAACCCATTCTGGGGACATGCCAAAATTGTCAACTGCTAAAGGCATTTTCAACTTGCAGCTTATGCACAGCTAAATTTCAACTCTTCCATCTGTCTTTAGAGGTCCCAATACAGCAACCAACGATACTTATTCTCTGAAAGAGCCAAGGAGAATAGGTGTGACAAGACACAGCAGTCCAAAAAACTTCTGCGAAGCACTCGCAATGGTCGAAAAGTTTGTATCATGGGGAGGAACTGCTCCAATTCACATCTGAATAGCCTGTACGTAAACTATTACGAGGTCCACAAAGGCCCCTGTGCCTGTCTGGAGACACTAAGGCAGAGCTATCCTGCTGGGGTTGAACAGCTTCTTCTCTAGAAAAAGCCCTTTGGTTTTCTGAGGATAATCCCAGGTCTTGCTTAGGCATACCAAGCCTTGTTTGGACCAGTAGGAACTTGGAGCTCAGTTGCTGGACCAGCCACATTGATGAGCCATGACCTTGCTGTCCTACTTGTCTCTGAGCCCTCTCACGCTGCCAGGGCTCAAGTAACCGCAGGATCCATAAAGTTATTATGGGCTGTCACTTACTGTAAAGAGTGCCATGTCCAGCTCTAGACCAGACATCATCTTCACAGATAGAAACAAAAATCACAGAAGCAAACATCTTTTTGTGACCACAGTTTACAGTTTCAATGACTCAGCTACAGGCAGAAGAATAAAGTGCAAATCCATCCAGCTGAATATTTACTTAAAAGCCTTTTAAGAAGCCATTTCACATAGCTGAGAACACTTACGCACCAACTATCTGAGAAAAACAACATTTTTTTTAAAAAAAAAAGAAAAACATACACACAAAGAAAAGGAGTATAATTGGGAACTGTCTCAGGAATATTTGACATGATGCCAAAACTCCACAATCCCACAACTTAAAGAGAAGCTGTGCTGCTTCAACAGCGTTCCTGACGACTCCTGCACCAGAGTTTGGCTCAGCATGGGGAGGACTTGGGAGAAGGGCACATGCCCATCAGCTATCACCCCCAGCTCGCACCCATGGGCCAGCTTCAGCTTCTAGTCTTTCTGACCAACCCAGTCCTGATCAAAACCTGAAAATGAAAGCTTCCTGAGTTCACAGCGAGCTTCACTTTCCCACTCACAAGCGGTGAGTCAGACAGCTTTGCAGAGCAGCAGCACTGTGCTGAAGATCAAGAAGGAAAAGAAAATGGGATGACGAACAGGCAGTAACCAGCTGCTCCTCTCCCAAAAGGGAGCAATAAGCTTTTCAAGTCCCTCTCTCCAGCTTCTTGGTGAAAACCAACCATGACACCAGCTGAGTCATCCTGCCTCCCTCCGGTTGGGGCTGTCAGACGTCAGCACAGCTCCCACCAGCGTGAGCTGCCCCAGGCTCCCCTTCAGTGGTCGCTCCCATCTACCCTGCGCTTCTGCAGGACAGGCAGCACCCCAACCCATGCCATCACCTTATCCCAGACAACTCTGTACACCCTACATCAACCCTCCTCCTCCAGGCAGGACGTGGTAAGAAATTGCCACTTGTGATGTGAGGGGTTGGGCATACAGTTTCTTGATGCATCTAAACAGAGGATACAAGGAGATTTATTTAGTACACCATGTGTAGGTCTTGGGGATCACCAATCCTGTGGTCTTGAGGATCGGGAAGAATTACTATTTCTGCCACCTGATGTGTAACTTGGGGTTTGGGTGTGCTGGCTTGTTTGTTTTGTTTTGTTTTTTTTTTTTTTTTTGTTTTGTTTTGGTTTTTTTTTTTTTTTTACTTCTGAAGCATCAGCAAGGAGCCATAGGTAAAGGTGGATTTGGCATGGGAAGATGCATCTTGCTCCCATGCCCAGGGGGATCCCATTGCCAGGTTTGGCATCAAGAATGAGGTTTTCCTTAAGTCAAGGATCATAGGGATGTCTTTACATTTTTCACCTGCTTCTGTAAGATGGCATTACGCTATCAAAGGCCACCTGGACATTTTTCTTGGGCAAATACCCTGTTGCTGTAGAAGTCCACGACAGCAACAACATTCACACTCACTCCTGCTTTCTCTCTCTGACACGTTGCTTTTTGTAGTATTTGGTATTTTAGACTTGGAGTTAAGTACATTAAAGTACATTGGAGGATTATTTGTGTCTTTTGAAGCTCCAGGATGCTCCTCTGCACCCCTGGATTTAATTTCTATTTCAGAGCTGCCTGAGCTCACAGTGGCCCCATGCAGCCCTCCATCCTCCTGTTTCACCAGCAATGCCACACCACATGCAACTGGAAGAGGTACTCAAGGAAATCACTCCGGTGGTTATCTGTCCTTAATGATGTACAATCCTTTACCAGGGACACTCAGAAAAGCCTGCTGAGTGGCCATAGCATACTATTATAATAATGCTGTATTCTCTGTTAATTATTAGCTGTATCTTTTACTAGCTATCCTGCTATTTTATGTAGGATCAGTGTTCAACAAAATAAATTTAGCAATTTCATTTCATTCTCTGTTTTGGCCCAGTGTTCCCTTCTCCCCAACCGCAGAAGCTTTCTCAGTATTTCACATTATCACAGTACATATTATTAAGCCACAAGTTCCCCAGGAGTTTCTCCAAAACACTTGGAAGCCCATTGCACAGCATCTCTAATTTAAATGCATTTGACTCAATAATACAATTTAATAACCACCATAGCTACAGTTTAGCATGAAAAATATCTCATTAGCTCTGTAAACTTGCAATATGCTGTCCTGTTTTTTTTTTTAATTACCAAGCAGAAATATTTTTGGAACATATTTGACTTTTCAGTAACACTACCATCAATTTTATCATGCCCACTCAGTAGTGGGCTTTATACCCGCATTAGATCCCTTTTAATTCCTAATATCAGATTTCTTTCAGTCCTAACACATTCTTATTTTCTTCTTTTGTTCTTTACTTCTCTAACCACATACTTTCAAATAATATAATAGCTCAGCTTAAAAGGTAAAACCCAGATAATTGGTGTTATATTAATTGTTGTCTCTTCCCTTCTTTATGGAAATCCATGCATACATGTGTGCACTAACAGCCACTGCCTGTCACCTACACTTGAAGAAACATCTTTACTTATAACATGTAATGATATTATGTATGTACATATATCATTCATATGCATTTACTGTCAGGATGCTGGCAGCCATCCAGCTGCCAACCTTATCAATATCAACAGAAGAACTGGAGAGGGGGCAGCCAGTGGTTTCAGTGCAGATGTTGACTCACAGACCAAGTTACTATCCCCTTTTGACAGGACAGGGGTCGGGCTTTTGCGTTACTCTACCATGCAAACCAATTTGTATTTATTTATTTAGCACAGCAGAATCACGTATCTTTGGTAGCTAATTAAACACACAAGAAAAACCTCCCCAAGAACAAGCAAGTGCCTCTATGCTTTCCTGCACCAGCAGTTTTGCTCAGCTCTGTCACAAGACAGCAATACAGCATCTCCCCACCCTGATCTCCCTCAGGCCATGCTCATTCCTCCCCCAGCAAAAAGAGAGGGGAACCACTTGTGTCCTCTGTGGCAATGTGGGGTCTGGATCAACACCAGGCTGGTACCCACCTGCACCCGTCATCCTTTTGCTGGTGTCACCCTGACACATCCCTCTCAACCATACTCCTGATGGAGACCTTCAGCTTACCAGGAGAGGACATGCTGTGACCAGGGGCTGCCCTCCAACACAGCCAGAAAAAGGCATGCTTTTGGACCAAACAGCTCTTGGGGGCAAGGGCAAGCTTTTATAGGCTGCAGATGTATCACAGCTGTGGACACTCAAGGTATGAACCTCATCGGTTCCTCCCCAGAATTAGGGCTCTACCAGCAGCCACCTGTTCCAGCACTGCATCTGCTGGTCCTGGTGTGGGCAGACCTCTGTGGTATTTATTCTGCCCCAAGCCACTGAGTCTTTCTGCCCCTCTGGCAGTCCTAACACGCAGAGGGAAGGTAGGACTCATCTGTAGGGCTCATAGGTAGGAGCTGCTGCTGCCGGGCGGAAGAAGCCACTTTGGAGTGGAGCCGGTGAGTTTGCACAGACAAGCTGTACCAGCAGGCTTCAGAAACTCAAGAGCATCTTCTGGGGTGGGTAAGGGCTTCTCTGCATTCATCCAAGCACGTTGAGACCTTGACTTCATAAATGCTAATTTTACTTGCATGAGCTCCCCCACGATGCTCTCCGTCCTGCCCAGCTGCATCACCCTCCCATGTCTGAATCCTGTGGTGGGTGGGGATGGAGGAGCCCAGCACAGGGAGCTGTGCTGCTGGTAGGAGGGGGATGGAGGCAGGAGCAGAGATGCTTGTAGGTAGACCAGGTAACTCTTGGCAGGCTGGATGCCCAGATGGGCTGCGAGAGCCGTGCTGGAGTCTTGGCCAGACCAGAGAGCTGCTCTCCCCCTCCCCAGTGCCTCCCCCCACCTCTCTCTCTGCACTCCCTTCCCTGCCCTCCGGTTCTACGGCTATAATCAAATCATAACTTTTATTAAATTTGAGATTACTTTTTAATGGAATCAATTTCTTGCGCGGTGCTTTTCCCTTCTGCCCCGCGGCTTAGCCACGCTCTGCACTTTTGTGGTTTTACTCTGGCTTTTATCTCTGCTGCTGCCCTAATGATGAACGCCGGCTGCGTAGGTGAGCAGCCACGACCCTGTCCTGCATCATTTGCTGTGGGGACAATGCTCGTCCCTTTGGCCAGTGTCACCAGTGCAGACATCCCTGCTGAGGATCACTGCAGGGGTGGCAGGATTTGTCCCACACTGCAGCGTGGATTGCATTAGTACCTCTGGGTTCAAGAAATTTTCTCCCAGAGGGAAGGGAGCCCTCACCTTTCCCCTTGGTTTTGTTGCCGCATAGAATCATAAAATAATTGGAAGGGACCTTAAAGATCATGTCGTTCCAACCCCCCTGCCCTGGGCAAGGACACCTCCCACCAGACCAGGTTGCTCCAAGCCCCGTCCTACCTGGCCTTGAACACCTCCAGGGATGGGGCAGCCACAGCTTCCCTGGGCAACCTGTTCCGGTGTCTCACCACCCTCACATTGGAAACCATATGCTAGATCCAGTTGCTCTGAAGCTCCTGGAGCACTGAGAGGTTGCAGGCACCTGACAGGAGCTCCCATCCTCTTCGTCATACCCTGATGGATGTCAGAAATTCAACCCAGCTCTGTGAGGATGCCTGCTCCAGGACAGCCCCATGGGCAGGCTCTCTCCATCTTACCACACAGATGACAGAATCACAGAATCACAGAATTTTCAGAGTTGGAAGGGACCTCTAGAGATCATCTAGTCCAACTCCCCTGCTAAAGCAGGATTACCCAGAGCACATTACTCAGGACTGCATCCAGATGCCACCACACAGAGCAGTTCAAGCCCAGCCTTCACGCTTTTTCGGTTTCTTAATAACTGTATTGCCCAAAATGGCTTCAACTTTGCAGTTTTATGTAACTTTCCACTCGTCTTCCCCGCCTCCCCTTCTGCTTATTCTTTTCTCTTTCTTCCTACAACACCTACAGATTGTATTATATCCTCTGATGCAAAAAGGCCCATTCTGCTTTCACGTGTAACTGTATAATGACAACAAGAAAAATAACAGTGACAGTTTTTATTTGGTCCTCCTCCTGCTGATGTTCTTGAAAAGGAATTTAAGATCCGAACTTCAAATCTCACATATGAATGTTCCGGGTCTTGCAGCTTTCTTGTTTAGAAACTTGATTTTCTAAATCCTTATTTAGGAACAGCAGGTCAGGCTGCCTCCTGGTTGTTTCAAGACCTGACTCTAGTCCAGGCATCTTTCCTCGCGAAAAACTTTCCCTCAGTTTGTAATACCCGAGTTTTGAAAAGATGGATTTTGTTCTGGTCTGAAGGCATGCGGAGCTTGGGCTCGCGGGCTTTGTGCTGTCTGTTATGTAGTTTCATTGAATTTCTTTGGGAATTTAAATTTAATTCCTCCAAAACAAATAAAGACGCATTATCTGGAGTGATTTTTTTCAGAGGAAGCCAGAGCAGCAGGTACTGAGCCCAGTGATGCGCAGAGGCACCCTGAGGCCGTATTGGCCCCAGCGTTTCCCAACCTGCCGTCTGTGCAGCTCAGCACCCAGCCTGCACCCGACGAGTGGCAGTCAAGGCATATCATGGGGCACAGACCACACTGGTGATTAATGATTCAAGACAACTACCAAAAAAATTTCTCTAACCCGACCTTTTGCTTCCATCAGCCTGATTGACATTCGTCTCTCACCATGAGCATCCTAAATATTTGTCCTGAACACAATGCCTGCTGAGATGTTCGCACCACCCTGTACATTCTCTAATCCTGGAGAAATAAAGCTAAGATCTACCACTTGATTTGGTCAATAAGAAACAATATCAGCTTTTTCCTCCAAGTCTGGCACTCTCTTTAAGTTTAAGAAAGAGCATAAGAGTCTGCCTATTGATTGGGTTTTTGGTGCGTCTGATCTCGCTCTCTCCCTGACTGCACTAAAATATCTTCCATGGCTGAGCATCCATGCGGCCAGAAGCGGGTACTCCATAATTAACACATTTCTATAAGCGTTCACAGCTTTTAACTATGTCCAAAACAGTATCAAATGCCTCTTTTCATTCAGAATTTGAAGGAGATTTTATATTGTTCTTTGCTTCCCTCATAAGATGGGAATCCAGAGCTCTTTCTCCAAACTAGAGAAATATCTCATGCCGTGACAACAAGATGAGAAGCTCTGAGTCTGTAGTTATTCAGGTAACTTTCTTCTTTCTCCTTCTTTCAAAGTCTTATTTTATTTTTCAGCCAAGTCCATTCTGTGTGTATCTGTGCCTGTGAACAAAAGGATATTATTCTTTGAGATTCGTTTGAAATGCTCTTCCATGGTCATTTATGCAAGCATAAAAATAGATGCAGTCCTGAAGCATGAGATGCATCACCAAAAGCTATATATATATGAATAGATATTTGTGTGTATTTGTGTCCGTGCATAGTCTTTTAAGGACTACCTTCCCTTTTTTGGCTATGCACATGGGGTTTATTCCTGCAAAGGGCGAAGTTTTTTCCAGTCTCACACAAATCACCAGGACTGAGGGAACTGCAGTTCTGCCGTAACTCTGCCTATAATTAGTAAATCATCTAAAAAGCAGAGAGTAACAGGTCCACTTTGAGGTCCAACAGGAGACTTCCAAGGATAGAAAGATTTTAAAAAGTCCATTTTGGTGTCTGTGATCTGCTGCTGTATTTCTGTTGCTAGAATCTATAAGGAAGCTCAAGTTTTGTAAATATGAGCCCTTATTTCCCTACAAAGAATACAAATGCCGTCCCTTAGTCTCTGAGGGAAGCACATTTTTCAGTGACACTTTCAAGAGGACAGCCTGTCCTTCCTCTAAAGCTATCATAGCGGAACACCCCAATCTGCAGACAAACATTATGCAAATGTCTCCTTTACAGCCATCGTCAGAAATGTGTCTTTTCTTGTGCTTCATTAGGACATTGGCATAAAACGTCATTGCAGCCTCTGAGAGTCTCATCTTTTCCATCAGAGAGACAAGATTGTTTTCCAGTTTATGGCTGTTTTCACTTCTGTAGTTTTTAGAAGCCTGGTCTTGCTCCTTGCTGCTCAGACGACCCCACTGGTGGCCCAGATCTCCACATCCAAGGATTTTCCAGGCTGCTCTGTCTCCTTCCCAGTAGTCCATGAGCCATCCACACCTCCAGTGAAGCTGCATCTGGAAGAGAAGAAAGGAAAACTAATTGCAAAGACTGAATGGAGTCAACCCCAGGTTGGTCCTGGGTATCGCACCACCTTCAGGTGTCCCCATGGTGGTCCCAGCTTACTTCTCCTTGGCTGGCCTGGGCTGTCCTTGCAGGTTGCTCCAGGACTCAAAGTTGCAGGGATGAGAATGATGTTCCCAACATCTGTCGGTCTGCTTAGGAGAGACCACAGCCCCTGGGAGAGCGTTAACCTATTCCAAACAATAAATGCATATAGTACACTCCATGTAGCAATAAAAAATTAAAGTTTTCCTAAAAATGAAGCTGTCCTTGAATTTTGGTCTAACAACCCTTGTACGCTGCTGTGTACTGCTATTTTCCATGGGCACTCACAGGATGTGGATTTTTATGTGGCTTTCCTGATTGTTCATTGCTTATGGATGTGCTGTTACGTGGTGTTTTTGCACATGTCCTGTGGCCACTGCCGTTTCCTGTGTGTGGATTTCCCAGAGCTCTGATCCAGCCCTGCCTACCATTGAGCTATTCCTCCCAGTCTGCCCAGTCCAGACCAGCCACAGCAGCATGTGCTTTGTCCCCATACTGCTCCACTCTTTACCTTGCTGGTCACCCTCTAGCTCTAGCTCATGAGTTCTTTTCCCTGAACTTTCATCCAAGCCATTTGCACCCCCAGCCCATCATGGAGCGGAAGGGTGAGGTCTTTCAGCACTTTCTGGCATAGAAGGTCTCACTCAGAAGGAGCATGACACCATTTTTAGTCTGTGAGTAATTCCCTCCCATTCCACTACAGGGAAGGAGAATAGCAAGAACAATAAATTGACTTTTCAGGGTAAAGAAGAACTTGCCAGTTTCTCTTCCTGTGTCTGAAAACCTCTTCTCTCTACTCACCGTGTCAATCTTCTCATACGTTAAGGTAGGTAAGCTGACCCCAACACCTAGGCTGTCCCTCGCACAGCTATGCCTAGTCTCTCTCCACTGCGTCTCTCAGACCGTGTGTGGGCAGGAGAGCCTCATCGTGTGCTCCCAGGATGATAGGAACGGGCATCACAGATCTGATCCGATCACAGGTTGTCTTGCATGTTCTGGATAATGCTTCTCCATCCCCTGATGTGATGTACCTGTAACGCCATTCCCTTGAAATATGAAAAGCGGAGGAAATATATAAGTAAATATAGTGCGTATATAGTAATCCATAAATAAATATAGTGCTTACTTGGAAGAAAGCACCGGAGGAATACTAAAAGTGAGTTGTTTGGTTTGACAGAGCACAATGCGTACCTGACTTCATTACTCTGTCGGAATGTATGCTGCTCGAAGGCATTTTGATAATTATTTGTGTCACTTATTTATTTATTTATTCTAACTTTAAACAAGACTAGGTGTGCTACGTATTTTGTAGAGAGATACTCACAATATGGTATTTGTGTAGGAAGCTGCAACGGTTTTCTAATTGTTTGTGAAATGAAAATAATCATAAGAACCTGGTCTTTTTTTAATCCTGAAAATGAACATTGGTAATAGCTGTTCTGCTGAGAAGCATCTTAACACATTCCTGCAAACTCTGCTGAAAACAAACACAGGAAATTTCACCCTCGAAAATATTTTGCAAAATATAATGAATGAACTCGAACACACTAAATCAAATATTTTTTTTGCATCTTTGGCAGCAAGAGCCTTACTCACATTTCTATTAAGCTCTGGAAAGGCTGTTTTGTGTCAAGAAAGAAAAAGTCAGCCCCTTGGATTTTCTTTAACAGATGCTAGCCTTCTAATGAAAAGCCCAAATAGTAGCAAACCCTCACTAAACTAGTCGTTTTCAAAGGGATCCTTCTGTAGAAATTTGGTAATTAACAATTTGGAAAAAATAATAAAAACAAACCAAAACCCTAAAAACAAATGTAGGCCAAAAATTTAGTTGAAAATAGACAATCTCCCCAGCCCATGGGTGTTTAACAGCCAGCTTGCCCTAGAGGTGACTGAGCTGTGTCCCTGCAGTGATTTCTCTGTAGACCATGTGAGCCCAACACATGGGGAGTGCTTCCCCACTTGCGAAGGCATTTCCAGCGTGGAATGCAACAGAGGCTGTGGGATGGCTATGGAAATTAACAGTGTTGGCTCAGGTTTCCTTGCCCACAGATCCTGGATCAGCAGCGGATATCTGTAGAGGGAATTAGGGCTAATACAGCTTCTGAATCACAGCCACATGTCGGCAGCAGGATTGCATTTCCCAGGTGTCAAGAGCAGTGAGGGGGCAGCGTGGGATGCAGCTGGAGCTGCCATGTATGTCTGTACCTTTTATTTTTACAATACCCATTATTTTCTTTTATATTTTGGCTAGTGGAAGCCATTTCTTAAAGGCAGGATAGAGCAGGAGGGGACGCATCAGCCAGCAGTGCCAGGCTCTGTGCGTGTGAGTATGCTGGGGAAGCACCAAAAGCCTTTGATGCTCAGGTTCGTCACGGGTGAGACAACCACAGGGGTACACAGGAACCTGGTGGAGTCCAAGTGCAAAGCTCCCAAAGCCTACGGGAGGCTGCAGGTGGGTCCCTCTGGGGGCCACGGGTGCACTGTCCATGGCAGCCGGCCTCAGAGCATCACTCACGGCTGGGGTACCACTGCGGGGGTACCAGCCCCCCCAGACTTGGTGCTCCCGCTGCTCTGAGTGTTTTCACTGGGAGAGGCCAGGCGGTGAGGGACATCAGCTCTGACGTGCATCCAGGCTGGCACACTGTGGGGTGGCAGGGTCCACGCCAGCGTGGTGGCAGTGGGTCTGGCTCCTCCGGCTGCGCTGCTCCGGGGCTTGAGGGCACGCTGGTATTGCCTGTCAGGGAGATTGGTGGGATCTGAGCTGCCAAACTTCCCCAGTCATTTACAAAGCGCTGTTTGCCCACCCCGGCTTGGCGGTGACGAATGGAGTTATTATATCTGCACAATCTTATCCTGCCCCCCAGCAAAACTCAGTGGTGAATTGAATGTTGCTGGGGAAGGCTAGTGAAGCATACGGCGCAGTGATCACATTTGTCTTGCAGGGAGAGGAAGAATTGAGGGCTGCAATAAGCAGCATTAAATAGCCAAGCGCGCTGGATTACTGCTCGGCAGCTCCCCGCCCGCTGCGGTCTTCCAGCGGGTTTCCACTGCCTTCCTATCATCTCGGGCATCCCGGCGACTGGGACTGGTCGCTGGGCTCCACACTCCCATCTTCTCTCATGCCTCTTGTGCATCTCGGGTGGGAAAATCATCTTGGGTGTTCCCGGTCTGCAGTAGAGTCACTCCATCTCGCAGAAAGGACTCTCTCCTGATTGGGTTGACTGGTGGACACTGCTCACAAGGCTCTTTTCTCACCAGCCCATCGCTTTTCTGCTTTGGGAGTATTGTCTCCACAGGAAAGACAAGGTGCACAGGCACATGGTGGAAATGACCTTTCCTGCATGCATACTGTAGCATTCAGTCACATGCTGACCAGATGGGGCTAATTAATGAGTATTAATTAGTTAATACTACTAAAGCACTTGGAACCTACGAATCATCACTTGCTGAACCATTACACCCACTATTCCCTCTGCAACTGGACTGCGGATGGACATTTCTGGGGCAGAGGAGTCACCTCTAGTCAGCACGAGGGTGCAGGTCTGGGAAGGGCTTGCAGAAACTGCTCTGTGGCCCCAAATTTCAGTGCCTGAGCTCCCATGCCCCCCAGCATCTGTATGGATGGGCTGTGTGGTGGTGCGCGCGGTGGTATGGGTGATGCGCAGGTCAGGACTGTGGCTGAGGTTGTGTGTTTATGGGCA
This sequence comes from Vanellus vanellus, assembly GCF_965231255.1. NCBI lineage: Eukaryota > Metazoa > Chordata > Aves > Charadriiformes > Charadriidae > Vanellus > Vanellus vanellus. Next base: position 20,326,395 of record NC_138918.1, read on the forward strand.
GAGGAAGTTAATCAGGCCGTGATTCGTTTGCCAGAGGAGCAATCAGCCAGAGGCATCGGTTCCCTCATAGGTGTGCGCACTGGTGTGCATCAGCGTGCCGGTACTGGTGCACACTGGTGCCAACATGATAATAAAGTGGGTGGGCAGGGTTGATTTGGGGAGTATGGGTGCTAGAGGACATATTGTACAGGAATGTGGACAGTCATGCTGGAGACCGCATGTCCTCTGCGAGGTAGACACCTCAAGGGAACCGCAGGGTTGGCTCAGGGGTACGGCTGCGAGCACAGCCTCCGGAATCGGGGAGCACAGCCTCTGCCATCGGGGTGTACAGCCTCCTCAATTGTGGCGCACAGCCGTGGCGGGGCCAGCAGAGAGTGGCAGCAGGGGGCCGCTGTGATTTGTGGCTCCCAGGGGCTGCATCTGGGGGGCCGCTCCTCCTCCTCCTCCCCGGCGTGACTGTGGGAACCGCCGGCCTCCCCATCCGTCCGTCCACCCATCCATCCGCCCGCGGGGGCGGTGGGTAGCGGCAGCCCGGGTCGCGGGTCGGTGCAATGCTCCGCGGGGCAAGGCTCGAGGCTCTGCCGAATCCCGGCGGAGGGCAAGTGTGGGAAGAACTGCTGGGAAAGTCACCGCCGCGTGTCCCCCACCGGAGCCGGCCGTGGAGCAGCAGCTAAAGCACAAGCCCCCCGGGAATATCAGAGCGGGGTTTAACTCTGTGCATGCTGCATGAGGCTGAGATTGGCTGTGCAAGGACATACCTCTGTACCTGCCCCTTCCCGCGCAAGGGGGACTGTTGTCACCCCTGCCCACGGGAGCATCCTCGCAGCGGTACCGCCAGCATCAGCTTTGTCCACTCGTTAAAAACTCTGAGCGACTGCACGGCAAGTCCCGGAGAAGGGTGGAAGAGGCCCTTGCTATCACGTTGAGGGATCAGAGGCTGGAAAATGAACAAGGCAGTTTCTCATCATGTAAAACCACCACAGGCCCCTGTTCCTCTCCCGGCGGTGCAGAGGCGGTGCAGACTGACAGCCCTGCCAAGGCACTGTCACAGATTTCCTATGCAGTATTAGAGGAGCGGGGAGAGATCTCGGAGAATTTGCATTAAAAATGGTCACGTTGGCATTTGCTTCTTGCTGAACATTTCTTCTCTTCAAAGAACCACATATTTTCTCAGGAAAAAGGAGAGTAAGGAGCAGACTGTCCCAGGTATCAGGCTGATGCTTTTGTCCCGAGCAATTTTCATCTTAAGAATAAAAGAACTGCATAAAGGAAAATACTGCTGAGCACACTTGGTTTGCAATTTTCCAGCCTTTAAAGGCTGGTCCCATCACTTTCCTCCCAGAGCGGCTTGTTCTCTGGCCCCTGAGGACACTGTTTCCTTGCCAGATACTAATTTTCAAACCTCAGCTCTTTCAGCCTGTTCCAATAAACATCACAAGAATGTTTCTAAATAGGGAATATGCATTTTTTTTGTTCTCCTTAAGCCTTAAGACGGAGGGAAAGATTTTGCGAGATGTTAAAAAAGGATTATCGGGCAACGAGGCACAGTTCACCCAAGTGGTGGAGGTTTGGAGAAGTAATCAAAGGTTAAACCTATTGAGGCTGTGTAGGTGACCCTGGCTGAGGCTTAAAGTCAAGGATCGCTGCCCTGGTAGTAGGGGTGAAATTAGAGGGCTGCCCACTTGTGTTTGGGCATGGGTCGTGGGTGCTGTGCCCCCCTGCACCCGCTTCAGCTGGCTCGTTGCAAGGATGGACGTGCGATGGGGGTGGCTCTGAGGGTGAACGTTATGCTCGGGTTGTTTCAGGCTGGTATCAGGCATTCTGAAGTCCTGTCTCCTGCTTGTCTTTTCCTTCATTCCAACATCCCTGGTAAATCACGGCTGAGCCAAGGCAATGGCTTTAGACACTGGGAGCAGGCGATCCTCTGCGACTGCATGAAGAACGCCGGCTGCTTCTGTTAAGCTGCCAGGCTTATTAGTGATTATTTTAATTAAGTGGAAGCTTATAAATGGCTCTGTAAACAAAGAAGCTGCTGGAAAGCTCACTGCCTCCCAGCTGCACCATGCCGGGCACTTTTGGGTTTGGTGGGGTGACCACTGGTGGCATCACCTGCCGTGTCTGTGACGGCCAGGGGAAGCCCAGCTTCATTGGCCATGTTTCAGCAGTTTGAGGATGGCCCCCAGCAAGCTGGGGAGCAGTGTGGATGCTATGGCAGTGAGAAAACAGCCAAAAAGATCCACTAAATAGTTCAGCTTAAAAAAAAAAAACAAACCCAATCAGAAAGAAAAAAAAACCTTGACCAGAAGATGCTGCAAGAGCGTGGTCCTTTCTTTGCCTTCTCAACGAGGAGACTGGGAGGTGAGTTGACGTGTAAATGCCCTGACACCTGCGAGTCAAAGACAGGCAAATGAACTGTAGATTGATGCATTTCTGGGTGATGTGCTTTAGCCAGGTATAAATTACCAGCTTGTTTCCAGGATGTGGAAATTCAGGTTTTGCTATCTGATCTGATGAGATTTCCCGGCTTGAAGGCTGTCCTCTGAATCCGTAGAAATTATGGGAAGGGAGAAGTGCTAATCTACAGATAACACCTGCATGGAGGGTTACGGTACCTGCCAAATTTCGTGCAACGCCATGTGTAACCCAGTGAATGGTTTAATGAACCTGCATACCTAATGAAAGTGCAGGAAACCATAGGCTGCCTTAATAACATAATGTGAATTTAATGCAAACACAAAGAAGAGAGATGTGGACTTTTTCATCATTAACGTTTCCATCCGTTCCAGCAGATTCCAGAGCCTGGAAAACATTTCCGCTCCTAACTTCCCCATCACAATATTGAACCTCATTTAACTTACTTGGGGTTTTCTTTTTTCTTTTTCCTGGCCATCCTCTATTTGCAATTTTAGTCAGCCAGCACTTGCCACACATAGAGACATCCCTTTAACTCCCTTTCCTGGATGTAATTTCTTAGAATTTTTTGTGAAATCCATCTGCACGGATCCCAGCGCATACAAATCCAATGACACTATTATAATCAGGCTTAAATGCTGCAGCAGCCCGCTACCATTTAAGCTAATAGCTCCCAGCAGGCAAAGGTTGTTATCCTTTATGGACCAGCCCTCTGGGGAGCCGCATGGAACAGCTTGTAACAACGGGTTATGCATTTGGAAGTTGCCAAACTTTACTTACTGCCTTGCAGGGCCCTGGGATTTGGGGATTTTTTTTTTTTTTATTATTATTTTTTTCTTCTCTGGTTGCACAGCAAAGGTTTCTGAGCCTTGGTGTGCTTGTATAATATGGACCTTTCACTTAGTAATTGCTTTCTAAAATTCTCTGGATTATTGGTAGCCACCTGTGTGTGCATCTGGAAGTGCGTGCGCTGAAAAAAAAAAGTTATCTTTGCTTTTTTATATCAGGCAACAAGCAGTAGAGTGAACCTGAGGGACCACCAGCCTCCCCCCCCCTATCCCGGCAAGTCCTGGAGACAAGCACGTGGACCTCCAGGCAGGGAGGCTTGAGGCAAAAACACTGGGAAATGCCAAAGGTTTGCCAACACGTTTGCAAATGGAGATGCTTTTGTTTAAAAGAGTTGATATTTATTAGGCATGCCAGTAGAATAAAAACAAGCACAGATGGAGAATAAATCTTCCTGAACAGCCAGTGCAGTACTCCTTGATCATTCAATAAACATCATATTTTAGCACCTTTAGTCCTTCCCGGGCAGCTCTGTACCTGTTACAAGAGGGGCTCACTGGAGGTAAGATTAGTTGCCAGCTCCTACTCAGCCACTGCCTTTTCCATTTGCTTTTAATTTTTTCAGGCTGCCTCTCTGACACTGAGCTCTTTCCACATCAGTCTCTGCGAAAAGGGCAAGCTTGTAACTAGTGGAGGTATTTTGAATGAACTGAAAATATTTCTTTAGATCATCAGCAGTCTTGCCCATGAATGCCTTGGAGACTGCCAGAAACAGATATTTCAGGTTTCATTTATCGTATACAAAAGCTCTTTGGTGCAGCAATGGGTGCGTATTTAAAGCTAACAGATTCAAACGTGGGTGGGATGTCGGTTGCTCATTTGTGAAGCCCTGAGCGTATCTGGGGACATCACCTGAACAGCTTGGGTGGAGATACCTTTCCATGTTGCTTTGTACATCCCGGACACCCAGAGACTGCACTTTGACTACCTCTGCTTGAAGAAAAGCTCTGGTAGCTACGGGTGGAGGCCCACAGGGTTAACACGCTCTGCAGAGGATTTGAAATCTGGCTGTGGCTCAGTATACAAGCTCAGCTGTTCAAGATTACATTTGCCCCAGGTCTTTCCAGAGCTGAGGGGGAAAAGAAAAGAAAATGGGATATTTTGACCCAAATCCTTCCTGACTACAGACTAATGCAGGTCAGAGAAGAAGAAATCTAAGCATTTTGCCTCTAAAAACAAGTCTTGAAGCCGTGGATTTTGTTGGTGTTTGGTTTTACTGATGGCAGCATACAAGGAGCCATGCAAAGCATCCAAGCTCCCTCAGGAGCCAGGAGGAACATCAGAAAACCTGTCCCCTTCACTGAATGAACTTGTCCTCTTTCAGACCCCCCTCCTGCTCTGTGTTTGTGATGGAAAGCAAGCACTGGCCATGCAGCAGATGCTCCTGCCACTTGCTGGGATGCTCAAAGAGTCCCTTTCTTGAGGACCACAAGGAGCAGAGGGGTATGGGCTCAGTTGCTCACAATGGCTGGAGGACTGGTACGGGGATGAGCTTCCTGAGTGCCTGATATGGACATGTTTGGGTCCACGTGGGTCAAAGGCAGAACCCCTCACAGTCAGCTGGCAGCATCCACCCTTAGTCAAACAGAGGTTTGCGTGTTGGAGGAGGGATGCAGCTCCAAGCTCATGCATTCTTCATGAGCTCTGACACTTAGGTGGCCTCCAGACGCAGCCTTGGTAAGAAGGAGTTATGCTAACCCTTCAGAGGACAAAGGTGGGTGATAACAGTGAAATCTCCAAGCGCTGGAAGCAAATTGCTCTGGTGGGATTGGTGTGAGGCTGTGCTTACCCCCACGGCGACTCTGGGCTGGCCCAGCTGTTCCAGGAACAGCCGATCTCCAGCAAGGATGGCTGGTCCCTACGAGCTCATTCCTGTGCTCCCTCGTGAACGGCTGTCGCTTAACGAGGATTAGAGCTCTTGAAGTGATTACACAGAAAACCACAGCATTTAAAAAAAAATAAACACAAACCAAACCCCCGAACAATACATAGGTTGCAGATCGATCACCAGGGAGGTGGGGCACATCCCAATTAGGGTGTTTGGCAAAGCTTTAACGCAGCCCCTGTGCGTGTGCACCACACCGCAGCCTCTGCTTATAAACACGTACTGCTTCTGTAAGACGCAGCCTGACCCTGCGCTGGGTGCTGGGATGAATGGCATACACTTAACGAACCATTTCTCAAGATCTCGCTTTAGCTTTATTGTTTGGTATGGTCTCTTGTCTTATATGCTGCTCGCTATACAAATCTTCTTCTGGGGACAGAATTATTCATCTCCTTGGCCTAGATAACATTAATGGGACGCAAACTAATGGACTGATTTTTCACAACACTCTCTGAGATGAATGAGCTTCTTAATCCTCATTTTATCAGTGAAGAGTTGAAGCATAGAGCATTTAAGGTCCAAAGATTCCTCTATATATGGTTGTGCAATCTGAGACTCCGAGGACCTGCTTTAGGTGGTGCTTAGTATTCGATGGATGGATTACTTAGCATTAGATGAGCTAATTCCCCCACTTGCAGTAGCAGCTGTGGGAAGCGAGATCTCCAGGCGTGCAGCCGGAGCATCTCAGAAGAGTCCGCAGATGGTGCCAGTGGCTTCTCTGCGAGCTCTGGACATCACTGCCACTTTCCCCATCAATGGCCAGGAAAGAGCCTATCTCTGAAGTCAGGAGAGGATGGAAGAGCAAAATACTCCCTAATTATCAACTGCAATTGCTGCTGGTTGTTTGTTGTGTCCCTCTGCCCCAGGATCCAACCTCAGCAATGGATCCCAGTTGCTCAGTGAAGGACATCTGGCTGTGTAGCTGTGTTTGTCACAACAATGGGAAAATGTTCGTCATAGGAAGAGGAGGACAACACCGGTAGCTTCTTACACCATGGCGTCTATTTTGTTGCACAGCAGCAAGGTGCCTGCTGGGTCCTGAAAGGAGATAGATATAGATCTACAAATGTCACCATGTTCCTGGGTGGTGTTTACCAGTCAGCGTACAAATTTCCCACAGGGACCAGTGAGATTTTGGCATGTGATGGGGTTGTACACCACCTCTCAGAACAGCTGGCTGTCCACTGTGTGCCCTGGCAGGTCTTCTTCCAAAAAAAACAACGGTGATCTGCAGGATGCTGGAACCAGACCTGCTGAACCAGAGCATCTGTCCCCCACAATCAGCTCTGTTTGTTCCCCTGCTTATCTGGAGATCACTGGGGTGGTGAAAACTCTCCTGGGGGTCCTGTTCCCCCAAAAAACACACCTTGTGCTAGTGCCTTTTCTACACCTGACCCAACACATTGGTCACCTGCAACTTGCCATCTGCCTGCCCCCAAGGTTGGCCCTCTTTGCCCCCAAATTTATACTCCAAAAGCCCTATCTCCAAACCTCTACTAGAAAACTAAAGCCAGAGGATCCTCTTCTTCATATGCACACATGCTTTCTCTTTCTATCTCACCCCGTTCTGGCTTTCAGTCTCCTAAGCCATGGGTGAACTTTCCTTTTGCCATCAGCTGCTTCTCCCAACAGTTACAGTCACAGGCAAGTAGTGTCAGAGACTCCAGGAGATGAATTAGAACAGGATAAAATGTTCAGCTCCTCATTGTGCATCACAGCTCCCTGAATTAGCCTGGGAGGCAGGCGAGTATTTTCAAAAGAGACAACACTTCAGTCCTCCTGCTTCAGCTCTTCGAACACATGGTTTGCCCTCTTCTCTGCAACCGATCTGTACACACATGGACCTATTTCCTCATCAGTGCCTTCTTGTATCGTGCTCTGCAAACCAACCATACTCACTTCTGTGCCCACCTAAACTCTGTTTCTTTATTTTCACCAAATGCTCCTTGTTCTTGGATGCTCTGGAAAGGGAAATAGCGCATAATGCTTATCTATGTAACCGTATGCTTTGCATATCATTCTTCTTTGCCTTGTTCCTAACATTTTCCCTTTTGTGACTAGTCTGCGGGCTGACCTCGTGTCTTCACTGAAGTGTCTTCCAGGATCCTAGAAGGTTTTTTCCTCCCTCCCTGGGAGATCACAACTGATTCGGTGCCCATCCATGCATGCAAAAATTTAAATAATAAATCATCTCTCCCTGCCAGCGAACACCCATGCACACAAATGCAAAGCCCCACTGCTTTCTGGCGAAGTGGGGCTCTGTCGCAGTTTGAGTCAGCCTTACCATTATTTTTGCGAAATTAACTGGGAATTGCAGACTGTGGGTGCTTCCCACCTGCCTGCACAACCTCCCCCACATCCCTGCTTGTGCTGGCTCTGTTCAGAAGGAAACGACTGCTTTGGGATGCTCAAAAGGACAGGGCGGGGGGGAGAAGGGAAGCACAGAGGAGCCTATATAGGGTGAGGGCTGAAGGGAAGATGCCGTGAAGAAGCGGGAAGAGAGAACAAAATCTGGGGTGCGGGCAGCTTAATGAGTTGGTGTGTGACCCACGTGCACAGAGCCAGTGTGCTAAATTCTCTTCTACAGCAACGTAAAAGGTTTTTATCCTTTAACTAACACAGTGGTGAGAGGTTTATTCAAGTAGAAAATTTTTAATTGCATTCTCTTGTAGTCAAATATTAATGGAAGGACCTTGTACAAATAAAAGTGAATAATGCAACAGCTTAGCTGACAACATTGTTTCACATTCATTGCAGATTGTGAACCTTCATTAAAATGGATTATTTTTGCTTTGGAGATTTAACCAGCAACATGACTTTCCCCTCTCACTGGCCCTGTTATGCCTGAGCCTGCAGAGAGCTCGGTCCAAGGAGGAGCTTGCAAAATTAATTCCGAAATAAGAGGCTGAAACTTCCAGGACGTGAATTCTTCTCATCCCCTCGGCTCGGAGGAGAACTTGGCATGTAAATCATCAGGCAGCAAGTTTAAGCAGACCCTTACTATGGAGGAGGACTCGGAGGGGATAGGCATGGCAATGCGATTGGGAAGCACAGGGAGGAATAGAGGCAGTGACCTGCTGTAAAGAAAGCTGAGCTTATCCCAAAACCAAGGGGACCAGAGGGTGGCCCTCATTTTAGGTCAATGGTTCTACCAGTTCGGTAGATCAACTGGTCTACAAACAGCACAAAGCTAGCATCAAAATGAACTTTGAAGAGAGTGATGGGCTGGAGCTGACTTCAAGCCACATGCCCCCTCCTGGTGAGTGGGGACCAGTGATGGGCACTGGGTCAGTGATGGGTTTGCCTCCCCAAACTACCTCAGATCATCTCAGAACCCTGAGCAGGGTCACACGGGGACATGCTGATGCTCCCCTGCGGATGCCCTGCCCATTGCCCCAACATGCTGTCGGCTACTCTCTGCCCTGGTTGCAGATATTTGGAAGCATCCTTAGCACAGGATCCTCAGCCCCGTGCCCTGTTCCCCACACCACCCCAAGGGTCTGACCCACTTCCAGCTCTCCAGGCTGCGTTGCTCATGATTTCCCGAAGCTTTGATGCCTCTGCGCATTGCAACGGCTGCGCGCCCCATGCAGTGTTGGTTCCCATCCCCAAGCCCAGCTGCACGGCTGTCACTGCTGAGTGAGCCCAGGCAGCTCCGGCAAGGAGAGTAAAGCCCATCTGCAGGAGGCAATCCAGGAACCGCAACAGGTGTTTAAAACCACTTCAGTATTTTGGTCCAAGTGATGGGAGCAGTCTCAGGTGGAGACCACGTGGCAGGGGAAGGAGTGTAGCTCCGATGCCCCAAAGCATCACTTTTCTCCCCAGAAATGCACAGGCTAAGCCACAGGGAGGCAACGCAGGTGCTCAGCGCTGGCGGACACCTCCCGTGGGATTAGCATTACAGCTTCTCAGTGTTTGTGGTCACGAATGAGCTCAAACTAATTTTCAAAAAAAATTTCTCATGACTGTCTGCATTTTGCTTGGATGGAAAGGTAAAGCTGTTTCAGAGTGTTCACTGCGAATCTCTCCAGCTGCACATTTTCGTTCTGCCTAACCCAGGATTAATTGGGTTTGTAGTTGCGGCTGTGGGAAAGCTCTGATGTCCTCCACTACAGTTTTACTCTCAAGTTTCTTCGCAACTCTAATTCCTCGCTTACACTCTGAACAGCAATTCCTTGTTATTTTTAGTCCTAAAACATCATAAATATAGAGGAAACAAGACACCTACGGAAGTTGTCCCTGTGCAAAATTATGAATGATTCAAAAGTGCTGTTGAAATTGCCAGCCTCTCCTTTTCTAAAAAGCTTTGTAATATTAACAGTATGGGGTTGGTTTGCTCCTGAGTGGTGCAAAACACCTGGGAGAAATCAATTGTTGAACCCTGAATTCACCCCCAGTGAATCATAGAGAAAAGCACCGGGATTGGGATATGATAAGGAAAACCCATCTGATACCCAGTGCTGCATTTCCAAAGGATCCTGCTGTGCTCCTGCCTCAGTTTCCCTCCAAAGCATTGCTCTGGGGCTTGGGAAAGCAGAAATGTTTGTGCCAAGGGAGCCCTGTATCTTCTGACGCTCAGCCTGGCAGCTTTAAAGGATGGGATCAATTAATTTGCTGCTGGTGGTTCATAACAGAGGTGTTCAGCTTCCCGCGCGCATCTAAGTCAGCGCGAGGACACTCGCTGTAGATGTTGCACAGAGGAGCCTCTGAAGAGCTGTTCGGTGACTGAGGGATTTATATTTGCACAATGGCCTCGCTGTAGAGTTAGACGAGCTACTGACATGGCAGTACTTATAGTCTATAAAACAGCAATTATGCTTGTTATTAGATCATCCCATTTACAGCCTGAATCCTTTGCCTATGGTGCATGCAAAGCAACCCAGTGACTCTCCGAACGCTGGGCTAATCTGTACTAATCCATTATGTAAATCGCCAGGACAATAACCAGAGACAAATGTTCAATGTCTTAGAAGAAGCACCCGGCCTTCCTTAACGAAATTTGACCCACAGAAATTATGGTTTGGTCTGCAGATTGCTGGGAGGACCATGTGTGAAGAGAACATCTGCACTTTACAATTTGTAGATGCAGTTTGAACCCCTGGGGCACCTCCTAATCTCAGCCTTTTCATGGAGCTGCTGCCAAATTGGTCCCTGTACAAAGAAGCGAAGTGCCTGGACTCTTTGAAACAGGACCCCTGTCCCAAAACAAAGTCATTTTGAAGCAGCTGTGGTCACCTGGGGGCCCCGCTTTACACATTGAGTCCTTCCAAAATGTGGTCCTTGTGACCCAGACCTGAGGGAAATCTCAGGGACAATAAAACTTGACTCACACTGTTGTAGGTCGTGAGAGAGCGCATGTATTTTTCTTACTTAGAGCCACTTGTAACATCTCTGGGTACCAGCAGCAAGCGGAGGCAGCAAGAAGACCCCGAAAGACTAGCGGAGCACGCAGGGGATGGGAGCGAACCACCCGACTGCAGGCAAAGAGGGGTTGATGGTCCGTGCTGGAGGGTCACACCTGTACGTCCATCCTGCCCCTGGACACAGCACATCTGGCTCAGACATCTCTAAAGGTGCCCAGGTGACTCTGAGGGTATCGCTAGGCTCTACCCACACTGCCTGGCTATTGCTCCTCGCTGCAGCTCTTACCAGGAGTATGGATATTCCTAAAGGATCCCTTACTGTGGATTCCTCGTTATTCTTTATCCCAGATTCTACAGATATTGAAGGGATAACTATTGGAGGGGACAATTCTCTGCTGTGAGGTCTGGATATGATCCACAAAAGATATGGGGTGTCCTTTGGTTTCACGACTCCTTCTCCTGTTGCAGCAGGGAGAAACAAAGCCACAAGGGGATGCCAGATAGATTCTTGTCTCTGCCCGGATTTCTGCTCCTCGGGAGAGAATCTGGGCTGTGGCAATGAATATTTTAAAATGTGGGGCTTAGGAATCTCAATGGCAACATGTTTTAGCAGCACACTTCAAAGCAAATACAGATATGGCTGTGTGTCTGTGCTCTTCACTGTCTATCGGCGTTTCCAAGCTCTGCTAGCAGAGCTGCTAGACTTTGCATGATCTGCAAGATTTAGACGGGCTCTGCCTCCCCCCCACCATCTTTTTATTCAAATAAACCTTAGGATAATTACATGCAAAAAATCCTGTGCTCCTGCAATGTTGATATTGCACATTTAGAAATCATTGCAGAGGGGATGCATGTAGGCAGAGCCATAAGGACGGTGGCAGCTGGCTGCCAGGCTGGCACATAGCGACTCGCCGCCAGTCACAGTGGAGCCTCAACGGGTCCAGACGCTTCCCACAGTCTCACACTTTGCTCGCACACCAAATTTGCCTCCGTGCTTGAGGTACCCGCGCGTGCTTAGCCCCTCCACGTGTCTCAGACCCGTTTGACTTTGCCTCTGGAGCAGATGAGAAGTGCTCAGGCAGATGGCGGCAGGGGCTGGGATGCTCCTCAGGGCTAAGCCACCTGCACTGTGCCATCCAGCTGTAAGGGTCTGGGGTGGGCTGGCAGCCTGACTTTCTTTCAGGTGGGCTGTCCCCTGACTTTGCATGCTGGCGTTACCCAAATGGAATTGTCTAAAGCCTGATAAAAAAGCCCCCGGCACCCGTGGTGTTTGCTCAGAGGCAGAGAAAGAAGAGACCGTGCCTCCTGAAGGTGTATAGCTGGAGACCAGGGCACCTCCAACAGCTCCAGACCCACTTGTGAGAGGTCCTCCATGCAGCCCCGGACCACTGCTGGCCCTAATGAGAGCCCAGATGCCCAGCTCACAGTGGGGACACTGACATTTAGGTGCCTGTGAGCACCCATCACAGGCTGGGAAACAACAGTGGTAAGAAGACCTTTCCTAAGCTGCATCCGCTCCTCCTCATCCTCATGACACTGGCGCGAACATCCCTCTGCAGAGGGCTGAAAGGAGTGCTCTGGGGGTGTGATGTGGAAGGAGGCATTCAGCTTTCAGCTCCAGGCATGGCGGTTTGAGAGAAATACAGCCAAGGCTGAACTTTGGCAGGGGGAAGCAGGGGAAGGATTTGAGAGAAGAGCCTGGGGGAGGGGGTGGTAGGTTGAGGGAGGCAGGAGAGCAACTTGCAAAAACACAGAAATAGGGAAAAGTGTCTCCGCTGTTTACACCACTCATCAAAAAGCAATGGAGATGTAGGAAACCTGCTGTGCCATAGAAGTGGTAATGGGCCAGCCTCCCGTCCCTACCTTCAGCCCTCCCGCTGGGCCGAGGCTGCTTCCCTTCTGCACAGCCAAGGGTATGCTGCTGTCATCATATCTGGGTTTGATTTTGCCAGTAGAAGTAACTTTCATGCCAGACAGGGCTTCTGTGATTATATTATTATATTTTTTTCACCTTGGCCAAATTTTCAAATAGTTCTTTTGAAAAAAAAAATAAAAAAGAAGGGAACAAAACATGAAGACCTCTTAGAAATAATGCTGGAGGCTTTGTAGTTTTGCACAAAACAGGTTTTCTCCAAAAAAACCCACAAAACAAACAAGCAACCTAGAACTCAGTTTTAAAAGCTGTACATGGTTTCTTGCAGGACCCTGCAATTTAGTGTCCAAATTTTTTTTTTTTTGAAAAAGGAAACCTGTAACTTTTTTTTTTTTTCTCTCATAAAAGAAACAAAAGATCCAAAGGAAATTATGACAAATTATCCTCTAAAATTCCTGGAAATAAGCATTTGCCATTTGCTGACTGGTTCTGTAGTATCTTCCAGCAGGAAAACAGGCAGATTTTCCCAGGACATCTGCATGGACCTAACTCCACACAGCTTGCACCTGATACTGGTTGTCTTATCTGTGGGTGATGAAATCACTAGGAAGTCCCCGAAATCGACATTGAGACAAGGTGCTTGCTCTGTGCAGCTACACTAACACTGCCTCAACTCCCTTCCCTTCACTGGGATTTTTCCCTGCAATATTGTTTTCTTTATTGTGCCTTAATCAAAAGCATGAGAAATTACTTTCCAAAAAAAAAAAAACAATCCCAAACCCCCAAATGCTACCTGTAGTGTTTTAATAACAAAATAAACACAGGCACGATTTTTTGGGTATATTGAAGACTTCCTCTTCCGCAAAGAACCCATAGGTAGGGGATGGAAGGAATAACCAGAAGGTCAGACATGCTGTGGGGTACATCGTTCCCGTTGCAATAACTGGAGGTGGTCGGTGCCTGTAGCCTTGTCCTAGCCCATTTCCCTAACCCCACTCCCTGTGGGGCAGGAATGTTGCACTGTTGGCCCTGTTATTTCGGTGCCCCCAGCACCACTGCTGGGTGCAGGCTGGAAACCCAGCGGTGCCATCCTGCCCATCCCTGCCCTTCTCTACACCCCACTCTCCACAGCTGTTCCCAGAGGTCGGGTGGCATCTCATAGCTCCTTGTTCCGAATTAATCTCTCAGTTTATACCACAGCTGTACGGATGGAGAAATCACACTTAGAAGGCAGGCTCTAGATTTGGGGGGATCACCCCAAGCACAAGCACAGGCTAGGCAGAGAATGGATGGAGAGCAACCCTGAGGAGAAGGACTTGGGGGTGTTGGTTGATGAGAAGCTCAATGTGAGCTGGCAACGTGCGCTGGCAGCCCAGAAAGCCACTGGCATCCTGGGCTGCATCCCCAGCAGTGTGGCCAGCAGGGCGAGAGAGGGGATTCTGCCTCTCTGCTGCGCTCTGGGGAGACCTCACCTGGAGTACTGCCTCCAGCTCTGGGGCCCCAACATCAGAAGGACGTGGACCTGTTGGAGCAAGTCCAGAAGAGGCCACAGAGATGCTCTGGAAATCCTCTGCTGTGAGGGCAGGCTGAGAAAGTTGGGGGTGAGAAGGTTCCAGGGAGACGTTATAGCAGCCTTCCTGTACCTAAAGGGGCTCCAGGAAAGCTGGGGAGGGCCTCTTGATCAGGGAGGGGAGCGATGGGATGAGGGGTAATGGTTTTAAACTGAAAGAGGGGAGATTTAGAATAGATATCAGGAAGAAATTTTTCACTGTGGGGGTGGTGAGGCACTGGCCCAGGTTGCCCAGAGAAGCTGTGGCTGCCCCATCCCTGGAGGTGTTCAAGGCCAGGTTGGATGGGGCTTGGAGCAACCTGGTGTGGTGGGAGGTGTCCCTGCCCAGGGCGGGGGAGGGGGTGGAACTGGATGGTCTTCAAGGTCCCTTCCAACCCAAACCATTCTGTGATTCTATGATACAGCTGTGGGAGGAAGAGGTGGGACAAACATGGGGGAAACCGAGAAAGGGGATGGTGGATTTGCCAAGCATTGGGTCAGTGCAGTAGTCAGCCAGGAGCTCATGCCTGATGCTTGAGGCTTCTGCAAACAGCCTCTGGGTATGTCTGCTCCATGCACAGAGCCAGGTCTGCAGTGGGAGGCCAGGCTGCGGCCGTACGCTGTCCCAATGCCTTCAGATAACACCTCCTGATGCTGAGCAACCGAATATGGGTTTGGGACTTTGATGGCTTGCGCTTTGATCAATGCTTTAAAAAGTGTGTGTGTGCACACATATATGATTATTATGATCACTTTGCAGCCATTCTGGGCTGATTTTAAGAGTTTCATCATACCTGCTTGTGACTCTCTTAAAGTCCTGTGTGTGGTTGCATATTTGTTGCTGTTCAATTAGCTATAAGGAGATAAGACAGGTATCACTAACGTTTAAACGGAGTAGAAGAAAACAGCAATTTGCATAAATTAATTAAGAGACTGACCTTGTTCCCCAGTACTCCTCAGAGAGCAAGTGAAAAAAACTGAGTTTATCAAGTCAATACTTAGTTTGACACCCGAATCAAGCTTTACCCAAATCGAATGACAAAATTAATCCACAGCAAAATGCACCATAAGTCTCTTCACTTCAGTCATTTATTTTTTAAGCTATCCCAGCAATTTATTTTTAAACATATCAGTACGTTATGTTCCATGACATTTCACATCTACAAAAACACCATATGTATTGGCAAGCGATTACTCATTGAAAGTGCCATATCATGGATGCAAGTATATCTGGCAGACTGGGTTCTCCCCACCTTTTTTGGGTCTATGCCCTTATTGTTTCATGGACACTTGCTTATTGGGCAAATTGCCTGAGTGTCTCTTTTATCCCATGCTAAAGATATATTTGAATTTTCGGTGGACATTGTGAGACCACATCTTCGGTCTGTGAGCCGTGGAGGGCCGTGGGCATGGCCTACTAAAATTTAGGGCTGCACTTTGCTGCTGGAGAAGTCACTGGAAGGCGGTGCTGTCCCACCCGGCCCCAACACGCAAACAGCAGGTCCTCCCCAACCTATGCCATACCCCCACCGTACTTTCTGTAGCGGCGTTACAGCTACTCCGCCGAGCACAGCTTCGCTGCATCGATGGCTTTAGTGTGGCTTGAAGACACAGTTCACTGTAACTTAGCGATTATTTCGGAGCCATCCCTTGATGCTCACAACCCACAGGCAGTAACTTTAATAACAGAGCTGCAAACCTCCACCGCTCGCTGTCGCATGGCTGAGTTGACAAGAGCAAATTGGTCTGAAATATCCAGGTTGTAGGGAGACAGAAAGCAAGCTGCTTCATTACTAGCGGGGGCTGCCTAGCTGCCTGTAGGATTACTGGAGCTGGGTTAAGTTTCTTCTGCATCAAGATCTCTTTCCTCTTTGGAAAGCCGCTGTGATCCATTTTCTCGCCGCAAGTCATTTATCCAAGTAAGTCCCTAGGCGAATTATTCCAAAGGTAAAGCTGGAAATGGTCACAGAATTGGCCCCCACACTGGGAAGCGCCTGAGAAAGAAGTGCCCTCACTCATTGCACACCTTTGGCACCTTCCCATTGATATTGCTGTCCCAGCTGTTGAAAGGGAATAGCAGAAAACAGAAGTAAGGCGCTGTTTAGCAGATCATCATGAATAATAGACAGTATGAAAAAATGAATCCAGGTGCTTGAAGACAGAGTATAAACCATAATTAAAACCTACCAGTGCTGCTATGACAGATGGTACAATATGTACCCTGAAAATTGTCCACGAACATTTATTTAATGTCTGAGAACACTAACTGCTAGCAGGCTGTGCTGCTATTACTGGATCACCACTTTATCGGTGACATCCAGGAAGAAATTCTTTCGATTGCCTCATGATTCCCATAAAACCATCAAGTAATCTGATGCAAGGAGGACCAAGTTCATCACTGATATACTGACGTGGATGCAAACAGAATACACAAGGCAACATACTTTGCAAAGATATTAAAAGTTAGCATGCAAACACGTCTGGAAAAATCTCAATAAGGTGTTTTGTTTTGTTGTAGGGACGTGCTCTGGTGTTTTGAAGAGGGATTTGCAGTCCTGGAGCGGGACAGCGTGTTCTGCAGCACTGACATGAAAAGGTTGCTTAACCTGTTCCTTGTTCCAGCTTTAAAAAGGCAGCACAAGAATAACTTCTGCACGTCCATCATTCTGCCTTTGTGCAGACTACAGCAGGAACTGAATTCTTCTGCTTTCCCGCTAATATCGCTCCTGCTTTCAGAATTCATTTTCTGGCGTGTATTTCTCCCTCGTCCATTTCTGCCACCCTGCTTACACCTTTTACGTTATTTTTCCTGACTTTGGTGACTCAGAGCAGCTCTGTAGCTCGTGGGTAGCAATGCCGAGAGTCGGACCATCCCCAGGGAGCAGCCAGGCTCCGCTTCGACAGCAGACGGAGAAGCCTCTTGCACGGGGCCAGCTCTGCAGAGCAGTGCTCTGCAAATGTTCCTGCTATTTGTAATCAGCCGTGGTTGTCACACTTTGATATTTGTTCTTTATAAGCACTCCTGCAGAGCTTGCCAACAGGAATGTTTTCTACACAAAGATGCAGCAGCGTGTGTTTCAGACATGAATTTTGAACTTATGAGTATTCACACTGGAAACCTGAGGAGTCTGATGTGATTAAGAAGCAGATCCACATCACACGGCTTGTTTGCAGTCAAAACAGTTCCAATTCTGAATTATGAAAATCATTAAGCCCAAGTGTGGTCGGCCAGCAACTCCTGGCAGAGGCGTAGGTCCCTGTACCCAAATTCACACCAAACAGGGCCAGTTGAGCCGGCAGCGCGATGCACGGAGCAGAAAGTTATTCAACACAGTGAGGTGAGGTTAATAAAAGCCCAGACTGAGGAGAGGAAAGCTTTAAACCCTCTGCCTGCAGAAGAGATGATCACAGCAGTGTGGGATGCTGTGCCTGGAGGATGTTCTGGGAAAGGCCCAATGAGGTAGTGATGGTTGCTGTAGTCATGCTTGGGTTTACTAGTAGGATGGAGATTTCTTGTCATAGCCCACCCTGGCAGCTCTCATCTAAGCTCCCTGACCACCCCTGGACCCCAGGGTGACCCTCCTCAGAGCTTTTCTCAGCGTGTCTCAGCTATGCTACACCAAAGGCATCTCTGAACATGTGGGTGTGGAAGCCCTCAAAGCAGAAAAAAATACGCCATGCTGTGAATAAATGGTGGAGAGAAAGAGAAGCAATGTTCAGTAGCACAGTGCTGGTTGAGCCAACTTGGAAAATGAGCCCACTGTGCCAGTACCGTTCAGGGAGGAAAAGAAATGTGGTCCCTCTCCCAGTCACTTTGATCAGCTGGCAACATCTCGGCATTTTGACAGAGAAAGGTGTCCTGGTGAAGAATACAACACCCAGTTAATATCTGAAAGAATCCTCAACCAAGAGGAATAAGGAACTTCTCCATGCCTGGTGCCCTTCACCAGGCAGTGCACGCAACAGCCATGCAACCTGCAGGACCTTACTGTGTGTTTTTTCCAGGGAGCTCTGCCAAGAGGACACATGGTGATTCTTACCAATACTGCTGAAAACCATCCAGGTGAAACATTGACCGGGGAGACCAGGCCAGTACCTTTGTGTCTGTAACTTAAAATGGGGAAACTAGGAATGTCAGGGCCTTGATTTCAGCTAAAGCCATTGGAGGTGCCTGGAAAGTCCCTGGTCAGTGAGACTGGTGTGTGCTCTGCATCTCCCGACAGGTCCAGGCTACAGCCAGGTGGTTGCTCAGATGGTTTTTGCCACCATGGCCCAGCAGCAGGATGGTATCCCCTGGATGCTTCGGCAATGATAACAAGTGTTCCAGTGCCTGGTATCCAAAATCAGTATAGGCTGAATTGTCCCAGGTGCTCTTTTCTCCGTCTGTTCCCTGCATTTAGGTGTCTGCAGGGTGTGCATACTGTCTGCTACCACACAGCACTCGCAGCTCAGTGACAACTCTGGGATGGGATGCTTTGGAGCTAGAGCGAGGGTGACGGATTGCCAGGGGAAGCGTATCAGTGCTCAGCCTCTGTTCCCCCTGCATGGATGCGTGGGGACAGGAGCAAGCAATTAATCTGGACTCCTACCAGTGAGCAGCAGTTTTGGAAGCTGCTCCATTTTCTTTGTTGTTGCAGATCGCAGCTCCCAGCTGAGACACAGCTGCTGTACAGGTGCAGCTTCTCCACCCCGTTTCACTGCAAGGCACCAGTGGAAAAGGGGTGAAGAGCAAGCTCTCTCACACCTAGATCCCTGGCTCAGCTCGGCGCTGGCACTTAGCAGCCGTAGCAATGGTTTTGAGGACCTGCTGCCTCCCAGCTGCACATCCTTGCCACTGAGCAGAGGGGTCCTAGCCTGGCCACGATATCTGGCCACCCTTAGCACACGTGGAACCTGCAGCCAAGTGGGAGACATCACCAGGCACGTGGGGCTTGTCACTGATTCAACACGTAGGGTGCTGGGGCCATCTGCATAGTTTTCTGTCTCATTATTCTTATGTTGACCACAATGAATGATGGGCTCTTTAGACACTGCCCGTGAGTCCTTATATTGTCTCCAGCCCCAGACTGACCTCAGAGGGAGCTCAGAGCATCCCAGCCACATAAGGGCTGCTGCAGTTGGTGAGCCGGCTGTGCCTTGGCCAATGCAAACCAGCCATCTCTTCATGCACATCCCCGCTCCACATCAGTCTGCTGCTCGCTCATGAGCTTTAGAAATGCTGAGATGGACACAGAGGACAAATCATGGGCTGTCATGTAGTTATTTCTCTTCTCTTGACTACTCAACAAATGCTGCCTTCTGTTGTCTACCACCCATGCAAGACCTGCGAAACTCCAGAGACCTAATCATCAGCACTCGTCTCATCTGCTCAGCTACGTTACCTAGAAGACAGGTTGACTCTATGCAGAGCTGTAGGGACAGAGTCTTGGAAACAGCATCACAGACTCTCAGCCAACTTAATTCTGCATTTCAGCTCCTGGAAATACCTATAGGCAGGGAAATATGTGGGAAAATCTGACAGAGTTGCTGTGTTTGGTTGCTGGCACGTACTTCTAATTAATTTCTTCACTGCTCTACCAAAGCAAAGCTCCTGTCCAGGATCAGTGCTGCTTTCTGCTCAAACTGCTCAGACCTGGGATGCATGCCATGCTTTTGCTTGGTCTGAGGACACCAGCAACTCCAGCGTCACTGACCTGGAGCTCCCAGCGGGTGTCCAAAGGCATGCCCCGCTCTGCACTGGTACCAGCCAAGCCTGCATGCTGCTTTCTGGGCCAAACAATCTGGGAGCAAGCAGCGTAGATGCCATGGCTGTAGGACAGCCTGGCCCCTGGCAGGCGAGAGCGGAGCCAGCTGCGAGCTGACGGTCCGGCTCAGATGCCAGCCCCTGCAGGAGTCATCTGAGGTAGGATCGGACACTGTGCATCTTTTGCACTGGTGATCGGTCCGAGAGTACACAGGGTCAGTGCTGCCCCTGACAGGAGATGCACAAGCACCGTTGTGAGAGCGGGTGTGAGAACAGCTTGCGACAGCCTGTTTTCCCCAGCTCGGAGGTGAAGTGGTAGCTGGCTGTTAGGAAACCCGCTTATTGAGGAATGAATGGATTGCAGAACAGCTTGATTGACCCAAACTCACAGAGATGCTTACTGCCTTGCCGTGGGTTTGCAGCTCCCCTACAGCCACTTGCATTAGGAAAGCAGGGATAGCCTGGCATCTTGTCTGTGCAGAGGGAGCTGGCAGAAGACCTTTCTTCCAGTTCAAATGTAGCCCCTGCCATTCAGACTTCTGCACATCTAGATATGACAGAGATATTGAGGAAGCCACCCGGAGTGGAGCTGCGTGAAGCACATCTCAGCATCATCATGAGCAAAAGCCTCATCCTACTCCAGGAACAGTCGCAGTCGCTGTGTAGGAGGTACCAGTTGCTGAGAAACCACCTCCTCACCATGTAGTCTGCAAATGAGAGTTATTCTGAGATACTTTACCTAATGGTCTTCATCGTACAAGTGAATACCTCCTAGAAAAAATGACTGTACTGGTTACAAAGCTTCTGGCTACCCCAACGGTTACTTCTTTTCCTGCTAGAGGAACTCCGTGACTGGAGCTCTGCAATCAAAACCAATTTTTCCTTCTCCATCGTGCTTTTCTTGCTTCTTCAAATTAGTGGAGTGGCTGTGTGCTTTCAATGGAGTTGCCCAGAGAAAAAGGCGCCCCATTTTTCCCCATTAGCTCTGCAGTGTGTAGGAGCCAGCCCTGGAGTGAGGTATCACCTCAGCTTCCCCCCAGCTGGGATGATGGGAACGTATGGAGAGGGTAAAGCTGAAGTTTTGTTCTCCACACGCTAATGCTTCATTTCGCATGCTCCTTCACGAAGGCAACAAGGCAAAGCAAATGAGCCTTGATAGCCTTACCCAAATGAGTTATCAGCTTGGCAGTTTATCCCCCATTCCCCTTCATGGGTAGCTGCTTTCCTCAAAGGGAGGAATGAGAAGTCCTGATTCATGCAGGCAGGCAGTGCTAGATGAAACATCGGATCATGGTGATGCAGACAGGACTCTCCTGGCCTTCTGTCCCACAATCTCCCACAGCCATGACTTGCTCCATGAGGGAAAACTGCTTGGATTGCCGTGCCAATACGCCCATTTAGTCACAGCACTGAGGTGGATCTGCCCAGACATTTTCCCTTCCCTAAAGAGAGGTAAAAGGACATTTTAAACTACTAAACCTGGCTTTTGGAGAACTACAATAACTAGCTGTGTCAACAGAAAAGATTCAAAATGACTGGGCAAGACAGAATAGAAATTAAATAGGGTTTGCATATAACCACCCCCTGCCCATAGATGAGTAGCTGCTCCAGCTGGCACTGCCCGGTCCCTTCCCTGTGCCTGGTGTTCGCGGACCAGAAACGCGACTTTGGTCTCATCCAAACTCTTTCCAGCCACACTCCCTGCTCTCCCAACGTCCTGCAAACTGTCTCAGGCTATGACTGGGTACGCTGGCAGAACCGGAGTGCCGGCATGCCGCCGCCCTGCGCCCACGGGGTGTCCGTGTGTCAGGCTGTATCCTGCAAACACCTTTCCCCGAGCAGACCTGCTCCCTCCCCAGGGACAGCCATGCTCTCTCCTCCTCCCTGCACGCTCAGCCAGACGAGGTGCCTCGAGGGGCACGGCACGTGGGATGCGCAGACAGACACATCCCGTTATCCACGGCTTAACGGCACGAGGGAGCTGCTGCTGGTGCAAAGCCTCTGGTGCGGATCCTACACAGGCTGGTCCCCTTCAGATATGATTGGAGCTGAAGGGAAGGTGGAAGCATTGCAGAAAGATTAAGCAGCTAAATCTGGTTAGCTGGTTACACACTGAGGGCTGGCAGTACTGTAACTCTGCCAGCATCGTGGCAGCTTTAGGGTAATAAAAGAAGGGGGGTCTGAGCAGCGTATCGCCTCTCAGCGTGCACTTTGTAAGGGCTGCTCTTGTCCTCCTTACGGTGGGAGAGAGGATGAGTCTCCCCTGCCTCAAATTTAGGACTCTACCTCTGAGTGCTGGTGTGCTGCTGCCCCGTGCCCAAGGGATGTCTGTGTGTCAGGCACTGGTGGGAACGGGCTGCCTCTCAGCAGGAGGACAAGCATGTGAAGACCCAGCAGCGTGTGCTGCTGCGCAGGCAGAGGGGCCAAGGGGAGAAGCCTGTCCCTGCCAATTTGCCTGCAGCCTGCCAAAACACAAGCAGGAATAGAGCCTTATGGGTCTTGGGGGCTAGGAAACACTTCTGACTCCAACACAGAGAGACTCCTGGGTTGAAAACCTGAATCTGGATTGAAAGCCTGAATTGAAGCCTGTCTTTGGAGCTGACCAAGCTTTGCAGATACCAATGCTTAGCTTATAACATCCATCCATCCATCCACCCACCCACGCATCCATCCACCCATCCATCCTTCCATCTTGTCCCGTGACCTTTCTCCTGTTTCTCCTTCTCTTGCTCTGTCCCTCCTTTATGCGCTTTCCTCCTCTCCTCCCCTCTCCGTGTTTCCCTTCCCCAGCCCAGGCTGCAGCAGTAGCGGCAGAAGAAGTGAGGTGGAATCAGCCGCCCGAATCGCGGAGCAGCAGGGAGCTGACACATCAATCACAGCTCTGCTGTTGGAATTAATGAGAGCGCCACAGGTTCGGGCTGTCACTCACTACCCTCACTTTGCTGCTTCCATATGGCTGCCAGCCGACAGCCTCACGCTTCCCAATCTCTGCCAATTACAGCCTCAGCACTCCCAACCTCCTCCTATTAGGCTCACAGCTTCATTATTCTAATTAAGCCAAACAAGCTGAGCCCTCCCTTTTTCACTGTTGATGCATGTCCCTCGCATGCATCAGAGCTACGCTGCAGCAAACCCCTTTATTGGGGCACCTTTGGACAAAAAAAAAAAAAGCAGTTAGACAGCACGGGAGCATCAGGATGTCCTCTGTCCTGATGACCTCTCTGGTCCTCGCTCCTTTAGCTGGGCAATGGAGGGAAATGGTCCCCTTGGGCAGCAAGTCTCAAAGGGGTCCTTTCTTGTCAGAGTAATTGCAGGCAAGGCTGGCTGAGATCAGCCAGCCTGGCCTCCAAAACTAATTAGTCAGGGGATCCTTCAAAGCTAGATTGCACTTCCACCTTTTTTTTTCTTTCTTTTTTTAGGTCTGCCTTCTGCCCCAAAGAGATGGGAAGCAGCACCATGTGGGCATGAGCCCATCAGGAAGGAAGGAAAGTCACCTCTCCTGGTCTGCTGAAGGGAGCTGTGGTTAGGAGGGGTTCGCACTCCCCTGGGGCACAGACATGCCACTGTATCCCTACGTAAACATCCATCACCCCCATTTTGCCCTGCCTCCCATGTCCCTCTTGCTGGCTAGTAGTGACCTGATGCTCTGGGCAACAAGTGGTCACGACTCCAAAGAAGGGTTTGAGCAGAAACTTCAGCCATCAATGGGGAGGTGGAGCAGCTGATGCCATGCTGATAACTAATGCATTTTATAACAGCTGGGGGGGTTCTCTCCCATTAAGTTGCATTGCCTGACACAGAATGAGAGGGTTAATCCCTCTCGCTGCTGGCAGGGATGATGGGCTTCAGGGACCACAGGCAGCCTCCCTTGAAACAGGGGGGACACAGGTCCTTGCACTATGGCACAAGATCCCACTCCTTCACCAGCATCTCCTCCTCCATGTCTGGGCTGCACTGGCACACGTGGACGTTCCCAGGATCATTTAAGCCAAAAATGAGGACTCCTGAATCTGCTGGAAAAGATGACATAGAGGACACGCTACACAGCCCATGGCTGTAATTGGCCATAAGCAACCCTGTATTGCTGACCTGGCCGAATTGGGGCAGCAACAGGACTTCAAAGGTCTGACTCCACCTGTGCTGGGACTCTTGCTACTGCAGAGGTGTTGGTAGACCCATCCCTGGATACATCCCCCACCCGGCCCAGGGAGGTCTTAGGTCTGAGGCACATGCAGCGACAATAAGCTGGTCCCCACCAGGAGGGGAAGGGCTCCTCTGCAGATGTCTTGCTGGTGCCGCAGCCCCACTCTCCTGCAGCTGGCACTTAGGATTTGCTGACCTTTGAATCCCTTAAATCGGTTGCTCTCAGCGTTATTCCGACCAGCGCAGCCAAGAGATGCAACCGCTGGGTGGGTGCCAAAGCAGAGCCTGGGCTCCAGCCGAGGTAGGGAAATGCCTCTTGCTGCTCGTGCTCAGGGGTGGAGAAACAGCAGTGATATTTCTCTGTCTCTCCTCCCCCTCTGTGCTCCGTAACACGGAACAGTGTTCGGAAAAGCTTTTGTAAACAAGGCGATGCTGTCTGCCTTAAGACAGGGTTTAATCCCTGCCCCCTTTCCCCTCCCAATTTTTGATCTACATTTTTCAAAAAGCTTGATCTCTAACTTCATTTCCTATTTTTTTAAACACCCCTGATTTTTTTTGTAACTTCCCCAGTGTCTCTTCTCCCACCACAGCCAGAAGTAGGAGCAGAAGGCTTCCTAGGCCTATTGGGAATGGTTCATGTCAATAAAATCCGGAATATTTGGGAAAAAAAAAATTAAAAATCCCCAAATTACTTGCCGTCAAGTTTTCTCAGATGCCTCTGCTGAGCGCTCTGAGCTCGAGCTCCGTCCCACCCCCCCTGGCTCCACCAGCACCCCATAGCCCAGCTCTTCCCCATCCTCTGCTGTGTGTCACCACTGTGGGTTCACCCCTGCACATCTCCTGTCCCTGCGTGACCAGCTTCTCTCCCTGCCTGACACAAGCATGCCCGCAGCCCCAAAGGACACCCTGGTGTCCCCAACCGGGCACAGGGAACCATGGGGCTGCTGATGGGACCTAACACCTATACGATGACCCCTCGCTGGTCCTTCTGCCACCGGCCTCTACCAGGCCGGCAGGTAGAGGGGGATGTAAGCAGCAGAGACATGTTGGCTATGACACTGTTAGCATTTTCCCAATGAGTTATTACCAGGTTAAAGGGTTGTGATAGTGCCAATATCCAAAGCTGGGTTATTGTGTTATTAATGTGCGGCTGTCGCTGGCTATTAGCACTGTGATCAATCCCCGGTGACAAGGGCTGCTTAGCCTGTCACACTTTGTTTTATCTTCCATTCTTAGACTTTTACTAACTCACAAATTGCTAATCCAATCTCCTATAACCCAGTTAGGGGAGGACATTGTCTCTGTGCTGCACAGACGCAGGAGCTGGGGCCCTGGGAGAGGACGTGCTGGTGGCAGGGTAGGCATGCGTTTCTCAGGGGTGACAGAAGTGTGTGTTGGCCGCAAGAAATATAAGCACGCTACTGTCCCTGTCTCTTCAAGGAAACTCTCCCCAAAGTGCTGGCTAAATCAGTTGCATGAGGCCAACTTGATGGTGTTCTTCAAGAGAAGATCTTTCCTCCGCCTTTGGTATTGACTCACCTCCAGGTCACTTCCATGTCCCTGTCGCCCCATACCAACCTGGGGGTGTCACCTCCATCTCCCCATGGCCCACCCCAGTGCCATGAGGACAGCATTGCAGTCTGTCCAAATGCTTCCATCAGGCACCTCAGAAGTCTCAAGGGTTTGAGCACTTCCGTCCTAGAGCCTTCAATGGGCAGAAATGCCCTTAAAACTTCAGTCCCAAGGATGAATCTGCACTTTGGAGCAACCCATCAGAAAGAGTTGGCAGCTTCTCTTTGACCTCAAGCTTGTTTCATTGCCCATTTATTGGAAATGTTGCATTTCTCTGAGTCACTCCATTTCTGATCACTGCCTACTGCAATATCTTCTTGTAGGAGAACTCAAGGCAAGCTGAGAAGGAGGGCTGTTGCATTTCTGCTCCAGCCATCAAACAGGGAGACCTTGCTGCCTTAATACCAGGGCCACAAACTGCCCAGAAAACCTGCTTAAAGCACACCACAACCCACAGCCCTTCTCTTGAGGAAGAGACTTGAGAAATCTGGATTATAAAATGAGTTTCTCTCATTCTGCCCATGGCAGTAGTTGAGGCTGGAAAGAAGACTGACAAAGCTGGTGGAGATGCTCCATTAGGGACAGTTGGGGTTGTGCAGGGGCGGTGTAGCTGGCCCAGGGTTAAATGCACAGGGTAAGTGTGGGTGGGCTGAGGTGGAGGTGTTCAGGAGTTGGGGATGGAGTGGATGAGGTTGGAATAACACTCTGCATGATGCGTCCTGTGTGAAGAGGAGCCTGGACCATTTCCCAGGAGCCCTGCTCTCGGCCCCGGGAACGTGTGTGTTGTTCCTGCACAGGTTGTTCAGGCTGGTAAGCCGGTAATTTTATTGCAGTTGCTACGCACACACTCAGAAACTGCTTTTTGCTTCCCGGCCAAGACAGTTTTGTAACATCTCTGCATGCAGCAACTGCTGCTCTGCGATGGGTGAACTGAATTCGTATGTGCAGAACCTGAAAGTCTGCAATAGTGCCCTGAGGCTTGCAAAAGGCATCCTATCAATAAATGATAACGATTCCTGAGCGAGAATGCCAACTACCGAGTTCGCGAGTCCCAGCTGCTCCCAGCACAGGAGGGAGAGCTCCCAGAGGACACGCAGGGGAAGGACCCGGCCGTGCTGAGCGTTGGGGCTCCAGTGCTCGGCCCAGGGTCTGGCAGCTGGTGTCTCAGAAGACAGGAAAGCAAGGGTGGGGGAAGGTTTTTCCTACAGGGCATGACCTCCCTCTGTGCAGAGGTGTTTGACGTGAGCACTGGATTCTGCCAGGAGGGCGGGAGGACGCCGTGTTGAGATCTAATCCATGGTGAGCTTGTCAGCAGGACCAGTGGCCTTTTCTCTAGTACCTTCAGGCCCCTCCACAGATCATGACTCTTATTTTTAGATTTTAATATTTCAACAAGACCCTGTGAAATAGCTTCAGATGTTACCAGAGGCGGGCCTGGACCTCCAGCCCATCGCAAGAGCTGGGTAAGTACATGGGCAAGGGGACACATTCCCAGAGCCCTGCAGCGTTTCACAACCTTTGCCATGTTGGAGAATTGTTCTTAGTAGCGATGTCCCCTCCGTGTGTGAGTGTGTCAACACACAGATGCAAGGACCAGACCACGGTGCCGCTGAGCATAGTGTAGTCAATTATTCGGAGACAGACAATGCCACAAAAGCACTAGAAGATCACACAGGCCAGCTAGATGGCACCATCAGGAGGAACAGGACCGCGTGGGTCTTGGTATAACATGCATTAGGAAGACAAAATAACAGGCATGTTCAGTTTAAACCCCCTGAGTGATAAATATGTCAAAATGGTTATAAATATTCTAGAGGGCAAAACTTACAGTGCAAGGTTTCCGTAGTTTTCCATGGGTGCTTGGTACAACTGGGCAGGTAATGCTTTGTTTCATTTTTTTCTGAATATCATGATGATATGAAAACTGAGAATTTCACGTGGCAGATCAAAATCATCCCTTACATGTCTCTTATCAAGCGAGTTCATCCGCTAGGCAATGCTTCTGCTGAGCCTGACTTAATTTGTACTTTGGGCACCACGTTTACATGTTTTCTTACACCTGGGCAGGCTTCCCAGCCAGACTTCAGGCACATTGGGGAATTACCCCTTTTTTCCAAGCCGATGCCCATATTGCACAAGACCTTGGCTGCGTTCATGGGTGTTAAAAAAGAGAAAAAACCAAAGAAATTGGATGAACAAAATTTAATGAAAAAAAAACCTGGGCTTTCTCTGTGGGAATGGGGGAAAATGGCCCTTTGGGGGGAGAGTTTCACAGGACCGGGCTGACTCAATGGCAAACAAGGTGTTAGTTTAGATGTGGCTTCATCCTGCTCAGGGATGAGGCATTGTCCTCTGTCTTCATAGCTGGAGATTCCAGCAATTACTTATTTTAGAGGATGATGATAACCAACGTTCACTCCTGCTGGGCTGTGCCAGAAAGCACCATTAATAATCCAACTAGTGAGTATCTTTTCCTGCAAAACTCTGATTGCAAAGACTCACGGTGCCTGACAAAAAAAAAAAAAAAAAAAAAAAGGGTGACAATTTCCACCATGCTGTGTAGCACCAGTGCCCTCCCTAGCTGAGGACGTCGTGCCTGGAGATGTTCATCTCCCCAGGGAGCCGGTGCCACTTTTGGTACTAAGGGGAAGGATGAGCACACCTGGAGCTGTGCCTGGTGCCGGGAAGGGATCATAGAAGGTCTTTTTTCTCCCCCAGACTCTGCAAGGTGCGTTTAGAAAAACAGCTTATATGTCAGCCCCAGTGTCACATTGGGTGTGACAGGGCCAGCACCGTGCTTCAGTCAACAAACAGGGCTAAGCACAGTTCAAGCACTCTGTGTTCCTGCGAGCTTTTAGATCAGCTTAAACTGTTTAAGCAGCTGCACTGCAGTTTAAGATTAAGCTGGTCTTTTGAGCAATATAAGCAGTTTAAAATACTCTGAAGGCTTAACATTATAGCCAGTTTAAGTTGCTGTAGGGGCTTAAAGCAGTGATGTGCAGCCAGTATCTTAACAGGGTTTTCCACAAAACGTGTCTTTATAGCCTGTGATAAGCCCTATGGATCAGGGTATGTGTGTTTGCATAGGGCACGCTCATCTCCCTGCCTCGCAGGGGTTTCTCTCTGACCTTGCACGTCGCTGCTCAGATGCGCGTTCCTGCCTCTTCGCTTGGACCGCTGTGTCCCTGTGTGCCAGTTGGAGAAAGCTCTTGCTTTATCTTGCAACATCCTCTTCCTCTCCTAGACACACCAGATGCACCAGAAGGACTTGCTTCTTCAAACCCACAACCAAGGAAAGGGGAAAAATACAGCTTGGTTTGACAAGCTCCAGAAGCCCTGGCCTTTAATGAGGCATCCAAACCTGGTGAAGGAAGGAGAAGAGACCTCCTGCATGCACATGGCCTGATGCAACCAGAGTCAACCGGGAGCCTTCAGAGCAGCCTAGCAGAAGGGACAACTCTCTGAAAGCCTGATTTTGTGGGGGCCTTTAAAATAGGAGCCCTTGGGATGCTGCGAGACTGCCCTTCAAGGACCACAGAGGCTAAAGGAGGCTTATGTTGCTTTAAATCTGTCTTATGACATGCTGCAGTCTTAAGGCATTTAAGTCCTTATGTGACACTAAGGGTTTAAGGTCTTACACAGCTTTAAAAGTGGCTTAAACAGTCTCTCACCTTTCACGTGGGACACAGAGCACTCCTGGCACGAGTCAGAGGGATGGTAGTGCACGCTCAGTGAGGGCTTTGCTCCAGCAGTGCCACCTGTGAGGGTCACCGCAGGAGAAACTTTTGGGGTCTCGCTCCTGTGACCATACCATTCCCACCTTGGCCACTAGCACACAGCCTTGCAGGCAGCAGCAGCATGGGAGCAAGATGGCACCTCCAGCTCCTCAAAGCCTTTTACCTAAAGGCAACATCATGAGCTCTAAACATGAAGTGCCTGTTAAGTGATGAAGACAGTGACCTCACCTGGGGGACCTACACCTCACTGCCACCAGTGATGGAGAGCATCACTAGAGGTTTTCTGGATGCCATGCATCCCCAGGGGTTTCTCTACCCCATCCCTGGCAGGATCAGTGCGGGGCTATCCCCATGTTGCTGACAATAACCAGTCTCTAATGTTTTTCAGGTGGTAGGATGCTTCCCCACAGAGATGCCTACTGTGCAGGTGCAGGTTTGGTTTATGTGATGCTGTGCTTGGTACTGTCCATGCTCAGACAGGAGAGAAATAATGCTCAGAAAGTTTTTACCAAGTGTTACCAACTTCTGGTGGGACGGATGGATCTCGCTGACGGGGAGGGGGATCCAGAGCTCAGAAGCCCACCATCAGCTGGCTGCACTTTGCACCCTCCCACCTGAAGCTGGTACTGCTGGCTGCAGAAAAGGCTCGGTGGGCGGTGTTCGTGTGACCTGCCTGTCACCACACAGCAGCTAACCCCATGGCTGTGTGGGATCCCATAACCCCCAAGGGAGACAGACAGATGTTTCCACAGTGCTTTGTCTCTGCTGCACTGGAGATGTCGAAGGCAAGCCTAGAGAAATCGCTCTCTGGAGTCCTCTAAATCTCATCTTCTATTATGGAGACAGCCCTGATGGCTGTGATCTCTGTAGATGAGCGTGGGCCTCTGTGCTTATTTTGCTATGGAGCAGACACTCGGTTGAATTGGGTTTCCCTCCTTCTGCCCCACCTTGGTCCTCAAATGGAGATCCCAGCTAAGCTCATACGCTGCCTCCCAGGGATTGCACGTAAACAGTGTTACTCCGTACCCTTCTCTTTGGAAAACCAAATCACCCTCTAAAAGCAATCAGTCACAGCTTTAGAAACCCACTGTTGGGGGAATTTTTACTCACCGCCCAGTCCCTGTTCAGGTCATGAGTGGAGCAGGCGCTGGCTCCATCGCTGGGGATGCATGGGCAGAGCAGGCTCCAAGGCCAAGCTGGGAGCCGATGCCAATGTCATGCTTAGGGCTCTGCACTGTCTCGCCAGACATTGGAGGTGACAGGTGTCAGCTTCGATACAGCAGCCGATGAGCTGATCCCTGGCCATGTGAGCTTGGGAGGAAGCGCATCTCCTGGGCTGGGCCATGAGTGAGGGTGTCAGGGCTCGGGCTGGCTGATCTACCTGCAGATCAGGAGCTTCTTACACTCCGTGACATCTGCTGCAATTTTTCTTTCGTTGACATACAACCCTCTCCAGATCCTCCTAAGGGGCTCTGTTAGTGGTGGGAGGCTGCTTCAGGATGCAGCACCTTGTAAAGATGGATTAGTGCAACTGGTAATATTGCGCACACTGATATCTCTAAGCTTGAACACCTTAAGTAGCATGAGAAGCAGTGGGACCCAAGAAGTTCCTTTTGTTTAGGCGATGTATTTGTTCCCAGCTGAGGCTGCTTGGCAGAGGCTGATGGCATGAGGATAACTCACCGGTCTGGTTCCTCCGCTCTTAAAAAGTCAGATGTGAAGATCAGGCTAAGATGCAAATTGACCCCTTGATGAGCCTGGGTCCAAAGCTTGGTGATACCCATCAGAGAGCCCCCACAGTTGCCACCTCACACCCCTTCAGCAAAGCACGCTAAGAGGCAAGTCTGTTGTATATACTATAACCAAGTCAAGGTTGTAGCTGTCACACGCTTGGCCCTGGTTCACTGGTGTCTTGCACAGATTACGCCCATGCCAGTTTGGCAAGCTCAGATGAACAGTTGCCAGCGCTCCCTCATGCCTCTGTGTCCAGGCCCTTGCAGGAATCTTGCCTTACTCCCCTTGGCTGAACCACGCACCCCCAGGCTCATGCATGAGCTGTATTTATGTGGCAGCAGACAGGGCTGTTACTGCTGCTCCACCCTCTCAGACTTCGTGGGCAGATGCCTGTGCCAGAAGCTGATGTCTACCCCGCACCGACAGCGCGGTGGGGACCCGGAAGGGTCACCACATGCAGGGACACCATCAGACATCCTCTGTCCGTTTCGTGGCCTTCCCAGAATATCCGTGTCTACCCTTGGCATGTCCACCCAATGCTTTCAGACAGGTAATGAGGTTCTTGTACCCACTCACCAGTCGCTGTAGGGAGCATCTGGGTTTGCAAGTGGAGAGAGCTCCTTGCATTGTACTGCCAGACCTGAAGGACTGCAAGCACTGCAACCAGCCATTTGGGATGCGGGCACGGGGCACTGCAGCCCGGGCAGCCCTCGGAGTGGAGACTCCATTGGAAAGAATGCCCGTGCATCTCTCCAGTGCCTGTCTGAGTGCAGGTTAGCCCTTGCAGAGGATGGATGTTGCTTTCCTTCATTTTGCACTGTTCTGAATGCTGCAGAGGGCACAACTTTTTTTTATAAATTCACGAGGCCTGCTAACCTTCCCATTTTTCCAAAGGCAGTGGGTGAGTTTCTTCATTTTGCATCCCTGTGTCCTTCCACCGAAAGAGAAGCGACCGATGTATAAAAACGGAGCAGCTGTAAAACAAAATTGCTTAAATTGCATTCCCAAGCCCCCCCTTTTCAGATGAGACCGCAGAAACTGGGGCTTGCAAATTCGCACCTGGCAAAAGCGTTGTTTGCTATTCCAGCAGGTGAAGCAGGTGGACACCTCTGACAAATGCCACGTCGTATTTTCTCTGCCTGTCTATTTATCCTGCGTACGGAATTTGAGCGCGGAGCTCTTGACCCAGCCAGCCCAGCTGTGCTATCACAGTCCTGAGAGGGATGGCTGAGTCAGGCCCAGATTGGTTAGAGCTGCCTTTAAATTAATTGAACTGTGAGGTGCGTACCCATGATACACGGAGGAGCTCATACTCATATATACTCACTTACGCATTTTGCAATTTTTAACGCTGGGATTCCGCTGTCAATGTCACTATCCCAACAGTTACACTTGAAAGTGCCCGTAATATAAAAAATTCTTTGTTATCTAAATAAAAAGCTGCATTTCAGGTCAAAAAGTGTGTCTAATAACCATAATTTTCCCTTCACTCTGAAAATTTGGCCACTTGAAGAGAGCAGCTTTTCTGCCTTGAGCAGCGGCAGAGGCTGCACAGGAACATTAGGAGCCCCTGGCTCGCTCAAAATTACTGCAAACGAGATTGCTCAGTGTGGACAGAGTTTGGGCTCCTGTAATTTCTAATTCTTGTACCTTTTGTGGGTCTAACTGCACCCACTGGATTTTCGCAGACGGGAGACTGTTTTCCATGATGTTTCTCAGCAGGATCTGGCCACCTATGTACCATTTGCACCTCTGAAACCTCCCTTGGTGGGGCAGTGGGGTGTCTCTGACACACGGTGGCAAACCCTGCTTAACAAAGAGGCTTTATTTGCATGTGAATTTTTTGAAACATCTCCCCTCTTCGGTTAAGTTAACACCAATTTAAACCAAATGCTGGAGAAATACTTGGGAAAACAATATATCCGTTAAAGATTTTGCACCAACAGCTATCAGCAGTGGGCAGAGAAAGCTCATTATCCACTCCCTAATGAGCCACCCAGCAAGACAAGGAAACCTGAGACTAATAAGATACCAAAACTGAGCAGAATGAAACACTCCAGTTTTCAAAAGGGAAAAATTTGGAAGGACTCAACAGAACAGACACAGAAGGGCTTCATGGGATCAGCTCTACAAAACGTTCCCAGCATCTAACTGTACATTGTGTCTCACCAAGAGCTGCCATGAGCCCAACTACTCCCTCTCTTGCCAAGCAGGAGACGTGGACCTGGAGGTCTGGGGTAGGAGTAGGGGGTAGATCAGATGGTGTGGCTTCTCGAGGTACTTCCAGCCTGTTTTATGTCATTTATAGGATATAACTGCCAGAGATGAGCTAGCTGGGGCCCAAATCTGATGCACAGAGGTGCTCTGAGACCAGCTGTCCCTGTGGTCTCGCTGGGGAGGAGAGCAAGGCGGGTGGTGCTGCATGCAGACCCCCACTAAGTCACATCGATCCTGGCGAGATGCTTTTCCAGGTCCCTGTGTTTTTCTGCAGATGTTTCACCCCAGACACTGCACAGAGGTATGTTCCTTTAGGGACCAACTGGAGCTTGAGGGACCTGTAGGAGGATTCAGCCCCAGGACATCTCTGGGGTTTATCTTGCAGGCACAGCACCATGTTAGAGACTTTGCTGGATCTTTCTCCCACTCTGGCCTGCCCTGCATCCTTCCTGATGCCTCCAGCCCCCTGTTCATACCCCTCACCCAGTCCCACTCTTCGTTCTCCTCTTGTGAGCCCCAGCCAGCACTGGGGACCTGCTCTGCATGCAGGCTTCACCGAGGTGAGTTTCCTTAACTGGAAAGGTTTACCTCTGCAGTTCTAAAGGCAGAAATACATGCAGGCACATGTGTAAATGCAGAATTTGTGTGTCTCTGTGGGACATCTCTTTGCTGGGCATCCCAGTATTCAGTGTCTGCCTCTGGACCAGAGGCACAGCCCAGCTCCCACTTCCTCTTCCTCAGAGATGATTCGCGCAAATGTGCTACAACATTTTTTCGGGTGAAAGCTGCATGTTACTCTGTTTGCCACTACACTTGCTGCTAGCTGTAAACAGATAAAGTGCAGCAATCAGCTGTGGGAAGTTCTGCTGTCTTCCTGCTTACAAGCAGCTTTGCCCCCAAAGCTTTTCACTTTCTCGCGCATCTACCCAACTGTCACCACTGCGTCTGTAGTCACAGCCTTCCCGTGACCTTGTGTGCTGGACAAGAGAGACCTTGTCAGAGGAAGAGGATGCTGCCTGGATGTACAGCCGCTCTAATGATGCCTTAGCCACCGACTGCGGCTCAGCCTCACCCTCAGCAGAGAAGGACCCTATGCAGCTGTACTTCACCTCCAAGGTGCTCTCTGACCCAGCGGGAGGTGATTTTATGGGTTCCCAATCTACTCATGGCACAGCCTCCCTCCATTCAGCATTCACCTTGAGGACAGGCAGGGACAAGAGCTATAAAATGCTGTTTTAACCCATCCCTACTTGTTTTGTGGTGCTGAGGGTTTATGCCAATCCTGCTGGCAGGGCTGAAAATTATGCTGAGGAGCTCAGAGGTGCAGGATGTGATGGGGCAGCTGCAGCTTGTGCATGCGGCCAAATCCAGCACAGACCCTCCTGTGTGGATGCCTCGTATGATGGGAACCTGCTCATCGCAGAGCAGCTATTGTGGCAAAGAGACACAGATAAAGAAAAGAGGCTTGCAGAAGGAGGGAGCTGCCTTGGTTAGGTGGGTACTGAGCATGCATTGGGGTACCCCCAACAGCTGCAGTTCCCTCACATCGCTGCTTTCCACCCAGCCCCTGCCACTGGGTTTCATCCCTTTGGAAACCCAAGGACAGGGAGAGCTGATGTGTCCCAGCATGTTGGTCCAGTATGGGGATGAGATACAGCCAGGATGCACACCTTGGACAGCAGGTGTCTCCCAGACCCATGGCGCTTGATCCAGCCATATCCCACAGGTGAGCAGCAGCTTTACATGTTTAGCTCTGCTAAACTGAGGAGGGCGGGTGGGGGATGCTGCCACTCTCCATATGCTTCGGCTTCTCAAAAGCACACCAGCTCTCGCATACCTGGATGGACATTTTCATGCTCTGGCTGTGGGGGTGAGGCTTCTCCATATCCCTGCAGGTGCTGGCACCCATCACCCCACTCACAGACACAGGTCAGTGTTCAGCTAGAAAATGAAGAAATGATGGAGTGTGGAAAAGCTGAGTGCAAGCCTGCCCCTGTGATGATGTCCTGCGCTGTGCTTGCAGCATTGGCAGCCTTTCCCCCACTGACAATGAAAGGAATATCTATTTTATTTTTTTTTTAACATAAACACATGTGGTTGAGCATCCTCTGGCTAGGCAGAGCACAGGCATGACCACGACATCCCTGGACCTCCCCACAGACATAGGTAGATGTGCAGCCGTGGTTTAGGATGGATAGGACGGATATTAGGAAAAATTTCATCACTGAAAGGGTTATCAAGCATTGGAACAGGCTGCCCAGGGAAACGGTTGGATCACCATCCCTGGAGGTATTTAAAAGATGGGCAGACGCGGTGCCGAGGGACATGGTTTAGTGGTTTTGGCAGTGTTAGGTTGATGGTTGGATGCGATGATTTTAAGGGTCCCTTCCAACCTAGACGATTCTATGATTCTATATACAAACATGCACATACACACACAAATACATGCACACATATGCTTACATGCACACATACAGGCACACGCATGCATGTATGCACACACATGCACAGGCATACATGCACACACGCACACACACACAGAGGCTCCCCCATGGGCAGT
The DNA here is from genome assembly GCF_965231255.1 of Vanellus vanellus. NCBI lineage: Eukaryota > Metazoa > Chordata > Aves > Charadriiformes > Charadriidae > Vanellus > Vanellus vanellus. The sequence continues at coordinate 20,362,029 of NC_138918.1, forward strand.
TCTCCTCCTGTTCACCCTTGGCTCCAACCACGACCCTTCCATGAGCCCACAGCCACCGCCACCCCCAAGTGCAGGGTCCCTCCCAGACCCCTCTGGGAGGAGATCGACCTTCCTCCACACAACACCAGGCTCAGGTCGCCCTTCCCATCCCGGCCATGGCAGCAAGCCCCGCTGCATGCCCCCTCTGTGCCACGTTTGGCATGAGCCGAGCTTTTCCACGCTGCAGGCCTGGCGCTGGGTTTTCTCAACATCTCTGCTGCCCCAGTAGATGCAGTTGCCATGGCAATGCGTGAGCTGAGGGTCTGGACCACCCGGCAGCTGCCCTGTGGAGGATAACGCTCTCCGGCTCCTTCCCTATCTGTTATGGACAACTCTGTGCATCCCTGGCTGAAGGAGGAGCCCACAGGGTTTTGCACCACTGCAGCAGCTTGCATTTTTGTCACTCATCTGTTTCACATTCAGACTCTGGCCTGCTGCAAATTAGGCTGCAAATCTGTGACTGCAAAACAAAAAATGCAGGGCGAGCTAAGGATGGTCCTTTTTGCTTCCCAGAAATGTTATTGAGATATTATCTGACAACACTGAAAAAAAAAAAACCAACCCAACCAAACCCATGCAAGTTGCACATTAAAAGTGTTTCTGAACCCATTATATAATTGGTCTCCATCATTAAGAAGGATCAAAGTTAGCCTGAACCATTTGAAACTGTGTCTGGAGACGTAGCCCATAAGCTCTGTCTCGTAACAGACATTTAATAGTTAGGTGATTAATATGAAAGTGCTTCTTCCTTCAAATATCAATATTAACTTGAACTTTGCCTTAAGTAGGCTTGAGCCTATATTTGAAAAAGTATATTGGTTAATGTGTTAAATAAAAATCAGTCATTTCATACTGTAATCTTTCTGCTATAATCTTTTCCTTTGACTCCTTTTCATTTCGGTCCCTCAAGTAATGATTCAAGACCATTTTTCTGCACACGGATATACAAAGGAAACTGTAAGTCACCCGCAGCCTGCGAAGCTGGATTTCCAATTCTTGAGGTAACAGAGCAAACAGTGGGCTAAGAACACATAGGCTGAAGTAGTTTGACAAGAATGATTCACAGAGCTGGTTCATCAACAAATACATGTGGATCTAAACGAAGGCTGCAAATATTTCTTAAGAAGAGAAAGGGCTAAATGAGTCGAATGAAGTGTTTCCCGTGACTCGCTTGGCTGCCTGTGGCTGGAAGGCTGCGTTTCCGTGGCCCAATGTGCCTTTTTTGTTTCTTTTTCCTTTCAGCAAAACTGCCAACATCCCAAGGATGCTAGCTGCGCACTGCTGATTGCTTGGTGTGATATTTTTCTCTGTAGCAGTGGGCTGTTATTAATGAACTGCCAAACCTGAAAAAAAAAAAAAAAATGGAGCCGAGTGTATCTGCATAGCTAAATAGCTTCTTTTAATTTGCCGTAGGTCTACAGGTTACTCGGCTTATTTGTGAGAACAAACTTCAAGACCCTTGCTCTCCAACGTGAGCCATGGCCAAGAAAAAGCGACGCTGCAGCAGAGAACCAGGGTGAAATATAGCAAACAGAGATGAAAAAAAAAGTTTTGCCCGTTTCAAGCAAATTATTGAAGTGGGTGAAATTAATCCCTTCTGCATCTGCCCTGGCTCCGGAGGGGTGGCCGCAGGGTGGGATTTGGGTCCGGGTGGCTGCGACCTGCGTTTGCAGAGGGGATGCTGGACGGGTCTCTGCAGGAGGGAGGAACGGCAGCTGAAGCGTGGGGCTGTCACATCGCGGGGTTGGTGGCATCCAAGAAGGGCTGGGGCAGCTCGGCAGCTGCAGCAGTTTGTAGGAGAACACGGATTGTGTTTCCGGAATAAATTCTGCAGGGGGGGAAACACCGCAGCCTCTATTCCTGGGGAGCCCCTGCTGATGGGGAAGAACAGGATAGGTGATGCAGCCACTCAGGAGCATTTTAGGAGATTATCCAGGCTGCCAAACTGTACATCAGCTTAATTTGGGAAGGAAATGGGCTGCTCCGCTTTAATGATCTGAATGGAAAGAAGAAGATAACATTTTTCCACTTCCCTGGATGCTTTCACAGCAAAACAAGGAGAACAGCTGGGGCAGGGACACCTCTGAGCATCACCCCACTGCTCCACCCAGGGGTCCTGGTCTCAGCAGGGAGGGCAAGGTCAGCCTCATTCTACCCCATTTGATACAGAGCAACAGATCCACCTTCTTCCTCCAAATTTCCTCCAATTCAGTACGTGGATACTAAGACGGTTGGTAGAGTTTGCTCAAGTGCAGGGTAGCTTCTCCCTACAGTGGCCTGGGGTGGCAGGAGGGCAGCCACAGGCGAAGGCAGCCCAGATGACACCTTGCTGGGGCCATGCTTTGCCCAAGGGACTGTCACAGAGCACTCAGAAGCCCAGAATCCCCAAATCCCTGAATAGCTGAGGTTGGAAGGCTCTGCTGGAGATCATCTAGTCCAGCCCCTGCACAAGCAGTGTCACCCAGAGCAGGTTGTGCAGGGCCATGTCCAGGTGGGTTTTGAATATCTCCAAGGATGGAGATATCACGACCTCTTGGGGCAACCTGTGAACTCCAAGTGTTCAACCACCCTCACTTCTATAAGTCTTCTTATATTCAGACAAATTTTTCTGTATTTCAGTTTGTGCCTCTTGTCCTGTCACTGGACACCCCTGTGAACATTTACTGAACTACATGAGGCTCCCATCAGCCCATTTCTCCAGCCTGTGGTGTTCCCTCTGAAGGGCAGCATACCCATTGGGCGTATCAACCACTCCCCTCAGTTTTATATCGTCTGCAAACTACTTGAGGGTGCATCTGTTCCATCTTCCAGGTGGATGCACTTGTTCCCATCATCCACCTCCAATACTCCCAATTTTGAGTGGGCAGCAGCATCCCCACAGTGATAGACAGGGCTGAGACTCAAATTCTCCTGTGGCGTGGGGTGGGGTCAAAGTACCTCACTGTCTGAGCTGGACCAGGCAGAAGGAAGTGAGAAATGACTTCCAGACTATCAGAGGAAAGATGCTGCCTCATTTCCACAGAGCACACACTAGAGAGACCCTTCCTCTGGACCTGCTCCAACAGGTCCATGTCTTTCTTCTGTTGGGGGCCCCAGAGCTGGACGCAGCACTGTGGAGGGGTCTCACGAGAGCAGAGTAGAGGGGGAGAATCACTTCCCTCGACCTGCTGGCCATGCTTCTTCTGATGCAGCCCAGGACGCAGGTGGCTTTCTGGGCTGCCAGTGCCCGTTGCCAGCACATGTTGAGCTTCTCCTCAGTGAACACCCCGAAGTCCTGCTCCTCAGGGCTGCTCTTCAGCCGTTTTCCACCATTCTCCGCAGCTTCTGCTTGCATCCACTGCGCCTATTCGTCCTAGCCATGAATGCAACAGTTCACATACTAAGGAGACAGTAAACATACTGGAGATGTTTTCTGCCTGCATGGATACGGCATGGCTTCATATGGTGGATGTCTCATGGGGCTGGAGCTGGTGTGATCCCTTTCAAAGAAATTATGATGTTTATCCAGGTTTACTAGATTAAAGAATACAAGAAGCTGCCTTGAGCTTGAAGCTGCCTTAAGCTTAAAGCTACTGAGCACTGGGCAGCCTGGCATGTGCAAGAGCTGTGATTCCAACAGGTCCAGGGCATTTTGGGACAAAACCAGACAGGCTGGGTGTAAACCAGTCTGGTGACAACCTTACTGGGCATGTGAGATCCTCAGAGCATGAGAAGTCACACGGCTGAAATGCAAAGGCAGAAGATGCAAATTCGTTGCCAGAGGAGCATGAGACGAGAGTCAAATGAATGACTCCCATGTCTGGAGAAGAAACTCAACAGGTCTTGGTACCTCTCCTTAAGCAGGGCTCAGCACACATAGTGGCTGGGTTGAGCCCTCGTATCTCTCTTGGGGTCCAATGTGGGCAGAGCCAGTCCTACAAACAGTCCTGGATGAACTCAAGAGGGTACAGGAGTGTCGAGAGCTTTCTCGGAGAGGGACTTCTGCACCCAGGATGTGTCAAGACATGCCAGATGAATCCTGCCAGCCCAGCCTGGAGTGCAGGCATTGAATCTATGGGGACACAAAAGACTGTCTGGAGGAAGAGAGGATGTACCCTGGGTGCTGTTTGTCTGGTACATTACTACTGCAAGTGCAGTAATTGAACCATGTCAATAATATACCAACAGAGCATTTCCACCAGAAAATGGCATTTAAATGGCATTTTGTTGTAATAAAGAATTTCCATGGGAATACATTGATTTCAAGGAAATTTAATTTTGAAAAAAAAAGAGAAGACATTTTGTAAGCTTTGAAAGCTCAAGCACCTCTATTGCAGTAAATACATCATTTGTTACTCTACAATTGACTTTATTTCTCAGCTTATTCAACATCATGTAGTTATGTAATTTGATTGAAGTAGTTAGCTAATATTCAGCCTTGACTTTTGGCAGCTATTTCCAATATGGAGGGCACTTGCAAAAGAGCCAGGTATTTCTGGTGGAATTCATTTTATATGCAAAAAACTTGCTGTAAATGACACTTTCCTTGAGATCAGCACTGGTGCAGCAGGAGATACTGATGCCACCACACTTCCCAAGCCTCTTTCCCTGGTCCACACGCTGCCCAAAATCTCAGTCTTGCCTTTCTCTGAGCATAAGGCTGCAAAGTGTTGCTTTGGCCACCCTTGGCTTTCTGGTGATTGCTTCTGACTATTTCTGCCATGCCTCCCCACCCTTGGACAGGCAGGCCCATAGACCTCTCTAACAAAGCAACAGCCGTTTAGCTCTTCCGTGCACATAGCTCAGCACTTAATTAGTCTTAGACGCTTTGGGCAATAGCTCCTGTTGGTTGCATAAGAGAAATGAATTCTTTCCCTGCTCGCTCTGACTGAAGGATGGCAGCAACGCCCAGCTTTTGCAGTGCTCTCCCTGACCGCGTACGGAGCAGGAGGGTCCTCGCGCCTCTGCCTGCTCTGCTCTGCAGCCTCCAACCTCCTCCCAGCCGTGGGGGTCTGGGCACTTGCAGGGGATGGACGAAGCCTTTCTCCTCCTTCAGCAAAAATCAGCCTGACTCAAGCACAGCTGGAAGAACAACGCACACAGCCACTGTCCTCCTGGGTGCTCACCCGAGTTTTCAGGAAGATATAAACAAGCCACAGCTGTGCATAAACACATTAGCAAGGTGTTTGGTCCACCCAAGGGGAAGACAGGCCAGCGCCATTCTGAAAGTCTCATCCGAGAAAAGCAGACAAAGACTCCGGCTTTTAAACTGCCTGAGTCCCGCTAGACCATGAGAAAGGGCAGCCAACATATCTTGGTCATCAGGATTAGAATAAGGGGATTACCGCACCTGCTAAAGTCTCTCTGAACTTCAAAGGCTCATGGCACATCATATTTTTAAATATGTCCCAGAGTAATTAAGTAAAGCAACTTTAGAAGAAAGGCATTTTGTCAGTCTGAGGAGCTCCCTTGGGGGCTTCCTTGCTGTGGAGAAGGTTAGCCTGATTACGGCAGGAAGACAGGCGTTTTACAAGCTCCTCACTGCAGCCGCAACCTAGCTGTGACGCCGTCTGCCAGGGCCAGGTGCCAGGTCCTGGAAAAGCCCCCCCAGCAGCTGATGAACCCACCATCCTCGAGAGGAGAGTTAGGCTCCTGCAGCAGCTTGGTGCCTGTTCCTGCAAAGGGTCTTACAGCAGCTCTCCATCCGCCGTGGCAGCGTGGGGGTGAGGAAGGGAGACAGGATTCATGCAGGGCTGTCAGGGTGATGGACAGATGCTGCCGGAGCCCAGCCCTGCTAAGTCTTGTGTACATCCATGATGTGCCTCTGCGTGGAGCCAGTGGCTATGTGCAGCATTGCTCTGCTGAAAGGGGCAGGAGCGGTCACTTGCGATGGACATGTGTCACAAGCACGTTTTGAAAATGCCAGAGATGAGGATGGACTCCCCATCGCTTGTGATCCTGTCCCGGGTGCTGGGCCGGGAAGGGTAGCGCCATGAGGACCTCCGAGACCTGCTGCCCAGCAAGAGTCCTCAGGCCTCTCCAGTCTAGCACCAAGATTCAGTCCTAGGCTGAGAAAATAGCTTTTCTGGATGATTTCTGATTTAAAGCCTGGCTTCAGCATTGCATCAGGTAGAAGCGGCATCCTGCTGAGCTTTCTGTGACTCACTGTGCCACCCACTTCTTGAGGAAAGGGAATGTTAGGTCTTTAACAAGCAAGCCGAGCACTGGAAATTGCTTGTGGAGTATTGATTGGTGTCCAGACTGCAGGGAGAAGGGATTTTCAGTCATTATCTGGTAGACGTTAGGGCCATGAGACTGATCTTAAAACGGAACAAAAATAGAAATTATTCCTCTTGTTTTGTTTGGGGGTTTATTTCCTTTGCATTGAATTCTTGGTTAACATTTACAGGAGTCAAACCTGTATGCTGCCGCAGAGGGAGACGTATGCAAAATCAGAGCAGCAGCACTACACCAAGAGCACATGGCCAGAGAAAGAGCTGGGGAGCAGAAAGATCAGTACTTTTAATTTTGTTTTTATCCCATGTGGTTCAAATGACACATGTGGGTGCAATGAGATAAAGGGTTTCTTCTGACTCTGGACCCGGTAAGAGCAGACTGGTGCAACTGGTACCTCAGGGAGCAAGCAATCCTTCCCTTCCTCCCTCCCAGAAGAATGAGTCACAGAGAGCTCGTGTCCAGCGCCCCAGCCTCTCGCAGCTCCCACCCGACCGCTCGGCTCGCTCCAATTAGGCAAGAAAAATGTGGGGAAATGAAAGAAGCCGTGTGCGGTTTCCAGCAGCTCTTAACTTCTTTGCTCTGCTCCCAGGACGGTTGAATTTTAATTGATCTGGCTGTGGAGGCCCTGCAAAAGTCTGCACATCTTCACTTAATGCTTTACACGACATTTTGGCCAAACCCCAAAGGGCAAGGACCACTGCCCGTGCGAGTGACAGGGAGACTGTCAGGGTCAGAGGAGGGAGGTGGGAACTCAGCGGTGGCAGTTTCTGCACAAACATCCCAGGAGGAAACATTTCCAACTCCTGTTGGCAGAGGCAAGCATTTCCAACTAAGCATTTCCACCTCTGCCCGGTCATTTTGATTGAAACATACCACTTTTTCAAAACCTGTATCTGATTTCCACCAGCAGCCTGCTCAGGTGTTGACCGGTGGCTGGCATTTTATCCCAGAGGTTTTGTTTTGTGTGACTAAGTGGGGAAACCCAGGGACGCAGAGCCTTGGCAGAGGTCCCTGGTCTTCAGGAGAGATCCAAATCGGTGAGTAACAGGAAATTTCCAACCCCATAGCCACCAGCTTTTGAGATCCTGGCATTTCCTTATGACCTGAATTAGGATGCTTAGGCAGAGACAGACAACTTTCCTCTGCCTCCAATCCTCTTCCTCCATAGCCATCCTGCAGGGTTTCAGGGCTTCCCAGCTCTGATCCAGCTCTGTGATCGCTGCCTGTGTCACCTGGGTCAGCTCAAACATCCACGGAGGCTGTTAGCAGTGATGGGTTGCGCTTACCGCTGGGGGCCCAGGGCTCCCCTTCCTATTTGTTCACAACATCCTTAGGACGTCTGAGCTCTCTGAAGCTCCTCAAGTCCTGGCCTGCAGGTCCCACACCTCAGCTCGTGTTTCTCAACATTCCTCTCTGAATATCCAGTTCACCATCCTACAGGAGTGACGCGGGGTGGCTGACCCTCACGGCTCCTCACACATCTCCCTAAGCCTCCCCCTAAATGTGCCGTTTCCCAAAAGCATCACGGGGTTGCTCCGGAAGGCAGTGAGATTTCTCTTTCTCAGCGTTGCTGTGCAGATTTGCTGCTCACGCCCTGGGGCAGGCGGATTTCAAGCCTCGCCTGTGCTGCAGTGCACGGAGGAGACACAGCCTTGAAGGTCCCTGGTGTTTCTGCAGCACCCTGGCTCTCTTCCCGAGGGGCAGCCGGGCATTTTGGCTCCCCGCCAGCCAGGAGAGGTTCCCTCAGATGAACGGAGAGGTGGGGAACCTGCCCGGGGCAGGCTGTGCATACCCCTCCTTCCCCGAGCCACGCTGCTCATCACCCTGCCGGGGCAGCCTTCAGTGTAATATTGATAACTCTTTACTATAAAAAAAGAAAAAAATACAGTATAAATGTACCAATTCCTCTCCTGCACGTGCATACACACCAACTCACACTCACCCACACGATCGATCTCTGTTTAATTAAATACTGGCAATGACTATCACGTGGGGGCAATTCTGCTGACTTGGGCACTTTGGGATTTTTATGCATCTATTTCTGCTTTGCTTTTCCATTAACTTATTTTTCCCTTTGTAATAAGGGGTTGTCAGTGTAATTTATACAGCGGTGCAGGAGGCACGGGCAGCCCGGGGAGCCATTCACAGCTTGCCAGGGATAAACACAATTACACATTTTTAAATGTCAGACTTCAGGAGAAGAAATGAAAAAGGTAAACTATATAAATCTCAGAGAGAGAGAGAGCTGCTCTCTCTTTGAAGAGCAGCTTCCCAGCTAAGCTACCATGCCCCCACGTCCCTGGCACAGGCACGTCCTTCTGCACCTCTGGGATGCAGAAGCACAAAGGAGGGGCCATGAGAAATACATAGGAAGTGACAGTAGCACTTGTGTCTCCCATATTGCTATTGAGTATTTAAAAAAAAAAACCAACAAATAACCCTGAAAACGCATCATGCCCTGGCATGTGTTACCACAACCTGTCCCCTCCTCACCCACTGCAGGCCAGCTTGCGCAGGAGAGAGCCTGTGCTGCTCCCTACTCATTTCACAGTCAGCTGCTTTGATCTCATATGTGATTAAAAGAGGATAGTTCAGATGGATTAAATGAGAGCCACTTACATAATCTGTTTAAAATTCCAGTAGCACATATTCAGAGTCGAGGAGAAGGAGAACAGCCACCAACTCCCACTTGTTTTGCAAGCTAGGTGGGAGCTTCACTGTTGCTTCCCCACTCCTAGTGGGCTTGGGGCAGTGTAGGAAGTCACCTGCAGGTGACAGCAACCTTGTGCTAATGGGTGCATGCTAAAAAGACAGAAGAAAGGTGGAGATGGGAGGCTTATAATGCCCAGGCCCTACTAATGAGCAGGTGTTCGAGCTCTATAAAAGCTGATGGCATGAGGGGGGTCTGGTGTTTGGGAGGGTGTGTGTTGTTATGGTCCAGGGTGCTTCCAGGTGGTCGTTGGCCAGGGTATGTTTCTTGCCCTAAGCCTGGGGCAGGAGCAGGGAGTAAACTTTGGGTGGAAGGAGGTGGTGGGTCAGTAGGGTCTCCTCATCTGGCTTCTTTTAGGCTTGTAGCCTGGGGAAGGAATGGGGGTTGAGGAAGGACCTACAAGTAAAAGCATGGGGGCTGAGGGTCTTTGGAGAGTTCTTGCAGGTGTAGGAGAGAAACTGGAGTTTCTTGATGCCTGTGTGCTGGACAAAGGGTGTCTGTCCCACCATTATGGAAGCCTAAAGGGCTTAGGTTGTAGAGGAAGAAAGTCCAGCTGGTGGGCTTGTAGGGCCCCAGAAAGATGGTATTTGATCACATAGGTACTTTTCCTGTTGGACTGAGAGGATGCTGCAGCAACTCAAGGTAAGAAGATGGAAAGGGAGCATCTCTTGATGCAGGGAGAGGGAGGGAACTTTGAGAACACAATAAGTTGGATGGCTTACTTCAGCACTTGGCTGGCACTGCTGAAGGAAACTCACCAAAACAGGCACAGCCACTGTTGAAAGATTGGTGGGTGGTTATGGAAGTGAGGACTATTTCAAGGGACTGGTTGAGGGGGGATGGAGGGATGGGTGAAGGTAGGAGATCAGATTTGGGGCTGGCGGTGACAACTGGTACAGCCAATGCATACTGGACCTGGAGAGGACAGGGATCAGCACAAGGAGGAGGAGCTCAGCCCCTGCAGGAGTGTGCTACTGAACTTGGACCCCATGGACAGACACTTACTGTAAACATAGAGTAGCCATTTGGCCAACAGCTCTAAGATGGAGGTGCGAACAGGGAGTGCTGGGTATGGGAAATAGTATAGAGAGATGGGATCCAAGGTCTATTCTATTAAGTCCACCATAGGAAACTAGGTGCAGTTCTTTGCAGAAGGGAGGAAACGCCTTGCAGTGGGCTTGGAGGCATGGTGCTGTGCAGAAGTGTTTGCAGCAGAAAGCTGGTCTGGAAAATAGAGTACATGGTAAATTGATAGGTGAGGTGGCTTTTTGGCCTTTCTAGAGGCTGTGAAACCTTTTTATAGGGATGCTGCTAGGAGTATCAAAAAAGGATGAACTTGTATCTATATGAACTTGAAGGACACTGGTGTGTTAGACTGTATTGACCTCAGGAGCATAAAGGCCTGATCTCTAACCTGGCTTTGGAAAATGGGATGCCAAGCGCATTTCAACTGCTGCTGTTACATCCCTGTAATGTTAATCTGGGTTGCAATTTCCAGAATAGTGTTTCTACACTGAGGCCATGCCGATGAGTTGCTCAGAGCCTGCGTAGCATTCAAGTATTTCAAAGTGTAAGGGCTGTGAAGGAATAATGAGGGCATCTCCCACCAGCTGGCTGTAAACCATTAGTTTGGCTTTGTGAAAGGGCAGGAAGATGAAATGGGGTTGCAGCAATATTACACAGTGAACTGAACTTATTTACTAAGTGATAAAGGGTTCAACATAGCTTCTGGTGTAGTCAAACTTTAATCTAAATGATAGTTACGCATTGGACAGCTCATGCGTGGGCGGAGGCAACTGAGAATGATACCCAGCCCATTGCCGGTACTACCAAGAAACTGCACGGAGGGTGAGAGAATATTGTCTTCATTGAGGGTGACAACAGGGACCTCTAGGGAGTGGAAGAGCCTTTCTGAGATGCCAAGAAGTGTGAGGCAAGACCCAGAGGGATGAAACTTCTTACGGAAGAATTGCAATGAGTTTTCTCGTAACAGAGGCTGGTATGATAACGAGGCTCTGGTGTAGGTTTTAAAAACAGTCTCCAAAGGTGTTTAAAGTGGAATGGAAAGTCTAGCTGTTCTTGTTCCAGGTGGACCATTTACAAACCTTGATAATGACCTAGCAGCTGTTTATCTTCCTTTCAGTATAGCAGGACGTTTAAGGTGTTGCTTGCATAGCAATGGGAATTTGGCTGGGGATGAGGCTGATGAAAATGAGACCTCTACAATTAGACAGCACAAAAATTGTCCCTGGAGAGGCTTTGAGGTTGAAGAGCAGGGAGCACTGGCAGAGGTAATTTTTCCCACACTGTCTAAACACCAGCAGTGTGTTATATAGACCAGCTTGTCAGCTGGGGGATATGTGGCACCCATGGCTGCATTGAGCTGACAGCGGTCACTGCTTGGTGAGATCTGACTGGCTTTCAAAGCATGAAAGCAAGATCACATCTGCTACGGTAGCATCTACATCTGATGCCCTTTACCGGTGGCGTTCAGGTGCAGGTGAAAGTGGAGGTCCTCTCTGCTTGGCAGCTTCAGGGAAGACACAGTAATGTTGGTAGAGTTGTTTTTGAATACTTTAGGATGTTTGATGCAGTTAATTCTAGAACTGAGAGGTAGTCACCGGAGGAGCTCACTGTGGGTACATGTGCAATGGAAACTGCTTCACTGGTCTGGTGATGGGTGAAATGGAAGGTGTCGTGGAGCCCAGTGCAGTGTCTTGGCTGCTCTTGGCAATGATGGTGGCATGGTCCTCTGCCCTTGTTAATGGGGCTCCATGCTTCCAGCTCTGGGACTGAGCCCAGGGAAGGGAAGCTGCCAAGGTGGGTTTCACCTACAAATAGATCGAGGCAGTAGAAAACGTAGGAGTGAGGGAGTACCAGTTGCTGAAGGATTTTATATGGAAAGCAAAAGCCCTCTGGGGAAGGGCCCTTCTGGAAGGGATGCTGCCCATTAACCAGAGATGGCTAGGGTGTGGAGGAGGACATGGGATGGCTCAGCTACACATCCCTAATGGAGAGGCTCCTGTGGAGGCCTCTATGGCCTCCTCGAATTTCAGAGGTGAAGGCAGGGGGAGATTGGGTTCACAGAGCTCACAGATCAAAGGGGAGGTATTTGAATGGGGTTAGAGAACACTTGGGGTCCCTGAAAACTAAACTGAAGGGCTGCAGACTAGAGTGAACTGCTGTGGGTGCTTCCCACCCTCTTACTGGTGCAGATGCTCTTTGCCTCTGACATAACCTGATGGTGCCCCTTGAGCCCAGATGCCAAGAGGCTAAAAACACTGAACATACAAGAACAGCACAAGATATTATTTTGGTTTTTTAGCGGAGCTGAGAGAAGAGGTATAAGGAGTGCAAGCTGGGACAGTGGCTCCTAGAGAAAACTGAGTTGGCCATCACTGAGAGTGAAAAAAGAAATGATTCCTCTTCTGGCCATTCAGTGTTGCCTGAACAGGCAGCTACGTGCTCCTGAATGCCTCTCCAGGTACAAGCACCTCTTGAGCTGGATGCTTTTCACGAGTCTGCTGTTCACCCTGCGAACACGAGTCTGTTGTTCAGCCTTCAGAGAAAACTCCCCAGTCATTAAGTTTAGGACCCTGCTAGCAAACAAGAAAGTGATGTAGGATCACAGCAAAGAGCAGGGTGTCATTAACGAACAAACAAAGCAGCAACTAAAACCAGAGAAAACAAAATGCTAGTCCCAGACAGCTGAGGTTTCTAGACAAAGGGTTCACTCGAGTAGGAAGCAAGGAGTCTGTTTACAGAGCTAATGCAAGGATGAAAGGGAGAAAATGAAACTAGAGCTTTTTATGGTATTGTTTGAGGAAAAAGACAAAGGAAACAATGTTGGCAGAAATAAAGTTTGAAACACAAACAGCTGGTACTACAGTTGTCATAGCTGGACATAAAGCAAATGAGACTGCAGAGATGTTTGGAATTTGGTTTGCTGTTTGAAAACTGGCATCTATGTGAACACAGAAGGTTTCACAGTCACTCAGTGTATCCATTGGACTTGACTCGAGCTACAATAAGGAAAGACACAGCTAGCCTGAGAAAGCTCTCTGAAAAGCAAGATCAGCTGAGCTCTGTCCAGGGAAGGATTAAAAACACTGGGTCATGCCCATCCCTGGAGGTGTTCAAGGCCAGGTTGGATGGGGCTTTGAGCAAGGTGAAAGGTGTCCCTGCCCATGGCAGGGGGGTGGAACTAGATGATCTTCAAGGTCCCTTCCAACCTAAATCGTTCTATGATTCTAAGGCCAGGCAAGTGCATGTACCCCTGGCAGTGGAAGGTGGGTTGGAAACACAGCTGTTATCTTCTGGGTGCAGGGAAAGGAGAAAGCTCACAAAGCAGATGAATACACAGCTTGTGTGGTGGAACAGAAAACCTCAAGTCCTGTTAGCTCAGCAGCCCCAGCAAGTGGAGAGGCTGCGGTGAAGCTTCCTGAAAAGCCATCTGCTACATGATGTTGCACCTGACATTCTGAAGGTCAGCCACTGGACTTCACACAGGCTAAACCTCCAGACTGTTGATTCCCTTTGAGGGTGCAGTTGATTTGGGCTTGCCAGATGGTTGCTTTATCCTCCTCTTTTACCAGTAGCATGGCAGAAAGCACTCTTGCTCAAGTGACTGGCCATTGGCTTGGACTAACAGGAAGGAAAACTAGTCTGGCATCTCCTTTAGACCTAAGGAAGCCATCAGTTACTCCAAGAAAGATATTCCTCCATTTAGCTTCTCTGTAGCTGTCAAACATGCTTAACTTACTGTAATCTTTGTCATCTGGAATCCCAGGAAAATCTGAATTGCATCCTGGTTGTCGGGGATTTCCCCTCTTCCAGCTCCTGTGCTTCAGTTAAAATGACAGAAGATATAGTTCTGTTTAAAAGGTGCTTGTTGTTCCATGACTGATGTGACTCCAGAATCATGAGCAGCAATATTAGACTGAGGAAAGTAATCAATAGTTGAGATCATACCAAAATACATTCTGAATTCAACAGGCAAGTGCAGCCTGTCCTTTCAGAGCCTTAGAGATTTCACAGCTTATCCCCACCAAGAGAAACAGGGAAAAACTTTTTCTAAAGATCATTCTGAGAGCAACTCGGATCTCACGACCTAAACCCAATAAAAGCCTCTGGTTTGATCAGGAAAGGTCTTTTTGTGCTTAAACGTGCTGCACCTCTAGAGAGAGCCAAAGGAGTTGTGGCTGGAGACTCCCTTCAGGTCTTTTATGGAAATCTTACAAGTGCGTAAGACTGATCTCTGCCCCAGAGGCCTCCAAATGTTCTCTGGAAGCTGTGCCCACTTGTGTACCTGCCAGGATGATTGACTTCTCAAGGCAAGCACTCCATCCTTACATTCTGGTGCTCGTCTCTGCAATGTTGTGCTGCAGTCGCTTGGCTGCTTCCTCGTGGTGTTTTCTGCGGGTTTATGGCAGCTTCACCTTTGAACCTAAACTTAATGTGCCTCGCTCTGCAGCTCCAGCTGTTTCTTGGCATGCTGAGTCCCTGTGTCTCCATGGTTCAAATACCTGGTCCTGGGTTGGAATGTTTTCACTGTGGCTGTCTCAAGAGCTGGCAGACTTAGGAACTGTCTCAAGCTGATTAGCTTTCCCTGTCTGTTTCTTGCATGCCCTTTTTCCTTTATGTCCACCAGGTTCTCAAGGTCTGCTGGAAGGCAGCAGATGTTTGCTGAAATGGACTTCAGATCCTGCTTGTACTGCCATTATTCAGCATTTGTTTAGGAGCTACTGCAACCTAATACTCTGCAAGCATAGTAGAGAATCTTTCACTTATCCCATTGGATAGTGTCATTTTAATAGAAAAAAATAATCCTTTTCAGACTTACTCTGGGCTCTAATCCTGTCCTCCAATATGTCTGCAGCTCCTCCTGGCCTTTTTACCAGCCAGTGTAATAAGCATCCTCCACAGGGCAGCATCCAGGTCACTAATGAAAAATTGAATAATATTAGACAGATGTGCTTTGGAAAAGCCTCCTTGACGTCTTTCATTCTGACAATATGTAATTCACTGCTCCTCTGCAAACCCGAGTTTCCAGCAAGTTTTACACTGGTGTTGTGCTAAATCCTTCCTAAATGTTTTTTCCACATCTGTATATTTGCTTGCAAGAGTTTATTGAAAGATGATCAAAACCCACACTAAAATCAGTATACAAGATATCATCTGCTGGTACTGCTTACCTTGCTGCTTTTAACAGCTGTGGTAATCAGTAAAAATGAGATACAAAGACTTAAATGTGGAAAAAGTCCATAGTAGACTCTTTTGCCTGAATAGCATCCGCATCAAACTGTTAGAAAAACGAGTATAACTTTGAAAAGAGAGAATTCCTACAGAATGCCTGATTTTATTTGACCAAGAAATCTCAAGAGACCTCTCCTAAGAAGCCTTCAAATATCTGCACTGGGCATTTACTAGTTATACATCCTCTCAGCTCTCACACCAAAGTAATTTTCTTTTCTCCAAATTTCATCTTAATGGTGGTTTATAGCATATGTTCACAGCGTTATTCATTAGCTCTGGGTAAATAAACCTAAAAATGAGGGAAAAACCTACAATAAATATGAACAGCAAAAGACTCGTTCAAGAAAGATTCGAAGAGAAGTGAAGCAGGAGATTTTTTCTACTTTGGCCATTAGTGTGTTGTTTGGAAATCACTCAGCCATTCCTGTTTACTTTTACTGACAGGAATTATGTGATTACAGCGCATTACTATCCCAATTTATGGCAGGAAGGCTAGCTGGAGGACACTTAGGTGGGGATTATGATCAGAAAGCTGACTGTACTTCTGAAAGATAAGACTATGCCTGAGCACGGTGCATGATGAGAGCTGAGCCATGGTGCACTGCAGCAAGAGGGTCCTCACACGTGTGCCCTCTTTCCTCGGGTGCCCACACAAGAAAGTGTGAGCAGAGGAGGATTATCTGTGGGTATGGCAGAGCAGGAAGGAGCCAGGTAAACCAAAGTCATTGTACGCAGGCAAGTGAATCCCAACCCAGCGTCAAGCAAACTGTGCAAAGGCCGCAGTCGGAGCCATAACTGGATTTGATGCGGTCCAGTATCCTGCTGTGGTGGAGATGCTCCAAAGAGGGCTCTGGAGCAGTTCAGAGCTGACAAAACGAGGTGCATTGCGTCAAGCCCGGAGCCTGATGGGACTCTCCCAAGCATTGGCACGATGAATTCCAAATGTGGTGTGGTTAATACAAAAGGTGACCGTGGTACCAGGCAGAAAATAAAGGAAGCAACAGACAGGAAGATGTCCTTCCATGCTTCTGTTGTTGCTTTTGATAGGGTGACTGTGTCGTGGTTTGGGCCAAACCTGGGCAGACTGCAAGGGCTTTCAAGGGAGGGATTCTGAAAGCAGGGAACAGCGAAGCTGGATTTGGAGAATTTCTCACGCAAAGCCAGGAGCTTGCACTTGCGAAGGCTGCATGCCAAACACTGCGGGAGAAGCAGGGAGGGGAGAACTTGGGCAGACCTGAGTTTCCTGCTGCGAAGAGGCCTGACTGCAGTTCCTATTGGAGATATGATTAAGCTTTAAGAATGAAATGAAGCATAAATATACATGGGAGAGGGACAGCAAAAGTAACAGTACAAAGCGTGAGATGCTGCAGTGGGAATCTTCTCTTGCCTTTCAGCAATGCCCTTCTCAGGAGTTGGTTGTGATTTGCACCCCATTTTTGGAGCATGAGGGAGAAAATGGGCTTGCTTAGATCTTTTTCTAAGGGTAAACATTTAAAGCATAGCAGCACTCTGGACTGACATGTGCCTGTGTGCACATACTGCCTAAATTTTCTCCCATGTGCCACAAAGGGGTGAGAGTTTTCCCTGTAATGTAGCCTAGCTGTGAAACTGGGAGACTGAGCTCTGTCCTCCTGAGACTCTTCAGCCAGCTCTTTGTTCTACGTGGCTGTAAATGGTGCTAGGCCTTGAACCTTGGTGACAGCACTTCCTAATTGTGCATTGTTCTCAAGAAATAACCCTTTCTGATCACTTTTTCACATGCGGGGACTCAAATTACCCTCAAAGAGCTTCTTCCATTTTTCTTATCCTTCAGGATTTCCCAGGCCCAGGATCAGCACAGGCAATGAGTGAAATTGCTTGCAAATAGCTCATTTCTCAATAATTAAACCCATTGTTCTGTAACAATGCTGTAGATTTTTCTAAGATATTATTATTTTTAAATGATTACTTGCAAACATATAATTTGATCTCTCCTATTTAAAAGCACATCAGGAGATCCTGTCAGAGATTTATTGTGGAAGAAAGAGTGGGAGAGGTGGGTTATCGCTGAAATATCATCTACTGTCTCAACAGAATTAATTTGTAGAAAGATGCAAAGTTAGAACACTAATTTGCAGCATTTATTCCCAGAGGTCAAAACATCACTGTGAAGAGTAGCTGCAAGGTGGGATTTCGGAAAGCGTTCAGGCTTGGCAGAGGCAATCCCTTGGGCACCTGCAGCAGCACACCTGCTCACCTCTTGCAAAGCGATGGGGTTGGTTCTTCTGCTCTTGCCTTGAATTCCCCCAAGGAGGATGTCAAAGGCATTTCTTCTTTCTAATTCCATTTAATCTCAAATGCCCATACGGTGAAGACAATGCACCTTTTTCTGATCCCAGTGCAACGACTGGCTCTTTGCCATGAGAACTAAGACACAGAGATGGGAAGTTGGAGGCATAAAAGAGGAAAGAGAGTGGCCATGTAGCCAGTGTAGTAACCATCAGGACGGGGTATTGTATTTCAGCTGAGAAATTCTCGGGTTCTGTGGAAGTCCAGGGAAATAGTAAAGTAAGGTTTTGTAAGCAATAACTTGAATTTAATCTCCCCTGAGTTCTAAGACTTTTTTTTTTTTCCTTAGTTAAATAGCTTCACAATGTGAGCAGGTGGTAAAATCTGGTGTATCTATAGGCATAAGATTTGTGACAAAAGAAATTGTTGATAATTGAAGAAAGTTTTATAATGAGATTAGGAAGCTGAGACATGTTCTGATTATCTCCCGGGGCTAATACTGGAAGAAAACTTTATTCACAGAATGAAACAATGCCATATTTCTGTGGCTGGATGAGGAGCTAACGAAAGTCTAGAAGTAAAATTCATGTATCTAGCACAGTAAATCAGTGTAGTAACTTAGCTTGGGAATATATGGTATCTCTCTTATTTGCTGCTAATTTGAGATTAATGCATCCTTTAAAAATTTCTACCACTCTCCTGCAACCAGCAGCTCTTGTGACAAGGCAGGGGATTGTAGGGCTCAGGTTTGACAGACAGTGAATTGGATCATCAAAATTATTTTCTCAACACTTTTGAATATATGTTACCTTTTTGGTGGGGAAAAAAAAGAAAAAAACAACCAAACAACTCAGAAATTCAGAGTTTAACTGAATAGTTGTGGAGGTGTTTGTGAGGAGTCTCTGGTCAAACTGACTGTTTGGAGCAGGACTACTGCTCATGCCAGATCAGGTCATGGTGTTGTCCAGCCAAGTCTTGGAAACCTCTGGAGGGAGTTTCCAACTGCCCCTCTGAGGAGCCTGCTTGTGAGCCCACCACCTTCCCAGGGACTGGGTTTGTCCAAGGTCCAACCTGAGCCTCTAATGATGCTATGTGTGGCTGTTGTAATAGCGTCTGACACTGCTGAGAAGAAAGGTGTCTCCATCTTCATGCCTGTCCTTCAGGTAGGTGAAGGCTACAACTAGATCAACCCTTGTCCTGCTCTTGGCCAGCCTTGACTGGCCTGGCTCCCCCAGCCTTTCCTCATACCGCATAAGCCACAGACCACAATCATCTCTAGTCGCTGCTGGCTCATCTCTGCTTTCCCCATGTCACTCTTGAACTTGGGGTCCCAACACTGGATGTGGCATTGAGGTGTGGCCTCGCCAGCACTGAGCAGAGGGGATGACAACTTCTTGCAGTCTACTGGCCTTAATCATCATAGTGCAGCCCAGGCTGAGGCTTGCATTATTCAGGATGAGAGTGTGCTAGAGGCTTGTTTGCCCTGGCAGCCTGTCAGTTCCCAGCCTGGGCTCATGCCAGGTGTGATGACGACCCACATGCATAATTTTGCACATCTTGTAGAACTCCGTGGAGTTTCTGTTGGCCCCATCCTCAAGTTTCTCAAGGTCCCTCTGGATTGGAGCTCTACTTCTTGCTGTGTCAATCATCCTCTCTAATTTAGTACTGTCCACAAACTTGCTGAGGGTGCGCTCTGTCTCATCACCCAGGTAGCTGATGAAGATATTGAACAATATCAGCCCCAGTATTGACCCCTGAGGCACTCTGCTTATTACTGGCTGCCAACCAGATGTTGAGCCATTGATTACCATGCTTTGAGCCTAGCGGCCCAGCCAATTTTCCAAGCCATCTAATAGTCCTTTCATCCAGCCCGTACTTCCTCAGCTTCCAAATGAGAATGCTGAGGGAGACAGCGTCAAAAGCTTGATCAACCTGGCTGTGTTGAATTAAGGCCAAGTCTGAGGTTATTAACTGAAACAGCAGACATGCCTACACAACCAAATGAAGGAGTGATTGCAGTGTCTGCTGCTGTAACCATGCTGGCTCTAGGGCACAGTAACAATAGCATTAACATGGGTATTAGCTCCTGCTAACAAGCAGAGTAAAAGCTCCTGAGGAATTGCACTTACGAGTGCTGCTTTATAGCAGAATCCGAAGTCCGCAGTCCTGCGTCTTTGCTGCTCCTGTTGCCTGTGCCAGTTGAGTGGAGCGAGGGTGGGCACGCTAGCACATGCAGCAACAGTATTTGCTTTTGCTGCATAATCACACCTAATAATTTTGTGCTGACAGAGCTGACTTCTCAGGGGCACAAAGAAGCAATTAAAACCTGTATTTGAAATCATTATATGAAGACAAACCTTGCACCTAGCGCTGCTGCAAGGCCCTTAGATGAGTGAGCAAACAACTGGAGGGATGAAGAATTTGAATGGGAAAGTGAGGCCTTTTGGTATTTATCCACTTGTTTGTGATTTGCAAGTTCACATACATTATGGATGCTGTCCTCCTATTCAGACGGACTAGTGCTGCCAGATATATTATAAAGAATTATGGTGATAAACAAAGAAGAAAACATTTAATTGACCCAAAATGACTATTGCTATTGGTGTCAAATGTATGAGAACAAAGCCGGTCAACTTGAATAACAAATCCTTAGCTGGTAGACAAATTTTGGTAAAGACCTAAGACAGCTGCACAGTGCAATTTCTCTCACTAATGATTCTTAAATTAAGAAATTAACCCCCTTCCACAAGCATTTAGATTGCACTGGAGTGGGAGACAGTAACAAAAATTGGACCAGAGTCCATGGTAATAGCAACCATGGATGCTGCCAACAATACTTATAATTTTTGAGCCCCAGTGCTTGCAGAAATAAGGCAGTCTAGACTGGTCCTTGTAAGGAAAGGGACAGTCCCTGAAGGCATTGGTGAGCCCTACGGTACTTGTGCCGCAATGTTTGTCAGGAATGCTGGTCTTCTCCAGAGGTTACACCTTGTATTAACATTAAGCTTAAAGCCTCTCTCTTTTTAGTTGTGTCTGGCCATCTTCTGTCACCAGGAAGACCAAATCGCTTCATTGCTGGAACACCTTGGTGTGCACATCTCAGCTGGATCAGCTGATGGAGCCAGCAGACTCACTGCGGGGTTTTATGCTGGCTTCACGGCACCCGTGGAGTGCCACACTGAGAGGAGACCTGACCAGCCTGTAACCTGTCAGTACTTTTTTTGTCAAGCCCTCAAAAACTCTGGGATGAATTTGGACTGGTAGAGTGACTTCATGTCAGATCGGCTGTCTGTATCGTAAAGCCGCAGTGTTTTTCAGCTGATATTAGCAGCCCCAACGCTGGGTTCGCTATATTGTCAAATGATGACCTCACCAAGCTGTTCGCAATACGCAGACTGCTGCGAGTGAGTGGAGCTCCTGTTAGGGAGGCATCAAAGCAGCAGCAGCAGGGCTGGGATGCGATTGCTTAGGGGTGAGGGGCCCTGTGCAGCCATGCATCTATTCCCCCTCATGTGAAAAATGCATGCTCCGCACTGGGTGGTGAGGTAGCCCTCTCCTGAGTAAGTCCATTCTTTGTGGCTTCACGGGCTCAGCCAAACTGAGCTTTGGGCAGATTTGGTCACTGAACCTTGTGATTCAAGTAATTGCTACTCATCATGTCACAGTCTCATTGAGTGTTGTCATTGCCTTTGATTTGACTACCTTTGAATGTGAGCCCAAGATCAGGGAGGTCAAGATGTTGCAATATGACAGAAAACTTCAAAGCTCTTGGAGAATCTGTAAATGCTGATGGGTCTTGGACCGTGTCCTCAGACTGCCTGTAAAAATGCTTCCTTTTTACCGTTTCATCTTCATGTTCTTTCTAAAGGCGTTCTGAAATGGGTGATGCCTGGAGATATTTTCTTTAGCTTTTGCTAGATGTTCATCCCCCATCAACAAGAAATGTCTGATGTGTTTATTTTTGTATGTGTGATCTTCTAATAGATTGCTTTTACCCCTTTGAAGGAAAAGTCATTGACTTTCTTAAGAGTTCACGCTCCTTCCTCCCATCCTTCTGCAAGATCTTTGTTTCTGTCTTCTGCAGTGATCAGCAGATTGGTGTAATTTCTTTGCTTCATGCCTTTTCCAAGAATTCTCACTTATTTACAAATTTTAACAGTTCTGCAGTACCTTGAGAGATTCAGAAAGAGCAAAAGTTCCTTAAACACAAAACCTTTGATATTTCCACCCATTTCCTCATTTCTATCTAGGTCAACACCTGTTTGGGGCGTAATGCTCAGTGCATGGTGAGCTGCCTTTCTGGTCACCCCATGCAACCATTTCAGTTCTCCTGGAGTCCAGCATAACTGCTGTGTCAGACGTGACTGAGATGTTAAAATATATTAATTACCTTAAAAAAAGCATATGCAGAGCTTTGATTTCATAAACATACAGATTTTCCTGTTTTCTGCGATTTCTTCTTTAACATCATAGTGGTTACAGTGCCTTGTGCTCGGAGAAGTTTAGTTATCTTTGGAGTCTTGGATCTATTGTTCACAGTAGTATTAAGATTGAACTATTGCCACTGCATAATGCTCACAGAGGCACCTTTCTACAGTCCATATTGCACGCAGGTATCATTTGAAACACTGAAAGGTGCTGTTTTACTCCCTTCTTCACTAGGGACTACTGGCTCATCACCTCTCCCTGCGAACACGCCTCTGCTCTGCATATGTGAGCTTTCCTCAGATGAATGATAAAGTCAAGCTGATTAGTTCTTTGAAAGCGGCTAATGAAAATATTGGAGGATGGGGTACTTCAGGGATGCCTGGCAAACGGTGATAGTGGCTCCGCTATGTGCTCAGAGACTTTTTCCACATGATCCTTGTGAACTTGTCAGTGAGGATATTCGGTGCTTTTGCATTCTCATGGTTTTTCACACCTGGGAGCCCTGGGTGGATCTGAGGTTCCCTTTGTAGTCTGCTGGAACCAGTAGTCTCAAGTGTTTTCTTAGGCTTGGAAAACTTCTTACACTGCTTCCCCATTAGCAGTTTTTCTGCAGAGAGCTTCTTGCTGCATCTGCAGACAGTTCTTGCAGGAGATGGTCCTATGTTGGTACAAGGTTCTCCTATGTCTATAAGACCTGTCACTAGACACACCTGCATCACTCATGCAGCAATTGCCTTGGAAGCCTTTTGGCTTCCTGCCCCGTTCCTAAGGGTCATTCCACCTATTTCTGGAGTTATGCTTAGATTTTCCTGTTCCTGAGACTTTTTTCATCATCTTTCAGGTTATACGCCACTATTGTTGAGCTAGACCGTGCAACCACAGGCTTTTCTTCAAAACTTCAATCTGTTGGTTTTTTTGGTTTTTTTTTTTTTTCAGTCTGGAGAGGTGAGCCCATTTTGATTGACTGAGGCTCCTCTTGATGTAGCTCCCTTCAGTCTGAAATGAATGGTCTGCTTTGCCTGCCTACGTTTCATCATTTTTTATTTTTCTTAATTCTGGATAGGAATGATATGTTGTCTTAAATCCTTGCTGACTGCTTAAAATTCTCCCACATCTTTGGAGTGTTTAATTATTCCCCTTCAGGAACAGGTTTAAATTGACTGACTTCCTTTAAGGCTGTGATTTCACATGTAATGGAAGTACTGCTTAAATTATTATAGGCTGTCTCCCTCCCTCGTGCAGCTGACTGACCTGGGAAAAGCAGCACTTCAAAATCAACCTTTTCTCCTCCAGTTGGGTTTAATCTGATGGGCTACCTTGCCCTGGTAGGATGCAGCAGGGCAGGGGTATGGAGCATCCTCCCACAGCTGTGGTACCAGTTTATGGTGGCATAAAGCGTGGGTGGTATTTTGGTCTTAGTTTTGTCTCAAGCTCCCTTCACCAGGGGGATTGCTGATGTTCATTAGCAGCTAATTGGTGCTGGCGAGCTGTGACTTTTACCCCACAGTTTCACAGCTACTCTGGCGGCAGCAGCTGATGCTTAATTGCTAAGTCTGAGTGAAGCCGTGGGTTCACAGAGATTGCCCGAGTTCTGTTATCTGCCTTTGCTTGACAATTACGTGTAGTTTTGATTAGTAAAATTTTGATGGGTTTTACTGTTCTGTTTCTTTGATGTTTTGAGAAAGCTTTAGCTGTGTTGCTGAGCCGCTCCTGTAAAGCATGCCAGAGCGCCATTTAGGTACGGGAAAATGGAAACGGCGCTTGGACCACTGCTGCTTGGCGAGGCCGTTCGCAAACCAGATTTTTGCTCCTGATGGCTGCCATATGAGGCAGAAATTACAGCTGATATGTTTTGCCCAAGAACTATTTTTAATTTGCTAGTTTGTCTGATTGAGTCAAATTTGACTGTGTAAGGCCACACTGTTGACTTCCTAATCTATTTGCGTGTGTACCTTCGTGGGTAAACGTGGAAAATAGAGTGAGGCTATTCCCATCTGCCTGCTAGTTAGTGTAGCTCAAAAGTAAATGGGAGGAGCAGACTCATGTTTTTCCACGGTCCGTTTCGACCCAGTAGCTCTCCCCATCCCAGCGCCTAAGAGGCTATTCAGCCAGTTTAACAGACCCAGAACTGCTGTGCGAGGACCCAGCAACTCAAATCCAGGAGCTCTGATCATGTGAAAATGTATTATTATTTTATCTTTTTAGGACATTATGAGATTGACAAATTCAAGACCATAGTCTTGTGACCTTACATCTTACATTATTGTCTATTCTGAAACAAGCCCAGGTGTTAATTATGCCGGCTTCACCTCTGGGTCCAAGCACTCCTGTTTAGATAATTGCAGTAAATGAGCCAAAGTCTCAGCCGAGCTCTGGCTGAATCATCTCTGTCTCAAAGCAGCCCTGAAATGGCAAACCCAGTATGTCAGCTGGTTGCCTCTTCTAATGCCAAGCTGTACCACACTGGTTGAGATTATACATAGTTCTTCTTCCCCCAAGCAGGCACATGCCTGGCGTGGGACAGGAGGGCATGTTGGATGCTGCAGAACTAAAGTTATATGAAATGTCTCCAGGTATGAGACATATGGTTGATCCCTCCTTGCTCAACAGTCCCTTTTCCCTCTCTCCTAGGATGACAGCCTGGTTGGATGGTTGTCTTTCATTTGTGGGGGACTCCGCATGTCCCCCAGTGTCAGGCTGAGGGCACCAGTGCTGCAGAGGCACAGCTCACACAGCAGTGTAATGCTGCCCTGTTTTCTTCTCAGTTCCTCAGACGGTACTTCCTAGCGCTTCATTTGTTTGGTTGGTTGGGTTTTTTTGACTGTGCACTGAAGAGATATTTTCAAAGAGCTTGCTATCACAACTCCAGAACAGTAATGTTCCTCTGGGGTGATGGTCAGCCTACGGAGTGCTGATAGACGGAAAGTTCAACTCACAGCATGCATTGCCTTCCCCTTGGTATTTGTGGTTCTCCTGTCTTATTTCCTAGTTTTACAGTGTTTGTGCAGAAGCTCTGTCTCTCTTCTCTGCATCCTGTTCAAAGAGTCTAAACATTTGCCTTTTCCATGTGACTATTGTCACCTTTTGTCCTGTTGTCCTGGTTCTGGCAGGGACAGGGTCAATTTTCCCAAGGATCCGGCAGGGGACACAGGTATTTCATGCCCTGTGAGCCATGCCCAGGCTATAGGGGGAGCTGGCCGGGGGAGGGGGCAGGAACTCATGGCTTGGAGCAGGCTGGGGTGGTCTGGGTCCGGTGGGCGAGCGGTGGTACCGTAATCTCGTTTGTACATTCCTCTGTCAGTGTTATTGTTTTTCTCTTTCTTTTGCTCTTCTGTTAAACTGCCTTTATCTCAATCCATGAGTTTTGCCTTTTTCTTCTGATTTTTCCCCCACAGTGGTGGGGGTTGAGTGATCAGCTGCATGATGCTTTGTTGCTGGTTGAGGCTAAATCATGACAGCTATCCTCTAGGTGATGATGCTGGGGTCTGGTAACTTCATCCTTCTCTTCTGCATCCTGGGCTGCATCCCCAGCAGTGTGCCCAGCAGGGCGAAGGAGGAGATTCTGCCCCTCTGCTCTCGTGAGATGCCACCTGGAATTTTGAGTCCCGCTCTGGGGTCACCAACATAAGAAAGACATGGACCTGTTGGAACAAGGCCAGAACAGGCCACAAAGATGGTCCGGGGGCTGGAGCCCCTCTGCTGTGAGGACAGGCTGAGAGAGTTGGGGGTGTTCAGCCTGGAGAAGAGAAGGCTCCGGGGAGACCTTAGAGCCCCTTCCAGTGCCTAAAGGGGGTACAGGAGAGCTGAGGAGGGACTTTTTACAAGGGCATGTAGTGATCAGAGGAGGGATGATGGCTTGAAACTGGAAGAGGGGAGATTTAGAATAGATATCAGGAAGAAATTCTTTACTGTGAGGGTGGTGAGGCACTGGCCCAGGTTGCCCAGAGAAGCTGTGGCTGCCCCATCCCTGGAGGTGTTCAAGGCCAGGTTGGATGGGGCTTTGGGCAACCTGGGCTGGTGGGAGGTGTCCCTGCCCAGGGCAAGGGGGTTGGAACTCGATGATCATTAAGGTCCATTCCAACTCTAACCATTCAATGATTCCATGCTTCCCAGCTTTTTCGCCACTGTCCTTTCAAGTGCCGCTTGCTGTGGCATCTCTTGGTTTGGTTGAAATTTGTCCCTCAGCTCCTGAATCACCTGTCCTCAGGATAACTGATGCTGTAGACCCCTGGCACCTTGCTCTCTTTGTGCTGATGTGGGGCAGATGTGCGCTCTGCCTTGTCTTGGCACCCAGTCTACCAGCTCCTCTGCAGGACTGGACATCCTGCTGGATGTCCCAGCCCTGGCCGAGCCTGCTCTGCTCCGTGATGCCAGACTCACCTGTAGCACCTGAGGCTGGCTGACTTTGCTGGCCAAGCAAGTGTGGATGGGATGGTGGGAGCCATTGGCTCCAGAGCCTGCAGCTATGCAGACGTTGGGGATCTTTGTGCTTATTTTGGTTTTAATGAGGAATTCCCTGGTTGCTACATTATCCTAAACTTCATGATTTTTTTTTCCTGCTCTCTCAGCACCTTTGTGCAAGGCCAGGACTCGCACATGCAGCTTCTCCTCTGCCAACTTTCATAACATGAGCCTTGGGACTAGCTTAGCCCAACTTCTTAAATCTGAAGCTTTGCTTTATTTCATGTTAAATTTGTGAACTCTAACTGCCAGGCAATAAACTTTTTGAACTAGACTAGGGATTTTCTCCACGACTTGCAACTTCTGTAAGCTTCTTGCTACACCATTTATGGCCAAAACCATTACAAAACTGGCTGATGCTAAGACCTGAGAGAAGTCTTCTTGAGCAAATGCTGCTTGAGATTAGCAAAGTTCAAAGGATCCAGCTTGAAAGTGTCCTACAAATTGCACTAAAAGTAAAGACAGGCTATGATATTTTAGAGAGGAAAAACAACGAATGAGTTGTAAGGCTTTCATAGCCATAGCTCTTTCTGTAGCCAGGTGCCTGCTTCCCTTGCTGCACTCCCCACCGGTGCTCCCCTTGTTTG
This sequence comes from Vanellus vanellus, assembly GCF_965231255.1. Classification (NCBI taxonomy): domain Eukaryota; kingdom Metazoa; phylum Chordata; class Aves; order Charadriiformes; family Charadriidae; genus Vanellus; species Vanellus vanellus. The sequence continues at coordinate 20,388,993 of NC_138918.1, forward strand.
GGAAAGCAGTTCTGAGCTGCTTGTCACTTTATACCCATGGCTGTCCTGCTTTCAGAAACCCGTGTTTGATTCCTCGCCATGCTCCTACTATCCCATAATGTGTTTCTGACAGTGTGCTTGCCGAGGGGAATTCATATATGTTAAATAACTGCGGAGAAAAAGGAGAAGGCCAGGCAGTGTCCCTGGTGATCAGGTGCAGAGCTGGGATTCAGCCGCCTGTGCCACAGGGTGGGAGAAGGACTTGAGAATCAAAGAGGGGTTCAGGATAGGTCCTCAGGCAAGGGTTGAGGAAAACAATTTTTAAAAGGAAAAAAAAAAAAAAAAACACCCTTCAACTTTTTCTTGACCTTGATTTGCACTTGAAGGTACTGCACCACTGTTTGGCCTGTGATACTTGGATGCTGAAAATTGTCCAGGAGAGCTCACTCAAATTTTGGACAGGAATCTGGTACTTAACAGAGAGAGGAGGTACATCGGTGTGCCCTCTTACAGCAGGTCCTCCACCTTCCTCAGGCCTGGACCAGACCTGCAAGGAGGAAGCTCAGCAAGCTGAGAAAGGAAGAATAACGTTGCCAAGACAGGTCTGATTTCCCCTCTCCCTTCAGGGGCAGAGGGGATTATTTGGAGAATACATTAATAAATCCTTTCCCCGGTGCCAGCAACTTCCACTGGAAACCAGTTTGCTTAAGGGCTAACCTGGCAGAAGATCCCAAAGATGTGAATGCTCATGAATACTGGTAAGATCTTCACCCCGAGGAAATAACGTGTTTCCTTTTCAGCTGAGGCTGAGGCATCTAATTGCACTGTTCTTCCTAATTGAAATGAAAAATGCTGCCGTATCAGCCCATTGAAAATATTGCGAACTTATGTCTTATTAATTTACTGTGGGAGCTATACCCTGAAATGTGAATAAAAATCTGAATAAGATTATTTGAGGCAATTCACAGGTTTTGATTTGAAATATTTTACCTTTTTGTTTAAATTTGTTGTTGCTGGGCAGGATGACAGTTTGAAGATGATACTTCATTTTAGATTTTACAGATCCTATGAGTGTGAAAATGAATGAAATCTAAGAGTGTAATGTTGCATATTATTCAATTATTATCTTTCAGCTGGGTCCAGAGAGCTTCTCCAACACTAAATCTGGGATGGAGAAGCAGGAGGTAGCACACAGACTGCAAGAAACCACCCAGCGAAACTCTAGCAAGGAAACTACTGACCCTGCAAAGGATAGTTTCTTGAGCATTAAATGGTGTAAGCCCCAGGCTCTGATCCAGGGTTTGCAAAGTAAATGCAGTTTCCATTGACTTCAGTGTGTGTTTGGCCCTCAGGCTTGCTGCTGAGGAAGTGCTGCCAGGTGGAGTCATGCACGCTTTTTTTCCATACACAGCAAAGCAGCAACGTCATCAACTCATCAGGAAAGGGCCTTGCTTTCCATCAGGGTATGAAATGTGTGGAGTCAGCCTCCAAACCTGTTGATGTTGGATGCATGCAGTTGCCCCTGGTCGTTGCCAGGGAGGCATTATCAGAAGGGAGACTCATTTGTGCCTTCATACTTCAAGATCATAGAATGGTTTGAATTGGAAGAGACCTTGAAGATCATCGAGTTCCAACCCCCTGCCATGGGCAGGGGCACCTCCCAATAGACCAGATTGCTCAAAGCCCCTTCCAACCTGGCCTTGAACACCTCCAGGGATGGGGCAGCCACAGCTTCTCTGGGCAACCTGGGCCAGTGCCTCACCACCCTCACAGTGAAAAATTTCTTCCTGATATCTATTCTAAATCTCCCCTCTTCCAGTTTCAAGCCATTCCCCTTTGTCCTATGCCCTTGTAACAAGTCCCTCCCCAGCTTTCCTGTAGCCTCGTCAGATACTGGAAGGGGCTTTAAGGTCTTCCCCGGAGCCTTCTCCAGGCTGAACACCCCCAACTCTCTCAGCCTGTCCTCATAGCAGATGGGCTTCAGCCCCCTGATCGTCTTTGTGGCCCTCCTCTGGACCCTCTCCAAAAGATGCAAACTTTCATTTTGATATCAGCTTGTGCAACCCTCTTGGTGTCTCTGCTGGGGCTGGTGAGGGTGTTTGTTGGTGCTCATGCATCTCCCCTGCTTGCAGAGCAGGCTCCTTCACAGAATCACAGAATTATCAGAGTTGGAAGGGACCTCTAGAGATCATCTAGTCCAACTCCCCTGCCAAAGCAGGATTGCCCAGAGCACATTACTCAGGACTGCATCCAGGCGGGTCTTGAAAATCTCCAGAGAAGGGGACTCCACACCCTCCCTGGGCAGCCTGTGCCAGTGCTCTGTCACCCTCACCGTAAAGAAGTGTTTCCGTGTATTTGAACGGAACTTCCTGTGTTCTAACTTGTGCCCATTGCCCCTCATCCTGTTACTTGGAACCATTGAAAAGAGCCTGGCTCCATCTTCCTTCAACCCACCCTTCATCTGGTCTTGTGCCCATCACAGCCCACCTTTGCTGCTGGAGGGACCCTCCTCACGTAGACATGAAGCCTCAGAAACACAAGCTCCAGCAGTGGCTTAAGGAGAACAGGACACATGCAGAATGGTGTGGTTTAGGTTTGGGGTTGGAAGGGTGTTTTGTTTTGTTTTTTTTTTTAATGATTTTTTTATTCTAAGTGCTACTCTATTTTTTGTTCAGAATCATGCTTTGCCTTAAGGAGGCTGTTTGTCACCGGGTATCCCTGATGCTGCTCCCTGAGGAACCAGAACTGCAGGCAGTGGAGATGAATCAGGTCTGCCAGGATAATTGTGGCAGATAAGAGAGAATTGAAGCCTCCAGCCCAGTCTGAGAGAGAGAAGACTGCCGAGGAAAGAGAAGCTAGCTCACGGCACTGGGAGATGCAGCGCGCAGCCAGCCTGGAGAGCAAGAACCAGCACGCCCAGTCTGAATCAGGGAGCCTTTTTCCGTACGCCAGCCACTTGCATACCTGAGCTGACAGCGCTTGCTTTCCAGTGTCAGGACAGAAGAAGAAAATAAGAGCTGGCTGGAACATGGACTCCGCAGCGAGAGCTCAGTAACAGCATGAAAACCATCAGGAGCGTAAGAGGGAAGGAAAAAAAAACATTACCTGTAGCTCCCAGTGTGACTGAGCAGGTCTTTGTGCCTCTAATAGTTCCTCCATCAATCTGCCAGAGCTGTGCTTTGCCGTGCAGAGCTGTCTCAGCTGGGTGGCTATTGCTGGGTCACCTTTTGCAAAGGATTTGTGTCAACATAAGCTGTGGTTACAGGGTCACACTGGAAGTGCAGAAAGCAGCAGTATGTTGCTGGGTTTGGTTTTTGTTGTTTTTTTTTTTTTTTTTAATTTCCCTAGCATTTTTTGCCAGATAGAGACTACCATGCCATCACTGCAGCGACACTGTCTCTTAGGCTGGTTATCATGGTAAAACTTCAGAAATGTGTGGATCTGCTGCTTTTTGTCGGGGCTGGGGAGAAGGATGTGCTGTCGTTTCCTTTTGCATTGTGCAGCGGGTGCCCCGCTGAGCACCAGGCAGGAGCTGCCCCAGGTTTTGGACTCGGGCAACCCCTTTCTTTGCTGCTTTGTAGCCTGGCACAGCAGCCCCTCTGTGCTTAATTGCTAAATTACAGTGATTCAATTCAAAACTGCCTCCTCTGTGCCCAGCAGGTACGGGATGCTCTGCGTACAGACCCTCCCCAGTGGGGAACAGGGATGTGCACCCCCTCCCCTGCCCTTTCCAGAGTAGATGTGACCCTTTGTCGCTCTGCATGCACTTCGTGCTGTGTCTTCATGTCTCCGCCTTCAGCGCTGGCTGACGTTAGGGCAGCACGACTCTATGCAGCCCGTGGCTCCATCTGCCCTCCCCACCAGGCAACTCTGGCTCCCGAAAACATTTGCACCCAGCAAGTGCCCTTGGGTGCGATGCTCCGCAGCAAAGTATTGCTGCGGCAGCAGCTGCCCCGGGGCAGGGGGAGGTGGAGAGGTCTGTTTCCCCACTGTGGGTGGAGGTCCTCCTTAGCAGGACCCCATTTTCTTGTCCTACCCTCGCCTCTCTGCAGCAGGGGAAGTGGAAGGATTGTAAGGTACCTCAAAGAGGAGCCGAGTGACCTGAGGTTTAAGCAAAGATCGTGCACTCACACAAAAATGAAAGAATTAGGGAAGCTGTAGCACTGTTTTGCTTCATCTTTCACCTAGATACAAATTGTCGTTGTGCATTAAGAAGGAGACCCAATAAGGGTATTCTGTGCATTTCCTCCTCAGAAGGTTGACCTGCGGCCCCTTCTCTGGCGATGTTTTCTAATGCAAAGGTTTCCTGAGAGCAAAGTCCTGCTTTGGGTGTGAAGTGCAAAGCCAGAAAATGTGAACCGCAAACCTGAGGCTGTAGGAGAAGGAGGGGGGCAGCTGGGCGAAGCGCCGTGCTGCTGTGCAAGGTCCTGGGCTTCCTGTGATCCCATCATCGGAGGATGGAGGGAGTGCAGGATGCAGGGGGACGGTCAGCAGCTTGACCGGGGTGGACCAGGTGCCTGGAAGAAGGGGTGGTGGGAGTGGGAGAGAGGTGGCAGCAGCACTGGCAGCTGGAGAGGCTTCCCGACAGGAGTCCTGGATATGGCAGCACTCTCAGCTATTTTCCGGTGCCCTTCTGTGCTCTCGCCACCTGGCCCTGATGCACAGCAGCTGTGGTACAACCCCTTTACAGCTGTTTGCCTAAGACCTGCTCATCAACGCTGTGCTCCCCTCCCTGCCCTTGCCACTTTGCTGCTGCGAAATAGCTCTCTCGGTGGTGATGTGTGCCCGTCTTCTCAGCTGCGTGGCTTTGCCCATAGCTGCTGATGCTTTTCAGGCAAAAATAACTGCTCTGAGGAAGCCCGCCTCTGCTGCCGGTGCCTTGCTGTTGCTTCGGATGATGATCGATGGGGTCTGGTGATGGTGTGATGCAAGGCAGAAAATGATAATCCCAGGGTGAGCATCCAAGACAAAGCCATCGTGCTCAGAGATCTGACGCGAACCCACTGCAAAGAGGGGAAAAAACGAGACCCTGTGAGTATCCGAGGATAAAGCCCAAGTGCAGGGTGCCCAGGCTATGTCTAGGGGAGGATGGAGATATCAAGCATGGTGCACCCAGTGGGCAAGAACAGGCTAGTGGAGAAGCTTCCGAGATAATGGAGAGATTAAAGAGCACTCTGGTGTGGACACAGTGCTTGGCCCAGCATGCAGTTAACCCATCCACGTCTTTAAAACAAATTTAAACCAGCAGCGTGTTTCTACTCTGCGCAAGCAATTAGCATCACATGGCCATGGCGATTTTCGTCTGGCACCTGCATCCCAAAGCCAATTTAGCATGAAAATGCTCAGTGTGTAAACACAACGAGAATAGCCTCTTAGCTCTTGGGCTCTCTGTCCTTGATGTGACATTCGCTATTTACAAAGGTTGGGTTTTTTACACCGCAGCAGGGAACCACACTAATTTCTCTGAAATCATAGTATGGTGACTATTTTGATGCCCAAAATGACCGCTTCCGCTCTGCTAATATTGGACAAATATTGACTCGTGGCTACTTCGAGTCCGTTTCTTCACTGATGAATGCTCAAGGCTACTTGGATAAACAAATGATTTCTCATGAATATTCTTATTTTATCACATCTCTAGAATAATAATATGTCCTGTAGATATTCTCATTATGCTTTTTCTTCTGTTGACAGTTTGAGGTGACATTGTGTGGCACTTCGTTAGCACAGAAAAGGAGTGTCCCATTGTGGAGGTTCACTTGTCCAGGGCAGAGTTCAGCTGTACAATTCTTGGTCTCTTCTTGACCCTGAGCAATAGGAAAAAAATCAGAATTACTACTTTTGCACGAGGGAGGGGACAAACATCCAGCACAGTCCTGTCCATGCATTGTTTACTCTGACTGCTAGATCATTAATCTAACGCCTGATAATACTGGTGGCCACAACCCAGATGCTGCAGGTGATTAGTACCTGGACTGCTCCCAAAAATACACTCTTCCATTACTGAGGATGGCTGCTTGTTGCTCAGCCCATGACATCTCCATCAGCTCCAGGAGCCCTGTATGCCCCTGGCGAAGGGCCAAGGAGTGACTGTCACATGCCACCACAGTGTGGCAGTTCAACTTTTCTTCCTGAAGTGGGACACGCCAGGAGCTTCCTAGCAGGAGAGGTGACAGGGGAGAAGATGGCAAAACAGGGTCCTGGTTTCCAAATGTTGCTTCTTGAGTGGCAACCCTAAAATGGTCTTCGCATACCCTTGGGTTATAACAGACTTTACCAGTTTCTTTTGCTAATCCTGGCAGGGAGGCTTCCTGCTGCCCGTTTCTGCTTCCCGCTGTTAAAACGGCAATGCAGCTCACGGTTGGTTGGCTTTGGAGCAAATGCCTGGCCTTAACGCAAAGTTACTAAGCACCTGGGGACATCTCCTGCTCCTCCTGATGACAGCAGGACCATTACCTTCATTTTGCTGCAACCAGTTACTCCACTTCAAAGTGGCTGGAAACATCAGCATCCTGCATTGGCATTGCTTTACAGGCACTTTGCATTGATATGAATGGCTCCACAATGGTGAACTGATACGTAGGTGAGGCCGTTAAAATTATTTAGTGTAAGCCAGTAAGCAGAGCTACCAGAGAATGAAGTCTTCCAGAATAGCTCTTCCAGAATAGCTCCCCACGTGAACGTTCAGGTCCAGAATGAAGAGCCGCTTAATTCTGGAATAATTACGCTAATTATTTTCAATGACTCCTTTCTCAAATTTTGTGAAGTGCCTAAAAATTGTGCATGTCCCTGTCACCCCGATGAGATCACACTGTTTCACAAAATTCAGAGTAGATGAAGTTACTGACTCCCCCAGGCAGCCTGCTTATTTTTTAATCCGTTTACAGTGTTTTGATTCCATGGTGATAAGGACTTTATAAATGCTAATTGATAAATGAGATAGAGTTTATATTGGCTCATACAGGGCAGAAATAGTCAAATGCATACAAAATTGCTATTATTTAAAAACTCGACAAGACTTTCCATTCCAAAGTCGACGCAGTGAATAAACTCGGGGAAAATACATCCTTCGACGTGTCATCGGCGAATGCTGTGAGCATCTGGGTTCGCAGGCTGACACCAGCCAGGCAAGGGTGGATGGCTGGGAAACCACTGAGGAACGGAGAAACAGCTGTCAGATGCCTCATAGTTAGTATGGGCAGCGTCACACTCTTTAATCTTTTTCTCCTTTCTTTCCTCCCTTCCCCTGCGAGGACCAGGCCAGCCCAGCTGCCATCCAGGCACTAGCTTGGAAAGGGAAAAACTTTGGTTCAACTCACCGTGTGGACAAGCTGCCTTCGAAGGAGCTGCCTGGGGCTTTGGCTTCAGTCACTCAAAGTTGCTTCGTTTGCTGCAGTAAGACAAACAGGATTCTGGGAGTTTTAGACTATTTTTACTTCTCCCTTGTTTGTTTTTTTTTTTGTTTTTAGCTTAAACACATTGTCTGCTTTAACTCCTGCTAAGTTCATAGGCACCCTACACCAGAAGTGTGCACTGGTCCTGAAGGAAATGGATGGCTTATACTGCTGGCTGACCAGAAACCATGTTTATATTCGGAAAAATATGCAAAATTTAAACAAACTATTGCAGGCGTGCTCAGTACTTTAACTGAAGATCCTGCAAAGTTTATGAAACAAATTTGCAAAATGAAGAAAACATCTTCTCTCTCATACCTGGAGGCTCCGGCTCCATGATATACAAGTTTTGATGGTCTTTCCTCCAAATCTCTCCAGCCAGCAGCACCAACCAGAGATTGCAATCACCCGATCTTTGCTCAGCAAGGAGTGTGACAGCCATGATCCAGGATGGGTGGCATTGCAGAGCCCTGGCATTGCATGGATGCTTCGCAGGGACTGGTACCAGCACCGGTATCCCAGGGAGCCTGGGAGGCGGGCAGCCTGCAGAGACTTTATAAGGTTTCCTTCCTTTTCCCTTTAATTGTCTAGCCAAGCCTAGATGTCTCTTAAGCCCATGTGAACAAAGACTCCCTGATGCTGGAGCGTGTCAGCAGAAGTATACATCAGTCCATTTTTTCCTATCTGTGGGGAATGCAGTGCGCTCTGCCTTGTTTTCTCTCTCGTTCTGGTCCTGCACTAGGCGACAGACACTGGTAATTAATTGCCTTGGTCGCTTTTTAGCTGCAGTCTCTTGCTGGAGCCACAGCATAAAAAATAGAAGTTAAATTCATGTCTTAGTCCCTCCATACAATTCCCTTTCTCTGCAAGATACGGTCTGAGCACAACGTGCGTAGCAGCCTCCAGACGTCGGGCTGGGGAGCCAGAATGGCGCTGCTGCTATTTTTGCCAAATGCTGACATTAGTCACACTAAAAAGGAAATGCTACCTCTCACCTTACTGTAAAATCTAGCAGGATGCCCAGCCCCCAGAGCTGACCCATCCCCCCTGGAGGGTGCTCGCTGCCTTCGCCTGGGGTTAGCAGGTGTCTGACCACAGCACTGCCAATGCAGGCCAGGGTGTCCACCCTAAAAAAAGCCACTTTCCTGCTCAGTGGGTGTGGGTCTGCAGTTCCCCGATGCTCCACTTGCCCCACTGAAAAAAGGAGCGATGGCAGCCCCATGGTTAGGGCAGAGCATTGTGTACAGTGCCATGGAGAGCAGCAGTGTGGGCATAGAATCGTGGAATCAGTTAGGTTGGAAGAGACCTTTAAGATCATCGATTCCAACCGTTAACCAAGCTCTGCCAAGTCCACCACTAACCCATGTCCCTCAGCACCATGTCTGCCCATCTTTAAATACCTCCAGGGATGGTGACTCCACCACTTCCCTGGGCAGCCTGTTCCAATGTTTGATAACCCTTTCAGTCAACAGATTTTTCCTAATATCCAATCTAAACCTCCCCTGGCGCATCTCAAGGCCATTTCCTCTCGTCCCATTGTTTGTTACTTAGGGGAAGACACCCCCTCTCTACAACCTCCTTTCAGGGAGCTGTAGAGAGTGATAAATCTCCCCTCAGCCTCCTTTTCTCCAGGCCGAACACCCCCAGTTCCCTCAGCCACTCCTCACCAGATTTGTTCTCATGGCATGGCATGCCGAGGGTCAATGCCAAGACCACCAGACAAGCAGATGGACAGAAGACTTTATGTTTGCACAAATCAGTGGTGAAACTTTTGGTTTCACCTCCCAGTGAGTCCCTAAAGATTTAGTCTATGGCGAAGTGTATTGCAGACATTTTATACATAACTGCAAGCACGCTAATAAAGCATGTTATGTGAGTTACAAGACGCAATAATAAACAACCTCTAGTGATCTATCCATCTAAAAGACCCCATCAGGATTTATTAAAACTTCTCTTAATCATTTATACTTGCCTTTCTGTACCTAAAAGCCTGCAAGAAGAAAGCTTCAAACAAAAAGCCAGCATGAAAATCCTCGTTGGGAAGCCAGTTTATTACTAGCCCCATAGTCACTAGCAGCAAAAGATACACATGCATTTTAGTGGGCAAGCGTTTGCTGCAAAGAGTTTTCTGCAGGGCCCACGTTGGTCAGGAGGGAGAAGCAGCCACCCTCAGCATGCAGGGAGGATGTCCATGCAGCCCCACTGCAAATGCAGCCCACCTGCTGTCAGCAGATGTGAGGTCCCCAAACACCTGCTGATACCCCAGCGGCTCCATCTGAAGCAGCAGAACCGGTCATCTTCACCTTGTTTGTTTACAGAAATTGCTAAAATTACTGCTGTTAATAGGATCTGGGGAAGAACCACACACAGCAATTATCCAGGCTTATTGCAATTGACTGAAGTTGTCCAAAAATCACTAAGACAAAGAAAATCTCCCTCTGCCATTAATCCTCTTGTAGTCTAGACAAGATCTCACAAAGTATATTCCCATGACCATGTGGCTCTGCACTGTCACTCAAAGAATGAATAATTGTAAACAGTCCATCAAATTCAAGATAATACCCTGTCTGCCAATTTCAGAGGCCTTTATGCAGTTTGCGTTGCTGAAAGTAGAGACATGCCAGGAGAAAAAAAATCAGCTAGGAACAGGCTTTGGCCTGGAGTCCTTCCAGTGGCACCTGAAAGTTGTGGTTTGAAGTCTCCACGCGTTCACTTCTTCTTGCATAAAGCTACGCAGTTTGCTAGCTGCAAACTGAGCACATCAGTGGGCATTCGGTCACTCTGAAATGCGGCGAGAAAAAAACGACAGAACCAGCAGAATTGCACCAGCAGCTGTGTAACAAAATGTATTTGATCAAGAGTTATTATTTGGCCAGGTCTCTACACAAATACCGAGCTGGGAACGGGAGACTGATGCAGCTACCAAGAAACTTCTTCACGGTATCCAGTGAAATGAGCTGCCAAAGACTGGCAAAGACTGCTCAGACCAAGCAAATGCACTTTCTCAGCAGAAAGCGCCAGCCCATATGTTTCGCCTGGGAAGTAGACATCACGTAGATGCATGGTCAGTCTGGTAAAAGAGCACTCTCCAGCCAAAAGACATTGAAACTCGAATTGAAGACAATGATTAAACAAAGCCTTATATTTTTGAAGTATATTACTCAAGAAATAAGTATTAGCTTAGCAAAGGGAATACCAAACGCCCTTTCTGGCAGGAGTTTTTGTCACGACATAACTGAAGATCTCCCAGAAACCTCAAACTATGAAATATTTGCTTTGAGGAACAGATGACATCCAGAGCAATATTAGAGGAAAATCAGACCCTCCGTTGATTTTCTCTCGCCGTCCCAGGTGGAGAGCAGCAGGCATTGCCAATATTGATTTAGCAGGAAGGACCTCAGATGTACTTGAGAGTTTGCCTGGCAAAGATTTTTTTCCTCTGATTTTGTCATAATATGCACTCAAGTACAAGCAATCTGCCTTAGGTAGAGGTCTAGCAGCTTCCTTCCACTCCTACACTGGCAAAAGCAGACTTTTTTAAGTATCTGCTGGTAACTAGAGCTGATGTCTTGTAGGTGAAAACAGATGCTGTTCTGCAATACCCACGGCATCTGCCTCTGCCCACGCCATTGCATGAAGGCTAAACCCCATCACAAATGCCACTTAAGGTCTCCTTCTGCCCCAGGGCTGCTGGGTATGGAAGTTCATTGAAAGAGCACCTGCACCCCACTGCATGGTCACTGGTGGGTCCTTTGTGGTCATCGTGAGTCCCACCAAGATGTGGGAGACTGCAAGAAAATGCGTGGTGTTGTGTATATAGGTCTTGCTGTGAATAGGGGACCCTCACTCTGTGACTCAGCCCAGGGCTGCCACCATCAACAGGGCAGCATTGGTGAGGCTGAATCCAGCAAGGTGCCCCATAGCACGAGGAATGAGGACATTTCCTGCAGCCACCGCAGACCAGGAAGTTCTGGATGTGGGGGTGATGATGTCCCTCCTCTTGGTTCAGTCTGCATGGAGGTGTCAGCCACGTTGGAGGGAGGGTGCTGCTTCATGAAGGGAGTGCAGCCAGTGCCTCCTTGGGATGAAGGACCCTGTGATGTCTTCCCAGGTGGCCAGATGTCTCCAGCACCTTTGGAGCAGAGAAAGGCTGATCTCTGCCTGATGAGGAGGACCAGATTTGCAGCCAAACCCACATGGAAACCCAACCTTTGAGCTCTCAAGATCCTTATCCCAAACAACTTTGCAATATCTACTGCCCTGTCTTAGGAAACTCATGACCTCTGCTTGTGGGAGCTCCTTGATTTTCTCTTCCCTTCCCTTCCCCATGGGAACCGCCTTCTTCCCTGGGGTGAGTAGGCTGCTGCAGCTGGCCAGATGTGCAGGTGTGTGCTGTTTCTCTGCAGCTCATGCCTGCCCCTTGCGTATCCCAGGGTTTTCTTGGCGTGGCGCTGCATTGCAAATCTGCATTAGGAGCATGGCATTAGCGCTGCAGCTCTGTGGGAAGTGCGAGTGCTCCAATTCCCCCAGCGATTAGTGGGTGACAGTTCTGATAAATCAACTGTTTTATCATAAACATGTGCACTCAGCATTAACTCTGCGTGTGCCCAGCTCTGGGTGAAGAGATTATTATTCACCAGGAAAGACACAGCCTGCAACAGGGACATCCTCAGCAAATCCCTCTGAGGAGCTGCCACGTCCCTGCCTTGGCTCATGCGTGTGCACACACACGTGTGCCCGGCCATATGATGACACCAACACGTACATATAGCATGTGCCCACACACACCCATGTACACAGAAGACGGACACACATCCGTGTGGGCTTTGTGTATGGCCAGGCACCCCATACACGCAGTGGTGCCCGGGCAATGGACTAATCCCAGCTCCTCCCTGATGCATTTCCAATTGCGTGGTCCTTAGAGCTGCTGTATTGCTCGCCAGCCCCCCGAGCAGCCGACTGAGAGGGCAGCAAGTGCTCAGCAGCCACAACACAGATCCATGTGTGCGTGTGTGCTTGGTGCCTTCTTCACGCCGCCACCCCTTGGGAGTGGTGGGCACGATTTTCCTCTGCAAGGCGGGGTGGCCAGTGTGCATTGCCCTTCTTGGTTTCCAACCTATCTATCTGCCTGCACCCAGCTTGTAGGACTGACCATCAACCAGCAGTTTTCAGAGTCACAGCTGCATGCAGGGCCTGGCAAAATGGGAAAACCCAATCCCTTGCAGCTGGGAGCAAAGCTAAGGACAGGGAGCAAGCACTGGCCTTTATTTGCTCTGCTTCTCCGTGTCAAGACATGATGATTTGGGATGTGTGCTCATGCAGAGCAAGAGGGAGCCCGGTGAGCCAATGCTGAAGTGAGCTTTGGCGGTCTCAAAGCTGTGCCCACCCTGAGCTGCCATCGCTGACGGGGACACTTCCATGCATCACCGCTGGGGCTGCAGGACAGACCTTTGCTGCAGCTTGGGCAGTTTGGAATACTCAACCCAGACTTGGACCAGGAACAGAAAGATGGAGAAAGGGGCACCAAAGCCATTGGGGTGCAGCACAGCCTGCAGCCAAGAGGGCGCTTCAGGCAATGCATGCGGGGAGCCGTGATGCCCAGGTACAAGTTACCCAGGAGCCTCAAGGCTGAGGGCCACTGAGGGCATCTCCCCTGACCCCCCTGCACACAGCCTCCCATGTCTGGAGCAGGAGACCACTGCCACATCACGGAGGGAACCAAGGTGTCGGCCCAGGAGCCCATAAATCACATCTGTCTGTGCATTGTGGCAACTGCTCATTTGGTGTATGTATGTATTTGTGTATTCCTTCTGACATTTTTATTATTATGAGGTAGTTCCCCTGAAGGGGGATGAATAATGAAAATGCAGCCTTTGGATGTAAGAAAGTAGGGAGGCAGAGAGTAACTGCTCTGCCTAAAGACACCTCGCTGCCATGCATGTCGCCTTCCCCACGCACCACTGTCCCCAGTGCTGTCTCCTGACACCTGCCTGCCCAGAGCCAGCACCACATCCACCCTCCACTCCCTCCCCAAAACACCAACTCATCACATCTGCCCTTCCCTTCCCATCCCTCTAGTGAGCTCTAATATCTCTTCTCCCACCTCCAGACTCCTACCAGCACCTCTTCCAGAAAGATGCTCATGGGCATTCGGTCTCCTCTGCTGATCCTTCTGCTGGAGCACCTGATGTTGTGTTGAGGATGTGGAGTGGGGCAAGGACACTGCTTTGCAGGCTGCCAGTGGTGATGTTTGCCAAGTAGGTGGTTTTGAGGCCAAGGAGCGGAGGCGTGATGTGACATCCCACCAAGGTATCCTGTGTGGATCGCTGGGAAGCCTTGGAAAGCTGCAAGCACGTGAGAGCGGCATGGTTGTGCTCACACTCAGGGCTAGGGTGGGCTCTGTTGGGGACAGAGGCTGGGGTGTAGTGTGAGTAGGGGGCGTAATGACCCCACATTGGCTGCTGTCAGGGGAATGTCACCTGGGCACTGTGGATGGGAGCAGTGATGTCACAGGCTGGATTTGGAGACCAGAAAAAAATCAACAGTATCAGTTTCCGTGGCAACCCTGCCACAGAGCTGGAAGCGAGCACCATGGCCTCCAACACTTGCAGACGTGTGGGAACGCACTGCCTGGGTGAAGGTTTCCAGACAAAATGATGTCCCCATCATCACGTGGCACTGAACAAGAGGCTGGAGACCTGTAGGCTGGAGCTGGCTGGAGGGAAACCCCACAGGAGCTGAAGCCACCCATGCCATCCTATCTGCCAAACCTGCAGACCACATAGACCAGGATGCTGCTCTTTACCGGGAATCCCCTTTCCCCACCGTGCATCCCAGGGGAAAATGACTTTCAGGGGAATTCTAAGCCTGGGGACCTTCCCAGGGTAGCTGGGGTGGATGGAGGGGTGTGCTGCGAAATCCTGTGGCCACAGAGATCAATAGCACAACATAAAGCCATTTATATCACTATAAAGGGAGCATACAGACTAGAATTAGTTACACTAAAATGTCTGTCGCGGAGTATTAATTGGGTTACTAAATATGTCACTGTGAAAGTATTTTATAGGCAGCATAAATTTCTGTATTAATAAGGAACATTTCTGGTCTTCTCTGCGGCTGCCCATCATGACGTAAGCTGTGCCGGCACAGGGCTCCCCTTGCCCAGTGTGCACAGGGCACCTGGCAGGCAATGTCGCCGCGTTAATTTGGTGCCACATCCCCAGCAAGCCCTGTACCAGGACACTTGCAGGAAGAGCCCCAAGGTAAACACTCTCCATCCTCCCATGGGCAGCAGAGGCACAGCTGAGCCTCGAGGCCAGGAATGGTGGTAGGTCAGGACCTGGCCCCCTCCATGGTGGGAATGGAGGAAAAAGTCTCAGGGTGCTATAAAAGGGGGTTGAGCAAGCGAGGTCCCCTTAACAGGGGAAAGCGAGGATGCACAAGGGACCTGGAGGGGCTTTGGGGTTTCCCCATGGGACTCTGCCGCCACGTGGTGGGGGGCAGAGCCCGGGAGTCTACGCACTGCCTGCACGTGCGGGGTACACCAACGGGAATGGGAAAGGGTTGTGGTCCCTGAGCAGCTTGTTTGGGCTCTGGGCTGCTGGGCTGGGACCTTCAGGGGCAGTGGCTGGAGGTTAAAGTACCACCGAAGACCCAGCCACCCATTTAGATGCAGGTACACAAGCACGGAGTGTAGTTCTGGACAGTTTTTCCGTAGCTCTCGTTTTGCTCTGTTTGTCCCATTTCAGCGCTGCTCCCCCTTTCCTTGTACGTCTGCTGCTATCAAACGCTTCTTTAAACAGAGAAATTCAGCTTTCCGGTTGCCGCAGATTATTTTTGGTTCTTGCAGTGAAAAAGTTAAAAAAAAAAAAAAAAAAAAAAAAAAAGATGTAAGCCTTCCCAGAAATGTGAGCTCCTGCCTCTGTGCTGCCCAAGGGGCTCCCGACGGCGCTCGCACCGGCAGTTGGAGAGTTGGATCTCATCTGTAAGTCACCCTGCCCGTGGCTGTTGTGGGGTGGTCACAGAAGGGAAGCAATCCTGGTTTTACATGAAATATTTAACTGTATCTAAGTTACAGCTGGCATACATCCACTGCAAACAAACATCCGTGGAAGATCTGAACTGTCAGTAAATGCCTATGAAATGCCTATGAAAAGAAGGGAGAAAAAAACAGCTTTCAACATTAAAAATATCACTGCAACTTGCTCCTTTTAGCTTAAAGAGTCTCTAAGGGCAAGTCTTTGACCCTGCAGCCCTGTTGCTCAGAGCCATTTTGGACAAGCACATACTGAAAGGGCAGTTATTGAATTGGTGATGCTTGATTTTGATTTTTTTTTTTTTTTTTTTTTTGGTGAGACAAACGAAGACAGAAGCAAATAGACACAAGGAAAGAAAAGGGCAGAGAGAAAAAGGTAAAAATATCATTTCCCGTATATTTTGGCTTAGTTGCTGAAAAATGTCAAGCCTACAACCTGCTCTTGTTTCAGATTTGAGAGGAGAGCTTTGGCAGAGGGCTGGCAGCAGCCACTGAGTTTACCATGGGATCCAAGCCAGACGCTTCTTATGGAGGCAAATGAGATGACAGGAGGAAGCACAGGACATAATCTGGGGATGAAGAGGTGCGCACAACATGGGGCTGGCAGTGGGGACTCCACAATGCTTACCTTGTGCCAGGTGGGTCACCCCAGTAAAGGAAGGGATGTCACTGGGACACCGGTCTCTACCCAGAGGCTGGACTGTTCCCCATTCAGAAGTCTCTGCTCCCAAGCCATGTGTATGTCTACACAGAGGATTCCTCCTTCTTTTTCTTCTATGCTAGTGACTCACATAGAGCTTGAGAAGGAAAAAAAAAATGTATTCCTAAACATTGTTATTTTGGGTTCATGAAAAACAGATTGTTCACTAGGTAACAAGAGAACAACTTGCCAGACACATGTAGAGGTCACGACGACTGTGATTCATCTTACTAATCTAGCAGGTATCTAGAGCCATTTTAAATGTCTTTATGCTTGGCAGTGATTCACATCAACTGCTCCCAAGCACCTTTCCAAAAATGCAAGGATTCTTCGCTCCTCTGTGATTGTGAGAGTTGTTCACACAAGGTAAGGAGAAAGCAGTCAAGCACTTGCCAGGTAGTCTCACCTGAAGACAAGAGGATTCAGACAAATCTGCATTTAATGTCCGCAGCACTCAGACAGCAAAACATGAAGACATTGCCTCCCTGTACGTGTGCATGCCGCAGAGCTCCACGATGGATCTCCTATTTGCGTCTGAGTGACTACCGTCCAACGTCAACATCTCTGCAGCCTTCATGCATAGTTGGACCAGAACCATCTCCAGGAGGCTTCTCTGGAATGAGACCCCAGGAGAGTAGCAAAGCTTCTTGGTGTGCGCTGACCTCATACATACAGACCTTCATTTCTGAGGTGGTGGAGGGTGTTGGGAGAAAGCCAGAGAGATGCTCAGGGAGTTTGTGGGAACCTGAGGCTGGATGAGCATAGGATAAAATGAGATCCTCTAGAGAGGGACTGGTGTGCTGTTTAAATCTGGGAGCTTCCAATTCAGGCTACAGCCAGTGGGAGAGGGTAGATGGGTCATGGGTGGGACATCAGTGAGTGCACGGGATACAGAGCAGGGAGAGAATGAAAGGGGGCAGGTGAGATTAAGTAGACTTCTTGGACAGGTGGAGAAAAGACCATCATATTACCTTCCACATCACATGTGGTGCTGGGAGGAGTGGAGCAACAGGAGAAGGATGTCCAGATACCACCAGCTTCCTTGGCATCACTGACATGTCCCACGTTGCAGATTATTGCCTCAGCATAGAAGCAGTGAAATGCCTGTGGGACCATCTTCAGGACCATACACTCCCATCACTTACCTTGGTGGGCACGTGAGGTTGAAGGGTGCAGGGTAATTTCATCATTCGCTTCTTCACAGAGGTAGAAGGTGCCTGGCCTCCTCCCATCCTCCTCTCTCCAGCAGATGATAAAGAGATCCTTCCAAGAGAAGGTCCACTGGCAGATCAGATGCTGAAAAATAGAGGTTGGATGGTGTCTTGGTAGACAGGGTGTTTTGCAGCTGAGGGGTGTATGCAAGAGCAGGGGTAGGGAGATGGTTGGCAGGATTAAGTGTACTGCTCTGTGCCTGCCCAGGGAGCTTGTTTCAACAGAAAGGCATAGAGGTGTCCTGGTAGAGTCTTGGAAAGATGCACCGTGGCAGCCAAGCCTCTGCCACCTCGTTAGGCTGAGATTTAGTCACCTCTATTGTCAAGACACCGTTTAGGACAGATCAGACCTAAATGGGAACATCTGATTTTAGTCAAAGAAATCGCACCCTCTCTGCTATTTTATTATTAAGGAAGCCAACACAGGTTAAATCCACAGAAAAAATGAACCAGTCCTTTCAAACTGTCTTTATCTGGAGAAGCATGGGTCCCCATTTCCATTTGTATTCCAGGGGAGAGATCTTCAGCGTGAGCTTTAATGTCAACACACTGAATTAAAGGGTTTTTCATTAGTTACGAGGAAGGTGAAAATCATCTTCTGCTGAAATGTGATTTGCAGCAGTAAGCTGCAGGGAGATGATTGTGCTGTCTTACTCAACAGGTTTCTGCTCTTCCTCCACGAGCATAAACAGGCAGGTCCTGACACAGGAGCTGGAGAGCTTGCTTGAGCAGATGTAGCAGGTAGGATGGCTTTCAGGTCTCCATCATCACCAATTTCTGTGCTCCCTCCAAAAAAATGGAGCATGAGAGTGCTCCATATTCTCAGGTTCAGAGTTGGGCGATGTCTTGAGCCTGGGGACCAGATGTTTCAATGTGACTTTGGAGTCAGGAAGCAGCTGGATAGCATCCCAGGGAAGGACCCAGGCGCTGGCTGGGTCCAGGATACATTGCTTATCATGTATCCCACACCATGCACATGGGGCATCAAAGGATTGAGGAGTTGCACAACCAGAACAAGTAGCTTTTTGGTTGGGTTTTTTTGGTGTTTTTTTTGGGGGGGGTTATTTGTTGGGTTTTTTTGTTGTTGTTGTTTGTTTGTGTTTTTTTTGTGGACAGGTCTTTGAACAGCTCAGCCAGCCAAAGTGGATTTAGGCAGTCAGGGTCAGCCAAGATGGAGCTGAGGTTCAAGGACCAGCGTGTAGGTGATGGTTTCTTCGCCCGCTGCAGCAGAGGTAGGGGTCTTTGCAGCACTGGAACTGGGAGGAACCGCAGCATGGGCTGAGGATGTGGGGATGTGTGCATACATTCATTCAGCAAGCAAAAACATGTATATGCAGCTGCATGCACTCTATTTACACCATTTTACTGGGGTGTTTTTATTTTTTATTACACTATAAAACAAGAATAAGTGATCAGAAACAAAAGAATTTAGTTATCAGCTGCCAAAACCAAGACAGAGAGAGAAGCATTGCAATAAATTGCACAGTCCATAAAAAATTCCAGTGTATTAACAAAAGTGCTGCAGAGCAGACAACAGGTAATGATAAAGCTGAACGTAATTACTAAAGAAAAAATTATTTTAAAATACTGGGATATTCTCAGTTGAGAAACATTGCTGATCTACAGTTTAGTTGGCTGGATGAAATAATATCCGCATTAAAGTGAGGAAAAGCAGAAGCAAGCCTGGATCTGGCAACAAATCCTACCCAGGTCACGTTTAGGAAGAGGGAGTACCAAGGCCTTTCTTTTCCATCAGATCGCTCGGCATTTTTACCATACCCTCTGAATACGCGGCTGACACCTCGTCCAGCCCAATTAAAGTGACACACTAAATCTCTGCAAATAGGCTGCCTGCTGCAGCCCTTCCCCGCAATCCCAGTGTACCAAGTAATAAGTCCCTTCTTTTTTTTTTTTCCTAACACAGGCTATGAACCTGCATCTATACGCCGGAGACACAAATTCTCAAAGCCTAAATGCAAAACTCTATGGGCTGCTCGGCTTAGCGCTTTGTTAACAAAACCCCGACGAAAACTCTCTCAGATTGTCCCTTTTATCAATTTTCCCAGCCGATACAAGATGTTGAGGCTGACATCGAAACAATGTGCTAGTTAGAGGATTCAGAGCGCATTGACCAAGTCATTTTAGTTAATCAATTACCCATTCCATGGTCCTAATAGCTCTTTAGTTCTCATTTCGCTTAGCGAAACTGCGAACTCAAGTGCTCAACTATACAATTTATTAATGAAAATTCGCTTTATAGTAATTTTAGAAATTATGGAATGGAAAATAAAGATGATTAACAGTGCCTGCAAAGATTCAACAAATGTGTATCAGGTTTTAGAACTTAGTTGTGAATCAGTAAATCTAATCGATGAATAAATGTTATACCAGAATTAATATTAACGTAGTGGTAACTTATTCTTATTATTGCATAACCTATTTTGAAGGGGTAATTTTTATATCAGCATGAGCTGTTGGTCTTTAATCTTTCATTAATTTTAATTCATAGCCTTTTATTAATTTGCCAATCAAGCTTTATATTTGAATTAAAAGCTCTGGGACTTGGACGTGTCAAGTCAACCAAACGATTTCAAAATCAGGATTTAGGAATTTAGACAGTTACTCAATTACTGCAAACACTAAGTTCATTCACTACTGCCTTCTCCTCATGATGATACGGTCACACCCTGCTCCTCATCAGTTCTGCTCCTTCTGCAGCCTTCAATTTTTCTATAAATAGGTGCACCAGAAAAAAAAAAAAAAAGGTCTGCTCCAGAAGAGAATATGGACTGTGCAATAAAGGACTGGTTTGCATGGCATGTGTTCTGCAAGTCACATCAAATTTGTAGTGCGGCTCTAATGGCTGCAGTTCTGAATTAGCAAGGTATCTCTTTGCTGGTTTATCTTTCAGATGCACAAAGGGACGGGCAGATCCTCTCACGAGGCAGCTGCCAAGCATCGCTGGACTGTCTCACCTTTGCTTTTTCCTCCACTCTCATCCCTCACTAGCACTTGTGCACCTTCCCAGCCATCCAGCATCCCCCACGGCAGGACACGCACCCACGTGGCTCATGGGTGCCAGACGCTGCGGCACTGCTCCCTTCCTGCACCCAGGACCTCTTCTCTGCACGCCAACCCAGGCACAGCCGTATTTGTCATATTTATAAGTACAAGACAGTGTTAAGGCTTTGTGTGGGACAAGGAAGAGGAAGATAGAGTTATCACACCAGGAAGGAATGCATATGGGCACAGCCGGGTCACTCCTATCTGCATTCGGGGGTTTCAAGCCCATGCATCTTTGTAATGTGCTACTTGTAATGCTACTATCTAGTGACCTTAATGCCCAGCTACTGCCTTGTGGATATGAATATCATGAATATCAAAGTTGCTGCAGTGTTTACATTGAGTTAGAAAATTGATCCCATCCCACCCACAGGCACTAGCTTGTTTTCCAAGGTACGTATCCTTGTTATTAGTAATTTATAGGCAGCATTTGATATTGCAGACAGGGTGGGGCAAGGAGCAGCGGCAGGAACTGCTGTCAGTATGGTAAGATGCATACGTAACCGGGGGGCCTTAGGATGCCATTACCTGGTCAACTCATACTACGTAGGACCAAAATGATACCTTTCCTCTTGCGTGCAACCTTATCTTTCTTGCGCTGCAATTCTGTAGAGTCAAAACAACCAAAGGAAAAAAAAAAAGGCAAAAAAGCTCAAGCTGCAAACAAGCATCACCAAAGAAACATTTCATTTTCTGATGAAGGCCAGCTGTGAAACGGTTCCCTTAGATCTGGGCAAACTGCTGCCTCAAATGCCTTTGTCACTCGTAGGTGAGAGAGCAAGTGGCTTCTTCGAAACAGGAGACATCTTGAGCAGGAGTGAGGGCCACTGACACAGCATAGTTGGAGGCACAAGAGTCCAACAGTGAGTAAATCTTGTTGAGACTCTGCTCATCCTAGCAGTGCTGCTGGTTGCCATGTAGCTCAGGTACAACCTGTGCAGTTCAACCTCATGTCATCCGACAAATGAAACATTTAACCAAAACCAAAGCCACTCAGCACACACCCAAGTGCTGCAATGATTCCATAAGAGGCAGGGAGCCCAGGAGAGGGTCAAGGACTTGGGGTGGAGAGGGGTAGGCACTGAGATGGGGCTGAAAGAGATTGAGCAGCCTCAAATTTCCCTCTGTAAATGATGAGTTCAGCATTGGATGCTGAGAAGCCCATGTCTGCTGAGCACCAGCTTGGACCTGAGTTCAGCTGGGCTTTGTCCTCCATCTAAACCCCATCCATCCCTTATCTCCTAAGGTGGGAACTTCCAGGAAAAAAAAGGAACAGGAAATATTCCTCTGGAGTCACAATGACATTTTAGCATCTCTACATGCCTGTGATGAGCTTCTGGCCTGAGTCAAGACAAATTGAAGCTTCAAAACTCCACTTCTTTTGCAAAACCCAGTTGGATGGGTGAGAGGAGCTGGTGGCTCCCAGCCCCATGAGGTGGAGACACAGACATGACCAGTTTGCAGGTGCCTCTGCTCTGCATATGTGGAGCTAGTGCCGTGGCACTATCCCACTTTCATCTTTGGGGTGTAAGTGTTGCAGTTCTGGCAGCAGCCTGAGGGCAAATTGTTCTGGAAAGTTTGAGCAAAGCAGGTTCAACTGCTTCAAAGTAGGAAGTGGATGACAAAAATACATAATTGCCTTCTTAAGAAAATAAAAAGCAACTTTTTTTTGGCAGATTGGCAAGTATACACTTCCTACGCACTTTCCCTTCTACCCAAAACATGATTCCAGCCTTATTTTTATTTCAGGAACTGTGAATTATGAAAGGGCTCTCCCCTCCCTCTTCCTCTGCCTTTTTCTCTCTCCCTCTAGCTCTTTCTCTCCCTCCCCATTCCTAACCGGTATTATGTTAGTTTATAACCTTCACATGCAAACCTTGTTCTAATTTACTTTTTACACACGTTGCAGGGCCCGCAGGACAAGGATTGGTTTGCTGCTGCCGTGGCTTTATGAATAAATCCTTTTACAAAACAAAACTCCCCTGCAGTGCCACAGCTGGGTGATATGTTTTACTAAATCCCAGCCCCTCCTTGTCCTGTACTTTTCCAGGTGCGAGATGCTCATGCGTTCCTGGAGCCATGGCCGAGCTGCCACATCCCTTTGGCTGCCCCCAAGCCTGTGGGATGCCCCATCGTCTGGTTGTCTGCACACCCCGGGGTGCCTGCTGCTGCTGGTACCCACTAGCTGCTGGTAGACTGGGGAACTCCGTGGCTCCTCAGTGGGTCAGGCTGCTCACCCTTGCATGGGTGATTACCAATCCCCTTCCTTCCGAGAGGGGATATGCTAGCCATGAAGCTGTGCTTTCTGTCAGCTGCCACGTGGCCTTTGTAGACATCCGGAGTTTCTCCTGTTAAGCCTGCTCAGAGGAAGATGTAGCTGTTGGCTGGAGCTGCTGCCTTTACACAAATGCCAACCTGTGCTGACAAACCCGGTCCACACCGGAAGGCTTTTCTGCCTCTTGCTTGCCGATCCCCGTGGGTTTGGTTACAGATGTGTGCAGGCACCAGCAGCAGAATCACTGCTCTCTCCTTGACCGGTCTTGATCCTCACAGACCGACCACGGCATAGGGCAGGCCAAGGAGCTCTCAAGCCATGGGGAGAAGCCCCCTCTCCCCAGGGCAAACCTCAACCCACAAGGCAGGGGAGGGAGGCAGGATGGTTTTGTGGGGGTTTGCAGAGCATCCATCCCTTGGAGGAAGAGCTGTGGGAGAGAGAGGCAAAGCCATGTGTGGAGCGATATACAAGTAAGGGCTGATCCTGATCAACTTCACTCTGTGGCTGCATCTGCTGCAGTTTATGGCAATGCACTGGCAAGGTTGAGAGGCAGCATAAAGGACCTGGATGGTGGAGATATGGATGGTGGATCAGGGAAAGTGAGAAGAAAATGGCTGGGCAGTCTCCATCATGCAAAAGGCACTTGACCCCACAACCCTCCTCCCATTAAGTGCCCCACACGACTGTGATGCTGTGAAGCTCCAGCTAAACAGGTTCAAAGGTGAGTTGAGAGCCTCAGGCAGAGCATGGGAGGTGATAAGAACTTCCCGCAACTCTCCTTTAGGATCCCGGCACTGGGCAGGAGACACTGCCTAAACATGGAGCATGGGGGTTAGTAAAGCACCTGAGCACGACGGGTGAAATGCCATGGGAACAGCTGCCATGCATCCCCACCTCCAGGCATGCTGAGGAGTGCTTGTGTCCTGCATATCACCTATGGACTTTTTGCAAGGTTAAAACTAGCATCTTTCCTGCTATGCCCAAGGAGAGATCAAACTGCCCCAAACCAAATCCTTCCAGGACAAGCAATGCAAGCAGGAGAAGAGCCATTCATTTAACATTCCCTTGCAGGATGGAGACAGGCAGGGGACTAATTTTTAATCTCCCTTCCTCTGTCCCATCACTAATCTGCAGTGGAGGCTCTCTCGCTTGGCTCTCATCCCCTTTGGCCACCCTCAGGCACCTCACATTGCTGAGACGCAAGGATCCTTGCTGCAAAAAGCAACCGACAGCATCTGCTGAGAGTGTCAGCTCACGCCAGGTAGTTTGCTGGCTCTTGTCTCACCTCGCCGGCTGCCCATCGGGAGCCCCACAGATGCTCACTGGGCAGCAACTGCCATCAGAGGGCATGGTCCCAGGCTGCGGGGGGCTCGGGGCAGGCACCCCAGCTCTGCCGAAAGCTGTGACAGCTGCTGCAGGTCCCAGATGACAGGAGAGCTGATGGTACTTGTAATAGGTGACCGGCAGACAGTAAGATGGGATGCAGCTCTGAAGGAGCCTATGGAGAAGCAGCACGAATGCGACCAGCCCTATCACCCCCCCGGGGGTTCTCCTCCTGCCTGAGCCGGGCAGTGATGTCCAGCACACTGGTGCAGAGCACACAGTTCCGAGCGCTGCGCTGAGCTCCTGTCTGCACCCCTCGCTCTGGAGCCATTCCCACCTCTGCACAACCAGCACAGTATCTGCCTCTGTAGCAGCTCAACCCTGGTTCCAGCCCCTGAAGGCATCTGTGGTCTTGGCAGAAAGAAAAGTCACTGGAGACTATGCATGGTGCCTGCGACTGCCCAGGTGGTGAGAGGGTCCCAAGCCTGGGCTTTAGCAGAGGAGGTTGGTGCTGGCATCTAGCACGGACAATTTCGGAGAGCAGGAACCCACCCTTCCAGGGGTTGTCCCCCACTGGTGGTCAGAGTCTTCCCAGGCTTCCCATCCCTGCACCAGAGCTCTGTGTGCATTTAAGATCGACAGGGGTCCAGGGAGGAGGGAGGCTGTGCTCCCTGCTTAGTCCCCTCCAGAGGCAGGTCCCTGCTAATTTCTCTGCCTCCAGTGGGATGAGGCAGAAACACCTCCCCGTGCAGGACTGGGCTGCTGCTTGGAGAATAAATCCCCTTCCTAAAAGCTGAGCCCCGCCACGTGCATCCAACCCACCCCCTCCAAGCTCTCAGCACAGAGCAAGCTTCCCAGGCCCACAACCCATCCATCTCCTGGCACGCTCATCTCCGCAGTGCCTCTGGCAGAGCGGTAAGCTCCTGAATATTTTATGTGGTTATTAGTCGACAACATAATCTATCTGAGGGGAAGTCAGAACTGCTGACCGAGGCGTACGGCGCAGCGGCTGGGAATGCTGACTCCCGCAGCACCCTGCCCCGTCCTCGCAGCATCACCCGGTGTGGCGGAGGTGCGACCCGCTGCTGCGGGCTGGTGGCTTGCCCTCGCACGTGCCGCACGCCCACGGCCAAGTGTGGGCACAAGCTGCACTTAGAGGCAGCCAGATTGAATGCCTCCTTGTTTGAAGGGCTCGTGTACACATCCCTTCCCCCTCTAATTTGTCACATATGGCGCAGGCATGGTGTGTCCATGTGTCTTGGCACAGGGGCATATGCTCTGTACACAGCGGTATCACGATTAGTGACACATTAGCCACAAATATGCCAGTGATGCACGCAAGTACAATGTCTGTACCGGTACGTACAAACACGAATGTGAGCATGCAGAAACTATGCACCCAGGCCTCTCCTTCATGTGCAACCCGTCCAAGTTCTGCCAGCTCGCAGCCATCTGCGCCCTGGCTGCAGGCAAGCACTCACATGCACGGCAGAGGATTGCTGGCCTGCATGTTACCAGGGTGTAAAATTCAATACTCATTGCACCTGAAGAAATGTCTTCAGGTGCAAAAGGTTGTGGAGCTCAGGAATGTATAAGGGCAGTGCTGTGCCTAGGAAAGGAGAGTCTGGGCTGGCAGGATGGCATGGAGGCTGCACATCCTTGTGCTGTAGAGTTGCACAGACCCAGGGAGAAGCAACAACGCGTGGGGAAGAGTCAGCAGAGAGAAAGGTGAGCCATCTCTCCGGTGCACCTGCTGTCCAAGGGAGGTGGTCTCCAGCACAAACAGGTGGCAGTTGAGGAAGCTGTAAGACCCCAATGAAAGTCTGGCCATGAATATGACACGGGGGAGGCTGAGAGAAAAGTACCTGAGGAACTCTGCCCTTTTCAAATCTTGGTCCTCAGTGGGTGACTTGAAATGGACTCTCAGCTTATGGTATAAGCCAGCCTGCTGCTGAACTTCTTGTTCCCACTCCCTCCCCTGTGCTAGCACTGGTTTGTTCATGCAGGGAGTTGGCTGGTCTTCCAGCCAGATCAGCTTCCCAGCCTGGCTTCCTGCATGGCCACTGGTTCCTTCCAGTACCTGAAGGGGGCCTACAGGAAAGCTGGAGAGGGACCTTTACAAGGGCATGTAGTGATAGGATGAGGGGGAATGGGCTTAAACTGGAAAAGGGAAGATTTAGATTAGATATTAGGAAAAAAAATTCACTATGAGGGTGGTGAGGCACTGGCCCAGGTTGCCCAGAGAAGTTGTGGAAGGTCCATCCCCAGAGGTGTTCAAGGCCAGGCTGGATGGGACTTTGAGCAACCCGGTCTAGTGGGAGGTGTTCCTGCCAAGGCAGGGGGGTTGGAACTAGATGATCTTTAAGGTCACTTCCAACCTAAACCATTCTATGATTCTGTGGTTTGCCTGCTGCTGTCAGAGGGCCCTGCTGGGGATGGCAGATGGGTGGCAGCAGTACCTAGTAGCTCATCACAACCAGGAGCCAGGCTGAGGTGGGAGAGGTGGGGTGGATTAGCTGTTTGTGGGGGCTGCAGCAATCCCTCCTGGTGGGCTGCAAGCGCTTGCAGAGGCAGACAGAGCTGCTGGAGCAGGGCATAGCTCCCACCTGGCTGTTGGGAAGCAGAAGCACCTGGCAGTGCTGCCAACCCCGGGATGCTGCAGAGCATCCCAGCCGAGGCCCAGCCTGTGCTGCCGCCACTGCTGAGACGCCCGGCGCTGCTGAGGAAGACTGTGCCGAGTGGGTTCATCTTTATGTAAATCACATTCACTTCAGCTGGCTTCCAGGATAATCAGTATTAAAGGGAAACTATTTTCTAGTTCATTAGAGGAAAGCTGTGTCCCTGCGGCTGCTGCTGTCGGCACCTCCTTCTCCTTCCAGGAGAAATGATCTCCACGAGCGCCAAACACGGAGACATTCACACTCCAAATGTCAAGTGGGGGAAGGGGGAGAAGAAAGTTCTGTGGTTGCAAGGGCAGCCCTTCCTCCTCCTCCTCCTCCAACCTTCAGGAGGGCTTGAGTGAACTGTGGTCCTTCCCCTTGGGCTCCTCCCCACCAGCCCTCACCCCCCATAGGTCCTGGCGTCCTTCCTTCCATTCCTTGCTACAGTACCCCACTGGTCCTGATAAGCCCTTGTTCTCATATGATCCCTGGATTCCCTGCTGCTTGGTAGCGTTCCTGAGAGCACAGGTGTCCCCGTGCACAACCACATTGATGGCTGTGTCAGTGCCTCTGCCAGAGCCTCTCCCGCTCAGCAGGATGCTCTGAAGTCACCCCAGGGCTGGGACTATTCTCCTCCTTTTGTCCTAGACAAAAAGCAGGTCCTCCTTGTATGGATTATGCCTTCCCTGATCCTCTGTGGTGCAGTGATCTCTCCAGCAGTTTCTTTACTCCCTTGGGTTTTCCTTGGTCAGAACATCCCTGTGCTCATCTCATAGCTTCTTTCTTTCTGACTCTCTCCCCATTTCTTCTCTGTGGTTTAGTCCTGTCTCTGTTTTATCTGGGTAAAGATGCTGCTTTCCCATTCTGCCAGCCCAGCCATGTGATCATGGCTGGAGGTACCAGCACAGATTCAGCACGCAGTTGTGTTTTGAAGTTTGTAGAGGATGTCCCCTTGCTGACAGACCTCAGTGTTGAGATCTTCCCACTGCTCCAGAACAAGGCTCTGTGTTTGCCTGAAACCGTGAGCTGTCAAATTTATAGAGCTCAATATTAATCCAGCTCCCAAGAAACACCAAGATGATGCCAGAAGAGGTGATTCCAGCCTGACAGTCCAAGGAGTGAAGATTTTTACTTGCTAGGTCTCTGGGAAACTGTCTTCATCCCTGCCCAGACAGGCAGCCCCCCAGACTCTGGGTGCTGCTAGTGCTTGGGCTCTCTGCTAGGCTCTTTGCTATGGAAATAATTCTTGCTATGGGAATAATTCTCTCTGGCTCCCAGAAAGCCTCCCCTGTGCTGAAAAAGACATGGTATGAGAGGCCTTCTGCATTGCCCATCTCCTTTGGGATTTCGGAGAAAGCCGGGGTCTTTCCGCTTACCCATGGCAACTGGGAGTACTGGTGGAGTGGACTGCCAGTAAGCTGCAGACATTTTCACCCTGGTGGTGGAGATACAGGTTGATTTGGGGCTAAAAATGGATCATAGAGGCCACCCAGATCAAGTTCCAGCAGAGGATGGTAAAAGACCCTCACTCAAGTAAGCCTTCAGGTGAGCATCTTCTTGGCAAACAGCTCTTCCATCCACCGTGGAAAGAGGCCAAGACTACCCCCAAGATCACAGAATCACAGAATTATCAGAGTTGGAAGGGACCTCTAGAGATCATCTAGTCCAACTCTCCTGCTAAAGCAGGATTGCCTAGAGCACATTTCTCAGGACTGCATCCAGGCGGGTCTTGAAAATCTCCAGGGAAGGGGACTCCACAACCTCCCTGGGCAGCCTGTTCCAGTGCTCTGTCACCCTCACCGTAAAGAACTGTTTCCGTGTATTTGAACGGAACTTCCTGTGTTCTAACTTGTGCCCATTGCCCCTCGTCCTGTCACTTGGAACCAATGAAAAGAGCCTGGCTCCATCCTCCTTCAACCCACCCTTTAGATACTTGTATGCCATAATAAGGTCTCCCCTCAGCCTTCTCTTCTCCAGGCTAAAGAGTCCCAGCTCTCTCAGCCTTTCCTCATAAGGGAGGTGCTCCAAGCCCTTAATCATCTTAGTTGCCCTTCGCTGGACTCGCTCCAGCAGTTCCCTGTCCCTCTTGAACTGGGGAGCCCAAAACTGGACACAGTATTCCAGTTGTGGCCTCACCAGTGCCGAGTAGAGGGGGAGAATGACCTCCCTCGACCTACTGGCCACACTCTTCCCTATGCAGCCCAGGATTCCATTGGCCTTTTTGGCGACAAGGGCACATTGCTGGGCCATGGATAATTTACTGTCTACCACAACCCCCAGATCCTTCTCCTCCAAGCTACTTCCCAGCAGGTCAGCCCCTAACCTGTACTGGTGCCTAGCATTCTTCCTCCCCAGGTGCAGGACCTTGCACTTGGTTTTGTTGAACCTCATTAGGTTCTTCTCTGCCCAGCTCTCCAGCCTGTCCAGGTCACGCTGGATGGCAGCACAGCCCTCTGGGGTGTCAGCCACCCCACCCAGTTTGGTATCATCAGCAAACTTGCTGAGGATACACTCTGTCCCCTCATCCAGGTCATTAATGAATATATTAAACAAAATAGGACCAAGTATTGACCCCTGGGGGACACCACTGGTTACAGGCCTCCAACTAGACTCTGTGCCGCTGATCACAACCCTCTGAGTCCTGTCCCGCAGCCAACTCTCAATCCACCTCACTGTCACCTCATCTAGCCCATACTTCCTCAGCTTCCTAATGAGGATGTCATGGGAGACAGTGTCAAAAGCCTTGCTAAAGTCAAGGTAGATGACATCCACGACTTTCCCCTCATACAGCCAACCAGTTATAACATCATAGAAAGCTATCAGATTGGTCAAGCACGATTTACCCTTGGTAAATCCATGTTGACCACTTCCAATAACTTCCTGTTCCTCAACGTGTTTGGAGATGACATCCAGAATGAGTCGCTCCAATACCTTCCCAGGGACAGAGGTTAGACTAACCAGTCTGTAGTTCCCTGGGTCCTCCTTCTTGCCTTTTTTGAAGATTGGAGTGGTGTCGGCCTTCCTCCAGTCCTCAGGCACCTCTCCTGTTCTCCATGACCGTTCAAAGACGATGGAGAGTGGTCTAGCAATAACATCCGCCAGCTCTCTCAGCACTCGCGGATGCATGCCATCAGGGCCCATGGACTTGTGAATGTCCAGCTTGGCCAAGTGGTCTCTGACCCGGTCCTCCTCAACTGAGGGAAAATCTTCCACTCTCCAGACCTCCCCCTTTGCCTTCAGAATGTGGGATTCATGAGGGACAGCTTTAGCAGTGAAGACCGAAGAAAAGAAGGCATTCAGTAACTCTGCCTTCTCTGCGTCCTCCACCACTAGGGCACCTGTCTCATTCACCAGTGGGCCTACATTTTCCCTAGTCTTCCGTTTTCTATTGATATATTCAAAGAACCTTTTCTTATTGTCTTTAACTGCAGTGGCCAAGCTAAGTTCTGATTGAGCTTTGGCCCTTCTCATTTTCCCCCTAATGCATGGAGAATCCCAATGCAAGAGGATATCCAGCTCCCTCCAACTTTGAGTGACCCCAGAACTGGGATTGCCATGAAGAGGGACAACACGCATGGGAGATCCTGGCAGGGCAGGGAGACTGAGTTGGGATCCTCTCCCTCAAGGTTTAGCTAGGCTGGAGAGCTGAGGTTTCAGTCAGGAGAGGGCAGGCTGTGGTTTCACTGGGTGGCAGATGGGGACAGGGTTTGCATGCACAGGGCAGAACACAGGGAGATGGCAGTGCTGTACACCTCCAAGGTGAAGATGCTGAATTTCCTAAGGATGATAGGACCAGCTCTGGGTGCATCAGCCCAGGCACAGCCCCCAGCACTTTGGAAAATGGCTGGACTTTGCCCACTCTCCCTCCTGCCTGCAGAGCTTGGGAAGTGGCCATGGTGTGCTGGTTGGGCAGTCACAATGTACGCTTCTGTCTGTCCACCTGTATGCCCACATACTCCCAAAACATTTACTGGCACAGCTCTGTGCCAGACATCCTGCAGTGCGTCCTTCCCACCCCAGCTTGTGCCTCCTCTCCTTGTCAGCCCCTCGTTCTCGAGGAAGCCAGACCTGGGTGACTCAGACATCGCGCCAGCATACATCAGCACGCAAGCTTATCAACGGCAGACAGGGCAGTGACAGGAGGACACTAATGCGGAGTTATTGGTGGCCTCTATGAGGATGGCTTCAATGCATATCCATTAGGAGCAGCTCTCCTGACAGTGGCTTCTGCCCAATGCAGGGGAAGGGCAGAGACACGCTACAGGCACTGAGGGATTTGGTGTCCCTCTGGTGGGGTCCTGCTAAGAAAGGACAAGAAGGAGCCTGGGCTGGGGCATGGGGCAGAGGAGCAAGCTGGATGTGAGAGGTGTGCGCTCATCAGACGGTAATGACTGTATGTACCAGGCATGGCTTTTCCTACCTTGCTCTGCAAGAAGGGGTCCTGGACCTGTTGTCTCCAGGAAGGTGGAGCTCCAGCAGCATAATGGTAAAAATGAAACTGGAAAAAACTGGAATGAGTGTCCTGGTGGGAAAGAAGACAATTTTGTGGAAAGAAGTGCAAAAAAAAAAAAAAAAAACAACCCAAAAACCCCACCCTTGGTAGCTCCTTGGCAGCTCCTTCTTGGCAGCTCCAAGCACACACTGGCCAGTCCCTCACATGGAGCCGGAGAGCCAGTGTGAAATCTCCAGTCTTGCAAAGGGATGCCAAGTCTTGGCCTTTCAGAGCTGTTCTCTTCTCTGGCTCACAGCCGTGGCTGGGGGATTGCTCCGAGGAGAGGCCAAGACTGACAGATGATCCCCTAATCAGCTGTATAAGCAGAGCCCAAAGTCCCTGTTCCCACCTCCGCCAGCTAATTGCTTTTGTTACCAGCCCGACGGGGCAGAACCGGTTTTTGTGCTGTGGTGCCCTTTTTAAGCATTCACACTGTGTTTCCCAGATAGACTGTGCAGATGTTGACGAGCTCTGATGAGCTGTTTACCCATCCTCCCAGGCACCAGGCCTGATCTCTCCGCACGCAGCAGAAGGCAGCTTGGAGAACCCTCCCGTGCAAGGCAGCAAGTCTGTTTGAGTTTATACCCTTTGTTCATGCTCTCATGAAGGAAACCCTACTGTCAATCAAGAAGCAAGCTCTTTTTTTAGGCTGCTCCAACCTTAGACAAAGCCCAAAGGTGTTTTGGGACCTGTGATCTCGGGCAGGGGCGGTGTGCGTGTGGAAAGACAAGACAAACCCGCTGCAGACTGAGCCCACGGATGAAGGTGGTATGACACTGCTGATGCTGGCAGCGTGGCTATCACCTGCAGACTAGTTGTCTAGACAGTCTGTGAGTGAATGGGGAGACAAAATCATCTCTGGGGTGGGATTCTTCTGACTTACCCTAGACACTATTGCAGCAAGAGACAAAAGCGCCCTGGCCCACATGGGATGCTCAGCCATGCCTGGCTTGTGGGCGAGGCTTGCATCCAGGTTCCTCTCCAAAAAGGGACTGAGGTCTGCTCCAGGGAAGCACTCACAGCATTGCATCTCCTGTGCTCCCCACCTTCATCTGTCATCACCAGCAGCCAACAGTTGCTTTGGTGACATGCAGCGTGGTCCAGGTATGAGAAAGCTTCTTTGCAGTCTGCTGCAGCAGCACCTCCTGCCCTGCGTGATGGAGGAGCAGGAAGGGGCAGAGGTACAGAGTGAGTCCTGTAGCAACCTGTCCTGAAGGAACTTATTTTGCAAATACTGCCAGAATAAATCAAAACCTACCTCTGTATGGACCCCCAAACACATCCAGAAGAGGAACTGAAGCCTGAAGCCCCCTCAGCAGACAGAGCTAAAATGCCCTGGAAATGTGATAAACAGCTGGAGAAGATCGAAAACAGGTGTTGGCCAAAAGAAGCTAAAACGTAGCCTTCACACTGACAGTAGTGGGGCTTGATGTACTTGATGGTTTAACACTCCTTGGTTAACTTGGGAAGAGGAGAATAATTTTGAAGTCCTATTGAAGAAATCTGAGGAGGGCTACACTCGACATGAAAATGATGCATATGAGAGAGAGCTGCTTAACCGGAGAGTATGGAACAAGGTGAAACCATAGAGGAATTTGCAGCTCATCGAGGGCTGAAGAGCCCATTTTGCGACTATAGGTGCTGAAGCTTCAGTGAGAGACTGAAATCTGATTGCAATCTGGAACAAAAATCTTAGACAGCGATGACAGGAAGACCCTAAGTTAACCCTCTGCAAAACAATTAGAGCTTGCTAATCCAAGAAAACCATTCAGCCTGGTGTGAAGGTTATAGAGGACTGGCGTGGTTTTGACACGGTGGGCATCGCAGAGAATCCAAAGTGGCACAAGAGAAGCAGTAAGACAAAAACACATTCAGAGCTGGCGCTGGAGACCAGCAAAAACACCACGCAGCAACGCATAAACCGGGGCTGTACAGGGAATACAGACAAGGTCCAAGACCTCAGTACATCTCCTTGCTTGGCAAATGTTTTCTTGCACCATGAGATGGTGACTAGCCCTGTCAGCCCAGAGAGACGATGTGACAGAAGTACATGAGTTCACAGTAATTGTAGGAGCGCAGGACAGCGCTGCTGTGGACGATGAGACCATCCATCTCAAAGCGTGGGGGATAATATATATGTGTAAGTTGGATCCTGGTACTCAGACGAGGATGGTGCCAAGGTTAAGGTTATCTGTAAAGCAATAGGCAGCTCTCCAGCCCACCCAAACCTCTGGCTGGTGGCATGCAGCAGCACACATCTACTTTCCACATCTATGCCTGTCCTTCTGGATCAGCCAAGCCCATGCCCTCTGCTATGGGAGAGCCCTCTGCTCTGCCCTTGAGTGACGGCTGCCCAGCAATCTCCAGTACAGCTTAATTTGATAATAACCCTGAGCCAGTTTAAATACTTCAATCATGCCACCTCTTAATCATCTTCTCTCAGAACAAAATAATCCCACTTTGGTTAATCTCTTCTCCTGTGGAAATCCTGTCACTCCTTTATTGTCTAAATGACTTTACACCGCACTCTCTCCAACGCAAAAATATCTCCCTTCACATAAATTGACAAAAACAGGACATTACTCCCAGTGTGGTCTAAGTAGCTTTGTGGTGCTGTGTTTGTAACCCCGGTGAGCATCTTGTGAAGGGTCGACACCTCTACTGCATCCTCAAAAATGTGTGGACACAGGGCAATATTGTTATATCCAGCTGTCTGCATGCATGGCTTCGCTGATGCTCATCCCCGGACTGGTGCAAGGCCATCTCCTGGCTCACCTGCATCCTTGGTGTCTGAGCTGTATCGGCAGGCTGTGGCACGGGGGGAGGCAACTGGGATGTGGACGCTTGCAAATAATTTAGGAAGCTGTTTGGGTTTTGTCTGGAGATTCTGGGTATGCAGACATGTGGGGTTTGACCAGAGAGAATAGACTACTGAGGGCAGAAGACCAGCACTGTCTGCATAAGAGGACAGGACATCGCCAGTGTGAAGAGGGAGAGGACTTCAAAGGGTGCTGCAGGCTGCAGTAAAATCACGTGCTGCGTGGAAAGCTCCCCATAAGGGACCAGCAAGTCCTGGTTCTTCCCTCTCTGGCCCATGAAATGCTCTGTACAGCCAACACCATCACTTGGAGAGCTGCTGTCAGGAGAAATTGAGGCAGAAAATTTCAAACCAAGGCATGTGCAGAAGATTGTCACGATGCCCCGGCTGCAACTGTGACAGCCAGAAATGTAATTGCAAATAAATAATAATAATAAAAATAGGAGATTTTTACACATGCACTTTGTCACCAGGACAGAGCAGCAAATGCCTCCCCAAAAATTCACAAGACCTGACATAAGTGGTGTTTCAGCAAAATCTGGAAAAGGGTTTTGCCTGGAGAAGGGATACAAGTGAATCCACCTGTAGGAAATCTGTTACTGTTAAGCCTGTACCAACTTTGCAGAACTAAAATATCCCCCCAGATCTTTGGATTTTTTAGGAAACTTTGAAAGGTAGCAAGAATGGTGTTAGCTGTTTTACTCCCACACAAGCAATAAACAGAGAAAAGAGTTTTTCTCCCCAGCTCCTGGTTGTTTGTTGCATTATGTGTCACAATTTCTTATGCCTAAAATGAAACAAATGCAACGTGTCCGTATTTAATGCAATTTGCAGAGGCACTAAAGAAAAAGATGCTGATGTTTAGGTGCGAAACATTGTCTCCAGCAGCATGAGGTTGCGATTGAGAAGCACTCAGGCCCCAAGACCTGTGGTGCAGCTGATGACTCCTATCATAACACCCCGCGCAGGGTGGACAATTCTTTTCCCCAGCCACTGTCTTGTAGTTATCATTATCAGACAGGTTTTTGTTCTGCCGGTGCAATGAGGCCGAGCTTGAGCTCAAATAATGAATAGGTACCTTTTAGTCGAGTTCATTGATTTGGGAGAGACAGCATTTCATAGCCCTGATTGATCTCTTGAATAACCATAGGCACTGCAAGCTGGGCAGAGATGCTTTGATTCTGTGTCTGCTTTGAGATTTATTTTCCCGACACGCTGAAGTGTGACTGAATTGTGTACACTGTCTCAGATCACATCGCAGGTGCCTCAGCCGGCTTCATACAGACCCTCAAGAGTCACGAAGCAGAAACCATCCGTTTACCAAGTTAAATACGTGACCTCAGCAAGGTGGAGGTACAGCTGGGTTTTTCTGGTAGGGTGAGGGATGGGTCTCCCTGGGTACCATCGCCATGAGTGATGCGTTCCCGCTCTTCTAGCCAGGGGGTTCTCCAGCAAGTATGCATTCGAAATGAGTGGAGTTCAATTAAAATATCACATGAGTAATAGCCTGATACTAACGATGATGGGGCTGTCAGACCTGGGCAACTCAATATTAGCAAAGCCTGGAGGACTCCAGGAGGGAGCAGTGATGCAGGGTGAGGCGGGCAAGGGGCAGAGGCTGTCTGGCAGGCTGTCGGGAGGCAGGAGGAGGATTTCTCCTTTCTGCAGAGGGCTGGTGGCTCCTGGCTGGTGTCCTGCTGGGCCACCAGTGCTGTTGGCCACATTGGCTGAGTGTGCTTCCCCGACAGCTGAGCAGTGCCCAGTAAAGGGATTGATGTGAGGGCAGAATGTCCTCCGTCAGTGTTTTTGTCTATTTATTTCTCTGCTTTAAAATAAATATTTGATAACTTTTCTGGGATTAAGCCCTCTGATCGGGGCCCTGATGATTTATTTATACACGTGCTTATTCTGCTGCGGCATTCTGCGGCAGGAGATGGAGACGTCCTGATGGCCGCGAGGCACCAGCACAATCACGGATGTCTTATCTGGGGGAACCGGCATGACGGCTGGTGGGTCCCAGGTCATCCCTGCACCACTAAGTCACTTCTGCTCTTATGCCTGCATCTCTTGAGGAGACAAGAAAAGCTGGGAGAGGGGTGATGGGGCAATTGCTGCTCCTGCTCTGCTTGAGAAGACGCATCTTGCTTGAGCCCTTGGTCTCTGAATCTCCACTTTCGGTAGCAAGGAGTAAAAGGAAACCCAGAGAGACAAATTGTTTAAAAAAGAAGCAGAAGGTAGAGGGAGGAAAATGATGATAATTTGCTAAGGAGATAGGACATGTTGAAGACAGATACTTTAAGTGCAATGCGCTCACAGAGGGTGACCCGTGCTTTTGCCTCCTGCAATCCAGATGACCGACAGACACTGGTTTTGAAAAGCTGCCTTGTCAGGCTGGCTGGGATTCATTGCCGGGTATCTGACCGCGGGATGCCTTGAAAGGATGAGTCCTCATTCGGAGTTGATTTAGGTCGCTGCGCTACGCTGTGGAAATGAACACAGCTGTGGCCCTCTCTCCTGAGTCAAAGGAGACTCATCCGTATGCACAGGCCACTCGAGGACTCCTAGGCAAGATTATAAAGGCAGGTACCAGAGCCCTGACAAATGTTAAGGTTGTCGGGATCAGACGTGGAGAGAAGTTCTCTGATTGCAGCCAAGGCAGAGCCACACAAAAGGCTGTGCCAGCGGTGAAGATTAGGAAGGGCAAACAAATTTTCATGAAGTGCAGAATTACCTATTGGAAAGAGCTGTTTCGAGAAATGTCAGGTTCCCATACATGTAAGGATTGTAAATTAGGACTGTACTGCATCTGAAAAAAACCCCTGTGCTAGCTGACCTGTGAGACATGGGCTGGATGCAAAGTGCTTTGGTTAAGCCGTCTGGCCCATGCCCCGCAAGGCAGGCAGGTGGGAGGAAGACAGCGATCCCTCTGCCCTCGACATGCTCTGAACTGATGAAAAAACTACAGCGTGGTCCTTGTTAACTCCTCTTTGCATGGACACAGTAGCCATACCTCTGCATCAGACTCTGAGCTTCCCAGGCTCCCAGCCGGAGCTGCTGCCCCACTGCTGGAGAGCCAGGTCAGGGGTTTGATTTCCCTGCGCTGAGCCCGGCTGCTCGCACCCACATTTGGCAGCAGGATCCAGGGGCCTGTGGTGCTGCTAACACCGTGTTTTGGGTGCCAGCAGCCTCATGCCATGGTACCACAGCTGGCCAGGTGTAAAAAGATGGGGTTTGGAGGACCTGGCATTGCCGGCAGAGACCTGGCAGCACCCAGGGGCTCCTGCTGCCCACGGCAGGGAGACGACAGGGCTGCTTCTGCCCTCCCCAGGGGCACTGTCCACCCTTTTTCACCCAGCAGGAAGAGCCCCATGGGCAGCAGCATGGGGCCAAGCTGGTTTGTCTGGGCTGGTTCGGCCCCGGCGTTCCATCGTGGGGGTTGCCAGCTCATCGGTGCTCACGCTGGAGTGGCAGGCAGTGCCGGTTCTTCCACCCCTCGCCCTGCTCCCTTCCCTCCTGACTGATGTGAGAGCTCTCACTGGGGGCCTGTGTTCATTTATTCTTCTCATTTGCGATTCAGCCTCTGTTTGAGAGCATGGAGAAGCTTTACCGATGCTCTGAGACGAACAAGGCATTTTGTTCGGCCCTGGCAGGTAGGCGGTAGGGCCTTGGAGGGTACTTGCAAAAAGCAGCAGCCTGGGTGCAGTGGGGCTTTGTAGCAGCTCTGTTGGGCTTTTGGGCTCAAATGAAGCAATATTCACTCCCTCACATCAGCAGACAGGAGAGGGGCTCTACAAAGCCCAGGGATGGGCAGGAGTGCCTGCCCTCCTGTGGCCGCTGCCCCCCAAAATCTAGCTCAGCTCCTGCTCTGGACTGAAGGATGCTTCACCACCATATGGTGTCCAAGATAGCGTTTTTATCTGACGATTTTTGGGGGGCATGGGGCATGTTGGATGCAACTATCTCAACAGCAGAACACCAGCGTGCATTGAAAGAGAGCATCAGCACGGGCAAGTATTTTTCCCGAGATGGGGAGCAGTGAGTGGTCATGCAGGAGCATCTCTGCAGAGGTGGGTGCCACCTGGGCAAGCAGAAATGAGGGATCAGCCCTCCGGGATGGACAGACAGACAGCTCCTGGCCATCAGCAGCCCAGTCCTCAAGCACAGCAAGCAGGAGAGGAAAGGTAGATTGAGGGCAACTCTGATCACGTGCCCTCAAGGGAACTAATTCATCCTGAATTTCCCCCTTTTGTTCGATTTGTGAATACACCCTGATTTCTCTGGTGCGTGAATGTGTTTGCCTGATACTTTGGATGAACACATTTCAGCCTCCCCCCTCCGTGTTCGCTGCCTGCTCCCTTCCAGCACACGCTATTTGCTATTCATGCCCTCTCATCGGGCGCCTTTCACAGTGATTTCGAGAGGGGAAGGATGACTAATGCATGCCAAGCAGTAGGTAACACATTTGGAGCCCAGTTTCTGACCTGTAATCCTGGATGACAAAGCAGATGAAATACTCGGGATGGCAAACCTCTGCATGCAAACCTTGCATTTCTCCGGCTCCTGCAATTCTGAGTCAAAAAACCAAGGTGGTCTCACAAGCAGCAGCTAAGAAGACTGGGCTGCAGGTCCACTTTGGGGCTTTTTTTTTTTTTTTTTTTTGGTTTGGGATGGAATTTTTAGTGGCAGACAGTCTAACAATGGGTTAATGTCATGGCTGTAATGGAAAATACTGCTGTATGCTAGAGTATGTATGAGGGACACATCAGACTCTTTAGAGCTAATGATAAAAAAAAATAATACGAGTGAAATAGCCCTTGCCTCTGTGCCAGATTGCCTTTGTGTTGTACACAGCGGCTGCAGAAAGTGGCTACATAACGGCGTAATTGCCCTGTTGTAACTTTTAGCCTCTTATTACTTTAGTTGTGTGATCATGTGGGGTTTTGTCACGGCGATGTCTGAAAGGATATATAGGGAGGCTCTTTCTGCAGCTCTGGGCAGCAGCAAATTTCTATTGTCCTCAATTGGACACATACCCGTGAGCAAGAGATTTCATCCTACCCAAATGTACAACACTTACTTTTTGAATACGGAACAGGCTTCTGACCTTGTACAATAAAAGTGGCTTATGATTAATGTTAGTTAATGGCACATCCGCTAACAAATCTAGCATTATGTGTGGGTTATTTCATGTGTCTCGTGCCCTCACTGGAGAATAATACAAGTGCTGCAAGGTTCCTGTTATATGAACTCTCTAAAATCGAGCTTGAATTTAAGTTAGAAATGAAAGTAAGTAATGGTCATTTTCTTTGGCTGGTCTTCATTACCAAACATTTTTTCTTCGTCTGAAACCGAGGAATCTGTTTTTATTGGGCCACATCCATAAAGAGCTGCACTTTCAGAAAATGAGTGATGTTGATGTTGTTAAGGGGACTGAAGCCATGGGCTGGTGTAAGTAAAGACTTCTCATTCAGAATGTTCTGCTCAACAGGTACAGTTAAAGCAGTGGAGCCAGGAGAGCTCCCAAATGTTCATGTGCTGGGGGTGGGCTTGGAGAGGGTCTTGGGTAGGGGAGACAAATCATTGGAAATGGTGAGGTCTTGCATTCACCGCCTTCTACTGCCCTGCTCTGGGGAATGTCTATAAACCCAGTATCTTCTGAGGCTGCCTGGGAGGCTTTGGTCAGCCAGCTCTTGCTGCTTGAAGGGTAAAGTATCACCACAAGCGAAAAAAATCTCAAAAGAGCTGGCACGTCTGTTAAAACATTTGTGTCCTAATTTGAAACCACAGAATAAGTAATCAATTAATGATATTTCAATTGAATTTTATAATTGATTATTGCATGGTATGTCTGCAATTTGTGAGTGTTTGGGATACAACAACATATGTCCTTAATATTTTTAATTTAAATTATTACTGAAATGCACTCTTAGATCTGACTGTACTTCAGCATGTTTCTGTATCATATTTCTTTTTCCTCGGAGAAACAGTTATCATAATCATCAGCGCCATCATCATTTTTGCAATTGGAAACTCTTTTAGACAGGGAAGATAATTTTCCAGAGGAGTGGGTGCCCCGCAGGAATAAGCCAGGACAGTACATATCCGCTAC
Organism: Vanellus vanellus; assembly: GCF_965231255.1. NCBI lineage: Eukaryota > Metazoa > Chordata > Aves > Charadriiformes > Charadriidae > Vanellus > Vanellus vanellus. Next base: position 20,429,052 of record NC_138918.1, read on the forward strand.
TTCAGTGTACATAATGATAACTAGAATACATTCACAAAACATTTGGGAGACATTTCAATTTAGGTTAAAAAAAAAAAAAAAGAATTATTTGGCTATGTATTATTGTTATAATTTTTATTACAAATAGACAGAAAATTCAAAACATCTGGAATCTGAAGTATCTCTGCTGCAACATCATAGCAACAAAGCCCCACTAATGTTGTGAAGCTCAGCAGAAGTCCATATAGGAGATGAAGATTTTATTTTAAAATGAAACTGATTTCTCTCACATGCATTCTCTGATGCCCACATATTCACATGTTCCAGGACACGTGTATCCACGTAATCTATCTGCAGTACTTGCTGTGATACAAGAGCCATCAGAGATGTTGGCTGTGAAGCCCCCTTCCTTCCTTCTGGCTTCTTCTTAGGATGGGATATGTGCTGATTTTTGGTTGAGCCTTTGGTACCCTTCGTATGCTAACAGCGATGTTGATCTCTTGTGCTTACATTCTGTGCCACCTCTGTGGATCACTGGACATCACTGCTGATTTATTCCTTGCATTTTGCCTGCCTACCCAGGTATCTTACAGCTCCAGTCCTTGTCTTTATTTTCCTGCTCTTGCTTCTTCAATGGCTTGTTTAGATATTAGGAAGAAATTTTTCACTTTGAGGTTAGTAAGGCACTGGAACAGGCTGCCCAGAGAAGCTGTGGCTGCCCCATCCCTGGAGGTGTTCAAGGCCGGACTGGATGGGGCTTTGAGCAACCCGGTCTAGTGGAAGGTGTCCCTGCCTATGGCAGGGGGATTGGGACTTGATGATCTTCAAGGTCCCTTCCAACCTAAACCATTCTATGATTCTGCTTGGCCCTTGTTTTAATCTGGCTCTTGTCTCAGGCTGACCCTTTTTTTCCATTGAAGTGCATGGAGATGTCCTGTGGTCTTGCTGACCTGCTTATATGGGGGCCATTGCCTCTGCCATTCCTGTGTCCCTCTTCTGCCATTCCCTCTGGCCCTTCCACGCCCCAGTGCTCCCACTCAAGCACCACACGTGCCAGTCTCCACATCTCCTACTGAAATCGTTACATCTTGGTACATGCTGCTGGTGGGATGTCCATCAGTCCCGTGGGATTTCCCACGGCTTTATCACTAGGTGACAGGACAGACCAGGGAATGGACACAAGAGGCTGAGGAACCTGCGGTCTCAGATAACTCTGGTCATCCAAGTGATGCAGAACTCTTTTGTTTTTCCTGCTGCAATCCAGGAAATGGCTGCCGCGCTAAATCCTTCATTTCTGCAGGCAGGCACAGCTGGTTGGCTGGCTGACCTGCTGCGTACACAGGTTATTATTGTTACAATAAAAAGAAGTGGCATCTAAAGTCAGCTGTGAGGTCTTGGGGTAGACATGGTGATAATGGCTTCTGAATGCCAGGGAAGAGGCAGAGTGGTTATAAATTGAAGGAGATTACATTTAGGGAATAGGAAGGTTTGGAAGTGGGTCACCGAGATGCACAGACCGAGCATACTTTCTGGCATCCCTGTTGGGAATCCATCTAATGACGTATTCCTGTTAATTCTTTAGTTGTGCATCCTCACAGCCCGGCTCATCCTCAGGCGCTGCAGCCCAGATGGACCTGCCGCAGCTGCCTCTCACTCCCGGTTCCCCAGGACACCTGGAGCCAGAGAGTACACGTGTGTGGCGTGACAGGACCAAAGGCAGTACTGCTAAATTACCTTCCGCAAAGCTGCCATCTCCTCTGCGTTGGGTTGGACCAGCACCGGTGGCTTTGGAAAGGCGACGGAAAAAGTGATTTCATGCACTGGTTGCGTGTCCTAGATAGCGGCTTGCTGGGAGGAGAGCTGAGGAAAAAGAAAGCAGCTGGAAAAGTCTTGAAAACTGCTTGTTTTTCTTTTAATTTTTTGTCAGTGTTTAGGGCTGCAGTGCAAGGTTGCATGAGTTCGTGCTGGGACCACAGGCATGGCTGTAGTCATGCCCTCTCATTTAACTGGGGCTGAATCACAGTGCTGGGATAAACAAATTAACAACTGCTGCGTCTCCCTGTGAGGGGTATCTCCACCAGCAGTTGGCAAGCCCGTAGTGGTGCTGGCTGTGTTTTCAGGTTGCATTTCTGCACATAAGTCATGAACTTATGGGGGCTGAGGAGGAGATGCACTGTTAGTGCAGTAGGAGAGTTTTTAATCTACGGTTTATACCTACATCCAGATGTGAGCCAGTAACAGTGGGAGAAAGTCATTGTTTACACAAATTAAGTTGTGAACTAGTTTGTTAGGTGGGATACAAGCGGGTCATGGGTGTTTTAGGAATGCAAGACACAGTGCTGTAGTTCTTGCAACAAAGAATATCACCCGTATGGGGAGATTTGGGAGTGTTTCAGCAAAACCAGTGGTGCAGAAGGGGGCTTAGGAAGCCAGATAAGGAGGACACCAGTCCAATTTACAATTAATGTGGATGCATGTGACAGTTATATATTTTGAGGGGCTATTAGGTAGGATAGAAAAGCAATATAAAGTGTAGGGAGAGCATTACTGAATATTGTATCAAATTCTGGCGTCCACACTTTTATCATGGATTAAAAAAAATTAGAGAGAGCTCAGAAAAGAGCTGCAAGAATGAGAAAAGGTCTGAAAAACCTGCTCTGTGATGATAGGCTTAAGGACTTCAATCTATTTAGCTCATCAGAGAGCAAGTTGAGAGGTGACTTGATCATGGTCTCTAAGTACTTCCAGGGAGGAGATTTCTGATAGCAGAGGGTCCTTTAATCCAGCAGACAAAGACAAGACTCGGTGGTTGACAGGTGGAGCTGAAGTAAGAAAAATTCAAATTGGTATTAAGACACAAATGTTTCACAGGAAAGGTAATTAACTTCTGAAACTGCTCACCTAGGGATGTGCTGAATCCATCTTTAAATGATGATTGAAGAGATTTGCTCTTATCTAAACACAAGTTATAAGCTCAACAGCATTTGTCCAGTTGGAAGAGGAGGGAAATATCCTCCCCAGTGTCTAGATGCATTGCCCTGCTTGCTCAGACCTGGTCAGTTGCCTGGTCTCATGGTGAAGATGTGCCTTGAGCTTGGGGCACACGTCCTTCCTCTCCTGGGGGGCACTGCATTAGTGGGTGTGAGGATGGGGACTTCCTTCCCTGGGGACATTCAGGGGGCGCTCGTTGGTTTCCTTTTCAAGTCAGGTGTCCATCACACAGTTTCTCCAGTGCTTCCAGCCTGGAAACTTGAGTTGCAAGACTACATGCATCTGTGAGCAGTTTATACCCCTTATTTTTGTTGCAATGTTCTTTACTTCAGTCCTCCATCTCACCTTGGTTTTAGATAATGTTGGTTTTGGCATCAGGGTTGTTTGACCTCTCCTCTGACTTGATCACTGAACTCATCATGATATTGTCTCCTGCTGCCAAAGGTGCATCTTCAAACTGAAATTGGCTCAGATGCTCATCATTAGAAGAAAATTCTTAAGAAAAAACTAATCTCAGAGGTTCTCCAATTGTACTGGCAATAAAATCACAGAAAGCCATTGGTCCTAGTAGGTGTGAGGGCCCTGGCTGCACCAATAGACCTTAATGGCCCTGATCAGCGTCACCTGGGCTCTCACCCACACCTTGTCCATGGCTCAGAAGTCCTATTTAAAAGTAGCCCTGGACCTTCTTTCTTTCCCTGAGCTTTGTTGCGGGTGTGGCTCTACTGCAGCTCTTCCGGCCCTACCTCCTGAATGGACCTTGGACCTTTGCTGCACCTCAGTCCTGGCTGGCTCCTACTCCTTCTGCATCTGTGAATGGACCCTGGACCCAGTTCATTGCTGAGTATGTCTGGGACTGCTTTTGAACCGTGTTGCCTGTAGCTGTCTCTGCCTGCTGTGTTCAGGTGCTGTGGAACTATGCCTGTTGGTGAGGATACTGCCTGTTCTGGGGTTACCTCTAGCTCCTGACTCCCCTTCCCTTCGGGAGCAGCTGGCCCTTGCTGATCCCTGATGGTAGGAACTCCCCTGATAAGCAAGGCTGAGGCAGGAAAACTTATTTTCCAAGAGTAAGTTGCATAGTCTTGAAGGTATACCCGCAGAGCAGTGCTATTCCTGTTGCAGTTGTAAATTAATCCCCAAAGATTGTCACTGGTCAACATGTGTTATGAGGCGTTGAACAGTGGGTGCAGTGTTTCCTTCTAGATGGCAAAACCCAGTTTAATGGCTGGTTAGCACTGAGTAACATAGCTGAAGGGAAAAATCTCCTTCAGCAGGAGACTTCTGGAAGCTTGCTAGCTTGTATCTGAGGATATCTGTGCTCATGCCACCACGCTTATGGTCTGATTGGTGAATGCATCAGCGGAAATCAGAAGATATTTTGGAACACCTAGAAGAGATCTTGCAAGTGCAAGCAGAATGCCTACATCATCCATCCCTAAGGACCTTCTACTGACCTGTGCCATCAGTTGGAAACACTTGGGTCTTGGGGGTGATACCTATGTGTATTTAGGCCCTCAAGGCTGATTGCATCAGCAGCAAACGAAGGGTTTCAGAGGGTTCGGAGCTGTGTTCTTCCACCCTTGCTGGGCAATACTTGCATTGAGCTTTTTGGTCATGCCTTATTTCCCATCTACAACTCCACAAGGCCTGCTGCAGAGGAGCTGCTTTGTTATTGAGCAACTTGGCAGCTCCTTAACTTCTCTCCTGCCACAGTCCCAAGGGAGAGCAGGGCTGCTCTGCTTGCTCCTGTGTCCGCTGCCCTGGAAGGGCAGCGGCATCACCCAGCACCAAACAGATGCTTGTTCCTGTACCTCAAACCAGAGCATTTCAAAGCAGGGAGAAAAGACAAGGAAACAGGAGCAAATTCAGTGCCCTGGCTTTTGTCCTCTCTGTTCCTCTGAACTTGCTGGTGGAGCCAGACCCCAGGAACTATCGCTTCCTAGGCCAGCAGGAAGACAGCATGCAGGCAGTGTGTGGGACCACTCACATGGGAGCCAGTTATGGTTGAAGATGGATATTGCTGGTGCACGACAGCTTTTCAGGCAGATATCTTTTCTTGTGTGTTAATGGAAAAACTGGAATATTTTGAGTGAAACCAGGAACAGTTTTGAGACAAACTTGTTTTTTGTTGAATGAAATGAAAACTCCCCAGCTGAATTGTTCACCCGCCCACCAGCCCCACAGGCTCTGCTCAGAGCAAATCTTCAGCTGCCTCTTGTAGGAAGGGGGTTTCAGACAGCTCTCACTCCAGCGAGTTACTCCCCAGGGCAAAAACATCAACAAAATTCCTCCAGAGCAAGGGTTGCCCAACCATTTTAGCCAAGAGAATAGATTACTATGGTGTTGTCCAGAGGGATCGTGCTCTTGTGCAGAATAATTTACTGAACCTGCAATAGAGATTTGGTGTAACAGATGTAAATCTGACTGTATGCTGAATAACTACCGGGTGTGTAGAGGGTTGTGCTGGGAGGTGCAACCAAGAAACCTGCAAAAAAAAAATGTGTCTTTAGGAGTGGTTGTTGCTGCTTCTAGGACAACACCACAGCCTTGGCCAGTTTGTACTTGTGGGAAGGGTAGATGCACTGGTCCGGGAGGCTGAGTGTAGCCCATAACATCATTAAAGTCATACACGCACTAGTAAGGATGTGAGTGTTAGGAGCCGGTGAAAAGGAAAAAATAAAAAAAAAAAAAAAAAAAAAAAAGGAAGAAAACCACCAGAAGATCAGCCTCGTTCTGACACTGTAAATGAAAAGCCAAATGAAGTCTAGAAATTCATTCATCCACATCACTCATGTTAAGCCTTAAATTGTTAATACTGGCCAATGAAAATCATTAAAGCAGTGACAGCTAGGTTCTCTAGAGGAGAAAGAGTCAGGGTAGTAGATACGGGATATGCTTTAGCAAGAAAAATTTGATGAGCTAGCCTCTAAGTTAGTGATTTCTGTGACTTCATCTGCACATTAAAAATGCAAGTGAATGCCATTTGGTGTTAGCTCTGCTCCTGAGATATTAGATGGAGTCAATTCACAGTTCTTCAGTGGATAATACTTTTTGTTTTTAGCAAGGGGTGTTCAAACAGAATGGAAAATTAAAGCAATTTTTCTGACAGCAATGCATAAATGTTGACCATGAAACGGAAAAGAAAAACAAAACAAAACAAAAAGCTAGTACATATCTAACCAAGTGCGTCTGTATTAGGCAGCAGTGATTTCATTACTGCTTTCATTTGAATAAAGGCAGAAGATGATGTGCCCTTTCTGTAATGGAAATGCTCTTCAAGTCCAAACTATCCATGGTCATTACAATCTGAAGAGGATTGCTTAGGAAATAGCTATATGGAGTCTGATACATGCCTGGGGCACAGCGCTGCTCATTCCACGGCTGGACGCCTTTTACCTAAGTGTCTGGGGCTGGATGCAGATGGGTCCTGCTTTCCCATAAATATCCATGTCTATGGGTATGCTGTTCTGCTCCGGAGCGTCTTAGACCTTTGCCTGCTTGTCAAACAGTTCAGCGGTGTGGACTGAGCAGTGGTCCTACTTGCCAGAATTTCTGAAAGTGCTTTTAAGCACTTAAAAAAAACTCAGGAGAAACTAAAGCCCCAACTAGGGGAAAGGCTGCATTCGAGCTAGCAGGTAGCAGCGTTGCTCTGGTCACCTCTCTTGTCCCAACTCCCTGCACACCTAACTAGGAGCATCTGAGGTGTGGCTGCTGAAACTCATGTTTGTCTCTGGTAGGTCTCTGCAAGTTTTTTCTTCCCCTTTGTGCAGGGGTCAAGGGCTTCTCCAGATCTTTGGCTGCACAGGAGAGCTGGGCTACTCTGGCCCATGGCACAATGAGATCTCCTGGTGTGTGCTGCTACTGTCCCAGCAGGGCACTCTACACCAGTACCATCCCACCCTGCTCTCTGGCTGCCTGGGGTGTACTTTTTCCCCAAAAGACCTAGGTTTTGTGTGCATGCATCTCTGCAAGGGGACAGGAGCCTCCCGAGCTCTCTCGTGTCACTTTGCACCCTTTTGCAGCAGCCCAACCTAGCACTGGGCATGTCCTGCTCCTGGAGATGTCCCCATCTCAGTGACCAGCCATGTCCCAAGGGTCTCCTGGGGACACCATTGGTGGGATCCTGACTTCCACCTGCCCCAGCTGTGCCCCTGCCCTGAACTAAGCAGAGTGTGGATGGGTAGCAAGAGCTAATGGGAGAGGTTAGGAGGGTCCGAGGAAAAAAAGATATGCGGAATGTCCAAGGTTAAGTGTGCCGTCTGTCATGGTGCCACTAGATGTCCTTATGAGAAAGGGCTTGCTGCTCCCCACGGCCAGGTAACCACAGAGACAAAGCTGGGACTGGAGCTGGGGGCACCTCTGCCTCTCTTGCCTCCGCCTGGCAGTTTGGCTCTTCCACAGCCAAATTAGCCCTGGGCAGTGATTCCTGACTGTGGGGACAAGCTCCAGGGAAGTGGTGGGGAAGGCAGAGAGAGGCATCCCTGCGTCACCCGGGGATGCTGCAGCACAGGGGTGCTCACAGCCTGTGCCGAGTCAGTCCTCGCCCCTCCTTGTAAACTCCAAGCTTTAAGAAAATAAAAGGCTGTGCTGTACAGCTCCGAGAAGAGCTGTGTGGGAGGATGAGCTGGTGTGCAGCCTTGTGCGTGGAAGGCTTTCACATGGCTCAGATCCTCTTTGCAGAACTCCTTGAAGTTGGCCTGGAGTGGCCGAAGCGTGGGAATCACTGGGCAGCGGTCCCCGCTCAGCCCAAGTCGCATGTGCTTCGGTGCATAGGAGTTGCACCACATCTTCGTTTAGCCTTCACTGTAGTGGCCTTTGTGGTCCTGGCGCAGGAAGCCAGCCCTTCCTATGGTGCCAGCCATATCCCTCTGCTCTGCTGCCGGTGTCGTTGGCTGTGCTGGCAGCGCTGAGGGAGACCTGTGCCGAGCAGGCCAGCACCGCGCTCCCCCTCCTGCCAGCTTCCTTGGTGCTGGCGGTGTGTTGGGAGAAGGACTGAGAAGCAGAAGGTGAAACTCTGCAGCGAGGAGATTAGAGCTTTTGTGTTGTTTTTCTTTCTTTCTTTTTTTTTTTTTCCTTCAAAGGAATGACTTTGTATTTTTGGAAATAATAGCTGCTCTGAAAATCCTGGTACAAACTCTTCCAGACTCCAGCCTTGCTTATCACATGCTGTGCTAGGGGCCCTGTTGGGAATGCAGAATTTTAACTCTTTGCTGCCTGCTTGATTTTCATGGTTTTTAGTAACTGACCCTCTCACCCCAACGTGGTCTAGTGGCTCAAATTAATGCCGGGTAATGCCTGGAGTCGAGAGCAAATCTCGGGAGGTAAGGTGAGTTGGATGCCTTGGGAAACTGGACTCCGCCTGGTGCAAAGCTGCTGGAGTCTAAAGCTGGTGGTGTTGGGTGCTGAGCCGCTGTGTTTCAGCCGTGCTCAAGGTGTGACTGACACACAGTTTGCAGCCTGGCAACCAGCAGGCTCATCTTTGATAAAGCAAGCTGCCCAAAATAGGAAGAATGGAAATGAATAATTTCTGTAGCTTGGTTTATGGGTTAACCTCCTCATCCGTGTACAGATCTCAACAGGCTTTTGATGTCTCTTGATAGTCAGGAGTAAGGAGGGGGAGTGGTTTGGGAAGAGATGCTAAATTCAAACTGGTGGAGCAGTAATGATGTAAAGGAGGGGAGTTAGCAGCTCACTAATTACATTTGCAGATAAATCCTAACTGGGAGAAGATGCAAACTCCAGTGTGAAGCGAAACACAAAGGAACCCAGAGAGACTGGAGCTGTGGGTAGGAAGCGACAAAGCAAACCAGCCCTGATGAATGCAGTTCCCTTATTGTGGGGAAAATAACCCCGAAGCCAAATTCAATGGGAGTGAAACACCTGGAGAGCAATAGCCTTGGGCAGAAAGCGCTCAGCCTACCGAGTAGGAGTTTGTAGTCGCTGCTATTGTGAGTTGCAGACCCAGAGGAATTGCATGGTAGGGGCAGGAAGAGGCCTTTATTGCTTGCCTGAATCCCAAGAAGGATGCGGTTCAGATAACGTGTGCAGTGCTGGGTCCCAGCGACCTTGGGAAACTCAATGGAAAGTGAGGGACCCAGCAGAGAGATGAGGACAGGACTTGTGCAGGGGCTGCCCCGTCCTGGGCATGGCAATGGGGGGGTTGGGAACTGAGAAAGAAAAAGGAAGATCTGGAGGAGGTAAAGTAGGACAGGGCGGCAGGGTTGACAGACCAGGAGGCTGGAGGAAGGGAGAGAAGAGGAAATGCCTCACAGCAGACATTGTGCTTTGCTATTTTTAGGTGACTCTTGCAGCCATGTCGTGCTGTGCAGTGGTCACCCGAAGGAGTGGGGTGGGTTTGGGGAGCAGCCCCGGGAGCCTGCTCCTGCCAGGACTCTGCCAAAGGACAGGGAGCGTGGGAGCCCAGCAGAGAGCAGGGACCCCCAGCATGCAGATACCTGCTCAGCCTCAGGCCTCCCCACTCCTTGTGACAGCATGCCCCTGGCACGGGCTGTGTCAGCTTGGAGAGAGGCCACCGACTTCATCACTGCCCAGGATGTGAAGTCAGGCAGCTGGCCCACTCCTGAGCTGTTTTCTAGGCTCATGTGTTTTTCATGTGTCAGACCCACCAGGTGAAAATCTGGTATTGCCTTCTGCTTCCCCCTGAGCTTGTGCCATGAGTGGAGCACTATTTGGAAGTGCTTCTGGCTGGTCCATCCAAACGTGTCCTCCTGGGACTCTGTCCCCACTGCTCTGACGTGTTGTCTTAACACCCTCTCCTTCCAAAGGGACCAGAGAGAGACTCTCTGTGTGTACCACGTTTCTTGGTGAAGAAGCTGGTGAACACCAGGATGCTTGGCAGCTCTGACCTTGTTGGCATGTGGCACGAGATCAGCCATCTCCATTTCCCGCTGTGGCCCCATCATGCCAGGGATAGACAGATTCCCAGTCCAGGTGGGACAGGGCAATGCATTTATATGGAGCTGGGACATCGGATCTTGTGCAGCGCTGGAGGAGCAGATTTCCTATTTATATGGGGTAAATGGCTGAGGAAGAGTGGTGTGCTGCCTGTCAGCTCATTATAGCAGAAGCACAAGCCTGTATTTCAGGAACCCTCAGCTCCCTCTTCTGCTCCTGTAATTGTGAAATCCGTTTGCCAGCAGTCCTCCTGGGACGAAGCTGCAGGGATAGCAAGGGCTTAACATGCAGTAATGTGCTTGCTGAAACTGCTCCCCTCCCGAGGCTGCACCACGTACTTTAGCCTGCCATTACCTGAATCCTTGGTGGGCTGGAGTTAACGGCAATCGTAGTTCAAGTCTTGCTGCAGAAATAAATGGGACTCCGAGGGGCTTCTCAGGACAGAGCCCTCCAGGTCATGAGCTGCCCCAAGCAGACAAGGACAACGGGTGGAAAAGTGTCTCATGGGGAAGAGCTCCCTCAGGCCTGCCCCAGGCAGCCCGGGCACTGCGCAGTGCAGGAGCTGCGGTGCGGGCTCCGAATGCAGCAGAGAAATGCTGTACCGGTCCTACCAAAACCAGACAAACTGGCTGGAGAGAGAGCAGTGGGCAGATATGTTTAGTGAGAGGTTACAAGACTGCTAGCCCGTGTAAACCGACGTATTTAGAAAGGGATTAACAGCGACAAGGACACAGCAAGAAACAAGCGGCAAACATGGACCGGACAGACAGGTGGCCCTGGAGAGATGCTGCCCTGTAAGTCTCCTGTTTCCTGTCCAGTGGTAACTGGGGGAGCCCGAGTTCCCCTGAGGCAGCATACCCAGGGGGTCCATCAGTGCGAAAAGTGATGCTTGTTCCAAGCATCTGCACAGTGGGGCGCAAGTGGTGAGGGTGGGTCCTTTTCTACCCCAGGAGCCTGCTTGCTATGCAGGATTTGCCACCACCTGCAGCCACCTCTAGATTCTTGGTGAGCTCCTGTTGTACACAGAGTTCCCTGGGACCTTTCAACCAAATCCAAGTGGGCTTTCCCTCTCCACCTTATTTGCCCCTGTGCTAGGTCTCTCTACTTAGCACGTGAAGAGCTGTGCATTTGAGGACAGTTCTTGCCTGGCTTGGAGCATGAATCGGCTGGGGTTTGTGCCCAGGGTCTTTGCACTGAGCTGGGTGCAAGGGCTACAGGCATCTGCACGAGCCTTTGGAGACCTCATGTGTGTAAGACTCATGCCTCCACCAGGACCACTTCTTTCACCAAGCAGCTCCTTATATCAGTGAAAATAAGGAGTACTGTTTCATTTCCTTTTTCCTCTTTATTCAACCCACTGGGGAGTCGGTGACATAGTATGCATCTGCTGTGCTGTGTTGGAGGAGGTCTGTTTTCTTCAGAGCTTATGTCAGGAGCTCTAGCACCCACATGAAGCTTTCCGAGGATTTTGTCATTTGCAGCCACAGTAGCTTGAAACGAGTGTTGGAGTTATAAGCTCCCTGTGCTGTTGGTGAGCCCCGATGCAATCTCGAAGCTAGCTGAGCTCTGGTGAACAGCCCGTGTCCCACAGCCAAAATAATTCAGACTCTGCAACGTGAAGCACAGAGCAATTCACAGGGTAACCCACTTGTAGGGCAAAGGATGAAGTGCTACATCCTGAATATGAGCAGTGAAATTACCAGTGCCACCTCTGTCAATGCCACTGAATCCCCCTGAAATGAATTCTTGAGAAGAAATGAGCCTGTTATACGAAGAGATTTGCTGAACACCGTGGATTTGCCTTTCTTAGCTATGTGCAGGGGCGACACAGGCTGACCTTGCTCCAAGGTCAAATAATATCAGTGTGGGTTCAGCAGCAAGCGCTTCCCAGCGTGCCTGCTCTCTCTGCTTACAGAACATGGGCCAAGTCCGTTCCTGGGGAAGCAGTACGAGGTTACAGCGGCTCCACTTTGCTTTCGGCAGGGCAAAAGTTAATCAGTCCCACCGTGCCTCCAGAAGGCATGAGTGTTAATTCATGTTGGTAGGAAGATGCTGCCCTCCGAAAAGGCAGCTAGGATCAGGGCCAGGGTGCAGAAGAGGTGTTCGGTCAGCCTGGAAGCTGGATGGGAGAAGACAGCTGCCCTTCGCACCCACAGAACAAGACCAAGAGGGTCTTCCATGGGGTCTACCTCTCTGGCAAAGTCTCTTTCCATCCATCCATCCTGGAGAGCAATTAGCTTCCATCCACTGCCCCCTACAGAGGGGAGCGGGAGGGGATTTGTCCTTTGCATCCCACCCACCCTGAGTGGTCTGGCTTTTGGGGAGGCTCAAAGCAGCCTGTTGGGAGGCAGGCAGCTCCAGAGTGCCTGCAATGTGGCATGCATGCCATGCCTGGGGCTTTTGGGTAGCTCAGCTGCGAGGGGGCATCTCTAAATCCCTTGGGCAGATTTGCCCCCTATCTGAAAGAGGCACCAAGCCAGCCCCATCGTGGGCTGATAATGGCTGTATTGAGGTAGTCAATGGAAAAGCTGTTTCCTTCTTCTGAAGTGTTTCTTCCCTTGAGAGGAGAACATGAGGTACAAGACATACCCCAGGATCCAGATGTTTCATGCCTAACTGCTCTTCTGGCTGATGCCAGTGTCTCCACGTGGCTTGTTTCCCAGTTACATTTTCTAACTGTGTTTTAGGGAATCTGGTCAGGCATGACCAGCCTTGGGGTCCCATGCTTTGTGAATTGGGATCTCCCAGGAAGACCTGGCAGTATGTAACCTGTCATACATCTCTTGTGTCGCACAGCTCTCAGCGCATGTTGTGCTCAAGGGAGGTGGTGGTCCCCTCTGTGGTGGGGACAGATGGGTGGGGAGGATGTCCAGGGAGACCCCCAAAGCCTGTAGCCCCTGGGGACCGCAATGAGAAGCAGGGAACAGGCAGCTTCCTTGAGGTTTGGGGAAGGAACCCAATGCCCCCATGTTGCCTGTGAGCAATGCAGGACAGGAGGACCCACCTTTGATGACACAGTGGCCAAGGGAACAACTGAGCAGAAAGCCTTTTTGTTTCTCTTCTACCAGACTCTGTGCCTTTGGGGTCTCTCTGCTTACAAAGTGAAGCCTTCCCCTTGATATTCAAATAAAACCCAGCTTTTGAGTTTGGAAATCCCTCAGATGGGGCAAGGGGGGTGTATGGAAGACGTCTAGGGAGACCCACTGCAAAGCAGCTCTCTGAGCTGTTGTGGTCTCTCAGCGTCTGTGCCGGGAACTGAGAGGCAGGGAGCTCAGCAAAATCTTCAGATCTTGCTGATTCTGGGGAAGGGAGTACACAGTAACAATTTGGTTGGGTTCCCCACTGCTGGGAGTGCTCTTAGATGTTATGATTTCTTAATATACTCCCTATGCGTGAACACACCAGGTGTTGGAATTTCATAAATTTGCATCTTCGCAATAGCTGCTTGATTCCCCAACAGGATCAAAGCTGATCTTTTCTGGAGAAGCAGCCTGTCTATTCAAAGCATTTTCATGTGACAACTTAAAATGGGCTCTGTGACAGTGCTGTAGATCCGCAGTGGCCATCACCCAGAAATCTGTGCTGCTGTTTGCACCGCTTTGAGGATTCTTCACAATTGTGTGGTCTGGGGCTTCCTTCTCTGCTGGCTACCTACCTGCATGCCCTCAATACCAAGTGACCTGGAGAGGGGCATAAGCACACCAGCACTTGAAAGGGAAACCTTTTAGCTGGCTCTTTATTCACAGAACTTTTTCACCCCAGACTCTCAAAATCTATTAGAAAAGACATTTTTCTCAGGTGAATAAAAATATCTCAATGCCTTAATGAGAACATTAAACTCAGTTTCACCTGCTTTGACTGGTGCCATGAGGTCTTGTAGTAGAACAAACATCTTTTGTCCAATTACTGGGAAAAAAAAAAAAAAAACAGCTCTTTCCCTAACAGGGTCTGTATTACCTTGTTCTTGAAATTCCCTTCATTGTTCGTCATGTCAAGCAGGGACACCTTATTGTTGATGGAGCAGTTCCCAGCTCTTAGGCTGTGTAGCTGGGACAATCCTTTATGTCGCAGGTTGTACACCATCCTTCTTGTAGATACCCAAGAGTAAGCCCAGAAATAGAGGATTCCCATGTTTCAGTAATAAAACATCACTATTTCCACATATGGCTTGTGCAGTTCTGGTGTCCAGGGGGAAGATCTCATCTACCCACCACAGCATCCAGCTACTTCCTCCATACATTCTACCTACCCTTGTGACTTCTTTCATAAGTTACTCAGCAAGTTCTCAAGGTCAGTGAGTGTCCTGTTTTGAGTGGCACAGGATTAATTTCTCTTTCAGTAATTTTATTTTGCAGTGAGATCTCTTCTAATGCTTAGGAAAACTGCATTTTTAGAAGACTCTAGTGTCTGAATTTGTGAAAATATTTACTTTATAGCCAGCTATGGTATGTGGGTTTCAAGGTTTCAGTGTTTTTGAGCTCACCAGTTGTGGGAACAAGGAGGAGGGAGAGCCGGGCACTTGACCCAAGCTGGACGACAGGATTGTTTCATACCATGAACGTCACATTCAATATAAATTAGAAAGTTTGCTGAGGAGTTCTCTCTCTCCTGTGACGGCTGCCGTCCTGAGAACTCCTTGCCCTGGTGCCGGACCCCTGAGCCCTTCTCTTCTTCCCGAAATTGCAGTGCTTGCAGTGTCCCATGTTGACTGTTTGCTGCTGGGAGTGCACAACTTCCTACTGATATAATTGGCTGAATATAATCCTTGTATATTTTTTATTGGTATTGGGATCAATATTTTTTCTTTAGTGTTATTAATGTTAATTATTTACAGAATCACAGAATCACAGAATTATCAGAGTTGGAAGGGACCTCTAGAGATCATCTAGTCCAACTCTCCTGCTAAAGCAGGATTGCCCAGAGCACATTACTCAGGACTGCATCCAGGCGGGTCTTGAAAATCTCCAGGGAAGGGGACTCCACAACCTCCCAGGGCAGCCTGTTCCAGTGCTCTGTCGCCCTCACCGTAAAGAACTGTTTCCGTGTATTTGAACGGAACTTCCTGTGTTCTAACTTGTGCCCATTGCCCCTCGTCCTGTCACTTGGAACCAATGAAAAGAGCCTGGCTCCATCCTCCTTCAACCCACCCTTTAGATACTTGTATGCCATAATAAGGTCTCCCCTCAGCCTTCTCTTCTCCAGGCTAAAGAGTCCCAGCTCTCTCAGCCTTTCCTCATAAGGGAGGTGCTCCAAGCCCTTAATCATCTTAGTTGCCCTTCGCTGGACTCGCTCCAGCAGTTCCCTGTCCCTCTTGAACTGGGGAGCCCAAAACTGGACACAGTATTCCAGTTGTGGCCTCACCAGTGCCGAGTAGAGGGGGAGAATGACCTCCCTCGACCTACTGGCCACACTCTTCCCTATGCAGCCCAGGATTCCATTGGCCTTTTTGGCGACAAGGGCACATTGCTGGGCAATGGATAATTTACTGTCTACCACAACCCCCAGATCCTTCTCCTCCAAGCTATCTCCCAGCAGGTCAGCCCCTAACCTGTACTGGTGCCTAGCATTCTTCCTCCCCAGGTGCAGGACCTTGCACTTGGTTTTGTTGAACCTCATTAGGTTCTTCTCTGCCCAGCTCTCCAGCCTGTCCAGGTCACGCTGGATGGTAGCACAGCCCTCTGGGGTGTCAGAGTCTCACTCATTTAGTCTCACTCTATTAAATCTGTTTATATTTCAACCCTCGGGTTTCCTTGTTTTTTCCCTGATTCCCCTTCCCGGGTCAGGAAGGGTCATCGGGCGATAGAATAATTGTGAAAATGACAATAAATTGTTGCGGGTTCCTCAACCCATAACAGTGATCACAAAGCAGCACCAAACACAGCGCTGTACGGACTAAGAGCTTCACCAGGATAAATCCACCTGAATAACAAAAGATTGTGTACATTGTTTTCTGCCCCGGTCTTTATTTCAGGTGGCTGTTGGTCAGCTGTGGCTGGGACTGCTCTATCAACATCCCTCTCCCTTCAGCCGATCACAGTGGGATGTGTTCCCTTCCCACAAACCTGTAAGCTTCCTCTGCCTTTGGCATGACCCATCTCCATAGGAATCACCCGCTGGGGTGATGATCCTCTCCCACTGCCTTCCAGTTTACCCTGCAACTCTGTCTCTGCACCTTCAGAGCAGCCTGCTGAGTCTGTGTGCCTGGGAACCCTGAGAGCAGGAGTCAGGGGGTAACTTGCCAATTAATATCTCTTAATAGAAGATCACATAACAAACACTTCTCCTCAGGCCAGCTGGAAGTTGTGGCTGTGATGAGAAGTTAAGGGCAGCCCAAATGCAAGCATGAGAAGTGCGTCTCAACATGCCTCCATGCTGCCAAGCTAGGGGATGTGATATTTAGGCAATTCTTCACGTTCCCAGATGGACTCAGTTTGAGCAAAAGTAGCAGTGGTGAAGGTGCCGGAAAATTGAAGAGTAATTCATAACCTAGATATATTTACTTTGCACACTTCTGTTTCTCCATGTTTCTTAGGGTGGTGTTTCCAGGTGAAGGAGTAGATGGTCTTGGCCAGGTCTGCACATGTGTTGTTTTTTCCTTGGATAAGTAGCTCACTGGGAACATGGGAATCCCAATATGCCTGGGCGAGTCACCTTCCAGAGATATTGGAAACAGCATCTACCAGATGTGATGATGCTAGAGAAAAAAAAGAAGATCTGGGTAAGTGGAATCTGTAGAGACTGAGGCACTTTGCAGACTCCAAAACTGGCAGCATCGAGGGCTTTGCTGAGCTGGCTTCCCAACTGAGAGTCAGCTGCTATTTCCAGAGGACCTCTAAATGCTGGTTTGCTTTGGTGAGAATATCTGCAGAGCTGCTACTGATAGACACTTGGCCAGTCTCCCTAGGGACTTCATCCTACTCGGGACCAGCGCAGCTTTCTCTCTCTGAGCTATGATGTTGAAGCCCATCTCGTAAAGCCGGTGCTCTGCGGGAGCTATGCGTGGGCTGCCGCTGCGGGTTGTTCACAGGGGATGTGTTAGAAACTGGCAAGAGCAAAAAACCGTTTGCTGGGGTGGGGGTCAAACACACTGGGACCAAAACCGCCTGGTGGAGAGGAGCCTCCTGCTTGCGACTCTCCCTGCTGCCAGGGTGGTTGTCTGCTGGTTGCTCCTTGCCTCTCCCACGGACTGTCTTCAGAAGAATTCATGAAGGATTGATAGCACCGGCTGCCTTTCCAAGACCAAAGCCCCATCACTCAGAAGACGTTAGACATCCTCTGGCATGACACTCTGCTCTCTGGCACTGACCGGGGCAGCCTGCTGACTGCAAATCTGCTGGGTCCACGGGCAAATTATCCACACATCAGCACATTTAAGAGAAATTAATTTCCCTGCAGGAGCAAAGAAGAAAGCCTCTTCCAAGTCAGAGTCCAGCTCACGGTGGCTGTTATGAAACGTGGCGACAGTCTCCCTTGTGCCACGCAGAGAGGGAGCAGCATCTCGCCTGGCTCTGCAGAGAAGCCATCAGGCAGGAAAGTCGCAACGAGCAAGGGAAGGAGGGACCTGGGTAGACAGCTTTTAAAGTTCGTTAAAGAGGACTGGAAGCCCTGAGGATGTTTGAGCTTTCCCTCTGCAGTCGGTGCAGGGACACCGAAGCGCTGCAGAGGAGCAGCAATGGGAAGAATGGGGTCACAGGTGCGTGGAGGAGGAGGGAAGTATTTTTAATAAATCTGATATAATCTAATTAGTGGCATCTGACTGAAGAACAAATGCCTCGCTGCTAAGGAAGAAGAGAAATTTAACCCCAAAGTCCTGCTAGCCTATGTGCTGGCCTAAAATAGTATGTAGGATTTAGGATAGAGGAAGCCGTAACAGGAAGGGAGGAAATGTACGTGAACATAAAAGTGAAATGGAATAAAATGTAATGCAGCTTTACCAGAAGAAGATCAAGTGAGATAAACTTGCTGTCTCTTTTGGGGAAGATAACAGAATTATTTATTTATTTATTAAATGGAAGGAAAATGCAATAGATTTCATCTACCTGAATTTCAGCACAGCACTTGACATGGCACTGTCACGAAAGCTTACTTGTGCCTCTGGAGAAGATGAGCTCATTCAGGTGAAAAAGACCCCAGAAAGGTGTGCTGGGCAGTTACCAGTCCCCGCTGCCCTGCTCCACAGTTTGACCATGAGAACAGATTCAGTGCAGCAAAAAGAAACCAAAAATTAGAGGAATAGATCTATTGCTGTTGCAGGCAGCTCTGGGACAGATAGCCACCGAGGTGCCATCCCTCCTCCCCTGGCGTGGCAGAGAAAGGCACTTTCCACCAGCCGTGCTCCTGCTCCCTGCCAGCTCAGGCTAGGAGCGGCGTGTCTCTCTGGGGTCAGAGACCCTGAGGTTGCTCCTCCCGCTTCTCCTGCCTCCCTGAAAGTGGGTGCTGATGGGGTAGAGGGGGTGCTCAGCAGCAGGCAGCAAACCAGCTCCGGCCCCATCCTTTTTCTTCAAGGAAACCCATAGAGACCAACCAAGAAATGCCATGAAAACCACTTTCAAGGGGCAAAGAAACCGCCTGAAGAGGAGAGCAGCACCTGCTCCCAGCTCCCTGCAGAGAGGCAGGGAATGTCACGCAGGACCCCCGTCCCTGCCCACGAGCTGTTCCCCCCCAGTGCCGTCCCCAGGCTGCCTCAGCCGCGGGCGCTCTTTGCTCATACTTGCGTCTGAATGCACATTTCTCCAGCTCACTGAGTCAGCTGGGGCTGGACCAGAGCTGGAAAAGTGTTTTATGTGTGCAGAAACGGAAAGGAAATGAATGCTTCTTCTCCTCTGGAGTCTGAGATGGGGGAATGATTTGCCGGGGATTTGTAATAGTGTGGTGTTGTTTTTTTTTTTTTAAAAAAAATCTGCCTGAATAGGCTTTCTGTGGAAAGAAAAGGGAAAGGCTCCGAAAGCAGAAAATACGGTTATGTCCTAATAGGATAATTTGTTAGTAGGGACAGAAAAATTTAAAAAAGGGAAAAGAAAAAGAAAAAAAACAAAGGTCGCTTGGCAGCCGGGAATTGCTCTTGTCATTGTGGGGCCACATAGCTATCAGGGCAGGAATTTATCCCACACTATAGTATCCCTTGTATCTCTGAAGAGCAAGTCCTGGGACAGTGTTGAAGAAACCCGGGAACTGGTCCCTCCGCGGATATCCTCCTGAATGAGAGCCTGTCTCTGATATGCACTCTGTAAACATTTATGCAAGCCCACCTGCTCCAAACCTTCCTGGATAAGCCCTGGGCTTTTGCCAGGATGCTGATGGCACTGTGGGTCTCGGGAGCCAAATTTGCATCCCGTTGTCACGTTCTGTGCCCGGCAACACAGTTGATTTTTCTCGCAGTCTGAGTTCAGGGTCAGAAAAAAAAAAAAAAAACAAAACCCAACAGGGTGCCACCCCCTTAACTGCAAACCTCCTGAATTTTGATGACTACTGAGGACCTTGTGTGCCTCTGTTTCCCTGGCTTATTTCTTCTTACCCAGGGCTGAGACCCATGAGCCGTTGCAGGGAGCAGCTTGACTCCTGGGGCAAACGCTACCCCAAAGGCTGTCCTGCCAACATGCTGGGACCCAGCTCCGCAGAGCTACCTTCCAGAAATGACACTTGCCTGGAGCAGGGATCACAGGAGTCACCCCGGGAAGCTTCTGAAGCAGGAGGTGTGGAGCAGGGAGGACAGCAGGCACTGCGCTGGGGAGAAAACTCAGTCTGTTGCCTCCCAGTCACTGGCAGGACTCTGCAAAGTTCGGTGTGATTGATGTCCTCAAAATGGGCATTTCTGATGGCTGTCACCTGTGTCCTGTTTTGATTTTCTATTTGCTGAGTTGGGAACAGGTTGCAGGTTACAACTCAAAGGACGTTAGCATGAGCTCCACTGAGCTGCAACCGCAGAAGATGTCCTGCTGTCCTCCTCCCCTGTGAGCTGCCTCGGACACCACTCCGGCAGTGTGATAAGGTGCTGTCATTGCTGACCTGGCGGAAAGACAAACCTTTCTTTGCCTGTTACCCATGCAAACGTCGCCTGCCTGGCCCTCCTGAGCATGCCGAGAGGCACAAGGGAGGAGTGGGGCTGGAAGGAGCACGAGGTTTCCCCTTTCTGGAGCAGCGAGCTGTGAGGCTGGCTCAGCCACCTGCAGGGGGGTAACCTTCAGCTTTTGTGTCACAGGACTGGTAAGAAGCTGTAACGAACAAGCCACAAAGGCAATTAATTGCTAATGACCAGCCTTGACTGCCCAGCAGCGGGGAAGCTGAGCAAAGGCTCTGCGGGTGGCTGGTCTTGCTGGAATGCCCTCACTTCCCCCGAGGTATTTCCACAGGAGCCCAGTGAGGGCTTGGGGCCCTGGCACCGACAAAACAGCCCCTGATGGCATGGGACTGTCTGAGAACATACCTAGCCCTCTTCTGCACCACTGCTGTGTCAGGTCACTGTGAGGACAGTAGAGGTGTTTTTGGGAAGGAACATCAACCAACAGGAACTGCAAGTGGCAGCGTGGTCTGGTAGCATGAGAAAGACGTTGCACTGTTTCCCGTCCTGCATCCTTGTTGGATTAACTCACCAGCTGTGTTTGATGAGACGCCATTACTCATCTCCTGGCTAGCAGCAGGATTTCCAGGGACGCTGACTCACTCCTGGAGCAGCCGGATCACAGCAAACCCCCGGATGCTCCCGCAATGCCTGTAGTCCCAGGAGATCCCCACCACCCACAGGTGCCCTTCCTTTTCCCTGGAGGCAGCCTCAACAGTTTAATTTCCCTTACAAACACCAGAATTGGCTTTCACTTGTGGCATTTGTCCTGGGCTTTCTGCCCCTCCTCTCATGAGATCCTCAGTAAACTCTGGTGGGTTTTGAAGAGCTTTCTGCTCAGCTGGAACTTATTGACCCTCACCCACCTTTCCAGAAAAGTATGTCCCAGACCAGACCAGACCAGAGCTGACACAAGTCATACTTATCATAGGAAGCTTGGGGTTCAGCTTCAGAGAGAAGGAGCTTTGGGGCACATCCTTACCCTGACTCTGTGCAAAAATGTCTCTGGAAGAGGGAATGCACACCCACGTGTCGTCTTTTCTCCTGGAGGCAGGATGGTTGGTGCTGTGGGCTTTGGCCGGTTTGCTCTGAGCGTGGTGAAAGCTGTTGTCCTGGCATTGCTTGGACCATCGGCAGACGGTGGGTGAGGAGACATATCTGTATGCAGACGGAGGAAACCTCCCCAGCAGAGAGGTGGTACCAGTGGCCAGGAGAGATGCTGAGCAGGAGCAGAAACAAAGCTCAGCCTGGCAGGGCGCTGCCCAGAAATGGTGTTCTCCCTCTCAAGGACCCTTTTCGCTGCAGCTAGGATCAAGCCAGAGGGTAGGTTCGATCTGTTTGTTCTCAGAACATTTTGGGCATGAAGAAGCCACTGCAAGGTGAGTGGCTGTTTCCTCTGGGGCTGTCCCACCTCTGCAGGGTGGTCCAGCTTGGTGGGGTGATGCCTGGGGAGGCCCCCAAAGCCTGCAGGTCCCAGGGATTGCAGGGAGGGCTGGGGTGAGAACCCAACACCTGGGAAAGCCCCTGTGTTGGCTGTGAGCAGCCCAGGACAGGAGGACACAGTTGGTGAAGGCAGAATGAAGGTCTTTGTTTCCCTGCTGCCAGACCCTGCAACTTCTGGGGCACTCTGCTTGAAAACTGATGTTTCCCCCTTGCAATTGCAACTCAGCTTTTGAGTTTAGAAATCCCTCAGGTATGGCAGATTTTTGCAAATGCCGTGGGGCTGGCTGGAGCAGCTGGTGGGGTGACCCATCCAGGATGTTACGGAGCAGATCGCAGCATGTATGCTGGGAGATCTGTTCTGCTGACAGACACATTAGCTCCTCTGAGGTTTCATGGAGCTGTGAGGTCATACCTCTCACTTTCCAGCAAAGAAACACAGGGTTGCATCCCTCTCTGTACTTGGAAGACTTCACGGCCCTGGGGAAGACCAGGATTAGCTGGAGCACCTGCTTTTTCAAGAGGGCCCACTGTTTGTTTTATTTCCTGGTCACTTGAGTCCAGGGCAGGGTTGGTTTTTCTGAGGAAGCTCTCCTGTCCTACTGCTCTTAAAAAATGAATCGTCCCTCATCTGAGCAGTCCTGGGAGAGCACGTATGGGAAAGCTCATTGGGTGCTTCCTTTTTGCCCTGTGTGATGCTCAGGGGAAGCCTGTGGGCTGTGGGAGCTTTCTGAGGTGAGCAAATCTTTGCCTGGCTCTGGTGGCCAGGAAGGAAAAGATGTGGACTCAGGGATGCTGCCAAGAGTGGAGGTGCTTTGCAGTCGGGAGCTGCCATCTCCTTTCTCCCACGTTGAAAGCAAAAATGACCAGTCCCTCCACCTCATTCCTAATGCAGGAAAAGCCTCTCCGATATTAATAAGAATCTAATTATACATTTATTGTTCCATGAATTAATTACATCGCAAGTAGAGTTACCTTTTACACAGCCATTAAACTTCAGGAAGGCCTCTTTATACCACTCCATGGATAATTTAATTAGCATACTAATGTCTTATTAGCTATAAAGCCAAAGCTGGTTTAGAATCACTTAAATTAAAACTCAAAAGCCTTCAGCCACCCTGTAACCCCTCTGCCTGAACGGTGGGCAGAGGACAGGAGCACGCGCAAGCAATGGGCTTTGCCCTGCCACGAGCAGAGACAGTGGCTGCTCCCGGGCAGCTTCTCCATCTGGTGCCGGTGGGATGCAACGCTGCCTGCCCCTGCCTGCACAGCATCCACAGGGCTGAGATTGCGGGTGAGGAGCCCCTCAGCTCGCCTCCTGATTCTCATTTTATTTCCTCTTAGCTCTCATTGGTATTTGCATTAATTGGGCTAGTCTGGAAGAGCTGTGATAATCCATTATGGACGGACAATTTCAAATGCAGGGATTAAAGCCGCAGAAGGGAAAGCAGGAGCGGAGACAGGAGTGTCTGTGACACTTGAGGGGTTTCCATCCCCAGACCAGGGCTCCCTGGGGGTGCAGGGCTGGTGCCACCTTCTCCATGGGATTTTAGCAACAAAAACATCAGAGCTGTTGACGGTACCGATTCCTGAAGCATCCTCCCAAGGCAAGCAGGAACAGAGGGCATCTGCCCCACTGCGCTCCCAGTGCAGCCTGTCCCCTTGGCCCCTGGTGTCCCCTCTGTCCCTCACCTCCCAGGAGCATCAGGGCTCTCTATTGAAGCGCTGCGACTTCAATGTCACAGCTGTGTTGAGATTTGTGCATGGAGCCGGGATTATGTTGCTGTGTTTTACACGATCCCAAACATCCCACTCATGCTGGGGTCAGGACTGGCACTTCTGTATGTTCTTAAATATTGCAGTTTATGTGTTAAACCCTTTTTAAAATGACCCCTTCTGCCATTCAATTCATGAGTGTAACTTCTTTTTTTTTTTTTCAGATCTTCTTAGCTAATAAATAGCTTAATTTGGAGGTTTGAAAATTGACTCAGAGGCAGAGTTTAACTAAATCGAAGAGCAAGACTACTGCTTGAATGTAATAATCTGAAAATAATTGATTAATTTGCATGATCCTTCGTAATTGCTTCAATTTACACCCAAGAGGCCACTGTCATCAATAGATGAATAAGACATAATTTTTAAAGTCCCAATAACGCATGGAATAGAATTTAAAAAATTCACTCATTCTGAAGCGTGGGGCAGGCTCCTTGCGCACGATCAGCTCAGCGACACTTCCAGCACATTGCGGGGAGAGCGCTCATTGTTAGAGAAATCATGCTGTAATTTAATTCACTTGT
The DNA here is from genome assembly GCF_965231255.1 of Vanellus vanellus. Lineage (NCBI taxonomy): Eukaryota > Metazoa > Chordata > Aves > Charadriiformes > Charadriidae > Vanellus > Vanellus vanellus. The sequence goes on from NC_138918.1 coordinate 20,452,731, forward strand.
TAAGAATGTAATTATGTTCATCATCCTTGGGAAAGAAGAGGATCAAATCCTATCACAGTGATGCTAACCTTTAGACGGAGAGATTTCAACAAAATGAGGAAGCGGGCTGACAGCATCAAGAGTCAAAAGTAAAGAGATTAAAATTCTAAAATTTGGCATGGATGCTCTTTAAGGAGTGACATAGCAAAACAGCTACCTCCTGCAAGGTACTTAACCACATGCTCAACTTTAATTGCCATTAATGAGATTTCAGCATATGCTTAGCTATACCAGGACCTGACAATACCAAAGGGGCTCCAACTGCCTGCGTGGGTCTGATCGGCGAGCGCGGGAGGAAGGCAGGAGTGCAGGCAGGTAAATGGCAGAGTTCGGGAAGGTGTTTGGGCCACACAATGACCCTTCAAAAAATGGAAATCCAACCTTCATGGGGTCAATAAACAGGGGCAGAAAATACAGCATGAAAGAGGGGAAACAGGAAGCCGGCAAGAAATAGCAAGACTTGGTAGGAACAAAAACAAACAATAGATAATTCAAGTCTGCCAGGAACAGGAAAGCCTGCAAAGGAACGAGACAGGTCTGCTGGCTCCCCAGGAGTTAAAGGGAACAATTAAGGAAGATGAGGACACAGCTGAGAAGTGAAATGATTTCATTTCATAAGTTCTCACCTCGGGGGATGTTGGGAGAAATCTGCTCTTGACTGGCTCTTTTCTCGTAATAAAGGTGAGTTGCTATTAAGGATTAAGGTATCAAATGAAGAGGCGCTGGTGCAAATAGGTAATTTAAAAAATATTAAGTCACTGGGTCTAGATGGGACATTCAGGGGTTTTGAAGAAACCTAATAATACAGTGGCTGAGCTGCTGGGTGAGCTGCAGCGGTATTCATCTCGCTGCCAAAGCAAGTGCAGGATCAGAGGGCTGGAGGGCAGCAGCAATTGCTGTGCCTGTATTTTGTAAAGAAACACTGAGAAATCCAGAAACCGCTGCCTGGTGAACCTCGTGTCAGTACCTGGTATGCGGGTGAAGCGGTCGGTGCACGCAGGATGGTAAAGCTGCTGCTGGCTGCGATCCATCCTCATGAAGCTGAGTACATGGGCACAGGGGGATCCATCTCACCTTGGGTTGCTCTTCGCTAACTCATTTTACCCTGTCTCGGTCCCTTTCCATGTGCAGGACGTCAGGATCATGCAGATCAGGTGGAAGAAGCTTAGGAGGTGTCTTGGTCTTGCACCTTGTGCCTGGCACTCCTTTAGGAATTTCCCCAGAGAAGGCGGCAGACTAGCTAGAGTGGAAATATAGAAAATGTATCGAGGCAGAAAAATTATTCAGATTTAAGGCTGCCTGCTCAACCCTTTGTGCACATATATTATGGCACAGTACATGGTATGATTTAATTCCCCTCAAGTTTGCTTCCTAAAAGATAGCTTGCTGTGACTTCAAATAACATTTCCTTCCACTCTAAAACAGGCGTCTAAGAAAGGTTGGGATGGGGTCAGGCTAAGTGACGCTCAGACGTCCCTTCTAGCCTGAATTACCCCATGACCATAGGAGCGTTCCTCCAAAGGTCTCTGGCTGTAGAGGAACCCCAGATGTCCAGACACACAGCCAGCTAGTGGGATGATTAAAATCACATTCCAGATGATTGCTTTCCTCGGGACCGTCACATCTTTCCAACTGGCAACAATTCACCACGGCGGTGCTGCCGTCATCCTAACCCTGAATCTAGGGGTACGGACAGTTGGAGAAGTTAGAAGAAAGTTTATTTGGTGATAAGCCATCTCTAAACAACTTACTTTAGAGGTGCTGCACGTTTCCCTGAAGCATTTGATGCCAGAGAGAGTTTTTCAGCTTAGAGGGATCCCTCAGCTGATGCAGCCCAGCAGTGCCTGTGCTCCAGTTTAGACGATGACTTTCATGAGACACAACCAGGGTGAAAACTCTCCGCCCAAACACGAAACCTTGTTATAAAATCACAGCACTGAAAAAAAAAAAAAAGGTTATTTTATAAATCCTGGGCATCCCTTCCCCCCAGCTGTCCTTTGCACTACTGTGGCATTTAATGTTGAGTTTTACAGCCTGAGGGCATTACCGTTATCTCCAGCACTGTGCTAAGGCATGGAAATGCAAACATGGTGCTTGGGAAACCCTAACCGTGATTTGTGGTGATGATACATCACGGAGGCATGACGGGGGTGGGGGGGGGGGGGGGGGGGGGGGGGGCGGGGGCTGGAGCTGGTGACTTTTTAAAATCCGTGTTCGGCTACGCTGGTATTTAGAGGCGTGATAAATTTGTCTTACGCTGCTCTCCTTGCTAAGGCAGGGAAGGGGTACGGCGCTTGGGAGTCGTTAAGTCTCTTTGCTGTGAGGACTCCTGCCTTAGGTCTGCTGCCTACTCTGCACCTGAGGAGAAAAACTGCCTTGCTGCTGCACCTGCCTCCATTTCCTTCAGGTGTTGCAGCCATGAGGCATATAAAAAAATAAAAATCAAGAGGAAAACAAACAGTATTTGTGACTATATATGGGGTCAGTGGTGGTAAAAGCTGGTCTTTGGAAAAAATCATCCGAGATGATTCCAAGATCTTTCAAAGCATTGCAATGCCTCTAGGTATTTTTCATGGGTCTTGTATTTTTTCTTGTTAAATGTGTAGTTTATAATATTTCTATCTTAGTGCTTTACTGGGGACCATAAATACCTGATGGAAAGCACTTTCAGACTACCTGGGATGCTCCAAAAACCATGTGAGCGGTAATAGTCCACAGGAACATCTGCATCCTGACAGTCTGTGAGTTTATTTGGGTAGAGCTGCATCCATGTAGTGCTTCCAATTTAATTTCCATGTTTTTTCCAAAGAAGAAGAAAAATGTCTTATGTTTCCTGGGTGACTGGAGGAAGGTTTTACTGTGCCAGGCATCTCTAATCTCCCCGTGCAAGATTTCCTTAGTGGCAGACAGAGAGCAGCAGTCTGACTAGACACGGAAAAGTGGATAAGGTCTGGAAATGATGCTTTATAGAGGTGTGGGGTTTCATCACATTCTGCTAAAAATATCAGCTCCCCTTCGATAGAAATAACATGATCTATGATCATGAAAGCAATTGATGGGCTTGGGGTCCCAGTAAGCTCAGCCCTGCTCCTGCACAGCTACAAATACACAATGTCCCCAAGTCCCTCTCCACTTCCACAGAGCCACAAATCTCTGCCCTTCCCTCCTGGAGAAGCCCCAACCCCTCTGTGTCGGCAGCACGCTCATGCCTTTCACGGGAGCTAAATTAGCATTAGCGGGAGGTTGGCTGCTGCTTGGAGGGCAGCCTTGCAAAGGCGCGGAGCTGCGAGCTGGAGTGATCAGCAGCGCAGAGGGCACTGTCACCGTGACAGGAGCTGGGTGCCAAGGAGGAAGGAGCAGGTGGTGGGAGCGGCGATGCAGGGTGAGGTGCTGCAAATCTCCAGCAATCAGCACCCACCCGACACAGGCATGAACTGACCGAGCTCAGGACCTGCCCGTCAATACACGCAAACGATGTAGATAGCGGTGACATCCAGTGTGTGGCTGCTTCAAGAAATTCAAATTGGATTGCCAAACTTTTCACCCTTACAGGAGTCTACCAGCATACAGCTGCCCCCTCCACAGCAGGAAGCTGCTTCCATTTAGAGCCGAATGAAGAGTGGAAGGGAAAAAAAAAAAAAAAAGGCATGAATATTAATTTGAATTCAACTGAATTTCAATTAGGCTGTGTTCAATCTCCACAAATATTTGAGCAGTGCTATTGCAAATATGGTGAAAAAGCAAATCTGTAACTTTAACACACAAATATTCACAAAAGATAAATTCTGAACTGCGTGCTCACAATTCACATCGTCTTGACTTGAATTCTGCAGTCATGTGCTATAGTTTCCATGCCCTGCTTGGGTGCTGTATAAGGAGCCAATAAACGAAACAAATATACCAATTTAATTTAGCCTGTTGAGGGTGAGACCATTAAATCACGACACGTGTTCTGAGATGTATAAGCTGGGATGCCGAGGCTGGTGAGCCGTGCTCCTGATGCGGCGAGATGCTCTGTCTTTCCTGACCGTGTAACCAGATGCCAGCCCAAAGGAGGCAAGGTCACAGGGCAGAAATGGGATGGGTCCAACAGTGATGAAACTCCTGGATGGGGATGCCAGGGCTGGGGAGGAGCCGTCAACAAGAAACAACGCATGGGAGCTTTAGGTCATGGAGGGTGAGAAATACCCAACTTGCTGTATGTCCCACCACTGAGTGTTTCAGTACCCTTGGTTTTAGGTGACATAGCATGAAGATACAGAGGTCTAGGTGATTTATCTCTACACTTCTATTGTATACACTGGCTGCACATCCCCATGGCAAACAGCTTGCGTGAAACCGAAAGCGGGCTAAGCACAGGCAACCAGAGGAAGGTCTGCCTGACTTTGTGAGGAACGTAGTTAGTTCAGGACGTAGGAATGGAGAAATACTAGCCTCTGAGCAACATGAACATTCCCAAATGGAGGGTGCATCACTAACAGGAACCTCACCCTTGGCACAGGTGGTTTGGAGGCCTCACACTGCACAGCTGTTGACAGTTTGGAAGGATTTCAGGAGAAGAAGGGAGAAATGAGGAGGATCTGGAATCTACTGCTGTGCTTTACAAGTGCCTTGGTGGTGGAGACAAAGAAAAGCTACCCGAGGACTGAATATGTGAATGCCACAGTGGTAGGGGAACTCATCAGCAGTACAAAGGGCTTAAGTGAAGAATGGCAGTATGAAGGATGATGAGTATGAAGCTGAGGAAGATGGAGAGGAACTGACTACCCACCAGCAACGTTGATTTGTTTGGCACCGTGGGCTGTCACAGCCAAACAGGAGGTAGGCAAACCATAAATCATATAAATCTGCTGTAAAGGGGTTCTATGGCACTCGGAGGCTCCACCTGCTCCAGTGCTCTTCCCTGCCATTGATTATGCTCAGTTGGCATACAAAGCTTGGAGCACCCAGGGATTGGGGCAGTAGGACTTACTTTGCCAGCCAGGAAAACCCTTTCCTTGGGGATCTGATCATGGCACTCCCTGCAGAGTGGGGAGTAGGTTTTTCCTAACTTTAGACGTCTATGCTGTACCCTGCTCAACTTCTCAGGCTATTTTTAGGGGAGGCTGGAGAGAAATGGGCACTTCACAGCATGGCTGGTTCATTTTGTCCTAAGGTTGATATTTCAAATGCGTCAGATGAGTTGCACCCTACGTTTCAATGTCTTTTCATCAGCTGTAAAAGGAGACCAGATGAGTAGCTCAAGTGTAAACATCTCTAATGTAAAAATTTCCACTTAGAAATCCCCCTCTGTGTCCTTCACCTACCTCTTTTTCCTGTGAATAACTGCTTTTTCTGTACACTGGCCAAGACTTTCGGGTGAGTGATATTCAAACAACAGGCAGCTGCCCTGCTGCTCCCGTTGAGTCGCATTGTGAAGCTGGTGAACTGATTGATTGTTTGGTTTCTTGAGAACCTGATGTTGTTTCTGCCTTTTCACTGAGTGGCTGAAATGTTTAAGCAGGAGAAAGGAACAATGGCAACAGAAAATAAAGAGGGGAGAATTGTGAGAAATTAAGTCTATACAGCAAATGATTAATAGTGCATTTCCTGAGACATGCTGCGAACAATAAGCATTGGTGCTGGGATCTGTGGAGATCTGGAGACTGGTGATGCTTTTACTGGCTCCTTAAATAAAATAAATAATGGGTATGGGGGGTCCACACTGAACGTGGGGCCCTGATGTACAAGTGCAGTCTGGGAGACCTAGTGCAGATGCCCATTAAAAGACCAGGCTAAGAGGGGCAGCCTTCACATGGGCACAAGGTGCGTGGAAAAAGTGATGTGTTTTCTGCAAAGGGCTTCACACTTCCAAGCGTGTAGAGGACAACTGGTTGTCCTGATCCTGCAACTTTACACCTAGGAATGGCACGCGTTCTTGTTTCCTCCTTCCTCTTCTTCCTCTCCTTTTTCAACAGCGGTTGGGGTGGGTTCTGTCACACGGGCTGATGGTGCCCAGGGAATTCATTTCCATTCTCCCGGTAGACTCAAAAAATTTGCAATAAGTCAAAGAAATTAAATTTTAAGCTCACTATTGAAGGATAATGAATCTGAAATATGTGATCTTTTGTAAAATTATATTCTTTCAAATGCTTAGATTCGGGGAACGCTATCTCATAAGGGAAGTACACAAAAAAACTGCAATCAAAATGACCTATACAAAACATAAAGAAGAGTTAATAGGATTGCTCTGAATTCTAAAGGGGGTGGTGCAGAACAGCAGAAGTGGGCCTTGCAGTGGGGCATTTATAATCTCCAATTCCATTAACAAATTTTAATATAGTCTTTGAGGGTAGAAAGCGGTCGTTAATAAAACTTTAAATTAAAGCATGCTAGCTGTCGGATTAGATCATTAAAATTGCAGGGTACTGGCGGCTGACTGGCTCTGCAGAAGAGACAGCGTTGCTAAACCTACATTGTCGAGACCATGAAATAATTCCAAAGCAAACAGGAAAAAGGAATAAAACAATTTTATATGTGTGAATTATGATTCTATATCATGTTTAATGAAGAGAAAAATGTAATCATATTTCATCAACTCTCAGTGTAATCAGTGTTTCTGAACACCGGGGACTAGACACAGAGGGAGAAGTAGACGCATGGTGCGTCAGCAGCCAGTCGTGCAGATGGACAGCAGGACAAGCACAGCTTTTGGGTTGGCGAAGATCATTGCCCTGGGTCAGGGCAAGGGGTGTATTTTTCTCCTGCAGTCCAAGGACAGGACTGGGTCTGAAATCTTCTAGGGAAGCTGCATCTCTCCACAAGAGATTTTCCTTAGCAGAAAGGCAGTTTTGATTTCTAGAAATGGTTGTTGCCTGGGAATCTGGGCAGCTGCAGGATGAACACGCTTCTCTTGGCAATACTTTCTCAAAAGATTTAGGAATGATCCTGTAAGTGGGTCCTGGAAGACAGAATTGATAGTTGAGCATGCAGTATTTCTTGAGGCTGCACAGCAAATTTTTTTTGAGGGCAGAGATATATCTATGGGAAACCTTTTGCTCCTATTTATATTTTGCATCTCCTGCAAGACTAAAGAGAACCGGACCAGTTCTGCTGTGCCTGACACTGGGGAAAAAAAACCCAAACAAACAAACAAAAAAACCCACCAGTTTTCTCCCAAAAGATGTGACTAAAGATATCAAGGGTGCCTAAGAGCACAAGGGTTCCTAGCTGACTGGTGTTCCCTGTCATCTGCCTCCTAAGGGCTGTTTCTTTAGATGAGGGGACACTGATAGAGCTCCCTTACCTCTGCTGGTGGTGCTGGAGATAAGGGCCTGGGGCAGGAGAAGGTACAGCCAGCACTGCAGGTAGCCCATCTGCCTGTCTGTTTGACCCAACACTCCCCTATCACCTTTAGATTCAAATAGGACTGAGGGTAAGGAGTAGAGCTTGGCTGACACAAAGCCCAGTTTCCACCTAGATATCAAAAAACTTTCCAGCTGCTCAGTATCCTCCTCACCATTTCACAGCTGGAGAAACAGAGAAACTGCAGGGCAGAGCATGGACATACTCTGGACATGGAGAGACAAAAGTCTTTGTGAGCTGTACAGCTCAAGCAAACCAGTTTGCCTCCACCACCAGCCTCAAGAAATAAGAAATGAAGAAAGACGAAATGAACCTACTCTCATTGAGTAATTTAGATGTGTCATGCTAACTAGCACCACTGCTTGTGGGAGATGCTGCAGGTTTCAACTGTTGGGACAGGTGCAGGGAGTGGACAAGCAGCTCAGGATGGGTGACGACCAGTAGCATTTTGAGGGACGGAGCTACAGAATTGCTCCAGGTTCATGAAAGTCGGGAGCCAAGGAAAAGCATGTTCATGTTCGGAGAGATAGCGAACACCAAATACATTCCTTGAATGTAGCTCCTAGCTCTTCGTATGAATTGCTTGTGAACACATTTGCCTTTCTATGAATTATTCATTCTCTTAAATGATTGGGCAGATGATTTATGCGAATACTTCTTGGCCTATTGGGAGATCTTTGCTTGTACAAACAGCCATGCTGGATGTGTCCGATTGGTGCACAGGCAGGCTTACATGAGCATTTGTGACATTTTCCCTTCCTTCAAGCTTTTAAGTAAACAAAGTGTGCTCGTATGAAAGTCTAACTGGTGTCAGTGTGAATCTGTGCATGTGTGAAAAATGAATACTTCTATTTAGTCCATGCAAAACATTCTTTTGATGTCGAACCTCACTGGTGAGCGTTTTCTTCACACGCAATCTTCTTTCTTCTTGAAATAGACTTTTAGACAGAATGTGAGTTTTGGTTATTTTACTCTGACGGGTTATTTCTAATTGTGTCTCTCTGGAAAAAAAGAAGAAAGGAAGGAATTAAACACCGCATACAGGAGAGCCAAACATAGGGGAGCAGAATGCTACCTCAGCATCCTGAGGAGAAATGAGTGCTTTGGAATTCAGCAGTGAGCAGGACTGGCAGCGGTCCCCCCCTGCCTGGCCTCCAGAGATGGGGCAGCAAAGGTGGCCTCTCATTGTGCATCTTTTCAGTGCTCTACAGCACACGCTTTCATCTGTTCCTTTGAGTTTTTGTCTATAGACCTAGCTCCTGTAGCACGCTTATGTTTGAATAATTCTGGTCTTTATAAAAAATATGGTTTTCTTTTCTCTTTGCCCTCAGCTGCATTCTCCCATGCTGTATTAGATTTGAATTGCTTGCTACATCTTTTCTGGTGAGGCCAGATGGGCTGCAGCTCTGCTTTGGGTGACGAATACAGAAGAGCATTTGAGCTGCACTGTCTGAGCCTGAAGACTCCTCATTTTAGGCAGTGACCAGCAAGTGGGTTCTTGGACACCCATCAAAGGGTCCTGGGCTCATTACCATGAGGACAGGCAAACAACCATACCGGGACAGACCAAACATCTGCAAAGCCTGGTGTCCTGCCTGACACAGTAGCCAGCAACACGCACAACAGCAAAGCGTGTGATGACTAGTCCAGCACTGAGTGCTTCTGGCACGGCGGCATCTGGCAGTTCATGGGGCATCGTGAGCTGCTGGTTGCAGCTGGACTGTTGTGTCTATGCCACTGACAGACCTGTCCGCCTTGGACATACCACATGTCTTTTGACATGCACGAATCCCTGTGTGGGAAAAAGTGCTTCCAAGTCACCATTTTAAATCTGCTTCCTGATACTTTCATTACCTATTGTAATGCCAGAAAGAGGGAGTTGCCAACTCTGATTTTCTTTCTCGAAAATACTTGGAATAGACTTCCATGGTCTATCCAAGCTGAATAACTTTGGTCTGTTCTATCTCTCAGCATAAAGAACATCACTGGGTCAGCCTTTGCAATTGTTTTTTTTTTGTTGTTGTTTTTCCTACTGTGTCCATTAGGAGATGCAGGATCAGACGTACACTCAGTATTCAAAATAAAGATGGGCCGTGGATCTCCATGCTGGTTATGATGACAATTCCTGTACAGTTATCTCTCTCTTGTGATGCCTACCATCCTCCTTGCTTTTTGACCAGGCACAGGTCTGAGCAGCTTTCCCAGGGCACCTTCCACAATGGTCTATGAATTCTTCAGTGAGCAGTGGTAGATAACTCAGAGCTAATTGTTGTCTGTTTAAACTTGGTTGCCATTCTGGATTTTTTTTCACCTTCACTGACATTACCTTGCATTTACTTACACTGAATTTCATCTTCTGTTTTATTGTCAGTAACTCAGTCTCAGAAGATCCTCCAGAGCTTTTCACTGTCAGTGTTAGATTTCATGATCCTGAATAATTTTGTCGCTTAGGCAAACACTGTCACTTCATTATCCACCGCTTTTCTGGATCTTTGATGAGTGTCGCACAGTATGGATCCCAGGACAGACCTCCATGGGACATGGGACATGAACACTGATCAGTTGTCCTTCCCTTGGTTACGTGCTTTTAACCACTTATAAATCTGTAGAGGGGCTTCCTCTCATACTCTAAAACATCATAGTGTCTCTGAGTGCCTTTTGTCAGAGACCTTGAATGTAACTTTTGGAAAATGCAATTTAACTACAGCAGCCAGCTAATCCTTGCCTGGACCTGTGTTGACACCTTCAAAGAAATCTAATAGATTTGAGATATAACTTCCCCTGGAGAAGCCATGTTGACTCTTCCCCAATATATCCAGATCTACCTAGGCTGCTGTTAATTCTGTTATATATTACAGTTTCTTCTGATTTGCCTGTCACAGAAAGCACACTTACTTGTCTCCAGTTCCTTATGCCCTTTTTAAAGAAAAATGATGTCATATTTTCTGCCTCCCACACCACTTAGTGCCATGTCGGAGGAGAGTGGAGGAAAGCTGTAATACGGAGTGATATTTTATCTTGCGGCCTCATGAGAAATGAGAGCTACCTCAGCAGCCCCTCAATCAGGTTATGCAAGTGAATCGGTGCAATTTGCCAAACCCCAAGTTAGCACCTGCATAGACACAGATTTACACCTTTACATTCATCTGAGCAGGTCAAGCTGCAGCAAGGGCAAGGACAGGATTCACTCTGATCAGCTTAAAGGGACCAGTGCACCTCTGTACTTGGGAACAGCTGTAAGAGAAGTGCATTGGAACCGCCTGTCTCAAACTTGACCATTTGCCCTGATCAAGACAATTCTATTGCTGAGATGCCAGGCACACGGTCATGCGGACAGTCTTGCTATTTACCAAACAGGATTTATGAAGAACTGTGCCCAGGAAGCTGCAGGAGGTCCTTAAAGGGATCTTCTTTTACCCAGAACGTGCCACTATGATTTTTATTATCAACATCTGAACATGTCTTTCCCATCTCCCCAACAGCGTAGCATAAGGATGATCACGACGGTCCAGACCACTGGTCCTTCTATTCTGAAGTCCTGTCTTTAGTAGTTGTCATAACTCTGGTAATCTCCTTTGTGTCAGGAGAATGTCCTCTCTCCCTCAGCAGCTCTTGTTCAATGTCAGAGATCTTTAGTCTAACACGTAGTGCTCGGGTCTTCTGGCCTAGCTAACAGGACGCTTGCATAGCTGCTCATTAGCCTTCGGGCTGCTCAGTGTCCCCAGCCACGCTGCAGAAGATAGTTCCTGAAGCACACTGCACCCATCCTGGGCTGGCTTCTGATACACCCCATGCACAACATGAAACACTCATTTGAGTAAGGCCTTGAAGGCTTTGGTACAAGGTAAATTAGGTCTGGCCTGCTCCTTGCAACCTGCTGCCATGTTTGTCCTGAGGTTCTGGAGCAGACATACCATGCCACAGAAGACCTTGATCACCCTTTCTTTGAAGCGGGAAGAACTGGTACGGCACTGGGGTGATCTTGGCAGAAGGGGGGAACCTCCCAAATGTACCGCCTCCTCAGATTCCTGCCACATCTGCATCAGGTTTGACAGCCACCATGCCAGCTCCCTGGCGTCAGCCATAATGAACTCTGTCACTATTTACCCATTGTAAACTTACTTTCTGATCATCCTTATAACATTTTTCAGCCACTGTATCAGTTGTTATATTATTTACACAATCCTTATCAGCAAAACCAATGGTCTCAGCTGAGCTGACCCATTAGTGGATCAAGGTTAATTACTCGTGGTTTCTTTTGCAAAGCCACTAGTCTCTTAAGTAATGTTGAGTTAAAGTGTACATCAGTAGTGACTGAAGGAGCTTGCTTTTGGTGTCAGCTCCCCACTCTTGCTCCAGGTCTGCTTTCCCTCTGCTCCCTGTTCCAAGGTCCTGCTCTCTTCCTTTTTCTCAGGTTCTAGGGGAACCCATGTTCCCATGTTTTCCCTCCTTCCTTTTTTTTTTTTTTTTTTTTTTAAGTCGTGGATATCTTCCCTGGAGTTACACCCTCTATTCTCTGGTGGCCACAAGGCTCATCTGCAGCTACCTGTGTATACCCATCCACCACCCAGCCACTGCTGGATACCAGGGCAGGAGGCACATCCCCTTAGCATGCCAAAACAATGTCCTGCTCCAGCAAGAGTGCCCTGAAACCAGGCAGGTACTGCTTATTCAGAGCACCGTGGCCAAACCATGCCTGGTAGGAAAGACTGGGAAAAAATGAAGCTGTTATTTTAGCATCTTATCCCCGCTTGATTTTCCCTAAACAATGAGGCTAGGTCTTTAAGAAGTGTTTTTTTCCTGGCAATGTTTTACTTTATTATATCTGTATTGAGATTTCTGCCCGGCTGCTGCCCCCACACAGTGCACCTCAGACATGAGAATAAAGAGTTGCCAGCAGCAGGCTCTTCCTGCGACAAAGCACAGCATGTCTTGCAGCCGGGATGAGAGGCAGGGGAGAAGCCAGGATGAGAGGCTGCTGTGACTTTGCAAGCGACTGTCATTGTTTGTTTTGTAATCCTGGGTCACTGCAAGTAGTTTCTAAATTGATTTGTCCCCGCGCAAGCGTCATTGCCCAATTCAGAAAAGCCCTCTTCTCCTCTGTGCCTCTTATGCAAGTGTAACTCTCTACCAGGCAAAAGTCGAATGCTATAATCTTTGTCAAGCCTCTTTTTCCTCCGGGTTACGCAGTTTGGGATCTGTTTTGAGAAGTGGAGATTGCTCGTATATCAAGGGAAAAAGTTGCCTGCCGTTAGCATGCCTATCTTGGCTGTAGCTGACTTAGACATTCTCCCGCGCTGGTTTGATTTTAACCGCTACATTAATAAATCAGCAACAGCATCCCTGTTGGGGAGGAATTCTGATCATCCCCAATATGCACCCAGAGACACTGACTTCTGGGCCTAACCACCCCACTCTCCCAGGAGGCTGTGAGATGCCACGTTTTCCCTTTTCTCAGCAGATGCTGAAGACATTGAGCTGGCAGGACCGACTGCGAATCTAACTCCGCTCCGGCTATACACTGGGTTGAGCATCCAGCGCTTCAAGTTATTACAACTCCTGAGGCAGACTCTGAATGTAAAATAGGTGCCACAGCTCCTTCTTGGAATAAAATAGATAAAAAATCAATGCATTTGAAAGAGAAATAAAAAATAATGTCTGGTAGCACTAATATTCCTCCATGCGAGACTGCAAGTGCTGAGCCTCTCATGGCAACCTTGATTAAGAAAAACATCTTACTTTAGAGGGAGACTGAACATCTAGAAAGTACATCTAAAAAGGTGACCTCTGGGTGATAAGCATAATTACTGATGCTCCCATGGAGCTTTATGTATGTGACTTAAAGCAGAAAAATAAGGACCTGGCGTGGGATCATAAATTCAAATCTAATCTGAGGAGTAACAAAGCTTCTTGGACGTGGGCAGAAGGTGTGAATCTGCGTTAGCTCAGGTGTCACGCTGGCTGCGCTCCTCTGTTGAAAGACCTACTCGGTGAGTTTTTGCCATTGATTTTCGTGGAAACAAGATCAATTGTCTCTTTGGGTTCCTGTGTGGGAATGAGATTATGTTGAATATTAATTTGTCTTGCAATGGGCCCTGACTGTAATTTTCTATCAGCAAAGGAGAATTCATGTATTTCCATAAATTCAGATACTTCCATCTATTCATTCCACATATTCATAGACATTATCTCAATTCCCAGCTCTAGTTCAAACAAAAGTTAGTTCCTTTTACAAATAAATTATTTTTCACTGTTGATGATATTTCTAATTTTTGTAGGCAAATTTATACATTTGAACAAAGGAGACAAAAAGTATCTTTGATGTAGCAAAGCCTTTCTGAGAGCTGTACATAAAATAAAAGAGAAAAGATAGTCTGGGAAATTTAAGGAACGGATGGGAATGATTCCAAGTTACCTTGTACTTAATTGAAGTTCTCAGAAATGTTCTTTTCTTGTTTTCTGTATCGGAGCTGTTCCTTGAAGTATGTCAATGCCTCTTCAAACTGGCATTTAATCATGACTGCATATATTTTTTTCCGCATGTGGAAATGGAAGGGCTCTTTATGGAATTTCTTATTCTTTAGCATCTCCTCACCTTGGTCCCTAATTTTTGGTGAATGTTGCTGGGAGATATGATAGCACCGTCCGTATTGCTCAGAACAGGATTTTCCCCGGTTTCTGCTGCTGAAAATCCCCCTTGTGCAGTAGTGATTTCTGTTATAGGGTGACAACCTCAGCCAGTACAAGTTTGCCTTGCTTCACTGCTCTCAAATTATCCCACATGAGGATTTCCTTGGACATCTTCACCTCAACAGAACTATTGTCCGGTAAAAAAGAAATCTGGCTATTTTCCCAGGATTTGTGTATGTTCCACAGCTTGGAGGGGGCAGCAGCCGAATGGTGGGTATAGGTCTGGAAACCCAAAATACGTTCCTGTAGAGCTGGTGCTTTTTAGCCTCTCCATGCAGAGCGAGCTCCAGCGGGGTGTACTGAAGCAACACGGGGCACACATGCATCCCTCTGCCTCCAGCCTAGATCCCCCTGGCTGGCCATGGAGACTAACATGCAGCCCACAGAGCTGGGTTTTGATTACTTTTTTTTTTTTTTTTTTTTGCAAAACTCATAGAACAAAACAGCTGAATGAGACTGAATGCTTTAAGGTGCCCAAGTGCTACTTGGAGCAGCAGCTTGCTTTCACTGGGGCTAGTGGGGGTGCAGTGCCAGACTGAGACAGAAGAAGTGGCCTGGCAAAGCCATGAATGTTTTTATTCCCTGAAAGCCATTTGGCCACCTCTGCTTTCTAAACCGAGTTAGGAGGAGCAGTACCGAGGTTACATGTGGCATGTATGACCGAAGCTCCCAAAGGTGAGCCTGGCTGCAAGGTGCTTCTGCTGACCCAGCTACAGTCCCTGTTTAACATGGGAAAAGTCATGCTGGTTGAAGTATACTTTTTCAAACTCATCCCTAAGGCACTCGGCACTCCCCAGCAGTGGCTGGGCACGGTGGCTCTGCTGTCCCGTGCCCCGCTGGAACATCCTCGTTTCCTTCCTCCTTGGCAGCATCCAAATCATCAGGAGCCCTGCTTCAAACCACGTTGCAATTTATTAACGACAAACATGCTTGCCGTTCCAGCATGCAGGCATAGCATCTCTGTCTTCAATTATTGCCTGCATTTGATTTCTTAGATTAAACTGCTTGAATCAGGGATGCACCTGACCTGTATGGAGCCACTCGTTCTGCCGCTAGTATACTAATCATAGTAGTAGAAGTAATAATACTGATGACAATGTTGTCATGGGTGGGATATTAAAATCCACTAGTGCCACGGCTCCCAGAGGAATCTTAAAAGGCACTATAATTAAGTCACAACAGACTACAGACCTGCTGCGAATGAGAGATGCAAGAAGAAAAGACACAGACAGTATGACTTCAGTACGGGCACTCAAGGAGCCAAGGTTTACAAAACTTCTACGCAAAATGGAATAGCAGGAGGCGACTTGGAATTTCTTAAGACTTGTAAGGAAAAAAAATAACGGGCAAAGAAGCTGTGTAAGCTAATGGTACAGCCACGGGTGTGCAGCACAAAAAAAAAAAAAAGACCTTCTGCAAAAGTATCTCGGGGAAAAGGAAAACATTGCAGTATAACAGAGAGGGGTGTGAAATCAATGTCAGCTCAAAGTCGTTGGGGTACTTCGTTCCAAGGGAAGGAAAGGGAAAGGAAAAAAATGGGGTGACTAGGAAAAACTAAATTCTTTAAAAAAAGCATTCTTCATAAGCAGTATACAAATGAATGTGTGAAAAATTAAATTTGTATAAAGAAGGGGTGTGAGTAGCAGGGAAGAGAATTAGCAGTGATTTATTACCACACTGGCAATTCCCTGGGGAAAGATACGTGCAATGGAGAAGAATAAAACACTGGAAAAAGTCAAGTGTGGGTATTAAAATGTATATAGAGAAAGAAACATGATTTTGGCAACTCTCATAAGTTACTATGACCTTAGCCACTAGTAGAATAACAGCGCAGATAGAAAAAAAAACTATATCTCCACACAGCTAAGAGATAATGGAGCAAGAAGCAATAAACAATATAATTTAAAAAGAGAAATCACTGCAGAGTGACTCCCTTTGAAAATGACAATTAAAATAGATGATTTGATCAAAATATGCCTAATACTTCTACACAGGAATAATGTTATTTACAGGCAGTCCTCCTGAGTTCAGTATAACTTTTTTGCAGCTGGGAAGATGTTTGCATCTATAAATGTTTGTGGGATCAGGGTACTTGTGGGTAATGGGAATGCAGCTCCCAGGATGCGAAACGTGAGTCTGGAGCCCCAGAGTCAGTTTGTGGGGCCGTGGTGGGCTGTGCCAGTTGGGGGAGAGAAGAGCTCACCTATTTAGATTCCCTGAGAGATGCTCAAAAGAGAAGAAAAAATTGCAACCATCTGTGTACGTCTAAATAGTGTAAACAAGGGATGGGGGTGGGAGGAGGGAGGGATTGTTTTGTATGGCACCAGGAGATGGAATTTTCACTACTGTGATGGGGAATGTAAGAAAACCTGCATACCAGTGGGGAAAGGTAAATTTGAAAGAGTATCAAAAGCTTCCCCCAGCATCTGGGGTAGGTTGCATAGGGCCATGCTGGCACTGCAGCCTAGAGACACTAAAAACTCGGTTAAACAAATCATTAGAAAACATTGAGCAGGATTCATTAGAAAATATGGAGCGGGATATGGTCTTATTCTTGCAAAGTGAACGGCTGTGAGAACCTAATTAGTTATTTCAATCAGGCTCCCTGGAGTCAGTCATGTCTGGATTTGCCTTTCTGACTCTGCAACCAGTTTCTTCCCGGATTTCGGGTCGGCTGGGCGAGCTCGGCGAGCGCCTGGCGGCGGGGGGAGCCCCGGGGAGCTGTGGCAGCCCCCGGCACAGGGAGGGTGCAGGGCAGCAGTGCTAGCAAGCCTTAACGGGAAAGAGTAACGAGTAAAGAGGAAAAAATGGAGACGACAGCCACGGCATGAAAAAGAAGACAGGGGAGAGGTTTTTGAAGGAATAAAGTATAGCTAGCTGCAGATACCTACAGCTTCTCCAGACTTATGCCCTTTTTTCACCCAATTTTCCAGCCTCTGTGAGCCATGCGTGTGCCTGTGCTCCTATCTCGGTCACCCCTGGGCTTGGGTGGCTCACCTGCTCTTATTCCTAGATGATGCCATGATTCTATACAGGTAGACATGGTGCTGAGGGACATGGTTTAGTGGTGGTTTTGGCAGTGTTAGGTTAATGGTTGGACTTGGTGATCTTAAAAGTCTCTTCCAACCTAGATGATTCTGTGATTCTATGATTCTATTTCCAGTTAGGTGCATGGGAATCATGGAGAGCGTGCACGCGTACATGGAAAACATGGAAAATCACAACTTGACTGTGCTCAGGTATTCACTGAGCTGGCTGTCGTGAGTTACACAAGGCCCTGAACTGCTCTGGTTTGTGTCAGAGGCTTGGCGCTTGCAGACAATCAGAGCCCAAACCAGCCAGGGAGTCTTTCTCCCTGCAGGGAACATGTCCCGGGACAATGAGATCCCAAGCTAGAAACTGCTGGACAGTCACAGTTCCAATGATGCCACAGATTTTCCTTTGCAACCGAAGCAATTGTGCATTTTTTGAGTCTCATTGCAGCCACTTATCTGCCTGGGACACATGCCTGGGTATTGTGAAATCAACTCTGGGAGACACACAGGCACACGATCACGTTTCTGTCGTGTGTGATACAGAGCATGTAAGACAGGTATGGTTTTATGCCAGGTTTATGCTGCCTGTGGGAGGACAGGTGATATGCGATCTGGCACAAAGCCTGGTGGTACAAAGTTTGCGCATCGATACTTTCTGGCTGGCGTGAGCCGGCAGTTTGAGTTTATACCGACATGATGCTTACCATCCTGTGGGCATGACTATTTTGATCCGATAGCCCCGGTGTCTGAGTTACTGTTGAAGTGTGGCTATAAACCAAGCCTGGAAAATGCTTGATAGGATGGCAGCTCTGTTAATGGTTTTACTCCTCCAGCTTCAGGCTGGGCACCTTGGTGGCAAGGAGTTGACAAGGTTTCCGCAAGTCAAACCAGTCCTGGTGCTTCTATAGAAAATACAAAATGGGGAAGACGCATTGATATTGCTTAACAAAATCTTCTGGGCCATCTTTATCCATATGGCAAGGGAGTCACAGGCCAGGAGAGAGTCTTTAGCAGGGCGGTAGCATCCCATCTCTGAGCTGGAGGGAGCATCCCACCATACAGATGCCACGTGTCCAACTGCAGCCGTCACAGTCTCAGCAGCGTGACACTGTCCTCATCCAAAAAAATACAGAGCCAAGATTGTCTTTCTACAGGGAAAAGCCAGACTCTGACACCAGGGCAGCCTTAGGGAGGTGCTGGCTTACAGATATTAAGTGATCCAGCTCCAATTTTAGCGGTGGCTTTGCAGACTGACTCAGCCATGTGAAATGTTGTTTGTGCAGCCATCGGCGGGGCTGGTGGGGGAAAAGCAGAGGGCAGGACAGCCCGGGGAGACCTCGGCCTGGCTGGAGACCTGCCTGTGCCTGCACTGGCAGCGGGAGAAGCCATGCGCGCTCCGTGTTCGCTAACGGAGCGGTAGGAAGGCACCCGGCTGGCTTCGCTCGGGCCGCTTGATTAACGTATTGATTGGCTCTGCCGCTGTGCCCGCGACGAGGGAGCGAGCAGCAACAATTCATTACTGTGTGCAGCGGGCAGGAGGGTCGCAGGAGGGGTGGGAGGGTGAGGCCGGGGAAAGCAGCGGGATGGGGAACAGCCGAAGAAGCGCCGTGGGCTAGCCTTGCTCGCGGGAACTCCGCGAGTCCCTGGGTTTTTGTGCAAAACGTGCGTCTGTACCAGCACATCCTTTAAATCTCTTCCCAGAGCACTACATCAGGAGCAGTTTGTAATACGATGACGATATGACTGCGAGCAAGGCACAGGCGGTTTTAAGCCCTTGGCTCTTTAGCGCCTGGTGAGGTTTTCTGAGCTATTTGGGCTGTGCTGAGCTCACCTCACGTAGTGGACAAGTTCCCCTCCATGGGCAGTTTGGGTGGTCCTGTGTGGGAGCTCTGGGGCTCTGGGGATGGTGGATTTGCAGCTCATGGCTGTGCTGCAGGACGGTCCCGGTGGCAGCGGGCTCTACCTGAGCCCTTCTGCCTCCTTCAAAGCTTTGAGCACAGGCTCTGCCTCCACCCATCCCAAAAGGGTCGCCTGACCCACGCACTCTTTTCCTAATACAACTCAGCACAATAACACAAAACAAGGAAGAAAAAAAAAAACAACCTGTCACAAACAGCTCGCCATCTTTTTAGGGGCTGCCAGGGATTTTTCCCAGCTGTCTGCTCTGGGTAAAGCAGCCATGAGCAACGGTGGGGAGCCCCAAACCTGTGCCCTTGCCATCACACTCCACATGCATGTGATGGCAATGGGGTACGTGGACACCAGGGAAGATTTCATGCCACGTCCTGTGTCTCAGCACAGTCAGTGTAGTTTTGCAGAGGTGGGCGCAAATGTTTCTTTTGCCCAGGCCACCAGGCTGGAGCTGGTTGGGGTCCCAGGGAGCAGACAGCCACACAGGGGAGTGCTAGGGGCTGGAGCCGCTCTCCATAGATGGATTTCTTTTCTTAAATTATGCTTTAATTTCCTCTCCTTCTGGTACCAATGCCTGTGTTTTAATGAGCTCGCTCCCCTAGCATATCAAACAAGTCTGATCCCTGGTGCTCTCTGTTTGCAATTCCCAGTGGCTCCTAACCAAGAATTGTGCTGTTTAATTTTGCCAGTCTTCTAGTTTACATTGAAGCATTAAAAAAAAAAACATAGGCGAAAGGACCATATTTCTCCCGGCCTATTGATAGAGCGTGATAGGTATTAAATTCTATAATTCTTTCACTGGCCTTTAAGCAGCCTTGGTGTTAATATTTAATGATGAAAGATGCTGGTAATCAGCCCTGTATCCCAAGTGTCTGAATGCTTTATGATCTTGCCTTTGGGAGCCCAATTGTGAACCCAGCCTGCCAGAGCTTCCCACCCCAACTTAATAAACTTTGCCATTCCTGCCCAGCACATCATCTGTCTCCAGGCAGGATCCAGTGCAGAGATGATCAGGTAGCACGAGGAAGAAGGATGGAGAAGAGCATGATAATAAGGGTGAGCATGGAGGTTGCTGAGACAGAGATGGGTGTTAAGCAGGCAGCGTGCCCTGCTGCTGCAGGGAAAGCAAAGCCCAGTGAGGGGCATCAACTGTTGATTTGGCACTGCTTTGGGGATGGCTCTAACTCCAGCCTTGCAGCACAGATGTCTGCAGGCTACACTGCAGCCAAGCCCAGAAACAACAAACAAAAGTGCATTGACAGTGTCCTCCCCAGAGCAGCCAGCTAACATGGGCTGTGAGCCTGGGGTCTGCATATGCCAGCCCCTGCTGGTCCCACCTGGCTGGTGGGATGCCTTCCTTCACCCTCCTGCCAGATGATGGTGTCTCTGCCATCTCCCAGTCAGCCTGAGCTCCTACACCAACACCCCTTAGCCCGTGTAAAGCCGAGTACTTGGTTCTGGACTCGCAGCTCCTTCTCCAGCTGGTTTCCAGAGCATCGTGGGGTGTGCTGGCTGATGTGGAGTTCTGCCACAGCGCAGGTAGTGTTGCTGAGGGTGATGCTTCACTGGGTTGGAATGGCCTCAGGCAAAGTCAGCAGAGCCCTGTACCAAAGGAGAACTGCTGTTAGTTGCTAATAGTGCTTAGCACTTACATGTTGCAGAGACATTTGTGTTCAAAGCCATGTACAAACATGATCTCATTAACTGCTGGCATGGGAGCAAGCGCTGTCATTCGAAGCCAGCTGTTGGGAAACTGAGGCAGGTGACAGAAGTGGACATCGCCCATCTGCTGGGACCACATCCCACTGTCACCGTTGGTCACACTGCTCCTGCCTTCCTGGTGTGGGGTTGCAGCCTCTGGCTCTTCTGATGGCAGCACTGGGCTGGCTGGTCCTTGACCCTACTGGTACCATTGCAGTGGGAGCCCTTCCCACACCACTGTGAGCACTGTTGTAATAGTAGAGACGTATTTCACCTATGGATATTTTATTCCAATTTAGGAAAGGCAATAAGCTTTCCCCATAAGGCATAAACCTTATTTTGCTTTATATTTGTCTGCCTAGGGTTTATGCTTGTATAATGAGATGAGTAAGTAACCTTGCAAGCTGATTGTGTTATACGGCCACATATAACCATGGTGGAGGCTGGGAGCAAGTCTTCCCTCCTGAGCACGACCCTGAGGAAAGCTTGTTAGGGAGGCCAAAGAGAAACGTAGTCCTAGATTAAGGAAACATGAAATTCATTGGTGCGAGGGGCTAACGCAGCAGCTGCAGACACGCTGTCCAACAGGAGCTTCACAAGGGCCAGGAGGTACCAGCAGGATGGAGGTAGAGCCTCTCCTCTCCAGCCCACCCAGGTCACTCAATATATCTCATTCACCTTCTTGCAGTGTTGCTTAATCTCACATCCTCCTTGAGACAGCTGTAGCAGAGTCCCCACTCTGACAGGCAGTGTTTTATTACTGGAAGAAGATGTAGAAGTGTCTTCTCTTGTTGGTGCCACAGTCTTCAATAAACACCCTTGCCTTCCCTGGTAGCCAGCTGGCACCCCTGGGCTATTACAGAAAGGCTCTTCATACACCACGGAGCCACAGAGCAGCCAGCAGGACTTGATTGCTGGAACTGGGAGAACTGGGAGGACCCAGTGGGAGGACAGCCCCACAGAGCTGCTGTGCAATGACTGCACACCGCCATGCAAGCTTCACCCCCCAGGCAGCCCCGGCTGCCCCAGAGCTGGTGTCAGGCCCAGAGATTTACTTGATGATGATAGTAAGCTTTTCGTTGCCTTGTATAGAGAGCTACCAGGGCTTGTGGGTAAGAAGCAGAGAAGTCATCTTCCTGCTGATGGGATGGTCAGAATTGTTTCAATCACTTGCTCCACTCCTGCCCCTGGTGAGAAGGGCTCAGCTTTCCAGGGCAAGGACGTGCAGGACTTGGCATCTGGGTCCACCCCAGAGCTTCATTCATGCAGGTTGTCTTGGTTTCAGCTGAGATGGAGATAATTTTCTTTCCAGTGGTTGCTATGTTTTCATGTTTGGTATGAAAGGAATGTCAATATTGCATATTGTTTTAGTTGTTGCTAAGTGATGTTTATACTAGTCAAGGACTTTTTTCAGCTTCCCATAGAACCTGGGAAGGAGAATAGACAGAACAACACAATGGCCAATGGAATATTCTGTACCCTAGATATCGTGCTCAGTATACAAATAGGGGTCAGCTGGGAGGGCGGAATCTGCAATCTCTGTTCAGGTCAGGCTGGGCAACCAATTCACCAGGTAGTGAGAGTGACTTGTGCCTTGCATATTCTTTTACCATTATTATTATTGTTGTTGTTATTTTCCTTTTCTGTTCTTGTTATATTAAAACACCTTTATCTGAGCCCACAAGGTTTTTTTTTTCCCTTTCCCCTCCTCTTCCCCCTCTTCTCCCTGTCCTTGGCAGGGGAAAGGGGGGTGAGTGAGAGTTGCTTGCTGGTGTTAAAGCATGACATAGGTTGTATGAGCCACTGCCAAACCAGAGCTCTTTCATGGGTGGGCAACTGCTGTTGGGTGATGCTCATTCACTGCAATGTCATCAGGTCTGAGCTCCCACCATTTTTAAGCACCTGCAGGGGCCAGAAGAATTATTTCTAAGTGCTGGAAACCCACCAAATTCCTGCCCAGGCATCCAGGTTTGAATAAAAGGGTGGAAGAAATGTTGTGTCACAGAGCCAGCTCCTGGGACAGTGAGTCCTGCTGCCCCTGCAGCTGGAGACAAGCTCCTGTCTGCTGCTGTGGCTGTGACTGGCACAGGCAGGCGGCTCCCACCTCCTGCTTCAAAGCAGAATGAGAAATGGGGAAGGCGGTGATGTGCTGGGAGAGCACCAAGCTGGAGGCTGACGGAAGCAGATAAGGCTTCCCGGTAGCAGGTGGCGGGTGCTGATGTGCAGGCAGAGCTGCCTGCCTGCCTCCGAGGTGTCAGGGCTGGTGCGGAGAGCAGGAGGCTGGGAGGTAGCACAGCCCGCTCTCGCTCCCCAGCCAGGGCTTGGCACCCTCTGGCCCTGCAGAACCAAAGCTCTCCCTGTCCCATCTCTCTCAGCCCTGGTGCCTCTCATCTGAAGCCTCATCCTTGGCCATTGGGTGCCCTCAAGGGGGGTTCACTCTCCATCAGGGTCCTGCATAGCTGTTACCCAGCCACCACCTCCCGCAGGTAAGCAGCTCTCACCTATGTCCATCGCACATCCAAAACATGCTCTCCCCCTTCTTTTGTCCGTTGGCACTTGTCCCCAGCACCCTGTCACTCAGCATTAGCCACCCCGTACATCCTTTTCTGAAATGAGGAGTTTCCCTAGCGCTGCCTCGACTAGGAGTCAAGCCTTAACTAGCACATTGTTAAAAAAAAACCAACCAAACAAAAAAAAAAAATGGAAGGGATCAAATGTAGCTGGGAATCTTTGACTTCTCCCTGCTCTTTCTGACTCAAAATATCAAAGGCAAAATAAGATTTTTAGTGTATCAGAGAGCGGTGCAGGAAGGCACACTGTAAACAACCTAATGAGTTTAGTGCCAGTGAGAATAGCCCGCGCTATTACATCTCTCTTCCCAAAATGAGAGAATCCTTCTGATAAAATTTACTGACATCATTAGCAGGGCTTCCTGCACTGCTGCAGAGTCTTCCCCCACCACTGCTTCAGATTTTAAGCTTGCAGGCTTAAAATGTTATTGTTTTAATCTTTACATAGCAAGAACATTTTAGAATTGGGAACTAGGTTTGTCTGGGGGGTTGCCTCGAAGTGCTCACATTCACCTAAAGGGATGTAGACTCTGAATTATAACAATGACAAATTAACTTTCACCGCAAGCAGCCATTTCGGGAAAATCATCCGCTTCTGGGTTGGTTTGTTTTTTTTTTTTTTTATTTTCTTGTTGCAAACTGCTTCCTGTACTTCCTTAGGGGAGATGAGGCACTCCAGCCATTTTGGGCAATGCTGAAGTGATCCAGCAACCTTTAGCTGAGGATTTTGGAGTGGCAACAAGATTGATCTAATAACAAAGTCAAAAATGTAGATGTTAGGATTTTTTGTCTGGAAATGCAAAATTCCTGCATCAAATTCAGTGGGCGTTTGCATTTTTTAATGCAGCTGAGTTCTTCACTGTGCAAGCTGACTGTGCTGTAGAGTGCCCAGTTTGGAGTAACAGCTGCCGGACTGGAGAATCAAGTGGTGTCAGGATGCTTTGGAGTCCATCGCTAAGTCTATTTTCTATGGCAGCGCAGGACCTTAATGTGCCTAACAGAATACGTAATGAATACCCGGAGTAACGCATGAGTAATCCAGTTTGCACTTCAATACAGTGCTGGCCTGCACAGTGCCACTGCTGAAAGACTGCTGAAAAAGCTGCTCCTGAAACTGTTGTAGAATCACAAAATTATTTAGTGTGAAAGAGACCTCAAGAGGTGTCCAGTCCAACCTTCCGCCTAAAGCAGGGTCAGCTTCAAAACCAAGTCAGGTTGCTCAGGGCTTTGCCCTGTTGGATTTTGAAGACCTGCAAGAATGAAGATCCCCCCACTTTGGGCCGTTGGCCTAGCGCTTCGACTGCCTCGCAGGTTTCCCTTGCAACTTGTACCTGTTGCCTCTTGAACTTTGGTGTGCACCTCCAAAAGAGTCTTCCTCCATCTTCTCCATAACCCCCTGGAGATTTCAGTAACGTTGTAGGGTTGCATCTTGTTTCTGCTCCTGCCTCCTAAGTTGCAGCAAGATTTGTTGGGGTTGCTGCTTTAGCTGGCAAATAGTGCAATAATTAAAAAGGAACTTTCTGGATAAATAATCTTTGAACTTCCTTTACCATACTGGAGGAATCCCAAAATGTAACACCTAACAGACGGGAGGATTGCCCCCTCCAGAAACCACGTGGGTTTTCTGGTTGCCTTAACAGAGCAAGATTGTCTCTGAAGATTTAATTCTCCACTGTCGGGATGTCCTACTGCAGCCCCACCTCTGGACCTGTCTCTGGAGGAATCTGCCTCGCTGCTGGCTACAGATGGAGCTTTGGATGTCTAACTCTGCTTGGGGTTGGCACTCCTTACAGTCCTCATCCTCCTGCCGGCACAACACGTGCACTCACTGCACGCTCACCTTCCCCAGCTTTGCATTTATATTTAACTTAGGAACAGCTAACTCAGATTGAGCTGTTTCTTTTCCAGACAGACTTGTCAGACCTTATTTGTATGCCTCTCTTGTCCTTCTTCAGAGCCTCTACCTTTTGCTTTCCTGAATCGTAATTAAAAAGCGACATCTGTCCTACAGACCCTGGGAGCAATTTCCAGGTCCAAGCCAAACCACAACCACATTTTGGATTCCTGCTAGTGCAGGACTTGTGCGCACACATCCACCCCCGTCTGTCCAAACGTTGGTTTCCATTTAATCAACCAGCTCGGTTCTTTGTGCATGCAGAAGCTGTGGGATGTTCTGGCAGATGAAAGTATTGATGATGGGTGAACCATAACTCCAAAGGTACTGTCTAGATGGTAGGGAATGCACTGTACCTTGGGGACTGTGGAGAGCACCCTTGGTGGTTTCCATGACAAACCATCAGATCAGTGCTAGGTCTTCCTGAAGAGAGCTTACAGCCCAATTTCATTGATGACCTGGAAGAGAGTGTACAGTCTTTACAGATAAGAATTAAAGAGGATATAAAATCCAGCAGGAAGACAAATGTCACCAAGGCAGCATCAATCACTTGGTAGCCTGAATTTGTTCCAGAGGTCTGAATTTTGGTACAATGAAATGGAGATCCCTGCACCTAGGAACAAAGATATATACACAAGTTGGGACTGTTGTACAGTGCGTGGATCAGAAAAACACAGTGGGATCAGGTGGAAGGCTTCTGAGCTTGAAGCCCGCAAAGAGGAGAATGACAAAGAGCAACACACACTGGCTTCACAGTCATATAGGACTGTGAATTACTTTAATAAGAGTATCAGTGTGCTCAATGTCCAGTTCCTGGGTCACACATAATTAAAACATGGAAAGATTCCAAGAAAGAGGTACAAAAGTTAGTGAAACCCTGTGAAAAAAACCCAAACCTCTTGTTTTATAATGAAAGGTTTAATGAAAAACACTTTGAATAGTTACTTGACAGAAGTCTGGAAGTACCCAGCAGAAGAGAATATATTTGAGACCAGAGAGCACTTTAATCTGGCGATCAAAGATGTAACAAGATCTGGTGGCTGGAAGCTGAAATTAGACAAATTTGACCTGAAAAGAAGACACATTCCAACAGTGAAGGGAATTAGCCATTAAGCAACGTATAGAGGAGATGGTTGATTCTTCCTCACTTGGAGTTTTTTTACGTGAAATTGGATGTCTTTCTTAAAGAGCCGCCCTAACTCAGCCAGAAATTATGGGTTTGACACAGGAATCACTTGGTAAAACTATCTGGCCTTGGTGATAAAGGAGGACAGAGTAGCCTTTCTGGCCTCAACATAAATAATCCATGACATCCTGTCATGGAGACGTTTGCTCATCTTGATCTACATGACTTTAAAAGCTACATGAACATGTCTAGTTGCTCTTGAGTTACCTTAAGTCATTTACAGGTTACTCCACTGCATGCAATAGCTCTTTATCAAGTTCTGCTTCAACTCCATGCGTGTGTGTGTGATCTGGACAGATCTCCTGCTTCTCAGTGTTCATCTCTTCTCCAGGATTTCACCTTCCTGCTTGCCCCTCTGGCACCTCTGGTGCAAAATCAAAGCAGAGTTAAGCCAGTTCCCCAGCCACATCCCCCTTCTTCAAGGAGAGTTAGCACAAAGAGAGGCAGCCATCCTAAGTCACGACTGTGCTGAGCACAGCTGCATTCATTGCACACTCCCAGAAATGCCGTTGAGCATCCAGATTCTTTAGGAAGCAGCAGCAGGACAGGGATGACCATGCTGGCCCTGCAACAGGATACTTGTGACCAGGACTATGCAACCTGCTTTGGCTGATTTGGAGTGCAGAGTCAGTGCTGGTAGGAGGCTGGATCATGCCAAGGAGAGGAGTGGGACAAACCCACACCTGCATCACGCTCAGGCGCTGCACAGAGGTGACTCAGTCCTGACACGGTGGAAGCCTGCACTCCTGTCCTTGGCATGGTCCAGAAGAGTGGGCACAAGCTTTGCTTAGTTTCCTGGTTTCAATATTGGTTATATTTTGATTTGCATAATCCAGTACAGTAAACAATACAGTCAGATGAGACTAAACGAGGGGTAAAAAGAGGAAAACACAAACATATTTACCTAGTCTAATGAGCAGCACACTGATCAGACACGAGCTGCCACCTGGACTCCTGAAGGGCACAGCCTGGTGCTCGGTGTGAAAGCTGGGAGGTGAGAAGTGGGGGAAGAGAATCGAAGCAGTGCGGGAGAAAAGCAAAATCACTTTCTCAGGGATAAGGGATGCCATATCTTCCCAGCTCGAAAGGGTCATCTGTCCTAGTAATGCCTCCTGGGCCACTCCCGTGGCCGATCATGGTGGAATGAGGAATACCCGACCACCATGCAGTTGCAGGAAGGTTGCTCCACTGCTCCTTGAGGTGGTATTCACTTCTCCAGCAGAAGCTGAGCACGGATGTTGTGAGCTGCAGGGAAGGGGGTGGGTATGGGATGGGGGTGGTCAGAGAGGCTTAAACCTGCAAAGCAACCCGGTCGGGTGCTTCATCAGCACCTCCACACCTCTCCCCTCTTTTCCTGTTTCCCTGGCTCAAGAAGGTGCTACAAGCACATCCAGGCACCAGTGCTGGGAACGTAAATTCCTCTCTGAAATGAAGACTGAAATAACGCGTGTTTGCAAGCAGAGAGCACGTTTGAAAGAAAAGATCAGGAAACCAGCACACAGTGTTGCTCTGTTGTTGAAATGCCAGGTTACATTTTTTTTTAAGAGGTTTTGAGCGTAAATTTATTTTAATTAAATGGCTTTAAACAAAACGAAACGCGATGTTTCATTTCAGATTTAATGTAGCATTTCCTTCCACCCCAAACCTATTTTTCAAGGCTTTGTGTCAGAAAGAGACCTGAAAAAAAGACTGGCTTTAGCCAATGGGGTGCATTTTCTTTTGTCTTGGCTTAGTAAGCAAACTTAAAAAAAAAAAAAAGAAAAGAAAAGAAAAGATGACTGTACAAAGCCCTCCCCACAACTGAAGCTCCTGACATGTGCCAGGCAGGAGGCGCGGATGCCGCGCCAGCCCCACGCTTTCAGCGGGGACTCGATTGTTTGCACGGGCTCCTCGTACCTCCCTCGCACCCGTAATAAGAGCCCCGGCAGAAGGCAACCTGCTGCCCGCTACTGAAGTGCATAATAAGGTGTGTGTTTTATAAGGGAGACGGTTTTAATGGGGTTTAGTGGATCTAAGAGTCTCCACTGTGTCATAAATTCCTGAGACAAGCTTTTGGTGTCATATTGCTTCTTGTTATAATGAAGGGGATTTGAATAGGATGTAATGTAGTTGGGAGCTAAGATATGGCAGCAATTTATCACGAGAATCTGCTGCAGCGCTCGGGAAAATGAAAGCTTTTTTAGATATAGATACAGATGGATTGGAAATGGACTTGCTTCTCACGCAGGAGGCTCCTTTATCACCAATAATATCAGGACAAATACTGCTTTGCACTTGGCACTGTCTCTAATTGCATTAACATATCAGTTGTGAGCGGTAATGCTCCTAGCCAGAAACTCATCACCAGTAGAGCCTCTGGCATACGAAGAAGGGTGCCAGCTGCTTGTAGGTGTGAATATTGTCATAAATGGGATTTCATAAGCAGAAGTAAAAGATCCACTAGTATCTCTTCTACAGTAAATGAAGCAGCTCCTTGCACCCCGTCCCTAGCCGGGAATGTGCACCCAGATGCGGACAGAGGAGTTAATGCAAACCTTCAGGGGAATAAAGGAAAGGTTTGCCCCTCAGGGAAAACATCTCATATGAGCTCTCAGAGAATAAGCATCTTTCTTTTATATTGACCTGCTATCCTCCTGCAGTGGGACAATGCGTGTCTTATCTTGGCAAGATAAAGAATATAGGGCACTGGGGACTAATTCAGGGAAAGAACCTAAAAAGAGTCTTAAAATAAAGTATGGAGCAAAGTATGGTACTACTGCACTCTCAGCCAGCTTACCCTCCCTGCCCAGGGTGGCTGGAAGGGATCTGCACAAGGAAATGCTTACAGAAAATGTAGAAAGACCACCTAATGTCCCCACTGCCACAGAGAGGGTGCCTGCCCTTGCCTCCAGCCAGGTCTTTTGCAGGACACGTTATACAAGCTGGCCTTTTGCAGCGATGTCTGTCCAATACAGGACAACCCTAGAGCACAGCACAGTCCTACTGCTGTGCTCTTGCATGGACCACATGGGGCTGATAGTGCCATAACCCAGAGAAAACGAGGCACAGCTCCAGCCCAGCCCACTTGAAGGACAGAGTGCACAGCAGGGGACAGAACCAACATCCGGAGCCAGTGCTAGGAAGGGATGCTTGGGGACATGCTACAACCCATCAGCGGTGCTCTACCACCCATTTGCAGGCAGTGCTCCATTCCCAGACCCAAGAGCACCCTTACTCCTGCAGGGAAAAGGCAATTTCTGCAGCTGGCAGAACCTGAGTGTCACAGACCTGGTGGCACTGATAGGCTTTAATTGCTCAACTGGTCCCACCTGGCCTCCCCACCCACACGTGCAGCAGCTCCATTTAAATTCAGGCCTGAGCCTCTGACCCTGGTCTCAGCCATGTTGTGGATGTTTCTGTTCTGAGCTCTGACTGTTCTCCTTGGCTGAAGCCTGGATTTCACTTTCCACTTTATCTTCTCTAGGACTGCTGATGGGCCTCTCTTTATCACCAGCTTAGTCTCATCCAGTTATTGTGGGATGTGCCAGTTCCTGGATACTGCTGTGCCACCGGCTTCCTCCTTGCTCAGGAGCAGCCCTGTTCTTGCTGCTCCTGCACACTGAAGGCTGCCTCCAAGGCAATCAGGGAAACTCCTGCACCACATGGAGAGCCTGAGCAGAGCACTGGTGAGTGTCTTCTAGCTCCTTGATAGCACGTGGGGGAATGGCTTCAAACTGGAAGAAGGTGGATTTAGATTAAATATTAGGAAGAAATTTTTCACTCTGAGGGTGGTGAGGCACTGCCCCAGGTCACCCAGAGAAGCTGGGGAAGCTCCAGCCCTGGAGGTGTTTAAGGCCAGGTTGGACGGGGCTTGGAGCAACCTGGGCTGGTGGGAGGTGTCCCTGCCTACGGCAGGGGGGATTGGAACTCAATGATCTCTAAGGTCCCTTCTAATCTAAGCCATTCTATGATTCCTTCAGGAGGAAGGCAGGGGGTAATGAGACGGTGAAGGCCAACAGAGCTGTGCCTCCAGAGTGTGTCTTCTTCCCAACTTTCTTGCCTTTAGCCCCTGGTTTAGCTGTGCAATGTATGTCCTAGCATGCAGGACTGATGCATGTGACAAAAAAAAGCCCCACAGGGATGTTTGTAGCTTATGGGTGCACTGGTTTTTCTGACTGATGAGCCCTCAGGGAGTGCACTGCCCAAGCGTAGACAGCAGTGACTTTCCAGCAGGAGCAGCTCATCACCTGGAATATGTCTTTTCTGTCCATGCCTGTGACCTCCATTTGCCCGATGTTTTTTTGTTCTTTGAATGTAAGTCTGCAGCATGAGAGCTGGGAATATGGCACTGGGTGACCATGATGGCTGAGCGGAACCTCTGGGCACGCTTTATCACCCAATTTCAGACCTCTCTGCAGTTTTCTGGCAGTATCTGCAGGCATTGCTGTAGCTGTCAATAGGAGTTCAGCATAACGTAGGAAAGACCACCTAACTGTATAGAAACAGCCTGTAGATGAGAGTCCAGATCCTCCAGGATAAGCTTGCCCTGTCCCTCAGACAAAGGATGTAACCTCAAGCTGCGTACCTGTTGGGGACTGAACCCTGAAAGTTTGGTGTGGCCAAAACCAGTCGCGTAGGTGCCTGGTGTGCACCTGGCCAAGCTTGTGGGGGATCCTTGTGTGCTGATGACAGATTCTGCAAATAAGTGGCCCACGCACTGCAGGGAGTCTCACCAGTGCTTTCACATGGAGGGGAAAACGGTTCTGGTTTTCTGGAAAAAAGAAAAGATTTCCATAGCACAAACCCTTAACCAGTATGTGTTTATCTTGTACCTGCCCTCACTTCATGTTAAATATGATTGACCTCCCAGTTCTTGGAGGTATAAGAGAGTCACTTTCAGTATTCAGGCTGTGCTCCCGGTGGGAGGGGGAAGGACCCAGATGCGTTTTGTCGCTGCCTGTGGGGCTTCTTAAGTGTCAGCCACTCAAGGATGTAAATGCTGCATACATCAGGTTATACAGAATCTGGCTCATCCTCTTTTGATCTTATATTTGTGTCTTTTTCTGAGCTCTGGATCTGTTTATACACCCCACCCCCTTCATTTCTTTCTTCCTTTCTCCTTATAACTCTAATCATCCATTTTAGCTTCTAAAGATAGGACAATGTTGTGATAAGGAAAAAGTAATTTTGCAGCTTGACCTAAAAATGGGCATGTTTGGATTCAGTCAGTTCTTGGAATGCAGCTTCAGAATTAGACACAACTTCGAAAAGTCCAAATCTGGACTTTTCTTGTGCTATGCAGAGGGTTAGGTAACCCTTGAGCCAGTCGGTTCCCGTCCCTCCCCTGCCACAAACAGTTGGCACTGGGACTGTTTCTGAGTCCAGGAGCAAATAGGAAGGGTGGGGTGGAGGTCTGATATGCTTATGTTGGCTTTGATGGCTTTAAGGAGTGTCATGGCAACAGTGTTAGCTGGATAATTAATATTGCACACAGGATTATAGTGCAGGCATAGAAGACAGTGCTTTAAATACATAAAATAACCCCTCTGTACTAGCCTGCTGTGCCCGTTGGGTGGGGACTGCTGTATTTCAGGATCAGTAGAGCCATGGGAAAGGTCAAGGGACCTATATCCAGTGCCTTAGCTGACCCTATTTCTAGCACAAGGTTTGGCTTGTAGACGCAGCCGTCAAGCCCGCTGGAAAGGAGCGGGGCACTGCTATGTGCAGAGAATCCTGAGCTCCCAGCCAGCAGGAGGAAGAGTGGGGAACAGAAGCAAAACAGCTCTCTGGGATGCCCCCTGCAAACCAGGGGCTGCAGGTGAGGGGACATGTGCAGATGATGGAAGCAAACCTGACCTGTGTTTTTTGTTTGTGGTTTTGGTTTTGTTTGTTTGGGTTTTTTTTAACTCGCTCACAACCTGAGGGTAGATCTCTAGAACTAGGGGCAAAATCTGGTGGGTGGCAGGATTGGAACACACTGAAGGGCCCCTCCAACAACTGTTGATTCCCCTGGTGGTCTCTGTGGGAGTCCTGCTCCATTCTTGCAGACCAAATGCATGGGCAGGGGCAGCTTCATGACTCTTGCACCTCACAGCAGCATTCAGGAGTCTGCAGGCTCAGCCTGGCTGGGCCAGGCACTGGAGAAGCACACTGGTGGTGGTGAAGGCAGTCTTGCAGGACTGGGAAAAGCACCCCGCATCCTTCTGTTCTGGATCCTCCTTGCCAGGTTAGACGTGGCAAGAGACAAGCCAGCTGAGTACAGGTCTGTGTGTGTGCAGGTAGCTGCCTGAAGTCAGCATCTTGCTGGTCCAGCTTCTCAGTAGCAGAAGGCTGCCTGGGTTGTGTGAGCAGCCTGCCTATGGTCGCTGGTGGGGGCAGAGCCCAGATTACTTAAGCCACCCTTGGCAGCACATTCATCTCAGGCTTATTCATCTTGTTCTCTCACCCCAGTGTGGTCCTGTGCCAAGCCACGTTCTGAATGTGAAAGTCCTCCTTTCTTTCTCACCGTGCTTGTGCATTGTGCTTGCTGTCACAGTTAGTATGGCCATGGCACTCAGAGCAGACTTGCAGATCAGTGCTGGCCTCTGGTCCAAAGGGAAGTTGCTTGGCCATCAGACCAGTCCTCCCTCCTGTGCTGGCACCTCTGGCAGGTGAAAGTCCCCTTTGCTGCCCTTGCCTTTCACCTGGATGACCTTGGAGGCAGGGTTTGGATGCTTTCTGTGGGCTGGTGTGATGCTTGGTGTGCTACTGCCTATGAAATTCAGTCAGTACCAATAGTGTGAGGAGCACTGGGGCTGACCTCAGTTCCGAACTGTACTGCTGGAGCTGGCCTCCTGTTCAGACAGTATATTTTGCAATTTGTTTTCTGATCCAGCATCAAAAGGGTCCTTGTACCTTTCCCCCTACCTCTGACTGTGCACTTATGCCATGGCACCTGCATTGGATGTCCCACCTTTGTAGCCATGAACTCAGTGAAGCTAAGAGGTAAAAAGGCATCTTCAGTTGGATCTCACTCAACCCTATGATGCCAGGCTGGAATAAACGTGCAATGAGGTTGCGCCCATGGGTATGTCAGCACTGAATGTGTTAAAAGGCGGTGGAAGCTCAATGTGACTACCCTGGAACAAGGCAGTTCTTCCAGCAGGGAGAAGAGCTGGGGGAGGTGGGTGGCATTAAAGAGCCAAAACCAAACCCACCCTGGGCCCCAGTGTCTATTTTAGGGTCCCTCTTGTTCGTTCTTGCTCCTGGTCAGCCCATCCTGACCTTAGAAGCTTCCTCCAGATATGAAGGTGCTCAGTTGCTCTGGAGAAAGCAGCAATTTCAATTCTTTTCCAAACTAAGCAAAGAGCAGCAGCAGCAAGGATGAGGAAAGAGTCGGATTTTTCTCCCTGGGGCCCAGCCGGAGCCTTTAACCAAAGATATAACACACAATACCCATAGTGAAGTGTGAACAAACAAAATGAACAGCTCTGCCGTTCATTAACGGCAGCGTAGGTGTTGGCTTATATAGGAAAGTCAGCCTACTAGTGCTGTGGGGAGCTGTTAACTTGAATAACAGTGGCCTGTTGTAAGTGAAGTGGTACTATGCCGGCCTGAAAGGAGGAATGTTAGCTATTGTAATTGCAACTGCAGTAATGAGGAGCTTGGGAGTGGGGCTGATAAGCAGCTAGATAATAGACTAATGAGCAGGATTGGCTATAGTCTGTCAAAGGACCAGCGAAGGTATCTGCAGCACCCCTATGGTATTGTATGAGGAGGAAGTGTGGACCAGGAAACAGCCAAATATAGCATTTAAAAGATGTATAGGATGAACTGAGCACTTAATGCTGATAATAATTGGAGCTTGAGGGTGTGCTTAGTGTATGAATAAAGTAATTAACCAATTAAAAATGCACAAGAGACACATGATAGAAAATGATAACCAACAGGAAAATGATTGATGCCCTGTACAGGGAGCTGGAACATTCAATGTATGTTATTAGGAGAGATGCCTGGGCTCTTCAGATACTGCACGTGTAGACCCACTGGGTGCTCTTTGATCACTGGTCTACAGTGTTGTACTTGCCACCTGCTGTGCTGCCTGTGTGATAAATTGCCTGGAATTAATTCAACCCCCCTGTTTGCAGGAAGCAGACCCTGGAAAATGTGTGGTATCCACATTGGCTGGCTTTGAAATGACCAAGCATGTGGCAGGGCCCTGGGGGGGCATCTGCTTTCCAGAGGGAGGCAACGCCTGAAAGGAGAAGCGGCCAGCACCGTGTGGCACATCTAGCGGTCCCCAGATCAGCTGGGGGGGATTAATCTGGTGACGCATGCTTAAATTCTCCTTTGCTAGTTTCTTTTTTAAGACCCCAGAAAATGTCAGTAACAAAGATTTCAAAATAAAATTGGTGAATGCAACACTGAAAGTGATCTGCACGGCTTAAACTCATGTGCCTTCTGGATGAGCACTGTGACAAAGTTTTCGTTGTACAGTAGTAATTGTCTGTCTTCTCTAGATCCAACACACTGGGAACACAGCTGCTGTGGTGTGAGGGTACGTCAGGGCTTACCCTGTGGGCTGTAGGACCCTTCATTTGTTGCAAAACTGGGAAAGTGTTAGGGAAGAAGGCAAGTCATTGTAGGAAGGGAAAGATTTAAGTGACTAGATGCCACCCTGGAGAACCATGTATTATTCTTGTCTCCACTACAGCGCTCCCATCTGATAGCCGGCAAGTCCTGCACACCAGATATTTCACTGGTGATTTCTGTGTTCCTCATTTCCTGGCATCTGGCTGGAGACCCTGCTATCTGAATCTCTTAAGGCTGAGCGGTTGCGCTACAACTGAAGTCTGTGGGAACCTTGCTCTGAACATACAAGCCATCCTTGTAATAACTTTGCTGAAAAAAGGGAAGGAAAATAAAAAGAAACCACGAAAACCAAAAGAGGGACCAGGTGTCTCAGACTGGATATCTAAAACTAATGGATCTATTTAATCTTCATAAACCCCTTCACAGTACAGAATCTTGTGCAAATGAATTCTTGAATGTCTGTGAAGCACTCAGATATGAGAATGATGAGTTTCATAGGAGAGCAGATGAGGACATTAATATTTCTGTGTTTGTTGCATGACGAGGACAGCGGGCAGTAAATAAGGTAGTAAGCTGCGTACTGAAAACAAGGAGGAAACAAATATGAGGCTGGTGCTCGCTCAGGAAGCACTACTTGTGCAGGCAGCCTCACCTTGAGCTGTTGATTTGGTAACCTCACTCTTGTTTATGTGTGGGTTTTGCTCCATACTTAGGGGGTTTATTTGCCTTGATGGCCAGCAGCCACATCCTAGTTGGTCTTATGCTACACGTCTGCCACAGAGCTTGTAGACCAGGGCCAAGTGTCGTAACCCTGTGAGGTGTCAGTGGGAGTGGAAGCTGGGACTGGAGGGGTAGGGTAACCAAGGATCACCATCTGATGGGTACCTGGCCATTCTGGAGCCACCATCACCTGCCTTAGTGCAAAGGTGAGTTTTGGGTTGACTCAGCGGAGGACAGAGGGGCTGTGAGTTCTCAAGAAATGTTGGGCCAGAACTACTTATGAAAACACTTTGCAGTTCTGTGTGAACGTTGCCGGGCAAACTAAAAACTTGAGTTCTGATGATCCCAGCTTGCCGACGTGGAGCGTTGCAAGTCTTCAGCATCTCCCTGGTCTGCTACAATCCAGCCAGCGATTCCCCTTCCTTCAGACAGAAGGTGCTGTCAGGGCTCCTCTGTTTGGAGAAGTGTAAGATCCTGACATGAGAACTGAGCAGATGAGTTTGTCATGTCATTGCTGCTGAAGCACTGCGACAATGGCTGAGGTACCATGCCTACTTCACACAAACGCTGTCTCCAGAGGCATAGGATCAAAGCATGTGTGCTGCACTGCTTCACTAAACCACGGGGTTTAGCCACAAGTCCAAATTCTGCTTTTTCTCGCATCCCATAGCCTATTTCAAATGTCTTGGTATATACAATAAACGTATATGCTATGCTGCAATAATACACAGATGTATCCTTTCTGCCAGGTCTTTTATAGGCCTAATCAGTGGCAGGGTGCAATACTTGTTTCTCCTTGAATGTGAGCCTCTTTTTGGCTTTGTTTTGTTTGTGGGTGGTTTTGTTTGTTTGTTTGTTTTTTAACTTCTGGAGCTGAGCAGCAGACCTTGTATCCCAGGAGGGCAACAGCTAGCACACAAACAGAGAGAACCTTCCCCTGAAGTCCCACCAACCTGCCTGGAGAGCAAGGAATAGCCAAGTTGCCATTCCCTCTGTGTCTGCATCCACAGGGGAATCGGAGAAACCACCCACCTTCTTATTTTGCTTCTTATCCTTTTTACTCTACTGTCTTGCTCTGCCTGTCATCTTACCGTATCTTCTTTCATCTTTCTTTTTCTCTTTACCTGTTTGCACCTTGGAGATGGCCAAATTATTGACTTAAGGCTGTTTATCTGAATGTTTCAACCCTCTGAGTCTTCTCACAATATGACTTGAAGTATTGAATCGTTTTTATGAGTTTATTTCTAATGGCTTATTAATCAGTTTTCCTCTGCACAGCGGAGCCTGTAGGGTGACCTCAGACCATGTGGAACAGCAAAGGACTCAGTTAAAGGACACTCTACCTTGGGGTATGACATACCAGCTAAAGAATGGGATTCTTCTTGCCTGCATGATTAAATGCTGTAAGTACATCTGCCGCTACTGAAAACACACTTCCTTACTCTGTCATTGAATGAGTTTGGTCCCTTGAATAAATGAGTCTAAGCTCTGGACTTGAAATCCACAGCTTATGAGCATGCTGCAGATATTAGTCACATTGTTTAATGCAATACTGGAAAGCTCTTGGATGCTACAGTGACAAGCACAGTGTGAGCACTTGTACAAACTAGAACAAAAAAGCTTCTTCCTGCAAGCAGTCATGAGCAGGCTTAATGTAATTCGGTTTCTAGCAGAGAGGAAGTCTGCCCGACCCACTCATTTTCTCTCTCTCTCTATTGAATGAGTTTGATGTCTATGTTATTGAAGAAAAGTCAAGTCAAAGAGAAGAGGTTTGCATTTACGCCCTGATTCAGAAAATCGCTTGAGAACGTACTTAACTTTAAACCTATCCTTAGAGTTAAGCATTTGCACAAGTGCTTTGTTTTACAGGGATTGAGGCATAGATACAAGAAAAAAAAAAAAAAATCTTGGGTGCCTGAAGTGGGGCTGGGAGAAATCTTGCATGCCCAATACAAAACAAGGTCTCTCTCAAAATCCTACTCAAGTTGCTCCAATCAGGAAGATACCTCTACCCACTTCAGTTGATGCTAAAATTTCTGGTTTTGCCCTATCAAGTCCCCAAAGCTTCTCAGTCCTGCGGAGCTGAGCACCCTGGGGCAGTGCTGCAGAGATACAGGCAGCAGGACATCCTTTGGGGCCTGCCCAGGGTATCAGCAGCCCTGCAGAATGTTCCCTTGGTGGAGACGGATGCAGGTAGATATCATGTCTGGAGGACAGCGGGGTGTGCTGCCAGGGAAGATGGGATCCTCCTTGGCACGCCTGCCAGTGAGTGCAGGACAAGGGCAGAGGGACAGTGCTCTGGGGCATCCACTGCGGTTACGGGCTATGGCTTCATAATGAGTCATGTCGTATGACTATATGAGATAATACAATTGCACTGTTAACATTAAGAATAACCAAAAACGTTCTTGCAAAGGATAATGAGGTCTGAAAGACTTTGAAGTGTTTTGTGGGCACCCTGAGGTTGGGTGCTTCACTGCCCCTACTGTCTCCCTCCATAGGCTTCCCCTGACCTGGGGTCAGCTATGGTGTGGCCCCACTGGCATGTTAGCTGCGTCCTCACCCTCACAGGCGGCTGTTTGGGTAGCTGAAACTGAGCCTTCACGTTTAAACCAACCCATGTTCATGTTCCCTTTCCCATTTGCTGTCCCTTGCCTGGTGCATTCAGCTGGTTAAGGCCAAAGATGGGGCGCAGAAGGGACACTTGCCAGGGTGCACCTTGAGTGTCCTGTGGCACCTCCCTGTCTGGTACTGCTGTGGAGCACCTGGCCCTCCTGCCCTTGCTCCTCTGCTGCCCTTCATGAGGGGGTCCCAGATCCTGAGCATCTGCATCCCACCCATACACAGACAGTGTCCAAGCAGTTCCCACGGGGGCCCTCTCTGTGAGGAGGAAGAGATTAAAAAATCTCCATTGTGAAAAATGTCAATATTTACATTCTCTAAGTTAAGTTGTTCTTTTTACGACTTTCTCCCATAAGTGCCTGTTATACTGTTTTGAAAAGACAGGGACCTAAGAGCAACACAACCAGGAACTGACAGAATTAATAAAAGAGAGGCTGGGACTTATGAAAATAAGATGATATTAACAAGATAATTATCTCTCATCAAATTAGTCCGGAGGGAGCCGAGCCAAGCTCCACTCAGTAGCCTGGAAGGAAAGGAACTGGCAGGGGAAGCTATTTGTATAACAACAATAGAAACACTCTGCCCTTCTCTAGGAAAGGGCTTGGAGCAGTGAGACACCACTGTGATAAGCACTTTATAAATGCAGATAGGAAGAACCTTTTGTCTGAGGAGCTCGGAGCGGTTTCTGCTGAAGAACCGCAGCCTGCTGCGGGAGGCTGGGACCTGGGGAAGGACCTTGGCTCCCCAGGGCAGCTGTGGCACAAGGGCTTTGCCACTCAGCAGCGCAGCCCATCCACCCTCACCCGTTTTTCCCCATGCTATTGTTTCTCTCTTCTCCTTCCTTGTATATTTTTTTTTTTTTTCCTTCTGAGGCCCACAGAATTTGTTTCTATCCTCTGCCTATCTGGATTTAACCTGGATTTAGCCTCACTGGAGGTCTCGCATTGATCTGATTTTTTTTTTTTTTTTTCTTTTTTATCTTCCCCTTTTAACAAAACAAAATGACTCAATATAAAAACCTGTGCTAACACTCCCCGTCTGATCACGGCGGAGCTGAGCGCGCTGTGGGTGATTCTGGTGAAATCTCTCCCAGCAAATACGGCAGTGAGAGCGTGTCCTGCTGCACTGGCGCTCTGTGTGCCTCTCCGCCTCCCTGGAAGCAATGCTGGCCTCAGCCTGGAAGGCAAGGGGGAGAGCTCAGGAGACAGTTCAGAGGGTTTTTTATTCCTGCATCCAAGTATTTCCCAGTATTGCACGCTAAATCCAGTCCTCTCCTAGGGGAAAACCCTGCACAGAGCATCCTCCTCTCACCATCAAACAAGCTCTGTAAGAGTTCAAAAAGCATGCGTTTCCCTGTGCTGTCTCAGACTTTCAAAAAAAAAAAAAAAAAGACATGTGTTTGTAATTATGCTGCTGTGCTATATTTTAGGTGGATTCATTTTCGTTCTTTGTCGCTGTTTATGTGGTAGCAGTTTACCTCTAAATGTAAAGCACCTCAAGGCATTTGGTGTACTCCATTTCAGAACCTACCTCAAAGCAACTGACTTTTTCTGCTCCCCTAGATGGCAACTTAAGACAAGTATTTATCCATCAGAGAGCGGCGTGTCTCAGGGAACACTAGCTGGGCAGAAAGGCGTGGGAGTCAGAGCAGAGGATGGACTGAATTTTGATTAACGCAATATGATGCTGTTGCGAGCCAGATAAATGCCAGGTTGGGCCACGTTGTGGGTGAGCCTCCTGCAAGGATTTCTCATCGCTTCCCTCTCAAACGGGAAGGTTAATTCTCTGCCCGTTTTGCTTCACGAGAAATGTTGTAGAGCCACAAACCCAATTAGTCTATTTGCTGTGTCTAAACAGAGACTGGGAAATGCCGATGAGATCCAGGCCTGGGCTGTGCTCCTGCTCTGCATCTCCGAGAGGTGCCCGGGCACCCCAGCCTTGGCTCCTGCAGGCAATGAGAGCTGTTTGGATCAGAGGCTGGGGTGTCCCACATTGGAGGCAGAGGACGAGGTCCCATAGCATGCCCCATCAGGTTTTCTAGCTGCATCTCTGCTGGCAAAACCTCCCCTTGCTCTACCCACCATTTCCTTCATCTCCTGCTCATCCTTGTCTGGCTGCTGCCTGCCCTTCCCTGAGCTGGCGAGCATCCCGCAGGGGAGTGCATGGGTGAGTTGTGGGGCTCCACCTTCTGAGTAGATATCCCCAAAGGTCTTTGAGAATGGAGTGCAGCCAGTTTTTCTGGGTAGACGCTGGTCTTACAGAGCAACCACCTTGAGGCAGCAAGTTCTGGTTAAATGCTTAAAGTGGTGAGTTTTGTGTAGGTCCTCCCAGGAAAGCCAGAGGGATCTGCATGCTGAGCAGCAGAAGAGGGTGACGGTGGGCATCCACCTCCATGGGGATGCACAGGCATCCCAGTGGGGACAGTGCTATGGTGCTCTCCTGCGAGACATTGTACAGATGTAGAAAAGCAGCCCCAGCTCCAAAGATCTCACTCCCCAGGTGCCCAGCACTTGCCATGCTGGCTTGGAGAGGCCACCTCAGTGTGGGGGACTTGGTTGCTGTGCCACCAACTGTTGTGACCACAACTGCTGGTGCTGGGTGACCGCTCCTCTGCTTGCCCTGGCTGAGCACATGTCATAGCATCCTTTGCTGCAGAGTGCCGGCCCTAGTAAATAAATGCATGTTGTGGAGCAAATGAATGAGTAAATGAGTGAATGAAGACTTTTGGCTTCTTCTGGCTGTGGAGAAAGCCGCGCTCTCCCCATGTGCCAGGCTGCTGAGGTCTGCCAAGTGCAAAGCCATCTGAAAAAAAAAAAAGGGGGAAACGACTCAGTGAGCTAGAAAATGCCTGGGCTGTTGTGTGAAATTCCTCTGCACCAGCCCTGTCACTCCTCCTCAGCCTTGCACCCAGTTCTGCCTTTGATGGGCATCTCTCGTATTAATTAAAGGTGACAGGGTGCCGGGAAAACAATAGGGTGGGTCTCCTGGAGTGGCACCCCAGCCACCTCTATGGTCTCGGCTGTCCCTTTGCTCCGTCTCCTGGCGAGCCGCCAGACACTTGCCACCAAGATCACAGAAGGGGCAAGAGGCAAAATGTTTGGTGCCACTTCCAATTAGTAAATTATTTTATCTTCTGGTTCCTAGCTCTAAATCTGTTATGGCGGCTGTAAAATGCCTCCCTTGGCTGACTAGATGGATGCACAGGATATTTTTTTAATTTGAAGGAAGGAAAAAAACATCCTGTTTCTAACCCAAAGTGTCCTCGAATCTGTTCCCTCTGCCATCTCTAGCCCCCAGCTCCGCTGGAGAGCGGGCAGCAGAGAGCACTGGGAAACCTGCCTGCCGAGGCACGGTTTCTGTGTTAGTGTTACAGTGCGGGTAATGATCCCCTGCAATCATAACTGCCTGCTGGCTCCCCACGGAGAAATCTGACCTGACGTGGGGAGCCAGCCTCCCGTGCTGGGGGACCCCCCCCAGAGCGCTGGGCTACGGGAGACGTGTCCCGGCTCTCTCCTCGGGGGAGAGGCAGCCTGTCACGCTGCACGGGTTGTGCACGTCCTGATGGGACAGGGGGCTCAGCCCCACGGCACTATCGTCTCGTACCTTCCCTTCGGACCCCTGGGCAGCACCGATCCCCGTCCTCAGAAGGAGAGAGCAGGAGGAGAGAAATTGCGAAGGCTGAAGGGGTGGTTTGTAACCAGAAGCTTTGATGCACGTGGCTGTGGACTGAGACGGGAGATGGATGTCGTGGGACTGGGCAGGGATCAGAGCTGGACCCAGCTCTTGAGCTTCAGCCTGAGGGGCTGCAGGTAGGTTTGGCCCCTCCTTCCTGCCGTCCACCCTTGCCTGCCTGCAAGCAGCACTGAATTTCACTCTCCTGTTATTTGCAAACTATACTCTGGCACCTTGGCCCCGCAAATGCCTTGAGTTGAGCCCCACTCACCTTCAAAATCCTCATTTCCCAGCCAGCAGGACCACCAGTGCTCAAGCACTGCGCGCCACGCCCGGGTCCAGGACTGCTAAGTGCCTGCCCTGGTGCAAACCTCAACTTGCCTGGAGAGGAAATGGCTGAGGCAGAGTTCCAGAGAGAAGGATTGAGACCATTTCCTGTTTTATAAAGAAAGCAAGTTGCTGAAGGTCTTGGGGCAGGTCCCGGGCGCATGCCAGAGACATGGCACCTCAGAAAGGCTGCTGAGACCCTGCCATGCACCCAAGAGCCAAGAGTGTGCAGGGGAGCTCTGCAGAGGAACCAGCTTCTCTGGAGCAGGGACAAGACTCTGCTCAGAACCTTAAACACATTTAAATGAGTGGCAAAGATAAAAGAAACCAGATAAGAGATAAGAACTCATATATGACAGTAACACAATCTTCATAGCTGCAGCAGACGAGCAGGAAAAATAGCCATATTCAAACGCTTGGAATATTATCTTGAAAAACAAGAAGTAATTAGCCTGTCAGGAGATAACTCTCGCTTTCCTTGCCTCAGTTTAGGCGCTTGGTTGCAAAGGAAGTTTGGGTCACCTGCAAATGGCATCTCCATGCAAAACGAGGCTTGGTGCATTATGAATGCCGTTGTGCTGTTGGGACCGCTTTCTCTTTAATTACTAGTGTAAAATTGCCTTAATCTGTATGAGGCAAGGTGGTATTATTAGCACAAACTATTTAACACTAAAGAAGGCAAACATACATCTATTGATAGTCTGCAGACAAACCACCTTCCTTAACATGGTCTAATTTTGCATTACTGGGTCTTCTCACCACCAGTGCTTGCAGGTCATCTTCTTCCCCATCAACAGGACTAGAGCCAAGAAGGGTCTAAATTCCCTTTAAGTCTTGGGGTTGTTTT
The DNA here is from genome assembly GCF_965231255.1 of Vanellus vanellus. Lineage (NCBI taxonomy): Eukaryota > Metazoa > Chordata > Aves > Charadriiformes > Charadriidae > Vanellus > Vanellus vanellus. The sequence goes on from NC_138918.1 coordinate 20,495,842, forward strand.
TTTGGGGTTGTTTTTTTGTTTTTTTTTTTTTTCCTGAGCTTTTAGCTGTGTGGATCAAAGCTATTTCTAGCATTGTTTGCTGCTATCTAAGAGACCGCGCCCTAAACGAGTTAGGGTTAGAGCACTATCCTATCTGCACCTCCATCTCTCATTAGGAAGCCTGCTCGTGGGAATGGGAGAAGAGCTGCACTGAATATGCACGAAGGCGCATCCCGTCTCTTGGCTTTGACACAGGCTGGTGCCGGAAAGTGCTGAGGAAGGGTTTGTCAACAGGGTAAGCCAACGGTTATGGCTTCCCTGATTATACCCTCCAGCAGCGACAAGCAAGCTTCTGTTTAAAGGCTTCCCAAGCCAGAGATTGCATCTGTTTCTTTGTTTTCAATTCCCCGATGGATCTGTGTGCTGCTAATTTATGTAACCACTTTCTGGGCTCACCTATGTAGGACCACGAGGTCCTGTGATCCCCAATGCCACGGGTCTGTGGTATTCTGGGGGCTGTGGAAAAGGTTTTCACGCGCATTAGTCCTGCTGCTCCATCATTTCATTTGATGTCCTGAGTTCTTCCTCAATACTTAAGAGGTAAAACCCATTCCCCAGTCATCTTCCACCTCACTTTTAGACAGATCTCATTTGCTCAGCTTCTTCCCTGCAAAGGCCGTTTCATGTCCCTGATCGCTGCCATCTTTCTCCTCTGCGCTGCTGCTGCTGCTGACAAGTGCTTTGGAGATCAGAGCACCAAGACTGCAGGGACTGCTGGGGACGTGAGCACTGCACGGATTTACACTAGGGCAGAGGAATGCTTTTTTAATCACCCAGACCCAGGAACACAACCTTGGCTTGACCTCTGGTGCCGCCTAACCTGCTGAAGGAGCCTGCTCCACTGTTCCTTTGAGGCCAAATAATAAGGAGGGCAATGACCTGCTGTTAGTCATTTCTTCTTCTAGATCCCACAGTGGAGCCCTGGGGAGTGGTTTGGGAGGTCCTGTACCCAACCCTGTGGCCCATCCCTTCGGGAACAACACACAACAGTGAGATGAAAAGCTTCACAGTGTGTAAGGAGGCAAAGCACAATCCTGCCAGTGCGCGCAGTCATTGTGCTCAGCTGTCTCCTAATGTTTGACTTTGAAATGCTAATGTTCTTTTAAAGTAGGTAATTTTCATGTAACTTCTATCTACAGGACTCAAAGAAGGTGTTTATTACACTCCTGTCTGTCCTGGGGCACAGGTAATGAATTACAGAGCCTTTCCCTGACCAAAATCCAGCCTGGCTCCTCTGCATTAAAGCTGTTCCCAGCCTTGGTGGGAGCAGGGATGGCTGAGGTTCATGCAGTGCATTACCATGGAGGCGTCCGGTGCAGCTCCCATGTCCTCGTTTCTCCCCAGGACTCTCCACTGCACCATGAGTCCCTGAGCATCCCCAACATCTGTGCACATCTGGACCACCGAGTGCGGGCAGGGGGAAGAGACCTGTGTGCCTTGCTCTGGGGTACATTAGCGGCTGCTGCTAACGTGTTGAGGCACCAGCGAGAGGGCTGGGAGAAGAGGAGTAGAACCAGTCAAAAGATGGGAGTCCACCTTGACCTGCAGCCTGGGGGCTTTCGCTGGGCTGTGCCTCCTGCAAGCCAACAGTCGTGCCACGAGCCCCGGGAGCCGTAGTGACGCAGTTGTTTCTTTTTTTGCTTCATCACAAAAGCAAGATTTGCATGCTGTACGGCTTGGGAAACCTGGCAGAGTGGCGTCAGCGACTGCATCGCCGCCCTGCCCGCCGACAGGCGTGAGCTGCTTGGTTTCCATACAACAGCCGCTGCTGCCACATGGATGCTCTGCCGTGCCCTGCGCGCCAAAGCAGAGCCGTCCACGTGTGCAGCAAGCAGGGTCGATCAAAGCATCCCCAGAGCGGCTTGCGCAAGCCCAGGTAATATTTTTAACCGTCATAGTAAGAGCCAGTTCTCCGTGAGCGGCACGCACCGGCCTCATCTGAATATTGTTTTTCCTGGGGGTGTTGGGCATGCCAGGAATGTGTCAGAGCCAGGCCTCTGAGCACGCCGGGTAATGTTTGTCCGTAAGCATCTGGAGTCAATTTGTCTAGTAGCTGTTCAGCAAGGCACTTAGTCACCCGGAGAGCGCCTGAAAAGGAGCTTCAGTAGCCGGGGTGGAGTGCGGCTCTGTCGGGCTTGGTTGGCTGGGGAGGCACCAGCGAGGCTTGGGACATGCAAAGAGCCAGCCGCAGGCTCCCCGGCAGCGTGGGGGATCAAAAAGAGAGGGAAAATGAGAATTGTAAAGCCGGTGTCCTGCGAGCACCCTGCTTTGAAGGGCCACTCCCAAACCTACGAGAGGAGTGATGAAAGCCGGTCTGCGCGGGGGAGCCCAGCGGCAGTCTCCGCAGTGGGGATGAAGGCTTGGGGAAGGCAGACGCTGACGGGCTTTTGATTGGAGCCGAGGTTTGCACACCCAGCCCAGCCGTGCACGGCAAATCCCACAGTGTTTCCCACCCCACGCATGGTGGGGTGTCGAGGGGCAGCGTAGCGGAAAAGCACCGGGGTGTGGGGCTGGGGCCGCCCTCCCCTCCCTGGAGCACAGCCCATCCCCTGCCCTGCGTCACGGGCAGCGTGAGGAGAGCTTTCTAGATGACTTGGCATGCTGTCCCGTTAATAATAGAAAGCGGGGCTGCCTGGATTCTGTGTTCTGGTGTGAATTATGCGCACAAAATACAATTTGCTTTGCTAATGGTTTTTTGCCGTTTTGGTGCTGGGGAACTTTTCAGAAATCATTACCATGCGCTCGGCTCTTTATATTTTTCTCTCTCTTCTCAGGCAATTTGTCAGAAGGGATTTTTTGACAATTTCACTGAACCATGCTTGAGAGCAGGTTAACCCCTCAAGAGCTTAGCACATTTTCCTCTCCTTTCCGTTGGCTCAGACTGGTTTGTTACTGCTGCTTTGTTAGGGGCAGTGGGGAGCTGGATGGATAGGTGGATAGATGGGTAGCTACCTACTCATGGGGCTCCGCACTGAAAATCCTCTTTGACATCCCTTGCACATCCAAATTCTCAGTTGCCAGATAATGAGAGTCTCTCCATTCCTCAGGGACACCTAAACAACAGGATAATTGCAGTGATACTGCTAGGGATGTCTCCAGAAGCGCTGAACCGTGCAGCATCCCTGAGCTAGGTATGCACTGCCAGCACTTCCCAGGCAGGGGCTGGACTCCTGAGCACCCGTTGCCCCCCAGCTCCTTGGGCAGGTTGGCCGTGGGCCATATGGAGGAGCAGAGCTCCCCAGTTCTCCTCCCAAAAAAACTCTTACGGACCACGCGTGTGTCTCTTCCCAAGAGATTTTTAGGAGATGTGGGAATGCCAGGGAGGAAATGGAGCCTCAGAGAGCTAAAATGAAAAAGGTTTTTGGGCTATGCCAATCACTGTTTTTCCTATCAGCCTGTTATCCCTTTGGGCCCTACCATTGCTGGATGACTCCCATTGCTGGGAAGCAGACTTACCAGTCTCGCTCAGCCCCTGTCCTACAGCCTCAGACGCATTCAGGGGCTTTGCTGCTCCATGCAGGAGCAGGCTGTTCCCCTTGGGAACACACAGGCCACTCCATGACGCTGAAGGATCTGACGGGGATGGAGGTGACCAGTGGGGGAAAGGGCTGCTGAAAGCCTTCCAGAGCCCAGCCAGTCCATCTGTGGGGCATTGTATCTGCTCTTTGGAGAGCCCAGGGCAGAGCAACTGGGAACGTTAGTATCCTGCGTGCCACAGGTGATTCTCCGTCATGGAGGGAAGTGAGGATTTCACCTGGATTACTTTGCCTGCTAATAGCGTAGTTGTCTTATCTGTCACCCATTGCATGCTGCTGAGGATGCTCTTCCAGAGCTGCAGCTGGTGCTGGGGCTCCTGCAGCCATGCTGCTGTCATTCTAGAAGAACTTGGTTTGCACCACCACTTCCTCTTGTTTACTGAGAGCGTGTTGCAGGCAAAGGTGTTAGAAATCTTCCTTGAGCCCTGTCCTATGTCTGCAGGAGCCGTGTTCAAACGTGAATTCCCTTCAAGCACAGACGGACACTGTAGCCTATGTACCCTGCCAAATCTATTTGCATCCATACAACCATTGTCAAATTTTGCAAGCTAAGCAGCAGGGCTCGGACGGGTTTTGAATGACAAGAGAACATCCCTGGGAGGATGCGGATCCTGGAGCAGGCAGTGGTCTGCAATGAGGACGCATCCAGCCTCAGAGCTGCTACATCTTTGATTGTGCTCTTTTTAGGCAAGTGTACGCCTTGCCTGAGCAGGGCTATTAGTCACTGTGTAGGGGCCAGAGATAGGGTTGGCAGATTCCCTCCTGCTGCCTGAAATTCCCCTATTGTGCTAGTTGGCTGTAGCATCCCCTTTGCTCCCTAAGGCTGTTGCAAAGCCTCTGCAGAAAGAGCTGTCATGCCCTGCCCCACTGCTCCTGTGCCAGTCTACGAATAGCTCCTCCAAGATGAAAGCGATCTTTTGTTATTACTCATTATTCGGATTATTTCTGTCACCTAGTAAGCTTATTTTCAAACGAGAAATGAATGAGGTTAGTTTGGATATTGATTGCTGAAGTCTTCCTGTTGAGCAATGTTTATCATCTCCAGTGGGTGCTGCGAGACACAAGGTCTATTAATTGTTTCAGTGATTTCTGCGCTGCTGAGAGCTGGACTGAGATGTGCCGGTGTGTGTGTTCAACCACTTGGTCTGCTGCAAGGTGAAGCACTGGTGTTTGTCCTAGCCGGTCCTTGAAGCCCTGTGTCCTGCATGGCTCCTCATGTGTAATTGCTAATGGATCCACCTCGGCCACCACCTCCATGGTGGGTTAATTGCCTGGATTTCTGCTGAGCTGAATACGCTCCACTTACCTGAAGATGCCACATATTTATTCTACAATATCCTTTTCCTATTACCTATTATTGTATCAAGCATCCTTCACATTTGTGTGCTCCATAATCTCAGTATTGTTGGAGATTTAGCCCTTGAAAGCCCCTCTGGTACCTCAGAAGCTGTGCAAAGGCCAGGCATATCTAAGGAAGAGCCTGTGGGACTGCAGTGTGATGACGAAGTACCCTATATAACATCAGATAAGACTGCCAGCAGTATCACAGCATCTGCAGCTCCCTCAGCTACCTCTATCCTGCCCTACCATCTCACCGGTTCCCCATTACAAATTAATCGGTTAAACTCTCTGTGATCACAGCTACGTTTATGAAAACCAGCCCACAACACACAAATTTCAATGTGTAACGCTATCAGAGCAGTTTTTCTGATACTTCTAAGGACATGAAGCTGGGCAGTCAAATGAGCTGGGAAGCCTATCACTTCGTGAAAGCGTCTAAATATCTGCAATGTCACTTTGCTAAAGCATCACTTTCTGAAGTGAACTAAATCTCTGTGATGTCAGCTCTTGGAGGACAAATTCTGTGTTACTTCTTCTTATGAACTCATTTCTTGGAGATGGTTAATGCTTACTTTTCACCATTTGCTGTGGCCTGTTGAACCTACCACCCTTGTGTGTGATCCCTTTAATGAAATGCCAACAGCTTTGGGCAGTTTATGAGCCCCAATGGGCTGAGCTGTCCCAAATGGCCTTTGGGAGGTCAGGGACTTGCCCCTGGACACTTTGCACCCCAGCAAGGTGAGCATCAGTGAGGGCATCCAGTTTGTTCAAAGATTTACCCAAATCAATCAATCGATCGATTCAAAGGTTTCACACCCACAGTTAAAGGCCAACCATCTCTCCAAATCCTAAGTGAAATAAGACAGATTGAATCCCTGGAAAATCACCTGAGCTAAAGGAACTTATGAAGCTGGTCAGGAGTAGATTTCCTGTGCCACTCATAATGCCAAAAATCTTGATTTTTTTTTTTTTTTTTTAACTTGGAAAGGCAAAATCATTTTATATGTGCTAAACCTTTTAATTAATCTGAAGAAATTCGAAGATCTACCTCTGCTGTTTCTGAAGCCAGAGCATTACAGTTGTCTCTAGCCCATAACTAAACCCTCAAAAAAGAAGTGGGGGATCACTTACTGATCAAAGCCATCAGTACTTACTGCAGGTATCCCTGGAGGACACAAAGCACCACAGTATGCTCCAGGCTGGCTTCAAACAGAAAGCAATCTTCTGACCCATTTTCACATCCTTTTGGGTCACTCCATCTCTGGATTATGCCACCACAACACAAGTGTTGTGGGTGGGAGGAGGATACAAAGATTCTGCTCTTTTTCACTGCAAAACACAGATCTCCTTTTTCACACTGCAAAGACATTCTTGCAGTTGCATCCTCAGCCTGTAGAACAGTTTCCACAGCTTACTGCAAAGCTGAGGTGATGCTCATATTCCTGGAAACTAGATTGCATATATTCCTTAGCACATATGGTTCGGACACCAGGTTAAGAGACCCACTTTGTCTGCAGCTCCTCTTTCACCAGCTCTTTAGCTGATGCTAGTGACGGCACCTCTGCCTCCACCTGCTCAGGTTCCTCCTTGTTCCTTCCTAGCTGTCTTCTCAACCCTCTTCTTTTAAACATGTGTTTATCTCCTATGTCACTTAACTTTGACCACCAAGTCTGTGTTGCTGGGCACCCCCTATTCCTCCTCCTTTAAATTTGCTGCTTCTTGGTGCCTGGCTCTCCAGCATGGTCCTCCTACCTACCCCAGGTCTACATTAACTTGAGTGTCACCAGAGCAAGCACCTGAAAGAGGAGCACTGTCTGTCCAGCCATCCTTCTCCCTCTCAGCAGCCCTTTTCCTTTCACCTGCTGGAAGCTCCTCCAGCCCCATCTCCCCAAGGTAGCTGTGAGTGGCAGCCCACTGCAGCTACTTCCACCCGTGCTGACCCTCTGCACACAAGCTGCCGAGTTTTGCAGTCAGGCGTTTGTCAGTTAACATCTTGATTACTGTCACTTCTGCAATCTTGAATCGCTCTTAGCCATGTCCCACTCCGTTTGGTTTCTGTTGCATGCTTCACGACCTGCGCTTGTGGAGATACGTCAGCTAGCATGGGGACAGCTCTATGGATTCAGAGCGAAGGTTTCTTTGGACAAGCAGCAGCCAGGAGTGGGCAATTAGGGAAGATTGTGAGAACTTGGGGTTATCCTTCCTCTGGCCATCTCAGCCCAGCTGCTCCAGGTTTCCCACGCTGAAGGCTAATCCAGAGAACCGTGTTTGATAGCTGTGGGCAGAACTGCCCTCCATGGATTTCTGAACGCATCCGATGGCAATGAGTTCCTCAATGTGATAATGCACCATAGGAGAAGGTACTTCCTTTTGTTTGTCTTAAACGATTTGTGGGATAATTTCATTTTGTTCGTACATAATGAGAAGTCATGAATAATCACTCAGTAATCACTTTCTCTGTGCTAGTCATGGCTTTACAAAACTCTAATCACATCCCTCTTTATTCTTCTCTGTTCAAGGCCAGAGCTCTTATTATTTAGTTTCCTTACAAGAAACCATCTATTCTTCTAGCTGGGGATGATGTCCCCCTTGTTCCCTCACTCCCTGATGATGCACCCTCAGGGTACACCCCCCCACAGTGCTTCTACCCTTTCACCCCGGGCCTGGTCCCATCAGCCACCCTGAGATGTTGTAGGTCCAGCTGGTCCAGCTGAACACCTCAGTTGCCTTATTGGGAGAGTCAGAGCAGAGCTGGGGGGTGTTCACCCCCAGCTTGTGTCCAGCTGGTGGGAGGGACCTGTGCCCAGGCAGAACTGTAGAGCTTGATCCCAGAAGTGGATTCTCAGGAGGAACATGAGGACAGAGCAGGGCATGATACATTCCCAGGCATTGTCAGCAATGAGCTGCCCAATGGCATTGCCTCCACAGCCACCTCTGATGGGAGAATTTGGACCCCCTTCACCCAAACATCACCAACTCCCATAGACAGATGAGGAGGCACAGGAGGGCACCTCTCTGGTCATCCTTGCACTGCATCCAGGCACTGCCAGAGCAGGTGTTGGAGAAGCGGAGGACTAGCAGTCCCTCCATCCACAATGGCCTGTTGTCCCCAGTTTCAGCCCCACACACAGAGGAGGTGGGGAAACCTGGACCCAGCTGCCTGCTGCTCCAGCAGGAGTGGAGATCTGCCCCGTGGCTACGACCAGTGCGAAGACAGGCAGAACAATGGCTTAGAAACATGCCTTAAGTGGTTAATAAAAGACCATTTGCTCCACTGAAAGGGAAGCACTGTATCTCGCCTGGAGGGGAATTTCTTCCCCTCTCCTGTGGGGCAGATGCTTGCCCTGGTGACAGGGATGGCGATGACACTGGAGCCTGCAGACAGCCCAGCCTGCAGGAGGGAACAAGCAAACATGGGAAGTGCCGCAGGAATTGCAACTTTCACACCAGGGAAAAGTAATATTCATCGTGGTTCCCGTTGTATTACCTGGGCCGTGGGGTTTTGGCAAATTAACCTTACAGGCATCGGAGGGGAAGCAGGACTGGAGGGGATGCTGACAGCAAGGTGGTACTGTGTGTGCGTGGGAGAGAGAGGCGCTTGTGCGGGAGAGAGGCGTTTCTGCGATGTGGAGATCATGTGGGTGTGAGGGGAAGTGCATATGTTGCCCGTGTGGGATGAGGAATGGCTCGTGTCCCCTGTTTGGGGAGCTGGTGAGGACTGAGTGCAGTTCGTGTGACGGGGCACCAGTGGTGGGGTAGGAGGGGTTGGCAGTGTTGTGGGGAGAAGGTATCTTTGAGGATGAAGGGATGAGTGAGTGGGGATGAGAGAAGGGTGAGGGTGATGCCCAGGAGATGCGCTGGTGGGGTCAAATCTGTACAGGAGAGTGCAGCATCAGTGCGAGCCCACAGGCGCTCCTGCAAGAGGGAGTGGGGGCAGCAGGCAGCTGCCCTCAGGGCTCAGCCAAAAAGGGGCACTTCAGTATTAAGGTTTGGGGATGCACAGCATTATGGTCTGGCTTTAAAGGGGACATCAGGGCTGTGGTGAAGGGGGTCTTCCAGCACAGCTGAGGGGTGGGATTTTTGGATAGCCCCCTGGGCAACCATGTACTCATAGCCAGAGGAGTGCCTTAGCAGAAGGGTTCGGTGCTGATGATGGGTTTTTTTGGCAATGGTCAGGGTCCCCAGACTGCAGTATGGAGGAGCATGGGGTACCCAGGAAGATAGGCTGAGCCAGGATTATTTATCCGACTGCCCATCGCAGCAGTGGCTGGAAGCTATCGATGCAGAATCAATAGTGTGCTGCAAACCCCCGAGCCAACTGTGGGGAATTTCTGGTACTTCTCCTCATGTGGGATAACAACTGTGTCTAGCACTGGGGTTTGTCGGGGATTATTTATTTATTTAGTCATTTAGTTATTTTGTGATTCAATTGATTTCCTTTGTTAGCTTGGCCGGTAACTGTTAATGGGATGATCGTTGCTGGGCTCTGTTGGGTAAGGGAAGGAAAACGATAGGGCTTGTTCGAACATTGTGTCCTCGGCTTGCTCTCAGGGTGGAAAGGCAAAAACATAAAGGTCAGACAGCCTCTGGATCCATCTGTCTTGTGTGGATCCTTTTCCCACTGCCAGGCAGGCTCCTGCCACTCCCAGGCTCTGTCATCTGCACTGTCCCAAGTGTGCCACTGTCTCCTGTCTCCACCATGGACTGAGACATTGTCTTCAGGGGAGCTGGGAAGAGTCCCTTCACTTCACTGAGCATTAAATCAGAATAAAAGCTGGAGCCAGCACAGGGGGTTGAAGCCAGAACTGATGTGCTTGTGGCAGATGTAGCTGGTACCAGGGGGGACTGGATGCCACCCCACCAGTCACCTCCAGTGAGCAGAGACATCCTGCAGGGCTTTGGGATGCTCTTATCTCTGCAACCCCCTCCCCAAGCAGACAGACTGCTCCACACAATGATAAAGGCTGTCCACATCAGGTTGAGTAACAGGTGTAAACGCACCCTGCTTTCCCTGTCTCCCAGTCCAGGACGATATTTTAACTCACCCTCTCCCCAGCACAGCAAGCTGTGCATGGCAAACGTAGACCTTTGATCAAACATTCCCTCCTTCTCCCCCCGTGAAAGTCTAAAGTGCACCGTCAGTCAACAGACGACTGAAATTTCGTTTTCATCAACCGACAGGCCAACGCAGGCGAGACCTCAAATGTTAGTCAAAAGCAAACACCAAAGGGCAAAGGCAGAGCTAGGGTGGATTTGTTTGCCGAGCCTGGCGACTGAAGTCTCCCCGGGAGATTTTGACTGCGGGGATGCTGCAGCAGGTGAGGTGCTGCCCAGCATGAGGGTCCCGGTGCTGTGCAAATGCCAGCAAGGGAAGGAAACATAATGCACAGCCCATGGAAGGGAAGAGGTTGCTGGGCAAAAAAAAACCCACCATTTTTTTGCCAACAGAGGCTGCGAGCCTGCAAGTGGTGGGGTCAAGCTCTGATGCTCAGGTCCCAGGAGACGCTGGGAATCCGGGATGCTGCCCCTTTAAAACGTGTGTGGGGGGAAGACGCAAATGAGGAGCCGGCGGAAAATTAGTAGAGCAGAAAACTCCAAATGATGCAGAGCTAATTCCTTAAGTGTCAGACTGGCTGCCAGACCCTCCGCTTCTCAGCCCCCTGTCCCCGCAGCACCCCCAGGCAAGCATGGGCAGCACCCGGGGCCACTCGCCAACCCCCTCCCCCCCCGGGGACCCCAGCACCCCCCTGGTTCCATACATGCCACATAGGTGGGCTTCTTTCCCTGGCTGCAGCCCCCAGCAGCCCCCTGGCATCGCCCCCACGCAGGCGAACGGGCAGGGGAAGTTTTTTAATATACTTTTATTGGTCTGTAAATTTCTTTTTCTTTCCCCACCGGCTTGGATCGATGTTTGCAGTTTACTGAAGTCCCAGGCACACAGATTAAATCCTCTCCCTCTATTACACTAGATGGGCTTTTATTCTCCCTCTGATCACTCGGAAATAAACACAGTGAGAGCAGGGGGGGGGATGCAGGAGGAGGGGTGGGGGCTAACCAATTTCAGACCTGTTTATTCCCTACCAGCCTCCGAGCTCACAGTCATTAAACAAGTCACTTAGTCTGCAAGCTGCTGTATCCCCTTTCCTCCCCTCCTCCTGCCTTCCCTTTTCCCCTTTTCCCCTCCCTTTTCCCTTCCCCTCTACTCTTTCCCCTTCCCCCATTATTTTTAGAAGAACAATAATAATTAGGCAGAGCAGCCTCTAACACAATTGTTTCAGCCTGAACAGGCAATTAGGACAGGCAGAGTGAGGCTAATGAACGGTGCATTGGTTTCCCCCCCCCCTCCCCTCCCCACACCAAGTCCTGCCGCCTGGCCCCCTCCATCCTCTCCCCACGTCCCCGCGGACGTGTGGATCCACTCACGAGTTGCCTCTTCTAACGCGGGCAGGAGCTGGCAGGCAGCGTGGACCCCCCCAAGGCCACGGCCAGCCGAGCCGTGATGAGCTGGGGAAGAAGGAAGCAAGGGCGGGGGGGGGACGACAAGCGCATGAAGCGAAGGGTGATGAATGGGAGCTGGGAGCTGCAGGCAGGGGGATGGGGATGGAGATGGGCTGCAGCCGAGCTGCCAAGCTGCGACTTTGGCAAGGGGACATGTCTACGGAATAAGAGTGACAGGCCATGCGCGGCCTCGGGCCCTCTTGTGTGCAGGGGAGCGAAGGATGGAGCCGGGCATCTCCCTGGGGCTCAGCGTGGGCTGGGAGCAGGAGCTCCTGGGTCCCACTGTGCAGAGGGGAGGGCAGGAGCGAGGACCTTGGTGTTCCTCCCATCACGGGCAGGGATGCAGTATGGGGCCAGGGAAGAAGGGAAAGCCTGGACTGCGCATTGCGTGGGCCACAGCGTACAGTCCCCCTGATGCCGGCATCGGCCACGGGACTGGCGACCCTGTGCACGGATGCCCCTGTAGTGACTGTTCCCAGAGATGCGGTGTGGTACCCGGGGCCAAGCAGCTGCACTGAAATATTCATGCCAACCTTGCTCTGAAGACAGCATGATTTCTTGGTAACTTGCTGCGTGTCCTAAATGGAGCTGTCTGCTCTGCACAGCTGCCTGGGCATGATGGGAGCAAGCGGGGTCCCCCAGGGCTGATGAGATGCCAGGAAGCAGGAGGAGTGTCCGCTCTTGGTGTGTGACGTTCACACCCTCGAGAAGCATGTGGAGCATGGCCCAGGCGGATGGTGTCCCAGAGGGACAGGGAACCGGCCCTTAGGGTGGCCACGCTGCCATAGGGGCAGTGCAGTGCCATCATCTCATCACAGACAATGTCCTGGGAGCAGCTGGACCCAAGTTAGGATGTGCCCAGAGCTGATGAGACAACGATGCTTGGTGTTGGTGCTGCGATAACGGGGCAGGCAGTGCCAGGGACATAGGTGCCACGGGGGCAGGGTAGGAGGTGCTGGAGAGGGAAGGTGGCAGGTAGCATGGAGGTGTTTGTGGCAGACTTCGCTGGCAGGTGATGCCGGAGGTGTTGATGTTGTAGCTGCAGGGTGAGAGACGGTGGTGTGGGCTTCCAGGGCGCTGTTACATGGCTGAGGAGCTGCCTTCTGCACTGTGCTCAGGAGGTTTGGCTACGAGCCCAGTGCTTAGCCCGTCTACTTGTAGAGGGTGTCAAGAGATGTCCCCAGCACAGAGCTGATGCTTGTCCCTGGTGTTCCCCCAGCTCCATAGCCTGATCCAAGCGCGGTGCTGTAGATGTGGGCATGCAGCAGGGAAGGGGACTGTGGGGAGTCGGTGCTCTCGCGTATCCCACGCTCCACTCCGGCCCCAAACTGGCCTTGGACTGCCTCGAACTCAAACATCCCTAGTCTTACTCAAGTGATGGGACCTTTTGACCCCCAGCTGCTCAGCATATAAAGGCGGTGTAACATACCACAGCACCCCAAGCAGGAAAAGAGAAAACCTACCTTTCCGCCTCGTCAGAAAAGCCTGAAAGCTGTGTACAGCCTCCTGTTCCGCAGCCCACCATAATGTATGGCAAATCCCAATGTAATTTGCTGTCCCTCAGGCCGCTCGGTATTACTGCTTTCCAAATATCTCTCTCCCAGTCTCCATGGTGTTAAATTATATTTCCCCAGCTGGATTACTTTGCATTTGTTCAGAATGAATTTCATTTGGCTATTTCCTTCCTATGCCTGACCCTTCTTTCCCAGTGCATTATCTTTTAGCTCTTTGTCCTCACCAGGATTTGCAGCACCTTCCCATTTCATATCCTCTGCAAATTTAATTAACATGCTCTTTACCCTCCCTCTTTCAGATCAAATGAAGATGTTAAAGGAGAGCAGACCTGGCACAGATCTAACCACTAACCACTAACAACAATACAAGTACCTTGCACTTAAATTATGCACTTTCCATCAGAAGGTTTCAAGGGCCTTTGCTGAACTGGGTAAGTATAATTATTAAAGCTGGGAACTCCGCTACACTGGGGAATTTAATATTTGAGGTCTGCCTGAGGGCATATGTCTTGTTGACTGTTGTGTTTGCCATAGACCTTGACAGTGCTGAGATAGATGTCCCTGCAGTGTTGTGCCTGTCACGCCAGTTTGGCCCCATGGACACAGAGGTCCCTGGCTGGGGGACTCCCCACCTGGAGACCCCAGGTTCAGAAGAAGCAAAGCGGTGGCCTGGCAGCTGGCTCAAAAACGTCTTCTGGTTTCATTCCAGCAAATGAATCGGTGACACACTGAAATTTTGCTGAATTAGGAAATACTCACAAGATGCTGCAGTCATTGTCTGTAGTCATGCATTGGGGAAACAGAGGCACAGAGGGAACAATCGGTGTCTTAGGCACCCGGGCTGTGACTCACCTGCCTTTGGGCAGCTGAAAGAGGAATCAGAGAATCATAGAATGGTTTAGTTTGGAAGGGACCTTGAAGATTCGCAAGTTCCAACCCCCCTGCCATAGGCAGGGACACCTCCCTATATAGAGGCGCACAGTCCAGGGCTTCACTGCCCTGACCTCCCTTGGGCTGGGAGGAATCCCCCTTGGGCAGGGCTGGGTTCTGAGGATGTGTGAATCCCACCTAGTTTTCCCCTAACCGCTGATGGGAGGTTTTCTCCCTCATCCTGCATGGGGAGCAGGAGCTGGCTCTTCCCATGGGAAGAGCAGGGGGCCACCCCCATGAAAAAACCCTCTCTAAAATCGTGCTTTGGCCTCGTCTTCATTGCGACATGAAACCGTGTGGCAACCTGAGCTGAGTGTAAAAAGGGGTTGTAGGACACAGTTACCAAGTTCTTTACACAGAACGGGCCCTTTTTTTCCCCCTATTTTCCAACATTTAACAACTAAATGTTCTCGTCTTGTTAGTGTTACCTTGATGATGAATAATGTATACTGCTCCCTCTGTGTGATACTGTATACTTAAATCTCTGTTGCATTATGTGCCTGCGCATGCAAGCACACAAGCCTACTATAAAATTTTCTGCCGCGACCTCCTCCAGCTAAAACCCATGCAAGAGCTGCCACTGAGAGGAACGATGCGTCAGGAGCGTCCTGGTGGGTCTGCGCCCTGAAAAGGGGTTTTGCTCAAACTTTCTCACCTTTGCATGGCACGAAGCAATATAAATTGTCCTCAGACCAAAGCAGCTGAGGGTTCAGGTTACTGAAAGCAAAAAAAACCCGTGGATACAGCTTAGGCGCAACAGAGAGAGCAGCAGCACGGAGAACTCGGCATCGCTGCAGAGCCTCTTCCTACGAGTGGATGGCTTGCCCGGGGCTGGAGAAACCTACAGGTTGCTCTAGGAAGACACTTGCGTGGCCTTTCCTTTTCTTGGCTGGAAGTTGTGCTTTCCTGGTAATGCCCACAGTCTCCCAAGGTCTGCCACTGCCCCAGGCTCCTGCCTTGCAGGAGAAATTCTGTTATTCAGTGGCTGTGCAGCGCCTGAGCCAGGCATTAGCCCTTCTGGTATTTTTCTCTCCTGATAAGTCGGCTCATATCCTTGATTTTCACAGCAATATTTCAGAGCGGCTAAGCAGGAATTCAACTGCTGTTTGTAACATAAGGAAAATAAACCCCAATGCCATCTAAGGAGAATATTGATATGGCACCGAACAGGGGTGAAGGGACCGTGAAATCCCAGCTGGAAATTGGTAGCGTCTTTCTAGCACTGGAGCAGTGAGCTCCCCAAACGGCCTTCTCCTAAGAGAAGTGGGATTAAGAACCCAAATTTCTCTTATGATAAACCAGCATTCATCCAGGAAGGAAATGAGCTGACACTGTCTGCTGGGAGCTGAATTTTGCAACCTCGGTAGCCCTCTGGCCTGACTTTCTGGGTTGGATCTGCCCCAAGTAGTTCCTGTGGCAGTGGGTTCCATGCCCTAACACTCCAAACTAATGAGTTAACCATTAACTAGCAACTAGTATTCCCATTTCTCATTTCTAAATGAGTTTCTTGCTTTATCATAATAAAGAGTTGTGACCCCTTGCTATTTTCTCTGCCTCTGCTTAAGCCAAACTTCTGGCCAGCGTTGACCGCGGCACCTGGGCTTTTGCTCAGGAGTCATGGTAATGAATTGTAGAGTTCCTGATGAGAGCCGGTTCCCCCAGTTTTCCACCCAATATGCACCTTGCACGCGTTTCCAGCACAATCAATTTTCTCCGCCTTTGCAATATCCATCCTCATCTGTGCGGAGCATGGAGCCGGCTGGCGAGGGCCACTCTGGGATGCGTGCTGCGCTGGAGATAGAAGATAGCGTGTACGCCTGCACATCAAAGTCAGGTTTTTTTTCCTCTCTTTCTTGCTGTTCTCTGCACAATTTATTATCAGAGAGTTGTGCCAATCTCCCGCGTGTGGCCCGTGTTCACATACGCGCTTTCAGCCACAGCTGTGCGCAGCCGCGCTTGCACACGCTGTCAGCGAGCTGAGAAAGTTACTGCTGCTGGATTTGATTAATTCAATCCAGGTAAGTCGCCTTGGCTGTGAATTGTCCCCTCCTCAGTGCCAAATGTGCTTGGCCAGGATATCACACCTCGGGGGCAGCAGCAGCATCCAGCTCCTCCCAAAACTGAAGGCTGGGAAAATGCTTGGCTGGCTGTGGGAAATGCCCGCTGCCGTGCGGAGGGTCTGCCTTCGAGAGGAGGGGGGCAAACTGGAAATGAGGGGGCATGGAGGAATGGGGTGGGGAGCACAAAAAAAGGTCTGACAGCTGTGCGATGGGAGCAGCCGCTCGTCGGGCGAAAAGCAGGCAACCTCAGCTCTGTACGAATCTCTCAAATTCTCAGTGCCTTGAATTTCATTTTGTCCTGTTAAATTATTAATCTTGCAATAAAACTACCCCCACTCCCCCGCCTTCTCCATGCCTCAAAACCCCAGTCAGGCTCTCACGTGGCTTTTATCTCCCACTACATCATGAAGGACCCTGAGTGCAAGGCAGGGAACAGAGGTGAAGGGGTGCTCCTAGGGGAGAGAAAGGGAAGCTGGAGGCACCCATGTCCCTGAGCTGGTGGCTTCTGGTGTTCCACGCTCCAGAAAAACATGCAGCAGCTCAGTGACAGCTCAGTCTTGTGAGAGCTGGGATGTCCCAGCAGTGAGGATGCAGCCATGTCTTGTCCCTACAGGCTCCTGCATGCCTTTGCTTGGCCCACAGTGTGGCCCCTGGAGCAGCTCTGCTGGGGCAGAAGAGGTGCCTGTACATCATGGTTTGAGTTGGGACCAGCTCAGACAGAGGGACAGATTGAGGAGAGACCTGCAGCCAGCAGGACCACCAAATGACAGAGAAAACCTCCTTCGTCCCAGGATTGGGTGGAGCAGATCTCCCCGTGAAACGCAAGGTCAGTGTTGTGCAGCCTCCCCAATGCCCTGAGAACAATGAGCCCTCCTCCAGGAGCTGTAGAGCCCCCCCACGATGCCAAGTGCTTCATCCTTGCTAGTGAGCCTGCATATGGCTGGGGTCTCTGCCTGTCCTCACCCTGCTCCTGTCCTGATGGCCCACTGCTGGACTTTGTGAGGAGCTCTCTGCCCTGAGGGTCCTCACTAAGGAGCAGGAATCACAGAATGGTCAGGGTTGGAAGGGACCTCCGGAGAC
The DNA here is from genome assembly GCF_965231255.1 of Vanellus vanellus. Taxonomy (NCBI): domain Eukaryota; kingdom Metazoa; phylum Chordata; class Aves; order Charadriiformes; family Charadriidae; genus Vanellus; species Vanellus vanellus. Next base: position 20,512,840 of record NC_138918.1, read on the forward strand.
CATCTAGTCCAACCCCCTGCCAGAGCAGGGGCACCTAAAGCACATTGCACAGGATGGCGTCCAGGCGGGTTTTGGGTTTTGAATGTCTCCAGAGTGGGAGATTCCACCACCTCTCTGGGCAGAATGTGCCAGGGCTCTGCCACCCTCAAAGTAAAGAAGTTCCTCTTCATGTTTAGATGGAATTTCCTATGTTCAAGTTTGTGCATTATGGGTAAAAAGTTACCCTGTAAGCCTAGACATACCTGAAAGCATCTGGGTCACCCAAGCTGTTCTTGGATTCTCCTTCTTGCTTCCTCGCATCCTACTCTACTTACCACAAAGATGCAGTGGTCATGTTCCCTGTGCTGAGCATTGCGGTTCCAGCCTGAGCACAGAGGGAGCAGCAACCCTGCAGAAGAGCAAGAAGACAGAGCTGCCTCTCTGGAGGTGGTAGAGTCAACCTCAAGCTTGGCAGAAAGTGTTTTAGCCAGGACCTGCTCTGCAAGCCTGTTTGAGGAAAACAGAGCAAAATAATGTCCAGGATGGTGCAGACTGAGCTGGGTGGAGAGGGCACAGCTCCGCCTCCCGTAGAGAAGAATAAGCAATATCTGGATTTTCCCTGCATGGTGCCACTGCTCTGTGGAGGAGAGCTTAGAGGGGGTGCCGTGACAACATGCATGAAGCTTGAGTGGAGAAAGAATCTTTGTGTTAAAAGAAGATGAGAATTTTTCTGGTTGTAGATGGGGAATTATGCACGGGGAGACCGGAATACGGGTTATGGCAGTGTTTAGCGTGAGCTGCCATAAAGAAAGGAAAATACTGTAAAAGGTAATACCCAGCAGTAGCACGGCTAGACATTAGTACACAAATGTTATTAGAGAGAATACTGCTTTCATGCAGAATAGCCCAGGAATGCTAACGAGGGGCTGTGTGAAGTCTCCTCCATAAGGTTATGTAGCCTACGAGGTTGTTGTTTGTTTTTTTTTTTTTTTAGTTCAAGAAAACCACAGCACAAAGTCTGGCTGGTTTTAAACCAATATGACAGATTTGTCTGAAAGACTGTGCGTAAGGAGAAACCGCTGAAGCCAGGGTCAATAACCAAGAGCCCTCAGTGGGGCCGGCTGACATGGGCTGCCACAACCTTGCTGAACGGACCCTTTTTGTGGTAGGACCTGGTGTATGGAGGGGCAGGGGAGAGGGCTGCCGGCACTGCGGAATCACCAGACCAGCCTTCCTCACTCCTCCCTTGTGGAGGCTGCAGCGTGAGCTCTCCGTGGGATCTCAGCTTGCCGTTTTAAATGTTGGGGGTCAAGATGTTCCTCTGACCTTCCTCCCCAAGGATGTGATGTGCAGTGCATGCTGGCACCCCACTTGTTTCACACCCCAGCAGGGAACCGGTGCTGGATCTCGGTGGGCATTTGCTAGGCAAGAGTCTCCGTATGCATTGCCTTTTCTTCTCCCATCCTCCAGGTGGTCGGGTGTCCTGTTCCCAGCCTCTCCCTGCCCGCTGGCATCTCAGCAACATGGAGTTTTACACCACCTTCCACTCGCTTACCCCGACTTACCAACATGTCACTTACACCACCGTTCATGTCACCTCTGATTCTGGCCCACAATGCGCAGTGTGTCACCTCAGCAGAGGATTAACCACAGAGAGCTTTAGAGCAAGCCAAGCAGAAAGCAAAGCATATGTCATCTCTCCTTATGTTTACAGGAGAGAACATCACCTGGCATCACCAGAGACAAGGGCACGCGTTGAGTGATCTCCTCCTTGGGAACCAGTGCCTGACGGTACTGCAGCTCCAGCAATCCAAGGACATTGCCCCAGCAGCCCTTCACAGAGGTGGATCCCATGCACCAGCTGCACCTGCAGTCAGGAGCTCACCCGAGCCTTGTGTCAGGTCAGAACTCCACCAATTTCCATTGCCTTGGGAATCAGAAGGGGAAAATACATTTCTTCAGGGCACCGCTAGCATAAAAACACCTGAAAGCAGAGCCCAGCCTGACCTATCTGGTCCTAAGGAGACTTAATTGCAGAGCAGTTTGCGGCAAACTTTACACGAAATGCTCGCCTCCTTTGCTGTGTCACCACACGTTTGGCACTCCTTTTCATCACAATCTCTTTCTTTAATGTCTGTATCTTTTAGAACTGCTCCTCCTGCAGTGTTTTTGCTCTTGTATTTCACACCTCTGGACAGCTCTGGTTGAGATCCTTCAGCATTGCTCCTTCATGAGCCCTGGGAGAGCTACTGTCCCATTCATTTGGCCCAGAAAGCTATTGTGGATTGGCAGGGAAATGCATTTATCCTCATCTTTTTTAAGATCTTCAGATTCCCGTTGCATATCATACCGTGGCTGGCTTTTGTCTCAGTCACAAGAATACACAGTACCTGAGGGCTCATCTCTCTACACGGCTTTTAGAGCATTGTACTTGTCTCATCATCGGCTCATGTCTGCAGGAGCTTGCGCGTCAGCGTAATGTGTTACTACCTGCCACGGTGCCTGTTAGTTATCTGCTTCTTCTTCGGTGTCTGCCGTCCCCCCAACCTCATGTGGTGATAGGCTCTGGGAGAGGGAGCAGTGGAGGAACCTCTTCCTAGAGACCAGTTGCCTGAGGGCTGTTTTAATATCCCCGTGGAGCGAGCTCTTCTGCTTTCATTTCTGTCATGGCAAGGATAAGGTGTCTTGCAGGGGACCGTCACTGGTGGCTTTGTGACAGGGCTGTGTTTGCATCCCATGATGGATCTGCACACGGCTGCGTGAACATGGTCTTCTCCTCAGTCAGGAGCAGGCAGGGTGGCGAGCTCCCTGGCAGAGCAGCACCCTCCCCGCTGCAAGAAATGTCGCTTCACATGTGCCTAAGCTCACCTGCAGCTGCCAATGCCGGGGGGAAATGGGCCCATGTCCAATTTTTGGCCAGTCCCCGGTGCTCTCATGCCTGCACGGTGAGCCTTCCACCTTTTTTACACTCCTACAAGACCACAAGGTGGGTATCCTGTCAGGTGTCAGAGACAGGCCAAGGGATGCTGAATCACATCAGAATTTGTAAATCCTGTATCTGCACGTTAGGAACGTTGAATCCAGATTTTGAACTTTCTATTGCATACACATTCCGTTAGTGCTGCTACCCAAATGATGGAGGATGGACGTAGCTGAGGACTTTGGATACCAAAACCAGCCAGAGCTGCTGGCCACCCCAGTTTGCACTAAGAGAGGATAAAGGCATCCAAGAAAGCACACTGGGGAGTGTGTCCGTGTGCACCTCATATCCATACATCTCACCCTTACCGTAGGTTTATGCATATGCGTGCCTGCTCGCCCTGTGACTTAGGCATATGCAACGCTTTGGGCATATGCATGTGTACTCATCCACTTGTGCGGTTGATAGGTCCACTCTTTATTTAAGTGGGAATACGAGGGTCCCTGGGCTTGTAGGAGGTGTCACGGGCTGGGCAGCGGGCGGGAGAGGGTGAGCTCATGCATGCATCCCCGTGCAAAGTGCCTGACACACCTGTAATGAGGATGATTGAAGGCTGAGTGCAGGATGATACAGAACAATATAAGTAAGTGGTTTTAGTGTCAGCAATCTTCAAACTTGCTGTCAAAGGGAACATTTAAACGATTTTCCTGCTACTCCAACGCATTCAGGTTATATTTATACCCAGAGAAAACTGGTGCTATAAATGTCAGGTTTGGAGAAGGGCTGGCTGCATCCATCAGAGGAGGAATTAGAAAGTGAGGAGGAATGATGTATCACTGCCAGCCGACAGACCTGTCTGGAAAGAAAATCCCTGGGGCCTGACCCATGCCATGGTATGCCCCAGGCTGGGGTGTCTGCCCTGACACCCCGTGTTTGCACACAGTGGGTAGAGCAGGCAGGGCCCTAAGACGGCCAGAGCTTTGAGGGGGAAGTGCCTGGAGCATTTAAAAGCCAGATTTTAGCAGAACACAAGAGAACTATAAAAAACGGTGAGAATTCTGTTTTGCTGGAGTGAGAATAAAAATAACAGAGGTCGTAAAGAAGCCTTGCCCTGCCCGCTGTCCAGGGGGCTGCATGCTTTCTTCTAGGCTTGTTCTCAGTCTAGCAGCTTTCTGTGGTTGCAGCAACCCTCCACGGTGTCCCCTGGGTCTCTTGTCCCTGTCTCCACCCCAGTTAGGCATCTGCTCCCTGCCCTTCTCAGCAGCCAGGCTGTGCATCGGGTCCCTCTCCTGCTGGCTCACTGCCCTTGGCCCGACACTGCCCTTTGGAAAACCCTGGAAACCCTGATGGTCCTGCTGCCATCCCTGCAGCTGGAGGGGGTGGGCTCGGTCTTCCTCTGTCCAAGGGGATTGGCTTCTCTGGTTGGGTCTCTGCTAAAAGTGCTTGACTGGGCTCCCAGCCCCAACACTGCCCAGGCTGTCAGGTTTTCCAAAGTACCAGTGGGCAGTAACAGCCCCCTTCTCCTAAATTACGTCCTCTGAATAATTGCCTGTGGAGTGATAAGGTTCCTTGCTTCTCTGGGGCATCTCCATCCACCTTCAACCACCCCCCAGCAGAGCTGGTTGCCTGTTCTCCAAAGCAGGGGAAGGTGAGAGAGATGCACTGGGGAGTCTATCAGAAAGGGAAGATAACAGGAGCTGGATCTGTGCAAAGTGTGCAACTGTTGGGAGGGTGGAGATGGAGGACTCAGCCTTTCTTATCCCTCCAGGGATGGCCCGGCACCTGCTTTTGGGGGAGTCAGACCAAGCAGAGTGGTGCAATGCGTGAAGGTGTTTGGGGAGGTGAGATCCACACGGGGAGTTTCAAAAGCTTTATGCAGTCCCTGGGATGTCTGCAGAAAGCCAGAGCTTTCAGAAAATTGTTTAGAATCTCTCAGGTAATGAGGCATGATTCTCCAAGAAATGTTTGCTGTCCTGGAGCTCTGCCAAAGCGGAGCTATTGGGAAGGTGGACATCCTCCTCGCAGGTCAGAGTTTGGAGACCCCTCTGTGGGAAACAAGGGTTGGATGCTTTTAGACTAAGGGCCTTTTCCCAATTCTGACATCTGATAATTCTGTTCATGCCTAAGGTCTATAATAAAGCCAACAAACTGCAATTTCATTGCGCTTGGTGCATGGAGAAGACCTTTTGGTTGTACATATGTTGCAGTGTAACAGCATCTAGGAAGTTGCACAGTTCAGATTTTGCTGTTGACGTAAGATGGCTTTGTGAGATGGCACATCTGATGTCAGTGCCCAAACTTGGGCCAAGCGCACTGATGCTCGCAGAGCCCTGATCCAGTGCAAACTCGCTCTGATGGTTCAGCTGTTCAAAGCATTCGGTAGAATTTGCTTTTCCCCAGCAAACTTCCTGCCATATCCTGTCTTGCCTGCCCTTTTACAGCCAGTGTGTAGCCAGGATGAAGTTGGAATAAATAGCATGTTGTTTGCTATTGCAAATTTGACAGAAATATGATCATGTATTCAAACATAATCCAGGTCAAATTGGCACTGGCAGGTGAACCAGCAGCGCACAGCTCCTGCTAAATGGAAGGGCTCACTGAAATTCAGTTAATTGCTGAGTGAAAAATAAAAAATAAACAAGAGAAAAAAATTGACATTCCCAAGAACCTTTCATATATCAGCGGGAAATCATTCCTAGTTCAGTTAACGGGTCATGTTGACAAGTCTAAGAGCAAGAAAAGGTCAGCACTGCAGGGTGTGTAGGAGGGCAGGAGGGGATTCCAGTGGCAGATGCAACGGGAGCTCATCTCTGCCCTGAAACCTCCTCCAGCTTTGCCTTCCCCCCAACCATCTCTCCATCGAGCATGTGCTGACACTTGTGCCTCCTGCCTCTGAGCCATCTGCCCTTACAAAATGCTCTGGGAACGGAGCCCATGCACACCGCCGCCAAATCCTGCACTTTGTAAAGGCAAAACGCAGGTCTAGGTCAAACTGCATCGCTGCAAGACCCTCACCTTCGTTGTGCACCACGCGGAGCACCAGACTCGTTCTTGCCTCGCTGCCAGGATGCCTGTGGAGGAATCGCCTCTGCTCACCCTACACGTGTCCTGCGCACCTTGGCTGGGTGTGCTGCCTGCATCCAGTCCATGCACCACCGCCAAAATGGTAACAGCCCCTCTCCCATTGCAGCAGCACCGCTGCCAAAAACCCCCAGCCAATCCCTTGCTGCTCGACACGGCTTCACCCCACAAAGTGAGTGTAGCTGATGTGCAGGCAGGTAAATGCTGAATTTGGACAATCAGCTTGAAAAAAAGGGAGGTGAAAAGGTGACTTGATCAGTCTGTAAGAGCCTGCTGGGGGACAAAACTCTGATTATTAGTCCGGGAACCAAAGCAGAAAGAGATCCAGAGCCAGAAGTACTACATCGGCAAATTCAGAATAGAAGTACAGGTCTAGAGGGCAATTAGCCACATGCCCCAGGGCTGTGGTGATTTCCATTTGCTGGCATCTTAACTTTTTTTTTTCCCCAGAAAACAATGTGGTTTAGTCCAAACAAAATTCGGCTGAGGGAAGTGGCGACACTGGGATGTCCTATCAGGCCTTCAGTGCGCTGAGTGCATAAAGACAGCGTGGGCAGCAACAAGTGCCCTCAAGCCACCTCTAGATGGGCTGATCATCTCTCTGCATTGACCTGGGGTAAAAAAAAAAATAAAATCATTCAAAAAAACAGTCGTTTTAGTGACTGCTCCCCACGATTCTGCTGGCACTACTGTCTGGAAGCTGAGGTAAGGGGGGGAAAGGGACAGGAGGGGGAGGACTGTTTAAGCAGTTCCTGATGAATGGCCCTGGTGTGTGTTGAGTCCTGTCGCTGCAGCAGTGCTGGGCAATGGTAGTTTCTCCGCAGACTTGTTTTGGGGATGATGCATATCCTCACACTTCGCCTGTTTCTTCCTCCCCACCCAGGACGTTTTTGGGATCTCCCTTCTGTGGTGCTGCTGAGCCGTACACAGGACGGGCTGGGTGACCCTGGAGGGCCGTTGGCACAGTACCTCTCTCCAACAGAGCCCAGAGCAGATGCCAGGGAAGAGGAAAAAAGACCAGGCAAGCACACATCATGTTCCCCTCTAATAACCCCCATCCTCCCACAGTCTGCAGCTCAGGGACTTCCTGGGCATCATTCCTGTGTTGTTAGTAACCCTCTGTGGACTTCTTTTCCATCCCAGCTGCCCTTGAACCGGTGGGGATTTCTAATCTACCCGTGTTGTCTACACACTTTGCACTTCCCCTTCACAGGTTGAAATGAACGCACAGCAGGGAAGTCAGGAAAGCCAGACGCTTCTTTGCTGATGCACCGTGGAAATCAGAGATGGGACAGAGAAAGGCAACGTATTCATGGAGCCTGGGAACATTTGCATGGCATCAGATAGCGGAGGCGACAGAGGGTGGAGAAAGAGTGTTGAAATAAGACCCTGGAGCCTCTCCGCTGGATTCAGTGTCTGTCAGGGTCAGGTTTCTGCAGTAAAAAGCAGAGAAAATTCTCGTTGCCCCTTCAGGACAAGATCAGGAGGAACTACAGCTCCCATGGGGGAAAAGAGAAGCACCACCATTCCCCATCCCCAGTTCAGCCACTGCTCTTCAGCCACAGCCCGGGCAGAGGGATGCTCCAAGTCGTATTGCCCACACCCTTGCCACAGCTCTACACAGCAATGCTGCTGCCTGTTTGTGCCTCCTGTGGTTCACTTTTAGGTGTTCCTAGCAACCCTAACCACTCCATTGGCATAAAGAGCTGCTGGGCATCACCTCATCCTATGCTGTGGAAGGAACAGGCTCCCCAGGAGCACTGCAGTGTTCTGGGTTAACCCACATCAGCACCTAGTTTCCTCCGAAGGGGGAAGGGAAGAGCAGCCAATGTCCATGCCCACTGCCCATGAGAGGATCAGGACCCCACAGGGTCTTCTCCTTTCACTGCTGCAACTTTGTCCCATTCACTAGGCTTTTGCTTTCCTTCTTGCTGCAGACAACTGGGGCACTTCCAGCTGCTACCAGGCAGTCCAGGTCTGCCACACCTAAGAGTAGGGATACTGTAGAGATTAGTGCTTTCTCCTGACCTGAGCAACTCACCGAGTCTTATTTTTGTTAGGGAGAGAATGGATTAGAAAGTCATATTTCTTGGTTGTAATCCTATTTCAAAAAACGCTCTGAATCCCGTGCCCCTAAGCAGAGGGGTCTTGCCTCAAGCTTTTTTCCCAGCCAATACACTGGGCACCTCTACCCTTCCCACAGCTTTTTGCGCCCACAGGTATGTGCATGTGATAGCGCATGTATGTGTGTGGAAACACCCTCCCTTCCCTTAGACCTTGCACTAGAAGAAGTCTTCCCACACCATGGCTCAGCCTCAGTGCTGGTGGGACTGTTTAAGGCTCTGTACAGGCATCTGATTCTTACCCATGTCCAACCTGAATAAGAAATTCTGGTCATGCCTCTGGGATCAGTGAGGTGTCTCCCACCCTTTCTTCACCTTCTCAGAGCCTGCTGGATTGAGTCACTTTTCCTTTTCCACCTTCCTTGCCGGTCACTCAGTCTTCTACATCCTTTCCCTTGCAGCAGCTGAAACATCAGAGGAGCAAAACTGGAGCAGCAGACCACTATCCTCACCCTCCAGACACCTCTCTGCTCCCCCTCCATCCCCCCCCATCCACCACCACCATTCTCCAAACATACATCCCAAATTTACCCACAAGCCTACCCAGCATATGGGTCAGCTCAGGTCTTCACCAGTAAGATGATTTGTGGAAGGGCTCAAATTTCCAGTCATTTGCTCTATCCAAAGGGGAGATATTGGGCTGGAAAAATTAGGAAATTAGAATGTCTTCTCAGCCGCAGAACAAACCACAACATTGTTGGCATCGCAGACTATTAGATGGGGCATGACTGCAATGCATTTTCTTAGGCAGGGGGTAGCAGCTCCCAGGATTGTCCCATATTCCTGCTCCTTTGGGACTGTAGGCTGAGACCCACAGCTTCAGGGACACCGCGGCAGAGGTGAGGAGCTCAAAACACTTCTACGCCTCTTGCCATGGACCACAGCTCTGTTGCACTTTTTTTTTTTGTTGGTTTTTTTTTGTTTGGTTAGTACTATTGTTAATCTGTGAGAAGGAGTGTTTTCTTTTCCACAGATCTCCCCCTCTGTGCAGTTGACTCTGTGATGTATTGGTGCCCATTTAGGAGAGGACACTCCTAGATGTTTCACTAATGAGACAAGTAAGAAAGATGAGCTAATGGCTTCACACAACAGCTCACATGACAGAAGTCCTGGTGGTCCCCATCATCTGCCAGCAACCCCTGTATCCAGAGCAATTGCTGTGGTGAGACCAGGCATCACAGAAGGCATCCCTAAGGACACCAGGGAGATGTGGAACCATATAAAGCAGACCTGTCCACTCAGATTTTGCTGGAACTCTTGCTGCAGAATGCATACGTGGCAGCACTGCCCCAGAAGTTGCCAAAAACAGAGAGTTTTCCCCCGTCTCAACCCTGCAAAGCCCAGTCCAGCTGGTCTGGGAAATCTCATTTTCCATCTGCCTGGCAATTGGGAGTGCCCCAGTGTGGGGTGGAAAATATGGAGTCTTTGCAAAGCGTGGTGGTTTCATTTCTGAATCTCATAAACCTCCTGTTGGGCTCCAAAGCAGGTGTGAAATACAGGATGCTCCTCATGTGTCCTGGAGCTGGGCAGGATTTACTCGACATGAGACTCTGGATGCACACTCCTTATCTCTTTGACAAGATTTATAGAGGTCCTGAGATTTATTCTGCCTGTAAAATTCTGTTAAATGTAGGGATGAGTTGTGCAATGACTATTGTTTGGGAATGTATTGTGTCTGCTGGCAGAAAAATGGTCACGTCTCTACCCGATCTCATGCAACTGCCAGGTGCACTGGGACAGCGGCGAAGATGCACAGGGAGGGATGCAAGGAGCCAGATGATGCTGCCAGGAGCAGTGGTGAGGCAGCTGGGGGCCCCACCATCATCCCACCCTGCTGAAGAGGGACACATGGGCAAGGGGGAGGGACCCAGCAAGGGAAGATGCTGGGGAAAGCATCTCTGACCAGGGAGGGAGTGAGGGCCTGACAATGAGCCTAGTCCCGCAGCGTGTGAGCTTAATTCTATAGCACGGCACCCGCTCAGGGCAGGCGATGGGTGAGGACATCCATCGCAGGACAAGGGCAGATTGCCGGTGGAAATAGCTTCCTGGATGACAGGCTGCAGGCACCTGGCTCCCCAGGCTGGGCTCATTAGCTGGCAGCCTCGGCGTTGGCTGGGGGAGGTGGTGCTGGGTCTCCCAGCAGAAAGGCTTTTTTTGATGGAAACGAAAATTTTCGCTTTTGAAAAACCTGGAGTCGGGGAACGAGCCTGAGGGTTACCATGGAAACCCATCGCTGAGCTGCGCTGCAGCGGGAGACACAGCCACAGCGTCTCTGGGTCTGCGGTAGCGAAACTGATGTGAGCACGAGCCAATATCAACGTGCCTCGGAGACACCCTGGGTGCCCGTGGCCATCGCCGGCCACATCCCTGGACCCTGCACGAAGGCAACTGTACTTCTTACCAGGACTGAGGAGGTGGAAAAAGTGATCAGCTGCCTGCATGGATTTGGTTTGCCATGATGGGAATGGGCTGAGAGTCAGAACACAGCCACGCTCATCAGACCACGGGCCACCAGCCCAGTGCGTAAAGAAGTCACGCTGAACAGCAACAGCTAACTGCATGTCGCAGCCTTGCTGCAGATTGGCTCTGAGTTATATCTCGAGGAAGATCAATAGAACAAATTATACCAGCAGAACAATGTGAGAGAGACCTGAAAACCCCAATTACTGAAAACCTAATTAATATGTTTTTAAACAAACATTATGGCAATACTTCAAACAATATTAACACGGCCACAAAAGTTTCACAAGGGTGGCAAAGCAATTCTTTAGCCCGTGGCAATAGGGTGGGAAGGAACCCAAAACAAGAGCGAGAATGGAAAACAATTGCTTCGATACAGCCACAGCTGGGGAAAAGCAAGTGCTCTTTCCAACATGCAGCACAGGGACTCCCATATGCTATCCCAACACCCCGCAGGGCTGCAGATCAATAGTCCTGTAGAAAAACAGAGTCAGAGAACAAGGAATGGAGAAAAAAAAAAACATACATTGCACCAGCTCCCCCAGTCCTTCTAGGAAGAACGTAACCAGACAAAGGGATGTGAAGCCCAACCTTCCTGAAAGGAATCTGACCCGGAAACCTGCCGCCCCCAACAAAACAGCATCCTTGAGAGAACAATGGCACTTAAATACATCGCTGATTGCTCCTGGGACCCCTGACACAATGCTGGAGCGAAAGAGAAGCCTTAGCCTCCTCCAACACAGGAAACCGTGTACCCTAGCTTAGACACAGCGGAGATGCTGACATGCAGCCCTGCACACCTCCAGGATCTCGTCCTTGCCTGTCTACCTGGACACATTCCTGGAGCAGCAGCGAGGTGCTGGGGTGCAGGCAGCTGGAGGAGCCCCTGCATGAGCAACAGCACCGGTGAACAGTCCTGGAGCAGACAACATAATCCATGAATGTCCAGTTGGGTCCCTCCCCGAGAACAAACTAGCAACCACATCTCTAGCCTACAGATGTTAAATTACAAACAGAGGAAGGTGTTCATCTGGTTCAGAGATTACAAAAAAAAAAAAAATAATTGCTACATGAAGGAAGTGGTGGAAAATCATCTGACAACACAGAACCCGTGCACCGATCTATCAGGCATGGGATAAAAATAAAAAGCATGCAAATGAGCCCTGGGGCTGATGGGAGGAGCAGGACCCCAGCCTGGCACACTGCACCAATATTGGTGACCGCCCACCCTGCAGAAGCGCGGTGGGCGACCGAGATGAAGGGCTGCTGTGTGCCAGCGAGGCGATGTCATCACTATGTGAATGAGCACTGCCCAGAAACATGGAGCCGTTGCATCTTACTGGGGTTGCTGGTGAAAACGGACATTAGGTGTGGCTCTGGGAAAGTTTTCAAGTGCTATGATAGAGTGAAATCTCAGCCTGTATCACACAGCCTGCTCCTCAGGGTGCTTCTGGCTGGCAGTGCAACCACTGCAAGCAGGGGCTATGTCAGAAAGAAAGCAGGGGTTCAGTGTAATCCGCCCTAATAAGCCTACTGCAGAAAGTATTCACCAGTGCACTTTGGTGTCCTGTACTGTACAGGCAGAGAAATGTGGAGAGCAATGCATTAACATAGGTAGAAAACCACCACCGCAATCCTGACCCATGCAGTGTACTCCTGCTTTGTGGAAGAACCGCTGCATGGCATGCGGGCACCAGAGTGAAAACCCGCACAGGAGAGGGAGAGCAACATGAAACTGGACACACATCCGCAAGGAGCTTTCAGTGCAACCATTTCACAATGGCAAAAAAAAAAAAAACAGTTCACAAAAAATGAGCCTGTAGGTGGATATACATGGGATTTCTCATAGGTGCTGCTCAGGAAAGTTTCACAGGAGGACACAGAAATGGTTAAAGTAGCTCAGACCAAAGGCCCACCTTGCCCAGGTGCTTCACAGAGGGTATAAACCAAGACAATATGATTTCCCCTGACCCTTCTGGCTCCTGCCATGTGGTGCACAGACAATTCCCAAGACGGTCATTGTGTTTTGTGTTCAGTCTGACTTAGCGAATATTTCTCCCAATAATTTCTGTAAAGGCATTTAGTACTGACATGCATTTTTCAGCTTGAGGGTGGATTCTGTGGTTGGGGAAGGAGGATCCTGGAAGAACACCATGTTGGTGGCCCAGGCTGTCAGCTGAAATGTGGGGATGGCAGTTCAACCCTTGTTGGGAGTTGTCTGTCCCTCTCTAACCCAGCAAGGGCTTATTTGTCTCTACAAAACAGAAGCACAGAAGTAGGAGAGTCTCCAAGAGGGACTTCTCTGCCCAGTGACTGGGTACTGGGTCAGACGGGCCACAAAACTAACTCTCCCATGGCCTGGAGGAGTGACCCAACTCCTCAACTCTTTGTGGTATCTCATTTCTTTTGGAACCATCTTGAAAGTCTTCATTTACATTCCAATGGAGAATAGTGACTTGTGCAATGAAATTGCTATTCCTGTCTAAACTTCTCAATCCTGAAGGCAACCTGGCTCTTCCATGACCCCATCAGAAAGCAATAGCTTTCTTCTAGCTTATCACAGGGGCTGGTTGTGTGCAGCTCTGGTGGGGATGAAAACCCATCAGCCCACAGGTATGTCCCACCATCACTGCTGGGAACCTGTAGGTACTCCAGCAGCTGGAGGTTTTGCTTCCCTGCTCCCCCTGTCCTTCCCCTGCCTGGAGGTAGGCAGTGGGGAGGATGCAGCCCCGTTCCTCTGGCAGTATGGTCATTTGGATGAAGCCAAACCAATGCTATACCCAAAGATGATTTTTAGTCAAGCTAACACACTGTGTTCCGCTTTTCCTTGAGCTGGGGATCTTCCCTTTTCCTCTCCTCACCTCTGTGTGCAGAGCCTGGATGAGAAGGGACACAGAAGGGATGCTGCAGCCAGCCCCTGTCCTGCAGCCTGTCCTAAGTCTCTAGCTGTGTTTGATCATCTGGGGTCCCTACTCAAACAGTGTCAATGTTGCAGGCAACTCTGGCTCTTGGCTTCCCTTCCCTCTTGATGGTCCTGGCCTGGGGCTACCCAAGCCCCAAGAAATCTCATTTTTGGCTCATCTCCCCAATTCCAGGCTCTAAGCGTGGGTCTGTCTCCCACAGCAGGAGACCAGGGCTAAAGTCCCACCTTTAGCCAGCTATCAACTGCAGGCCTCCACCCTCTCCTGAGTCTCGGTACAGCTTCTTCTTGCTCCTGAGTCTGTCCATTCCTGCCAGACGTGGGGTCTCCATCTTGCCCACCCACCCTCTCTCTGGTGCCATAAACCTCAGCAGTGCAGGCAGCCCTTGGAGGAGGCAGCCCCAGGCAGGCGGGGAGAGCACATTGCACACCTTGTGCGTGAGAGACTCGTGCGTGTCCAATACAGAGGAGCCGTCAGGCGGTTAATTAGACCCTGCACTGTGCTCCCGCTGAAGTCTATTAGCAGGGTTTTAGCCGACTGCTCCCTGTTTGGGATAACTGATGTGAACAGGGTGGGAGAGAGGCAGTAGGAAGCCCCAGAAAGGAGGATTTGTGCTCTGGCTCGTGTGGGGGAGTGAAATCACACACTGTTCCTCGCTGGGCTTTCTCAGCGGCAGCGCATCTTATTCATCTCCTTCCCTCCTGCTCATGGAGCAACGTCCCAGGCGAAGCAGGAAGCAGCTGTGGCCTGGATTACCTGGTCCGATTCAGTGCCCTGATAAAGCCCAGCTCCTTTGCAGCCCTCGGGGAGGAGGAAGGAAGCAGCACAATAGCCGAGGGCCAGAGGAAGGGTCCGCGCAGGAAGACACCCCTCCCTCCTTCCTATCCCTCTCCTTGCATCTTGGGACACCCTCTGAGCAGTCCCTTCCTTTGTACGCCGGCCGTGCTGGCAGAGGGGGACGTGTCTTGGCACAGGGCTGTGAACCACATTGCGACTCATTTACCTGCACTCCAGATGCCTGCAGGAATCGAGCCCTCAAAGCACAGGTGAGCAGCTCACCCTCAAGGCACCCTGAGCAGATGCCATTCCACGAGCAGTGAAAGGATGGGGAGCCGATGGTGCAAGAAGGACCTTTGGAGGGGGTCAGGAGCAGACGCAGGCATCAAGTGCTGCTGGTGCCCTGGACGGGGCTGTAAGCAGTGCGGGGGCGTGCCAAGCAGATCATGACAGCCACCCTGTCTGTCCCACTCAGCACAAGGCACCTTGAGGTTCTCCAGCACTGCGGTACATGTCCCCCTCCTGCAGTCAGGCTGCTTGTCTCCCCTGGAGACCCTGCCTGCAGCCTGGCACATCACACCCAGACTGAAGCCATGGGTGGTACTGCAGACCCCACCTGCCTGTTGCGGTCCCATCCCAGGCACCTCTTTCACTTACTCCTCTCCATCTCATCCTCCCTCTTTGTTTCTCCTGCTCCTCCCTCGCTTGCTCTCATTCATGCAGATCTGCAAGGCTCCCTCTCTGCCGCTGAACTGCCTCCAGGGGCCTCTCCCTCTGCTTTGCTGAGATTATTACTTTTCAAATTTTCTCTTAAACAATGGCAAACCCTCCCAAGAAAGCACAGCACTCCAGGTAGGGAGCCCGCTCACCTCCACACGGATTTCCTCATGCAGGCTCTACCCTGCCTTCCCCTCAACCCCCTAGGTGTAGCAGGGGTGGAAATCCAGGCGCTGCGCTTGCCTGTATATCTCCCAATAAAGAGTATCAAACAGGAATGAAACACAAAAGCCACCAGGGGAAAAATAAAAGCTCCCAACACATTGCTAGGAGGGCTGAGAGTGGAACACAGCCTGCCTGAACGTGACGAGGGAGGAACGGGGAAGCAGGAGGATTCACCTGCTCAGTGTTCTGCACAAGCATGCCGCGGGAAGGTATGAATCAGGAGGTGCTCTCCCGCACATCCGTGTGAGCGGGCCCCTGCCCTGGCCTGCCCCTGCCTCGGGACACAGATGCAGGCTGTGGTGGAGCAGTGCTGCTGCTGCCTGTGGGAATCTCCAATTGCTTCCTGAAGCGTGCTCGGATAAATGGCATCGTGGGAATTTACAGCAGGAACCCGAGGACAAGCTCAGCCCGGCTCTCAAAGGCTTGGCTTTCCTGGGATCTTCGCTGGAGGACTCAGAGGACATGTCATTATCCACTATAGAAAGCGAGCAGATATGTGCTGGGATTTGTCCATACGTTCAGCCCGGTCAGATTCGCTTTCCCCTGGGACGGTTCTGGCACGACTGATGTTTCCTGTTTGGAGCCGGAGCAGAGGACGAGCCGGGGGGCACGTGCAGAGCATCCTATCCACCCACCCCTGCCTCTGCCCCGGAGCCTTTGCTGGGGGACGGCGGCGGTGCCAGCTGACCTTCCAGACCCATCACACCCTGCCGGCATTTATAATCTGAGATACTGAATGTTTACATCCATTTCTTCCTGCAGCATGTGTACAAAAGCACCCTAAACTGGAGCCTGTGGGACAGGCTCTTGCAATGAGGCATCCTACGCTACGGGCACCATCAGCTGCCATCACGGCAGAGGACATGTTCATCCTAGGACATCTGCCCCTATCAGCCTCCTCCACCCCCGTGCCACCCCCAGCCCCTTCCCAACCCATCGCCCTACCCCCTGCCATCGCCTCCCCTCTTTTTGCTCCTGGATGGACCAGCTGTTTCTCCTTCTCTCTCCCAGAACATCCCCCACAGTTGTTGCTTGCTCTGACATCCGAGAGTTATTTAATGTATGTTTTTCTTCTTGTAAATGCGATTTGGTGGCTGGAAATGGGGAGGAAACCACGTGAGCAGCAACCTCCCCGCGGACCTCTGGCAAGCGTTCAGCCCCTTCCCTGGTGCTCGAGGGACCTGGGTTGCGAGCGAGGCAGCCAGCCGCTTGGAGCATCTCTGCCTTACAAGAGTTAATGCCGGGTGCAGACTCCCCCTTCCCCACCCCGACGGCATTTCTTATTAGTCAGCCTGGCCCCTGCCTGGGCAGCTCTGCTGCAGAGTGGGTACCCTCTGGCCGCAGCCACCCACCCCACCCCCCATGCCTGACATCTCCTCACCCCACCATCCCCACGGCACTTGGGGTTTGGGAGGGGAAGCGGGGTGAGGAGGGGAAGCGGGGTGAGGACCAACCAAGAGCATCACTTTTCCCAAACCAACAGGACCCAACTTACAGACAGATTAATTTAGCATGAACAAAACGCTATTGCAACAGAAATGCCCTGCAGCTATAGGGACCAGGCATTTCTCAAGCTTCTTGTTTGTTTTGTTGCTTTTTTTTATTATTATTATTTTCCAGAGAGAATGTTAGTCAAAGCAGAGCTGCCATGGGCTCGGGGATGCCACCGCGCCAAGGGGCACACGGGTCAGCGGGAGAGCTAGGACTGTTTGGGCAGCACGGGGGATGAGGGAGGCAGAAAGCAGTGGAGGGTCACTCAGAGAGCCTGGGAGAGGGTCTGCAGGCAGTCCCTGGTGAGAGCAGAGCGTGGAAATGAGAGGCAGGCAGGCAAGTGATGTTGCCAATAGCTATTACTGCATCTCGCAGCACTAACACAGGGCGGAGGGGAATGCAATCCCCCTCTGATCTGGCCTGATCCAGTCTGAGTAAGCAGGAGGAGAAGGGTGCAGGCTCTGCCCCAGGGTACATGTCACAGTTTCACCCTGCTACTGGGCATAATCCAGCTCTGGGTTGTTTCTGGGCGGTTGTGCAGCTGCACGCAATATTCACTCTCTTCTATAAAATAGTCAGCTCACAAAACGGTTCAACGCAGACCTTGCACTCAGTGCAAGCAAAGGATGTGACAGCCAAGTAATAGCACTGCGAAACAACTGCACGGGGCTTCCACAGTGGCGTCCAAGTGGGCTCACACCAGGGCTGAGACAGCCAGCACCTCCATGGTCTGGAAATGGGGCTGACCGATTATGCTGAACTACAGTTTGCTGAGATGAGTTAACTGAGGATAGGTGAACCATATGCAGCTATAAAAATTCCCTGAAGGTCCAGGTGTATGAGGAAGACCAATTCTCCAGGGCACAGCCAGCACATAGCTGTCAGGAAGGAGACACAGGGATCAACGTGGAGGGTGCTCTCAAAATGCCACCCTAGGAGGGGGGAAAACAGCTGCTCAGAAGCGAGGGGTTAGTAGGAAAGGAGTTGAGAACATCACTGCTGCTTCAGCAGACCAGGAGCTGTAGATGTTTTCCCACTCTCCTCCTGCATCCCACAAGGGTGGGACCTGTGAAGGGTTCGTCCTGGCAAAGGCACCAAAGGAGCCTAAACAGACCGTGGGGAGGGAGGACACCAGAGGGGACGAGCGTGAGAAAGGGACCGGGAACAGCTATTGAGAGCGCCGGGCCCAGCGCACTGGACGGGCAGCAGCCCGAGCATACCAATTTATCCAGTGCATAATTAAGACCTGGAACTCGTTGCCCTGGGAGGTGGAGGGGGCCAAAAACATAAACAGATCTGAAAAGAGATTAGACAAAGCCGCAGCACTGAACATGATGATCCGGGTGCAACTTCCAGCTCCAAAAGCTGCTGAAACGCTGTTTGTGGGATGCTGGGGGAGGGCTGAGAGGAGAAGGGCCTCTCTAAACCGCCATTGTTTCTTACACCCTTCCCCTCTGCATCCTCTAACGTCCGTCTGGAGGTTGACCGCCAGGCTACACGGACCTTTGGCCTGAGCCGGCATTACCACGTTATGCTCTTGTGATCTTGATGCACTTCTCTGTTCTCACGCCTGCTCTGTGCGAGAGCAGCTCTCTCATGGGAGCTTTCCCCTGCCAGCACGGGCTGCCTGCTCAACGCGCTCGGTGCTGGGAGCTCGGAGTGGGGATTGCATCAGCCCCAGCATGAGGAGCGCTGGGCTAAGCATCGCTGCTGCAGCAAGGGCAGTGCCACCAGCAACGGCACTGCGCAAGAGGCCGGGTCCCCCCTAGGCATCCCGATTGGTCACACACACACAGCTACAGCCAGGAAGTGATCATCTCTCTTATTAAAAATGAGAATTCAAATGCAACTAAAAATGTTGGAAGAGTTGCAAACTGTTGGGGTTTGCCAGACCCCACGTGAGAGAGGAGAGGGCTGTTTTCTGTGAGTTGACTTACACTCTTCCCAGTCCCCCAGGTACAATTTTGGGGTTCAATCGGCAGGGAAGATATCTGAAAGCCTTCCCAAGAGCCAGGCAGATACCATGCAGGAGCTGGCAACCTTTCCAAAGTGATGAAAACATATTAGTTTTTGCAAGACATGCATGAGATAATTGTGTTTTTCTGACTCAAATTAGAGGTCAAACTCCCTGAAAGCTGGGACAAGGTTCTCCTCTTGGAGACAGCCAACTGCTTCATGGCATCCTCCCGCAGCATGAGGCAGGCCCAAGGTGAGCATGGGGATGCTGACTCCCACCAACATGCCAGGTCCTGGGCCTGTTCTGGTCATGCTAGGTACCATTTTAAATCTTTGCTCTAAAATTCTGACTTCTGGGTAATAACTGCTGCTTGCCTTTCCCATGCCACGTGTGAATTCTTCACCCCATTCAACCCTTCAAAGCTGGCTCCGCTTTTAATTTAAAAAGTGGCAAACAAAAGTTGTGCATTTTGCTTTGCATTTCTTTCATGACAGCTCTCATCACTGCCTTTATTTTCCTGCCACCACCGTGGATCAAGGTGATCTTTTTGCTGGAAGCAGGTGGTGTAACTTCAAGGTCCCTTCCCTGTGCTCTGCATGTACAGGTGAGACAGTTCTGTCTCCCATGCACGTTACTTTTCACTGAAGTCGAATGTCATCAGATCATTTTCTGGCCCAGGCACTCAGTCCCACGACAACAATTGGCAGCTCTTCACAGTCAGATTGTGTTTGCCTGCCCACATTAATTTTATGCTGTTGGTGAGTTCTGCAACCTCACTGCTCCCTGCCTCCCTGGACCGTTTATGCCTGTACTAAGCACTGCAGCCCGGCTCCTCATTTAACTTCACAGGCCAACTTCCACCTATGAAAACCACTGATTTTTTGTACCCTTTCTTTCCTATTTTTCAACCAGGAGAATTACCCATGGGAGGAATTTCCTTTTTCACCCATAGCAAGTTAATCTCCCTGTGAGTCTCCGATGAGGGACATTGCCCAAAAGCATTTTGAAAATCCGAACAGATTATATTGACCAGATCACCCCTGTGCACATATTGATCCCTTCAGTGAACATTAATGGATTTCTGATGCATGATTTCCTTCCACAGAAACTGAAGCAACTTTCTCCTATTATATCCTATTTATTCATTTACCCAATAACTCTATTCTTTGTTACAATTTCTACCTATTTGCTTGACACAGAAGCCTGACCTACTGCTCTCTAAGACTCTACATCCCATTTAATACTTAAAAAAAAACACATAAAAACCCCAGTGTCAAATTTGATACCTTCCCTTACTTTGCTACGGAGACCATTTTAAGCGATAGGTTATGAATTACAGTTAGTAGATGGGAAATGTCATCTTTTCTTTCCGTACAATTTTTGGGTGAATCTCCCTGGTTCTGGCAATTAGTTCCTATTCATGCTGCCAATTTGTTCTAAATTCTCTCTTCTAATGGCACTTCCATTTGAATCAATTCCTTTGATTTTCTAATATCAACCTGGAGTGTTACCTGAGGCTAAGCCAGCCTTGGGGAACCGAGGAGTCCCAGTTTCTCCCTCTTTCCCCTTTCTCTTTAATTTCCTTTCTGACTCTTTAGCTGAGGTCCTCCCCCTCCGTTTTTCCCTGGGACTGGGTTTCTCTCCCGCCAGCCCCGGTATCTCCTCCGAATTTACAGCCTGACTGTGTTCTCAATTAGCATGTTCCTTCCAGCTTTTATGGCTTCACAGTCACAACATTTTCAAGACTATGGCAACATATTATAGACTGTACATGTAAAATAGGTATTAACTGCATCTATATCTTCCCAGACTCATAATTTCTATCTTCTGTTGAGCTCTCCAAAGACTACACAAGACTTGGAGGCAGACGTGACTTTAGACAGTGCTCTCTAAATTACCTTCCCTGATGCGTCTTGGGGAACAAAAGACCTTCCTGCCACTCACTCGCTACCCTCACTTCTCTTATGCAACTTTACCGAGTTGGAAATAAATGCCCTTCCCACACCTTCCCAACCCCTCACCTCCTCCTCCAGCTCCTCAAGAGCTGTGCAAGGTTGCAGAGCCCTGGCCAGGTCTGCCTCTCTCCCCAGGACAACCCTCACTGCTCTCTTCCGGGATAAGGTGAATGTGGTGGGAAGCCAACCGATGATCTTTGGGGATGCCTCCTTAATAAGAGCGGGATGGAGCGAGGAACCAGTTTGTGAATGGAGACAGAGAAGCTGCCTGCTGAGCTGGTATGAAAAGTCCCGGAGCAATGGATTGCTCTCAGTGAGGGGCTCCATGCTGTGGGATCTACAGGCTGTATGTGTGGGCCTCCAGGAAACTCTTGCAAAATGTCCCAGCAGTGTACTGACTGCTGACTTGCAATGTCTCCCGGCGTGCTCCCCAGGCTGGACACCATCAGCAGCCTTAGCTGGGCTGCCGAGTTCCTGTGGAGGAAGGAAAGGAGGGTTTAGATTGGAAAGGCATCCCTGTGGTTCTCCTGGCTCCCCCCATGAGGGAGTTTGATGCAGAACAACATCAGCAGACACTGAACAGACACTTTGGATTTCCCCTCAGCCTTTGTTGGGGGTCTCATCTAAACTGCCTGCCTGCTAAGGGCTGATTCGTGAATGCAGTTTTCTTCTGCTACAGCTCCTTCTCTCTCATTGCCCAACTTTATTAGTTCATGAAATGAAGCTGAACATCCCTTAGGAAAAGACTGTAAACCCTGCCTGACTCACTAACTTCCTCTGCTGTAAACTGGGGTTGCATGACCCAGCGAGCGTGTGGCTTGATGGACCATTTCAGACTGAAGAGATAAATGCCTGGTAGGAAAACGGAGAGTTGTTTACTGTGGTGGAGAAAGAGTTGCATGTGAGACTACATTTGTACCTCATGTGAGGCTGAAGCTTCTCTGAGACCCTCTGTGTGACCCCAGACTTGCAACACATACAGGATTTAAAGACCTTGCTTTGCTGTCTGAGCAGAGATGCAGTGCAGCTTGGCCAAGCTCTTTGCAGTCCTCTCCTGATGGTGCAATCTGCATGAGGACAGATGGCTCAAGCAGTCCAGTGACCAAGAGAAATCCGTTCTCCCTACAAGCCCAACTTAAACCCAAACATGACAAAATTCAGGAATCGTGAACCATTGAAAAGACAAAGCCACATGCACGCCCGATTAATTCAGAGGTCGTAAATAAAATTAGAAGGGCATTCATCTACGCGATTCACAGAAAGCCTTACAAGTGAGTGGCAGACAGCGAGGACATTACAGAAATGGCAGTGAAGCTTTCGGGAGGAGCACGATGTGCACTTTGGCAAGGTGGATGACAGGATCACTAAGTTGAAGCTAGTGGCTTTTATTAAACTATTTGGACATCAGGGACGTAAGTGAATGTCTTTTGGTGTTAGTTCTGCTCCCAAGGCATTTGAAAGAATAATAGCACTGATCTTGGAGGGATTTCAAGAAGCTGAAATTAGAATGAATGCTGTTTTTAATTTGGACTAACGAGCTTAAAGAGCAAAATGAAAGACTCCGAGCAATTTTGCAGAGTCAAGATACTTAACACTAAGCTGAGGAACATCAGCATCTGATCTTTGCAAGCATTTTCCATCTTATATACAGAAACAGCAAACAAGACCCAGTGTCTGATTCAGATTAAATGGTTAATTATTACTGCTATTGTTGAACTCTGACAGTGTAGCAAATCAGTGATGTACGAGAGACAAATAAAGCCAGCCTTGCTCTGAACAGCCTGCAACGCAAGGGAGAAATGCAGAGAGCACCAGAGACTCACAGCATTGCAAGCATATTTATTAGTGTCATCTCACTTCTCCTGAGATTGACAGAAGATGGGGATCTTTAGCATGGACTTGACTGGAACGAGATGATAGCCTGAGGGCCAAGCACTGGATGAGTGTTAATAAAAAGAAAAACAATGCAAGAAATACCCAGATTTATTGGGATGGTCACCTGCTCCGCAAAACTCACTCCAAATCTGTCTGTGGTAGAAAAACCCCGAGGGATTTGCCGGACGGTGACATTGTCTCATTCTGAGCAGTCACGCTGCTATTAAGTTAAAATTAAAATACCTATTGCCTTGCAACAACAGACTTCAAGGCTTGTTTGGAGAGCATCTGGCCATATTATCTTAAAAAAATGTGCAATTACAATTGCAGCAAGGTCTCTGCAGCGAGGTGCAAAAAAGAAAATAAATGTTCCCAGCTGTGTCAGAAAGTCTGCTTATGAGAAAACCCTTGCACCAGCTCCCTGTTTCTTGAGAACCAGGTCTTTGCAGCTGCTGCTTGAACTCCCTTGCACAATGGGGGAAAAAAAAAAGAGGTCTGTGACAACTTGGGTACAATGCTTCCCACGGTGGGGACCTCAGGTGGCTGAGAAGTAGTTACAAGATTCTTCTTTCTTCACAAGATCAGCTTCTCATTCAGACGGACATTGTTGTCCGGTGGCTGAGCGGTTTTCTGGTGTCATTATGTAGCTCACACAGCGACAGGGCATGGCGACATGCAGGCACGGTCCCTCTTAGGCAGCAAGAACAAACCTGCAGGGCTGCGTCCCTGAACTCAGCAAGCACAAACATTAGCAGGAAGATGCCAGCTGCATGAAGCCAATCTTTGTGGCTAGCCAACCTCGCATGGAAGAAGCTTTTCCTCTTCTTCTCCTGGTATCACACACGTTGTGGTTCCTCTCATTCTGTGGCTGCTCGCTCTTGATTTTGCCTTAGCAAAATCCTGCTCCATCTCTGACACATACGTGCAAATCACACATGCACGTGGGTGAAAGTGGCCAGTCCTTCCTCCACCCTGCATGCTCTCCGACCATCATAAACTCCGCTTACGTGGCATAACTGTCACTGGGCCTCCTTTTGAGGATCATCCCTTTGGACAACGATTCCATACTGTTCCAGCTGATGCTGTTCTGGGGAAACTTAGTTGTTCTTTCCATGGAGGCCAAGCTAAGTTTGGCAGGAACATCCGACACTCCCAACCAGGGCTCCATAGTGCCTTTTTACCACCTTTCAATGGAGGTTTCTAGTTTAATTTGTTGCGAAGAAAATCTTGTGCCTCATTAATATGAACCTCAGTGTTTCAGGTGGAAATCAACATGCAATGTGTTTGCCAGGACAGTGGTGCTGGAGTGAGATGCACTTCCAAATGTCGGAGGGAGCTCAGAGGACTCCCTCCCCACATCCAAAAGGCTGGACTTCTCTAGGCTCCTTGGGACACCATGTGTTAACCAGCCTGTGCCTGGCCAGCTTGTGAACCACTGCTTAGATCAGCAGGTGCCCTCTGCTGAGCTGCCCCCTCAGACCCTGTCTCTTGGTCCATCTGTTGCCATGAGGCACTGATCCCAAATAAGTCCCTGTCTTAAACTGTGCACCCTGAAACTGCAACCCTTGCAGCACCAGGATGGAGAGGGGCAGAGTCCCTGACGTTGAGGAGATGTGTTCTGGTGCTGCTGGGAAAATCCACTGCCTCCCTTGGCCAAAGCAAGAGACAGTTACCTGCCAGGGCTCAGCACTGCTCCCAGCGTGTGCCTGGGACAGTACATGGAGGAGCGAGGTCCTCCCTTCTGGCCTGCCCCACTCTTTGTCCCTACACCTGGCCACTGTCCCTCTAGGAATCCCCCAACCCGCGTCTTTGGCAGGATGGGGAGGAGATGCATCCTCATTTCTTACAATATAGCAAGGATTAAATTGTGGCTGAAAATCATTTGCTTTCCTCCAAGTTCCATCCACATCCCTGCTAGAGCATCCACATCCCTGCTAGAGCTTTCTCCCTCACCTTTCCCTCCTTCCCAAACCCAACCATTCTGCTTCTCTCTTCCAAGCACATTACCGGTAACCAGAAAGTGCCTGGGCCCAGAGGAGCAGAGGGAGGGATGCGCACGGAGCCACAGGCAGCAACCTGCACTTCCCACCTCAGGGGGTGGCAGGAGTAGAGATGGGGCTGCAGCTTGGAGTGGGAACCCTGCCTGCTTCAGCACGGGATGCCGGCGCACCAATGGAGAAGCCTCTCCCGCTGCTCTGGCATCCCTCTTCTTGCTCCCAAGCCCTCCTCCAGCCAGGAGCACGCACAGCGCGCTGCAACCTCCCTCCTGCTCGCATCCCACTGGGAGAGGACATCCAGGTGAGGATGGTAAGCTGGGTGGGATCTGCTGGGCTCTCAGGGCCAGCAGGGCGGGGAGGCTTGAAACAATCCAATTTAGCAGGCGCTGCTCACAGGGACATGAATAATGGGAAGTTGATGCTAAACTGGAGCCATAATTTTCATACCAGTGCAAACAGATCCAAATTGTGATAAAAGGTTTTCATCTGCGGAGGCTTGGAGAGGCCCCTGTGCTCTGATTTACTGCGCCTCTTAATGTCGCATCTGACAGCACTTTGCAAACAAAATGTTCTGGCCATAAACTAGCAGAAGAGTGAGTTAGTGAGGCTGGGGGAGGGGTGATGAAAGGAAAGGGTGGGAGAGGGGAGAATGGGATGCCGTTATTGCACTGTTGCTCGGGCGTTGCTTCAGTGTTTGCCGATTTACTTGTGAGGGCAGTAGAAGAACCTGTCAGAAGAGACCAAAGCAAGAGGCAAAGGCAAGACGAAACCAGTGGCAGAGAGGTACCCAGATTTGTGAAGCTCAATGGAAAGCACCTAGCTCCTCCTGCCAATCTCTATGGGAGCTTCACATCCAATTGCAAATCTGGACTGTCCCCATCCCTGAGGGCAGCCCAGGGCTATTAGTGCCAGCTCCTGCTCTCCCGAGTCAACAGAGACCCAAGAGCAGGGGATCTGGCTGCTTCGGCTGCAAGGATTCATGGCTTGGCAGGGATGCATGTCAGCCAGGGCTGCTTCACCTGCCCTGCTCTGCCTCCTCCTCTGTGCCTATGGCTGCCTCATTCTCTGCCCCTGCCACCTTCCCCTTCTTCTGCCAGGGAGTCTGACCCAAGCTGAGACCAGAGAACACCACATCTCCAGGGAAAAGACCTCCAGACCAAGAGAGAGCAAGCAAGAGATATCGCAAAGTCCACCAGGAGAGGTGGACCTTGTGCCTCATGCCTGGGAAGGGCTGTCTCCTGCTGTGTTCTCCCCTTTCAGCCCCAGATGTGGCCATCTGAGGAGCTTGATGCTGGGAGAAAGCTGGTCTCAGCAAGTGTGAGACGCTTCAGGTCCTGGGCTGGAGTCTGGCAGGGGTGCTGGGTTAATTGGGAATACGGGTAAAGAAGCAGGAGCTGCAGGCTGATGGATCACAGCCCCCAGGCGTCTGAGCACGCAGGCTGCTACGTTTTGCACCAGTGGAAGCTTTCTCAGCCTGCTTGGCTCCATTCCCAGATATAATGAGCTGCAGTAATTGAGCCCGGAGGTCAAAAATGTGCAGCTCACTGTTGCCAGAGTGTAGAGGGCACTGTCTTCTGCGCAGGAAAGGCTTGGTGAAGGTGATGTCTCGTCTCCATGGATATTTGGATGTTGAGTACCATGGATGGTGCTGAAATGACCAAGAAACCTTCTGGGAACTGTAGTGACAGGCCCAGAGTCAATGCAGAGGGTGGCGCTCAGCTCTGGCCACAAAGCTGCCTGGGAAAGCACCACATGGGAGCAGTGCCAGGAGGAGCCCAGTGTCCCGCCTGTGGCTCCAAGGTGCTTGCAGGAGCTGCGGCACCTGACTGGCAGGCAGCCTGGGTGGCAGGGAGGTCAAGCAGCCCACGCGTACCGTTTCTGTAACCCCTTTTTCTCCCTGTCAGCTCAAGGGTAAGACGGGATCTCATCCAGCTTTTGTTGTGTACAATGCTGGGCTAGAGCTCTGCTGGTCACACTTGGCTTCCCCAGTCAGCAGAGAAGAGTAGGTGACAGTTTGTCCGACCTACCTGAGGACAAGGGATTTGTACACTCAGCAAGACTGAGTAGGTGTCTGTTGGAGCCAAGTCCATGCTGAAATTCAGTCAGATGAGTCCCTTGATCCTGGATCATGGCTTTTTTTCTCCCCAAACGTTGTGACCAGGTTCAGGATGATTTGTTATGCTCTTCCTCGATCTCTCCAACACCTTTCCCTTTCTCTCTGGCTTGGGCAGAACCTCCTGCCATGCGCACATCATCACTTTTTAAAAACATCTAGATCTTGTCAGTTCAGAGTTAGTTCAGAGCTGAGGATTCTGATGGGGTCCCATGGCCCAGACCCATGAGATACCAGAAAACCTGCAGCACTGTGCTACATGCTCACTTAGCAAGTAACCTATCCAGCCACACTCTGACTAAGCTCTGACACATTTGTCATCTGAGCTGCCTCCTGTCCCCTGGGAAAAGTAAATGGCATTATTGTAACCCAGGCGGTTAATATCAGGCCCTCCTGCCTCCTGTCCCCCGCATGTGCAATGACCACTTCAGCGCTCAAGGCGGATGAGCGTGTTCTTAATGACATTCCCAGCAGCGCATCCTCACTCCGGAGAGGACTAATCCCTGTAGCCATTCATAATGCGGCTGAAAGCAAGCAGACTGGGATTTGCTTCCCCATCTTTATGTGTCAGGACCTGCTCATTCTGAAGAAGCATCAAGCTCAGTGGGGAAGGAAAACTGAATGAAAATACCTGAGGCGAGCAGCCTGCCTTGGGTCCCTCTGCCTAGGGCATGCCCCTCTTCCCTCATGGTGCAGACTAATCAGCGCCAGCAAAATACTTCTCCATGTCAGACCTTGTCCCCTCTGCTCTGCAACATGGCCTTGCTCACAGAAGGTGTGTCCCTCTATGCCTGCGTCTGCTGTCTCTTTCTCAATTTTGAGGCAGGTTCTCTCCTACCCATCTTGGGGATTTGTCCTCATCTCCACCAGTGGGCTGAGATGATCTCAAACTCCTCATGATTCCAAGCTCCCACCATGAGCCCAAGCTCCTCAGCTTTTCTTATCTGAACTGCTGGAGGTATCTGACCTGTCTGGAGATCTCGTACAGGTCCAGAAAGCCCTTTATAAAATGAAAAGTTTATTTTTGGGGAGATAGCTACTGTTGTCCCACTGAGGTTGGCTGTGAGTTATGATGTTTGTTGTCATTGGCCAAAGGTTGCTGATGGTGCAGCTCTTTTCTCAGTCTCCATTTGGTCTGCACTTGGTCTCTCTCAACATGCATTGCCCTGGAGTGAGACAAGGGAATTTCCATGATGTTGGGAATGGTCCTGTAGAAAATCCATAACATGAAGGAAAGCCAGACAATGTCTGGTATGGGAAAAAGGACACCAAAGTCGGGGTGGCACGTTCACACCCATAGTGACTTGGAAACCAAACCCAAGGTGAAACACGTAGGCTTCCTCCCACAGAGACTGGGGTCAAGTGGCGCTGCAAATGGGCACTGCACAGAGCACTCCCCAACTCTGGCCAAGTGGAAGAGATCACGGTGTTGAGCCCTGTTGCATGGCTGGGTATAAACTCACCAGACATCACTTACTCTACTGCCTGCACCCAGACCGGCTCTTTTATTTGATCCATGTGGTGAAGGAATAGTGGACCCATATGCTGAGATTTTTTCTTTCTATTCACCAGTTTGTTTCTAGTAAGGGACCCTGGGTGGGAGACAGGAGTCATCAGGCAAAGATATCTGCTCTGGGTTTAGGCGGACCTCTGCATGGTACCTTCTGACTGATGCAGCACCATGTGGCTGAGCTGACAGCTAGACCACCCTGGAAAACAAGGGCTTTATTTCAGGGGCTGGAGCTTTTTAATACCCCTGAGGTATGATTTGCTCAAAAAAAAGCAGGTATTGGTAAGGCCAGAGATTTTATCATCTGCTGGGGCAAGGAAGTGCTGTGCCTTCAAAGCCAGGCCCATCAGCAGGTGCACCAGAGCTGATGGTGCCGGTAGACACACTCATACAGCTCACACTGAGCTCACATCCTCCTCACCTAGGGACTGGGTTGCTTCGGCTGTTGTCAAAGCAACAGCAGCTGTTCTGCAGTTTCTCCTGGCAATAAAGTTTTGCACTGAACCTCAACGGCAGTTACATGTACTCCCAGCCCAGATGCTTTCATGATATCTCCTTCTTGCGGTACTGCACAAAAGAGCCAGCACACATGGTGACATAAAGCATGTTTTGAATTGCCCCCAGTGAGAAATCTCATGGCAGAGATCATCAGGCCAGTAAAACCAACCCTATTCACCAGTTAATTCCCCCTATAAACCACACCACAATAACACAGGGCAGATCAGACTTTATTGCCAGCTGGGCTCCCCACCTGCATGCTGTTTGGAACTGTGGGAAGTCAGAGGAGATGGGACCAGTTCCTTGAAGTCAGGTCTAAGTACTGCATTTCATTTCACCGTTGAGGGTATGGCGGTTGCTTGGTGTGGGGATTTGTTGTGTACAAGTCACTGCTGACAGATAAAGTGGAAGGTCTCCATCACACTAGCACCCTACAGCATTGCTAGAGACGGGAGTTAAATGTCCCACCCTCCCTCCAGTACCCGCAAGAAGCTTTCGCTCCTCACGTGCAACCCTGAGTGCTCAACATCTCTCAGGTGACAAGGGGAGCCCTCATGACACCGGTGCCTATTAGGGCATCTGGCCCAGTGCAAATAGCCATTCTGAATACCTTTATACTCTAAAAATTATAACAGATGTGGGCATGGACACCTCTTAAAAAAAAAAAAAAAATATCCTGAAGCCCCAGGTGGGAAAACCAGCCAGTCTTGCAATGGCTTTGCGGTCCTGCTTACCAAACCAAAGCATGCAGAGGTCCGGGGTGGTGGGCTCTC
This sequence comes from Vanellus vanellus, assembly GCF_965231255.1. Taxonomy (NCBI): domain Eukaryota; kingdom Metazoa; phylum Chordata; class Aves; order Charadriiformes; family Charadriidae; genus Vanellus; species Vanellus vanellus. Next base: position 20,542,212 of record NC_138918.1, read on the forward strand.
CTCTTCCCCCAGTCTGCTGGTGGTGTCCATTGGAGATGGTGCACCAGGCAGCTTGGAGCAGTGAGGAGAGCTGCCAGCCTTCATGGCTAAAACCTTTGCCATGAGAAAAAGGGCAAATGTCTACAGGGAGCAAAACAAGCACTAGCTTGATTTTGGGGTAAAGCAGTGGCTCAAGCAAGTTAAATTGGAACAGCTGCCTTCTCTCAGGATCCTGCTCTGTTCTTTCTTAGTGTTGCTGCCGTTCCCTCCAGCCCCTATGCCCCTGGGGTGCTGGTAAAACTACTGGATCGAAATTAAAACCCACACTGGTGGGCAGCTTTAAGAAAGATGGCAAAGAGGCAGCCTCCATTTCTGCCAACGGGAGTGCTCAGCACTGGCTAGCACAGTGGCTCGATAGGACAAATCCCCCACGTGTGGTTGCTCCGCGTCCAAGGAAATTCCTAATCCACCTGCTCCTTGGAGCCGCTGGCCTGAGAGGGCTTAACGCTCCCAGTACAGAGAGCCCTGGAGCTCTGCCATCCGCCTCCCATAGTCTGCTGCCATTGCAGCACCGAGTCCTTCCTGAGCAGCACAATAGCTCTCTACAATAGCTCTTCCTCTGCCCCTCTGAGGACAGGGCTGCAATCTTTCTAATGAGTTTGCTCAAAATGAATTTTCCAGGTTTTTACCACAATTGTTCCCCCCCTGCCCCCACCTTCCCTCTTTTCCAGCTGCCTGACTCCAGCACTCCCCAGCTCACCCAGCGCTGAGGCTGTTTCTCTCTTCAGTCACAGTTTAATTATATGAACTGCTTTTTCCCCCCCTCCTTTTGGTTGCTATTCGGTGTGTGAATTCAATGTTCATAATGTACCCTGGGAACCCCGGCTCTGCGTGTGCTCCGCTGGGTCCCGGCACTGCTGATTAGAAAGAGATCCTTTATCCGTGCCGGAGAGGCTGGCGTGTCAAAGCAGCCCAAACTTTACCATTCACATCTCCCCCTTTCTGAAATGCCTGGGGGTCCCTGCCACACTCGGAGTCTCTTTGAAAATTCCTACAATTCAAATAGCCAGACTGATGCTTTCATCACTGGGGTCATGGCTCCTACCAAGAGTTATTAGCGTGCCTTTCTCTATTCTTTAAAGCTCTTTCATATAACGTTCTGTCTGTTTGTGTTTGGAAAGGATTTTGTATAGATTTGCCACTGGTGAGGCTTTTTCTGTCTGGAGCTTTCTCTGGGCTGGGGCTGATGGTGCCCTTTGCTTCTCCCCTGGCTGGAGGGATCGCTGCCTGCTGTGGGCACCCTCCCTGAGGGGCTGTGGGACCAGTGCTCGCCTGGTGACTGCTCTGCCAGGGGATCTGTAAGCAGCACTGATTTTGCACGGTGGTGCCAGATGTCCGTGAGGAAGTGTCAGGGCTCCTCCCAGAGATATCAGGCCAAATGGGCACTGATACCGGCAGCTACGAGGCACGGGTTCTGCAGCCTGACTTCTGTGATGGAGGTGTTTCCATCCCCTTTTAACTATTGGGGTTTCCTGTCTTTGAGATTTGCGAGCACAGCTGCATTCTCCTGTCCGCCGCAGCCTGTCCCCCAAAGGGCTGAGTAACCCAGCACCAGCAGGGCTTTTCCCACCCTGCCCAGACTCCCCCTGCTTGTGACAGCCACATCACACTCAGAAACCAGCTTCTGCTCTTTGTTCCCTCCCCATTTCTGCAGTCAGAAGCAGATTCCTGCTCTCCTCTCTCCACATCTCAGCCAAGAACAAGCTTTCCCCAGAAAGCAGGAGCCGGCAACCCTCAGGATCCTGCAGCAGCAATGAGGCATCTAGTGGTCCCAGGGAAGCAGTGGTCAGGTCCCTGCGGGTATCCAGTGGGACCTTCCAGCTTTGCTGCTCTTCTCCGTGACCCTCTTGTTTCCTTTCCCAGTCTTGACTGCTACCATTGCAGCCTGCATCTCCTCTTCAGGCTGTTGTCTGGCCTCTTCTCCAGCCTCTGGACAAAGTTCTGCCATATCTCCAGGCAGGGACCCCTTTCCTTGCAGATGCCTGAGAGTGTGAGCAAGTGGTTGGTTCATGGCCCAAAGCATGCAGGCTTATCTCCTGGCTAAGCCAAATGTGTGATCCTGTCCAAGGGTGGCCACCAGGGACCTCATCTAACCCGTTTACAGATCTAACCCTCTTCTGATCCCTGCTAAATCCACATCCTTAGGCATGCCTTGTGGACATGAGTCCCTCCAGCTAAGCTTTTGCTGTACATGTGAAACCGTTTCCTTTTATCAGTTTTAATTAGGTTGCCTTCTGGTTTAACGGTCTGGCACTTTCTTTTTCACTTTGAGAAAAGGCGAGCAGGCAGACATGTTACACGATACCTGCAATGGACAGGTACCCTGTACCACTTCCCCGCTCATCATCTCTTCCCCAGACAAAGTGATCCCAGCCCTTCCCAGTTCCCTGCATGCCAATTCCCCGAAGTGCAGCACTTCCATCACCCTGACGTTGGCTGCTTCCTAGCGTGCTTGCTTTCACGTAACATGACAAAAAGGAACATCTAACTCTTTCTTACAATTTGCCTGGAAGAAAGCAAACCTGTGAGCTTCACCTGAGCCTGTGGTCAGCTGCAACTCAAGGACCATGCCTGTGACAGCTCTTGCTCAACCTCCAACATGAAGACAGATCCACAGCATCTGCCATCCCATTTCTTCTGCATCCTGGAGGGGTCGGTGGGTCCCGGATCAAAGAGGGTGTGAGTAGAGGAGGGCATCCATGGTGAACCATGGCTATGGCACATGAATTCACAGTCATGCTCACCTCCTTTCTCAGATGCATGCTCTTTCTCTTGCCGGCACGCATATTTACACTCTCGGGTCATTCTCCTCGTGCTTCTACAGGCCTGACTTGCCTTAATTGTTCGTGTCATATGCAAGGTCACTGTTGCCCTTTTTTCCCATGTTATTGGCTAAGGCTTTGTGCCACAGCTGCTATGTTGTGCCACTAGACAAAGCCTCTCAGATCTTCCCTAGCAAGCGAGAAAACATTTAGCCTTGGGAAGGCAAGGCAGTGCCTCTGGAATAAAGGACACGTGGGATGGGAGTGGGTGAGAGCAGGACATCTATTAGCTAAAAGCCCTGCAGGAAAATCAATTCACTGCTGCTGAGTTCCCCTCTGCAGGTGCTGATACTGTGCTGTGGTTCCTGGAAAAAGATATTGCCCTGCCTGATGCGGTGTGTGTGTGCATGCGGCGCTTGTGCAGAGGAAGGAGTGTGCTCAGATGCCTGGGCAGAGTTCTTCTCACCTGGCTTTAGATGTCTGCAGTGTACATCTTGCCAACTGGGCCACTCATTTCTGTTTCATTTGCACTCACTGCAGAGAAAAATAAACTTCCAGACAAGATACATCTGATCTACTCTGGCACACACCCCAAGCCTGCTGTAAGAGGAGCCCAGGGTGATTAACACAGGTGAAGATGCCTACCTCTGGTCAGATTAGACGGACCCTGTGCCTAGTTTCATCTTCCCAGTAAGCATTTTGCAAGAAGACCCAGCGACAAAAGAAGAGGCTGTACAAACACTGTGTCTGAGGAAGCTGGGAGCTCTGGTGCCTAAATGGAGAGGAAGCAAATAGCTGAAGCATATGAAAAAAACTAGGAGGGCTGGAAGGAGTTCAAGCTCTGACTAGTGGCTTTCTAGGAGACATAAGAGTGATGGTCTACAGCTACAAAGAGGTCAAAGCCAATTGCCTGGAAGTAGAAGCTCTGCTGAGGGCTCAGATGTTCAGGCATAGTTTCAAGTGCAGCCTCAAACTGCCCAAGCGCGGCTGGCAAAGGGGGTTGAGAAGCTGACCCCTAACTGGTCTCACTGGAACCACAAGGCTTCGTGAAAACAGAAAGAAGCCAGCATGCCCTGGCCTCCCTGGCGCTTGCTAAGAGATGAGGGGCCCAGAGAACTGCCTTGCGCAGAACCCTGAGGGCTGACAAAGCACAGGCAACCATCCAGCATGGCCCATGTGCAGAGCCCAGTGAAGGCATGACAAGCCCTTGCTCTTCCTGCACTCTTTGCGTCCTGCAGGAGCACAAAGTCAGACTGTGCCGCTGGGGGTGCAGGGCACCCCTTTCTCTTCCCACTGCCGTTACCCTCCCCATGCAATAGCAGCTCAGGTCCATGTTGCAGTTCAAATGGACAGGCAGGGAGATGAACCAGAAGGGAAGATGAACCAGGCAGGCCAGGCAGGGAGATGAGCCAGGCAGGGAGATGAACCAGGCAGAGGCATGAACCAGGCAGAGGCATGAACCAGGCAGGGGGAGGATTCTAGGCTGAGCAGCCAAGCCCTGATGATGCTGTAGAAGTTCCCCTGGACCGACTTATGAAGAGCTGGCACCAATCCTTGCATGCTGCCTGGGACCAGATGACAGTCTGCATTGGTCGGGACCCAACAGAGGTCCAGGAGAGGAGTTTCATCAGGACTTCCACCTGCGTTAGCTGGGGAGCTGAGGAGCATGGCATTTCGGCGCAGCCAGGTCCCAGCAAGGAGTCCAGGCTAGCACGCTGTGACCCACAGCCAGGATGGCAGCCAAAGTCAACGGAGAAAAGTCAGCCTGTGGTGAGACTGCAGGACGTGCTGCAGAGCTCAAGCCCGGTGATGCGAAGGAGAGGCTGACTTCCATGGGGCTGCACACACGAATGTGTCTCACGTACAGCATGGAGCAGGGGCTGCTCATTTGATTAATGGCCCTTTTGGACAGTTAGAGAAATTGTTAGACTCGGCTAGTGAAACAAAAGAGATTGGCAATCATGTGAAAAATAAGGACAAGGGTTCAGTGAAATCCTGGCACTGTGAAATGAATGTTATTAATTCAAAGGGAGCCAGGCCAGAGTGTCACAAACATCAAGGCCAGGCATTGCCCCGCTCAGGAAATGGGCAGGCGCTGAGCGCAGAGAGCGAAGACCAGTAACGTGGGCAGTGGCCCCACAGTCTTCCCATAGACGTGGGCAGCTGAACAACAGGGGTGGGAGCTCAGCCACAGCATGCATCGGTGTGCCTGGGAAGCATCTAGGAGCCGCAGCTCATGGGTAACGGTGATGAAAGCAGACGTGTGAGAAGTGCCGAGGGCTGGGATGCAGAGCATGGGGATGCTCGGGCAGGGCGGCAGTGAGGCAGAGCGTGCAGTAAACAGCACCCACAGTGCTACGGGGAAGGAGTGGTGAGATGGGGGGACAGCTAGGAATGGCCCCACATTTCGTCATGGCTAATTCAACCTACGGATAATGGGAGCACCTGGTTGGCAGGTGATGGCCCGTGCTATGAGCGAACTGTTCCACCTCCAGGCACTCCAGCACTGGTGATGCCTGGGGGGGACACATGTGGGCAGCAGGGTCAGGCTGGGAGCCAAGACCTGCAACAGCAGTATTAGCTGCTGCTGTGTTTGTAGGCTCAGAGCAGGTCCAGGTTCCTGTCTGGTCACAAAATGATTCAGTTTCACAAGAACTGAAAGAAAAGCCCAAAGCAAAAAAACCATCCAGGGACAAATAGTAGTTGTCAGCATTTTGAAAATGAAAAGGAAACCAGCGACAGCCATTTCCCAGGGTGCCTGATGGACTCCTTCTCTGAGGTTTGCAAGACCAGCAGGCCTGAGGGAGCATGGGAAGCTCCCAAGTGGGGTGCTATGGTCCCTACTGGATTTCTGTGGGACTTCCCAAAATGCCTCCTTGGATATTAAAAACCCCTGCAGCAGCTAGTCGGTTTTCAGCCCTGCCTATGAGGTTATCCAAACTCTTTGCAGGGCAAACCCAACTGCAGACCTGCACAGGCCTAATTTCCATCCATGCATGGCTGATTACAAGCCAAGGGAGCTCCTCAGCGGATGCCCCATTGATGGCAGCTCCTCTGCAAGAACCAGGGCCGGACCCAGTGAGCCGCATGCTGTTTTGTCTGAAGTATACTTGGGGATGGCTTCATCCCACCAGTGAGGGCATTGCCTTTGGTGTCCTGCCCAAGGGACGTTTGGTTTGCAGCCTGTGGCGTAAAGCAGAGAGCAGGTTTAAAGGGAAAAGAAACACTCTGGCCTCCAAATTATGGGGGAGTTGAGGCAGAAAGGCACCTTTTGATGTCCCTCTAAACGCATGTGTCTTTTTGAATGTCTTTTGGACTGGAGATTGTCAGCTTCTGCAGGAAGATGGGCAAATTGCTTGGCCTGGGGAGTTTCTGATGGCTCTGGAGGCTCTGGAAAGCGGAGCAAGAGTATGAGGTCAGTTTGCAGAAGCATGCCAACCTGGGTTTAACACATCACAGCTCCACGCACTGTCCTTCACCGCTCGTGACCCAGAGCACTTGTCACCCTGAATGGCTCACTCCCGTCATCTCAGAGCTGGCTCCCCTGTGAGGGGGCTATGCCTCCAACACAAACATTTCTTCCACTGCTGACAGATAATATTTAAAAAATCAAGTGTTTAGATTGATGAGATGAATACGCCCAAGGCATTTCCAAGTAAGAAACTCCAAAGACATTTGTGCCGTTTCTGAGACCACCCCAGCAAATCCAGTATGTATGGGAGCTGTGTGGAGCACAACAGGCAAAGGTGTCTGCGAGAATGAAGTTCTGGGCTGATGGGAGGGAGCAGAGAAAAGTGGGTCTGGAACACCTTAAAATCTCAGACATAAATCACAGGCAACTCTACAGATACAGGGTTTCTGTGCTGGCATCTGCTTAAGTGATTTAGAGGACTTTATGTTCAGAGTTTGACAGATTGTCATGTGGATACTCTATCTAAAATAGCTTGTGGAAGTGCATTTGTGCTAATTACAATCACAAGAACTGAAGCAAGGATTGTAGGCACTCCTTTCTTGCCAGTGACCATATTTTGCAATTCTTTAAGTGGACCGTGGGTTTTGACAATATCTGCCAAAGCAGAATGAGCAAAAACCTCTGGAGCTTGCGAGAGCATGCTGGCAGCCTCCTGGGATGGAGGACCAGGTAGTGGCATGGAGTCAGAGGATCCCTTTGCGCTGTACCTCGCTGAGGCATGGCTGTTGCCTCCTGGCAGGATTACTATTTCCAGCCATTGGGCTGCAAGGCTCCTCAGCTGCTGTTCAGGAGCCAGGGGACTTGGATGTCACAGATAGGCTCTGACAGTCATCCCAGAGGAGTTTTATTTCCAAAATTTGTCTTCAGGACCTGAAATGAGAAATCTGTTCTCTCTTGGGAGTTGGTTGCTGCCATGGGATCCTTCCTGTGAATCAAGGTGCTGGGTCAAATGGGTCTATGGTTCAAGAAGCTTGCTCTTGTTGAGAAGGAGGGTCCTTTCTTCCCCAGGCCTACAGATGCAGCCATTTTCCCCCGCTGTCCTTGAAACTTTAGTGAAACTGTGCCCTTTGGACAGGCAGCAAATAGCTGCAATATCAAGCTGTACAGCTATATGTTTTGGTTGATCATAATTTATTAGCAAAAAACAGAGAGACAAAGCCACATGGAAAAAGTTATCTGAGCAGGCAGCTGCCTGTTGCCACTTGACTGAGGTGAGCATCACCGTTAAGCTACTAGTTTTATAATAACTTCATTGGGGATTTTCGACAGTAGGAGTGCCTTGCTGGTCCACAAATACTGGCACATTGTACCAGTAACACTCCTTGCCCAGATGAAGCTATCCCAGGGAAGCAGCTGTTTATACCTACCACAGGGAAACCAAACCAAGCAAGCCAACCCATCCAGACCACAGAAAGCACAGCTCTGCCTATGAATCGCTTCTGCAAGGAGGGGCTTTGTGTGGTCCCACACCATCCCCTCTCCCCACTCCTTCCTGCGGATGCCTGCAGGGTTTACCTGCATGAAGAGCAACATCACAGCCCAGCTGAGAAGCTGCAGCGTTGTCATCTAACACTTGGGAGCTCCGCAGAAGGGAGCCTTTAGTTTGACAAACCCTGCTCCTGGTGCTTGCTTGTACGGTGGGCAATTGCAACAACTGCAAAGATCCCTGAGAGCCAGGGCTGTGCACAGGCATGCTTGGATGGGGGGACAAGACCTGCTGACACCGTCTGCACGAAAGCCCTGGTTGCTATTTGGAGGTGTCGATGGGGAGCATGAAGGAGTCAGCAGGAAAAGGCTGGAGACTGCAAAGTTGAAGGGCCAGTTTTTGAAAGTTGAGAAATGGGAAGTGACAAAAGCTGGGCTCCTTTTGCCGAGGGAGGAGATGTTCTTGGCACTAACGGTCCACTCAGCATTTCTCACAGCTGCAGCTCACTGCTGAAGGCCCTGCCCCGGAGCTGATGCCACTGCAGCACAGGCAGAATCGGAGAATCCCTTTTTTCCTTCCAGCACATTTGCTTCTGCAGCTGGTGAGGCATAGCACGTGTGTGTGTGTGGTAGATCCAGGCATTGCTCGCAGGGAAAGGCAGAACTCGACTGGTGACTGTAACAGGTTACATGCTGCTCCAACATGTTTTACCAACCAGGTTGCAGAGGAGTTTCGTGTCTTTAGCTGGGTTTAGCCCCAGCACATGGCTGCAAGCTCTAGAGACAACCAAGTCACCTGGACAAACTCCAGAGATGACCAAGAGGTTGTCTAGGATCTGAACACAGAGGCTGAATTTTCCACCCCTGTCCTGCCCCTTCAGTCACCCATACTGGTACAGACTGGTACATACCATGCCTCTACCTTCTGTATTTAAACATGATAGGGGCGAGGAGGAGGAGAAATGGAAGAGGATCCATACGGATAGTGGGGCACCAGCTCAGGGATGAAGATGTGCTCCTGGACCAGGGAGGAGCTGCTCCCCACAAGTAGCCTCCACTTTGGAGCTCCCTGTGATCCCAAGCTTCAAGAGCCAGGGTCTGATCCAGTTCTATGGTATTTTCAGGCTTTTACTGGGAAGAAGTGGCAAATTCCTAGTGTCTGGAGAGCACATATTAGTGATAGGTGTCCAAAATTCAGTCTCTGGGGAAGCTCCAGGAACTCCTTTGACTCTTTCATTTCCTAGTTCAAAGATGTCCAATGTTTTCAGCACTTCAGGCTGCTTTGGGAACTAGCCAAAAATTCCTCATTTGTATATAATCTGCATCTGAGTTTTGTTACGAGATAAATGCAGGCTGGCAAGAGGACACAGTTGTTTATATACACCAGGGCTGGTAAGCCCAGATCTTTGCAAACACAGGGAGACTTTCTGTGCAGGGTTAAGGGGCTGTCAGGGTGGAAATGCAGCTTCCTGAACCTCTGAAAACAAATGTTTGCTCTCCGTTTTCCCCTTGGGTCTGCACAGTGTGGAAAGAGGGTCAGGCAAAGGCGTCCCTTCTTTGGTCACATTCCCATAGGAAGCATCTGCTGCTAAACATATGTTTCTGAAAAAAAACCCCAACCCACCCATAAATACAAACACAGTCTTTTAGTTTGTTTCTGGTACACAGGCACTTCTGTCAATTCAGGACAGGGTTCCCTGAAGCTGGGAGATGATGTGTTGGTTGTACCCTGCATAGCAATCTCAGAGTCAAACCTGCTGGGAGCTGGGTACAGGATCAGTGGAACCTCTCCATGGATCCATCAGTGGAAGGTCAGGAGCAAGCTCAGACCAGCTCTAGCAGAACTGGTGTCTGTCCTAGAAGGGCCAGCTTCCCAGGAAAATAGAGGAAGAGAGTGCAGGGAGAAAGGTGAGGGAGACGGAGGAATAGGGGCAGTCACAGTGCAGGTGTGGGGGATGACAGGGGGCTTTCTGAGGGTCTCCAGTCTGGAGTGCACCTTCTGGGCAAAGGGCTTGTTGTAGCTGCTGCTGCAGACATTTGATGCCCTTACTCAACACTGGGACCTACCAAGAGATAAGAACATGTCTTCCATGTGAAGCTCGGGCAGGAGCATACAGGGACACGACTTTGCAACCCCGGTGTCTATGGCACAGTGCCTCATGCTGTCAGTTAACTTGTGTTTGGGCAGAGACCTAGGCCTGCTATCTCATTCCTGTCCTCATGTGGAGACACTCAGTCTGGTCACAGTGGCGGTGTGAGAGCCACCTGCAGTCGCGTGGGGTCCTTCAGAATCAAGGTCATGCCATGCCATGCCATGTGGAACACCCCCTCTGTCTCCTCACCCACCACCCATCACCATCACTACACTGCCTCATACCAAACCCAAACAGCTCCTTGGGAGTGATTTCAGTCCCCTCCTGGGTGACAGTGCCGGTGGCTTCAGCCCTGCTCCTCTCCTGCAAAGCGACCACCACCTCTGTCCCTCACTGCTGCACCCACTTGCATTTCAGGGGATGCTTTTCTAGCAAAGATCTTAGGAATTCAAAAGAATTTGTCTTGTCCTGATTGAACAGAGAGCCCAGCTTAGAGGATAGTGGTTTCTAGTTGTTGCTAATAAGAAAGAAAAATTTCCCAAGAGCTGGATTAGGAAATAAGGAAAGTGCAATGTTCAGACATAGTAATTCCAGGGGTGCTGGTCCCCAACAATTCTTTTTCCACCTCTCCAGAGGAAAGCTTTGAGCCCCACAGCAAGGCACAGCACAAGCCTCCTGGGGCACCGATAGCATCTGAGAAGGGCAAAGGGATGTGGAGGCAACAGGGCATGGTGTAGCTCCTCCCGTGTGGGCCCCCAGGGTGTGGAACCCTCCTTCCTTGCCCCTGACAGCAGGGTGACCTGCACAACCCAAGAGGCTCTCTTTCATAAACAGTAAAAAGGCTCAGCGCCAACCCCTCCCTGCTCCTCTCGGGAGGCTTTTCCACAGCCACCCTCATCTTCTGATGGCTTCAGCAGTTTTTCCAATTTCTACTCAAAATATATTCATGAATAGTTTATCCCATTTGCTCTTGTGCCAACACTGGCCTATAGTTTAAATAACAAGCTGCCGTGCTGATGTTTACCCTTCCCTCCCTCTCTTTCTCCCCAAAATATTTATAGAGAGCTATCAGATGTCTTTCAGTCATCACTTTCTGGGTTAAACTATGGCTTATACATGAGTCAAGCCAGGAGAAGTCTACTGCAGGGCCAGCAGCTCCGGTGAGCGTGTGCAATAAACAGTCTGAGGTGCACAAGGAGGAAAGCATCCCACAACTGAAGTAGCTCAACAGTCTCATGAAATGCCAACACGAAGCAGCAGAACAGTGTTACTGGCTTTTAAAGAGAAGAACCCTGTGGGCACAGTGCATCCCTGCACCACTTTCCAGCAGGTGGGAGGCTGTGTGTGTGTGTGTGTGTGTGTCAGGCCAGGAGTCTCAGCAGGAAAGGAGGGTAATTTTGTGGTGTCCCATCTTGTGTGCTGCACAAGTTGCCCTGATTCCTCCTCCCTTGGGTTCCTTGTCTTAGTATACTGCTAACAGTGTCTCGTCTCCAAGCTTTGCAGGTCTCCTGTCTGGGTTAGACACGTGGCTTTCCTCAGAAGGGATCCATCTGTGTTCCGTCCTTGAAATTGTTAGCACTTTCTCTGTCCTGGATGTCCATCCATTCTTTCTTTTACAAAAAATATTCTCCCTGGGTATTGAAATCAGATATAGAGATGATGTGGGTCCTTCAGCCTTACTCTGGTGTCATCTGATGACTGACTCTGCCCACCATGCCAAGCTTGTTGGACCAAGCCTTCTTGTTCCTTCTGAAACCTCTAGTACAGAAAAATGTCTGCAGATACGTGATCTTTGCATACAGCAGCACTAACTGGGTCCATCACCTCCCAGGGACACGTGCTGGCCTGGACTCTGAACTCCCCAGCTCCCCTGTATGGAGACGCCATGGTGTGTGGTGGGGAACCACCCCTGGACAAGAGGCTCCATCCTGGGAAGTTTTAGATGTTTCCTTGCGGTGGGTGTGTGGGCGTCATGGTTCCCTTGCCCAGACTGCCTTTCCAATAGTTCTCTTCTTCTAGACCACATCAGTGCTCGTGTCTATGGGACTTTTCACTGGGCTGAAGAGCTGGCTGACCAGAAAGAGGAAAAAACAGGATCTGGAGAAAAGATGACTTGAGACCTGACCTGAGCAATAGGCCGGGCTTTAGAATAGGTTTTAATGGAAATTGTAATTAAAAGCATTGAAGTAAATAGAAAATGGGATTAAATACCACATGGATTTACCAAAGGTATACTGTGGCAGGTTGGCTTGATAGCTTTCTTTAAGAAGGTATCTGCTTTCCCAGACAAAAGAATTGAAGTAGATCTCATCTCCCTGGACCTCAGTGAAGCATTTGATGTAATGCACATGAGAAATTATTAATTAAACTGGTGAAGATGGGGATTAATGGAGAAATGATAAGGAACAGGGGTAAGATGGGAAATGGCTGGAGGGGAGGCAGCAATGGATAGTGTTAAAACAGCAAGCACTAAGCTGCAGGCAGGCTACTAATGGAGTTTCTCAAATATCCATTTGGGGTCTGATTTTGCTTAATATTTCCACTAATGATCTTTGCACAAAAGGTAGGAGACTGCTGATAAAACCTGCTGATGATTCAAAGGAGGAAGCCAATGCATGGCAGCAGTGGAATATCAAACAGAAGCGATTGGGTGACCTTAAAGACTGCAGTAAGAGACCTGGAAGGAAATTCAATAGTACAAATGTGAGGTCAGGTACTTAGGAACTGATGCAGGAAGCTGAGCTGTAGCTGGAAGTAAATGAAAAGCACAAGGAGCTTGTTGGGGGGAGTCAGTCACCAAAGGGCCATAAACTGCCAATTTGGTTTAGCAGTGAAAAAGGCATGTGTGAGCCGCGCCGCAATATTTCCTGGAGAGAGAAACCCATCAGCACTGCGGACGGTACATTAGTGAGGCCTCACCGGGAACAGTCTTGCCAGTCCTACTCACTCCGAGACTCCCAGAGTGGCCCCCTCTCTCCATCTTTGGAAGGATTTGGCCTGCACTGCCCACAAGGATGGCTCAGAGGGCAGCCTGCTCCCCAAAAATGCTCCAGGAAGGGTGATGTAGGAGAATCCTTTATGCTAATGGGTAACATTGGCACAAAGGAAAATAGGTTTGGACAAGACACAAGTCCTCTAGGGAAGTTCTGCAATAACCTGCTTGCAGCATGGGGGATGAAAAGTCACAGCAAAGTGTGACTTTATGGGCAACATACTGTGGCGTAAACGCTGGAACGGGTCTGCAACCCCATGATTCTGCTGACCCCCACGAGATCTCCAGCCCTGTGACCACGCAGAGCTGCTGCACACCATGCTCCAGGTTTGCATGAATGAGCCAGAGGGTATAATGTTGGTGCCCTCACATATAACTGCACTGTTTCCTGCCTGCTGCCGGAGATTTGGCACCAAACTGGGTGAAAAGGACATCTATTAAGAATATGTAACCTGCCACGCACTTGGCTTCTTCCCCAAACCTGACAAGATGAGCCACTATGTGACGTGGTGACCCACTCCCAGTGGTGGCCAAATTTACTCCATGGCCACTCATTGAGAGAAGGCATGGCTTGGCTTAGCTTCTACTGATGGGTGATAAAACACCAGTGGACTTGTGCAGGTGTGAAGCCCGGCTGAAGCTGAAGCCCATCCCTACTGAAAACCCCACTTCCCTCCAGAAAGCCCCAGCACCTCCTCCCTTCAAGATGTCATTTCTTTTGGCCTCCCCAAGGCCCCTGGGGCTCTGCAGCTGGCGAGAGCTGCACGTGCCGCTGCTGGCAGGCTGCATTCCCCCCCCAACGATGTGACCTGATGAGGCTGACGTGGCACTTCTCCATCCGACTTGACAGCTCGGGAAATTCAGTCGGGCTGGCAGGACACACACGCCACTCGCCGAGCACAGCGGGTCCCGGCGCCGGCACCAGCTGTTTCTGCTTCCACTTCATCACCCCTCTTGGACCAGCTCTTCAGCACTGGCAGCAGCAGCAGCTCCTTGACTTGAGACCTCGCGGACGTCAGCTCTTGGAGAAAGCCTGTGCATCTGTGTCAGGCCGGTGACAGGGATTGCCAGGCATCCTGCGGTGACATGGCAATTCAGCAAAGCAGCAGCCTGGGAGGGATGAGAGGCTGGCTGCGGAATGCCTGGAGAGGAAACTCTGCCGGGAGATGGTTACAGGTGCTCACAGCTCTCGGGGTGCATGGGTCTGCTAAGCCCAGCCCAGAGGGGATGGGGAGCCCCTTGCCAGGTTAGAGAAATGACCGCTTTCCCAGTGCAGAAGATAGCTGCTGATGCCGCAGCCTCCAGCTGAACTCCTGGAGAAAAGCCACGAGGCAACCTTCATCCACCCCCTCCCAGAAGGGTCTCTCACCACTCCTCTGAAGCATATTTATTCCATGTTTTAGGTCTGAAAACATAGCCCCACTCCTGTACTTGTGAGCAGAGGATGAACCCAAACTACCATCATCCCTGGTCAAAGACAAGCACCGTGGATTGCGTGGGGTCTGCTCACGGGAGCAGCCAGAGCAGGCACCTGGCAGAGACAAGGGTTTTCAAAATGGCCTGGGGATCCAGTTTGGTCCTGAGAGATACACATCAGCTGGAAGAGGAGTTCCAGATACCTGCTGAGACTCATCCAGTCTAAGCTGTCCCCATGAGCTGCCCGCTCCCAGCTCAGCCACGGCACCCATCACCTGTGGCACAGGGATGTCTTACCCAGTGCACCCACCGCAGGGTGCAGTGTCCACACACAGCCTGCTCCCCAAACTGGGCATCTCCCAGCACCTTGCCCTGCAAGCCACCACCTCGGCTTCCCATGCTGTTTGCACTGGGGGCAGTTTGGGAATGGGTGTGGGTTGAGGAGTTCTTCTGGCCCCTGGTGCGAAGGGCGCACAGCATCCATGTTCAACCCTGCAGCCCTCCCGGGGCCCCCACTGCCCCGCATCCTCCATGGGGTGACTCCAGCTACTGCTGCAGGTGCGGTGCTCTCTACTGACACATCAGCGATTTCTCCGTGTTATTGCTGTTATGATACTATCCAGAAACCTGATTTGAGATCCTGGAAGCCTGGTTGGGAAGTCAATCCCACACAGTGTCGGCTTCATTATTTGCTATGTATCCCCAAGTACATGAGAAGAAACAGGGCAGTCAGAACAGCGGCTGAGTAACCTCTGCCACCTTGATGTGCTCGCAAGTGCTGGAGAAGCTGGTCTGCAGCTGGGGTGAAAAGATACGCCCCGAGAGCACGCAAAAGCGGGGACCAAGTCCTTTAGACCCTTTAGAGCCCATCCTGCAGAGATGGATGTTTTTCCACAGTGCTGAATAATGATTCGTGGGTTAGGAGGCACTGAAACGATGTCTAACTGCCTGTGCCGGGGTAGGGAAGATCTGCTTGGCGTGAGGCACGGCTGGTGACGCAGGTACCTGCCAGCACCCAGGTGGACTGATGTGACACCTGCTTGTCATCACTGCGTGTGCTCACTCCCGCAGACGGGGACATTTGTTCCTTGGGGTCAAGTGAACCGTGAGTCAGCCCAGAGCAGTGTTTGCCTGTTTCTTTTTTCCTCTTGCCTTCCATTCTGCATCTGCCAGTAGAAATACGAATCTTTGCCTGGTTAGATGGCTGCTTTTCTCCTCTCTATAATTAGATCTTCTCATTGTCTGTTTGGTGTTTGTGCGACCATATCTGAGGTTGGTTTCTGCTGTCAGGCAACCACAGAGCGTTCCAGTCCAAGTGCTGCTGATTTCTGCTTTTATCCATCCAAAAAAAAAAAAAAAAAAGAAAAAAGAAAAGAAGAAAAAATAATGAATGAGTACACTGACATGCCAGTCCTGGCCTCGCTCCATGCCGCAGCCAGACGCCTGTCGCTCAACCCTGCTCAGGAGGAGTGCTAGGAGGGGACGAAGCCAAGCTGCCCTCGCGCCACCCAAGCCACCTCTGTGGTCAGTTGTGGGAATAAGGAATACTGTGTGTTGTGTGGAGCCACGCACAACAGAGGGTCTTTGCCCTCAGCCTCTCAGTGCCTGTGCTCATCCCTCTCCTATTTGCCTTTCCAGGGGATGCTCTGGGAATGGGAACTGGTGCCTCTTCAGCCTCACGAGCGTGGCAGGAGATTTGCAAGCTCATTGATGGCCAGTAATGAAATTACAACAGCTCACGTGGGAGACAGGCTCCCGTCTGGCTTCCGACCAGGATCTTGGCTGCTGCGGGGTGAATGATGCTGAAACTGGCATGGGGCAGGGCAAGGCAGGCAGCGACAGGCAGCAATCAGCAGGCAGGGAGGCACGGCGCTCCTGGCCTGCCGTCCGTGCGCAGTCTTGGCTCCCTTTTAGGCAGGGTCTGCATTTTACAGCTGCTAGCAATTTAGATGAAAAGTCTCATCACTGCAGTCAAAACACGTTGGCTAAATACCATGCAACTTTGAGTAAAAAAAAAAAAAAAGAAAAACAACAAAAACCCAAAGATATTTTAAGTAACGCTTTGGTCAACAGATAGAAAACCTAGGGAGCCTGGAGACAGAGAGGCTTGGTAGCTGGAGAGATGGGGTTTACTGGTGCTCCGGAGCTAGGAGTGACTGTGAGGGTGGCTGAGCCCGCAGAGGAGTGAAGAGAAGACCTGGTGGGTGGCAAAGTAGCTCAAACACAGCGAGAAGTCTTGGTGGATAAGGCAGGGACATAGCACACTCCACACCGGGGGAATGGGCACTGCAAATGAGAGGGGCTGTCACGCACGTCGAAGTTTGCAGCGTGGGGAAGGGCAGCTGCATTGCAGGGAGAGACTGAAAACCGTCCTGAGCAAACAATAGGGCGGAGGAGCCCCAGCTGCTGCCAACCAGACTCCGTTTTGCTCATTTCTAGCAATCTGTGAACACAATTTGTGCTTTGACAGTTCCAGTTCATGATAATATTTTTCTTCTCCTGACTTGATTTTGCTCTAAAATGAACTGACACGTAAGTTCATCAGTCTCACAAGACTGCTGTTGTCCTAGGGAGGCGGCACTGGGGCAAGACTCCCACTTTGGGGCAGGTTGTGAAGGAATTTAGCTGCAGTGCTGGTGAAAAGCTGGCAGACCTGAGGTGCTCTGAGCAAAACACTCCTTGCTGAACAAATCAGCATGTTGTGATGTGTCCCCAAAAGAGACACTTTTTTTGGTTGGATAATTTCAGAGACACTTTAACAGCACAGCATGCGATGCCTGTGCAGTGACACAAAGCTGCCGCACCCATTGGATGATGCCATGGGTGCACCCAAGACATCATGGGCAGAGCTGGCACCTCCCAACGCAGCATCCTGCAGGAGGTGGGGTGGTGGAGCCCCATAGCTGCTTCCCCTCTCCTGACCCAGTCACTGCTACAGCCCCAAATGCCTCCAGCACAAGGCAGCGCTCCCATCACCTTGCTTGGAACACACAATGCTAAATGGCTCTCTCAAAATTTGGGGGTTTTGTCTTTTATGGTGGTTTTGCCCAAATCAAAAATCTTATTTTATGTTTATTTTAATAGGATTAACTATTCTGGTGCTATCAAAATGTCTGTTTCAACATTTCCAGGCTGAGGAATTTCTCTCTTTGTTCAAAATGACATTTAGGAACAAATTTAATTTAAGTGTTCTTTCTGCTTCTGTTTGAAAAAGTCCAAATTGCAATGACGTATTTTGGCTATGTTGACACTGAACATTTGGACTGATCCAAAAGAAATGCTTCCAGAACTTCATTTCTAGAAAAAATTCAGGCTTTGATGGGCCTGTCTCATTTGCAAATGGCTGGGGGGGGGGGGGGACAGACGGCGAAAGTCACATCCTCAGAATTTCCTGTAAAAATACAGCTCCTTTCCTTCCTCCCCCTGCTGTGGTCTCTGAGGCCACGTGGGGCAGATGTGAGATGTTGTCTCCATGGGGTAACCAGCTGCTTCCCAGCTTTGGGTGCATTTCCAGCTGGGGGTGTTGGTGCAGAGCCCCGTGAGCTGTGAGGAGGGTGTTGGGGACGCAGGTGCAGGCAGCATTAGGGCAGAGCTGAGAGGTTGGGGTACTCCCAGCACCTGGGCTGGCCCAGTTCCCCTGCAGTAGGACCCCCCAGTCTGATCCAAGTTGCTTTTCAGCAGAAACCACCCCTGGCAGATGCCACACATCCTTCTCCCAGACGCCTCTTTGGGAAGACGCTGGTCCTACAGGCTTGGTCACCAGTGGATCAGTTATTACCATGTTTCAAGTGATGGGGAGCTTTCAGGGACCCCTGGTAGCCCCTGGAGCACTTCAGAGGGATTTGCAGCCTCTGGGATCTTGTGCCATACAGGGGACTTCACCCAGTGATGGATTAAACCTAATATATTTACTGTTGCGGGTCAGTCTCGGCACTTTTCTCCTGCTCTTTAAGTGATGTTTGCTTATCAGCTTACTCCATTTATCATGGGTTAGCTGGTGTGTGCGAGCAACTCCAGGTCTTGCCTGCAGAGTACAGTTGATTAGGAGAGATTTCTTCTCAAAGACTTGGGCTGCCGTACCAGCTCAGGGAGGGATGGACCTTTGCTGGGCTGTAATTAATAAACCAGCAAGCTACGGACCCTGCATCGCGTTCCCCTCCCTGCTGGCAAGAGACGTGAGAAGGGTGTTATTTTGAGGGGAGAGTCGGACAGACTCCCTCAACGAGGGGGCAGCTTCCAGCAAGTCACCTAACAAGAAGCACCACAAAGAGCAGGCAGCGAAACTGCTGGGAGACCCGCTGGGATGGGACGTGACCGTCCTGGAGATGGGGAGGACGGTAACTGCCTTCAACCTGCCGGAGAGAGGGAGGAAAGGCAGAGTGAACTAACGCTGCCAAAGAGGTTAAGGGGAATAAGATGGTTTTTACAAATATACCAGGGGAGTCCTAAATACTGGAGAGAAAGTAAGAGCCATTAATAAATTAGGAAGAAGATTAAATTAATGATGACTCTCAAATGGCTGAACTGCTGCACAGCCTTCTAAAATCTGCCTTTAACCAAAAAAAAAGGGAAAAAAAAAAAGAAAGAAAAGCTAAAGAGCGTCTACAGACAATCAGAAAACAAAGAAAGCCTTGTCAAATTGTCAAATATAATTCTTGAGCAAAAGCAGGGTGAACCTGTGCGGCTCAGCAGGGCTGGGGGCATGCAGCAGGGAACAGGGTGGGACTGAGCTTATGAAATAAAGCAGAGCCGACAATAGAGTTGTTTAAGTTACAGAGAAGCAGGAAATTACCAGAGGATTTGGAAAAAGGAAGTACACCAGCCTTCATGAAAAGACAGTGATCCCAGCAGCGATAACTTTACGGCTCCATCTTCAACCCAACAATAGAGCCGATAGCCACAGAGACTTCTGGAAAACAACAAAATTGAGGCAGTGCCCAGTGGGGCCACGAGGGCAGAGGGGGACCAGGCATGTGACCCACAGCATCTGCAGGTTGTGCGTGTGTTTTTGCCCCCATGACTTACCCCCCGGCACTCCTGCCCTCTCCCCACGCCGTCTTTTGTGCCAGCAATCAGAGGGATTATGCAAAAATGCACCCCCGCTAACTGGGGAGATGTTTTTTTCTGCTTTCAGACTCCCTCCTTTGGGGATCTTGGGGGAGCTCTGGGGATCTCAGCAGCAGCTACAGTCCTGCTGCTTGGGATGGAGCCCAAGCTGGGCTTCTGCCGCTGGAAGCGCATCGACAGCTCTCACAGGGAATGTGGACAGGCTGAGGCAGCCAGAGGAAGGTCCTAATCGGATAGAGAGGTAGAAACAGCAGTGGTACATCTGTTGGACGACTCTGGGACAGAAACATTGAATTCTAGGT
Organism: Vanellus vanellus; assembly: GCF_965231255.1. NCBI lineage: Eukaryota > Metazoa > Chordata > Aves > Charadriiformes > Charadriidae > Vanellus > Vanellus vanellus. The sequence continues at coordinate 20,561,780 of NC_138918.1, forward strand.
CACCTGGACAAATTGCTTCATTGCACAGGAATGGCAGAAGAGCCCCCGAAGCCCTGACCCAGAGGGGCAGGACAGGTTCCTGCTCTCCGACCTTCAGTCTTGGTCTCTGCAGGATCAGGCAAGCCTCACCGGATCAGTCACACATCCTCATCATCACGAGATTTTTCTCCACAAGTACGAGAAACATCGTTGGGTTTATCCTGGAGCAGAGATCTTGGCCCAAATTTTGCAAAGTGAAAACTTTGAAGCAACGAGTACTTACGAAAGCAGAGCCCTGCGTCTGTCCAGAAGAAGCTCTCCAGTGCCCGGTGGTCAGCTGAGGACAGAGCAGAAGCCGGGGGCGCACAGAGGGCTGTGCCAGAGAGGGGATGCTGTGCCATGACAGGCACCAGCATGGAGACCTGAGTGATTGCAGCCATGCCTTGTGCCTCCTCTCCCTGCCCTGGTGCTGCCAGCTTTGGCAGCTCTTTTCTGCAACACTCGTCAAGGAGCAGCAATAAGAAGGATCTGACGAGAGCACTGCCCATCACAGCGGAGGGTCTTGGGCTTGCAGCAGTGTTTGCAAAGGAGGCTCCTACAGGCAGAGGGGATAGCCAGAAGCAAACAGTGCCTGGCATGCGAGGTGTCCCCGAGCATCCTTAGGGACCCCGCAGGGACAGCCCAGGAACACGGCAGTTGTGCCATGCACACCAGGGCTGCCAGGCGTCATGCTGCAGCTTGTATGCCTGGGCACAGCTGGAGGCACTGCTGTCCCAAGGAGATACAGACACAATAGAGAGACACAAGGAAAATGATGAAGGGGCTGAAGGATGGGATTTAGGAGGCAGATTAAATGAACTAAATCTGTCTAGCTTTGCCGATCAATCATGCAGGCAGGAGCCGGATAACTGTCTCTGAGTGCCTGAAGGGTGCAAACACTGAGGGAGAAGGAAATTACTTAGGGGACTTGAGGGTGTCGGAGGGGAAAGAGGAATGCCAGAGCTGCTGACTCAGCTCTTCCTGCTGTTCGTGATGGGTCTTCAGGGGCAGGGGATGGGGCTGAGCCCCAACCACACCATGCCTGGGCTGCAAGGGAAGATTCTAGCCCATGGTTGGCAGGTCAAGAAGGTCTGCATAAATTGTATATGGGATGAAGGAAGGATGATGGAGCATGGAGAACATGGTGGGATAACAGGGCTGTGCAAGGAGAGCAGCAGGGTGAGGAAGGTGGGATGGGACTGATAAGCAACTGCAAAGATTTAATTTTCTGTTGCATCTCTGTTGTCACAGACCTTGACTTTGGCAGCATGGCTCCATGGGATGCTGCCATCATGCCTGCATGGAGTTTGTCTGAGTCAGCTGTCTGTCCTGGAGTTCTCTGGGCAGAAGCTGTGGTGGGAAAGCCTGGGAGAGCCCAGCACAGGGGAAAGTGGTCCTCTACGCGGCAGTCCATGCACAGTCCCTGGCCATACCCTCTTCAAACATCACAGGGACAGAGCTCACCCAAGTCTTCATTGTCACGGAGAGCGCTCAGCCCAGTTGGTGCTGGGGAGGGATGGTTTTTTGGGTGCCCTCCCAGCAGAGGAGACCCGTCACTCCTCCACAGTGCCATTCACAAGGCACATCTCCCAGCACCATGGACCAGACCTGCTGCTGTCCATGCCACCTTCCCCAGCTGCAGGGCAGGCAGCAGCTCTGGCTTGCAGGATGGATCATTTTAACTTAGCCCTCCCCCCCCCTACCCCCCCCCCCCCCATGCCGTCCTCCCCTCATCAGCCCAGCCTGCTAGTTTATTAGGGCCTCTGGCAGAGCTCTGCCTCATTCAGGCTCTTTATCTGTTTTCATTTTCTATGCACACCTCTGGGGCACTGTACAGATATAAAATAATCAAAATGACAGTCCCCAGATAAAGGCCACTTTTGTTAGGAACACACCAAGTTCTCATGTAAAAGCATACAAATGGCAGTTTATTTTCTCTCTCAGCACCTTTTTGGGTCTTGCAAGTGTTGAATACCTTGTGAGTCCAAAGAAAAATATCCTGGTCAGCTCTTTCACACCCGTGAAACATGGTGCAATGCATAAAGTTCAGAGCCAGGAGTGAATAACAGCGACTTTCATTAACTGTCAAGTGAAACCAGAGGCAGGCTGAAGTGCTAATTCCAGTTGGGACCCGTTCAATAGCAAATTAACCTGCCAGTGATCTCCCAGTAGGCTACTGAGCAGAGCAGAAGGAATAATTTGAAACTAGGTTTGTAGAGGTAGGTAATATCTTTTTTATTAGATCAGCAGATAATTTGTAGCCAGATATTTATTCAATGAGCCTCTGTGTGCGTGAGTGGCCATCTGCCTCTCCCTCTCCCCCTCACGTCTGATCAAACGATGAAGACCTTTTCAAGTCTTGCCATGGACTGTTTTCACGTAGGCAAAATCTGAGTGGGGGGTCCATAGTGGATCTTGCCCATGGGGACACGGGGCTGGCGACCCACGATGGGAAGGATGCGAGACCTGAAGCTGGTTTCTGCAAACCTTTGCCCGCTGCGCCCGTAGGAGGGGAGGGAGCACAACGCAGATTGAGGAAGGCCACAGGAACGTCTGTAAAGGGTTTTGCATTTTCCCCTTCATCGCTGGTGTGGAGAGACGGGGCTGGCCGGCAATGAGCAGTGCCGGAGGAGCATTACGTCACCGGTGCAGAGCCGTGTTGGCTGTGCAGCGCCCGAGGAGGAGGATGCTGTCTCCTGGCAACCCCCGTGCCTGTCACATACATCAGCATCAGCAGCGGATGCGATGCAGGACCGATCGCCTCTTGCAGCACCCCTCTGCCAAGAGGGGAGCTCGCTGCTGTACAGCGAGGGTCCTGGGGCTTTGCCTGGCACTAATGAGGTCTCCCATAAGATATGGCTTGCTGGCTGCAACTCAGCTCCCCACCACCGCTTGAAATGGGCTTTTCTGACACTGTGGGCAAGAGTAAAGGCAGCTCTGGGGCTGAGCAGTGACAAGGCTTCTCAGCCAGCAACAGGAGCAAGTGCAGTGTCGGGAAATCAGACTCTAGATAGGATGGCTCACTCCCCAAATTGATCATTGTGCTGGGCCCAGCCACAAAACCCCTGTGCTTTCCCCAGCTGACGGGTGAAGACACCCACTCTTGCTGTCCACCTGCAGCAGAGAGGGGTCTGCTGTGGCATTCGGGGTCTTTCCCTCAATACCAGCCCCGATTTTCTCCATGCTGGGAGGCGGGGACAAGGATGCAGAGAGCTGCCAGCTGCAGCCAGCACTGGGTCCTGTAGGGACCTTCTTTCTCCGGGGTCAGGGGAGGGCAGCAACTGATCAGACACCATCTCCACACAGAGCTGCCATCAGTCTGGGCCGATTGATTCCTCTGGGTGCCTGGGGCACCACAGCCACTGCCAGCCTATTTCACTTACCTGAGTCCTCCAGCACTCCAGACCCTCACTTTCTGGCCCGCAAAGAGGGGAAGATGAGGCAAAATATTTGTGCCTTCTCTGCTGGGGGATACAGGGTATGTCTTCATCCATCCCCAGTCTTTGGTCAAAGGTGCCTTCCAGGGCATCTCTCCATGTTGTGCCTTCTCCCCATGCCTCAAAGCCTGAGGTCGACCAGCCAGCTCAGTTCTCTTTTTGGTCTCCATAGTCTCTCGCCATGCAACTCCATCCCACCCATGGCCATACTCTTGCTCCGATCTCCCCCATGTGTGGTTGGTGAGTGCAGGGCTACGCAGGCGGAGGCACCCCAGCAGGAGCAGCACAGACGCTGGGATAAGAGGCAATAAATGCTGTGAATCGGCCTGGGGCTGTCAGCCAGAGCCTCTTCTGGCAACTGGCAAGCTGCCTTCAGTCTCACAGATGAGTCCTACAGCACCAGCCTATTCAGGGACTACTACTACTAGTCTGGAAGGGGAATGAGGATGAGCACAAAGCAAGTGCTTTCCCTGCTGAAGGATGCACGCTGGGACAGACTGGAGGAGGAGCAGAGTGATGGGGAAGCGGGAGCAAGGCACAAGCATCCAAGGGGATCTGCTCCCTCTCAAAGGAGATGTCAGCTCCTGAGCTGCTTCGAGCCAGGGACTTAATTTGCAACCGACTCAGCAGAATAGCAGCATCCACACCAGTGAGGGGGCCGGAGGCACTCAGCATCCCCAGGCTGCTCCTGGCAGCTAGAAAAATCCCCAGTGTCTGGCAGCTGGGGTAGTGATGGAGACGGAGTAGGAAGGCTTGAAGGACCGGCGGCTGAGCAGCCACCAGCTCCTGGAAAAGAGCCACTATGGCCCTGTGCTTCCTGACCACTCCATGCTCATGGGCTGCCACAGCAGCGGGGGAGATGAGACAAGAGGGAGGAAAAGCTGCGTGGAGAGGGAGACCGAGAGAGAGGAGGAGAGGGAGAGTGGGGGAGGGCAGGAGAGGGAGCGCCTGATGAAGAATACGGGAATGGGAGGCAGACAGAAAAACTAATCGAGGATGATTGAGGGAGAGAAGGAGGACGAGTGAAAGATTGAGACAGAGTGATAAAGAATATGTCAGACGGACAGGAAAACTAATAAAGAATAATAACCGCCCCTGGCCGAATGCAGCACACGCACCTGCCTGTGGCTGCGTGTGTGAGCCCAGGCAGCGTGTACCCCCCCGCCCCGTGCCCAGGGAGGACACGGAGGGACAAGCTCTGTGGCTGGCTACATGCATGGCCCCCCCCTTGCCTCGGATATAGGGTCACACACACAGCATCTCTGCCAGCGCAGACCTGCCTGTGCACAAAGCCCTGTTGGTAGCCCAATGGAGGGCTCTCAGCTGTGCAAGGAGGAGGATGGCACATGTGTACAAACTCAGGCACTGCTGGCAGCCACTGGCCACACACTGATGATGCTGGTCACTGTACCCTGGTATTTGCTATATGCAATGTGCCGTGTACCCCCAACGGTACCCAGGCTACTGCGGGCACCCCTTCATCCCAATCCGGGGAAAGGATGAGGGTGCTTGGAAGAAGGTTTGCCCTCAAGGTGTTTGTCTTGCCTGGGTTAGTGGGCAAGACCCAGCCACACAGCCATTCAGGACCCTACAAAGCCTGTCCTACCCCATTCAACACTGTGTTTCCTTCAGTGGTCTACACATGCCACCTGATCTCTGCCCGTCTTTGCAGCAGGTACATACACTGGCCGGTCCTGGCATTGCTTCTCTGTTTCTTTTACAACTTGAGATGCTGAGGGAGCATGGGCATGCCCTTTCTGCTCCTCCCTCTTGGTAGCCTGTGCTTCCCTGTGCTTCCCTCTACCCCAGCCCTTGCCTGGACACCCTTCCTGCCCCAGGGAGGCTATGGGCCAAGCAAGGAGACCTGCTTTGGCTACCCCTCTCTATGCACACTGTCAGCTGTCCCAAAAAGGGCTCCATGCCATGTTTGCTGGCAGGGCAGGCTCAGCCTCCCACTCCTTTGCTGTCACCACTGAGCCTTACAGGCTGCTAGGTTAAATGAGAGCTGACAAGGTAAGTGGAGGATTGCTCCGGGAGTAATGCCTTGCCTGCATCAATCCCCCCTGCCACCACTGACTTCTGGCCCTGGAAAATTCCCAAAGAGTGTCCAGTTCTGGACAAAGCAGTAGTTGATTAACTGAGCCCAGCTCTGGAGCGCATGGGAGCTCTGTTGTCTCTCGTTTTGGCTTGGGGATGCTGATTTCAAACTGGCTGAGAAAAGTCTGGTGCCACAGGACAGGAATGAGGAAGGGCAGACCTCAGGCAGGACAGGTTCTGGCTGGTGACTCATTCTAAGTCATCAGGACTGGGGAGTGCTTACCAGGACCTCTCTCCAGTCACAAGGCAAGCTCTGGGGGTCCTCAGGGGCTGGTGCTGGGCTGCCCTGGAGGAAGAGGATGGGAAGACAAACAGGAGGGATGAAGAAAAACAGGAGGGAGAAAGCCGGACGAGACAGCCCACAGTTTCAGCGTGAGAACTGTGGTATTTGGTGTCTCCTGGTAGCTCCCAGGCAGGGCGAGGATCTCACGGAGCAAGTGCTCAGCTTTGCCAGCAGTGGGGAAAACCAGCTCCCAGGAGGCTCAGCAGTGGCTGATTTTGTTTCACGTGTGTGACCCATTTGGGATCTCAACGTGTTCCAAAGGCTGTGTAACAGGACACATCTGTGAAGGGTTCAAGCATTGCCTCCAGTGTGCTGCTGCACTCAGCCGTTGCTGGTGGCTGTGCTGTTGGAGCATATGCCAGCATCGCATCGGGCTGGAGGCGGAGCCCTGGAACAGCAAGTAGGATTTTATCATCTCTTCATCTCCTGCAAATTTGAGTCATGAGCATAATTCAGCAGGTTTCAGGCTATAGAGAGCTACGCAAGGCAGGGGAAAACAGCCTCTCCTTTGCTTTTTGCTCGGTGGAAATGGCCAGTCCTTCCTCACCTGCCTTACCCCCAGCAAAGCATTTTGGGGTGCAGGTGGTGTCGTCAGCATTTCTGATGAGCTTGTCCACATGGTGAGGGAGCTCTGCCATGGCAGACCTACTTTGGCAGCAGAGAGCCCCTGGGAAAGATGCCATCCTTTCCAGCAAGCTTGGAATGGGCTGGGATGAGCACAGCTTATCCCAGGAAAGGAATGCCGTGCCCTCGCAGCCGTGCGTGGAGGGTGGCTGCTGGGCTGCGTGCGATATAAATAACGCAGGAGGTGTGGTGCTGCCGGGCCTCCCACACGAGTGACAGGTCTGCTTGCAGTGAGCAAGCATGGCGCGTGGGAGCTGCTCAATCTGCGCGCCAAGTGTGCACAGAGGAGTCTGACCTACCAGGGCTGGAGAAGAAGGTCCCCTGTGAAACCAGAGACAGGAGAAACACTGGCCAGGACCAGGGGCAGAGCAGTGAGTGGGATGGGATGGAGAGCATGGGGAACGGCTTTAGCTGGAGGTAAGATAAGGTAGGGAAAGAAGACTCCATACCTCCTGACACCTTCCCACTGTCCTCACTGCTCTGCATCTCCCTCCTGCCTCATTGCTTCTTCTGCTCATCCCTCCCCTACACACAAGCCTGGCTCCAGCGCTTTGCACATCCAGATGCGCCCAGCATCGTCCCCACTGTCCTGCCCAGGCTTGGCACAGTTACAGCCAAGCACTTCTGGCACAAAGCCCTTTCTTCCTTCAAGGCTTTCTTGCTGGCTTCAATTTTTGTTGGAGCAGGGCAGTAGGCACACAGGGGCAGGTGGAAGTGGTTGCTTAGAGTGGAGCACGTGGGATGCACCATCAGGGTGATGTGTTTAGTGTGTGGACAAGGTAAGATGACCTTTATTAGCTGTTTCCTAATGTCGGACATCCTCCATTTGCAAACCTCCACTGTGCTGGGGTAGAAAGCACTGAGTGTCGTGGTTTAGGGTTGGTTGGGGTTTTCCCAACTTTGCAAGTCCTTTATGTAGGACATGCTTCTGGGCATCACCATGATAGTGATATCACCATGCAGGCAACAAACTGTGAGTGGGCAAAGCAGCCTGCCCCGACAGTTTCTCCAGATCATATCACTGTATTCACAGGGAAACTGAGGCCTGACCTGCTCCAACTGATTCCAAAGATGTTGCCCAAAGGCCACACAAAGTCCTCGGAGAGTCCTTCATCTGCTGGAGCAGCAATGAAGGACTATCCCAGGTCTGTGTGGTCTTTGGAAAAGCCATTTAAGTCACTCCCTCCCTCCTCCCTTTCTGAGCCTGGAAAGCAGCCTGTGCAGCCCTTTCTTCAGGTCTGGAATTATTTCATAGGGCAGGAGGAGAAGTGAAAAGCAGCTAAAGACTAGGCTGGGAGACACAGAAGCAAGACATCCATGAACTTCCCCTACTGACTGTGAAGAGGCTGAAAGCACATCTCCGATGGATGCGGAGATGCTGCTGCAGCTCGCCTCCATGGCCTTGCCATGCAGCTGCCCGCAGACAGCTTCTCCTGCATGGTGGGAGACCCAGGAGCAGTTTCTGCAGCAGCATCCCTCCATCTTTCCCAAGCTGCAGCAGCCAGGAGAGGGTGGCTGACACCATGCTGTCAGGACATCACCCTGCCCACAACAGCCTTGTGGACAGACACTATCAACTTTGCTTAATTACAGCCCCCCCCCCCCCCTCCAGCTGCCAGTCATCTCTGTGACATCTCCAAGGGCTCGTCTCAACTGTAGGGTTACAACGCCTGATGCCCAGGTTCAGTCTACACATGCAGCGACCCGCTTGCAGGCAGCTGAGCTTCCCAGGCAGTGCAGTTGGTGGGGAAGGTGTCTGTTTGGGGTTGTGGTTGTGTGGGTTGGTAATCTGCCCACAGCCCAGCATAAACATGTTATAAATCACATCAATGTGGCAATGCCGGAGAAGCAAACGTCTCTGGTCTGTATTTGCGTGGGGCCAAGCATAACAACGCAGTGGTTTACCATGGGAGCCTTGGTGTGATTGCAATGTTAACTAATCAGTAGTAGGTGTTGATGGTCCTCCGGACCCTTCCCACTCTGCCCAGAAAGACAAGCAGAGCATCACAAGGCTCCAGAGCACCCCAGCTCCCTGCAGCACTGGAGCTGTGACAAGGCTGCTGCAAAGAGAGAACTGAGGAAGGGTTTGGTGTCCACCCTAACATTGCAAACCTCCATTTTAAAGCCTTTTGAAAAACTTCTCTCTCCCAAGTCAAATCTGGTAACTTCTCAATTTGGGGCTGTTTCACAGGTGAAAGTGGGACTCAACGGGGTTCTGCAACAGAAGCTGGATGTCCATAATGAGATCAGGGTGGAGAGAGAGGCTCAGGGAGCTAAGATATCTGATGCATCACATCCCTTAATTTTGAAGAGCCCAGGATAGTGAGTTTTAGAAAGCCGCCTTTTCTGAGGAGTATGGGCGCTGAGATATCTGGTGATTGGCACCCCGCTCAGGGTTGATGGACAGGCGGGGAGGAAAAAGTGAGCTCAGGGAGGAAGGGCAGGCACGCTTCCCTCTCCGCTGGAACAGAGCGTGGCTCCCATTTGAGCTAATCCCATTAGGTCTGTTTGCACTAAGCCTCCGTGAGCGCTCCCTTGTCGAGGAAGCGTCTGCCTTTGTGTGGGCCAGGCTCATCTCCACCACCGCCATTAGAAGGTGGGGAAGAAGAGCGCGTTCCAACCAACCGTGCCTCCTTGTGTGATTAAATTATGGTGCCAGGCTATCCCGGCATGGGAGCTTGGAGGTTCACACCAGGCTAAAGGATGCTTGCAGCACCACGGAGGGGCTGGGGCTGGGATCAGCTCAAGAAAGGGATGGGAGCAGCAACATGGGGGGAAAGCTGCTGAGGGCTGATCATCTGGTCATGGAGGAAACTGATAGACTCTCTCTATCTTGGACGATGCCAATTCCCTGCTAGCAGAGGGGGAAAAGACCCTGGTCTTAGATTAGCTGCTGTTAGCAGCACCCCAGCCTTCTCTCTGTCAATCTGCCTATGGGAATCAACTGAGCTGCATATTCTGCTGGGGCTTCAGTTCGAGAGCCCCCCGGAGAGGGGGCTGGGCTTGCTCTAAATCTCCTAATCCCCTTCATCATACTGCCAGACAACCAGAGACACCGCAGCAAACTGCTTGGGGCTGGGCCCCCCCTGCCTCCCCTGAGCTGCCTGCAAATCCCAATCATCCTGCAGGCGATTACAGGGGCTTCTCCTGTAGCACAATATCCAATCTCCCCCAGAGGCCACCGCAACATATGCAGGGCTGGCCTTCATGGCTGCCACAAGCAGAGGCAACCCCGCTCATCCTATTAACGGCAGTACACAGGAGGGATGAGCAGGCCAGGGGTGACCTCCCCGCAGCCTGGAGCCAGCTGGGGAAGGAAGGCTTTGCAGCTTCCCCGTACCATGGTCCTGCTCTTCCTGCATGGTGGGTTCTGTTCCTCACAGAGTGTCACCACGTGGTATGGTTACTGAAGCCCATCACTTGCCCTCTCCACGGACAGCCCTACTCTTGTGGCTCCACAGCTGCCTGTGGGCATCGTGGCATAGAACACATCCCCTGCCAGAGGAATCATAGAATGGTTTAGGTTGGAAGGGACCTTGAAGATCATTGTGTTCCAACCCCCCTGCCATAGGCAGGGACACCTCCATTAGAGCAGGTTGCTCCAAGCCTCATCCAACCTGGCTTTAAACACCTCCAGGGATGGTGTCAGCTTAAGCGCTTTCAGCTCTTTTTGAACCTCTACCCCAAGCCTCAGGGTGGCACAGCAGGGGCTCAGCGCCCTGCTGCCATGCCAGGAGTGCATCTGTGGCCACCCCCACCGCACAGGTAGGCAGCAAATGCTGTGCCTTTGCTGAAGCCCCCATCACTCACCCAAGCAAGAAAGCCACCCTGGTGGGAACTCATTGTCTGGACACTTCAGCCAGCTCTGTGCAGAGCTCTGCTGGCTCACTATGTCCTCCCACCAGATCTGCTTGGCCCAGGAGCCATTTCTTTAAAGTTTCAATGAAAATAGATCAGGTGTTTCTGAGATTTCCACCTGGTTCCCTGTTTCTAGCTCGCAGAAATGCCCATTACTCTAGAATTGACAGAGACAAGGAACCAAGTAAACACACATCTTCTGTGCTTACTGACAACACTGCTTTAAACTTCACAGTGCTTTTTACTGAGCAAAGCCACGCTGGGAAAAAACCTCAGGAAAGGCAGCCTCTAGGAGGAAAACGGTGCCGCTGCACCTGGTCACTCCTGGTTAGAGCCAGAAAGACATCCCAACCCTTATCTACTTTACTGTGTGAGCACTGAAAGTGAATCTGCCAGATCTATGCAGGCAGCTGGACAGCTGAAGCTGCGAGGTTCAGCTCATGACACACGAGAATTAAGTTTTCCATCAAAATGCATGTCCCTGGCCTGGCACATTCCCAGTTCCCGCTATAAGCTGAGGACCCTATTAAACCAGATGCACTTGAAAAGCCCAGGTCAGAACAAAGCTTATGCAGCAAGTGGTTCCTTGCCCAGCCCATCTGCCTTCACATGCTGCTCCCACCTGGCAGCCACTCAAACCATCTCTTTGCAGATACCCCCACCCCAGAGGAGGTCACCAAGGACCAGGCAGGAGGAGCAGCTTCCAATCTCTTCCAACTTAGGCTGGGAATGATTCTTGTGGAGCCCCAGGCTGTGCAAATTTCCAAGGACCAGTGGACTTGGCAGGGACACCTGAGGCTGTGTCACTTGACTCTATTTCAGTTGTTAGTGAGGCCAGCTGATGGGACCATCCTGGGCTGGAGGACATCCCTTCCACATCCACCTACGGGGCTCACTGAGTACCGAAACCCATCACAGGGGCAGTACTGACCGGGGAGCCTTGTGTCCAAACCCCAAGCCATGCCGGGTGTCCGCAGCATCCTCACCAGCGGCATCTGCGAGGCCCTTCCCACCCCGGTAATTGATGTGTGCTGCCATGGAAACCAAACAGTTTCCAGACCAGCACATAGCTGGCTGGATGTGATGCTCAGAGCTGTGCCGGAGGACCGGAAAGGCTTGCAGCACTGGGGTGGGGTGAGGGGAGTGTAGGGGTTGCCAGGGGGGAGCATAAGAGTAGGGGAGGAGAGATGGGGGAGTGGGTAGGGTGGGGCATGCCGGGGGAGAGCAGAGAAGGGCAGAGCAGAGGAGGGGAAGGAGGCACAAATAGGGGGCACAGGAGCTCTGCACATCCTGGGCTGACTGGGGAGGAGGAGGGAGCATGAGGAGCAACTGTAGGTCATGGGACAAGGCCAGGCATGTTCAGGAGGGACAGGGAGGTCCTGGGACTGTGTCTCAGTTTAGGAAGACACACTGGTGATCCCAGTTATCCTGGGGGCAGGTAGGTACTGACACTGTATGGGTGTTACTTGCTCCCCTGTGCCAGCTGTGGGAGTCTGGCACTACCCTCAACATCTGGATCCTCTCTCCCTGGCATCAGCAGGCAGCAAGGCCACTTGGTTCCCCAGGACCCCTGGAGACACATCCTTGCTTCCCAGCTGGTGTGTACCTGCACAGAGGAGCAGCTGAGAGCCCCCCACCCATGCAGACATGATCCCTCCGGAGCGGGGGGCATCAGTTCCCCTCTACATGGCCCAGACAAGAGCCCAGGGAGAAGGGAATGGTAGAAAAAGAGTTTCTACAAAACCCCACCAAGGGGACGATGGTCTACATCTTCACTTAGAAACACTTCCCAGGGACACTTCCAAGCTGGGGGTAAGTCTTGCCTTTGCCTGGTGCTAAGCCCATGGCGAGCCCAGTGCCTGCAGTGCAGCAAAGAGAGAGGCATGGTGCTACGTGTGAGCCCAACACAGCTGAGACACGTTAGCACCCACATGTAACCCAACTGATGAGGGATGCATCTTTACTCTGAGCTCAGAAACTACCCTGTACAGCTATTGATCTTGCCCGGTGCAGTCCTGTGCAAAGGTGAGCAGGAAAACACCAACGGCCATATCTGAGCAAGCTCCTTGCAGCTGCTGTAAGAAGCAGCAGCAAATGTGCCCTGGTTTGAAGTGGCCCAGCTGCTTCCAAAGGGTCTAAACTACCTAAAAAAAAAAAAAAAAAAAAAAAAATCAACCATGCTTGGTAGAGGAAATGTTGAAGCAGTAAGAAATGGCATCAGGGCTCCAAGGAGCAGTGATGGAAGCGGGAGGGAGTCTGGAGCTGGTTGGTGGGTCTTTCCCCAGTTCCCACCTTAGCTGGTGACAGGCACAAGCGCATACAGCCTTGAGGATGAAGATGCCTTTTCAATGAAACATTTTGGTTTTAAATAAAGGACACTGGTTTGTGGCAAACAGCTTTGTGGGGTTATCTTACTTGTACCTGTGCAGAAACATCCTTAGGCTGGAAAACAGGAGAGGAGAGACAAGAGCAGCCACACTGGGTTCTTTGCACCTGGAGGAGGGCAGCAGGAGTGGGTATCTCCCCACAGCCACCAAGGCTCCTCACTGCCTCCGTGTGCTTTCTTCCCTGATGATGCCCCGGGACTCCCCCAAGGATGCGACATGTGGGAAGAATCCGTTAGGCACAGGCACCCAGGTTTTCACACTTTTATTGTAAAGCTTTAGGAAGGGCTAATTACAATGGAGTTGGTCATCTGACAGCTCAGCAAACAAACAGAACAGGAGAAAACGGAAAGGGGATCACAACGGTGTCATGCTCACTGCTCTGAACAGAAAGAATTACAAGGGAATCAATTGTGCTCACAGCGCCCGGGGAAAACCAAGCCCAAGGCCCAAAGCCTTCCCCGCACAGGGAAATGCATCACACATTGAGAGCAATACAACCTTAGCAAGAGGCATTGCCTTAGACGTAGGTCACCATCTGAAAAATAGTTGGGTACTTTACTCTGCCATAGGATTTCTCCTTTAGAAAAGCTACACCTGCATGTACATAAAACTGTACAAAAAACAAGGCATCACAAGCAAGGAAATGAAATCTCGTATAAATAGAACCAACACTGAAGAGCTACAAAGGGGTCGCTTAGATCCTTCCCACGCAGCCCGCCTGCTCCCTGGCTCCCACCTTTGGTTTTACCCCTGGCTTGTCCTAGTGCAGTGTGAGATACAGTGAACCCCTCCACAGAGGCGTCGAACCCCCCCCTCCTCTTCCCTGTGCTTGTCTAGACTGGAGCCCGTGGGGAGCTTCCCCCTCCCCACGTGCACAGAGGCTTTATCCTTCTGGCTTATAATTGTGCAAATGAGCTTCTTTCCGACAGCACCTCTTCTTTGCCCTCCCCCAGGACTGATCCCCAGTGACACTGTCAACTTCACCCTGGGACAAATCCCCAGTGCCCCCTCTCCCAGGACCAATGTCCAACACCTTCTGCTCCCCAGGGACCCATCCCCGCTGCACCCCACATAGCCTCCCACCCCTTGGCACCCGACCGAGGACTCACTCCCACTCTGTTCTATCCCCCAGATCTCCCCCAACATGCTCCCCTAGACACCCATCCCCTCACCACCCCCCAGATACCCATGCCCTCTCCCCACTGTGCTCCCCTCCAAAGACCCAGCCCCACCATCCCTCTGTGCACCCCCATGAGACTCACTCCCCCCACCACCCTCCCTCCCCATGGCACGCATCCCCAACACCCATCCCTCCCATCCCTCGGGGACCCCCTCTTAACTCACCCCCCTGCCTCGCACCACGCTTGCACTGAGAACATCACCAGGTGCTCCAGGAGACAAGACAGCAACTCCAGCCACAGGGCTTCGAGCTTCAGGGTCCCTCTGGTTACCCCGAGCAGAAGGTAGGAAGCCCACCCACAGGCAAGGGTCCAGGGGAAGCTGGTCTTGGACAAGCACCCCTCAGATGTGGCTACATCGCTCTCCTGGGGGGTCCCCAAGAGGGGCACTGGACACTGCCGCTGCCTGAGCCAAGGGGAGGCGTGAGCAGTCGAGTTGGCAGTGGAGTCAAAGATCCTGGCCAGCACGGCCAAATTGCACATTCTGCCCAGTTTGGCCCTGAAACTACAGAGCTACAATAAAAACAAGTTCAGGAGCATGACCTGCTCAGGCAGCCAGGCCAGGGGAACGTGGGCCCCGCCGGGCGGCCACCGCAGGCAAGGGTAGAAGAGGGATGCCCAGGCAGGCGGGCAGACATCCACCGGGAGCATCGCGCCTGCCTTGAGGGACCCCCAGCCAGTCGGCGGGGAGCAGCAGCAGGAGGTTGGAAGGAGGATCCTGCCTCTTCCAGGTGGCACCCCGAGGTGTGGGGGCTGTGGGCGATGCAGTGTGGTGTGGTGCCGCCTGGGGAAGGCGAGGAGGAGGGCTGGGGAACGAGGGAGCGGGTGCGAGCAAGTCCCTTCTGCCGCCTTTCCCTTGTCACCCGGGCTCGACTTGCACCATTGTCCCCTCAGGTCAACTGGAGACGCATCAGGGAGCTGGCTGCATTTTGCCACTGCCACCGAAGCAAAGGGAGAGGAGCTGCTCAGAGAGAGGGATGTTGGAGGAGGGGAGGAGGCTGGGCAGGGGGGACCCTGGCACGCTGCACCCCGAACAGGCACTACAGCTATGGCAGGGCAGTCTCTGACCCACAGTGGCTGGAGTTCCCTGTCCCTGCGGTGTCCCCATAATGGTCAAGCCCAGCAGAGCCATCCGTGAGCCCCGCGGTGATGGACCACATGGACCAAAGATGAACCGCAGGGGAAAGCATCCTGCAGTTACCACTGGCCTCGCTCCCTAAGGAAGATCCCAGAGATGAAGACGATCGATGTGCGTGCGAGTATGGGAAGAACAATGGTGCAGCACAGCCCCTCCCCGCGTCCTGGCGGGGGAGGACTGGGAAGGGCTACCCAGGAATGAGACACGAGTCCCCCAGACCCCTCCTGCCAGGGGTGCACGTGGAGCCCCCCAAAACAGGACTGTGCCCCAGCTCCTGAAGGAGCAGAGAGGTTCAGGAAAGTTCCCCTCTGGGGAGTCTCTTGAAGGGCGAGGGGGTCCACCACGTGGGCAGTGTTGCCCTGCTTGAGTACCCTGCAAGGGAGTCGAGGATGCCAGGGCAGCGGGGACCTGCCGGGGAGACCGGTTGACCTTTGACAATGGAAGAGAAAGCTGGATCCCGTGAGAGTGGCCCTGTGGCCTAAGGGCAGCGGGAATCCAGTGGGCAGGGGCTCGGTGGCCCCCAGTGTGACCCTGAGACAAAGCTCCTCCTCACAAAGGCAATGGTGGCTTACAGGCGGACGGGACGGAGGTCGAAGGCATGGCACAGCCGGCCTCATGGGCATCCCCTGCCCTGGAGGAGGCACAAGGCGATGGGCTGAGACACCACAGCCGATGACGACCTCCCTACCAGCAGAGTCGGAATGAGGGCTTCTCCGGACCCAGCCGGTCCCTTCACTGGGGGCTTCCCCATCCCTCCTCCACCCACAGGGCCACCATCAGGGAACACCCCAACCCCCCTCCCCCGGCAAAGTAGACCCCGCCTATGGCACCGGGCAGTCCCTAGGGACCCTGCAGCTTGTGGGCACAGTGACAACGTTCAGAAAGAGATCCAGGCTGAAAAATAGCAAAGTCCCTACAGTCCGGCTAGGATGCTGCCCCTCTCCTCCAGCTCCCCAGCTGCTGTTTCAGGGACTGGTCACATCTCTATTTACAATATAGAACATGAGTGTGGGCCGGACGCTGTGCTCCCGCGGGCTCTTCCACGCAGCAAACCATTCAAAGCTGGAACTTGCTCCCTGTGGTTTGTTTCTGTTTTCTTTTTTTTTTTTTTCCTCTTTTTTTTTTGTGTGTGTTTTTTGTTTTTGTTTAAACGTCTTTTGTTTCAAGGACAATAAAAAGTTTCGATCAGGCAAGACTTGAATGTCATTCCTAAGATTCGTATTTACAGGAGTCTACAGCAAAGAGACAGGCAGCTTGCTTCCCGTGTGCGGGGACACCCCTCATCCTATGCCCCAGGAACTCCACCAGCTCTGCGTGGACCTTTGGTACGTAAGCCCTTCTCCCCAGCCATGCCTCCCGCACCAGGAGCCTGCCCAGCCCTCCCCGGCGACACAGCAGTTCGGAGACATGCACCCGCAAGTGCTCAGTAATCAGGTTTTGGATGCTTTCATCCTTCCCACCCACCCCCAGCCCCAGAAAACAAGGGGTTAAAAAGGTGCTCCTCTCATCCCTGCCTTGCCCTGCCCTGCTGTCCACCGAGCCCACTGCCTGGAGAACCGGTGGCTGGAGCGATAAAGCATTGAAGTTTAAAATGTTCCTCTGGACACTGGCCTCAGAAGCGCGTCTGCTCCCTGCCCCTCACGCCCAGCCTCACAGGTATATCTCCCTCTTGGTGGTCTGGGACGAGGGGGTGGTGGCTGGCTGGAAGTCCGAGGTCTGGGTGAGAGGAATTTCCTCCATGGGAGAGTCCTTGCAGGGCTCATGGCTACTATTGGAGAAGGCACTGTACGTGGGGAGCAGGCGAAGGTTGGCCATTTTGGTGCTACGCTCTTCTGAGAGTCTGGGGCTGCCATTCCCGACTTGCTCTTGACTCCCTCTGTCTTGGTAAGGCACAAAAGTGGAGAGTTTGAGGGCATTCTTGGGCCTGCGGCTGGGGGAGGACTGGCCGGGCATCCAGCAGGTATCGGAGTGGCCAAACTCTGTGCACTCCCGGGTACAGGTCCCAGTCATGGCTACATCAGGCAGAGGCCGGAGATCTGCAGAGAAGCAAGCGAGAGCATCGTTACACACACCCAGGTACCACCGGCTTGGGACATGAGGATGGAGCACAGGGACGAGCAGCAGAGCCTGGGCATCTTCATCCTACCCGCACCCTCCTGCAGTGGGAGGGGACAGTTGGACCCACAGCCACCCAGGGAGTCGGACCCACGGCCACTCAGGTAATGAAGGCAGAGCTGGGAGGGGAACCCAAGGCTCCTGGCAGCTGATGCCTCCCGTCCAAGCTCACAGCCCCAGCTCCCTCTGGACAAACATTCTCCCTGCAGCAGGTGAGTGCAGAGAAATGGGTGGCAGAGCACGGGGCAGAACTCACTGAGCCCACCCGCTTCGAAGATAAGCATTGAACAAGAGGGACTCCACAGCCTGGATTTGCACAGCAGGAGACAGGCTGCCACCAGACTTGTCACCCCACAGCTGTGGGCACCACCTGGACCCTGCTAGACTCCAGGAACTGCCTTGGTCCAGCACCTTTGGACACCACTGACAGCTTCACTGTGCAGAGACAGGGAACTGCCCTAAACACAGTCAGGTTCTTCACTGCCCTGAGATGCAACCATACTTCCTGAGCACCATCCTTGAGCAGCCCTGCCTTGCTCACCATCAGGCATGCTGGGCCACCTGCAAGCCTCCCCAAGCACCCATCAGCAGGAGCCCCAAGCCCAGCCAGAAGTCCTCAGACATCGGCTGGTCTCCCGCCAAGCCTGAAGTCCCTGAGCGCAGAGAAGCACACACGGGCAAACCTATGCCTAACCCCAGAGAAGCTGGGCATACCTGACACTCGTGAGTCTCTGCCCCAGGAGTGCCCAAGCCTCTCTGTGCACCAACACCTGCCCCTGAGAGAGCCAGATATCGGAGGGCATCAATAGCTCCCGGCTCCTGGCATGGCTGGGCAACTCTGACCACCAGCTACACCAGTTGATGATCTGGTGTCCGCACATAGCAGCCACCCTCTACCCCAGACGTTACAAGACCTTCTTGAGCCTTGGCCATGCATCCTTTACACATGGAGTACGTGTCACAAGTCTTCAGAGGCCAAAACTTGGCATCTCTATGCAGAAGCGAGTGTCCCTCCAATAGCCATCCCACACACAAGCCATTCCTTGCCATCTACCCCAACTTGGGGCACAACATAGCGCCCTGCCACTGCCTGGGACACATCACTGCCCACTACCACAAGCACCTGCTGGCAGATCAAGCCTGGTGTTGATGCTGGGATGAAAGGGGCAGCTGCTCATGACCTTGAGACTGCTCTGACTTGCAAGTGTCCCTTCTGGTTCACAGAAGTCCTCTCCATCTCTCCACCCAGGAGCACACTCCACTGCCTTGCAGACTGATGGAGGGAGATACTAAGGAGCTCTGGGGACCTGAGACATATGGGGCTTTCACCAGCTCAGGGTAAGCCCCTTCCCACCAGATACACACTGGTAGACATAATCCCCTCCTCTCAAAAAAGGACAGACCCGCTGGCACTCCCTCAGCCCTGGGAAGAAGCAAACCAGAGCCATTCACACTGTGCTGGGGGCTCTGTCCTCATCAGCATGTCCCTCCTGCCACCAGTTCGGGGCTTTCAGACACAGGCATCCCTGAGTCACCCTGGCACAGCTTTGACACACAGGCAACCCTGGGACGCGAGGAAGGTCTCTGCAGGAGAAGGCTCCATACAATGCTGGGAATAGTTGACAAGGGTCATAAGTGACAGCTGAAGAGATGGGCATGGAAGAAGGGACAAAGTTAGCAGCAAACCAGTGTGTGAGCATATCTTGCCCTAAAACAACCCCCAGTGACTGTATCACAAATTCTCAGCTCTTTTGGGGGCTGAGGCACCGCAGATTTTCCCCTCTGGTTCCTGCGGAGGCTCTGGCATCCACGCCGCTCCCCGTGCTGGGAGCCACTTCCCACGTCCCGTCCCCTGGCGCACACATAAGCTGTGATATCCTGGCAGAAGCCACAAGGACATACCTCAGCGCAGACCCCCTTCACAGCCTGCTCCGCTCAGGGGACTCTAATGAGGAGCAGAAAAAGGACGAGAGGGTCACATCATTGCACAGTCCCCAGCCTCCACACCCACCCTTAGGATCCTCCTGAACCCTTCAGCCTCTGCCAGCCCTCCCCGTTGGTCGTGACGAGCCCCACATTATCCCTCTGGTACCCACTGCCTTCAGGAGTTCCTTGGCCTCTCCTGGCCCTGCTCCAGCCTCCTTGAGGCTGCTTGGCCACCACTGCCAATCTCTCACTAGTTTCTCCAGCCTTATCCTAGCCTCCCTGGAGCCCACTGGCCCTTGCAGGACTCACAGGGGAACTTGAGGAAAAGCTTGAAGACACCTGGCTTGTGGCACCCCGAGCCCCTTCGTGCAAAGGGACTGGGGCTGTGCATCACATGGCAACGTGCACATGGATACAGCCCAGCTGGGTGCACACTGACAGGCTCATGCAGCACAGACGGGCACACTCGAATGAACTTGTGCGCAGGGGACAGCCATGCTCATGTTGCAGGGTGCAAAAGCAGGAGCCTGAGCATCACAGGGGACAAGATGCCCACACAGGCCAGTGTGAGAGCACAGCTTGCCAGCACAGGCCTTTGGGGTCATTCTCAGGGCTAGCCACAGACCAACCGTCCTATTTCCTGAGCACGTGGAAGGAAAGTTGCTTCATTTCTTTCTCTTAGCTGCAGGTAGAAAGCAAGATACAAAACCAGAGGCAAGACAGCTCAGTTTTCATCTCTACTCTGTGCAAGTCAAAGCAGAGACTGGAGCCTCTGTCCTAGATGATCCACCAGGTCTTCCTCTCAGGATGCCCTGCTGGCCACTGGCTTGGTCAGTTTGAGGTTGTATTGCATTGTCTTTCACTTCTCTTCAAGAGGCAGTATCGCTGTGTCTCTCTCTCTCATCTACTTTCCTACCAGACAAATGGGAGGGCTCATCGTCATTTCCACTTCCAGAAATGCCTTGGTGCTGTGCACTCCCAGAGCGGGGAAGGGATGATTGCCACCCCTTCTTGCTCTGGTGGAAGGTGCTTTGCTGTGTCTACGGAGGGTACTGGCAGGACCAAAATAAAAGCTACCTCTCCAGTGAACAAAGCTGTGGCAATTTCCTCGTGCCAATGGCAGCTTAGAAATCGCAGGATCAAGCAGGAACGCTGTGTTCAGAGTCTTTTATTCTGCTTTTCCCATTGTCTGTTTCTGGCACTAAAGTCTTTTTCCAGCGTTGTCCCTTCGCTTGCAGCGAGATGCTGGCATCGGAGCTCTGCCGCTAAAGGAGTGTATTATGTACCATGAGCACAGCCCGCTCTGCTTTAAGAGCCCGGGAACGGGGCAGGGTGTAATTCCTGAATAGCTGTGATTTAGAGCAAACACGACCCTATGGCCTAATTCTCAGCACATGCCGGTGGTTCAGAGACTTCGATGTGCCACCGCAGACAAGCGGAAATCTTTCTTTGAGGATAAGCGCTGGTGGAAATTTTGCCCACAAAGTGCTGACTCTGGATGTCCTGCAGTGTGGTGAGGAGGCAGAGCCCAAACCTCACCTCCAGGTCGAGGTGTCCACTTCACCTTACAAAACATACTTGGAATTTTGGCTCCTTCCTCCATGCCAGGAATGCAGTTTGGTGACTCTGAACCCCTGAAATCCGACGAAGTTCCCAGGTGATGAAGAGGATGGCCATGCCCTCTCCAACATCTCATTCCTCTGCAGCATCTTGGCCAAGTAAAGTAAAAGCTATATTTGTACAGCTGCCGTGTTTTCCTGAGCTTTGCCCTCCTTCAGGGGGTTGGCCCATCCTATTATCGGCATTTCCATGCCACAAGGCCATACTTCACAGCCAGGAGGGTCGGGTGGTTGTTTGGGCATTCACAGTCCTCACAGTCTTCTGGGTCCCCTTTTTCTACAGCTTTGCATTTCTCTGGCATCCTCTTGTTAGCTGCCTCAGGGCTGCTCTGCCTCAGCACATTGCATAGGACTGAATATGGGGCAGTAAAAGTCGCATCCCTTTGAACTTTTCAGATGAAAAAGGGGGCACAGTTGGGGTTTTACACACAGAGGTGCATTCATAGATGCACTGGGAATCCTCCCTTCTGGCTGGAGGAGGGGAAGCTCTCTGGAGCCGCTATTCTGTCCTCAATGCTGGCGTGGCTGTTCTCGTCTCCTGACATCCAGGGCACCTCTGCTCTTTATGAAGGAGACCGTGCTGGGCTGTCTCCTCTGGGAAGAGGCACATATTGGTGCTGCTGCTAATTATTTCTCTCTATATATCCCCATGCAGGGCAGGAACACATCCTGTTGCAGCCACTTGCAAGGGCTCCTCTAATAGTATTATTGCTCTTAATGGGGGATTTCAACAGCGCACTTGAGTACTGTTAGACAGGAGACAAAAGCAGGCAGCCTCATTCAGCAGGCACTTCCATCTTTTGCAGTAGATGTGCAGAGGTTCACTCACCCACTGCAAGCCAGGTAGCTTCAAGCAGAGGCTGAGAGCCAGCCTTAACCAGTTTGAGTTGGGTTTTTTTTGCCACCATCTGCAACCTCCACCATCTGGTTTGGTTCTCCCTCTCTTCTGTGCACGTCAGACATCAGCACCGCATGTGTGGTGTGCAGCGCTGGGTAAGCAGGGAGGATGCGGCACAGGAGGCCAGATCTTGCAGGTGAGGGGATGTAGTGGAGCAGCTCTGGGAGGGAAGACAGTGGGACTGTGGGGATGTGACACAGCAGAGCATGGCAGAGGATGCAAAGAAGCCCAGAAGGGAGGAGGAGGGAAGCGCAGCATGCTAGGAGGGACTGGAGAGGTTCAGTGAGATGGAGAAATGGGGAATATGAGAGTGTGGGGAGAGCAGCTTGGAGGCAAAGCAGGATGCTTTCCTGAAGTGTTAGATCAGAAAGACTCATCTTCCCTACCTGGTGGCACGGAGAACATCGGCCACTAATTTCAACCAGATACTCCTGTTCAGAGCCCAAAAGCACTGTACCTCCTCTAGCCTCGGTCAGGGGGTAGAAGGGTGAAGCATGCCCCACGCTGCAAAATGAGGGCTGGGGTGCAAGGTATTGCTTTCAAAATGGCTGTCTTTCAGCAAGGGAAGGATGCAGTGTTTCCAGTACGGGCAGCTTTACCACCTTTATCATCCTGGTGCGGACACCTGCTGTGGAAAACACCCCTTGTCCCACACTAAGCCCTCAGGGCTCTGCAGACCACTCCTGGGACGTCCCTTAAGGTGGTGACCTCCCATGACATCATATCTCAGCAGCACCATCCTCCCTGCCTGCCCCTACAGCATCTATGCAATGGGAACAGCCACCCCAGTGCTGCTCTTTCCAAAGACTCCCTTCCTACAGCAATGCTCCTGAGAGTAGGCACCATTCCCTTACTCCGCCACAGCTTACTGGTACCATTCTCCTGCTCCATCGCTCCCTCCAGGTACCAATCCCTGGAGTGCTCACACCTACAGGTACCATTGCCTACAGCACTGTTCCCTACCGCGATACTGCTGACAGGTACCATTCTCCCATGCCACTGTTCTCTATAGGTACCACTCTCCTACAGCGCAACTACCTACAGGTATCGTTCCCCTACAGCGCTGTTCCCTACAGGTATTGTCCCCCATGGCGTGGTTACCGAAGGTACCACTCTCCCACAGCGTTGTTCTCTACAGGTGCCATTTCCCCGCAGCGCCATTCCTGGGAAGCACCATTCCCCCGCGGCGCTGCTGCCTACAGGTACTGGTCCCCCACCGTGCCACATCCTCCAGGTGCCATGTTCTGTGCTGCTGCTCCCTCCAGGTATTGCCTCCCCCCGCTGCTGTCTTCCCTCCAGGCACTGCTGCTCTAATGGTGCCATTTCCTCTGGGTACCATGTTTTACAGCACTGTTCCCTCCAGATACCACTCCCCTGCGGTGCTGTTTCCTCCAGGCACCACTGCTTCGTGGAGTATTCCCTCTTCACTACACCCTAACGGTACCGGTATTTGGACAGTGTGCCCCAACGTCCCGTTTTCTTATACCAGCAGCCCCATTGCCACTCTATTCTACTCTACCCTTCATGTCTTATTCTTCGTGTCGTTGCAACCTGGCACGGCTGGGATGAGTCCCTTGTACTATCCCACCCCTCGACTCACCCCTCTCTCTGCCTTTCCCCCACAGCAGCATGCCTGACCCAGCAGCCAGGAGGAGTCCCCCCACGTTGGCAGCAAGAGATGCTCAACAGCTCGCCCCCACCTGGCCAGCTCAGTGTGGGCTTCCTTTGGTGTACAGGAACTCGGTGGCTCCTTCCCAACATGTCTTGCCCTTGCAAGGGCTTTTGGGAGAGGGGAGCTGTGGTGTAGGTGGCTGCAGAGCCGTGATCTCCTTTGCAAACCCCAGACACAAGGTGCCCATTCAAGGTCCCCGAACGAGGTGGGCATTATCTCCAGCAGGGAGTGCCCGCCCTCCGGACACAGGGGACCAGAGCGGGGAAGCTCTCCTTCTGCAGCTCCTCAGTCCATCTCCTTTCTGGCCCCTGATTCCCACATCACATACGGACGTGACCAGAGCCCTCTACCTCCAGAGCAGCACAAGCACAACACCAATTTCACTTTCCAGGCCTTGGGGAAGGCTGCTGGACTGCTGCCCGTTTCCACAGCAATGCTCCAGAGATCAATGAGTACAGAAATATCGGAAGCTGAAAGCACAAGCGGAGAGCTCCCCACAGTCCATGTTAGTCCCTATTTTTCCTAGACTGAGCTAACATCATCCCTACAACACCCAGGCAGACGGTTTGCAGGACCATTCCTAGCACTACAACACCCAGACAGACGGCTTCAGGGACCAATTCTAGCACTACAACACCCAGACAGATGGCTTTCCAAACTTAACACTGTCACTACAGCACGCAGACAGATGGCTTCTGGTATCTGAGACCGACCCGACACTGCCCATAAAGGTGGTTACTGCAGTTCAACGCCACACCTACAGCTCTCAGGGCAATAATGAGCAACACCCGCTCTTACAATAAATATCGAGAAAGATCCTCAGACTGATGCCAGCACACAGATGGATTTCTCCTAGGCACCAAAGTCAAGAGATATAATGTGCACAGCCATCTCCTCCAGACCCTACAGCACTGAGCATCTCTCCCCTCACACTAAACAATAGTATCTAAACACCAGTACAGACAGCTTGCTCCAAAGTTAATGGCCTGTCAGCCCCCAGATGCACGCACGGATCAAACCATGGCCTCTGGAGTATATTACAAGAGCACACACTAACTGCAGCACTGAAGCAAATGACTTCCCAGATCTTGCCAAGGGTATCACAGCAGAACCGGCATATAACTAATATGGACAGATGCACCCACCAGCCTCAGCCTCACCAGCACAGGTAGTGCTAAACCACTTTGTCAGCAGCGAGGGCTTGAGCCCAGGTTCCCAGGGGACATGTTCTTCCCTTGCTCACCGTAGCTGGAGCTTGAGGGACCATCTCCCCGTCGCTGCTACGCCTGCAAACTGCAGGTGGCCGTGAGACAGTGGTGGGCTGGCTGGGAAGCACAGGCATCCCATGGCCACATCGCCACAGCAATCCGTACCTTGCGTCAGAGGCAGGAGCACCCAAACAGATGGCTCTGGGCACTGACCATGTTCCTGCAGGGACCAGGGAGGGCTCAGCGACAGACTACGGCACCTGCGGGACTCCCAAAAGCACCATCTGCCCCTCAGCTTCACTGCAGTCCCTGGGATATCCGGTGAAACAAATTCAATCCCCCTATAACAGATTTTGTGCTTGTGGTGCCACTTACATGATCTCCTACCCTGGCACAGTGGGGCTTCAACCCTCGCTGGACTCTAAAAAGCTGAATTATTACATTAAATTACTGAATAATTATGTTAAGAACTACCTTAATAGGATTACAGGGTTCAAAGGTTAGGAAATGCCAAAATTAGGATTGTCCATGCAGTCTTAATTCACTTCATGAAAGTCTGCTTCGTGATACAGACCAGAATTACGCTCTGGTGGAAAACATTTTCCCTGGGGTCCCCTTTTTGCCTCCAGGGGGGAGGACAGAACCGCCTGGGAGATACACCAGGCTTTTCAGGAAAAAGGCTTTGCCAGTGAGACTCTACCCCACAGGCTGCAGAAATTGGGGAAGGTACAATGAAAAGGTCAAGAGATCACAGAAAATTACTTCTCTAAAGCTTGGGGCTGGAGGATAGGGGGATTGCTTTACTATTGAGAAAAAACTAGCAATTTCCTCTCCTTTTGGAAGTGAAATATCTGGACAGATTTCACTGCCACTTTTCAAAATATTTGGTAAGTGGCATATGTCCACTATAAAAAAATGTGCCCTTGCAGTTAAGGTTTGCCAAACCTTCAAGCAACTGAAACCAAAAATCAAGTAATGAGCATTACTGGGCCATCCTCTTCACCCACATTGTATAAAACACAGTAACAAGTCCAGCTCCAAAACGAAATCCTAATACCCAAACACTGTCCTCTGGCCAACCAAGAGCTTCTCATGACACCTACAGACAATCAACAAATAATTACCAGAAGAGACAAGGAGTCACGCAATAACCAAACCAGACCAAGCCTTCCTCCCAGTTGCATCATTTGCTCCTGCGATATCCAGCCCAGGTGAGTAACAACTCCTGCACTACCTTCCGGAGTGCACGAAGGTCTTGGCAAGAAGTTGTGGGCAGCAGAGCAGCCACCCTTCTTCCCCTCCCCCGCCCAAGGAGGAGGGGCGGGTTGCAGCACAGGGCTCCTCTGGCTTTTGAGTCCTCTCTTGCAAGGGCTAATGATGGTTATGTAAATTAGCAGAGGAACACCACCTGCTATCCCCAGGGGCTGTCAGCTCATGCATGCCTTGTATGCGCATTCCTGCTACCCAAATACCTACACAATCGCTCCTTCCACATTCCCACCTTGCCTTAGCGATGCCTCCCGTGCACAGGATTCCTCCCAGACCCTCCTGGTGGGGCTCCTAGCCTGGGTCCGTGGGGCAGCCTTGTCCCCCTGTCCAGCCAGGGGCTCCCTGGGGACACATGGATGCATGGCCCAGAGCTTCCTGGCGTGCCCCCGGTGCTGGTGTGCTGCCAGCTGATGGGAGGGGGGTGACCAGAAGGGGCCAGGCCACCAGGGCCAGGAACAGTGCCACCCACGCTGGTGCCTAGCTACAGGGTGCCTACAGCTGAAGGGTTCTTGCCCAAACACTCGGGTGGAATGCGCTCTCCAGCCAGGGTCTGCTGCACCTGGGGGAACAGCAGGAAAGCTGAGGTTGTGAGCCTTGTGGTACCAGGTCCTGGAGAGCTCCTGGTCCATACCATTATGGGTTCCTGACATATAGTGGTCTTTTTACCCCATCTCCCTCCTTCCCTCTCAGAGCATCACTGAGACACAGAGAATCATAGAATCGGCTAGGTTGGAAGGGACCTTTAAGATCATCAAGTCCAGCCATCAACCTAACACTGCCAAAACCACCACTAAACCATGTCCCTCAGCACCACGTCTACTCATCTTTTAAATACCTCCAGGGATGGTGATTCCACCATTTGCCTGGGCAACCTGTTCCAGTGTTCGATAACCCTTTCTGTGAAGAAATTTTTCCTAATATCCACCCTAAACCTCCTGTGGTGCAACTTGAGGCTATTTCCTCCTGTCCTATTGCTTGTTACTTGGGAGAAGAGACCGACCCCCACCTCACTCCAACCTCTTTTCAGGTAGTTCGTGCCTTCCGGAGAGGACTAGAGACTGGTCCCATGGCTCCTGTCAGGAGGATTGTGCCCTGCGCTCCTGCCACTGCTCCAGAGTCTGGGAACACTCAGTCTGCTTGCACTGAAAGCCTTGGGGCAGCAACGAGGACACGTGCAGCAACTCACATGCCCCAGGCCACTCCATAGCTGCCAGGCATAGGATGTGTTTAAGCAGCAAATGCTTCTTACAGAAGGAACTTGAGGTTTACCTTGTGCCTGAGCCTGGGAAAGCAGGGGTCTAATCCTCTCTGACCCAAACCCTCTGCTCAGCCACGGGCATGGAGGGGTCCCCTCCAGCCCACATCATTCCACACACGCTTCCAGGCAAATTGCAGCCCCCCCATCCCTGGGGCTGACCTCCGCACCCTCCATCAGCCCACCACTCCAGCCAGCCTCCCTCTCCAAGGGTTAACCTTCCTCTCTAGAGCTTCTCAAAGCTAATTAGAAAGAGCCTGGGCAAGTGTGGTGGCAGACACCGCTGCACTTATCTCCCCACTTCCGGGGCTCTGCCCTTATCATTTAATTAAAGCTGCAGTCGTGCTTCCCCTCCTGGCAGCAGCTAATCAGGGAGGGCACTGGAGCTTGAGGCAGCCTTTGCCAGTTCGCCAGGGAAGAAGCGGAAGAAGGGCAGGGAACATGCTCCAGGAAGGACAATAAAAGGGAGAAGAAGATAAAGAAAGATCCCTTTGTGCTGGCAGCCCGGGGACCAGGAGGGCAGCGAGTGGCCGAGCCCCATCACCGGTGCTAGTCTGCCAGCCGCGGTTCTGTGGGTGTGTGGGGGATGCAGGATCCTCTCAGCTCTGGATGGACCTCTGCGATATCAGCCTAGGAGCAAGCCAAGAAAGCTGCCTCCACCACGGGCAGGTTGGGAGGCACTACAGGCTAGCTCCATCTCCGAGCCAGAACAGGACCCTGGACCCCTCACCCTGCCCCAAAGCAGCTCTCCCAGCAAGGCACGCTCAGGTGCACCCTGACAACAAAGCCCATGTGTGCCACACGCCCCAGCGGCACAGCAAGCCACAGTCAGTCCTCCCATAGGCAAGGAACAACCCATGCCATGCAGCACCCAGCGTCCCAAAGAAATCTGGGGACACCCAGAGTACTGGGGAAGGGGCATATACGGGAGGGATGCCATCAAGCAACAGGAGAGATGTCCATCAAGCAACAGCAACTGCAGTGAGCTCCTGCACCAGGTCTCCGAGGGAGGGCAAGGATGCATAAGCCCTGAGAAACGCCGCTGTTTGAAGGCCACACAAGGATGTGTGGGTGCAGCTACACAGGGATGTGTGCTAGCATACAATCAATGAAAGACTCAGCGATTTTGGGGCAAACAACCCCCAACCGATGCTGCCAAATTCCACACCTCTCTTCCAAAGCATGGTTAAGCTAATGGGTCTTGAAAATAAATTCTTATAAGTAGTTTGTTAGCAAGGCTGAGACAGCATGTCTTGTTCTCAAAAAACAGCTGGAACACCTCTGCTAAAACTTAAGAAAAAAAAGAAAAAGAAAACAACCTGAGGGAAACCCAGCATGGAAAATTTTAAGTTTTAGTGCTGGGAATCTGCTGAAGTGACAAGCAATCGAGATTAAGTCTGTATAATACAAAACGGCAAGCAGCCTGAGGCTGCGCAGTCTATATAATGATTCTCATTGCAGGTTCCAAAAGCTGCTCTGAAGGCACAGCCTGGTTGAGAGATGTAAGCGTGTGCTTGGCACGCTCCAACCAGGAGGAATAGAACAATCATTTCAGCTTTATGCCAACTCCATACAGCCCTTCCACTGCTCCTGAAAAGGGTGGTCCTCTCCCACAATTGTTCACCTGCTAGTTCCTCAATCCTTCTAGTGTCCTGATCATATGAACAAGAATTAACGCACGCTGTTTTAATTATTTTTTTTTTTTAATTAATTTTCAGCAAGACCAGTTTTCTCACCTCACCTACAGGCTTGTGTCAGACGGGTGCGAGCAGGGAGTCACGTGCGCAGCCGAGGAGGGCATCGCAAGGTGCGCGAGTTCACGTGCACGGGGACTTAGGAATACTGGTCTGGTTTTATGAGCACTCCATGTTCGCTCCGTGGTGGCTGCCTTGCATTGTATGCTTGTATTAAAGCTCTTGTGTCAAGGAGAATGGAACTGGCATACGCATGTCTGCCTTTGAACAAAACCATTGTTAAGCTCCATCAACAATTTAATAATCTTTCGCTAGCAGGACAATGAATCGGGGGAAATTATTCTGGCAGGGGGGTCAGTAGCCACACAGCAAAGTGTTGTTCAAGGCCTTTGAAGTCACATAGGTGTTTAACTGACAAAAGAAATCACAACTTTATGAAAAGGGCTTGCCTCAACAAGGGGATGGGGAAACAAAGAAAATCAAGACCACTCAGAGAGAAGCAGAGCAGGGGAGAAGGAAGAGCCCTTGGAAGAGAGTCAAGCCAAACCCCAAGGAAACTGGGAGAGGAAATGACAGTATGGATTTGCGTGCATACACTTTGTTTTCTTTCCACAGATCTTTCCTGGGCTGTTTAAGAGTAAACTAAGCGCATTCACTTGTCATTTCAGCTTTTTTACAGTCTGTTCTGATTGTAGAAACATGCTGGTTGCCTGAACCATAATGCAGATGCTGAGGAGGAAGAAGCCAGATCCTTGCCAGAATTTGTGGTGGGTATTTGAAGGATCAGGGGATGGGCACTAAATCCAGGGCTGATGTTCCTGGGCTGATGTTCTTGGGCTGCCCTGAGGAGGAAATGTCTGTCTGCTGATAGAGGATGCACACATAGACCCGGATACCACACCCAGCCACAGAGAACCAAAGGTACATGAAACCCAACATACACCTGTTTTGTGAGTACTATACCAGAGGTATGGTCATGGAAATTTGGCGGAGTGATCCAACTCCAGATGAGGGTGTCTGACTGCTGATTGCTCGAAGATCAAGAGCAGCCCAGGCAGGAGAGCCTGAACCTCTGAACTACCCAGCCCGTTTCTCTGCAGCAAAGAGACGAGCCATAAACACAGCTGAAAATGCACATTATTGACACCTCAAACACCCACAGACTCAGAGGCTGAAAATCTGCAGGTGGAAGCCAAATGGGGAGAGATTTTGTGGCTGGCACATGGCAGAAGCAGCATATGCACTGGTCAAATCCTCCTGTGGTGCAGCCAAAATACATGCCAAGAAATCAACCCAGGTGGTTAACATTTCAGAATTGAACCACTTGCCATCTTGCTGGCATGATTCCCCACTGAGGCATTGAAAGAATTTGAAGCGCTGATGGCCACGGCCGGGGAGAGGTCACCTCCTCATGTAAAAATAGGAGGTATCAACGTCAATGCAGCTTGCTAAAGGTGCACCTCTGAGCAAACAAGAAGATATCAGTGTGCTGTGGCAAATGGGGAGGTTTGGGAATGAGGCAGACAGGTTATGGTTTGTTTGGAAAGACCCAGGCAAAAAACCCCAGATCCTGATGAATGTGGCTCTGCCCTATGTTTGTTATTAGGATGGCAGAAAGGCGCTCTTGTGGGAGACTGGGAAAAAGGAGGATAATCACTTCCGATAGGGAATATCAACCTCCAGCTACCCCCGGGTGCTGCAGTTTACAGACTGCTGGAGGTTAGATGCAATAAAGTTTGCACCCCTCGAGGGAGACCTGCCAGAGGCAGTCCTAAAGGCGCAGAATGAATAAAACAGGCTTTAAAGAACGAGCGAGGATTAAACCTGCTGCCTAACATCCTGGCAGGACAACGGGAATACATCATCGCCTTGCATTAGAGGCAGATTGGCAAAGGGGATTTGCCAGCTCTGTCACCCCCAAAGCACAGCACAAGGGAACAGCAGGATGATCACGAGAAGATTTTGATTTCACGGTCCAACAGAGAGGTATGAAAACTTCCAGAATCAGTCCAAGGGCATAATTTTTACAGATTATTTTTCAAAAGGGAAAAGACGGTAATAGCAGGTCTGCTCCTTGTGCATAGTCCATAGCATTAGAAAATATGTGTGTGGCATTGAGCAAAGCAGTGGTGTACCTGTTTGAAAGAGCAGCCCAGAACTGGGCAGGTAGAGAGCACAAAAGAATCTGTGATTTGAGAGGTCCAGGATCAGCAATTGACCTTCTGAAGGAAGCCATTAATCATCATTAAGGAGGTTTATGTCCCGAGGGAACGAGAGGCAAAACAACGCGAGTCCCGTGTCTTATGATGTGGGTTAGCAAATAAAGAAAACAGTGCTTGGAGAATGAAAAATAAAATGCGTGTGGGCAGCAGGGTTTACCTGCAGCGGGGAACTGCCCGAACATGGGAAGGGTTCAGGATCCGGCTGCTGAGGGAAACTGATAGGGTGAACAATACCATCGAAGCAGCATTGTTTTCAGGAAAGGCAAGATATTTGCCTTCTCGCACTGATTTATCTGCATCTCTGTGGGTGCCCCTTCCTGTGTGGCTAATAAGCGGCAAGACGCTAGACAGGGAATACACAATTTCTTTTGCTTTTATTCATTTTCTTTCTAGATATAATAATAAGTCTTGCTTTTGTCAAGATCCCTGTTGTCTCGGTAATTTCAGCTAGAGATCCTCAAGGAACAGAGATCTCCATATCTCTCAAAGTTTAATATCTTGGGTTTAGTTGGCATATTTTCAAGCAATAACTTATACAGCTGAAGAAGAAAAAAAAGATTACTTATGTCTAATTGACATTATACTAATTACCAGCAAAATACATCAGGCAAATATCACATCTACTCACTCTCTGTCATTTTACGTTCCCTACTCCATCTTCTCTTTCCTCAGCAGCTATAAAACAACACGACACGCTGTTCTGACACATCCCTGAACAAAGATCATATCCTAACCCTCTCCTCCTTTCTCTCTCTGCCTCCTTGTTTTTTCACAAGGTCGTTTTAAAACGGACACGGACATATAACTGATTGAGAACTGCTGGCTTTATGAACCTGTGCCCGTGTACTCCAGCATCCTGCCCTTCTCTCCCGGCTCCCTTCCCCAGCCTCTCTCTATGTTTCTTGTACAGAGGGTTTATGGCCATCCACGTAAGAACATTTTACCTTTTATATCTGAATAAGTATATGACAACAGATAGACTAAAACAGGGACATGTGTCCTCTCACGCATGGGCCATCTGAGCTGATTTATTCCTGACTCGCGGCATTTTTGCTGCTTTACCCTAAATGATTTTAAAAATGAAATAATTTAAACCTGATAATACCAGTCTTACGCTGGAGTAAAGGCAAGAATGGTAAGGGCAGGGGCAAGAGTGTAAACCTAAGCATCTCCAAGGCCCACCGAGAGCACTGTCCTCATCATCCAGCTCATTTTGAAGTTAGCCTGCTTTCGCCTGGTGCAGAGCACCTCTCTGACAGACAGAGCCCTGGCACAGTTTGGGGGTGAACAGTGTGGAGGAACATTTCCCAATAGGCAGGAAGGATGAAGCAACCCTGACTGAAAGAATTTAGCCCAGTGGACATAAGCTGTGCTGGGGCAGTTGGGCCTTGAAGCCCAAAAACAAGCTCTGGCTCTGTATTTATTGATAGGGCGGTGGAAAGGGCGCCCCTGTAGGACTCAGTATCCATGAGACCCTGGGCAGTCCCGTTTTTCCATCAGTGAGGTGTAGCCCTCCTTTGCCATAAGGAATACAGCTGAAGCCCATCACAGACATTATTTGGAAAACTCTGTACCGGTTGCAAAGGCACAGCCCCTTCTCCATCCCGCAGTGGTCCAGCAACAACCAACATTGACAACTTGTCACTGCGTGCCTCTGAGACCTGTCTAGATGTGTCCGCCTGGGAAAATGGAGCCCACCAGCTACAGAGCTCATAAGCTTCCCCCATTTCTGCTTGTTGAAAGCTTGTTGTCCTGCTGAGACCAAATAGAGGGCTGAGTGTTGGAAAGGGAGCCCAGGTCCAACCACACTGTCCAGGGAAGAAGGAGCTGACCACCATGTGGCTTCTCTACACCACTGTTGTGTTGGCACTGGCCCTGAGCAGACTGCATGGTTGCACCAGCTCACATGAAATGAGCCCTGCTTCCTGCAGGGGAACCTCACCTCTCTGAAAGGAAAGGCAAACACAGGGGCTGATACGGTTAGATAACCTCTGAGTCAAAGCAGCCTATCCTTGGTATCTCTCGCCAGATGTCATGACTAATGTTAGATTTATGGAGTGTCCTCTCTGCAAGTAAAGCAAAGAGCTAGCGTTACAACCACTTAATGGAGGTGACTTCAAATCAGGATGGATGAGAGCTTGTGGGAAGGAGACAGGAAGAGAGATTCATTGATAGTGAGAGCACAAAGGATAAAATCCCAGGGAAGAGCGAACAACTGAGACTGACATTTGACCTGTCTCAATAGCAAAGCCCACACTGATTTCACTGAGGACAGGAATGAATCTCTTATCCTCTATCTCATGCCTACAAGGGGGATTTTCCACCTGAGGGATCTACACCTGACCGATCCTTCAATCTCAGGCACATGCTATTTTTATGGGAAAGAAAATGCAGTGTGAAGTCCTCAAGAAGCTCAAAATGGGAGACTTCATAAGCTTCTCTAGCATTAAGTTTAAATCCCACACTAATGCAGGTCCCTTTATATGGGAAGAGGTACTGCCAAGCAGGAAGGTTTATAGAGACATTCAGGAGAATTCAGAGGCAGATAAAGGGGGAATAACTGAGCAGATCACACAGGAGCTGGAAATGGCATGTCAAATTACTTCAAAAGGAGCTTTCTAAGGAAGCAGGTCTTTGAAAACAACAAATAGTCTGGGACTGCTGGGGGATCCTAGTTGTCTATTGCTTTTACACTTGGCTGCTTTTTCTGGTTTAGACATATTCTAAACCTGAACACCAACCTCATCTGGCTGCTCGCTGCCCCTCTGCAAAATCCGTGCTTTCTGCAAGTTCAGCTCTTTGTGGAGCCACAGAGTAGTCAGGTTAGGAAAACTGTTCTGATTGGAGAGTAATATGGCAAAAGAAAAAGTGATCTAGCAAAACTTCAGCCTTATCAGCTCCCTGATCCAGTTCGCCAGACAAACAGCTGTGTTGGCACAACAGAGCACATGGCACAGGGACAGGGATGAGCAAACCAAGACAGAGAGGAGGGGAGCTGCCTATTTTGGCACTCTTGCTAACAGAACACACAAGGGGCTGGCTGTGGTTAACAGGGTCATCAACAGAAATGCTCTTAATTCAGCTGCTGGCTCTCCCCCATGGATGTCACATGGACCATCTGCAATTCTCCAGAGCACCTGTCCAAAGGCAGGACATTGGGTCTCAAGCCCTGTTCAAATGTGTATTTTAAAACATTAAGAAAACACAAAAGCTCTGAAGGAGCTTCATCCAACCCCTCATTCTGAGGAAATGTCCTCTCTTGAGCGCAACATGGTACAAACGAAGAAGGGAACCACCCTCTTGTTCCTGTTGCAGACCTAATTCTGAGAGCTTCTTCCTGTAACACAGTTTAGCGAACTTGAGTTGAACCCATGAATAGTTTGAGGATGACATAAACTACTCTTTGGAAAATAGACTTTATACCAAAGAAGGGGTGTTTAGATTTGGTCCAGATAAGAATAGCTGTGCGTGACCATTTGCATGGGCATTTGCATGGGAATTTGCAACCGTTGCCAGGCAAAAAAACCTTAGTCCTGTGCAGACTGAGTGCCCGTAACCTACATCTCACCTTGCAGCCACCTTGTGAAGGTGAAGAGTCCCCTGTTTTAATGTCGCTAGAGCTGCAGGAGTGCATGTCCTGCCAGGTGAGAGCTACGACCCAGCCCCAGGCCTGCTGAGATTACATGGTGGTAGAAAGTTTTCCTGCTCTGGACTGGAGGAGGTACATGTCATTGCTTGGTCTCCTTGGTCTGGGAGACTGGGAAATCCTCCTTCCCTGGGACAGCAGAATTCGTCTTCCCTGCATAAACTCATTTATAGTTCTTAGATAAAAATTATATGCTCCCACCCTTTTGCAGTTAGCTCCTATAAGTAAAAGTCTCAGAGTCTGCTGTGGAGCTGACCAAGCCTAGTGAACAAGGAAGAGTGGCTCCAAAAAGCAAGGTGAGTTTGGGGCTCGTTCTCAGCATATTCTCCAAGCCTGTGTTCTCTGCAGTGTTGCCCAGTAAATCAGCAAATTTAGAACAGGGTCACGTCCCTGAGATATGCACTCACGATAATGGAGGGAGAGGATTGTGTTGGCTAGGGCTTCCAAATGGAAGAAAGAATAAAGAGTAAGAAAAATGACAGGATTTCTCCATCCAGTAGGTGCAGAGCAGGAATAATGTGAAGGACATAAAAGAGGGGTGATGACATTCGCTAATTTCCATCGCCTTGCCACAGACAGCAAGAGGGAATGGAAGATGTTACAGCCCAGCCTGGGATCACAAGGAATAGCAGAAAACTCAAAAAATTCTATCTATCTCAAATACAGGAGGTACACATACAGCCATAGGGACCTGTATATTCTACAAGAGAAAGCACCTTCCTACTGAAATATGAAGTTTTTTATCTCTTGGGCACTGGCTCAGAACAACTGTCCAGCCTAGATTCTTCATAATCACATAATGTAACCACACTTCAGGGACAGAAAGGGTGAAAAAAGTCATCAGAATCCAACAGAGAAATTTGGGTCCTTCAAATAACTCCTCTAGACATGTGCAGGATCTGCCAAGGATCTTTGGAGAACTTGAGGACAATCTTACATGTGCGCTACCACATAATCCCATGAGACATGGAAGACACTGTCAAATAAATTATTAAAGCTATTTTGGACAACCTCTGAAGCAAGTAGCATCCTTCTTAGAAGGTCTTGAGAGGATTAAAGGCATTCTCTGTAGCTAGTAGCAATGTACTTGTTACTCAGTCTGGGGATGGAAAAACAGCTGTACCCTGTTTACCCTGGGATCCTCGGTACAATTAAGGAAGGTGACCTGGTTGACGTGGCATGCCACAACAGCTCTGACCTAAACGACTCTTTCGTAAGAGACTTTACCCAGACACGGGTGCTGGAAAATGTGGAAAAGAAGAAATAGGGTGAGAACAAGTTTGAAATTACAGCTCAGACACAAATGGTATGTTGAAACCAAGATGGTGTAATCCATGACCATTTGAAATCTGTTGGATGTTGTCTCTTATGATAAGAATCTTTTCCCACATCTCTCTTCAGTAGCGATTAGGAAAATCAGAAGCTGTCTTTGGGGATGAACCAACATTAAGTGAAGAAAGTAGACAAGCTTATGATTTCTTATGAAGAAATGAAGATGCCTGTAGAGCTGAACATCACTGAGAAACCCAGACATAATTTGTAGAAGTAGATGAGATGCAGAAGATGGTCACAGAGAGTAGGCATACCCTAAACAAGAGCAGGGCTTGGAAACTGCTAATAACGACAAAATATCTACAGTTCCACCCCTGATGTCAATAGTCAGTGTTAAAAAGGAAAGGGCTGCAGATCAGTGAATAAAAAAAGCCCCACAATGTCTCAGTTAGCAGGGACTCCAAGCACCAGTCAGACCCAAACCAAGGGCCCTCAGTTGGTCAGATGTGGGACCTGCTAGTTCTCAGTCAGCAAAGAGGAGACTGGTGCACGGTGCCAGCCAGAGACCATCTTCCTATATTCCACAGACAGCAGCATTTATCCTATTCTACGCCATACCCTCAGGATTCTCCCACAAGGTGTGAGCTCTTTCAGAAACTGAAGATGTCTGTGTACCAGACATCCTATCTGGGCTCACCAGCATTTGACCAGGAATGGCACAGAGCTTGCTTGAATCCCACATCCCAGACAGCAGCCCAGTCAAAAGCATTCCTCGGCACTCTGCAACAAAGCAAAAATGCTGCAGGGTACATTTAAAAAAAAAAAATCCCCAGACTGAACATGTTCCTGGAACACTTTCTGCAAGACAAAAGGGACATTTAAAGATAATGCAAAAAAAAGAAGAATAGGTTTTCAGATTTAGAGACTTCACTCTGCCAGAGGAGGAGACAGAAAGTCTTTTTTTTTTTGTCCCATCTGCTGGCTGGAAGGAACTGAACAATAGCAGTGAAAGCCATAAAAAGAAGCTCATGACCAGACTGACACTAAGCAGAAGGGAGGAGGTAGTGGCTGCCCAGTGCTCAAATCCATCTCAACACCATGAGCAGTAAGAAGGGACTGTTGGCTTATTAGTCCTCTTGTGAGCCACCCGCCTTCTGGAGGTGCTGTGATATTGCAGGGTGCACGCACAACCCAGTGCTAGCCAGAAGCAGCTCTGTTTGCAAGCGATGGACACACATGCCTGTCATGAGACTAGGAAGACAAACACTAGCAGTCACATTATCTCTGTGCCTGGTGCTGCTATGGACGCCACTGAGTGCTGCTGGAGACCTGCGGGCTATCGTCTGGACATATCCACACCGCTAAAAGGTTGTTGGCAAATTGTCGATCATGCAGAGAAAAAATGATATGAAGCAACGGCAAAGTTGAACTATAATCAGAAGTCGAGCAAAGGGGAGCAGGAGGAAAAAAGTCTCCGCGGGCTGCCTTTGCAAGGGTTGCCAAAAAGCAGCGTATACATCCAAGACGTGCCAGATGTTGCTGCTGCCCAGGAATGGGGCTGCAGGTCTGTGGTGGCGTCATGAGCAGATGGCAATGGCTGGGAGGAGCTCAAGGAAGGGTAGGAGGAAAGGAAGCGAGACACAGCTGCCAAAACGTCTTGCCTTGGCTCCGCTTATGGTAAGGGACTTGACTCAGTTTTTGAGTGTATCAAAAGAGAACTTTCCATTTTGACTTGCTTGCGTGTGATGTACAAGTATGCATGAAGTGTGATGTCTTCTAATATCGTAAGATTCAATGGAAAGAAGTGGGAGCTAGAGTAACGTAAGCAGAATTTAAGTGTAGGCCTGTGAAACTGGGGGCAGAAAGGATCTACCACTGGAAAGGCTCACCAGGGGTCTCACACACTTGCCACCATTTGCGATCTGCTATCAAAATGGGATCTTTCCAAAGGAGCGCTCCTGCTCAGCCATGGCGAGACACAGAAATCACAGCGTGAAATTTTATGGCCTGTGTCACACAGGGGTTAGACAAGCTGTTCCTTCTGGCTTTACAATGCATCAATCTACCAGCCTTTCTCAAAACAAAGAAAAATCAGGACTGAAAGGGTTTTATTAAGTCCAGCAGCCAAACCCTGGAAATGGTATCTCAATTCATTTGGTCAAGCTGTGCTGAGGTGTACAGAGGAGGTAGGAGACCACAAGAAAAAGGCTGGTCTTGTCAGAAAAGCCTATGGCTATGAACCAGGTGAGAGGGTTTTACATCTAGCTCTGCCACGAAGTCCCAAAGTCACGCTGCTCATGCCTGGTACGTCAGCAGCTGCCCAGAGGCGGCCGATGCAACCTCGGCTTCACTGTCCAAGAGCAGCTGGAGACCTGCCTCATGGCTCATAAACACTGAGATCCTACAGCAGCTCTCACCTTCCAAAAAGAGCAGATCGAGGAGCTGCCAGCTCAGCCAAAGCTAGCAGACATCTCAGAAATGCAGATTACAATTTTCTATTTCATTCCCCACCTATGGTGGAATTTCTTCCCTGGAAGGGGAGCTGTGAGGATAAACTCATTAACATCTGTGAAGTACAGATCCTACTTCACTAAGTGCATTGCGAAAGCTCATGAGATGATTGTTAATTACCTATTCAGTATGGGGTTGTAATGGCATGCATTAAAAATGGCATGGGGTCCTCACTTTAAATAATGGGGATAAATCATAGAATCATAGCATGGTTCAGGTTGGAAGAGACCTTAAAGATCATCTAGTTCCAACCCCCTTGCCATTGCCCCTGTTCTGTGGTCTGAAGAATGTAATTCAGAAATACTTCGTCCAATATATTGTCATCTCAGGTACCTTTGTACCACACAGAGACAGAGTGAAACAGCCTTCATGTAACATTTCCTAAATTGCACATATTCAGTCCTGTAATCTTACTAGATTCTCTCCGTCATCAATGGAGAGAGACTGGCACTTTCATAATCCAAGCTCTGCGTGCATTATGGCAGGGCAGATCCTCCGCAGAGCAGAATCACTCCCAGGCTCCTTCCAACTAAAGCAAATCTGTGATACAGGGGGAGCAGATGTCTTTAGCGAAAGCAGCGGGTGGCCAAGTGGGAGACTAAGCTCAGTTCCCAGCTCAGTGTACCCCACAGAACTAGATAACAGCATGGCAAAATGTTGGGGAGGAAACAGTGGGCAGCTAGGTAAAATACCAGGGATGACAAATGCCTGGGATGACTGAGGAGCTGGCACATCAGTGCCAAGATACTGGAGAAGTCTTCATCAGAAACATCATAATTCCTCCCTGAAAATGACCTGGCTCAGCCCCTGCAATACAGCATTTTACTGCAGTCTGCACAGTAAAAGGTGTCCAAAAAAGGAGGACACTGATATGTGTGTTAATCAAGTGAAGAACCATCTACAAAGAAAAGGCATGGATCTGTCTTCCAGTTGAAAAGCTATAAATATCCTTGCATACTTGCTTATCAGATTGGTTCGGCTGCAGGGATAATCTCCTGGAGAAAGCAATGGAAGCCCTGTTATGTTGGATATTTATAACTAGATGAAAGCCGAGAAAATGCACAGTCGTGTCAGTCTTGTGCTCGTGCCGCGAGATGGGGTGTGTGGGATCCAATTAGTCTCTTCAGTTTAATATAAGGTCAAGAATGGCTTAGTCTTCCCAGCTTCAAGGAAAAAACAAAATCTGATCTCTTTGAGGGGCTGGTGCTGCTTGAGCAGCTAAAGACGCCAAGACAAGGGCATGGTGAGACAGTCCCCCAAAAGGTCGTGATAGTCCCACAGCACAGCACTGGAGACTCTACTCTTTGCAGGAAGCAAGACATGACCCTTCTCTGGACAAAGACAGAGAGGTCTTGTTTGCGCCACAGAGCGCTCTGATGTGCCATGTCTTGGGCAGGCGGACCATGGGAAACACAACTCTGACTAACTGATCTAACACGACCAGTAACTCGTCATCTCCAAATCACCTGGCCCGGTGCCAGGGTCCCCAAATAGTCTGCTTAACAGATCATGACCCTGATCCCAGTCCCTCAAGTTTGTTGAACTGCCGTTGTCAGATTATCTGCAGAGCACGAGGACTGACTAGAGTTAATGCCGGTGGATTCCCCAGAGCCTTGGCCTGCCATAGCCTCTGCACTGAACTGGGTTTATCCAGGTCAGAACAGCTGCTGGAGGCACCGAAGCCTGATTCCCAACCACTGCCACGTGAAGGGAGCCAAGCCAGGACAGGCTCGGGGACAGCGAGGAGAACAGGGTTATGGTTGACCCCTGGGAGCCTCTGCTGTATCTGCTGAGAGCCACGTGTCTGTATCACACGTGGATTTGTTCACAGACAGGTGTATGGTGATTTCTGTCCTCCTGGGCTGTGAACATACACAGGGTCTCCTGTGCAAAGAGAGGGAGCTGCCTATTTTATGAGAGGTTGGGTTTTGTGATGCTGTGGGCAGGGATCCATGCCCTGTCGCTGTGAGAACCACTGCTCCAGGCAGTTTGTCCTAGCCTTCTTCAGGTGTGCTCATCCCCATTGGGCAGACAATGAACATCCCAAGGACAACAGGATCAAACAGGCCCTCCATCTCCTGCTGCAGACCCTCCGGGTCCTCCTCTCTCTCTCTCCTCTTTCTACTTTCAGCCCTGCTCCTTCCTCATTGTCTCTGGGTTGCTTGTCACTTTCAGGCGCTCAAACTTTCCTCTTCCAGACCCATCATCACCACTGCCCCACTATATCCTTCAGCACAGCCATGTGGCGTCTCCTTGCCCCCATGCCCTTCAAGCCTCTCTTGCAGGCACAAACTGGTACTCAAGGGCACTTGGGAAGTCCAGTACTGTCATCCTGTGCCAGGACTCCAGGAACCTCTCCATACTGCTCTTCCCAGTTGACAGGCTGGTACTTCTGGGTAGAAAGTGATCTGCAGGACACTCAGGAGGGTGCCTTGTATTGCAAGAGCAAGAAATGGATTTAGTAACCCTACCAGACCTGGCACCACCATGCCGTGCTTCAATGGTCATAGCATAGCAAACTCCAGCGTTACTCCAGGAACTAACGTGGGAAGAAGGGAGACGTTCCACTAGACCTTCAAGACCACAAATTACCCTGGGCCCTGTGTGTTCCTTAATAGGAGGACCTGGCAAGTTTACAGCTCCCTAGTCCAGCTGAACACACTGTCAGCCATTTTCACACCACATACAGCCCCCAAAGTCAAGGATGCTCCCAGAAGTAGGAGGACACTTCAGGAGAACCCTTTGCACTTCCTCTTTTTCCCTCCCAGAAGTTCCTTTGAACTTGCCAGTTCCACTACGACCGCCCCCTAGTACAAGAGCACAGAAGGCAGCAGGTACAGGAGAGTAGATGTTATGTGCGCAGCCAGAGCCAAGTCTGAGGAAGCAACTTAAGCTGGCCAGAGAAGATAGCTTGGGGAGTGGGCTTGTTGAGGGTAGTCAGGCAGGCAGCACAAAGGCAGCACAAGGAGCAGAACTGGGGCTGAAGCTGCGCCAGGGCCGGGGAAAGCCAGTTCTCCCGCACTGAGATTGCAGACACCTCCGGTGGGGTTCTCAGGTAAAGGTGGACCCGAGCAAGAGGTGACCAGAAGGGCCCAATGAAGGCAGGACACATCGCTCTAGGGTTTGCCACCACCATGCTCTCTGATCCTCCACTATATTTATCTCCTCACCCCAGTCTGTGCCACTAAACCTGCTCTCCCCCTCTGCTCCCTGGGAAACTCCCATGGCTCTGCCACCCACCATATCATGGAGAGCTACATCACGCCCTGACTGCCCCTACACCTCTGCCCTGCCACAGGAGCAGGCACCCACGGGACCACCTGACTGCTGCACGCAAGCTCACCATCGGCTGGGCTACAACCCCCTCCACATGTCACCTGTTCCGCTATCTCGGACCATCCTGTTGGGCCCCCCGTCTACATTGCGCAAAACCCATTTGCCTTCTGCCAAACCCATCTGCTTCCTCGGGTCTTCCCACTCCCACATCTCCTGGCTTTCCCCCGACCTCCGCCCCCTCATCCATCTCTCCCCTCCCCACTGTGTCCTGGCTGCTCTCTTCCTTTGAGCCTCACCTCTTCTCCAGCCTCCCAGCCCCACCAGACTTGAGCATGGCAAGCTTGTCCCAGCTGAGCACCTCACCCCATCTCACCCACACCAGGGGAGGTGTGGCATTGAGGATTAAGAGCCTTGGGCGCAGGGTCCCTGGGGAGGGGGCAGGCACACATGTCACGAGCACATACCGTTCTCAGGGTGCTCCATCTCCCCGATGCTGCCATCGGGCGTGGTGCGTTCATAGTGATCCTCAGGCAGGGCTAGCGGCCCGATGCGGGGCCCCGATGATGATTTGCTGCTTGGGGTCTCTGATTCTTCCAACCCGCTGTCGTAGTAGCTGTGCTGGGAGGGATCCTGCAGGTCCTGAGCCTGGCTGGCTGCAGAGAACGTCACTCGGCGATGAGGTAACTGGGAGAGAAGAGAAGAGATGAGAAAAGCTGTTACATCACCCACCCAGCAGATAAAAGCAAAGAGGGGGTCATCAAACCTGACCCTTAAACAGAGGTAGATGCTCCTGCCCAGCGCTCCTGACACTAGCAGGGTCCATCATCAGCTCCCCACAGCCAGCCCAACAGACACAGCACTGGGATTCACCATTGCCAAGAGCAGCCCATCAGACACCACACCATGCAGGTAGCACACCTTGCACAGTCCCTGCAGTCCCCTAACCCAGCAGCTCCCTCCATACCTTGTGCCACAGCCTCTTCTTCCACCCAGAGACAATCTTGGGCAGATGCCCTCCCATGACAGGCAGGCTCCAGAAAGATCTCCTGTTAACACAGCATGCTGAATCATTGGCCCCCACCTTTTACCTGGGGTCTGCACTTTGCACTCAGACTCTGCATGCACCCTTGGCTCTCTCAGAGACCCACCTGGCCAAGCCCACCCTTCCCGAGAAACTCTCTAACAGGATCATTGCCTAGCATAGAGCTACGGTGACATAACATCATCCCTCACCTTCCAGCCTCTGGCCTGACTCCACCTCTCATCCTAAGAAGCTCTCCATCAAGGGTCACCATGGCTTCTTTTGTCTGCTTGTTAAACCTTTCAAAGACCCTACTTCACACTTTCTCTCCCCAGCTTTGCCTCATGCTTGGGAGAAGCTCCCTGCAAACAGCCATTAAGCTACATCATTATCCTCCTTCAAATCCTTCCATAAAATCATTCTTTGTTGTGATTACCCAGGAGTGGAAAGGGTAGTGCAAGTTCATAGGGCAAGAGCAGGATGATGAGTGCAGAGAATGAAACACAAACACCACCAGAGAGAAAAAGACACAAAATCACCCATCAATGTAGGAAGGAGCCCAAGAAAGGAGCTAATTGATGGGGATCTGAAGGTGATCAGGAGAGAGAGGAAACAATGCACCATTTAGACTGAATATTTTTTTTTTTGGTGATGTCTTTACTACAACTAAGTGGCAATCAGGCATCCCACACAGCTAGTACCAATAAGGAAGGGGAAGGAATTGAGACTAACAGAGGGAAGGAACACACGGGGAGCATTTAGATGAGCTAGCTGCTTTTAGGTTGGTTGGACCTGATTAAATTCACCCCAGGTGCTTAGAGACCTGATTTAAGTAACTTCAGAGCTGTTAGGGCTTTTTTTTTTTCTTTTTTTTTTTAAGAATTTGTAGAGAATCAGGGAGCTTCCAGAAGACTGGAAGTGAGCTAAAATAGCACCTGTCTTTAGAGAAGAGAAAAAAGAAGAGCTGGAGAATTATAAAACAGTTAGCTTAATTTCAGTTCCTGGAAAAATACTGAAACAGATAAAAGAACTCTTTGTAAGTAACTACAAGATAACAAGGAAATGAGTAACAGCCACCATAGGTTTGTCACGAACAAACATGTCAAGCCATTGAACTTCTTCCTTTGAAAAGACATCAGGCCTTGTGGATGGAGGAGGAGCAGTAAATGTCATATCTTGACTTTAGGAAGTTTTTTGACACTATTTTAGACGGCATTCTCATAAGCAATGCAGGAAAACAGTGTAGGTGCAGCATAGTACTTCTCTGCTTAGGTAATATAGTGCAATTCGCTGCAGGGTGGATGCAAAGCATTTAGAAAGTTTTATTCAGAAAGTAATTACTGAAGACAGGCCTTTTAGCTGGGACGATGTATCAAATGAAATTCTACGGGTTGTGTCCTAAGTCCATTGCTAGCCTGTATT
The DNA here is from genome assembly GCF_965231255.1 of Vanellus vanellus. Classification (NCBI taxonomy): domain Eukaryota; kingdom Metazoa; phylum Chordata; class Aves; order Charadriiformes; family Charadriidae; genus Vanellus; species Vanellus vanellus. Next base: position 20,605,826 of record NC_138918.1, read on the forward strand.
TTCATTAACTGCTCAGATGACAGATGTGGAATATATCTGTCACATTTGCACACTTGGGAAAAATAATCACTGCTCAAGCCGCAGGCTGGCTGAGGGATTGGGGGTTACAACAGATCATGGGTTGACTATCCGTCAGCATTGTCAATCTCTCACCAAAAAATGCATCTATATTGGGATGTGTAAACAGGCGCTTTGTCTTTAAGTCACACAGGGATCTGTCAGCTCTGCTGGGCTCAAGTGAACTTCAGAGGCAGAACTGTGTCCAGGGTCTCCTGGCAGCAGTCTTCAAGCTCATCAAAACCTTCTGCAAAGAGAAAGCTACTGCTTTTGACCATGGACGGACAAGAAGGAATGGCCTTCACCTGCAGTGGGGAAGTCTGAGTTTAGCCAGTTGGAAAAAACCACAATGGTAGGTTTAGCCAAGTGTAATAGACTGCCCAAGCAGATGGTGCAATCTTTGTCATGAAGGGAAAGGCAAGCACCACTCAGGAAGTCTTCCTGTACAGCTCCAGAGGAATTGGAGTCTAGGCAGTCCTGCTCGCAGCAGGATTGTGTGCAGGCCTCCAGAGGTCACCTCCCAGCCCTCTTTGTAGGCTGCGCAGCTGTGTAAAGCTTGCAAAAGCCTTCACTGCATGGACGTCGCTGCCCACCATGCCAGGCAACGCTGTCCCACGGCTTCGTCCTGCGCCCCAGCTGCCTGTCTGAAGCTGCTTTGCTCCATCACCATGGCTCGTCCCTAGCTCGAAGCTTCTGCTTTCACTCTATGCTTGTAAAACCCCAGACAAGCAACTATGGCTCCTTGGGGTGCCTGCAATAATACAAACAAACAGCCTCAGAAACCCAGCCTGTGACAGCTACTATCCCTCCCCTGAGCAGTCTCCTTCCAAATAGCATCACTTTTACCTAAAAAACACCTCCTTTAAATGTCGATCCTGCCTGGCAGCCCTTGAAAAGGCTCTTCTCCTCACCACAGGGCAAAGGCAATCCACACTCAACCCCACTCCCCGCCAAGCCCGCATGGCAGCGTGGCACTGACGGGGGGTTAGTGCTCCCCTCGCACTCTGGGCAGTCCCCACCACGCTGTGACCAGTGCACTTCAAAAATAATAGTAGCTTGAGTCTGGCTGAAGCTCTCCACCCAGAGAGCCTTGTTCTGGAGTCAAGGAAAGACACTGAATCCATTTGTCTGGCACTGACTTAGAGAAATTGGGTTTTGTTTGACCTTTCTTTGCTAGGTTAAAGAGCCTTTCAGCACGCAATGTTTTCTACACAAGAAGCTGCTTGTACAGTGCGCTCAAGGCACGCCTCAATCTTCTTTTTGAGAAGTTAAACAAACCGGGTTCCTTAAGTCTCAACCTGCAAGCCAGGAAAGCAGTTTTGTGGCCCTCGTCATTACTTGCCCTGGATTTTCCCCACTCCTCATCAGAGGCAATCCCTGCAGGACCGCTGGTGCCATCTCGCCCGAGCTTTCTGCAGAACGTCACTACTCCTCCTACCTCGGGTTTTTTCATCTGAGGGCTGTATTAGCCCTTTGGTAGGAGCACCGCGAGTGCTCATGCTGAGCTAGTCATGCAGTGTGACCCTTAAATCCATTTTAAAGTCAGTGCTTTCCAGGATATAAACCAGCATTCCCTACTTCTCAGTGTACAGCTTTGCATTTGGCTGTGTTAAAATGCACTTTGTTTAAATAGGCCCAGTTTACCAAGCAATCTGGATTGCTCTGCATGACTGCTCTATCCTCATCATGATCTCCCACTCCACCAATCTCTGTGTCAGCTGCAAATTTTATCAGCAGTGATTTTATATTTACTTCCAGATCGTTGATTACAACGCTGAATGGCAGCAGGCACAGTACCGCTGCCGAAGAGCTCCTCCAGGAGAACCTCGTTCCACAAGGACTCCCAACCAACGCCTGCTTTTCTTCCCTAAGCCATCGATAAACCAGATCTTCATCTATCTAACAATGCTATACTTATAATGAGTAGTATTAATTCAAAATAATAATAGTAATAACATAACACATTATCAACTTGGCGTCTTCATCACAGTCCAAGTTGATCAGCTGTATGCTGTCATCTCACACCACCATAAAACCAGCTCTGCTGCTTCAGACCCACAGGTATGCCTCGAGCAGGTCCTGTTCCCCTCAGTGGCCAAGAGCCGATGCCTAAGGAAAGGTTTAAGAGCTGGACCTGTCATGTAATGACACTGCCCAGTATCCTTTCCCATCAAACTGCATTGACTGACGTCAATGCTATTTCCATCATTGAGTTTCCTGCCTTAGCTATTAATCCAGTTGTTCCCTGGGGCTGGCGAGGACAGTGTGCGGTGCACACAGCATCCCCATCGCTATTCCAGCTGGCTCACGGCATCGCTGCCCTCCCACTCCTCCTGGCCCATCCTGGGGTCCCCAGCTCCACTAACACCCCTGGGGTCAGAGAGCTCCTACTCCGACCTTTGAAGACTCTTTGGCGCAAACTATTTTATTCGATTATTTCAAATATCACTATTTCAAGGAGACGATATTTTGAATGCCTTTGCTGGTTACCAATGCATTGGGAGGTACTGCATCCTACGTTGTTATGTTCAGTCCAAATTACTAGAACTATTCAATAGTTTTGCATTTTTCTACATAATTAACAATTTTGCAATCTCCATTTGGAAATTACAATTACTGGATTCCACCTCTTCCTAGCACATTTTTTAAAGTACTCCTTATTGCATTTAGCTTGTCAAAATTGATTTTCCCCCAATGTTTTTGGCTTTCCTTGTCAATTTTCTACACTCCATAACTGCTCATTTCTACTAATTGCTATACACTCCCCCCCTTTTCTCCCCCTCCCCCCAAAGTATTTATTGTTTTTCTATTTCTAACTGCTGTTTCCACTTTGCCGCTGCACTAGAAATGGGATTTGGGGCAAAGCTGTCTATTTTCTTAGCTGAGGAATTGTGGCTCTGAAAAAAAAAACCCTTTCAAGGGTTCCCCAGTGCTCGCTCTTATATTCCTGATGGGGAGACCTGCCTGTGCAAGCCTGTACATCTGAGGAGCAAACCGAGTCCCTGTCCCCCACTTTCCACAGGGAGCACCAGCACCAGCAGCTGCCTCCGGCAACAGCGGATTGTCTCTGATGAAGACATTCATCCCCTGGTAAATCCTGCGGGTTTCTGTGGTGCCGCAGCTCAGGTTTTGTTTTTTTTTTTTTTGGTTTTTTGGTTTTGTTTTTTTTTTTCCTGAGCAAGGAATCCTTTGCAGCTCATACGTTTTAATGACCCCCATCCTCTGTCAAGCACTCTCACACCTTTTTGAGTCCACGCCTGCTTTTGGCCTCTGTGGCATCCTGCCGCAATGAACTCTCTGCCCATGTGCTACGCGGAAAAGCGCTTCCCTTTGGTTTTACATCTGCTGCCTGGTAATTTTTCCTTGAACTTCTCCTACCTGCGGGGTTATGAGAAAACATGAGTAATTGCTCCTCGCTCTACTCTTTTCCAATTTCACAGAGCCGCGCTGCATCCTGCTCTGCTGGGTCCTCTGCGAGCTGCAGCAGGCGAGTACGTGCAGGCTGTCCTCCCGCAGACACCGGGCAGGTCGGGCCAGATCTGCTGCCCTTCTCTGTGCCTGTTCCACCTCTGCCACAGCCCTTCCACAACGAGGAAGCCAGGCTCACACCCACAGTTCCAGTTTTGGGGCTTATCTGACAGCAGCAGGGTCTCGTCTCCATGAGAAATTTTCTCAGGCTCTCCCTGACAGCCTTCCCCAGCCTGCCTGGTGCTGGCTGCACACCCCAAAACCCCCCACCAGCAGTCCCTGCCAAGGGGTTCCTCTGTCCTGATGCCCTCTACCATGAGGGTCCTGCACCCACAGATGCTGGAGGGGGACTAAGGGGACCCCCTCCCTCCCCCCCCCTCCCCCTCCCCCTCAGCCCCACTCTGCTCCCTCCTGCCTCTTCCCTTCGTTGCAAACATCTCCAGCTCTCATCAGGACCCGCACCAAGATGATTCTCCTTGCTAAACCCAGGGGGAAAAAAAACTCAGCCAAACCGAGAGCAGTGCTATGAGGGAACAGGGCTGCGGGGTGTAGCACCGGCTCCCCCCAAACACACGGCATCACCCCCTGTGCAGGCGGCACGGACTGAGTGGCAGGAGATGAGGTCCCGTCTGACAGAGCAGAAATTGCGCTGTTCACAAAGGAACCCTTAAAATCCGCCCCAGGCACCCTTTTCCTGCCAGGAATGGTGCGGTGCAACAGCCCCCAAGGAGGTGAGGCGCCCTGCTCCCCCTCCCCGAGTGCCGATTAACGCTCGAGTGGTGGAAATATCAAAATTGTTAACTACCTCGCTGCTGATCTGAAAGTAGGATCCACGGCTAATGGGCTTATCTGGCAGCCTCCAATTGCTCCTGCACCTCCCCACATGCCAGAAGCCTCAACGGCCTTTCAGCCAGCTGCCAAAGGAGCTTGCTTCCCCAACAGCCGCCACAATGCAGCAACTCACAGGGCTGAAAGCGAAAGGCAATGTCAGACCCAATGCCCAGAATATAAAAATAAGTGACAAGGGAGCCATTGTAGCACATGAGTTAGTCAACTTCAGATTAATTCATGAACCCTTCTCTTTTACAAACCAACCTGGAGCTATGCAACATCCCTGCTTACTGGAAAAAAAAAAAAAAAAAAAGATAAGCCTAGGGACCATGCCCCAAGCTACACAGATCCAACTTTTCATGCATGGAGGCTTTGCTGCATGTGAGAATTATTTTATTTTATTCGCTAGTGTCATATCTGGAGAGGAGCAGGGCTCCAGCGCAATGCAGCACAAGCTTCAGAGCAAGAGGCTGAGGGGAATATTATGCCTACAGAAACCAGGGCAAGCCTTGAGGAAAGCTGGACCTGAATTGTCAAGAACCATCCAGGGCAGCATTCTAGTTCTAGGAAACAGGACACAAGCTCAGCTTGAGCCATAAGCATCCGAACATTTTACAGCTCATCTGCAAATGTGCTTCTGCTGGTGTTTTGAGGTGAGGATGGAGTCAGAGCAGATAGCTCTTCCCATCCTTTCCCACGCTACCCCAGCAGCACACTGGCCGGCTGTTGCACTGACTTTTGGAGAAGAAACCGCCCAAGAGCATCCCCCACTCCTCCTGCACCCACCCTCATGCCCGGGGCTGCCATACCTGCACGTGATGTGAAGAGCTCGGAATGCTATGTGACACCAGGAAGGGCAGCACGCCTTTGCCTGGCTTGGTGTCAGCCTCCTGGCACCTGTGGTAACCCTCTGGTCCTCAAGGACTGTGCTCCTTCCCCCTGTGCCCCTCTGGTCCCCTTCATGGTCTGGGGATCCTGTCTGCCCCAGAGGTTCCTCCCCGCCCTGACACAGCATCTCCAGGCCCAGATTTTCAGAGGCACAAGAGCTAACTATCACTTCATGAAGTGGACCAAACCATGCCAGAGCTGCAGTTCCCAGCAGTACTGGATTGCTCCCTTTTAGCACAACATGAAGGAATTGAAGAAAGAGCTGGTGCAGAGTAAGGGAACAGGTCCTGGGGGATCTGCTTGCTTTGGACAAGGGAGGGATGGAGCAACCAGGCAGGACAACTACCTGCCTGGAACTCCAGCCAGCACAAACAAGGGAGGCAGATAGATGGACCCAGCTCTAAGCAAAGGTGTAGTCTATGCACACCTGTAAGACCCCTCCTGCATTCAAAAAAAAAACATTCAGGCGTTCCAGAATTTTTGTCATTGAAGGTGATGTCTCCAAACAAGCACTGACAATTCTGGACAGGACTACCAGCAGACTTAAAGGCCCGGTTGTCTGATCTATCAGTCTGACAAATTGCTGGGGTAGCCTCCATCACAGCCACTCTGGTTGCACAAGGCACTTTAGCAACAGGTCTGACAGTTCTGGTCCATCTGACGTTCATGAGGTCTTGTTTGATGGCTGCACTCTGCCCACAAATCCTTGCGTCCATCCCCATCCCCGTGTCCCAAGTGAGGCTTGTTCCCCACAACCTTTTAGCTCCTTCACTCTTGACAAATGAACCTACAGAAGGAATCCACAACTGGAGGAAAGACACACAGGAATCCATGTGGATCACACCTCCCAGAACCAGGCATTATCTGAAAAGCAGCTCTCCTAAGCGGCTGTTCGCATGGCTTCCATTACTGACAATTAGCAAGTGCTGACCTTGCAGTCAGAAGAGAGGTGCTACAAGTCCTGCAGAAATAATGATAGCAGAAAAGCCATCCTAAAATGGACATCAGATCCCAAGGCACTATTTCATGAATAAATCTGGGTAAAATGTGGGCTGACTCCACATAGGTGCCCTGAAGCCTCCTGAAATTTGCATGATGCTCAAAGAAGCCGCCAAAGCCCGGTGCCAACCTGCCTGGTCAGATCGAATTTATCTAACTCATAGCAAGATCTAACGCAATTAGAAACCCATTTAGACAGCCTCTGGACAGAGATTGCCTAACCTCTCAGCCTATCAGAGCTCTGAGCCCATCAAGGATGTGCAATTTGGCTTTTCTTTGGTTGAAGTGAAGACTGGAAAGGAAAATATGGAAATAAATCATCTGAAGGGTGAATCATAAAATCTAAAGGGGTCATAATCTTTATGGAATAATGTCTAAATTGGACTGACCGTGGTGTCCTGAAATGTCTATCACCTTCAAGCTGATAATAGAGCCATTTTGTAGATAGTTGGTACAGAGCGGAAATTGCTCGGGACACAGAAGGAGGTCTCATAATCACATTAAAACCATCTGAAGATCCTGGGGAGAAAAAGGTTCTAGGACTGGGAGTAACACTTGAATAAAGCCCTTGAGGAATCCAACAGCTGTAGAGTGGGAAAATAATGCTGGGAAAATAATGAGCTAATCTGACTCCCAATTGCACCCAGAGGAGCTGACAGATAGTATTGAAAGCTCTGGGGAGAGCAGGGGGTTCCAAGCCGTAGACTCAGGACTCTAAAAAAAAAAGAGATAACCAGTCTTCAGTGGAAGACTTTGCATGGAAAAGATGTCAATTTGTTGAAATCAGATCATTTTTCAAGTGAGTTTCTTGTTTCAAAGTTGGGGCAGGGGGGATATCTTTGCTGACATGCAGAAATGAAAAAATGATGCTCTTGCAAAGGTAACTCACTTCAAAATTCAAGCCAACTATTAATTATGAAGATAAATTCAAAAAGGTCAGTCAGAATTGTGCCTTTAGAAATTATTAGGAAAAAATATATATATTTATACTTCTATATCCGTTGATTGACTTGAGCCAAAATAGGGGAAAAAATGTCAATTTTTGCTCATTTCTTTTCAAATTGAAAATTTTCCTCTGACGGCAACCCTGTTTTCTAACCACCTCTGTTTCTGTCAGCAAAGGGCAGAAGCTTTTCCTGTTTAGGCAAGGGATTGTGTCTATTCCATAAGTCTGTGCACCAACACACTCTAGACATTGACAGAGCCCTCACTTTAGTGGTCTGCGACCAACCTGCACCTAATGATGAATGATGATACTGGGTGAGACAAGCCTTCATTTGGAGAGATCAAAGAGGTAAGACAAGTAGTAGTGTAAGGCTTGTTAAGCCCACTTATCTTGCTTGCGCTGGTCTGGCATTACCGCTCCTACTGGCACAGGACCCCTGGTACGGATGAACTGAGGACAGCTTTCTTTTACCCTGGCCTCAAATCCTGGGGGAGCTGTCACGTCCTCGGGCCAGACCTTGCAGATCGTGGCTCAAGAAAAATTTCCCGAACATCAGAGAAGGTTTCTGAGCTCTCTTCTCTTAGCAAGAGACATCCTGATAGCCCTTAATAAACTGTGATCTACTTGAAATCCTTGGAAAAAACAGCCCAAGCTCCTCCAGGTCTCGAATCACAACACCCTGAAAGGTCTTGCCCAGCCTGAATAATAACGAAGGGCTCTTCAAACATCTGAAATACTGATTTTGCTTTCTACTGGGCTCGAGTGCTTTTGATGAAGAAGCAGAAAGATTAACAGATTAGTGTAAGAGGAACATCAGACATCACATTAGCCAGACATTTAGAGCACGATCTCAGTCCCGAGCTCAGACAAGAAGTTCCCCCCACAGCAGGGACAGATATCTGTCAGAGTCTCCCTGGCAGCAGCTTTGCAGCTGCTCAAGAGCATCGGGGAGTTTGGAGCATGTGAAAACCAGGCCACGTGGGAGCTAAATAGCTCCAGGCTTTCAGGTTGCTCAGGCCTTTAGAGATGTCTCGGAGGAGCTGAATCAGGGCGCTCTGCTCCGACAACTTCGCTAAGGAGCAGGATCAGTTGCAAGGGAGAGGTGGTGATTTGCTGCCCTCCCAAAATGATGGCTCTAAAGACAGCTTTGATGACACCTGCCAAGATCGGTGGCTGGGCAGCCGTGCCCTATTTAGATAGCAGATCAGGAGGGGGTTATTTTGCAAGTGAAGAGGTGCTCAGAAGGATGTTTACTTCTCGGGGCAGGGGCATCTTTAGGGATCTTTGGGCAGGAGCCACAAGGCATGGTTGTGAATGCCAAAATGGCTGTAAATGATGAGACCACCTACGAGCTTTCTCCCACCCTCCTAGCAGGTCACAAACCTACTCTCCCACCCACTCTTTCCTGTGAGCATCTGGAGGACTGAGGCAGTAAACAGCTTACACCATAGGAAGGCATTGATGCAAAACTACTAGGAGACACTTTTAAGGGAGCCGAGGAAGTTGTTTGCTTTGTCCTCCTCTTCCTCTTGTGCTCTCAAACACAAGGGTGAGTCGGGAACCCCACTAGGGAAAGAAACCTATACTACCAGTGGGATATGGAAAGCAGGTCCTCAAGGGTGCAGAGTGAGACCTGCAGAAAAGTCCAGAAAGTCAGAGAGAAAACAAGGTCAACGAGGGACCTACTGGAGGGAGGCTGAGTGGGTCTGAGTCCCAGGTGACCTTGGCCCCAAGAAGTGAAACCAAGACTGAGCTTCGTCTGGGTTGGACTGATGGACGCTGCAGCTAGCATCAGAGATGACAAGAAGGGGACCAAGGTGCCAGATGTGGCCCTGTGCCCCTGCAGCCAGGTTCCTCCTCACCCATGTTCAATCCTTCTTTGCCTTAGCCAAGCAGACTATGTGCTTCCTGGGGCACCAAAGGAGCAGGGGACTGTGGGCAGAGTCCCTTTTGGAGTAATCTCCATTGACCATCTTGGTTTCTCCCAAGAGCACAGCTTGGGTTGTGTAACTGCAGCTTGCAGGGCAGTACGTAGGAGCCCGTGGAGACAGGCTGTGCCCGGGGTTTCATGGGCAGGTGCTCTCACACGACAGGTATGTGGGGATGGAGGGCGGAGAAGAAGGAAGGTGCTTTGGGCTTGACATAGGGCTCAGCTCCAGGGGCAGCATTCAAAAGAATGTGCCAGCAAGAGAGAGATTTGGCAGGGTACTGCAGATACTGAAGGGGTTGAATGCCCAAGACCCCAAAAACCATGAAAGGGAGCTCCTGCTCTTTGCAACCCCCCCCCCAGCACAACCCCACATGAGTCAGCCCATTCACAGCTGCACGGCTCTTGCACATGCCCAACACCATGAGTCCCTGGTGGACACAAGCTCCAGAGACACAAGTGTACAGCACCCACCTCTTCGCTGCTGCCCCACGCCCTCCTGGGGCTGCCCTCCCCACCTTGAGCTGGTACAGTTCCCAGGGACAGAGCCACTTTGTCTGTGCCCCTTTGCTCCACGCATCCTTTAGCCCTCCCTCTCCCCGGCAACACCCCACCCCATCCTGCCCTACATCACGCACCCTCTCATTACCCCAGCCTCCTTTTCATCCCGTCCCAGAACATCCCACCTCCGTCCTCACCCAGGAGCACCGCACCTTCCACCCCCTTCAGCTCCATCCCTCCCTCTGCCCTTCACTCCATCCACGGCTGCTCTCTGGGCAGAGGGACCACAAAGCCCCCAGGGACACTCCCCATTGCAGCATCGGGTTTTGCCCCAGGATTTGGGTGACTGTTTAAGCAGGCTGCAGGGCTGGGCCCCGCTCCAGGCTGGTCTGAGCGCAGGGAACAGCACTGCAGCTGAGAGCCCGGCCGAGCGGGCAGAGCAGTGCTGGGAATATCAATCAGGGCGGCTTGGACCGGGCGGCTGCCCACACAGCCAGCGCTTTCATCGCACAGAGGATGCACAGCTCGGCTCTCTGCTCTGCGGAGGGCTCAGCATCCCTCTGTACCAGGGCCAGCAGACAGCCGGTCAGGAGAGACTGATGGGGCGGGGAAAGCCACCGGGAAGGGGGAGGTCACTGTCCGAGCAGAGCAGAGGGAGAGATGAGGAGAGGGGGATGGAGAAGAGCAGATACAATTGTGAGAGGAAAGAGGGGAGGGAAAAGGAGAAGGCCCCCACATCCAAGCTAAGGAAGCCTGTGTTCACTGCAGACCAACACTGGCTCCAAGGACATCAGGCAGAGGAGAACCTGGGGGTCTGAGAAGCGAGAGGAAGAGGAGGGCAGGGAGGAATGAGCAGCATCTGGCTCAGCAGGGTGGGAAGAGGGGAACTGGCCAGAGCTGGGAGCCACCCAGGCAGCCCAGCACAATGTGAGGAGCCCCGGGCAGGTAGCACGGGCCGGGTGAGCCTTCAGGGGAGCAAAGGATGAGGTCCCAAGGGCTGGTGGGGCCAGGGACTATCAGGCAGGAGAGATCCAGTGCTCTCCTTAATGGGACAGGGAAGTAAGTGCCACTGCCTCCTTGCAGACATGCTGCTTACAGAGGAGTTGTCACCTGCCCAAGGCTGCACACTATGAACACACCGCTGTCACCTCCGGCCACGTACACGCTGTGTACAGCCCACTGCCACCGCTCCATGTAACCCTGTGCCACCTCTCCCTGTGGTACCAGCTCTGTACCCCCCTGTGCCTCCTCCCACTGCAGTACAGGCTGCACGCACCCTGCTGCCACCCGCTCGGAGAACAAGGGTTGTACCCCTCCTTGTGCCACCTCCTCCCAGAGGAGATACAGGCTGCAAGCCCCACATCATCTACCCATGCCGCACAATGTGTACACGTCCCTCCGCCACCCCCTGCCACAGAGACCACGCACACCCCCCTGCCACCTCTCCGTGGGGTGCAGGCTGTGATCACCCCGCTGCCACCTCCCATACACGGAGCGCAGGCTGAGTACACCCCGCTGTCACCTCCCTCTGCAGCACAGCCTGCGCACACCCACGGCGTCTCTGGCTGTACAGGCCAGGCTGTACCACGGGGCTGCTCACCTCCTGTGGCTGAAGCTCTTCATTTTGAGGTCCCAAATGCCACATGATGCTCTCCTGGAGCAGCCCTCCCTGACATAAAGCCCCCCCCGGCACAGATCTGCCAGGAGCCACCGCACCATCCTGCCGTGCTCATGGGGCTCTCCGCATCCTCACCAACTCCCCAGAAGCCAGCACTGTGTACGACCCGCACCTCACCCTACTTCTTGTGCTCCCCCAAGCTCCCACGAGTGCCCCGTTGATGCTCACAAGCTGCTGGGCATTCATAGTTGTTTTGCAGAGCCCAGCCACTTTTCCCAGCACAGCTAGGGCTCAGCCCCCACACCGCAGCCCCCGGGACATCACTGACATGCTCCCTCATTCCATCTCGGCACGCCAAAGCCAAATCGGAACCGAGTGCGATCGACCCCGGGAGTGGGATCTGATTTGGAGAGCCTGGGAACTGTCCCCCAGCACAATGCCTTTCCAAAAGAGGAGGGGGGGTACAGGGCAGGTCCCCCATGAACCCTCAGCTCCATCTGCAGCTTGTTTCTGGATCCGTTTATCAGCTCATTCCACGTGAACGACCTTGAGAAAAATCCACTGACCCAGGACAGTAGGAGACTTTCCCAGACATCTGCCAACACCTAAACCTGCAATTTATGGAGACTGTAAGCTAAATTCTAAAGCAAGACAATTTCATTCTGTCCATTACAGTTATGATATTACTCTAGGCCCCCCCCTTCCCCACAGAGAGTAATTAATACTGCACCGTGCTCCTGAGCCTGCAGGCAGGTGCAGGCTCCTCTGCTGAGCTCGCAGTAGAGCACTGAAGTTAACACCACTCCAGCCAGCTTCTCAGATGGTAGAGATGGTTGGGGGCTGCAAGGACCCGGGGCAGTCTTGGGTTTGTGCAGCTGGGAAAGGATGTAGCATAGTCCCCACCCCCAGTATAAAAAAGCCCCCCGAAGGATGGAGTAAAAGAAAAAAAGAGAGACGCTCCCCACGCCAGGATCTGAAAGGTTGTGTTCTCGCCCCGGGTTCATCAAAGAGCTGCCGAGGACAAGGAAGGGAGGGAAACTACTCTCAGAAAGTTCCCAAAGGGAAGCAGATAGCAACGCTGAGCCAAGCCCCCAGACTGCCCTGCCCAGCCCTGCAGGGATTAGTTATTTAGGTGGTTGCTGGTGTCTCCTTTCTTCCTCTGCAGCCATCACATCTCCCCGCAGGTCCCAGCCCTGCCTGCCTAGGAGGCCCAGACACTTCCTGGACGGTTCAAGATAAAACCTTATGCTGTTAGCAAAACAAACTAGGAGGCTGTGAGAGCCAAGGCTGGCACAGGGCTGAAACCACCGAAGCCAGAACCACTGGTTTCCCCGGATGATCTAATCTCTCCCAGCGCCAGAGCTCCTCTCCTCCAGCAGCCTGGTGTGGCCGGTTGGAGTCCCTGGGGAAGAGGTGAAGCTGGTGTGATGGGTGTAGGGACGTCTGCCCCAGTTTGAAAGAAAAACCATGAGAAAGAGGAAGGGGTGGTCAGGGAGGGGGGTCCCCAAGATGTGATACTTGACTGGAAGGAGGGCAGGTGTAGGACAGACCCATCCAGGGCCTGGGGAAGGGGTGCTGCGCTGCTCCCGCCTACCAGCATCCATCCTCTCTCCACCCTGCTGGAGAGAAGAGCCTGAGCAAGCCCCATGGCAGCAGCATCGCCCCCAACCTGCCCGCCAGGAGGGGCAGAGCCATCTCTACGGGGAGCGTGGCTGCCTGGTTCCATCACCATCCTGCAGCCCCACTGCTGCCAGCAAGTCTGGGATGACCTCTCCTTTGCTGCAAGGGTGCCCATCACGTCCCGGGGTGGGGGGAGCACCCTGCTTCGGGTGCTTCCCCCCCGGCACTGCTGACGCACCCAGGCTCCATCTGCAACCATGTGCGTCCTCATTCCAGCACTGCAGCAGGCGAGAGGCAGGCATCTTCCAGCCCTCACCGGCAGGATTTGGGTCATGCTAGCCAGGCACCACGCAGCAGGGATCTTCTCCCCCATGCGCTGGCTGTGGGACATGGGTGGGCCCCAAAAGGACATGGGGATGAACCAGGAGAAGCTATGCAGGGGGATGTTGGGGTGGAAGAAAGCTGGGCTAGCTGGTCCGTGGCACACATGTATGTGTGTGTGTATGTACATGCATGTGTTGTGAACCATGTCCTGGAGGAAGCTGTCTCCTTAGAGGGCCAGGCAGTGACTGGAGATTGGGAGACGTCAGTCTTGGGAGGGGGGATTGATACCATGAGGCCTCTGGACTGGCCACGCTGGGGCACAGTGGAGGACTTGTGGAGATGGCTAGCCCACGTAAGCATCACTTCTGGGCGCTGCGGGACCTGGGTGGTCTGGTGGCTGAGAATGTGGAAAATACGTCTGGGAAATTGCTGGGAGCAAGAACTTCTTTGGGGGCAGCAGGGAAAATAAGGCACAACTGGTCAAAAATAGAAAACTTTATTAAGTCAAATCCAACAGGGCAACTGAGCTCAGCCCCACGGCAGGAGCCCAGCCCGCCGCTTACTGGGGTACAAAGATGGGGATCAGGGGTCTCCATAGGGCACAGAGGGTACAGCACGGTGCAGGGGTGGATGATCCTCACCCACAGGGCCCCAGGAAGAAGGCAAAGCCGCAGTCACTCATCCCCCCTCTCCCTCCCTAGCTATTTAAGGATAGACCCGACAGGCGCCAAAGCAGAAACGTAGTGCAAGCTAACTGGCCAGACAGCCTGAGGAAAGAGGGTCCTGCAAGCTCTGGGCTCATCCCACGACCTCCTGGGACAGCTCCAAGATCCAGTGCACACCAGTGAGTAGCCCTTCCCAGTCCACAGCCAAAACCTACCTCTGCCCTGCCCCGCACGCAGCAGAAACCCCCAGTTAGACCAAGAGCAGTGACCCGACCGCAGCACGTAGCAGAGACCCTCCTCTCCTCCAGCCCTGAGCATGAGCCCCAGCCCCAGCCCCGGCACATGGCCAGACCTGCACCACCAGGATCCACTCTCCTCCTCCGCAGTGGCTGCAGCATGGCTCCCGCAGAGCCATAGCTCCGGGCCCGATGCTCACGCTAAGGGAAGCCCAGTTTTCACCGCGCTGGCTATGGCAGAGGGCCCAAGCCTGGGGGAAGCCCGAGCCTGAGCCTGGGAAAAAGGCAGAGCTTTGCTCCTCCACCCAGCCCCACCTGCCTGGGCAGCCACAGCGGGTGCAAAACTCCCTTTTGGGCGGCTTTGCGCAGGGATGGTGAAAGGTTCAGCCACACTAGCATAGCCGGGCTGGCAACAGCAAGTCTAGCGCCTTCCTCGCTGCTCCCCGGACAGGGGCAGGGCTGGAAACTGGCTGCCCAGTGGAGCAGGACCAGTTTCTCCTCCCCACAAGTCAGCCCAAGCAGAGGGATAGATGGGAGGGTGGTTATTGCCCTCCTCCATGCTCTTAGAGATGGTCCCCAAAGGGGACCCAGGTGGGTGGCATTCCCTCCCCGGAGCTCCACATGCAGAGGCACATGCACGCAGCACCCTTTGCATCACGGTCACCCAGGCAGCGCTACCAGGACCCAGCCCCGGGCGCTCTGACAATGGCTCCGACAGTCTTTGGCCTCCCCCCGGCCCCCACCACCATCCCCATTCCCTCCCCGCCCCATGACCAGGTTCCGTGGCTTGGCTCCAGGGTAGTCCTCCGCCAGCCCCCCAGGCCACGCATGCAGGGCTGGGGGCCAGTCCACGCTCATTCCCACACCTCTGTCCAGATGGCTCCCCGGTGCAGGGGGGGGGCCGCTGCCGGCCTCAGGATGAGCTCTCCTACCTGCTTATTGGTGTATTTCTGGGGATTGGTGCGGTAGCTGTAGTCCGAGTACTGCTCGGAGCCCGTCGAGTTGTTGTCCCCGGTGCCAACAAAGGTGTTGGTGGCCGGCAGGTCCTGCACCACTTGGTGCTTCTTGGAGGCAGAGGGTGACTGAGGCTGCAGCTGGATGGAGGGCAGCGGCGAGTTGGAGCGGTAGTGGCGACCCAGGTCTGGGCTGCCCGGCGGGTAGTTGAGGGGCAGGTGGATGCGGGGGCTGTCACTGACAGAGTCGTTCATGAGGTTGAACTTGAGTGATTTCTGCAGCCCCGTCTCCTCCTCATCCTCCGTGGGCTTGGGCGGCTTCGGGGACTTGCTCTTCTTCACCTTACTCTTGCTCTTACCACTCTTGCTGGCCTGCTTGGGTGCATACAGGTCCTTGGTCTCCTTCTTGCCTGCTTGGTAGCCGCTCTTGGCCTCCCGCTGCCGGCAGTAGCGCACCAGGACGACCAGCACGATGACCAGAGTGACGGCCACGATGCCAGCGATGACTCCAAAGAGGATGTTGCTTCGCTGCTTGCTGCGCTCATATTCAGGGTCTCCAGCGATGTCTATGTCAAGCGGTGTGTCCAGGCTGTGCCCCACCAGCGTGTCCAGCAGCGTGCGATTGGCCAGGGTCTCGTTGACGTAGAAGTGCACCAGCGCCGTGCCGTGCCGTGAGGGCTTGCCCTTGTCGTTGACGCGCACTACCAAGCGGTGCAGGCCATGATGCTTGCGCAGGATCTCCTTCTCCAGGGTGATGTCTCCACTGTGCGGGGAGATCTGGAAGAGCTCGAAGGGGTTGCCTCCTGTGATGCTGTAGGTCAGCTCCGCGTTGACCCCAGAGTCAATGTCCTCCGCCTTGACCTTGCTCACCTGCTGGCCAGGGCTGGTGTGGGGCAGGATGTGTTTGTAGGTGGCATTGGAGGGTGAAGTGATGAAGGGGGCATTATCATTCTCATCCAAGACGTTGATGGTCACCCCCACGTAGGCAGACCTGGGAGGATCCCCGCCATCCACCGCCTTGAGTCGGAAAGTGTATGTGCTCTGCTGCTCCCGGTCAAAAGAGATGCTGGAAAGGATGGTTCCAGTGCCATTCTGGATGACAAAATCTCCATTGTCTTGCTCCACCGACAGCTGGATACGGGCGTTTTCTCCTTTGTCAGCATCGATCACCGTCACCATGCCCACAGGGCTGAGGGGCGGCATGTTCTCCATCACTGAGAAGTTGTAGCCGCTCAGCATGAACTTGGGGTCGTTGTCATTCCTGTCCATGACATTGATGGCCACAGACGCTGTGCCCTTGAGGCTGGGGCTGCCCTTGTCTGCCGCCACCACCAAGAACTCATAGCGCTCCCGCTGCTCTCGGTCCAGTACTGCCTTCACCCGGATCTCCCCGGAGTCAGGGTCAATGGTGAAGGAGCCCTTGGAAGAGGGGTCCGTCACCAGGGAGTAAACGAGCTTGGCGTTTGAGCCACTGTCAGCATCGCTGGCGCTTACCTCCATCACCAGGTCGTCGGGTTCATTGTTCTCGGGGAAGGCCACCTCAGTGAAACTCTGGCTGAAGACAGGTGCGTTGTCATTCACATCCACAACCTGCACTTTCAAAGAGTTGGTGCTGGAGAGGGGTGGGTTCCCCGAGTCCACTGCCACAATCTCAATGGTGTACTCCTTCACCGACTCGTAGTCCAACGGTGTAGTGGTCTGTAGGAAATATTTCTTCTTGCTGTCACTTCCTGTTTCACTAGCCTGCCGCAGCTGGAACGGGACATCACCAGCCACCACACAGGTCACCACAGCATTTTCACCCTCATCTCGGTCGGACACCTGCACCAGAGCTACTGCTGTCTCTACTGGCACGTCCTCCGAGATGTTTGCCATGCCATCCTGGTGGGTGACGAGTCCGATGCCCCGGATCTCTATGGAGGGTGCGTTGTCGTTCATGTCCTTGATGGTGACCACCACCTGGGTGCGGGCGCTCTTGGGGTTGGCTCCCTTGTCCTTGGCCATGACAGAGAACTTGAGGATGTTGACATCCTCACGGTCGATAGGCCCCTGTACAGTGATGAGCCCCGTAGTGCGGTCCAGGCGCAGCAGCCGGCGCACCATGTCTGAGGCTTGATGGAAGGAATAGTCGATTTCGGCGTTGGCACCCTGGTCCGAGTCGTTGGCTTTCACCTGTGGGAGGGAGGGAGAAACGGTGAGCAGGAGGGCAAGGTGGCGCGAGCCTCTCTGCAAAACGCCGCGCTGCCTGCCACTGCCTCCTCTGGGGACGGCTTGGGGGGAAAAACCAGGATTTCCTCTTCTGGGGCCAAGAACTATGGGGCAAAGAGCCTGGGACCGGCAGAGCAGCTGGGAGCGGCCCTCCAGCACGGAGGCTTTTCCTTGCTCTTCCAGTGAAACCGGCTGGGCCGGTCAGCCGTGCTCCTCTCCTGGCCAGCTGCAGCACGCAGGGAATCCTCCGGGAACCCTTGCCAACCCTTGCCGCCATGACCCAGGCAGCAGCGCGGAGGGACGGCTCTGGCTGCACCGGCTCCGCAAAACCCTCCTCAAAGAGGGGCTCGAGCAGCCGCCTGGCCGAGGTGAGGATGAGGGGAAGCGAGGATGTGCGGAGCCACAGTAGCTCCATTCCAGCATTCAGGGATGCAGCCGAGTGGGGACTGGGGCTGAGTAAGCTCTGCACGGCATCAGCCATCCCTGCGCGCCCGTCAGGAGCTCTGCATTCGCATAAACCTGCCTCTACGCCTATTATTTGCTTTCTAAAGAAGATGAGGTTTGTCTAACATTTGCCTCCCTAATCGGCTCTCCGAGCTGCCTCTTCTCTGCACCATTTGCTGCTCCGCCGTTATCTTGCTCAGCAGATTTGGATGGAGAACGAAAGTTGTTAAATGTAAATTCCACCTTTTACCTCCACTCACAAAAAAGGCGGAAGTCATTTTCCCCCTGAAAGATAAAAGCTGAGCAATGGCAGCAGCGGCGGCATCTCAGCCCATTCTCCTCCCGGCCGTGCGGCTCCCTTATCTGCTTCCAACTTCCATTCTCTTAACAGTGAAAAATGAATTCTTAAAAAATTCACATCAGAATTAGCAAGCAGATGAGAGCTGGCCGCGCTCCGCTTATTAAGATGGCAGCTGCAGATAAACAGATGTCGGCTACTATCATCTCAATGCCCCCTCCAAGCCAAATCCACTGAGATCCATCCCCTCAGGCTCCCTCGGCCAGTTTGCGCCACTGCCTGAGATGGGGCAGAGCCCCTGGACCCTGCAGACAGCAAAGCACCCCCGGAGTCACGGGCAGCCCCCCCCTAGACGAGCAGCAGGGATGCCGCCTGCCCCCCATCTCCCGCGAGAGCCTGAGTTTCCATGGAGTGGCCAAGGGAATGCAATTTATGAAAGGGTCTATGTCTTGTCTGCGGGCAACACTGAGACCGGTCTGGCATGAAGCCAGGCTCCCCTGTGGACCTCGGGTCCCAGCCCTCCCCATAACCCAGGGGCCTTTGCTCCTGCACACCCACCATCACTGCTGCTGCCCCTCAGTCATGTCCTGCAGCCCCCGCTCCGGCTCCACCTTCCTGCGCATCCTTTCCAACCTCGTTTTAGCAGATGTGACATCCCAGGAACCTGCCCATCTGCTGGCCCCCAGGTGACACTGTGGTCTCCTATGGCTCGCAACCCTTCTAAGCTCTCTCCTCCCCTGAAGCACTGTGGCAGCAAGTGGCTGTATAAATGCTTCCCGAGTCGTCCCTACTGCAACCTGGCAGGCCAGATGCCCCCGCACTCACCTGGAGGACAGAGTGCCCCATGGGGCTGTTTTCAGAGAGCTCTGCCTCATACAGGGCCTTCTCAAACTTGGGTGCATTGTCGTTCATGTCCAGGATGGTGATGCGAAGCAGGGCGCTGCTCGCCCGTGGTGGGTTACCTCCATCCTGCACCTTGATGGTCAGGTCATAGGAGTCCCACTGCTCCCGGTCCAGGTTCCCCATGACAATCAGTTGTGGTTGCTTCTCGTCCTGATCCTCTGCCACTTGCAGCCCAAAGAGCTCCTGGGCTTCAGGACCAGCCGTCAGCTCATAGGAGGCAACACCGTTGGGGCCCGAGTCCCGGTCCATGGCCAGGGGGATGGGGAAAAGTGTCCCAATGTTGGTGTTTTCGGGGATGGACAGGGTGAGAACGGGTGAGGCAAAGTTGGGGGTGTTGTCATTGATATCGAGCACCTCTATCTGCCCCTCGAGCAGGCGAGGGCTGCTGTTCAGGATCAGGTCAGTGATGGACACTTCGAACTCCAGGTAGCAGGGCTCTCCGGGCAGGAGGTGCTGGCAGTCACGCAAGCTCTCCCGGTCAATGGAGGTCTCTGTGGTGTAGATGTCCCCAGTCTTGCCATCCACACGTAGGTATGGGGCCCCTACTTCCAGCTTGTAGAGGTGCCCCACATCTGGGAAGCCGTAGTCGGAGGCCAGGCTCCCTATGAGGGTGTTGGGGGGTTGTTCCTCCTGCACTTTGTAGACCACACGTGTCCCAGAGACCAGGGTGGGGAGCTGGAAGAGGAGCCACAGGCCCAGGCAGGATGCCAGCGGTTTCATCCTGCGCTGTAGGGGAGCTGGAAGGAGACACAGACACCGGAGGTTAGCCAGCTCCAGGCCTCGGGTACTGCTTCGCCCCACTCCACTCCCCTGGCGTATCCTTTTGGGTGCATCCCCTGTGCCATGCAGGAGCGCGCATGGTCCCAAAGCAGTCCCCCAAAGGGAAGGGGCTTCAGGAGCTCGCCTGGCAGAGCTGGCCCCAGCCTTGCTCTCCTGGCAGCCTCCGCAAGCAAGTGCCCGGGAAGACCGGTCCCGGCTTGCAAAGTTCCTGCAACGCCCTGCTCGAGTGAGCAACCCAGTCATTGAAACCTCTGCCTGTCACTTGCAGGAAGCCACTCCTGCCACTGTCCACCCTCTTTGTCACCACGCAAACCGTAATTAGACCCAACCAACGAGGCACACTAACAGGGCGGACTGCATGCAGCCTGCTGCCAGCAACCCGATGGGAGCCAGCCAGGCTCAGAGACAGCTTCTCACCACGGAAACACAGGAGCATTGTGTGCCATGCACTACAGGGGCACTGCTTGCCACGCACGGCGGGGACACAGAGGCACTGCATGCGTCTGCCAGCCCTGCAGAAACAGGAGCACCAAAATGAGGGCAGGGTCTCTGCCTGCTCTGCAGGGATGCAGGGCTGCCACCCATCCAGCACCGCAGGGACATGGGGCACTGCAGGGATGCAGGGCTGCCACCCATCCAGCACTGCAGGGACATGGGACACTGCCAGGATACAGAGCTACCTCCCATCCGTCACCGCAGGGATTCAGGGCACTGCCTGCACTGCAGGAATACCGCCCATCCATCACTGCAGGGACACGGGACGCTGCCACGGCAGGGACAGAGCAGCACTGCCCTCCCTGCGCTGCCGTCACAGCAGCGCTGCCAGCCTCGCACTGCGAGATGTGAAGGCACCACCCATCCGGCACTGCAGGGATGCAGGAGCCCCATGCATCATCCATCCTGCACTGCACGCGGGGCACTGCCACCCACCCGTGCCCCTCGCAGGAAGAGGGGCACTGCCCACCCCTGTATCAGAGGGCCACAGACTCACTGCCCACCCTGAGCTGCAGCGCAGACGTACCACGCGGGGCAGAGCCCGCGCCTCCCCGGGGAGCAGCGGCACTGCACAGCTCCAGCGCACTGCGATGGGTGGCACCAGCATCTCCCCTCTGCTGCGCAGTCACTAGGCAACCCCACACCCTGCGCCAGCAAATCCTGTTTCCCTTCACTCACTGCAGACACACTGCTCCTTCCCATTCCCACCCACTCCAGACTGGGACACTGCAAGCACGCACTGGGTGCCCACCCTGCCCCTGTGTGCCCTGCTCGCCCGCTGCCAGTGTCCACCCCAGCTGCTGCAGAGGCAGTGGCAGAAGTACTGTCCCCCCCCGCATTGCAGAGACACACACTGCACCCGCTGCACCGCAGGCACCCCACCACTGGAAACCTCCTCCCAGTATGCACACCGCTGCAGAGGCAGTGCCAGGCGCATCGCCAGCCCCGTAGAGACCGTCCCTTTCTGCGCCCTGTCCCCAAGCCCCTGCCTGGCGCTGTGCTTGGCCACCAGCTTTCCCGTCCCCCACTTTCCGTTCTGGGAACGCACCTTCCTCCCCCAAGGTCTAGGCGCACCCACGCAGCTTCTGCTGAGGCGTGAGCATGGAGGGGAGCAGCCCAGCTCACTGGCATCCAAGAAGCCCAGTGGCTGCGTGCCCTAAAATCATCAGGCACAAGCATCTGCCACAGACCCACAGCAGCAACCCTCTCTCGCCACTCCCATCGCTCCCTCTCTCCATACTGTGCACCCAGCCGATGGGATGGGTAAGGGCTCCTCCACCATCCATGGTGCCTAATTCCCGGTTCCCCCAGCATTGTACAGATCCTCAACAAGTGGAGCACCCTACACTGTCCACCTTGGTACTTCCCACAAGACAGCAGTTCCCAGTCCTACCACCCCTCCCGCTCCCTCATGGACAAGTGCCTCAATGGCACAGAGAGAGGAGCTCTCTCTCCACAGGTGAAAATACATCTCTTGTTTCTGGAGACGGAACTATGGTCCTGAAGCTTGGCTTGGCTCTGCTCCCCTGTCCAGCAAGCACCCTTCATGCTAAGAAGAGGTATTTCCACCTTGCTGAGGACATGCATAACTGTCCAGAGTGTTGCTGCGTGCGGATACCGCTGAGATGTACGTCCCCAGGAGGAAAGGAAGAGGCAAACACAACTTCTTCCATCCCTGCACAGGGCTGAGGATGGAGGAGGTTAAGAAGCTGAGCAGAAACATGACGCGCCTCTGCATCAATACAGGCAAAACCCAGCGACGCACACACGCATGTGTTGGCACTGCGTGTGCACGTATCCATCTGTGCACCGTGGATGTGCACCTGCCCAGAGCACGACTGTGTGTCTGTCGGAAAAAGCGTACGTGTGCACACCGCACATGTGCCCTAGCAGGCATGCCACACGTGTGCGCGCACTGTGAGGAGCACATCCATGCCGGCGCCAGGACAGCCTGTGCACCAGACACGAGTTTTCCTTCCTGCCCGGAGCGCACGTGTGTGTGCACCGAGCAACGCGTGTGCCTGCGCTGGGGGGGGGAGAGTGTGCGCATGCCCCTGTTCGCCACCACCGGGTGTGCATCTGTGTGATGTCACCCCGTGCGGGGGTACTTGCACCATCTGCGTGTGCTGGGTCACGCGTGTGTCTGCCCACAACATGCGTGTGCACCCACACCAGACCCCCCCCTACCCCACACATCCACCTGCGTTCACGGGGTGTCCGAACCCGCACCGAGCTTCATCACCCTGTTGCCCTGCGCTCCCTTTGGGAATGGCTGTGCGGCACGGACAGGGAGAAGGGGAAGAGGTGCAGCCCCTGGGAAGGTGCTCCCGGAGGATGTCCCGACTGGGAGAGGCATCCATGGCTGCCGCGGGACTGTTTGCACAAGCCTGTTTGCACTAGGCTGGGCCATGACTGCCGATGACGTAGCGCCGTCCTGACTAAGCCTTGATGTGAGGTGGAAGATCGCAGGTAAAGGTGAAAGTCCCAACGCGGGGCGATGCCTCACATGGCCCTGACTGGGCCAGGAGGGAGGGCCCCGGCAGCTGGAAATGCCAGGAGCCCTGTGCCAGCCTGGAGGAGGAAGGGAGGCAAGGGTGCCCAGCACCCATGCTTTCCGCTTCAATAAAGGGGCTGGAGCCTGAACTCAAGCCCTGTTCCTGCGGGTGAAGGAAACCTCCAAAGGAGGGAGGCTGGAGGAACCCCAGTGGGACCATCGCCCTGCAAGGGATTGCCAGTGGGATCGAGGGGCCCCAGGTTGGCCGGGGTAAGGAATCCTGTTTGGCGCCTAGGGGTGCGAATGACACAGCGCAGACGTGAGAGCCCAGAGCTGGGCGTGAGGAGGAGGAGGAGGAGGAGGAGGAGGAGGAGGAGGAGGCGGAAGCCTCCACCACCGGGGAAAAGCACGTCTGTGCAGGAGACAGAGGCTTCCCAGGGGCCAGTCCAAGGCACCGGGCTATTTTCCCATGGGATCTAAGGACCATCCCACACTTTCTTCTCCGGTGCCAGGCACCTTTTTCCAACCTGCTGGCAGAGCACAGAGCACTTAAAAATAAAAACCCCTCCCAAAACAACTATTCCTCCGCACACACAATTCTCCCTACGGGGAGAGTGCGAGAGAGACTGAACCACATGAGAGAGGCGTTAGTCACGCTGCTTAATGCATGACTGGGAAGCTCTCGGAGGACAGTGGCATGCAAAATCCTACAGAATTCAGCCACCCCCCCCACCCCCCCCCGCCAAAAAAAAACACCCTAATGAGAGGGATGTTAAAAAGCACCGAGAATTTAAGCAACTGCTTGAACAAGCCTTTGCTCCCTGTGATTCCCACAGCCCCTTGGCCCCGTTCCACAGAAGGCAGCACCGCTCCGGGAACAGGCACCAAAGTCCACCCTCTTATTGCTCCCAACGGCTGATTGCATGGCTCGGAGCCACGCTAACAAGTCTATCCAAACCCTGCACTGAGCACACAAGTACTAATCCCCCCCACCGCCCCTCCAGCCCCCCCCCCCCTCCCACCTCACCCCAAGCTCTGCTCTGTCACTCGGAGCTGGAGCAACATCCCAGCAAAGCAGCAAATGCTAATCACGGCTCCACTCCGCGCGAGGGCCTGACATCAAGGACCATATTGTCCAAAAAAACGGCCACTGATGTTCAGTCCCGCATCAAAGGTGCAGATGGGCTGAATCCTGGGCATTTTGTGGCACATCCCACGGTTTCCTTCAGCTCCGGCTGCCGCTGCGGCTGCTCGGCATTTATGCAGGCTGGGCCCAAACTCCCCGAGCCGGAGCACCCCGCCAGGAGGAACCCCACTCGCTTGTCAACAGCTTTACCCCTAAATCATCTCTTAGGAGCTGCACAGTGATGAAAAGAGGGTGAAGCTTGGGGCCCTCCCTCCTCCTGCCTCCTTCTCCCCATCCTTTCCAACTCTGGCAGCCAGCGAGGCAGAGACCTGTCAGAGCCTTCCCCAGGGTGGCAGCTCCCATCCTCCCACCCTGGGGGTCCCCCACAGCCCCTCTGGGATCCTGCGGGCTCCTGTCCTCCCCCTGCCACCATCCCACACGCCATCCCGGCTTGGAGGAAGGTAAAAATGTCGCCGGCCTGAAACACCCAGCCAGGGCCGCAGGGAGCCGGCGGCAGCCAGAGCTGCTCTCCTCCAGGACCGCAATGCCGGAGGAGCTGGGGGGGACCTTAGGGAGGGGGGATAGGGGACCCCCTACCTCGCAGGGTGCCGGGGACAGCCGCGGCTCCTGTCCCCCACCGGCTGGGAGGGAGGACGGAGGCCGGGCTCCGCTCCCCGGCACCCGGCGGGGCTGCCCGGGCTGAGGCTCCCGCAGCGCCCCGGTAGCTCCGGCTCCGGGCACCGGACGGAGCTCCCCAGCGAGTCCCGGGGGGAAGATGAACGGGGCGCCTCCCGCCAGCCCCGCACGCACACACACACACACACACACTGCACACACACACACACACGCACGCACCCACCCACCCGCGGCAAACACACGGGAGCCGCTCTCCCGGCACCGGCTTCACGCTCGCGTACAGACAGGGAAACAGGGATTTTTCTAAGGCGCAGGCACGCACACCCCGCGGACACACACCCCCACACCCCGCCTGTAACACACACCAACACACACCCCGCGCTCCGCACAAGCCCGCTCCTCTACACGCACCCCACTCCTGCAACCCGCACCCCAGAGACACCCCGCCACGGACACCCAGGGGTGCCAGACCCCTTCACCCCGCTCCTCTCACACGCACACCCACCCCCACACACCCGCACAACCCTGCTCCCAGCACCCGGCGCTCGCCCCGGCTCCCAGCTCACCCGCAACTTCTCCCACTCCCACGCACCAGCGCACCCCGAGCCGCGCACACCCAGGGCTGAATGAGGGACACACACACACACACACAGAGCCACCCACGACGGGGAAAATAAAAACACGCGCTCACCCCGACACAGCCGCACACCCACGGCCACCCCACGCCACCCACCCTACCCGCGCCGGGGCTGTCCCCGCTCCGCGCCGCACAACAAGTGGCAGCGCCGGGCGGGACCGGTAACCGCTGCCCGCGGAGCTCCGCGCCCCCTCTGCCGCCGCCCGCGCAGCCCGGCGCGGAGAAGCGCGGAAAAGCGCGGAGGGGAGCGGGATGCTCGCCAGCGCCGCATCCCGCCGCCGCCCGGCCCCACGCTCCCGCACAGCGGCGGGTACCCACCCGGGGAACACCCCGCACCGCTCCGCGGCTCTGCGCGGCCGCGGGCGGAGGTTTGCCGACCCTGCTGCAGCTCTTACTTGGATGCGGACGGCGCTGCGCTCCGTGCCGGCCCTTCGAGCGTTGATCCAGCGGCGTCTGCATCGCCTCCTCCCCGCCGGGACCGGGTTCCCCCCACCTCCCCCCACCCCACACCCCCTGCGGCTCGTCTCGATCGTTATCCACAGATGAAAATAAAATTTTAAAAAATAAAAAATTTTAAAAAAAGGGGGGGAGGGCGAATTAAAAAAAAAAAAAAAGTCCCGTGGGAACCGCCCCCCCCTCCCCCGGGCCGGGGCTGCGGCTCCTCCGGCGGAGCGGCGGCGGCGGCAGGGCTGGCGGCAGCCCCGGTGGGCAGCTCCGTCCGTGCCCGCCTCCGTCCCTCGGTGTGTGTGAGGATGTGCAAGGGAAGCGCAGCGCAGGCACGGCCCCTTCCCACCCCCCCCGCCATCACCATCACCAACCCCCCCCCCTACACATACACACACACCCCTCCCCGCTGCCTCCGCCTCTCGCCGCCGCCACGGGGAGGTGGAGCTCCGGCTTCTTATCACATCCCGAACCCAACCGGGCCGGGACGAGCGGGTATCGGTAACCGGGTAGAGCCGCCCGCCCGTCGTACCGCCCGGCTCCGGGCTGCGGGCACCGCGCCGAGCCTCATGGCGGTGGAGAAGAATGATGGGGGGGTGGGGGGTGTCCCCGTAGACCCCCCGGGACCCTCTCGCCCCGGGGACCCCTTCGCTCACGCGTGGGATGGGTGTCCTCTTTTACTTCCCTCCCAGTTCTCTTATTCATTCATTCACTCATTCATTCATTCATTTTGACACCCTACATCGGGAGAGGGGGGGCGGCCGGCAGTGCACCCCGGCTGTGCTGAGGAGAGGGCCTCTCCGTGGGAGTGAGCCCATCGGGGGGCCTGTGCCCACCCCTCCTCTGCTACACCCCACTCCCCACCCCCGACAAGGAGGGTTCCTGGCAGGCTGTAAGCAATGGCTCCCGCAGCCCTGCCCGGGTGAGGCAGTGGGGCCAGGAAAAGCCACTGTTCCCCTCCCGTCACACCTCGGTGAATCACGCTTTTATTGCAGGGTGTCGGGACTCCTGGCTGCCCTTGCGATGCCTTCGCAAGCTGCGCTACCTCGGCTGGCTCCTCACTCGCCAGCTGGTCCCCCATGGGGCCTCGGATGGGCGAGCGCAAGTCCCAGGGGGACCGGGGCCAGCGTGCTCCAGGGGTGTCCCTTCCCTCCATGCCTCCGCTGGCCTCTGTGTCCCTGCGAGGAGAGGCAGTGGTCCCTGCCAGCGGGCTGGATCTGCAGCCTGGCCCCCATCAAAAGCCTCAGCCCTCTCAGCTGGAGATCCTGGGGTGGCTCTCAGCACCCTGAGAGGGGCTGGACACCCTTAGGGGGGCTGCAGGGCCCCCTCACCAAGCAGCACCCGCTTTCTCAGTCAGTTGAAGTGCAGATTTCTCGCCAGGATGCTGGAAAGTCCTTTCTGCTTCGCCGCAGCGTGAGGATGGGAGAGCATTGCTTCCCCGCTGAGCTTACGCCAACCTGTTGCTCAGCTCCCTTCGCTGCACACATGCTCAGCTCGGCTGCGATGACTGCACCATCTAGAGGCCTGCTCGGAGGAGCCCTGGCTCCAGCTCAGCCTGAATCACTCCGTTTTTTCCCCGCAGGAAGGGAGCTTAGGCCCTGGCGGGGCTTCTTCCTGCTGGCCAGGAGAAAGGGGCTGGAGAGTCATCCCCTCTGGGTGGAAAACCTGCCTCTCCTCCAAGACTTTACTGTAGCAGGGCCATCTCTGCTCCTCCAGACATGTCGGCTTCTCCACATCTGTGTGTTGGTTGGTTGGTTTTTTTTTTTTTTGGGTGTCAATTCTCATGAAGCCAATTTAAGCAGAAGATGTGAAGTAGAGAACCCAGGGAAGGTCAAAGCCCACCGTGGAAGGGCAGGGAAAGGAGCTGTGGGGTTTTGTCAGGGTTTACCCTGTTGATACAACGTGAGACAGGGATGTGGACAGATAGAGGCAATGAAACTCTCTGGAGACAGCGTAAGATTTAATTTATCCGTCGCTGGCAGTCCTCCTTGGAGGGCTGAAGAGCCGCGGCAAAGGGGAGAACTGAGGAAGTGACCCCGTGGATCCAAGGCTGGCTGTGGAGTGGTGAAGGCAAACTTAAGAGACCTCCGGGGACCAAAGGTTTCCGTTTCGCAAGAGGCACAGGTAGTCGACGGGCAGGCTGCGCAGGGAGCGGTGCATGCAGGCAGTTCACTAGATGCCGCCTATTTGTAGCGGACCGGTGCCTGCCATCTGCAGCCTCTGCTCGGGCACGTTTTTAAGAAGCGGGTCCAGGCTCTTAGAGCATGGTGGGGGGGGAAGCATCCCAGCCTCAGGACCCATCTCTCTCCAGCCCAGAGGAGCTGCCTGACAGGAGTAATTTGTCCTTACCTTCCTCCTCTGCCTGCCGCCTTTGAAAGCGGCCAGGCTCCTCCCAGAGCGCTCCTTGCCCTCCGACAGCAAGGAGAGCCCGACGCTGGCATCGCCATTCCCTGTCCTCCCTTCACTTGGGCGTTATAGTATGAGTCACCGGTCCTTACCTTGCCTTCGTCATTTCCCAAAAAAGCAGGGCCAGCCTAAGCAATGGGAAACCATCAAACTGCTGCTTTGGCCACAGAGTTATTTCGTGAGACCCTCCATCCTCCATGTCCTTCCCACCCCCCTGCCCCGCTGCTGGCAGTGCCACCTCCACCGACCCTGGAGATGCTGCTGGAGGCACTGGCTTGCCCCAACGCAGCGGGTACCCCATGGTGGGATGCTCTGGTGTCACGCGGAGACAGTTGCTTCGTGGTGCCGGTGGGGCCTTGTCAGAAGAACAAAGCCTGCGAGGGAAGAGCATCCAGCTAAATCTCTGGGAAAGCGAGAAGAAAGGGAAACACGGTGAGCAAATGAACCTTACAAGAGAATAAATACCCCCTCCCCAACACATGCACGCAGCAACCTGGCTGCCGTCTGCCGCACGGAGTTCAAAGGCTCTTCTGTTCTCTCTCTCATCAGCTCTGGGCTCCGCAGGAGAAGCAGCAGCGTGGATTTGGGCAGCAAATGCTAATAACACAGATGTTCTGACAATTTGCTTGTTTCTACAATTAAAAACAAAAAGATCCTCAAAACCCAAATGCAAGGAAATGAGCACATTAAAGAACTTCTCCTCCGCCTGCCTTCTGCGTAAATGAAGGGCTGCAGGTTTGCGGGGGAAGGGGCTGGTTGGTTTCGGCCCCATCCAGAGCAGAAGCGGGAAGCTGCGGCGGGAGAGGCGCAAGCCCTTGGACAGCACTGTGCCGGTGAGCGCAGCCGGGAGATGCGCCGGCCACGGGCTGCGGGTGGCCAAAACCCCCACGCCAGGATCGATGGAGGGGCTGAACGGCACGGATGGTCGCTGCCTGTCTTGCCTGTGGGATGCTTGCTGCCGAATTATTGGGAGATTGTTTTTATTACTGTTTTAACTCTTTTTTTAACCTTGTTTTTCTCTCGGCTGCACTTTCACTCACTCATTAATTTTGGTATTTTTCTCACGGTATATAACCCCTGTCACGGCTGCCATGGCAACAGGAGGGAATGTGCTCAGCGCTAAAATATCCTCTCAAAAATAACAAAAATAAGACAACAGAGGCAGCTTCTGTGGGCTGCTGCAAATGCAGATCTGGCCCGGCTTTGTGGTGACGGAGGATGAAAGATCCTGCAAGCCGGGGAAGCCCCTGAGCTCTTGTTCTCCCACAGTGCTCAGCCCACCTCCCATCTTGGGGCCGCAGGGGCTCCACCATTGCCATGCTGGAAACTCCTCCTGGGATGAACCCTTGGGGCTGAGGACCACAGACCTCCTCGTCCAGCCTCCAAAACTCATCCCTTCCCCCTGGGACCACCTTCCCCAAAATATCACTGCAAAGGAGGAGGAAACATGGGTATGAGCTAGGAGAAGAGGGTGAAGGTATTGCTTAGGGGGGTCTGCTGGTCTCTGGTGGGTTTTGGGTCCACAGGCAGATCCCTGGGTGGAGAAAGAAATGGTGATGTGAGGTCCCCAAAATCAGGAGCTGCAGCCAGTGTGGTGGCACGGATGGCGGGGCTTCTCACACAGACCTGTTGTCTTTTTCTGACAGGATTACCTGTCTGGTTGAGAAAGGCAATTGTGTTGATATAGTACACTCGGAGCTCTCCGAGGCATTTGACTTACTTCCACCTGACATTTTGATTAAAACTTGCATTATAAGGAATTAACAGGGCACATATTAGATGGATTAAAAATGCTTCCCTGGCAGATCTCAGAGGTAGTTGCTAATGGGTAGATATCAGTAAGTAGCGCTATTTCTACCTACCTCCCCCCGGGGATCCGTTCTTCGTCCACTGCTATTAAACGTTTTTATCAATGATGTAGATGAAGATATGAAATCTTTGCTGGTAAAGCTTGAAAATGACACCGAGGGCGACGAGATAGAAAGGAACAAGGACGGTTTCATGCAGAATCACCTGGTTAAATGGTCAGGGTGCATTTGAATACAGATAAACGCAGGAATCTAACTGGAAATGAAGCTTGCATGTTAAGCCTGCAGGCTAGATCTCGGAAAGCAATGACTCTAGGCATGCCTATACAGGGTAGAGATATGAACACTGGCCTTTAACCAGCAACCAAGGGAGCTCATTTGAAGGCCTCCCAGGAGTATCTGCCTCATCCAGCAATGCAGATTTGTCCGCA
Source organism: Vanellus vanellus (assembly GCF_965231255.1). Lineage (NCBI taxonomy): Eukaryota > Metazoa > Chordata > Aves > Charadriiformes > Charadriidae > Vanellus > Vanellus vanellus. Next base: position 20,635,969 of record NC_138918.1, read on the forward strand.
GAAGAGGAATTAGGGAACAGTGGGAACAGGTACCCCAAAAAGGAACTCGGTGCACCCTGCCATGGGTGTCTGAAAGGGGAGCACTGGTAAATAGCTCGCTGCTGGAGCGCTGCGTCTGGCACCCACACTCAGAAGAAGGCAGGGAAATACCAGGAGAGCTTGAAGGAGTACCGCAGACCTGACCACAGGCTGGAAAGCCAGGACTCATGATGTGATGCTCGTTAAAAAAGTATGTTGTCAGGTGGTCTGAGGACCCAGCCTATATCCTCCCACGTGGAAAAAATAGTGGGGAACCATTAAACCCCACAGAAAGGTGTAACAAGAGCAGAGCTAGAGCTGAAGAGAGGCAGATTCACACTTGAATTGAAAGCCAGTGCCCTAGTGGTGAAAGCATTTGAAGGTTGGAAGAGCTTTTCTCAGGGAGATGATGGGCTCACAGCATTGCTCAAGCTTTTCTAAAGAGATTAGATCTCTTTTTTTAAAAAGAAACCATTTAATCCAGCTTCTGGAAGCAACTCTGAGGCTGATGTGTGAATGGGCTGGGGTGAGTGACCTCCCCTGGCCTCAAAGAAGCCAAATTGTCCACCTCATCCCTTCCCTTTACAGGCCATTGGGAACAGATTGTCTGCAGTGACCTGCAATTATTCAAGCAATGATTAATCAATCTCTTGCTTCAGGGTTCAGGCAGACTTCTGCAGAGAACAGGAAGGTTCCTCCAATCTCCACCCGTCCTCTGCAGCACCAGACATTTCTTCAAGTAGAAACAGCAGAGCACCAAAATTGAAACCCTGCTGGCAAACTGAGCTCTGGTGCTCAAAGCCCAAGCTGACCTTGGGATTCAGACTTGAGAGGAGCTTCCCAGAGGCTCTCAGATTATTGGAAGCCCATGGGGATGCTCAGCTTCACCAGGCTGGGAGCCAGCACCAAGGGGCAGCTCCTGCTGTTCCCAGAACCATGCCCATGCCAGGGACTTGGGCTGTGATGGCCTTCCTCCCATCCCCTGCCTCTGGCACTCTGTTTATTCCACCTACAGACCCAGATTCTTGCTTATGGGGCTTAGCATGGGGGCTCCTGGGTAGGAATCAGTGAGCTGTGCTATGCATGAGGTGTGGGGGAGATCCTTTGGCCCCCTTCGCTGTCTCTCCACCCCTACACCCCCGGATCTGGCAGGGTGCAGGTCGAGGAGCAGATACCTTCAGCCATGCCATGGCCAAGACACTGGTGGGTTCATGTCCCACTAGTGCAGGAGCTGCTGAGGGTCTGGCAGAGCTGGCCCAAAGGGAGGAGAGGAGCAGAAGGAGGGAAGCTCCCTGGAAGCACAGCTTTGCAAGGCATCAGCTGAATCTACCACATCCTTGCTGCTTTCTAAACTGGCCTCATCTCCTCTGGGGAATCTGCTATTCATACCTCCTCTGCAAGGAGAATTACACCCATTTCCTGCTTTTGTTAAGGTCCAATGGTCTCCTGCTTGTAAGCCCACCTCCAGCCAGCCTCCAGCTGCCGCTGGGAGATGGTCCAGCCCTGGAGACAGTCTCTGCAAGCAGGCACCAGTGAAAGGAGTTTTCCACACCCTCAGAACAGGAGTTGTTGGCTGTTGGGGCAGCCGTGACCTCTCCCCATGAGATCCTGCCTTTTGGTTGCAGTCTAAGGGAGGCAGGAGGAAACTCAGGGAGAGGAGACCAGATCAGACCTGCCCTGCCCATCATGACTTACACGGGGGACGGGAGACACAACAGCAGGAAACAGCTCACGCTCTGACTTGCCCAGAGTCTAGGCTGGGCAGGAGAGGAGCTGCTCTGTGTACGGAGAAAAGAGAAAGACTGAGCTCCCCTCAGCCCTGCTCCTGGCAGGGCAGACACATTTTGGGGAGCCCCGGCCAGCCATGCCATCAAGCAGTAGGGCTCAGGGTTGCATCAGGGGCAAGCATCATGGCAGGGAGGTTGCTGGGTACCAACGGTGGGGCAGGGTCCATGGCAGGGGCAGAGAGACCATGAGCATGGGCACCAGAAGACGGAGAGCTCAGGGTCAGCATGGATTTGGCAGGAGATGGCAGGGACAGACTGAGAGGTGGGGGCCCAAGGCAAGGTTAATGGATGGAGACAGCAAAGGAGAAGGGAGGTGGAGGACAGGGACCTCAAGGTGTCATGAACATCAGCAGGGTAGAAACAAGTTCTCTGTGGACATGGAGGGCAGGAACAGGCAGCCCTGGCACTGGGACCTCAAGGATGGTGAGGTCCAGGGTGGTGGGGATGGGACCAGAGCAGCACAGGCTGGGAATGGAGAAGCACTGAAGCCATGCAGGCAGTATCTGGTGGGAAAGCCATAGAATTGTTATAGCTGGAAAAGACCTTTAAGATCATCAAGTCCAACCGTTATCTAACTGATCAGTGTGCTGCCTGCTGAGGCTGGCATGTGGCCTCCCTGCACCACCAGGCAGGAGCACCACCAGAGGCTTGGGGCCAGCGAGGGGCCAGGGTGGGAGGTGACGACAGTGGTGGACCTGCATGGCCTTTGCAGTCGCTGGGATGGAGGTTGGAGAATTCTCTTTGCTGTGCCAGGGTGATGCTGTCCCTTTTTCTCTGCTCTTTGTTTGCTCTGCAATAACCCAGAGCCAACACTCTCCAGGGCAAAATCCAGAGACATTTGAGTGAGACTCCAAAGGGAATGCAGCGCTAAACAAGTTACAAACAAGCTGGGCTCTGTTGAAAAAGTCTAACCGAGACCCTCTCACATGGGACATGGTTCCCAGCAGTGGGAGCCCTGCACGGCAGGACTGGCCACAATGGGCCTGTTCCAGTCCCATGCAGAAATAGCATATCCTGAAGGGAGAGAACGAGCACAAACTGGTATGGAGTGTGGGATCCTTCTGTCAGGATCTTCACGTGGGGGTGAAGGATGTGCCAGAGTGCCTGTGCTGGTGTGGGGGATCAGGGGAACCTGGGATGCAGTGGGTGGTATACTGGAGATGGGATGGGGTGAGCATGCATCAAAATGACCAAAAGGACCAAAGCCCAGGAGACCCCTTGGCATGTGCAGCAGTGTGTCAGACGGTTTGCTTGGTGCCACGCAGGTGAGTGGGCTCTCCCCACAAGCGGGAAGGCCAAGGAAGCAGAGGATAGGTGGCAGGGCTGTGTGAGCAGGGTGGCAAGACAGCTTTGGGGCAAGTTCATGAGCTGTGAGCAAGATGTGTCCAGGGAGACTAGACTTTGCCCATCCTGGTAAACAAATAGCATCGATTGCTCCAAAGCAATAACTGACTCAGTCATCCGTTTCTCTTGCTAACAGACACAACCTGCAGGGCCCTGAACTTTTGTATATTTATTTTAGGACAAAAGCATTAAAGGGAAAATATCAAACAACAAATAATCTACATGCATACTGGCTTCCCAGGCATTCTCTGCTCCCCAGGGCACGCTGGCAGGTACAGCCTGTGCTGGTGAGCCCCAGAACGCATAAGCATGTCTGCCTGTCCCCAGTCCCACTGCAAAATATCTCTAGTCCTTCAACATCTACTGTTCATCCAGCATCTCAAAACAGAACATCCCAGTCTAGGCAGTTTCCTCCACGAGGTGAGGTTGTCTTCAGACTCGTTTGCTGCACGGGACTTGCGTTTATGGGTCCTGAGGACTTGAGGATTTATGCAGCTCCTTATTGCGCAGGGTGTCCTTTGAACATCTATAGCATCTCCACATAATCCTCTAAAATAGTCCTTTGTTGGTTGTCTTTCATGCCACGCAATTGCCAGCATGCAGCCAGTTAGAAACGAGTTAGAAAAGCCCTGTGTTGGTGGGCTTTGTCTGAGGGAGGAGTTTCAGTATGGAGGATGGCTCCTTTAGCCTCAAGCCTGCTAAGGTCACCAAAGTGCCCAGCTTGGGGTAGCCCCAGGACCACCTGACCTGGTCCAGTGCTCACCAGCAGCCCAGTCACCGTCCCACCGAGAGCTCCACCTTCAGCAGCGATCACTGAGGCTCACAAACAGCCTTATTTCATCTCCAGAGGAAACTCTTCAAAGCCACCCAAGCACTTTGATTTGGGAAAGGTTTTCATTCCTGTGAAGATAAGAAAAGCTCCCTTGGCACGGTGCAAGGGCCCCCAAGAGGCACCGCAGCCCACGTGTGTATGAACCTGGCAAGCAGAGGGATGAGAGAGCAAGGCAGGCAAAGTCCATGGCCACCGCCTGCAGCGTGCATCACTGGTGGCCTGCCACAGGGCAGGAGCTGGCCCTGCACTGCTGGAACCAGACCCTGCTCTCTGCCAGAGACAGCAATGATGTGGGGTGACCCAAACATAGGCTGTCTCAGCCCCTGGAAAACGGGGTGACCTACCTCCAGTCATTCGGGTCAGGGCTTGCGATGGGTGACAGGGAAGTGTCTCCTTGCCGGGGTCTGGGAGGGAGGTGAGCAGTATGACCAGCATGGCCTCTTGCATTGATGATGGTGTGGTGGCCCAGCTCTCTGCTCTGCTGCCCAGGGGCTTGTTTTGGAAACGGGTGGAGTCTGTCTGGATTTTAGAGCTATGAAATGATAAAGTGCAGGAAAGACAGATTGGTGGGATGAGCTGAGAGCAGGGTGTGAAAAGCCACATGGGGACTGGAGAGGATAAGGGCCAGGAGCTTGAGGCAGTCTGTCTGTCTCTAGGGAATGATGGGGACAGTCACCACCATGGGGGAGATGTTCTTCCTGTTACCCCTCCTGTGGCCACAGCCTTGTCCTGGTCCAAAGTAATCAAGATTTTAGTCACAAGAGGCTTTGAGCTGTGGGATCTAGGGGCCAAGTTAGCAAAAGATAACAAAAGATAGCAAAAGCAACCTTGGTGTCTAGGTCTTCTCTATAGCAAGAAGTAAAACATCCTTAGACAACTCGGAAGGGAGGTTTGGATAATGAGATCCCATCCAGCCAGCTGAGGTCCCTGGCAAAACCACCATGACACTGCCAAGAGGGAGCAAGGAAAGCCTTTTGGAAATCAACACATCCCAAACCTGAATATGGAGACAGCTCCGTGAGTTGCAGGGTTGTCACAGGGAGCTGCAGCCTTTGGTAAGAGCTGGAGGAAAGTGAATTTGCTGCTGCATGGCAAGAAACCGTGGCCTCTCCCACCCAGCAAATTCAATGGCACTGCGCACGAGACATGAAAGCAACACAAGTGGAGCCAAGCGTGGGAAGTGCCACTGGGGTTAGAGAGGGTGGTGTGTGCCAGATACACATTCTCAAGCAAAGGGGTAGATGAACAGAGAAAGGAAAAGCACTGTAGAGTGCTGGCCTGGCTTGCAGCGAGACATTTGTAGTGAACCTGATCACATTACGTTTTGCTCACAAAATTAAATCTCTTGGCCTGATTACAGCAGTGTCACTTGGACCTGGAGTGGGCTGAAGAGCTGCATGCAAAGGGCGTTGTGAAGTGGTGCTAGGAGCTGTTGGGCCCCTCATGAGTGATTGAGGAAAGTGAAGGGGGCAGCGTGCCGCTGTCACTGGGATGTCACCATGGTGGGAGGTGGCAGCACGGGGGAGGGGGGATGCCAGTGCACAGGCTTCTAAAATGCAAGTGGGAAGGGGACCCTGTGCTCCCTCCCCTGCTCCCCTCCTCTGTGCAGGGGCTTCCCTGTGGGTTCAGAGCCCGTCAGGTTGAAGCAGGGCTGGTCCTGAAAGCTGAGCTGTTGGCCCTTGTGCAAAACCCACTCCACTTCAGCACTTCCCCACAGGCAGTTGTGACGATGCAACTACAGAAGGCATAGGAGATACGGGGAGGACAGGGCAATGGTAACACCATCGCTCTACCACTTCAGCCCTGCAGGGATGCCAGCACCAAGATCGCCTGGTGATTGCATGATGCTCATCACTTTCTGGTCCATCCTGGTGATGCCTGAGAGTACAAGCACTTCATTGAGCACCGAGCAGCTCCCGAGCCACTTGCAGTGGCAGTTTTAGCTGGGCTGATGGGGCAGTTCCCAGGCTGGGCAATGTCTTCCTCTGCCCTGCCTGTCTTTTGCTCTTCGTGACTCCATGCCTATAGTATTAGTGTCCTGCGAGACACCAGACAGGCCCTGCTCAAAGGAGGTGCAGTTAAATCAGGTACACTGTTGAGTTTGAGGATTACATTGGTGGAGCAAGAGAGGGCAGGGTTAGGAGAGAGTGAACTGGAGAGATGCCGGGAGTGATGGAAGGAGCACAGGAGAGCCTGGGAGACCTGTCCTACTTTTTCAACAGTTAAGAGAAGGGAGGAGGGTCCCTCCTGATTTCTTGTCCTCAGGCCCCTTGGCATATGCTGCGGGAAGCTGCAGTGGGGATTTCCAGACCAGCGTCCCTTCAGACCAGCCTGTGGTCTCTGTGGTGCCCCGTGCAAATGCTCTAGAGAAAGGTGCATGAACGCCCCGGGGCACAAGGCAGGCAGAGGAGGCCCTTGAGGGAGCTGCTTGTTCTTCTTTCTGCCAAGAAAAGCCCAGGGCAGAAACATTCATCTGTGCTGGCTGCCTGCCTGTGCCCCCACCTCATAACAATGGGGGGCTCAGCGGGGCTGGTTTGGGGGCACAGTTGATCTCCGAAGGACTGGAGCAGGCAAAGAGGTACTCTTCGAGCATCAGAACTTCAGCTGATGGGTCCCGAGTGCCTGAGGTTCCTTGCAGGGGGCTTTGTCACAAAAAGTATTATAGAAAAGTCTCTCAGATGTTTTTTTTTTGGGGTGTTTTTTTTTGGGGGTGGTTTTTTTTTTTTCAGTCTGAGTCAGGTATTTAAAGCCCAGTGGACTTTTCCATGCCCCTCCACCTATTTAGGAAAGTGGGAGGAGAGGAAGTGATAAAACAAATCCCGTAATACATTTTTGTTTTGCAATCCTATTGTTAGCACTGAAAAAAACATACACCAAAACAGCAGCAATGGAGGGCAGCACGCCCAATCCCTGCTGGTGAAACCAGCCCACTCGGAGACACCCTGGCTGGCTGCAGGGGGCTGACAGCTGTTTGGTCATTTGGGCGTTTGGTTTATGTTCCTTATATTTCAGCCCAATTTTCTAAGGAAATGAGCCGACTCTAGCTCTTGACTGATTCCACCAACGGGGGTGAACTCTGCAGCATTTACCTTCCTTGAGGTGTCCCCAGAATCAGTGGGTGCATATGGGGAGGTGCAAAAGGTGCCCCAAAGGAGGAAAAGACACAACGCGAGCAAATGGCAACCTCCTGCATGGCTGCCAGCATCTTCCCAGCACTGCGATACCCCTGAGCCACAGTGCTGGCAGCAGGGGCCAATTCTCAGTCAGGGGCCGGATCCCAATGAGCAGACGTGCAGAAAGACGGGGGATGGAGCTGCTCACTGCTCCCACGGCATCTTCCTTGTCTGTGCATGAACAGCAGGTTGCCTTCCATGCTTGGATGTGCTCCTTCCTCCCAGCAAACGTTCTCTTGTTTGTGCAGAGCATCCGCACTGGGCACAGCATCTTGGGGAAAATGAAGAGGGAAGGAAAAGCCGCATGCCCTGGGCTATTCTGGGACTGACCTGCAGCTATCAGGTATGGGTGCCAGCAGCTTGATGGAGTCTAAACCCCTCTGTCTGACAAGGGTCCTGCTGGCCCCGAAGCCCTGGCATCTGCTCACAGCGTCGGTGGCAGCTCTACCTGCTGCCAGCCAATTTGTCCTGGCCCCAAACTGTTGCTTCGGCACCACTTGTATGTCCACGAGGGGATCAGACCTACAGACAACCTGGCCTAGAAAAGAAGAGCTGCTCCGGCGATGTGCACTCCTTTGAAGTAGCTGGATACGGCAGCTCAGGAACCCCTGCTCTACGAGATTTCTAATTACGCTTCTGCATAATTGTTTCAACCATTTCCTCGTGCTGAAGCAAAGCTTATTGGTTTGTAATCCCTAGCACACCCCGGGGCCTTCTTTAAAATGTAGGCCCAGCATTTACTGCCCCCGGTCCAATAGTTGGAGGATGTGAATTTGTGTGTTATTGCTAAGAGCTTAGTCACTTGGTTTTTAGCTCTTTGAGGACTCCAGATGTGTCATCTGGGCTCGGGGATTTGCTACCTTTTGTGCGTTCCGGCACTGAGGCTTTGAATCCTCCATCTCTGCCTTTTGCTTCCCCGTTTGAAGAGGATGACTTTGGGAACATGGTTCCCCGCTCCTGCATGAGGATTTCATTTTGGGATACCCCACTGTTTGGCCAGGTGGTCCTGCAGCTCCACCACGTTTCTTCCATGCCCCCGTCCCCAGTAGGGTCCCCTGTGCACATGTTGCATGGGCTGCGTGTGCTCTCAGCCATCTCTGCCTCCGAATTTCCATCCCACGTTTTACCCGCTGCATTTTCTCTTTCTTTCTGTTAGCTCTCTGGAGGTTAATATCTATTTTCTCAACAGCATTTGGCTCAAACAATCTCACGCATCTGCCAATAAGAGCAATAAGAACCTTCTCTGTTTCTCTTCCCAGTTGTCCCCAAAGCACTGCTAAGCAGGCTCCAGTCTGAGTCCCATCACATTGCACACTGCCACGTTCAGGTCTCTGCCTTTCCCACAACTCTTCAGGGCCAGGGTTGAGCCTCCTTCATCTCCATCCACCACTCCTAGGAGACGTGTCACGGTGAGAACTGCCCTTCCTTCCATCCCAGGCATGGCAGCTTTAATCACCTGCCTCCACGTTTCCGGGATTGCTTTGTGGAAGTCACAGCATCCCTGAGAGGCAAAGTCACGAGCAGGGAATGAGGTTAAACTCAGCTCTGGCTTGTGAGAGACCTACAGGGGAGGACAGCCCAAATGGGAATCTCCATGGGAAGGGAAAGGGCATGCCACCCTGCTCAGGGAGAGGGCTTGGGCTCATACTGATGCTAGGGCAAGCGTAAGATTTGGTGATCCATAAATGACATGCCCTGTGTGGCTTTCCAGCTGAGGTGGCACGGTGACACTTGGGAATTGGGTGCACATGCATGGAAGGTGGTATCATCCAGCAGGGACAATCATGGAGTAGCAAGCTGATACCCCAGCAGGAACAGCTCCTCCAGTTTCCTCCCACACACGTCCACCTGCAGCCTCCTTTCATTTCACAGGGGCTGCCACAGCCTGTCTGCCCCCTGCTCCACGTGCCCCTCTACAGGGACTGTGCCACGCACCCAGGGACTGCTCCCAGTAGGATTTTGCAGTCTTTACCCATGACTTTCCCATTTTCATAAGCCTTTGCAGAGGGATGGGGAGTGCTGAGCTTCAGGAGGGTCAGCCAGCAGGCAGGGTGGAGGGCTCCCAGGAAGGGAGACTGACTGTGGCCAGCACAGATTGCTTGCAGAGCACCAGTGTCTTCAGCCAGAGGAGAGGGACAGTGGGGACCATCAGTGTCTTGCCACGATTTCTGCTGATGAGCACCTGAGGGCTTAGTCCCACCTGTGCAGTCCACATCAGCCATGAGCTGTTGAACACATGAGCTTCCTGCACTCTTCCAGACTGTCAGAAGTTAGGAAAGCATCGCTGGCAGCCCCCTGTGCCCTGTGGGGTCACGCCTGGAGAGACACAATATGCAATGGAGTAACAGAAAACTGGGAACATGCCTCCACAAAAGTCCCAATGAGGCTCAGGAATGTGGTGCCAAGAAGCCATCTGTGAAGCCCCTGCACGCCTGGGACCACTGGGAGCATGGACAAGTGGCTTCTTCCACAAGCCCCAAATCCTGGTGCTGCTGTCTGCATTGGGCTGAAGAAAGGTTATCTTGTGTTAGACCTGCTGCAGCTCTTGAGAAAACAGAAGGGAGCAACTGGGGGACCCAAGCAGCATCAGACCTGATGGAGCAGCAGCACCAAGGGGACATATGTGCCAACAGCACCAGCAACAGCTTCCCCCTGCTCCAGAGATGCTTCACCCTGTTTCATCTGAGGATCTGAGGTCCCTCTGGCCTCCTCTCAGCAGCATCTTGCTGTCCAGCTGCTTCCCCAATGCAAACTCAGCCCTGCCCCATGCTGACCTGTCAGGCAGGAGGAGAGATCAGGCCAGGGCAGCTTCCCAGGGCTCCTAGGTTTGGCACCTCACTGGCCTCTCCCAGGTCCCTGCTATCCCTGGCCACCAGCTGCAGTGGGAACAGGTGGCTTCATCCCCAGCCTTTGCCCCAGCCACCTCCATCTCTTTGCAGCTGTAAGCTGAAAGGCACAACTGATGGATGCTTGGATGGGCTGAGCCATCTACCCAGGCTGGAGCTCTCAGTGCTCTCCTCCATGGACAAAGCCTCTTGAGTGTTTCCGAAGTTGCCGATTTCCCCAGAGGAGCCCTGAGCACCCTGGTCAGGACACAGCCTTCCTTCAGTTCTGCGTGCAGCATGTCCAGACAGGGATGTCTTCTAAGAGACGGGGCCACCACAGGGTCTCTGCAGAGCTCCCAGGGTAGGACACAGACGGCTGTGCCATGATGCTGCCCAGGCAGAGAAGAATAGCAGCAGCAGGCCTGCGCACAGTTATGCAGTAATATCCAAATCTGCTTACTGTCTGCCGCTGTGATTGAAGGAGTTTCTGTAATAATGTATTAGCTAAAGCTTCCAGATTATCCCAAAAACATCAGCTTTAACAAAGGGGTAATGCCTCTTTAATCCCCGCATGATCCCGGTTCCCAGTCTCTGCAGGACATTAATTCACGGCTAATACACAGACTCCAGGCAGGCTGCTAATGTGGGCTGCACCCGAGACCGGGGCCAGCCGGCCCCACGCTGCTCCTGCCTCACCGGGCCACCGCTTTGTTCCCCCTGCTCCCTGGGGTCCCTGAGATCTCCAGCCTGGCCCCAGTTTCTGAGCACGGGTCCTGGTTTTAGCTGGCTGAGGTAGGTCTCAGGGAGATGCAGGATGCTCCCGTCTTCCCTGCACCAGGAGACAGGCAGGCTCTTGATGCTGGGGCTTGGACATTTATTTGTTCCTCAAACCCATGTCCCCGGAGAAGGACAAGCCGGTGTAATCGGCTGCGGTTGTTCTTGTTGCACTTGACAAAGAGCTTCCTTGATGCTCATTAGCTGGAAATGCCATGGCCAGGGCTGACAGGGACTGCAGGGTGAGCATGGGAAGCTGCGTTCCTTGCAAGCACCAAGACCTCGGGGGGAGCTTCACCTTGGCCCCATCCCTTGTGCCAGAGAAGCTGCTGTCTGTCTGCTCCTGGGAGCTGGTTTTTGGAAAAGGACAGTGCAGGCTGTTGGCGGACAACAGCCTCTTGAGGGCCCAGCAAAGGCAGGGCTGCAGATCCAAACTCTAGTATGTGTGGAGACCAGCCAGGAAGCAAGACAGGACAGGAGCTGGATGGACAAACCTAAGGGCAGATGGGGACTATGCGATGCCTGTCCCTTTCAGCAGGACCTCAAGAGCTAGTCTGCCCCCTTGACAGGTTGTAAAACACCATGGGAATTGCTGTTGTCATCCTGGAATGCTGCAGCCAGAGTTGCTGAGCATCTGCTCCTACCCCATTTCCAGCCCAGCCATGTACAGGATGAAGACAGTTCAAGGAGAAGTCCCTTGTGAAACAGCTTCTCAACCTTCTCCTTCTGGTCCCCATTCTTGTTGTCCTCCAAGCCCAACTCCATGAGCAGAAGAAAGGGCTATAACTGAAACTGATAATTGTGATGGTCCAAAATCTGCTTTATCAGAGAAGATATTTTGCTCTGCAAAACTATGGTCAGCTGGGGGCAACATCTGGCTGATTCCAGCTAACCCTTCGGAAAGTTTTTTTCTCCATGGCACAGAGAGTAATCTTCCTCCATCCTGATCTGCTAGGGATGTGCGCATGGTGGCAGCTCTCTTGAAAACATTTGGTGGTGGGAGGGCAAGAGGGGAACGAGTACTGGTGAGGAATGTCCCTTCTAAGTGCTTCTATGAAGCTTGGGACAAGGCTACAGCACAGAGCACAAGGCAAAAGGCTGTGGAAAACAACCCCTACCACGGCAGCTAAGGCATCAGAAATGGTGGCTGTGCGGCTGCACAGGTGTGGGATCTCTGGCCATGAATACTTTGCAGTGGTGCTTTCCCTCTCAGTGGTCATTCCCTCACATAGCCAAGCCCTGGGACCTGCATCCATGGGCTGCTCCAGAAGCAGTTGAGAGACCTGTCATGGAGTTACCCAAGAATGTCACAAATTGTCTTCCAGAGGTGTCCATCTCTCCCACAGCCTATAAAGGGACAATTCAGAGCAGAATCAAGGGGGTCGGGGGGGGGGGGGGGGGTCGGGGGGCAGTTTGAGCAGGGAGGGATGCGTCCTACCCCATCTGCTGAGGCCAGCAGCCATCTGGGTGAGGACCTGAGCACGGTTCAGCCACAACCTTTGGGCAGGTTTTTCTCAGTTTCCTCTTTTGATGTGTAAATCGGCAGCTACCTCAAAGAGCTTCGTGATGGCTGAATTCAGCAGCAGGTGCCTTTTTCAGATTTTTTCCCTTTCTCACCGATTACCTTTCTGGTATCCACGGTTACTGCATCATCCCGCATCCGGAAGGTTTCTCTGCCTGCTCGTCCGTCACCCGGCACCTGTGGGGCATTGGTCTGGACCCAGTGCTGCAGACACACAACTGCAACAAGAGCAGGAGGCTTGAGGGTCCCTGGGAAGAGGATCTTCCCGGGTTGCCCGTGATGCCTGACTGCCCTGAGATGCAGCCTGGCTTGCTATGAACCTGCAGGCACCTGCCCTGACTATGCCTCTGTTTCTGCTGCTCCACTGTGTGCATACAGGCACCAGTGCTGCTGAGGCACTGGCGTTGGCTAAGCTCCTGAGGAAACAAGCACATGGATCTGTATGAAGGCTTCCACCCATGTGGGGATACCGTTTGGACATGCAGAAGCCAAATGCACTACAGTTTGGCAGGGATTTTGCCCTCAATTCTTCCTAGCCAGCGTGAAGGCTCTAAGGTGGAGCCACACACAAGCAGCGTGACTGTGAGACACCACCTTTGAACCTGGGTTCCTGCAACTGCTGGTGGTGTAGGCGCAAGCCAGGAGCTGTCACTGGTGATACTGGGAGCCTGGTGGAGTCAGGACCTGAAACCAACCCTCCCACAGTGTCTGGACTTGCACTGAGTCAGTCTCCTCCTGTCTGCTCTCTGCCATGCAGGCACTGGAGAGGCTGCTGCAACAGGTCCATTTTAAGGTGGTTGCCCATGCCTGGGCATTCCCCAGAGCTGTGTCACTGCAGGGAAGATACCCGTGAGCTTGCACACACACACACACACACACGCATGTGCATGCACACGGATGTGCACAGAGAATGTGCAAGCACACATCTTATCATGGAGTGAGCGACAGAGGGTCCAGGGCAGCAAAGCAGCCAGACCATCCTCCTGTTCAGCTCTGGGAGACATCTCCAAGGTTCATTGTGGCATCTGCTTTCCCAGCCTCTGTTTTCTCCACAGCGCTGAATTCCCACACAGTTCCTGCAGCCGGTACTTTTGCCAACGCCGGTTGATGCTCCCCCTGCCTCTGATCTGGGTTTCTAATGCCAGCACAAGGAGCTGCAGCAGCAAACCTGGGCCAGTGCCAGCTTCCGAAAGTCTGGCTCTGACATACGGCACCTCAACGTGCTCACAGGGAATCAGCCCCTGCAGTCAGGTTGGGGGAGAGGGGGTGAAGGGGGAGCAGCACGTGTCGACCCGAGCAGCGGAGCCAGAGGTACGACACCGGCACGAGAAGGAGCCAAGGCTGTCAGAGAGGCTGGGCTCACCCTCCTCACCGTGCCGCAGAGGGCAGGGCTTGCCTGGCCCCGCACCAGGACGCTGCACGCGCTCCACATGCAGACGCGGTGCTCCTTGCCTGGGTTCCCAGCAAGCATGATGCTACGCCTGGCCCCGTGCCCCGGTGCTGCCTCCAGCAGGGTTCTCCCCTGTGCCAGGGAAGGCGTGATCCTTGCGGCGAGGACTTCACGTGCCGGGGAGGCTCCAGCAGCCTGCGGAGGTTTGGGAAAAGCACGGAGCACCCTGCAGAAAGCTACCCCAACAGGTTAGATAGCATTTTCCTGCAGGGCACCATTTCATGGCTACAAGGTGTTTTCTCCCCAGACACGTGTGCGGGAGGTGCACAGGCAGGCATGGAGGAGCAGGACAGGCAGGCAGGGAGCTTGGATATGGGCCTGGGAATACCAGGAGGTGAGCCAAGGGGCTGGCATGAGAAAAAGTGGGCCCAAACTGAGCATGGACACATGGAGGCTGGAAAGAGAAGGCAGCTCTTGCCTGGTTAGAGGTAGTATCTCCCAGGGGTGCACTGAAATGCTTTCACACAGAACCCGAGCATGGCCTTGGCGGTGGTGCCTGTGCTAGATAGGGATGGATTTGTGACCCTGGAAGTTCACCTGTGCTTCTACCTACAGCTCATGACCATCTACCTTGGGTCTCTTGCATTTCTAATCAAGCCATGCTCCCCCTTCTGACATGGGGAGAGTCAACTGGACCTTTGGGCACAGGAGCAGGGAGAGCCTGCAGGACCGCTGCCCCAGCATCCAGGGGCTCGGGTGTTAGTTATGGCACCTTTAGCACGTTTCAGCTCTGTGCCATCACTCCTGCCATCTAAGCAGCCTGCCACCCTAATTACAAATACTTTAACGACAAATAAATGCCACATACCGCCCACAGCAAGAGGGAGTGGAAAGCTAAAAATACCCTCCCCTTACGGCTGCCAGCAAACCCCAGCGGGCCACCTGCTAGCGGAGAGCCAGAACCACCCAGAGCAGAGACAGGCACCCACCACACGCTAAGGAATATAAATGAGTCTTGCAGCGTGACCTGGTACTGCCGGCGTGGGTTGCGCGGCGCGGCCCTCGCAGGGTAGATGGGTGCCCAGGCAGCTCAGCCCAGCTGGCAGCTCCCCACGCTGCCTCCAGACACAGTGGGAGGTGCAGCTCCTGGGGAGACAGGCTTGGAAAATACCAGGGGGGGGGTGTTCTATCCTTCCCTACCTCCTTCCCGGGGTGGCAGAGAGGAACCTCCAGGCCAGGGATAAATGTACCAGCGAGGGCATTGGGGCTGATGGTGAGAGGGGCTGGAGAGCTAGTGGGCACACTGCTGTAGTGGGAGGACATTGCTAGTGGGATAGGGGCCTTGCAGCAGAGGCGTTGCTGTGGGGTTGGGGTAGGGACGTTCGCTCTGTTGGTGCAGCCTGTTCTGCACTGGAAGCAGATAAATACAGCACCAGCAGTGACGGAAGTGTAAGGGTGAGGACGGTGGGGAGATGCCTCTGAGCATGCAGCACCCTGGGCAATGTATCCCCAGTTCTAGATGGTGGGGATGGTGCCTTCCCACCAGTGGCTGTGAGAAAGGGCATCGGTGAGCTGTGGAGACCCACAAAGCAGGGAGAAGAGCACAGGGGACACATGGAGATGCAGGGAGGAGAGCATGGGGGACACATGGAGACGCATGGAGGAGCACGGGGGACACATGGAGATGCATGGAGGTGCAAACGGAGCAGAAACTGCTGTTTCCATCCCTGTGTGGCACTCCCGTCCACAGAAAGATCCTGCAAACTCACCCCCTCCCCACCTTCCTCTGACCAGTGCTCATCAAAGTGCCCGTAAAGAGCAACGTTTGCTTCCCGCTTTGAAAGCTGCTGTACCCTCAGGGATGGCCGTTACAGAATGCAATCCCTCTCATCTGTGGGTAGGCAGCACCTCAGGAGCTGTGGGAAGCCCAGGGGCTGGGTATGCTGGACCTGCTCCCGTCAGCTGCCCTTGCTCAGGTAAACACCTGGGACCTCAGGGAATGGATCTGAAGGGGAGCAGTGGGCCACACACTGCCTCTCATCCAGCAAAATGGAAACAAGAGGTCCTGGAGGACACATCAGAGTGTAAAGAGCATGAAACTAGAAAACATCTTCTTGCAGCTCCCTGCCTGCCTAGCTCTGGAGAGATCTGCCCACTCAGCCCGAATGATGAGAGATGGAAAAGGAGCAAACCAGAAGAGCTTTGTCTCTGTTCCAACCCATCCGAGATTTGAAACTTGACAACAATGCAGGAGAGATTTTCACCCTATTGTTACAGATTACCAGTGCATGAAAATGCCTGCCGCACTTCACACCGGGCCCACGGAGCAAACCTGCTCTGAGTTGAGAAAACACAAGTAAGCCCCAGCGTGCATCCCATCAGCACCAGAAACCCCACGGCTACCTCCAGCAGCACCAGAAGACCATCAGAAGAGCAGGGCCAAGAGCCCCTCAGAAAGCTGCTTGGGCTGCATTTCACTTCCCAAACGTGACCCCTCTTCCCCCGTACATCCTCCATGGATTCAGGCTGCCTGCTTTTGCAAGACCTGGTGGCCCACGCAAGCTCACGCCATCCTCCAGCAGGACAGTCAATTTGCCCAGGGGAAGTCGAGCCTGGAGGACCCCGCGTTTCCCACAGAAGATGAATTTAGCTAGAAAGACAAAACCAATGTAGCAACTCTCAGCTGGTGGCTGTCCTCCTCCTTGAGACACAGGAAGCCACGGAGCAGCTGCATTGCAAAGAACTGAGTCATGCAGCCTTTCTTGCTGTCTCATGTTGAATATAATGGACATTTAAAAAAAAAAATAAAGCAAAACCAAGGACTAGGTTTTCCCTTCTTTCACACAGCAATAATGCTGAAGTGTGTGCTGGTGGCATGGTGGGGACCGGCTTGACTCCTTCTGGGGGCAAGGCTCAACCCTGTAAAGCCAGTAAGAGTCTCACTTTGCTGTCCAGAGGTTTTCTTACCTGCACAGCATTTCCTCACCAGGTACACAGCAGGTGAGATGCTTTCTGCTGGTATCTGCTCTGGAATTGGGATGCCCGCACGTAATGGTACCACATTACAAGTTATGAGCTGTTATTATGGCATGTTTATTCAATCAATCAGTAGTTGAATAGCTGGGGTTAGGAAAGGCTCTGATTCACCACCCGGTTGGGCTAATTTGAGGGCAGTGTTTCCTCTCCCTGCTCCACCCTCTGCCTGCGCTGCCATACTGGTTGCATTGCTGGTGAAGCAGCCGCTGCACCTCCATGGCAGAAGACAGCCAGCGCAAAGAAATCCTGGGTCTGCTCCACAGGTTGGGCGGTGATTTATTGCCACGCAGCAGCAGCTCTGCACAGGCAGCAGGGTCACCCCGCAGCGGGAGCACCCAGGGGACCAGGCAGGGTGGTCGCGGCAGGACATGTCGTACCCACCAGCCCGAGGCGGTCCCCTCCACTCGTGAATCCGCCCCTGCTCACGCTTGAGACTTTCCCCAGAGGACATGGAGACTGGCAAAAGTGCTGTTCATTGCTATGCCACATTTTCGTCAGTGGTCTGGAAGTAAATCTAAAATCTTGCTGCTAATATTTGCAGCTGACACATGAGCCTGGCAGAGCAGTAAATAGTGATGAAGAGACGGCAGTCTTCAGACCAGCACAGGCCGATCCAACCAGCCTATTTAATACAACCAGCTGAGAGTTATAACTAGGAACAAGCAGTGCAGGCTGTTCCTGCCAAACTGAGGTTGGTGTTTTGAGAAGAAATATGCGGGAGCCATAGCAAGTGAGCATTAGCACCCCTGCAAGCACTGGGGAGAGGACAGCTGTTGTCCTGAGCAGAGGAGGGGAGAGCAGCTACGGGTGGCTCATATGTGTGCTGAGAAACGTTGAGCCTCAGCCCCTGCCCGAGGTGGCGGGTGAGGTTCGCAGCGTTAGCTCTTGGTTTTCCCAAAGGTGCACCCAGCTCCGCACCAATGAACTCACACACACACCTGGGGAGGAGATAGTCAAGCCACAGAGAAAGACAAGGCAGATGTTTGCAGGAGCATCTGTCTCAGCAGCACAGCCCTGGCCAAGGGGTACACGCAGTCCCGCCACTTGCGGATGAGCCGGGCATGGCGGGGCAGGGGCAGAGATGGTGTCAAGAAGCTGGCACGGGATGCAGTGCCCTCAAGCGCACCGTGGGTTTCCCTGTTGGCTCCCTGGCATCCTGGGCAGGAGGCTCCTGCCTTCCCCACGTTTCGGAGGCCGGACCGCTAGCCAGGCTCTGCTGCCAAGATGGGCTTAAGTTCCCATGAAATGGGACACAGTAAATGTGCCCTGAAGAGCAAGAAAGCAATGGGAACAGTTACAGGGCGGGTGGGGGGTGTTGCTATTAGATATAGCCCTAGGGAAAAAAAGGCTGCAGAAATATTCCCATCTGCAGGGAATGCCCATTTCCCCCCAGAACAAACCATCTCGCTCCCTCCTTGTGCTGACACTGGCCACGGGGAGACTGCGGAGCAGACAGCTCAGCAAGCTATCCAGCTAGGAAGTGATACAGCAAAGGAAAAGAAATAGGAACATTTTTTTCACCAACCGACTCATGTCTGCGTGGTCATGAGTTGGGAGTAGCAGGACCATGCAGCTGGGGATGGGGTGGCAGAGAAGCTCTGCCCCTTCTGGTGCTACCACTGTCTTGGGCAGGCTGCAGCCTGGTGTAAATGCCTCTGGGACTTGACCCTGTGTCCTGAAGTGTGCACGACCTGCATTGATGCCAGCTGAGGGTACTCCCATGTCCCCTCACTCCTGCCCCAGTGCCACCCAGCACTTCTGGCACAGCTGTGCGGACCGCCAGGGGAGCTCAGATCTGGGAACTAATTCTTTTGCCGTATATATACAAGTGTTTTAACCTGGCTCAGTTCTGCACGCTAGTTCCCTGCATGTCCCTCCCAGCCAAGCAGGATGGCGTGTTCTGGGAGTGCACAACCAGGAGCAGGAGAGCCCAACACTGTCCCACCACAGCCCCAGTTGCCCCCCACTGCCTCAGGATGCCGCCACTGCCAGTGGGCTGAGCAAGGTCCAAGTGGAGAGAGACCCCTCCAACACAGTGGGAGGACAAAAAAATCATGAAGCCACTGTAGCCAAAGCAGGAATCCCCCTTGCAGTTGGTTGCTCAGTCTCCTCCAGCCAGGGCTCTGTGATGGAGGTGAGCTGCGTTCAGCCCAGGAGCGCATCCCCACGCTCACTTGCACACAGGTTTAAAGAGGGTGACAAACAGCCTCTGCTTTCTCACATTTGCCTTTGGGAGGGCAGGCGTGTGCACAGAGCCATGTAGGAGAGCTAAGCAGAGCGGGTGAAGAGGGCTGGAGCAATTTGCATCTGCTAATGCGCCTGAGCTCTGCACAGCTTCCTGTGGCGGACTGCATCCCTGCGGCAAGCAGGGCTCCCACCTCACCCACCGCTCCTGCCTGGCACGCTTCCTTGCTTTTCCACCCTGCTTTCTGCCCTCTTCTGCTCCAGCCGGCTTCCCAGGGCTGCATCCCTGCAAGAGCATCCCCTCCTCCCCGCACCCCAGCCCCCTGGCTGGACTCCCGCCGAGCCGCAGCAGCTCCCCACCCCACTACCAGTAAAGCGGAGAGTGCTGGGATCCCTGCCAGAGCCCCGTCTCCTGCACTTCAGCTTCCAGCTAAATGCCAGAAACGTGATCTCTAGAGCCTGCCAGGTTATGGGGAGGGACGTTTTCTCCTGTCACTCCGTGCCACCGCCCACAGCCATGGTGGTGGGGCAGCTGGTGTGGTCCATGCCTCGCCATGGGGTGCATTGCCAGTGGTCCTGCTGCCGTGAGCACCTAGGTGACCGTTCTCCCCCTGCCTTGGATCTTTTTGGTGAACCAAAACCCACCAGAGCCTGCTGAGTGTCAGAGCTGCTTGCAAGAAAACCCCTTGATGGGCACCAGCAGGTCGGGGATGCAGAGGGAGGCAGCTCACACTTCAGAGGTGTTGGGGGGAATGGGGTAGGACCCTAAAAAGCCTGAAGAGAGCTGCGATTACAGCCAAGCCAGGAGAGTCTCCTGCTCCTCGTGTAACCCTTCTGTGGGCAAATCTGTGGTGGTCATCCCTCTCCCTGGAAAATCACCAGCTGGATGAATTACACCCAGGACGTGGGTGACTTGGCTGGGTGCACGAGGCACAGGCACTGTGGGGTGCTCAGAGCCCATCCCCACATCTCCCCCACATCCCCACATCCCCACTGCCCCCATTGCCTCCCAGGCAGTGGGCCCAGGAAATACAATGGGAAGTCGGATGCTGTGTGGATGTGGGGACAGAGCACAGAGTCACCAGTGACTCCCACTGCAGCACCCAGGTGTCCTGGGGCACCACAGAGACACTTGCAGGAGCTCCTGTCATTGGCATCCCCTTCCTCAGCCAACAGGGAAGCAGTGCAAAGCAGAGGACCAGTTGTCACCAGCTACGCTCTAGCAAGGAGCTCCATCAGGCTTTGTTGTGGAAACCTTCACCCAAGGAACATCTCCTCCTCTCACCAACCTGACATACCCTGCTGTGCCAAGGGTTTTTCTTTTTTCCCCCACTTCTTCCTTGTTCTTATCATTCCAAGCTAGTGCTGATCACCAGCTGCCGAGGGATTGTAAGTCATGGCACTGGTTACTGAGGTGCTTCTCTGCCCATTCCCCAGTGCACAGACCTGCACACACCACTCCACAGGCAAACCCATCTGTGCCCCATGCGCTCCCACTGTCTGGGTAATGCCATGCTCTGCAGCTCAACAGGATCTGACCAGCCTCCAGAGATGTTTCGGTGATGTCCTCTCCCACTCCTGTCACTGCCTGACACCAACACACCCAACAGCAAGGGAATAGGACAACTGTCACCCACCAGTTCTGCGCCGAGAAACAAAGCAACAGGAGGGCTGGGCATGAACAGTCCCTGGGGCGTTAACCCAACATGGGAGTCTTCTTTCGTAAAGCATTCAAAAAGCAGCATAAAGCATGCAAAAACATTGCAAAATGTCCCATTTTCAAAAACAAGCGTGCAAAAGACAGGAAATGCAAAGTTAGGTCTCTCCTTTCTCCACCTGGGAATAGGAAAGCCAACGTTAGTACAAGCTGCTCTGGCCTAACCCTTGCACATGCCAGGCTAAGCCACTGCTGGCAAGGCAAGGTCGTATCGAAAGCTGGTCACGCCTTGCTGACATCGCCCAGAAGGGCTGTGTTACCCCTCCAGATGCCAAAGGAGACAAGATCTTACTTGTGGCCATCCCTTGGATGCAGCATTGCAGCTAGGCTGTGTGTACAGAAGCACAGAATCGTAGAATCAGCTAGGTTGGAAGGGAGCTTTACGATCATCCAGTCCAACTGTTAACCTAACATTGCCAAACCCACCACTAAACCACATCCCTCAGCACCACGTCTACCCATCTTTTCAGTACCTCCAGGGATGGTGATTCTACCACTGCCCTGGGCAGCCTGTTCCAATGTTTGACAACCCTTTCTTGTGAAGAATTTTTTTCATAATGTCCATCCTAAACCTTGCCTGGTACAACTTGAGTCTGTTTCCTCTTGTCCTATGGCTTGCTACTTGGGGGAAGAGAGCAACCTCCCCTTGCTACAACCTCCTTTCAGGGAGCTGTAGAGAGCAAGAAGGTCTCCCCTCAGCCTCCTTTTCTCCAGGCTGAACAACCCCCAGGCTGTTCCCTCAGCCGCTCCTCATAAGCCTTGTGGTCCAGACCCCTCACCAGCTTCATTGCCCTTCTTTGGACACACTCCAGCACCTCAATGTCTTTCTTGTAGTGAGGGGCCCAAAACTGAACACAGTATTCGAGGGACTCTGTATGTGCTGCTGGTTTCACAACGTGGTGTGTCACCTGGCTTGGTGCTCACACAGCAGTGGGATCCAGCATCACTGCCAAAACCTGCATCTTCCTTGGCCCGATGAAGGACACAAAGTCCACATGAGCCCCGCTCATGTCCCCGCAGCACATGGCCCTTCATCCCCTTAGTTCATGGCCACCCCGCTCTGCACGGCCATGCCAGGTGGGTCTGGGCTGTGGGATGCAGGGGACCCGAGTATTTTTATCCTCTGCATGTGTGCGTGAGTCACTCATTTGTCTCTCTTCAATATTAAATCATTCCAGCACAGCGCGAGCTCGGGGGGAGTGAGCAGCGGAAAAGGATTTAAAATAAAGCTCTCCTTACAGGCTGGAGGAAGGGAAAGGATGAAAACCATCTCCGCTTCCCCCAGCCCCCAGGCAGTAGCTGTCTCCCCCCCGCCTCAACCAACCCAACCCTCCCTACTCTGCAGATCCTCTCCAGCTCAACCCCAGACCTGAAAATCTCTTTTCTCCAGTCATGGCCAGTTCTCAGCACAGCCCGATTCCCTCCCGAAGAAGTGTCTGGGAAAAGGCTCGCCCTCGGCAGGAGCTGGGCACTGATGCATGGCCAGGGGAGACCTGAAGTCCCAGTTTGCTGGGTCTGCTCTGGAGTCCAAGTGTGGCTGTGCTTGATGCAGCATTTACACATTTTCTTTGTAAAGGAGAAATTTTCCCTGAATGCAACAAATCCAGATTTTTTTCACTATGAGGGTGGTGAGGCACAGACACAATTTGCCCAGGGAAGTTGTGGCTGCTCCATTCCTTGAGGTGTTCAAGGCCAGGTTGGATGGGACTTTGAGCAACCTGGGCTGGTCGAAGGTGTCCCTGCCCAAGGCAGGGTGGTTAGAATGAGATGAGCTTTAAGGTCTCTTCCAACCTAAACTATTCTATGACTCTGTGAAATGCCAGCAGCTGGGAGACTCACAGCCAAGTGACATGTGGACAGTCGCTTCCTGGTGCGTGTGCTGGCATGCATCTCCCCCCTTGGTATGTAAAACTCTGTCTCTGCAAGTGTGAATGTGCACCTGCAACTCCCGTGGGGGTGCATGCCCTCATGCACCCGTGTGCTTGGAGGTGCGCTGCCAGCATCTCCGCATGCACAGTACTATCACCAGCAGCAGCAGGTGAAGTCAGCCCTGGCTCTGCCCAGCCAAACCTTCAAAAAGGCAGATCCTCCCTCCTCTCTAACAACCTGCACCAGGGGAAGAAGTTTTTCCTTACATTCAGCTGAAGGTGCAACCACCTGCCACCATGGAGATGTTCACCTCCAACATCTTTGCCACATCTCTTTAGATAGTTGTATGCTGCTGTTGGCTACTTCCTGGCCAGCTAAACCAGCCCAAATCCCACAATCTCACCTCATGTAACATGGGACGTGGGCCAGTAAGAGCCTGTAACCCCCCTCACAGGGGGTTACCTGCAAGAGAAGGGGGTGGTGTGACCCGAGCAAAGAGCTTTGTGTCCAGCTGAAACAGTAAAGACAGATGTGACTTTGGGATCCTGGTTGTGGGCAAGGAGCAGAGATCTGGGGGTTACTCTGCTCTTTGCAGCCCTCCAAGATGCGGTGCTGCTGGCCCAGGAGCGTCAGCCATCAGGAGCTGCAGAGTGGGGGTCCCACCTTCCCCCCCTTGCTCATTGCAGCCTCTCCCCTCCCCTGGCCATGCCGCCGGTGGGGCTTTGCCAGGAATGGAGCCAAGTTCTTCATAGCTGGATCAATTCAGTGATCTGGGCTGCAGCATAACGCAGTGAGCAGATATATTGGCAGAGGATGAGGGTTGAGACGTGGGAGTCCAAAAGCTGCCACCAAGGCGTAGGGCTGTCTTGCTGTTGCACCCAGTTACACAGAGCATCGCACCCAGCCGGAGACCCAGGGCCGAAGCCTCCAGCTGCCGTTCCTTGGCTTTTCCAGCTTCTAGCCTTGGGTGGGGTTTGCAATTTTTAGCTTCACTCCTGCACTGATGGACTGGGGGAGGGCTGTTCCTCTGGTCCTGCTTCCAGCCCCTCTGAGCTCCTTGTGCTGGGCTCCAGCAGTTCCTACCCCAGAGCGGTGTTTCAGAGAAGGAGCTGGAGTCCTGGGGATAGCTTGGGGAGCAAGGGACACACAGGAGCACCTCAGCTCACTGGGAAATCAGACAGAGACAGCACCTCACGTGCCCAGCAGCCTTGAGTGGCAGGAGGTAAGTGTGGGATGCAGGCACTGGCTCTGCCCGCTGCAGCATCCTCGCTGTGGAGGGCTGTGTGGGGCCAGGAACTGTGGCACTGACATGCAGCCTGTACCCCAGATCTGCTGGTTTGTGGCACCCGAGTGGCACAGAGGGTCCCAGGCCCAGAAGCTGCTGGCCAATGTGGCAGGGATGAGAGGTCCTTGCTGGGCATGGGGACCTGAGGACAGCTCATGATGGTTTTTCACATCTCCCTGCTCTCCAAGGGCTTCCCACGCATTGCCTTCACTCTCTGCCTGCTGCATCGGTCGCTGGGCTGAGGTTGTGCGGAGATAGGGTAAAAGGCAGCTAAGCCATCTAGATGGGGAAGATGGGGTCAGGCCAGGTTTGAGCTCAGCATGGGGTGGGTTTGCATGCCACTGATGGGGTTAGGCAGAATGTGTCTTCTGCAGCTCCCTGCATGGCCCTGATGCCCTGGGCAGGGACCCACAAAGGACCAGCAGCCCTCAGAGACAGGAGCATAAGTCTAGGGCATCTCCAGAGCCAGTCAAGGGATGGAGTCCTTTTGGCTCAGTGCATCTTTGCTGTGTGGCACCAGTAAGCAGCCCTGCATCCTGCAGCACGCCCCCCAACAACACTCCTAATCGCCCTAATCCTTTGAAACAAAGCATTAATCCTGCGGAGCTCGGTAAAGCAGAGTAGGGTTACTGCGCTGTGCCATGGCTAAACAGTGCTCTAATCCCAGAACAAACTGCTCTAATCCTGGCGCAAGGCTCCCTGCCCCCCTCCTGCCAGCAGATCTGTAAGCGATCTGCTCCGGGGTCAGGGATGTGGCTTGGGGCGCCGGTGGACCGCGGCCACCCTCCGCCAATCACCCCAGGGTGGTGCACCCTGGGATGCTGTGGCCGGGAGGGAGGATGTGGGCGAATGGAGTGTCCCCATGCAGCGGTGAGGATGCTCTGGCTGAGGGGAACGGGCCTGGGGACACCTGAGGTGACACTGGTGGGGCCATTGCTGAAGCAGCCAGGCACCTGAGCCGTCTCCCCTTCCATGCTGGACAGCTCTTGGCAAGGACCACGCTGGGCTCCTGCCCACCCCATCGATTAGCTTCAGCAATATTTAAAGCTCCCGTTTAATTTCCAAATGGAGAGGAGTGGTTTCCACTTGTCTGGCTGGCTGTGAGCATTTCCAGGTCTGCTGGGCTCCAGCATGCATGCCTGCACCAGCACCGATGGGGAGGCAGGCAGGGAAGGGGCGACAGAGTGCCTGGGGGGGTGACAGGGGTGTCAAGGTGCCCAAACCAAGATCCCTGCTTTCCCAGCGCAGCCAACTGTGCCTTGCTGGGATGAGGCTGCTCGGAGCAGTGCAGGGCGTGAGCGATGCCGGGAGCTGCAGAGCCTGAGCCGGCCAAGCCACGCATGCCTGGCAACTTGCCCGTGGGGCCATTTCAGTGCACAGGCGGACGGGGAGGGCTCTGCAAGCGGTAATTGCCTCCTTCTCCCCGCCGGGTGGGAGGAAGATGATTCCCCCGGGGGGCTTTGTGCCTTCCCCTGCCACTGCTTAGCTCATTTCTGCAGTAGCAGAGAGCACTCAGGCAGCAGCAGGTCCTGGCCCTCCTGGTGCCTCAACTCCGCCCAGCTCCCCAGCCCCATAGCATCACCCAGGTCTCCTCATCACTTGGCAGCAAGTCCCAAAGCAGCCTGCAGAGCCATGGGTCACATCGGCTTTCTCACAGCAAGGCGGCACCAGGGCTCGCACTCCACATTACAAATCCCATTGCTCAGCATCCTCCCCAGTGAACGGTGTTCCAGGGGTGCAAGCCCCAGTTCCCATCCCTACCAGTTTGCAGAAGTCACTTTATCCCAACTGGGCAGTGGCAAGAAGAGCTCCCCCAGGAGCAGTCTTCATACCTCGGTCCATAATGTTCTCTGGCCAGTGTGATTCAGTGCCTGTTTGTATAAATCTGTTCCCCTAATAGCCTTTGAAGCCCGCGCATGCAGTTAAAATACCGGCTGAAATATTTATTGAGTCAATTTTCAACTAACATAAACTCTGTGCTTACTAAGTCAAAAAAAAAAAAAAAATCACTCTCGTTTTCCGTGAATCCCAGAAATGCAAATACAGCAGGCAGTGCCAGGCAGGCTGGGCTGCCATCTGCCCCCGGGCTGCTGCTGACGGCGGAGCCAGCCCCGAGTCCACCTCAGCCCTCCTTGGGCTCTGGGGTACTGAGGAGAGATGCTCTGCACTTTTCCACCGCCTCTGCCAGCTTCTGGCGCCCGTCGGTGTCCGTGGCCTCCATGGGCTGTGCGCGCTCTTCCCCCATCCCCGCTTTCTGCCTGGCTACATCTGCTCCTTGCACAAGGGAGCTTTGTTCGCTCCCCTAAGTGCTGGTTTAGCAGCTGCTTTGGACCTTTCCTCTGCAAACATCCAGGCCGTGCGTCTGCAGCCTGCTCCGCCTGGGCTCGGCCCCTGGCAGGGCTGATGGTCCCTGGGAGTTGGGCTTCCTCAGCCTGAGCGGCTTTGCTGGGACTATGCAGTGAGGAGCCTTTGTCTTCCTCACGGGGGAGCAGGGAGGGGGTGAGGGGAGGGGGGGGGAGATTTGCAATGAAAATGGAGTGGTTGCTATTTGAATATCCCCAGCAAAAGAGCCATTAGCGCTAATAACAGCTTTCAGCACAGTGCAGAGGGCACTTCCCATCCGCCGCCTCAGAGCACTTTGCACCGAGCCATTTCCCCATTGCATGAGAGACGAGGAGCGCAGAAGCACCTCGCCCAGGAGTGCTGGTTGGTGTGGGGACGCCAAGGCTGCCCCTTCCACTGCCTTCCCCGCACTGCCAGGGGCTGAAACGGGAGGGCACAGGGGCTGGGACCCTGCTCCCTGCCCCACAGCCACGGCTCTGGGGCACTCTGGCATAGGTGGCACCTCACTTGTTCTCTCTACTAGGGACTTTCTGTTACCCCAAAAACAACTCTCATGGACTCTGGGGTTGGAGATGGGTTGCAGAATTCATCCTGCAAGGGCTTCCCCCAGGTCCTAGAGGTAACCTGGCCTGTGGACAGAGAGGGTGTGACAAGCTGAGCAGAGGGACACCTGTCAGCCCAGAGATGCCAACAGAGCCTGGCAAGGGGCAGGACCTCATCCCACCAAGTGCCAAAGGATTCAAGGAATGGGAGAGGGACAGGCAGGGAGCTGATGTGGTTTGAGCTTCCCTTACCACATTGCAAGCCAGGCCAGGGGCTTGTGGGGAGATTTTCCAAGCAAAAAACTCCGGTCTGGAGCTGAGGTCTTCATGCACCAGAGCTGAGCTGAGAGCACCGCACTGAGAGGGGCTGGGGAGACAAGCTCCGACAGGCTTCAGCGATAAGCAGGAATTAGAAATGCATTAGAAGCCGCTTCAAAGCCCTCCAGATCGGAGCAGCACATCTGATGCCGCAAATGCTCTCTGTTGAAAGGCAGGCAAAGCAGGCAGTCACATGGGCTTCATGTCCCCAGGGTGACATGGGCTCACCACGCTGCCGGCTGGCCAGTACCAGGACTACGTGTCCACCCTGGTCCTTGGGTGCCCCGGCATAAGTGCCACGTCCTGGGAAAGAGCCACGTTCACCAGCACCCACAGGCATGCTGAGGGCACCAGGGGATCGGACCCACCTCTGCACCCAGCTCCCTGCAGGTCCTGGTCATGTTTGTGTGGATGCTCCTGGTAAGTCATCCCTGGGTGCTGGGGACGGATGAGCTCTGGGGGCTGGACCCAGGGTTTGTGACCCGGGGCTGCAGTTTGGAGCAGGTCAGTTTTCCTGGGGATGCTGCGATCATGGCAGTGGGATCCCGATGGGGAGGTGAGAGGTGATGCTGCCATCCTGCCCTGAGTGGCTGATGGTGACCCCCCACCATGCACAGCTGAGTTTGCTCATGGGTTTGAGTTTCTGTCTGACTCTCTGACATACAAAGCACGTAGAGCACAGCTTTGTTGGGCTCGTCTCTCCAGCCCCACTCTTCCAGCCAGATGTTAGGCAATGCTCCTTGTTGCTTTGGTCCCCTGGGAGAGGATGGGTCCAGCTGGGATGTGTCCCCTCCCAGAGCAGACATCCCAGCTCTGTTTTGGACTCACACTCTATTTTATAAACCTTGCCAGGGGAGCAAATATGCTGGCTTTGAGTGCCATGGGGCAATGCAAAGGCCCAGGAACCATGGTGGGATCCCAGCCAAGGACGTTTCCACCGGAGAATCTCACAGGGGGGAGATGCCAGCCCTTGGGCTCCATCCTGCACAGGGCTGAGCCCTCCTGTACGTAAGGAGATTGAGGATGCTCAGCCCTGCGAAGCACTGAGCCCCAGCCCTCAGGGTGAAGGGAGGGTGCTGTGTCAGGGTGCAGAGGTTAATGCTGGGGTCCTGCTCCTCCTGCCAGCCCCGGGGCCTGTTTGCCATTTGCTGTTTATTTTTATCCTGTGCATGATGGATCGGTGCATGGCTTCGATGTTGCCAGATGATTTTCCACCAGTTCCATCACATAGCAATTTAAGGTTAGTCCTGACTGCCAGAATGAGTCAAAAGCTTTTAAAAAGCCTATAAAACAGGCATCTATCTTGCCCTGGTTTTATTCCACTTCTTTGTTTATTGCTGAGGTCACCGGCTCGTGGCTCAGGGAGGAATCCAGGTCGCCGGTGGCAGTGACGTGGGGTGAGGGAGGCGCTCCCTGCCTGGCTCTTGGTGGAGCTGGGACACCTCTGCCTTTCTGTCCGAGCCCACGTGACGGCCGCTCGCCTCTTGATGCAGGTTGCATGCCTGGGAACGGACCATGTGGGACATGCGGACTGGAAGGGGGCCCATGTTTTCGGAGAGCAGCGACGCTGAAAGGCTGTGAGCATCAGGAAACTGCAGGAGCCAGGCCTAAAAATACTTCCTGGAGAGGAGGTTTCTCCTTGCAGACTTCAGCAGGTGATGGTGAGACCCGAGCGGTGGCTGAGAAGGATTGAAGGAAGCAGGAGGCTTCTCCCCATCAGGGCAGGGGCTAACCTGGCAGGCACCAGCTAGAGGATGCTAGAGATGCTTTGCTGTTGTATTTTGGGTGGCAGTGGGTGATTTTTCCCCAAACCCACCCCTATTCTCTGCTGTCAGGTCAGATGGTGGTGGGGGCCCCTGCTAAGCAGCAGCTGGATGCCCCTTCAGACCGCTGTCGGGAGCACTCCGGAGGGCACATGGTGGCACAGGGGCACCCACCGTGCTTCACAGATGTTCAGGCAATAGTTTAGGATCAGCATGGCCAAAACGCATCCCTTAATCCTCCTCCCAGCCCTCCCTCCTCCGGCTCCAGCAGTTGCCATGGAGAGCGCCGCAGAGCACTTCTTCTCACCCCCTGCCCTCGGTGAGACCCTCCTCCCAGCCCTCTCTCTCTCATTTTTCCCATTCCAGGTGTAAATCCTGCTCGTTTTCCCAGTGCAGCATCTCTGCGAAAGCCCTCAGACTTTTCCAGCCTGGCTTTCATCAGTCGCCTCCCTTCCTCCTGGCTGGGACAGTCCTCATCTATCTGTGCCCATACCCAAACCTGCCACAGCCATCCCCACCCTCAGCCAGACCCCTTGCGCAGACACCCACCTCACTACCCCCAGATCCCACTTCCTGCCTGGCTGGAACGCGTCCTTGTTGCGTTCCTCCCTGACTTTCCCCTGGGATGGGGACACATGGTCCCTTGGGAGAGGTGTCACCCTGGCTACATGGTGTCAGCCGATGTGGCGACATGGCCCCAGTGCCAGCGCTGTGGGGAGGAAACGGCAGCTCCAAGATCGTGGTGATGCAAAAAGCCCAGGCTATATATATATAAGTGCATAGTTATACGGGTGAGTGCACACACCCATCCGGGCAGCCGAGAGGGCACAGAGGCTCAGAGCTGTGTCCCGGCTCCTTCTGCTCACTCCCAACCCCGGGGCTCTGCGCATGCCAAGCCAAGCTGGGGTTTTCAGAGGGTTATTTTTAAAAGAGCTGATTTTGGGATGTGGCCGGCAGTGAGGATGGCGGGGCCAGCACAATTTAAGGGACAGCAGGCTGCAGTTTGGAGAGGGGAAGTAGCAGGCGGATGGGCGAGTTCCTTTTATCCGGTGTCTCTGATGTTTCCAAGGGATGCCAGCTTGCTTTGCAGTCAGGGGAGGGAAATAGAGGATGGGAAGGCACCCGGGCTATGTCATGAGGAGAGGACACATGCCACACGTCACCTCTCTGCTCACCTCCAGTGAACCCCAGGCTGCAGAGCAGCTCTGCCTGCGCATCGCTTGGCGGGCCCTGGGGAGGATGCAGCAAAGTGGTGCCAGCAGCACACTCAGCCCCAAGGAGGAGGAGGTGCAGGAGGAGGAGATGATGCCCTCCGAGGTCTGAGCTAGGTGCATGATGAATGTGGCTGGTAACCTCCCAGGCTGGGGTGCCGTGAGTGTTTAGGGGTGTGAGGTGGGGGAGCTGCTGTAACTCCCTCCTGGCTTGGCAGCTCATAGAGCTGGTGGTCTGTGCCCTCGTATGGAGTGTGGCCTCCTGAAATCCAGCCCTGCCCCAAGACTTTTGTCCTTCTGTGACCCACAGTTTGGCCCATCCGAGGGACCAAGGGGAAGGCACAGCTGCCCCTATGACGCACAACACAGAGATGCCCAAACTACCTGTGAATGAGCTGGTTCTTCCTTGCAACGTTGCACAGATCCCAGCTTGCCTCCTGCAATCCCATATCCCAACCTGCATTGGCTGTCTGGGATGTACTGGGATAGGAAGGCTGGTGCCAGAATGAGCAGAGCATCCTTTCCGCTACCTGGAAGGCCACCGGTTGCTGCCTGCTGCCCACCTCGGGAGGGACATTTTGTGACTGGGATGGTATTGCCGGTAATTCCGGTAGCCAAACAAATGGCTTTTGATAAAAGCTTTGCAGGAAGAGACATTAGAACCTGCTGTTGCCCAGATGCTCCCGCTGGGATGCATCCACCTGGGAGCTGCAGTCTGTGCAGAGAAGTGCCCTTAAGGTCCACCTTAAGGTCCCCCTCCAGCCTCAGCACCGCTTACTGCAGCCTCCAAAACATCCAAAGGTTGCGTTCAGAATGCCTGCACACCCCTCGCCACCCTCCCTCGGGCACACAAGTGGCTCCATGGGAAAGCAAGTGAGAAATCATCAGCCATTAGTTGCTTGCAAAAGCAAACCTGCCCAAGATTGCCTTCAAAAAGATGTTGCTCTAGAGCAGGCAGACCCTGCTCGAGAGGGGCTGGTGAGCTGGCTGATGTCCCAGGGCTCACTGGTGAAGCTGGGAGGACAATAGCTGCTTTCTAAACAAGGCCGGCATCAGAAACCGGGCCTCGAGCTCAGACAGTTTCCTTGTGTGATGGGAAAGAGTGATCCACACATCTGCCTGTGCCCCGGGCCAAACTGCTGCTCTGGGAACCACGCTTGACACCAGGATCAGAGAATAGGAGGTCTTGCGCTGGCTCCAGCAGCACCAGAGCAAAGCTGGGCTGTGGAGGAGAAGTCCCCATCCGCCTGCCCCCCTGGTTTTCCCTCTGCCGCTGTGGCCTGGCCTGGCTGCATGAGGGCTGCCATCCCCACCATGCGATGCGGCTCAGCACCATCCCTGGCACCTGCCTGCACACTTCTCCCTCCGAGGATGGAGATTTTATACCCAGCCACCCTCTCCTTCCTGCTCTGCTCTGTGCAGGCAGCGAGTGGGACCTGGCTACCCATCTCACTGCAGATGGGCAGCTCTGGGCTCTGGAAATTCAGTGGGATGCTGGAGCATCCAGTTTGGACCAAGACCTCTGATTTTGGATAAGTGGTGGCCATCTGGCTATCTGTCTGCATGATGACCTTCAAGCCCACACAGCTGCCTCCCCCTTGGGATACTGGGAAGAACAGGGTCCATCCTGGGATCCTTTGGTTTGAGCCCAGAAAAGGGCTGAGTATTTCCTTCTCCCCTTTGTCACCATGAGCCACAGGACCCCAGGGAGTGGCAAAGGGGATCAAGGATGGCTGCGGTCCATGGCTGTGGTCCAGCAAGCATTTATGGAGGACACAGAGGCTTGAACACCTTGAAGCAGGGTCGGGGAGGGAAGGAGTGGGGGGCTCCATCCATGTCACCTCATGTATTTACCCACCCTGCCAAGACCCCAGCCTTAAAAGTAGGGATGGGGTTCCTACACCCAGCTCCATGCTGCAAGGGCTGCATCTCTGCTGCTGCAAGGTCCCTGCTTACTCCCCAGATGCCCACCACCCCTGGCGTCCCCCCCGTCCCTGCTGCCCTGGGACCCCTGGCAGCTCAGGCAGCCCCAGCCTGGCCATGGGCTCCTCTGGAGGTGAGGCAAAGCTGGACTGGCAGGAAGCACCGGGAGCTGGTAATGACAACGTGTCCACCCATTTGTCTGTAATTAAAAGTTGTGTGTAGAGATTTCCTGTGACATGTCCCGTGAGTCCAGCTGCAGACACGGCGCCGCTGAAACCAGAAGATGCTAATGAGTGCTTCTGCATATTAAATACCTTGTTTACACTAAGACAACAGCCGGTGTAGCTGGGGGAGGGAGAGGAGGTGGCTCTAATCTTCACTCATGCTTTCTGCCCCAGAAGCTTGCTGCCTGCCAGCCCCTCAGGAAGCTGCTGAACCTGGGTTTGACCAGGCTCTGGCTGCAGGGATGATGGTCCAGGGCTCTCAGCAGCGATGCTACCACCCTGTCTCCAGCCCTGTGTGTTGGCTTCATCATCCCATCTCTGCTGTGGTCTGGAGAGGTCAGGATGCTCTGCATCACTCAAGTCTGCCCAGGGGTCACCTGCACAGTGCAGATGATAGCGGGCTTTGGGGCACAAGGGTCTCAGCTGCCCACCCTGCCCTAAGCCTGCCGATGTCCACTCTGCAAAAGAGCTGGTCTTGACTGATCCCTGGGCATTGGGGTCCTGGAGGGAAGCAGTAAAGCAGAATCTCTACCCAGGAGAAGGATGCAGGATCAGTGCCACCACAGGACTCAACAAGCCCAAGACATGTCCACAACACTGTTCCCTACTGCCCAGCACCTCCTGTTTAGAAGAAATGCAGGAAAGGTGCACAGCCCCTCTCTGACCCATGTCCCAGGGCCAGAGAGCCCCCTGCACCCTGGGCACAAGACAGGTAGGATCTCATCATGGCACTGGGATCCAGTTGGGGTGGGGGATTCACTAGAACAACAGGTCCACCTCTGCCAGCATGGGGGTCTGGGAGGTGAGGGGCTGCAGGTTCTGTCCTGGCTGCTGGTGGCCTTGGGCCCCTGTCCCCTTCCCACCCGGGTGCTCTCATTGCACTGCTGTGACAACAGGCACCCCAAGCCCATGGCCCCCTTCACGGCCCTGGGAGAGCTCCTCATGTCCCTGCATACCAGCTGGCAGGGCAGGCACAAGAGAAACAGCTCCAGCTCTGGTGGCCCCCAAGCTTACCAAGATGGGGGGAAAGCTCTCGGTAGGGCAGGACACAGACAGCTTCCTCCATCAGCATACAAAGAGCTGGACAAGCCTGGAGGCAAACAGCTCCAAGGACGTCAAACAACCTCATGACCTCAGTTCTGTCCCCAGTCTGACAACGAGGTCCCTGCCCAGGCTGTGGGTCACCCTTCCCCAAGCAGCTGCCACCTCCCCTGCCAGCAGCCACAGTCTCCATCCTGTACCCTACAAGCTCCCACAGCCCATGCCACCCCAGCTACTAGGACATCTTGGGCTGAAGGAGGAGCCCTGCTTGCTCGCCCATCGCTGGGGTACCCTTGAGGGACTGCTGAGTCCCCATAGCCCTGAAACCGCAACTTCAGTAGCTCTGCTGTTCATTTCTGCTGCCTTTGGGAGAGCATCTCGCTGCCCTGCCGCTGGAGCGACACACACGCGGGCCTCGCATGTGCCACTCGACATCCTTGCCCAGCATTATTCCAGATCCTCCTGCTAAACACATCCTGTGAGGCCAGGCTTGGCTGAATGATTGATGCAATCGCTGACAGGTTGCCTGAACTGGGCACTGTGGAAGTGTTTCTTCCTCCAGCTTCCTCCAGGGACAGGCGAGCATCAGCCTGGGAAGGGCTCTGCTTTGCAAAGGCAGACCTGGCTTTGAGGGAAAGCTCAGCCCAAGTTCCTAGGGGACACGCACCCCATGTCCCAGAGGCAGCAGCTGGACCAAAGCATTGTTGGCGTTGTCTTTTCCCCTTGTTCTCTGTAGTGCCTGGAGCAACTTCTTGGAGTGTGGTCCCCTGCTGCACATGCCTGAGCAAGCCAAGCAAGGATAAAGCCCATGAACGGGGCCACGGATGCCTCCAGTGGAGGAAAGACCACAGGCAGACACAAAAGCAATGGGAACATGGGACTGTATTAGCTTGAGTTGGGCTGCTGATGAGTCAGGGCGAGCAGGTAGTCCTCCACTGTGCAGAGGAAAAAACAAGGGGCTGCGAGGCCCCAGCACGTGCAGAATGACAGTAGCAGGTCTCTTCTGCAGTTGTATTTAACCCTGCTCTGCCTCCAATGCCTGCTGAGCCCCAGACCTGTGGTGCCCACACTCCAGAGCAGGAACCTGCCCAGAGCCCCTGATCCCTTACCCTGCCAGCTGTGGCTGGGTGAGAAGGACCCTTGGGGATAAGAGATGCACTGTGGGGTAGGCTTGGAAGGGTTGGGTCAGAAAGGCTTGCTGGTCTGGGGAGCATTCCTCATGTGTACCCGCAGGTGATGGATGATCTGCACACAGACCACACCAGCCAGAGTCTGCTCAACCTTGCTCTATGCTCCAGGGCACTGTCTCTTCCCACCCCCATGAAAAAGCCCCTTTATCTACCTTTAGGGCACCACCACTTCTTCCCCAGTCAGTCTCACACCTTACGGGAGAGAGGGGCAGGTTGTGTCTGTGCCTGGTCCCCTCCAAGGTCTCCCCCATCTCCTACTGTGCTGGGGCTGGACAGGTCTGCCTAGATGGAAGGCACCGGGGGCTGCTGTGGGGCAGAGTCAGGTGTAGGGCTGAGACAGGCTTAGCCCCAATGCTAATGATCTTCAGATGTTGTGGTGCAGTGAGGAGTCTATCACAGCTTTTGGGGGGAGCAGAGACTTTCTGGGGTTCCAGAGAGTCTTGGGGAAGTGGGGTGAGCCTCTGGGACTTGTCCCCTTCTCCTGCAGAGGGATCTGGACAGGCTGGACAGATGGGCTGAGGCCAATGGTATGAGGTTCAACAAGGCCAAGTGTCGGGTCCTGCACTTGGGTCACAACAACCCCATGCAGCGCTACAGACTGGGGGCGGAGTGGCTCGAAAGCTGCCTGGCAGAAAAGGACCTGGGGGTGTTGGTGGACAGCCGGCTGAGCATGAGCCAGCAGTGTGCCCAGGCAGCCAAGAAGGCCAACACCATCCTGGCCTGCATCAGGAATAGTGTGGTGAGCCGGACTAGGGAAGTAATCATCCCCCTGTACTCGGCACTGGTGAGGCCTCACCTCGAGTACTGTGTTCAGTTTTGGGCCCCTCACTACAAGAAGGACATTGAGGTGTTGGAGCGTGTCCAGAGAAGGGCTACAAAGCTGGTGAAGGGTCTGGAGGACAAACCTTATGAGGAACGACTGAGGGATCTGGGGTTGTTTAGCCTGGAGAAGAGGAGGCTGAGGGGAGACCTTATCACCCTCTACAACTACCTGAAAGGAGGTTTTAGAGAGATAGGAGCTGACCTCTTCTCCCTGGTGACAAGTGATAGGATAAGAGGAAACGGGTTCAAGTTATGTCAGGGCAGGTTTAGATTGGATATTAGGAAGCATTTTTTCACTGAAAGGCTTATTAAACATTGGAATAAGCTGCCCAGAGAGGTGGTGGATTCACCATCCCTGGAGGTGTTTAAGAAAAGGGTAGTTGAGGTGCTTGGGGACATGGTTTAGAAGTGGTGGTGTTTTTATCAGGGTAGGTTAATGGTTGGACTTGATGATCTTAAAGGTCCCTTCCAACCTCACTGATTCTATGATTCTATGATTCTATGTGCGTGGCGTGGGGCACAGCGACCTGCTGTGCTTGGCAGGTAGGTGCCCATGCCTGGGTGATGTGTGTCCCCCACCGTGGGTCTGCCTGCCCACGCAGGTCCCCAAAGGCTGCAGCTCACATGACCCTGGTAAGCAGCTGAGATGCCACCAAGCGCCAGGACCTGGTCCCTGCCCACACTCACCGAAGTGCCAGGGTGATGCATTTCCCTGCCACCCGCCCCCGTGATGGGCTGGGGGCTACCTGGAGCGGAGCAGAATGGCTCAGGGCCACAGTGTGTGAGTCTCTGGCATTGCCGCCCTGCTAGCGGGTTCCCCATCCCACCTACACCCCTGAGCCATGCCTGCCCCTCCCACAGCTTCCCCCCCCCCAACCCCCCCTAGGCCTTGCTTTATTCGGAGTTGCCAATCGCAAGCGTTTTAAATGTTAATGACGACGTTTCAGATTTGTAGTGGAAACTAATTAAAATTGTTATTGTTAGCGGGTTTGAATTGCCCAGGTGTGAATCATTATCCTCATTAAAATAATCAGGGAGACGGGGATGTGACAGGAGAGCAGATGGATGAGAAGCAGCCCGAGCCAGCAGCCCAGGCTGCTGTGGAGCCCGGATGCCCGTGGGGAGCAGGGGCAACCCTGCCCAGGGTGGCATGGCCCCCTGGGTCCGCACAAGCCCAGCATCCCCTGAATGGAGGATGCCCCACGGAAGGTGCTCCACTCACGGCGCCAGGGGCTTCAGGGTGTTGCAAGGTGGGTGCTGGGATTTGTCAGAGCAGGAGCAATGGCAGGGAGAGGCTGCAGGACGGGGTGAGGTCATCACTACATCAACCCTCTGCCCCAGCATCCCTCCTGCTTCCACCTGAGTCAGCCTGCAGCGCTTCCTCACTGTGCTGCTCCATGTCCGCCCAGCGTGGTGTGTGCCAGGGGAAGGGGACAGCCCCCTGGCTGCCTGGATTCAACAGAGAAATGAGGTCTGGTCCCTCTCCAATGCATTGGGTGTGATGTCCCAGCACAGCCTGCCCCAGCCTCGGAGGATGAGCGGGTGCTGGCAGCAGTGGAGCCCTGCCTGCACCCCTGCCCGCAGCTGCCAGAAGTGAGAATCATCGCGTAGCTCATCGGCCAGCCCTGCTGGAGCCAGCCGGGCTGCACAGCGCCCGGGGCTGATCCTGCCCTGGGTGGACCCGCACCACAGCAGCTGGTCCGGCCCCTGCAGCCTGTCTGCAGGGAACAAGGGCCCCTTTCTGGTGAATGAATGGGCTCAGTGTGTGCGGCCCCCCGCAAGACCCCACAGCCCCAGACCGGCTGCTGCTGGGCAGCAGGGGCTGCGGTCAGAGGTACCCCGAAGGCACAGCGCGGCGGGGCAGCTATTCAGGGAAAGAGCATGGCCCTGCCAGTGCTCAAGGTCGCCTTTGTGCCAGGCATCCCAGGGGAGGGGGCTCCCCTGGAGATGGCGGCGACACCAAACAGAGGAATGATGGCACATGGCCAGTGCTGGGGCTCTTTACCCCCAGACTCTCCCCCCCCTGCAGCTGGTTGTGTCCCACCCCTTGTCCACTGTGGGGCCAGCTCTGCGCAGTGGCAAGATGATCTTGCTGGTCCGCTGCCACTGGCCACCAGCCCAGAGAGGTGGCACTGGGAGCTGTGGGGCAGCTGTTTCACCAGGGCAGGATGGAGCTCACCTCTTGGGCACTGGCCATGGATGACTGCAGGGATGCGCTGGCCAGGTGGCACTCAAGGCTAGCTTATCCGATGATGTTTTCATCTATTGACAAATCTATTATTGATGATACACTTTCCTGGACTTGGCAGAGCTCTGTCCGTGCTCCAATCATATCCATCAGATAAATCTCAGCCGGGCTTTGCCATCGCTGCTGAATTAATTATCCCCAGATTGTTTTTTCATAAATATTTGACAAGCACTAACAATGCAAGGCGTGAAGCCCCCTGGTAATTCTGTGGCTCCAAATTACCCTTAAAAGGTAGCTGTCACCTCCAGCACTGCAAGGCTAGGGCTGTTTTGGGGTAGGTGTAAAGGCTGGGGCAGGACCTCGATTGAGGACTGACTGCTCCCCCCTGGGCTTTTGGGATTCCACACAATGAGGTGTAAATGAGGCACAGTGCTGAGACCCATCTAATTCATGTATCAAAGGCAGCCTGAAGCAACAAGGACAGCAAACTGGTCCCAAATGGATGGATGTGCATTGTACAGGACAAGGATCCTTCCTGGAAGGGTGCAGTGCTCCTGTGGCTCTGCACAGAGGCGATGCTCAACCCCCTTCAGCGATATCACAGCCAGGCTGCTGAGCAGTGGGGCATACGCTCGGGATGTTCGGAGGTTATTCAGCAGAAAGTCTTGGCATGATGCTTGCTCAGTGTCTTTGAGCTGTGATTAGGCATGGAGTGGAGCCCCTGAAATGGGGGACTTGGTACAGGGTGATCTGCAGGGCATGTGTGCATCTGCCCCCCAAGCCTCTCTTCACACTGATGCTTTTATTAGGAAAAAATTTCTTCGCCAAAAAGGGTTATCAAGAATTGGAACAGGCTGCCCAGGGAAGTGATGGAGTCGCCATTCCTGGAGCTATTTAAAAGATGTGTAGACGTGGTGCTGAGGGACATGGTTTAGTGGTAGGTTTGGCAGTGTGAGGTTAACGGTTGGACTCGATGATCTTAAAGGTCCCTTCCAACCTAGACGATTCTATGATTCTATGATGCAAACTGTCCCTGCCCTTCCTGGAGGCCCCAGAAACCCTCTTCGGGGCACGGAGACACAACCTCCATGCCAGGCCACTGAAAAAGCTGTGGGGCTCAGCCTTGGGGGTGGGCTTCAGGCATCCAGCCTGTGCAGTGCCTGGATGGAGGGTTTGCTGCAGGTTTTAGGGACGGGCACCTGGGAGCAAGGCGCAACCCTATGCCCGGAGGCTGGCACCCTGCTGAGGGAGGTCCCAGGTTGCATGTCCCAGGGGCTGTGCGCCCCTGCATGTGCCCACCACACAACCCCCACCCCGGCCATGCTTCAGCAGTAGTGCTGAGGGGCTGGGAGGGAGTGGGCATCCTAAAGCAGTCCCACAAATCGCCAGCGGCCAGAAGGTTGGCAGAACCAACTCAAAACCAGAGCAATAACTGGAGGCACTACAAGTCTGGCTAAAATTGAATCGAGGAAAAAAACTGGAAGCTTCCCAGGAAAGCTTGCGAAGCAGCCTGCGGTCAGGTGGGAAATCTTTGCTGGAGCAGAACCTACCACGAAGCAGCCTGAGCAGCCGGTCTGCAGATCTCCCTGCTGGGCCAGACCGAGGATACAACCAGCAGCCAGGATACTGTTGGCTCAGCGGCGTAGGACAGCAGATACCAAAAGAGTCATCAGAGACTTGAATAGTTCACAGAAATGAGTAAGCACGAGGACTTCAGGAACTCAAATGAAAAATGGCCTCATCGTGTTGCATTCTGGCCCAAGAGCAGTTATCAGCCGCAGAGCACAGGCTGGACCACTCTTCTGGAAGCACCAGGCTGTCCCAACACAACAGCATCCTTCCTCCTCTCTCTTGCTCACCTCACAGCCCAAACACAGGCAGAAAGCGGGTGCCACAGAACTACCCCTGCCAGAAGCTGTTCACACCTGGCAGAAATCCTGGCATCTGCTTTGGGACAAGCACGAGCTGAGAAGGACACCGCTCAGAGCAAAAGTCTGTAGGAGATCTCTGCCTTTGCTGGCAGAGGAAGACCTCCGGGTGGACCCGCACACAACGCAAGGACTCCCAGGATAACCTGGCAACATACCAAAGTACGGATGCTGAGCTAGGATGGGACCGGGAAATTAAAATGAGAGAAAGGAGGCCAAAAGCACCCGAGAGATGCTGAGACTGGCGCTCAGGCTGGAATCTTCTTTGTAGATACGTGCTGGGAAGGGGACTGAGACACGTGCTGGGGATGGGAGCATGAAGCCTGCACGTAGGGAACGGGACTGGCATAGGGAAGGGTGACTTTAAGCTGGTTCTAGGAGTTATCAAACAATTAAAGATGTGATAAATTTAGTCTGTGGAACAGGAAATTGGCAATAATGCAGAAATGAAAGGAAGCAGTTGAGCTAACTGCTGGGCACTCTA
Organism: Vanellus vanellus; assembly: GCF_965231255.1. Lineage (NCBI taxonomy): Eukaryota > Metazoa > Chordata > Aves > Charadriiformes > Charadriidae > Vanellus > Vanellus vanellus. Next base: position 20,675,702 of record NC_138918.1, read on the forward strand.
CAAAATTGGCTATAAAAAAGAAGGACTGCCATAAATATAAGGGCAGCCAGGAGAGGACATTGCTGGTAATAAAACCCCTGCTCCCCATGCGGGAAATGGGGAGACACAGAGCTGAAGCTATGAAGATATCAACTGCGGCTGTGCTCATTCAGGATGCACAGCTGAACAGCAATAATGGAAGGCCAGAAGCAAAGTGTGTGCTGGGTTAGCTCACCCCTGCTCTGAATTGATGGTTTTAGACCAAAATGCTTCAAAAACTAAAAAAAAAAACCAAACCCCACCCCAACATGCTAAGGATGCTGACCAGACCATTGGCTTGAGCTCCCGTAGAAAGAGTGCCAGAGGAAAGGTTCCCGTGCACAGGCTGGGAAAGTGCCACGCTGGTATTCGGACAGGCATCAGGATAAAGGATGAGCTAATTGCCTTGGATTGCATTGCATCAAACGAGCGCATAATAAATGCCAGGATTGGGGTCAGGCAAGTGCAGCCCATGGAAATTGCCTTTGAAGACAGAGCCCCAGCGAACAGCAGGCTGTGGGGAAGCTCTCGGCAGCAAACACAGTGCTCTGCCACTGCTGGAGTCATTCTCCTCCTGAGCAAGCAACAGCAACAACAGTTTCACGACAAAACCGAGCTAATGAATTGTTAAGATTGACTGGAGCTATTTTCAGCCGATCCAGGACAAAACATTCAGCAAAAAATCCAGCTATAGGAGGAAAAAAACCCAGCTGCTCTGCCTTCAAGAGGCAGGAAACAGACTCTTGTGGGACACAGGCACATGAAGGACCCCTTGGGCTGGTGCCCATGACCCCTGCTTTCCTTCTGTCTTTGTATGGAGATGGCTGGGGGGGGGTTGCTCTGCTCTGCTGCTGCCAAGTGCTGAGCCTGAGGGGAGTTTTGGCTTTCCTGAGCCACCAACAGACACCTCCTCAGGGCTGGTGGCTGTCCCTAGCAGGGCTTAGCTAAGCATCCTCCACAGCTCCGCATTTGCTGATGGCTGGGAGCTTAAGGCTGACCAGGCTTTGCGCCGTGGAGGAATTTCGCAGCAGAGGACATGGCCTTGGTCACCATAGGTGTCCTTGTGCCTTTCATTAAGGCGCAGTGACTTCTTCTGAGGATGTGGCCCAAGCCAAAAAGCTGGTCTGGGGACGTGCTTTCCAATGTCCACCACAGAGAGGTAGTCTCTCTCACTGCAGCCACCTGGAGCTTCTGGGCTGTCCTACAGCCCCCCCCCCCCCCCCCCCCCCCAACCCCTAAAGAGGGGTGGTGGGGACCCAAATGGGGCATGTGCATGGCAAATGAGGATTCTGGAGGGGTCTCTGGGAAGCCGCGGGGAGCTTAGGGGTCTCCAGACACATCAACTCTTGGCGGCTGCTGTAGCAGACCTGCTCAGGACGCTGCAGAGTGGTCTCCACTCAGGGCACTCTCCGAGCCTGCTTTCAGCCCACTCCTGGCTCATCCCACAGACAGTGGTGTGGGTGCCTGCCTGCACCCACAGCCTGGCTGCCCTGCAGCCATCTTTCAGCCCTTCCCTGCCCTGCAGCACCCAGGCACTGGGTCTGCCCACTCCCATGACCAAGAGACCTTCTAAACATCCATGCCAAGATTCGTTTCAACAGAAATGAGTTTGGCTTTCAGGCACAGAGACTTCAGGGAGAGGCAGAACAGAGGAAATACAGTTTTATAAAGCTCCCTCCCCTCCCCGCCCCATCTGCTGTTGCCCTGTACCTCCATCTCAAAAAATGTCATTTCCCCAGTACCACGGCAGACCCTCGCAGCTCCCTGCTGGCTTCCTGCCCCACCAAGCAGCCTCCAGCCCTGCCGTGCTGCAGGTTCCCCCAGGCTGAGCGATCCTGCCCCATCCTATCCCTACACCCACCCAACCTCCCCGATCTGGGTGCTTAGCAGAGACCATGGGCTGCTGCAGGGTGCATGGTTGCAGAGGGTTTGACGCAACCCTGGCAGTGGCCAGACCTCCTACAGCATCTCCACAGCCACCTGTACCGTGCCTTGTCTGCACAAAACACCAGGGTGAGCATGGTGGGGGATATGGACTGTGGAGCAAAACCCTCCGCACCTGGGGAGCAGCAGCACACAAGGTCCTGCTGTTTGCAGGGCTCCTGGCTCAGAGAGGGTGTTGGTTTGGGGACCTCTGCAGTCCTCAACACCCCAACACACCCAGGGAGAGCCCCAACCATGGCAGAGTGACGTGGTCCTACACGAGACCCACAGCATCGGCTGGTGCCTTTGCAGAAAATTGGTCCAAGACTAAAAATACTCTCACCTTTGAGTGCAGACTCAGGCAGCAGAGCAACGGGCTCATCATTTGGTGGCAGTCAGAGCTGGGAAGGGAATTCGCATCAGGCACTCACCATAGCGTGGTCCGCAGGGGAGCTGTGGGCACATGCGAGCTGCTCTGCAGAGGTTCCCCGGGTGCAGGGTAGGGGGGGGCGGCGGAGGCTAACGGAGCTACAGCAGAAAGTCTGTAGCAAAGAAGAGGGGATGGATGAGTCACCTCGTCTGCGGAGAGCTGGAGCTCACACTCACCCCCATCTCCCACCACCAATTAATGCCAACACTAAATACAAACACATCCATGTTACTCACTAATGGGACGTGGACAGGCTGAAATGCAGAACCTTCACCAGCACTTGCTTTAAAAATGAAGCAAACTCCCACGTGGAAACCTCCAGCTCCACTTGAAGCTGCTAATTTATTCCCCTTCCTGCTGCTCAGCCTCCAGACATACCCCAGCATGTGTGATGAGCCCCAGCAGCCGGCTCCAAAGCTGCCTGTGCCCACCTTTCGCTCCTCTGTGCACCGTGAAAAGAGCAGCCCTGACACTGGGAGAGCACAGCAAGAAGGGACAAGGACAAAGCTGGAGGCCTGTGAAGGGATGCAGGGCAGGATGCAGTTCTAAGACATGGGGTTATCTGATGGAGAGGTACCTGGAGAAGGTCCGTGGAAGAAAAGTCCCTGGCTAAACCACGTGGGTTTGGGTGACACACAGGGGCCACGCTGCACTGCTGTGGCCCTTTCCTGGACCATGAACCCGGCCATGGCACCCACAGGAGTTTTGATGGAGCGTGGGTCTCTGGTCTCACAGCAGGCAGTCAGCTGGCCACATTTCATTAATGCTCAGTGCTTAATGCAGCTGGTCGGTGTGACCCCTGCCATCCGTAGGCGATGGAAATCAATATTTTCTCACACTGCCCCGTATAATCTGTGTGATAGCATGTGTGCTGCTGACTTACTGGAAAGACCCTCCTGCTCTGCCAGGGTCAGCCTGGGACAGGGCAGCACAGACCATTTGCCCCCACTGTTCTCAGGGGCTGGGTATCAGCATGGGTAAGTGGTCGTTTTGGGGAGCATTTACTATAGTTTAAATAACGAGGTCAAATCCACACTTTGAACTTGAATGGGGTCTGTGAAGCCCCCAGACCAGCATCCTGGGTTGAGTTGGGGTGGCCAGCCACCGGCCACTGAGTGTCACCCAGGTTTGCAAGGGATGCCTGCGGACTGCTGCTCCTGTTCCCAGCTGGGGCTCTTCCTGCCATCTCTGGACCAAGCTCTGCCTTGTGCAGAAACAAAGAAGGAAAGACTGCACCACAGCACAGTCCCAGATGGCCCAAACAGAGCCACACTCCTGCCATGGGGCAACAAAGCCCTACAATCCCCCACACCGTGACTCCCTGTGATGGGGAAGCCCCTCTTGCTGCATGCTCATTCGACCTCCCCGGGTTTGAGAGAGATCCTGGTACAAGCATCACTGCCACGGGCTGCTGCACTGGGTGCATGGGCAAGGACAGGGTGCCCCAAAACCCTCTATCCCTGGGGTCCAGCAAAGCCCCTGCAGTACTGTGGGGCCTTGGGACGCCAAGGAGCATCGGGTGATGTGTCTGCCTTGCTGGCAGCCCCCGTGCACCCCTCTATCAGCTGGGCCCAGCTGCCTGGGCACCTATGGGTAATCCATCTGCTGAACATGCTACAGGCCATTAGCTTTAACTAGAGGGAGTTGCGGGCAGAATCATTAAAGGAAAAGTTCACAACGCAATTAATAAAGCACCTCATTAGGTCTCCTTCCTATACGAGCATGCAGCTCCCACTACCGGCTCTTGCAGGTCTGGTGCTCTTGTTCTCCATAAGGAGACATTCATTTTCTTCTCAGGAGGCAGCTGATGGCTGAAGATGGCACTAACAGGGCGCTGCTCTGGGACCGTGACTTGTGGCTGGATGGTATTTATCCCACCACTGTCCTGCCCAAGTGCCCTCCAGCCATGGGCTCCTGAAGGACAGCTCTCCATGCCTCCGGGCAAACAGAGAGGGCAAGCATGATGCAAACCCACCACTGTGTGGTGGGGATGCAGAAGACATCTGCCCTGATGTAGACACCAGGACCAGTGGTAGCCCCTCCCCATCACCTGCCCTGCTTTGCCCACACAGTCCCACTTGCTGCATGGGAACCAGCAGCACCTTCAGGGCTGTTGGCAATTTCATCTTGCACCCCTGGGGCTTCATTACAACTGAAACCAGACTCTTTACCTACTTTGGCTCTCTTCATTCTCCTCCATGTTATCATGAGAACCCCGCTGCCAGGCAGCACCAGTGCAAGGCGGTTCACCACCCTCCAGGGGCCATAGGAAGTCCAAAAAGAGGCCAAGTGCTGCACTTGGGGATTTGCACCCAGAGCCTCCTATAGTGGCACATTGGGGTCTCCTGTGTTGGTCCCTGCCTCCCTAGAGAGTTTGCAAGGGTGAGTTCAGGGTCCAGGCTGTCTCCTGGCTGTGCTTGACTGGAGACGGTGGCCATGTGCAGGGTTGTGTTGCCACCCTTAGCCACCACCAGGCGTGAGGACTGCTATCAGAGACCAATTTTGCATTTCCTTTCCAGGCTGCCTCTTGCAGTTACGTAAGTTTCCTTTTGCTTTGCTCTCCCAGCACCCACTGGAAGCTGCTGCATGCTCCCAGTGCCCGGGACCTACTCCCAGAAGTGTCTGCACAGCAGCCTGGGGGGACAGTCTTTGGATGCGCCACAGAAAGGAAAGTGCCAGGAGGTGGTGTCATTACTGACTGCTCTTTTTGCTGCCAGCGGCTGTTTCACTGGCTCTTTTTAGGTTTCCTTCATCCTATCCTCACCCTTGAAAAATCTCCAAGGTCTTGCCACTTATTGGCCTGGAGGGCACCCACCAGACCCATCTCTGCTCTGAAGCTGAGAGGATGCCATGCTGTGTCCCAGCAGCCAAATGTCAAGGCGCAGAGGTGCGTGCTGCAGCACTTAGGTCCCAGCAGAGATCCCATGTCAGGGCAAGGCCAGTGTTGTGGGGCTGAGGGCATGAGAAGCAACCCGGCTATGCAACCAGGCCAGAGGAGACTGGAGGTCCTGGAAAACGATGGCAACCCTGGACAGTAGACCATCTCTGTGGGACCCAGGGCTCCTGGCTGGATTCAGTGCTGCTGATCCTTGCAGGCAGGCAGAACTTCAAGGCAAGAAGTGAATTGGACCCCATCGGAGCAGGGAAAGATCCCGGGCAAGAGGGAAGCAGGCATGGAGGTGACCTTTTCTTCGACAGTGCTGGAGACATAAAAAAGAAAGTTGTGATGCTACCAATTATGGATCCCTGTGGGAAAAAGAAGCAGTAAATGCCAATTTTTTGCACCTCTCTCCATCTGCAAGCTTAGCAAGGGGCTTATCCAGAGGGCAGAGGGGAGGCAGGACCCGACGGGCAGATGTCGAGACTGATGCAGTATCAGAGAAGGGATCACTGAGGATGGCAGTAGGGGCAGGGAACACTTGTAACCACTCACGGGAGCCCTGGAGAGGACAAGGGAGAGACTCCAGGTTCTACTCCTACCCTTTGAGATATGTTGTTTTAGGACAAGCTGTCACCCTTCTGTCCCACGAGATGCTGGAGTGGGCAGGGCTCAGAGGAGGTGGCAGCAGATTTCATATCTAAATCAGACTACTTCTCTGCCTAATCTCAGCCCGTACAAGTGGCTTAACCCATCGGACCAGCTCCAAATCCTCCTCTCCTCCTCCTGATCCCACCTAAGCCACGAGTTTTCCCCCCTTGATAATCTCTGATTCACTGAGATCATGGGATTGCTCTGCCAACTGCACAAATCCAGACACTTCGCTGCTGTGCGAGGACCCAAATGGGAACAGATGCAGATGGTGAATCTTAACATCTTTCTGCTCTCCACCACTGCCCCCGTCCTACCACTCCCCTCCCATGGACTCTACAGCCCAGCAAAGAGCCCAGCAAAGCAAATCCATGGCACTATGCGGGCAGAGATGCCCACATCCCATGAAACCCCCAGGCTCCCATGGCAGAGCACAGGGTCCAGACATCACTCTGGAGGCCAGGATGGGATGCAGGACCTCCTGGGCAGAGCTGGTCTTCACTGATGTGTGTTTAGGAGATGGGGTACACATGGACACAGGCTGTGTGTGGGCTCCAGGACATCCCCAGCTGTGGGGTGCTCTATCTGTGGGACGGAAAACAGAGGAAAACAGGGCCAGGCAGCTCCACTGAGCCCCAGCCCCAACACCAAGGGCAAGGGATGCTCTGCTCTGCCAGCCATGTCCTTCAGGGTCTGTGCAACACCCTGTCTTCAGGGCATCTTGCTTCTGAGATAGCTTCACCCATGCAGCTGTGGACACCAGAGGGGCAAGCAAGGAGCTGGAAGCATGTCCGAGCTGTTGGAAGCTGTACCCTATGGCACACGCCTTCTGCAGTGGGATACCCTGACCCCAACCAACACACTAATCCCACTTCATCCCCTTCTCTGCTCCTGCCCCAGGGCTTGCAGGATAGGACATACAAAAGCAGGTGACACACTGGAAAGCCCCTGCCTAGCTCATAGTATGTCTGAGTCACGTCTTCCTTCTCTGGGCACTCTGTCCAAGGGGAATATCCTGACATCAGGGGTCAGGCTGCATGCCTCAGTCTTCACGTGCCACATGGCACATGGGGAGCCAGCAGTGCCCCAACACCCAGCATGGGTGGGCAGTGTCCAGCCATGGCAGTGGCACACATCCCACACCACCCCTTCTTGTAAGGAAATGTACTTGTTGTTGCCACTCTCTCCACTTTTCCTCTATAAAATCTCCTCTAAGCCGTGAAATCCCTGCCTGCCAGGAATTAGTCTTAGCATTGCTATCTTACAGCCATTTTGAAGATATTTCCTTTACATCCTTCTATTTGCGCTTTTTTTTTCTTTTTTTTTTTTTTGGCCTGGATTCCCTATAACGTTTTTCACCCCCAGGAGTGAGCTCTGTGCGCTTTTTATCTTTGGAAATATGGGCAAATTGCCCCATAGCATCGCATTTAAGGAGGGATGGAGGAATAAGCGATTGCTGTTGGAGCACAGTGGGCTTGGCTCTGATTTCACATAGAGGTTTCCTTCATTTCTCCTACAATAGCCTTATGTCTAATGATATTTATCTAATTAGAAACATGCCCAATTGTTTTACACAGTAGGAAAATGGGCTGTTTGGCGATGCTGATGTATATCACAGTGATGAGGGGTATGCAGAGCCCTGAAATAGATGAGATTTAGATGAGAGAGAAAGATTATATTCAGGTGCTCTGTTCTGTCAGAGAGCCTTTGATTTGGTGGATTGTGTAGCATGAAAGGCCAGGCTTGTTACAGCCTTTGTGTGACTAAGAGTAAGATATTAAAGTTTGATGCACTGCTCTGGGAGACGCTACGTGATGGATAGAGAAGACTTGCTAGGCATTGTAGGAGCTGTGTAGGGCCTTTAGGATCTTTGGGGGCTGTTTGTTATATATTTCCTTGCCTAATGGTTTGCGCGTGAGCAGAGTGCTAAGGTCGGAGTCCAGATTGCTTATGTGACCTTGGCATATGATTTTCATACGCAGGAACATTTGGTTCTGTGCAGTGAGCGGCTTCTCATGAATTGCATGCAGTGACCCTGGGTGTCAGTGAGCAACCTCAGTTATTTCATTTCTTACACTTTAAAAAGAGTTATGGCTCACATTACCAGGATATTTTCTCTGCACAGAATCCTACAACAGTGGGTGGGAAAGCTCCTTGGAGGTCCCTGGTCCTCTCTTGGGACTATATTGAACACTAGCTCAGGCTATGGTTGAGCCTGAAAGTCAAAGCTGAGCCTTGAAAGTCTCCAAGGATGTAGACACCTTCAAATCTCCTAGTGAAGCAGTGTGTCTGGGGGGGACAGGCGGCAGGGTTTGGGATTGGACTGGGTTCACAGCAGCTCATCTCACCTGGGAGCCCCCTGCCCATTCGGCCCATCTCCCCTTCTTTCCCCCACAGGCAGGATGGATGGAGCAGGACTATGGCCAGCTGCAATAGCACCTCGCTGTCACACACCCAAGCCCGTGGTCCTGCAGAGCTGTGCACAGCTGTGAGCAGGGAACTGGTCCCCACGGAGAAGCCAGTGAGCCCACAATGTAGAAGCCACCTGAGGCTTCCTGAATGATGAATCCTGGACAACTGCAAGTCAAACATAGCCAGAGAGGCCTCTTCAGGCAAACCTTGAGGGCTTAGAATCTACTGGGCAGTGTGTCCTTCCCAGAGCTGCCAGGGTCGCATCCCTGGAGCATCCACGGGGTGTTGTTGCAGGTACGTGCTTATATTTGGCTGTCAATGCACGAGGCCAAGCCTCTTCTCCAGCCCTTCACCAGTGCAGGGCAGAGGGTATAGGTGTAGTGCAGTTTATTTTGCTGGTGTGTCCATTGTGAACCTCACACCTGCATGGAGGAGCCTTTCCAACACCGAGCACTGTGGCAGGTCCATCCTAAGGATGCTCCAAGGACTGCAGGCTCCAGACCTAAAGCCAGCCCGGGTGCAGGGAGGAAGCGATCAGTCCAGAGGACAGCTCGGCTGTGACACATTTCCTAGGACTAAGTCTTCCATTCTTGCTTTAACCTTTTCTGGTGACTTGTGGTGGCTGTGTTAAACAATGATATGCCTGCAACATGACAGTGATTTGTTTAAAGAGCCCACACTTGTCCTTGTTAGCGCTCACTCGGTGCTCTGACAGTCCTGTCAAAAGCTTCTGCGCATTTTTCAGTTCTCTCCCTCATTTGCTCCTGTCACCATTGGGAAACATCCAGATAACAACAGCCCTGGTGGCATTTGAGCAGCTCAGGGGCCTTGGCTTGGCTGCATCATCCCTGCCTGGCACTCCAAGCGGTCATTGGTGAGCCCGGGGATGCATGGCTGCATCCTGAGCCTGGAGCAGACCGCCTGGCTGCCTCGCTGCCCTGCCCTGGCCCTGTGTGGCAGCATCACCAATGAGCCTGTGTGTACCAAAGGGCTTCCCAGCACTTTGGACCAGAGCACGACGCTGGCCCTATGCCCTAGTGCCACCTCGCAGACCGGACTTTGCATGGCTGGATCCTGGGGAGGGTTTGGGCAAGGAGTAGGCACTGGTTCCTGCCCAGCAATAGGCATTCAGTGGAGCTGGTAGTTTGAGCATTTGACAGCTGTCCCAAAAAGAGGGTTTTCCAGCTAAAAAAAGTAGGGCAAGGAGCTCAGGTCCCCACTGCATTCTCACCAGCAGATGACTGTGCAGAAAGGGGATGCTGCTGTCACCAGCTGCGGCTGCCAGGCTTCAGACTGAACATAACCAGTGTAGGCAGAGCATTAGGCATGCAGAGACTGGCCCTCTCTGGGGACGTGGCTTGGAGCGAGGTGCCTTTCAGAGCATTTAAGAACTAATGCTTCAGTGTCCAGGGAACTCCCACATGGATGAACTTCAGGGCCGAGCGGGGCATCAGAGAGAGTGGGTAGATTTATGCTGAGGTTTTGGTAAATTGTAGTCAGCTTGAAGGTTGCTTGACAGGGCTGGGAGCACCAAGCAGCAGACTCAGTATGCAAACGGAGCAGCTTGCTCTAAGAGCTGAGCCCTGCCTGAGAGTTTCTGGCCAGGACCATGTGGTTAACACTGGGCAATTCAAGCGGTTCTGCTGTAACATCTGTGGATACCCTGGAGGAGGGAGCAGGCAGGGGGGACAGTGGAAATTAAACTCAAAGACAGGTACCCATAACTATCTGCAACCCCACACTGGGCTGAGCAGCCCTTCCCAACCCATACAATCTTCTCCCCTCAGGTATGAGCAACACGTGGCTTCTTCACCTCAACCTTCTCACACACGGACACCCCCCGCATCTTTCCTAGGGGGTGTCCTGGCCAACCTGCTCTCCCTGTGTGTCAATAAGGGTGCACGGGTGCCATCTCCAACACCGCTGTCTCACCTGGAACTCGGCCATCCAACCCTGCCACTTCTGCGACTCCTGCCCGCCGCAGCACATCAGATACTGGCCCAGATTCACTGAGCCGCAGGGAGATGACGAGCCCAGAGAAACCCATTTCCCAGAGATAATGTTATATTTTCAGAGTGCATGTAGACAAATACGGCCAAATGTTCCCCTCCCTGAAGCCATCAAATCACCAATGACTCCGTAATATTTAATGGCTTGTTTTGCTCCCTAAATGATACAATGAAAAGGATTATTAATGTTAATAGCGTTCTTATCATATTTTAATAGCATCATGTATAACCGAAATGTCATCTCAGCACATATTTCTCTTGCTCTCACCCAGGGCGCGGAGTAATCATACTCCAGAGATGCGCTGAAGGAAGAGACATTGGGCAACAGGGTGGAAAGGGGGGCTGGGGCCCGAGGCTGAGCTGGACTCGTCTGGCTGGAGACAAGAGGTGCAAAACCATGTGAAAAAATGCTCCCCAGCAGGCAGGGGAAGAAGGGGAAACCAAAGGGCCACGAGGGGTGATGGGCAGGGGAAGGGTGCACGAGATGGGCTGCAAAAGGCAGCTCCAGCCAGGCCCCAGAAATCCTGGGAATTGAAGAGGCCACTGGTATGGAGGGTGTGAAAATGGCACTGACCCCCCTCAGTCACCAGGTTCGGTCGATCTGTCAGGCCAGGAAAGGGCTGGATACCCCAGATGAGGGAGATCAGGCCATTCCCCCCCCAGGAACAGGGCAGGATCCCCCAGGACCTGCCAAACACGCTACTGCTGCCACTTCTTTTCTTGACACATTGGACTCCATCACGAGCAACTGTCAGTGATATACTCAAATTTTCAGAGTGATATACTCCAATTTTCAGTGTATCATTTCACAGTCCAGTGAGCATTTTCCTTTTTTTTCCCGCCGTCCAATCCATCTTATAGATTAGTTTAACTAGGCTGAAAACCCACATTTTTCATGTGGGGTTTGGTTTCCCTTCCATTCAGCCCTCATCGCCTTGCTAGGCAGGGACTGTGGTGGGTGGAGGCTGAGTGCACAGGGGCCCCTTAGGGTGGAACCAAGCTCAGGAACAATGTCATTTCATTTTCCCAAACACACAACACGAGTCATTGCATTTCCACAATGGAATTGCAAAAAGAAGACCCAGAAAGATTCAAGAAGCAGACATGAGTTGCTAAATCTTCCAAAAAAGCTCTGTAATTCTAGGATCTTTGCACCTGTGCAAGTTTGGACTATGATATGTATGGGTATCGGTCTTCCTCATTGTCCCGTGGCCAAGTGTTGTGCACAGACCGACCTCTGTGCTTGTCCATGTGGAACATCTTGCCTTCACTGACACCTGTGCACCCACACTTACTCCTCATCCTCTCCTGAAGACATGTGGGTGCTGCTTGTGTACAATCCCATATTCATCTGCCCTCAGGACCTGGGAACCTCCTCCACAGATGTGTGAGCACGCATGCACTCACATGCGCAGACACCCCTCCCCAAGCCAGCCTGCTTTTGTGCTGTGAGATGAAAGGGGGCAGCTCTACTCTGACCTGCTCATATTTCACTAAAATGTTATTTTAACACTTAAAAGGGTAGAAAATACCATCAGCGGCTCTTCATTTATCAGATCGATGCACGGGGAGCGGGGCACGCATGCTCTCCACATTAATGAGCCCAGGAGCTGGATGCAGCTTCCCGGCACTGCCCTGGCACTCAGGCTGCAGGGGTGCAGGGAAGCAGGGATGGGGTGCTGGCACCCCATGGGATAGACCCCCCTATTATCCCCTCTACAGAAGGCTGTGGGTGCTCAGTGACTCCCATGGTTGCTGGGGGACCTGAGTGGGGAAGGAAATGCAAACCCACCAGGAGGACAATGATGGTGGAGACCTGATGGAGGTCTCCAGCCTCCAGCCCACAGCAAATGCACCAGGAATGCAGAACAACAAGCACATCCTGGATTTCCCCTCCTGCTCCCAAGGTCATAGTTGATTGCTGGCGCCGCCAGGGACTCATGCAGAGACCAGGGATGAGGAGGCGCTAGCTCTCCTTCCCAGCTGGGAAGGGTCCTACCAGCCAGCTGAGCCAGGGACAGCACCATGGGGCTGCAGCTGGATTTATCTCCAAGATGCATTTATCTTTGCTGCAGTCCTGCAGCCTCTTGACTTCTCTCAGTGCCGGGAGACGTTAAACTCGGTGCCTCTCTGCTCCAGAGTGCTGTACAGAGCTGCTTTCGGGAAGGGACCCCTTTTGCTCCTCCTCACCTGCTGCCCTCCTCCATGTGGCACCACATCCCCGTGTTCTGCACAGATGCATGTGGAGGAAGGGCAGATGTAGGGCTTGTCTTCCCACAGGACATGGTGATGTGATGAGTCCACCCACCAGAGGGATCCAGAAAGATGGCACGTGGACACTGTCCTATAGACAAAGACAGTGCAAGGCAGCGCTCTCCTCCAGATGGTCTCAAGGATGGAGACACTGGTACAGGGACAGTCATCCTACCCAGCAAAGCCACAGTCACCGCAGGAACTTTGCCCACATTGAAGCAATAAAATCTGCATCTCCACTGGGAAGTCTTTGCTCATGAACTTGCCAGTACCTCTGTGTCGGCAAGGAGCTCTAACTATCCTCAAAGCTGAGGACAAAGGACAATTATAAAGATCAGGAAGTGTTGGGGGAACTACAGGGACCAGTGCTAGATTTGCTTGTTTAACACCTTCGTTAATAATCTTGGCAGAGAGAGTAAACAGAACCAACTGTGAGGGATTCGCAGGTACTTTCCAGTGTGAAAGCGATATTTTGCTGGGATTGGATTTTTCACAGCCCTCAGGGTACTTGCAAAAATGGCTTTGAGTCCTAAAGGTCTCACAATTTTTGGACATTGATTTTACTCATTACTTTTTCTTCTCTGAGTTAGAAGACATCACCAGAAGGCTTCCTGAAGGGCCCTTCAGGGCCGTGGACACTCGCAAAGGTCAGGCCTCCCATTCACATGAGGAGCAGCTCCCGTTGCTGACAGACTCCTTGCACTAAGAGCTGCTCTGCAGACACCCAGATGGGCACATCTGTGCCGAGTTCAACCTGCCTGAAACCAGACTTGCGCCAGGGATGGGATTATCTGTGTTTTTGCAGCATCCTGGACCACCAAGCCAACAGCTGCTCTTTGCTGTGGAACTATAAGAGATGCCATGTCCTGTCTGCTTTCATACAGCGAGTCATATAATAAAGAAAAACCTTTTTACATGAGATGTCCCACAATGCTTTCAGTGGCTGTTGGGTCTCGAAGCATGCCATGATGGAGCAAAGCAAAATCACCCCACAAACTGCCTGTTCACGCAACATGCATTATGACTAGTGTCGTGTGAAATATGTTCTCCCAATTTAGATAAAAAAAAAGAAAAATCAGAAAAAAATCAGGAGTTTTGCAGAAAGCTAGAGAAAATTATTTTAAAACGGAAACGAGCAATATTACCAGGCGGTATCCATTGAAATGAGTAAGACGCAGAGCTCTCCTAAAAAACACATGCCTGAAATTTGCAGATGAAACTAAATTGGAGAAGAGCTCAAAATACCAAAGAGGATAGAGGACACACCGAGCAGGTCCCGCTGAGACTGCAGGCAGTCGGAGGCAGAATGCGATCCACTTGGAAAAACACAGCCAGGCCATTTAGGAGAAAATGATCCGAATCATGGTCTGTCACTGGGAGGGGGAGCCCCGTGGTGCAGTGAGGCTGAGCAAGACTTATCACCGCTATTGAGGGGGGTCTCGCCACACCACTGTTTTCTTTTCTCACCATCCATCCTACGTTTTCAGAGGATGAGAGTCTGGCTGGAAAATCCTTCTGCTGTTCGCAGAGTATTTTAAGGCAGGCTGGCTCCCCACGAGCCCCGGGGATGCTGCTATCCCCAGGGGAGGGTGGCAACTGCTTGCGGGAAGATAAGCTCGGATAAATGCCTAACCAGGAGCTTTATTAAGCACACCCAGCCCAAAATACAGCCTCTATCCCAGTGCCCTGGGCTCCCAGCACCGTGCCAAGGCTCTGGGTACACATCAGCAGCCCCAGCCACCCGGTCATGGTCCGCCCAGCCTGGCAGCAGCCAGGGTGCGCACACCGCACACATCCTTGCCACGCTGATCCCAATCTCAGAACCCCGTACCCCGCTGCTGGACTGTCTGCCTGCAGGCTGCTGCTCAGTCTTGGTCTCCCTCGAGAGGCTCTGGATGGCCTTTCTGCCCACTCAGGGAGGGATTTCCCGCAGCAAACTACCTTACTGGCCAGCAACGGGGGCTGAACGCAGTGGAGACCTGGCCCAGCGATGGGAGCTCTTCTCAAACAACAGCTCTGACATGATCCGTGTTATAGCTGTATCACTCAGTCAGTGGGCATATGGCAAGCCATTCACTAAATAAAAAAATTAAATTACCCAAGACTATAAAACAGTCAATTTAGAGAGATATCCTGACTGTAATAGGGCAATAACATTTCATTTACTGCTACAACAGCAATCTTGCACAGGAATGGAGGTTTCGGGGTGGGGGTGGCATGGGGCACCCCAAACGTGTGCGTGTTTAGGAGGGGGGCGAGGCTGATACAGCCGGGTGGTGTCCCTGGGCTGCCAGCTGGCAGCTCGACAGCTCCCATCGCTGAGCAAGGGCTGCTGTGGCAGTCCCACCTCTCAGCCTCACTGCTCTCAGGTTGCACGCTCACCACGGGCACTCCAGTCTCTGCACCGTGGAGCATTAATGTCACATTAGCCTAATGGGCAGTTTTCTCATTTCCAGGTTCCACATCCTCATTTTCCAGGCGCAGATAAGATGTTTATACCACAGACGGCGTCGCCTATCAGCATGAAACGCTGCTGCTCTTCCCTCTCCTTGTCGGAGTGTGGAAAATGGAAGAATACTTTGTAATCTGGTTATATGTACCCCGTGCATCTTACATGTCCCACTTTTTTTGTAGCTGGTGTTTCTACTCATGGAAACTGGTTGAAGAGTGGCCTGGACAGGAGGGATGAGAGGCCTGGGGTCATTTGCACACCATTATTTCTCCAAGAGCATCATTCCTCCGGAGGCCCTGCTGCAGCACCCTTGCAAGAACCACCTTTCTGGTGATATGGAGGTAGCAAACACCAGGTTTGCGCATTTAGTGATGAACTGGAGTGATGGACCAAAAATCTGTTTAGAAAGAGACATGGAGGAGGGGGCTGTGCTCATCCCTGAGGCGCCAAAACAAGCTAGGCAGGACAGAGAAGGAGTGGAGAGGAGCTTAGGCCACCCTTTGATGCTGTAAAGTACTCAGCAACCTTAACCGCCTTTCTTTCAGCCCTTTTTTACCTTCAAACCAGATCAACTCAGCAGTTCAGCTTGCAGCCTCATTGCAGGGCTGCAGGAACCGTGCACCGGTGCTTGTGGGTTAACTGGGGAAGCTGTGTTAACAGCAGGCAGGAGAGCAGCCTGTCTTGGGTGCGGGCTCGGAGCACCCTTGCTGCCTGCGTGCCGTCCCTGCCGCTGTCTCTCCCCACACCGGTCAGACCTGCTCTCCCTGCCTCCCTTCACAAGCCCAGCAGAGCAGGGCTGGCTGCCCACCACGCGTCCCTCTTGGCCCCTTAGGCTGCTCATCTGTCTTCACAGCCACCGGCTGCGAGGACGTGAGCCTCGGCGGGTGCTGGAAGAGCCACGGGGACATCCCTGGGCTCCTCTCCTCAGCTGCTTGTATTGCAGGGCATGGGCAGGAGTCGTGGGCAGAGCAGGGGCAGCCTCTCTAGCAACTTGTTTATATGGCAGAGGACAAATATAGGTGTTCTGCAGTACCCGTGAATGCAGGTGTAACCTAGGACGGCTGGAGAAGATCCATCCCCACCAGTGTCTTGTGATTCTGCCTTTCTGCCCTATGTGTGCTGGCTTTCCAGTGCACTCTGACGAGCAGGTGGCTTGGGGAGGGGACGGGAGAGACGTGCTGGTTCTGCAGTGCTCCAGGGAGTAAGTTACCTCGGGGTAAGTGATTTGGAAACCGGCTGGCCTGGTCACGCTGAATTTCTCCGAAGGAAGGAGAATTTTAAAAAGCAATAACTGAAGATGCCGCTTGTCGCCCCCACCTCTCTGACTGATCTGCGGGAGGAACGGCAGGCTTGGACAACGCCAGTGAAACGGTCACGTCTGACATCCTCTCTCTGTGCTGTTGCCTTGCTGCATGAAGGTGATGGGTACAAGCTCCTGAGCTTTCCAGGAGCCGTGTGAGAGATGCTCCTGGGGGCTGTGGGAGCTCTGCTTGACAGGCTTAAGCAACACCATGTTCAGGTCTTCACCCCACCAGGCTGACCGGGCTTCACTTCCACTGTCCCTTCACTATGATTTTGATATATATCGAATTTTCCTGGTGAAGCCAGTTTTCTGACTTGCTTTACCCATCCTACAGCCTCTCTTTACCCGAACACAACCAATATTTCAATGGCGACACAGGAGTGCTCATACTGTTGCTTACATGGGGCTCTGAAAATCCTTATGGAAGACATTTAGCAATTGCTGTAGCTCTCTTTCAAGCTGCCAGCATCTTCCCGTGGAATAGACTATGGGGTAGACTCTGCACACAAGTATTTTCTTGTCAACGAACTGACAGCAGTAGCTGCTAACCGAGATACCTTGCTGTGTCTTGTACGCAAGGACTGGAAGACAGCACTAATATTCCCTCTGCAGTGTATCCCTGTGATTTTTCCATGTCGAAGAGCACTCCGGACAGAGCACCTGTCCCCACATTAGATTTCCCCGAATGCTACTTAGCGGGAACATTAAGGCCAGCTAAGCCTGTAGCCCATCAGTGCACCGTGCTGCGGCACTCAGCTTCGCAGGGGTGAAGACGTAGGTCAGTGGGTTGTTATTGCTGTAAACCATGAAGGATGGCGTGCGGCAGAGGAAGTCACAACATTTATCAGTTACAGTCTGCTTCAGAGTGAGAAACCCCAGCTTCTCCAATGCGGGGTTTCATTCTTCTCAGCCACTGCTAGTGCTGCTGACCCATAGCCATTAACTCCTCGATTAGCTTCCTACCGTCCATGTGACACTCTCTTTTATCCTACAGCCCGTATCCAAGCCCAGCTTCCATTAACACCTGCACCTGGAGAGGAGCTGGTTTAACACTTCAGAACCAGGGATATCCCTTATTTCTACCTTCTTCCAGGACACACATCCCTGCTCCGTGGTTTCTTACCGGCACCACCGCATGCAGGTTGTCCTGCTGGCCGTCCATGCTGGATGATCCCTCCCTAAACCTGCTCCTTCATTCAGCCAAATGCAACCAGCACTTGTTTGTGGCAGTGCTATAGCATGGCAAAGAGCAGGAGGGTCATGTCCACCTTTCCCCTGACACCTACCCTTCTCCGAGAAGGGGATGGAGGGGGGCTGAGGGGCTGGGGCTCTGTCCCACACACAGCCTTCAGCCTCTGGCTGTGGGCTTGTGTTCTGGGGACCCTGCCCTTGCTGGTGGGACACAGGGACATGCCTCATCTCAGGAATGCACCCAGACAGCTTTTGCTGCGTGTCTCTTTATGGACGCATGTGTTAGCCTGGGGATGTCTGCAAACTCTTCCAGGTGGCCGTTTGGGGCACTTCTGACTGCGGTCAAGCCCCAAGATGAAAGCCTCTGGATCCTGACTCATTGCGCCAGTTACGTAAACTTGGGATTTCGAATTCACCCTGCTGGAGAAAGCTTAGGGTCCATTTGGGAGCAATTCCAAGGCTTTGCATGCTTCTTTGCATAGCAGATGAATGGCTGGGGCTCCCTGCAGGGCCAGGCAGGTCTTTATCCTCCTGGGGACAAGTTGTGTCAGGACTTGACACGCAGTCACCCGGTGCTCCTGCAACGCTGATGCCACCTGCAGTGGTTTTATCTGCCAAATATCCCCTGGAATTTCAGGTTTAATCTGCTGTAAACTCCTCAGCACGGTTTGTCCCTTCAAAATAATGCCATGTTTTGATGGGTTAGTGACAAGGACATTTAATCCAGCAAGATGATCCTTCCGTTCGTTTGGCTGGTGTCCCTTTCATGTCAGAATCTTTGAGCCACTGAGTAAGACCTCAAATGCTGCTGTTAAATTGTCAGTCTGCTGCCCTCCGAAACAGGCCCAACGTGTTGCACTGGTGTTTTTCCCCAGGGGCTGATCGCATCCCTTCTCCCTTGCTTGCGCATGCACAAGGGGTTGGGATTGTTATTTCTGATGAACTTCAAGGAGCCTCTTGCCAGAGAAATAACATTTCTGTTGGTTTATTTATTTATTGATCTGCTCCCTTCCAAAGTAAAGGAAGAAAAGAGACAAGAAGAAAAGCCAGAAGAGAGGGAGATGTAGAAGTAGGAGGGGGTGGGAGGCCAGGGAGTTGAGCACAAGCTCAATCCCAGCTGCCACGGTTTAATCAAAGATTTCTACAAAGGGAAACCAAATCTTTTAAAATTTGTCCTTAGCCCTTTCCTCTGAAGCTCGCTCTACCCCCCGTTTGCAGCGGGCCAGCCAAGCCGCAGTGCCAAAGTGTCTGTCCCCGGAGGCCAAGTACCCTTCTGTCTAGTGATATAAGCTTTTTAGCTACAAGCACTGCAACAGAGAAACAAGCTTCCTGGGAGTGGAAGTGGATGCCTTATCGCTCACAAGGCGAGGGGTGGGTGCTGCCCAGGTGAACTGCAGCCACTGGGTATGACAGCACAGCCAGCGATTTCACTCCCTGATTTGTGAAGGCTGGCTGACCCAGGAGAAAATGCAGTGGTGCTGCCTTTGCTTAATTGCAAATGGATTTCCATCCACCCTCTGCAAAGGATATGATTTCTCCTGGTAGCCTCAGGACCAAGCCATCTTCTCTTCCAGTACGGCCCCATGCTTTCCAAAGCGCAGGTCTCTCAGAGATCCTAGAACCCATTGGGGTGGTAGGCTACTCCCTCCCAGAACCCTCTCCAAGCTTCTGGATTTCCTCCAGCTTTATCATTTGATACCAAAAGCCTTGATGGGAAAGATGGTCACCCCTTTCAACGCAGATTCAGAGCTCACAGCTTTCCTCCTGCCCTCTCTCACTGCCCTGCGTGATGCTCCTGTTGACTTCAGGGTGCCGAAGCTCTGCTGGTCATGCTAGCCTGTGCCAGGGGCACTTCCACCAAATCCCACAAGCCAACAGGATCCTCTGACACCTGTCTTACTCATGGCCCCATCATCACCTGCCACATGGGGTGCGGTGGACACTCAAGTCTGCCACATCAATCGTTGGAGGGGTCCCCAAGACGGGAGCCTGTCCCCTGTCCCAACTTCCCCCAAGATCTGTGATCTCCCCATGGAGCAAAGCCCTCCCCACGGGGTGACAAAGGGCAATGAGCCCCGCTTTCCATGGTGAGCCCTGCATAAAAAGGCTGGCGGAGATCTCAGCCAGGGCTCTGCATCCAGGCTGCCCGCCCTTTATCTCCAGTGAGCATCTATTGCTGCACTCCACAGACCAAGTGCCTTTGAGTGGAAGAGCTCCGATGTTTATTCATCCAGGGCAGACCCCAGATACATAAGAACTGATAACAAACACAACCGGGCTGCTTGAAAAAGCAGATAGGATCTCAAAGATTGCTGCACACACAAGGCATTAGCCACTACTGTAATTCACTGCCTTCATGAATATGCAGCTCTATTGTGCAGCGCTGGCTAGGAAAACGGGACATATTTTAATGCTGATCTCAACCCAGCACTTGTCTGGAAAAACCCAGCCTGGGGGATAAGCGCAGAGAGTCACACATCCATCCCACAGAAGAACTAGCCCTGAGACCCAAGTGCCTGTTGCTGCATAACATGGGTCATGTCCCCTGCTGCTCATCCAGGGGGTGCCACAGGCATCAGTGGCCCTGGAGTGGCAGCTGTGAGGGACAGTGGTGGTGGCCACTGTACTAGAATTCAGTAGGAAGGGAATGGAGCAAACTCTCACAAAGCCAGTCCTTTGCAGCAAGACTTCACCAGACTTTGCTGTGCACGGGCTGAATTTCTCCGTGCCTGGGCATTGACTCAGGAGGGCCTTTGCAGGGCAGGGGAAAACACCCTGGGTGAAGATTAGCACGGCAGGTGCTGGAAGGGGGAGAGGACCCAAATTAAGCCCTGCACGGGTAGCAGCCCCAAAGGCAGTAGCAGGTGACGATGCACCCATACACACCCCCGATGAGCCACCTCCTGCCCTGCCCCCTTGGAGGTACCCACACCAGCATCGGCTCCCAGGGGATCCCACCCCGCAGCCCAGCTCAGTGGCACCAGGAACACAGCCAGGTGGATGTCTCTGCCGTGAAACCGCGCTGCCCACATGGCCCTGAGTGCTGGCATGCCACAAGCCCTGCCAGAGGCGCCCGCCTCACCACTCTGCTTCTTGCTGGTGATTTGCACCACCGAGCCTGTTGGCTGGGAGCTGGGAATGAAGTATTTGTGAAATTAATTAAGACAACAGAGGCCCGAAGAAAGGGAAAGTTAATTAGTCACGGCAATCAGTTAGATTTGATCCAAAAGAACAAACAAAGAGTTAGAAGCGTGTCACTGGCAGGCTGCTTCTCTGGAAAAGGGATTACGCGGAGATTTCCACCAAAGGGAATGGCTTTGTGCTGCTGCTCCTTATGTAATTGGGGATTTAGAAGCGGCACAAAGAGTCATTACCACAAAATTTCTTTGTCAGAGAAAAAAGTTGACATTTATGAAGCACAGGAGGGAGAAGCAAAACAAGACGAATCAATAGGCGCGCGTGTGGGAAGGGGCCTTCCCTATGAGATGGGGCCAGGCACTGGGAGGGCAGCAGGGGGCTGACAGTGGATAGCCCAGAGAGAAGGACGAGGAGAAGGAAGAGCAGTGGCGGGCAGATGGAGCAAGCCGTGCTGGCGCCAGAAGGAAATCACAGTGCGAAAGCTGGTGGCCGAGGTGTGAAAACAAATGGGAGATGGCAAAGCCATGTTCGGTGGGGGGACAAGGGGGAAGCAGCAGGGATGGCACCTGGGGACACCGGGCACTGGGGGAGCAAGGCAATGGGGCGACTGTGCCCAGGAGAGCTGGCAGCAGCGAATCCCAGGTTTTCTGCTTGAGCTCCCTCCGTTATCTCTGCTTTCTCCTCCACAGTTAACAACTTTAATTATTTACTCTGATTCCAGCAGCTCCATTTCCCTCTGAATGGGCACAAACTTGCCTGCTTGTTGCTAAGGTCCCCCCCTCGCCCCGGACCTACTGCGTGGGCGCTGAGAGCAGCCCCCGGGTCCCCAGGGAGGCACCAGGCACAGCACCCTGCTACTGCGGTGGCACCTCTGCACCGCAGGAGATAGCAAGGCACTGTCTCGGAAAAGGGCAGGAGAAGACTTTAGGCTCCTGGGACTTCCATCAGGATGACCCCTGCAGCTGCCCATGGGGGTGTCACAGATGTGGGGTGTCCCCAGCTTGAGCAAGACACAGACATGCACACACTGAGCTGTTTCCCAGCCCCACACTGGCACCCAGCCGTGCTCCAGCATCCCATGCCATGCCCAGGCATGTGTCCAGGGCACCTGTGACACTCCATGCTCTGGCTGCTGGTGTCACACCCACCCATGGCTGTGGGCATTCATCCATAACTGCTGGTGCCCAAAACCATTGCATCCCCCAGAACCTCCCACTGGTCCCCCAAATCATTGTGAACCTCCCCAGACCAGCAGAACCCTGAAAGTCTTTCTGAACAAGGAGAACAGTGCTGCTGCACTGGGGACAGCAGGCTTAGAGGGATTGTCCCCTGGTGAGGAGATGACAGCACTGTAACCCCAAGTTTAGCAGCAGTGCAGCCTTTTGAGGAGGGCTGGCTCTTTGGATACGAATTCCTGGAAAGCCTTCCCACCCACCCATGCCTCAGGGGCTGCCAGCACTGCCCCTGGGATGAAGACAAGGCACCCAAAGCTGCGGGTGCCCATGGGGGCTGTGCCAAACAGGAGATGTTCACCCTGGGGGTGCTGTCAGCTGGGGATGTGCTGCCTATCACCTCCGGGGGCCTGGATCCAGTAGCGGGGCTTGAGCCATTCCCATTGCAGGCACAGAGCCGTCACCCACCTGCCAGCATTGATTTTACATCAGGAAGGCTCTGCCTGGAAATAAATAAATAAATACGTCAACCCCCACACCCAATCGTAGCCGCGCTCTTTCCACTCCTATAAATGGTTGGGACGCTGGCAGGACACCTGGCGAGGGCACAGCAGCACCTGTGCCATGGCGGGGATATGCCTGGTCTCCCCACAGTGATGCTGGTGATGCTGGGCATAGGACAGGTTGGGGTACTCCCTGGACCCCAACAGGCTGGGTGGGAGAAGATCCGACATGCTGGCTCCCAGGACACACTGCCTCGCCAGTTTTGCGGAGCAGGCTTTTTTTCTGGGATGTATGATGGCCACATATTGGGGCTGGCAGCATGCAGATGATGGACAGGGGCCCATCACGCACTGCTGGCTCTGTGGCCCTGGACCTATTTTTTATTAAAATGTTGATTCTGATATCACTTTCAAAAAAATGGGGGAGCGAGGCAGGGTGAAGTCACCCCACACTCTCTGATGACCCCTCTGGACAGGTTGCAAAGTCAGACCACAGTGCAGTCCCTGTTTAAAGACCACGACCTATGTAATGCATCCCACCCACCCCATGCCCTCTGTCCCCGGGACACCTCATCCCATCCACCCGGGAGAACATCTCCATTGTGTCCATGGAGACCTGTACTCAACCCCCCTCTTCTGCAGGAAAAAGTAACCCACCAGGTCCCTTCCCAGGCTCCCTGCACTTTGCTTTGGGCTCTGGCAAAATTTCCGGAAGTCGTTAGGGAAGCTGCTCATTAGTTTCTGAGTCAAAAGGCTTTTGATGCTGGCTCTGGAAGAGCAGGGGGTGTGCTGCACGCTCTCTTCAGGTCCCTCTTGCAAATGCACTCAGCTTCTGTGCTTTGATACCTGCTCCCGTCTAGACGGCACCAAAATCAAAGCCCTGGAGGTTTGTGGACGTGGTGGAGGCTCGGTTACTCACAGCAGCTGGCCTCGTTGCACCATGCTTGGCCGCCACCGTGTCCCCACGCTCGCCTCTGGCTCGGGAGGGATGGTCCTGGATGCTCAGCGCTGCTGGGAAAAGGCATGGCTGGAGACTTCTGTAAAGCTCTGCTGATCTGGAGAGACCCAGCCTGGGCTGGGGGACAGCTCTAGGACCCGAATGCATCCTGCACCGAGGCCGGAAGGATGCTGGCAGGGTCCCTCTGTGCCTTGGCCAGCAATGCCCACCCCAGAGGTGTATGCTGCAGCCCCTCTGCTTGTGCTTCCCCCCGGCATGGTGAAACACAGAGGGGCATCCCTCAGCCTCCTGGCAGCCTGGACGCTCCTGGATTTATGCTTTTCCACAATGTCTTTTGGGAGACAATGGCTGGTTTTTAATTAATTGTGTTAAAAAGAAAAAAGAAAGAAAGAAAGAAGAAGAAAAAACAGCAACAAGTAACACAGTTCTTCCCACGGGGCAGCCCAGTCTGGCACTGGAGCTGGTTTTGGGAAGACTGGGCGGTGAGGCGAGGAGGGTGTCAAGCGGAGGGATATGTCGCCGGCTGTTCACGTGCACACTGGTGTCAGTGGCTTCACTGCATCCCCGGGGAGCGCAGTGTGCCCGCTGCTGCCGGCTGCCGGTGTGAAAAGCTGGCTGGAGGCTGGGGAGCGAGGATGGATCCTGTCAGTAGATCACAGGAACATGATGACCTGTCAAATCTGCTCCTCACTCATTTGCTTAGTGACCGTGACCAGCAGCGGCAGCCAAACACAAGCCCGGCTATCACCCCGTTTCGAAAAGACTTGTTTTGTTTGCAGTCATCTGGCTCATGAAAAATGCAGCCGCCCGTTGCTTTGTACACGGAATTGGTTTTAGCTCTGAATGCTCAGGTTTGGTGCCAGGAGAGGGACAGATCCATCCTCAGCCAGCTCCATGCGAAGGCACAGGGGGGTTAGGTGCCCCCAGCCAAGCCCCCTGCCCCATCACCCATACTCGTGCCCTCCACCCTGCCCCAGCGCTGCCATGGGACACACATGGGACAACCCTTGTGCCTCATCCCATTTCCAGCCTCCTCCCGGGCAGGGGTGCGATGCTGCCGGAGAAGCCCTCATAAATAAGAGAAAAGACACAGGAAGCACTTTCTGGAGCAGCGGCAGCCCTGTCACAAAGGGACATGTGTGCGCATACGGTGTCACCCCGTGCTGCCTGCCAGCCTGCCCTCCTGGGCCCCTGCACCTCAATGCTTTGGGAACAGCGTGGCCACAGCGCCCCGTGGCTCCCAGCAGGATGCTGAAGCACCCAGGAGGGTTTTCAGGCAGTGCCCACTGCATGGGGCAGAGCGGCTGGAGGAGCCGGGGGCAAGGCAAATAGCCGCAGCGTGTGGAGCAGTTCAGTCTGGGGAGAACAGGGGGGGATCTGCAAAAGGAAAGGGAAAAAAAAACCCCAAGCTTGTCGTCGTTTGAGCGACGCAGGGTTAATTTCTCTTTCAGCAATTTTACTTTTCGGTAAGGTCTCTTCTAATGCTTGGTAAAACTGCATTTTTAGAAGACTCTAGTGTCTGAATTTGTGAAAATATTTACTTTATAGCCACCTATGGTGTGTGTGGGTTTCAAGGTCTCTCTCAATGTTTACGAGCTCACGAGGTGCAGGGATGAGGAGGAGGGAGACCCGGGCACTTGACCCAAGCTGGCCAACAGGGTTATTTAATACCATGAATGTCACATTCAACATAAATTAGAAAGTTTGCTGAGGAGTTTCTGTCTTCCATGATGGCTGCCATCCTGAGAACTCCTTGCCCCGGTGCCAGAGCCCTGAGCCCTTCCCTTCCTCCTGAAGCCGCAGTCCCCTGCTGGGAGTGCACAGCTTCCCACGGATAGAATGGGCTGAGGATAATCCTGGTATATTTTATATCGGTATCGGGTTCAATACTGATTCTTTAGTAGTATTAATGTTAATTATATAGTCTTATTCTATTAAATCTTCTTATATTTCAACCCTTGGGTTTCCTTGTTTTTTCCCTATTCCCCTTCCTGGGTGGGGAGGGGTCATCAGGTGATAGAATAATTGTCTAAACGACAATAAATTGTTGTGGGTTCTTCAAACCATAACAAAGCTGAAGAGGGTACAGTGGGGATCCGACAGGAACCACGGGCAATAGGAAGCTCGTGGAGCTGGAGGAAGGGAAGGACCAGTGCAGGGCAGAGTCAGTGTCAGGAAGACAAAGCCAGGATGTTGACTCAAATGCCAACTGGAGCCTGCTGGCAGCTAAATCCTTCTCAGCTGAGGAGCCTCAAGGAGCTGCAAAGCCCCTGGGCAGAGCTGGAGCAAACCTGTGTGCTGGTTTGGTCTAGATCTGGTGCACCTGTGGATGTATCACACTAGTGAACAGTTTTTCTGGAGTCTCTGGAGTGAGGGTTGGGGAAATGAGAGCCCCAGCGTGGTCCCAAGTGAGTGGCTGTGAGTGCATGGATGGGGTGAGTGCCCTGTCCTCCTGCGATGGCACTGTGTGTCCCTGGTCCTTCTCCTGGGGACATGGTCCTGGGGCTCATGCTGGTGCCAGACGCACCGGATTGGGTCTAAAACCAGGTAACTCTCCTCTATGAGCACATACCAGGGCTGGGAGCTCTGTGCATTGGCAGGACAGGCTGAGCTTCACACTGATGGAGCTACGTAGCATCCTCCAGGCCACTTCCAGACCTGGGTGGGGGCTCAGCGCTGGGGTCCACCAAGGCCCAAGTGCCTTGGGGTGGGATGGAATGGGATGGGATGGGAGAAAGCAGTGACCTGCTCAGTGCTTGGAGCAGAGAGGACAGCGGTGCGGTGTGAGGTAGTCTCTATTCCCAGGTGCCCTGGGACTGTGCATCCCTCGGTGTTGACCCATGGGGTGGACAAGCCAGTGCCACGGTCCCCAGGGCAAGGAGAGGCAGTGCCTGCTCCTGCTCAGCTCTCCTGGTGCAGGGGCAGCAGCTCCCAGCTGAATGCACAGACACACGTGCCCATTGTCAGTGCCTCTGGGCATCAACAGAACATCAGGTTGAGGAGAAGCAGCTGCTGCCATCTCCAACATCACCTACACACTTTCAAATACCTGTCGGGAAAGTGCTGTGCAAGCACAACCCTCAGACACCAGGTTCAGGAGGTGGCACCAGCTGCCAGGTCCCTCTCCCCGGGTTTTGGGGTGTTCCTACCTGCCAGACAGCATCAGCGCTGCCGGACGGACCCACACAATCCTATGGCTGAAAGCCCCCAGGGGCAGCACAGCAGGCAGGGCTGGTCAAGCCTTGTGGCACCCACCTTCCCAAGACAACAAGGGTGCAGGCAGAAACATGGATCCCCCAGGTGCAGGTGATGCCACAGGACCACAGCCAACCTACCCTCAGTCTCAGTTGGGTGATGCACCTTTCTCTCCCTCTGCTTTTGGCCAGCTTGACCCCACCGACTGCAGGGAGCAGAGCACCCAGCTGCACCCAGTGGACCAGGCTGCACCAGGCAGTGAAGGCAGGTGGGCTGGGGGTTGAACAACCCACTCCTTAAATGCTTCTTGAACGGTAGGGGAAGAGACAGTGTGAAAGTACTTAAAATTTAGTGTCCTGCAAGCATCTCACACTTGCTGGTATCCAAAGGGGCTGCAGATTCATGAATCAATATCCTCAATAAAAAGAAAAAGTTTCGTGCAGCATAAGGAAGACTGTATCAGACCGATCTCAGCAGATAAAGAGGAATTGATCTCTGAGCTAAAGAGCAGTGGTTGCTCAGGTGCGAGCGACCATGGTGTGGCTCAAATCGAGCATCCCCCCAAACGCTGAACATGCCTGAGGCATCGAGCGGACCAGTTCCACAAAGCTGAAAACAATTATGAGCTGAATCAGCTGGAAGAGCACATTTAATCTGAAAAAATTTGAATCATAATTCCAAGCTGTGAAGAATACTTTTACCAGCTACCCGAAGAGACAATCCCTCAATCAGGAGAGCAGAGGCCTGTTAAGAAAAGCGGGCGGCGTTAGACAAAAGTGAAACCAGCTGTAGAGAATGAAAGCAGCAATACACAGCAATCGGGGGACCAGGAAGCCGATCATTTCCAACCTTTCTAAGTGACAAAACAACCGTGGGAGACAATGAGAAGCGGCGTTTGGACACCTGCGGCATCCTTCGCATCCAGCATCAACCGCGGGGCTGGGGGTTGCTCAGCCGGGGTGGCTCAGGACCCACCACACCCTC
This sequence comes from Vanellus vanellus, assembly GCF_965231255.1. NCBI lineage: Eukaryota > Metazoa > Chordata > Aves > Charadriiformes > Charadriidae > Vanellus > Vanellus vanellus. The sequence goes on from NC_138918.1 coordinate 20,703,172, forward strand.
CCACGGGGGTCCGGCTGGGTGACAAGAGGAGGTGCTTTCTGCTGGTGGGGGGTGACAGAGGTGGAGGATACGGAGCAGGGAGGTCGGAAAGAGCTGGATGCAGAGCTCTGCATCCTGCCACACCGCTGCTCTGTGAGCGGATGAGTGGCAGGGAGGTTTCGGGTGAGTGGAGGCAGGCTGGTGTCACGCTGGCGTCACACTGGTGTTTGAAAAGGTCGGCCTGACATCCATCCCGGGCAGTGCCATGGAGTGGCTTGTACAGGGCTGGATTACAGACGAAACAGAAGAAAGTGGAGTAACCAGAGCCGGTCAGCATGGGTTTGTGGTGTCAGCCTGACAGGATCATTTTGGGGTTGCGAGACAGTTTTGATGGCCAAAGGTATTGGTGCAGACCTCTGACGTTACTTCTCCTTGCTTATGAGCCGTCACCCATCCTTCCTCCACCTCTCCTTGCCCCCCAGCAGCTGAGGCACAAGCCTGCCTCCTCTCTCCCCAAAGGGGACACGGGGGCTTTGGGGAGAGCCCCCAGGCCATTGTAGCCATGCAAGGAGATGCTGAAATTCCCGATGCAAGGGGCCGATCCTTCCAGGGTCCACAGCCTCACAGCCTGCTCTCACACAGGGAGGGCTACTGCAACCCCAGCCAGCTCTGCACAGAGAACTGTGGATGAAAACCCCATGCTGGGGGCTGGAAGAGTGAGAACAGCAATGGATTTGGGCACAGGATGCCTGGGAAGAGAGGTCAGACAGATGGAGAAGAAAGGCTGGAGTCCCAGGCTTGGTGACTGCACTGGGCTGCAGGATGCCAGGCTCAGCCCCGTTCTCTGTGGGGCTTGCAGGCAGAGAGCACACCCACCGCAGCCAGGAGGTCCCCGATATCAAAGCAGCTCCTAAGCTGCTCAGCTAATGCTGATTTATCACCGCCTGGAGCCGTGGCACATCCCGCCTGCGCGGCACCACTGAGCCATCTCCAGCTCGTCCCCATCTCTGCCTGCGAGGAGGGTCCGTCCCCTGCCCACTGCAGGGAGAGGCTTCCCCGCCAGTGTCCTGCCTTCCTCCTCCTCCTGAGGCAGCTGGATTTTGTCCTTGCAAATGGAATTAATAAATGCACAGAGCGGCCGCTAGAATTGGCTGTGGCTGAAAGGTGTCTCAAGGTCTGCTCTCCCTTCGCCGGCAAGGGGTTGCATGCAGACCTTCGGGACAGAGCCGCTCCGGTGTCATTAGCTGGACAGATGGAGCAGGGAGGGGAGGAGGAGGCAAGAGCATCATGTGAATCAGTGCACCGAGACCTCGAAGGAACCTTGTTTTATTCTGAGAGAGACTGGGGCCGCGGGGCCATGGCCTTGGGTGGATATTAAGGATGCAAGCACAGAGCTTGTGAGGGGACCAAGGTTGCAAGCCAGGCAGGTGTTGACAAGCAAATGGCAGCTCCTCCAGGAGTGCATTTCAGGAGAACCCGCACCATGGTCCACAGTGCCTGTGCTGCAGGTACCCCCTCGTGCGTGACGGAAAGGGCGATGGCATCGGAGCACTGCGGGCTTTTGCAGGGACTGAAAAATTGATGAGAGCCTCTAATGTGTAAACCCTCCTGGCAGTGGAGTGACGTCGGAGCATTTGGCACGAGGAACGCCTGCGTTCCCGCGTGCTGACAAACGCCGGTGCACTGCACCCACCCTGCCCGCCGCGGGTGCCGAGGGGGATGTGCCGACGGCACCGTGATGAGCACATGTGTCGGGAGAGGCACCGGCGAAAGCGCACCAGGGAGCACAGCCGGGGAGGCAGGCACCACGTGCAAAGCCAGCCAGGTGCTCATTGACAAACCCAGCGGCTCGCTGGCACGTCGGCACGCAGCGAGCAGCATGGCAGCACGAGGCCAGCAGTGCACATCCCAGATCTCTGGTCCTCCGCGTGTTTTTTTTCTCCCTTCCCCTCATTTCTGCTCATAAAGGTCTGAGCTTAAGTAATGAGGGCTTTTTTTTTTTTTTTCTCTTCTGCAGGAAGATACACAAGTGTGCCAATGTAAATTGCTCCATTTGGAGGGCTAATTGCACTAAAAGGCAGCCTGATCTGTGGTTTTTCTCTATTTTACATTAGCAGCTGAGCTGTCAGATCTGAAATGGAAACTCATTTTTAAGGCTTTGCATTTACAGTGGCTTCAACAATGAAAAATGTTCCCTGACAGTAATAGAAGGCAAACCTCATTAGAGAAACTTAAACCAAAGCGGCACAGTGCTAAAGCCCTCAGGCTGCTTCCAAGCATCTTAAGAGGGAACAAGAGCATTTTTCACATGACTCTCTCTGCCCGTGGAGTGCTCTGGCTCTTCTTGACTATTGCTGTGCCCGCAGGAGCAGTACATCTGACATGCATAGCGTTTCAACAGAGATGGCAAATGTTTTTTTCTCAGGGGCGCAGGCTGCCGAGGCGTTTCAGGGGTGTAGAGCCCAGCTTGCTCGAAACAGCTGCCTTGCCCACTCGTGAGATGGCATTTTTTGGGAGGGGGGTGTCAAATCACCCCGGGGGCCATGACGGTGGACCCTGCAATGTGCAGCGCCTTAGGGCTCTGTTATTTATCTATCACCATTCTGGTGGTTTCAGGTGTGCCAGGACCACCAGCACCAACAAGAACGGACGCTGGGAAGGGTGGTCATCCCTCCCCGCACCCAACTCCTTCCCTCTGCCCCATGGGAGCTTCCCAAACCACCAACTGAGCCGAGGGCAGTGGTGATCCATAGGGAATCCACAGATCCTCACTGCTCTTGGGGCTTTCTGTGCCACTCAGCCTAAAAAATTACCCCCATCAGCAGATATTAAAAGCCTGTACATTGCAAATTCAAGGTAAGAATGGTTCGGCAGGGTGTCTCTGCCAGCTTTGCCAAGGCCTATTTGCATCCGCATTAATATCTCGCCAGTGATTTGCATGGTCATGAGCTATTTTTAACCCACGAGCTCAGCTCATTCAGTGGAGAGCTCAGCCTGCTCTGGGGTCAGGGATCAGACCGTATTGTGCCATGCCGGGGATGCAGAGGGTTTAAAGAGGAGGAGACTTCTCGTGACCACAAAGCTGCCGGGACAGCATCAGGAGCAATAGGAAATGCGGCACAGCTGCAGAGGTCCCAAACCACAGCCCACAAGGGGCTTGGAGAGGCTACAAACTCTGCCCCCGGCTCCTTCATGCTGCCTCTTGCTCTGTGTTCATCTCCCACCGGCTCAAGCCTGACTCCGCCAAATACTTTAACCCTGTTCAGCTGCCCCATATTTTCTGGACATCCAAGATGACGTGCAGCTGGAATGTCATAGCCCCATGGCAGGGTGGCACAGGGTCCCCAGGGCATGACACAGCCACCCAGCCTCGCTGTGCCAGGTTTCCCTGAGCACTGGTCCCTGCTGAAGCCCCAGCAACCACACCGGGATCCAGGAGCAGGGAGTTTTCTGGTTTGTTTTTGTTTGTTTGTTTGTTTGTTTTTTCTGGTAAAAGGCTCTGGGTTTGCAGGAGACCTATTTTCAGCCCCAGGGACAGCTTCCAGCAGAGCTCCTGCCTGGAGAAGGCGCTGCCCTCTCCCTTTTCAGGCCACAAATCCATTGGGGGAGCCTGGCAGCTAGAGAAAGGGCTACAGTCTCTAAGACAAAAGGGGCAAGAGAGGGTGTGAACATGTTTTCCCTGCCAGCATCCTTCCCTGCCCATCCCTCCCCTTGGACTTTCTTAGGACTTTTTTAGAGGTATCCCTTCAGCATCCCGGCTTCCGTAAGTCCCCTTCTTAAGGGGGACTTCCTGAGCTTTCCTGCAGCATCAGCAGTGGGTCAGCCCAAGGGTGGCCTCACCACGTCCCCTCCCCCCACTGCTCTGCCAGCCCCCGTGCACAGGAGACCGCTTCTGCCAGACACAGCACGTTCAGCCTGAAATCGTCTTCCCTTCACTGTGGCCTAAAGGTGACATTTTGGGGAAAATGTGAGCAAAATCTGTGCAGCCATTCTGCAGTTAAGTGAGGCTAAAAGCAAGACTCGCTGCCCCTGGGCTGACACCACGCTCCCAGGGATGAGCACCCATGGATTCTCCCCTGGGTGCTCTCATGGGGCGACGCTTTTGGCATGGAGCAGCCTTCCAGCAACAGTGCTCAGAAATTTATTTTCCCCGTAGCTGTTTTCCCTTGGAAAAACACATTTTAATTTGCACTGCAAATTTTCTACAACGGTTTCTCTCCGCGTTTTCTGAGGATTTTTACTGGAAACAATTTTGACCAGCCAAAATATTTCACTTATTTGGTTTCCAAAAATCTCCGGCTCTTTCAATTGCTTGATAAAAACCCTGACAAATGTAATCAGTCACAGTCATTCCCTGCAGAAATGTTTTCATTTGACCAAAAAAGAAGAAGAGAAAAGAACAAACATTCATAGCAAAAAGACACTTGGCTTTTGCATTGTGCTGCCTCTCCATCCCAGACCAGAGGACGCTGTGCTTGGATATGGCCATCCCACTTGGGGCATCACAGCCCCAGGGCAATGAGAGAACCTGTCTGAGTTGAAAATGTCATGTGGCAGCTCCAGAGCCCTGGTGAGGTCTTTGTCATCCATGGTTGGAGGGCACTGCCCCAGAGCAAGCAATGCTGACGGAGGGCTGAGGTGCCCCGACATCTCGAAGGGACAGCATCCTGCTCCTTCTCCAGGGTCCCTATGCTGCTGAGACCTGGCATGGCCACTGTGTGCTTGCCGCACCCAGGGGAAGCTTGGCTTTCTCTCAGGCCTTAAAATAAACTCACTTGGCGCCTTGGGGAAAAAGAAGGTGATTTCAGTGACAGCACTGCCTAAACATCTCTCCTCATGCTGGCTGCTCATGGCCTTTGCAAGGCTGCTTCTGCTCGAGATTTCACACTGAAGGAAGTGTTTGCTGAGGGCATCCGCAATGCTTTTTACCTCTCTTGTCCCCAGACGCAGCTTGAGCTAAAGAGCAATCGCGGAGCTACAGCCCGCAAGCTGCGGGCATGGGAAGTCGCCTGGCCCGGGGGACCTTGCACTGTGCCTGGTGGCCACCACTGTGGCCTCTCCTGGGGTGCCTAGGGTGGGAGGTCTTCTCCCTACCCTTACGGAAAAGTGATTGGAGATGAAGGCTGAAGTCTGGGCATCATGGCCACCTCTGCCCTGCTCGTCTCAGCCACGGCAGGGTTAAGTGCACCCCACGCATCGCATGGTGCTGCCACATCTGCGCTCCCAGGATAGTCTGTTCTCTCCTCACGCTGCCGGGGAGAGCAGGGAGACGTCTGCCTTCCCTCCCACTCCCTTATTACTCACCGGAGCCGATCTGGACTCCAGATGGGCCGGAACCGGTTTTCCTCACAGGAGGTTTGGGGGAAGGTGGCGGGTGGCCAGGAGCCTGGTCCAGCCCTCCACGGGACTCCCAGACTAGCTCCCTTTGGCTCCATCCTTAGCTGCCAGGAGCTGGGGTACTCCCCGGCCCCCAGGGTTTCTGGAGAACAGTAGCAGAGGGTGGAGGAGGAGCAGTCCTGCTCAGGGATAGCGGGGCACAGGGCTCCAAGTAGGGCTTTAGGAGCAAGGTGGGGTGCAGCCACCTCATGCCTTTCTGGCTTTATTCAAACAGAGAATTTATCCAGGCAGGCATCTCCTATTGGTGCCCAGCAATCTCTGCTCTTCTAAAAAAAACCACAGACTCCTTTTGATGGCGGGTGCAGTATCCCGGAGACATCTCCATTCTTTCAGCATCTCAGGTCCCTTTCCTTTCCATCTTTCTTGCTCATGCACCTGCTGCCATGACCATCTTCTGCTTCCCTGTATCCATCCCACCAGCATCCCCTCCTGACCCACTGGTGGCTGTCCAAGCTGGGCAGGAGCCCTGACCCTCTGTCTGAGCAGCCTCTGGCCAGGAGGGACAGCAGGAGCTGAGGCACAGAAGTCCTACCCAGGTCTGCCAGCACTGTACCCATGGCAGGGGATGCTGAGCCAGGCCTGGGATGCCGCTGTGCCAGAGCAAGCCAATAGTTCCCCAAAACCTGGGAGCCTGCAAGCCTTGCTGTGCACACCGGGTATTTGCCATCAATCCCGGTTCCCCAGCTCTGCCGAGACAGGAGCTGGAGCTGTCTCTATTGCAGAGCCCTGCTCCTGCCCAATACCTGACACGGCTTCTTCTTTTGGGCATTTCCATTCAGCATGGCAGATTTGATAGACAAGTAAAGAGGGCAATTGGGCTTATCCTTCCCCCTCCTGTAGTCCCCTCCATCCCTGCAGCAGACAGCTCTGAGCCACCACAGCATCCCAGAAGGACTTGCCAAGGAGGTCAACCGAGATGAAGCAATGTATACCCCGGTTGCTTTTGCGCCTTTGTCATGCTCCCATGTGCACACCCAGGCGACTGCTGGTGCATTCGAGAGGACCTCACTGGTGCCAGCTGGGGGTTGACACCCCAACGGAGAGCTGCAGGACTCCAGGACCCCGGTAGGAAGGAGGCGAAGCTTCAGCCATAGCTTGTATAAAGCCAAACTCAAGCACCAGGAGCTGTACGGGACTTGCAGCTGCACCAGTCCAAGCACATGCAAATCCCAGGCTCTGCCCCAGGCTGAGAGATGATTCCCTCAGCCCACAGCAATTACTAAGACCCTGGAGCACAGGACATCACTCCCAATGACCCACCTCCCCAGCCTCTCACCTGGGGATGCTGCCACATCCCTGGACTGGTTGCCGTCTTTCCATGTAGTGGACAACATGCTGGGCAGTACTGGGTTGCCCAGTGCTTCTGGGGAGCTGAATTCCCAGGCAGGGAGAGGGGCTGCTCTATCACGGCAGTCCACGGGGCACTGCCCTAAGGGGGGTCCAGAGGGCAAGGAGCAGCCCCAGCAGCATGCGTGCCTGCACTGCGTGCATGCCTGGGGGCCAGCAGCGGCTTGGCTCCCTCCACAGCTCCCCAGATGGTCTGTGGGTGGTAATCTCGGCAGGTTGGTGGTGGCAACTTGATGAATGGGCTGTAGAATTTGGTGAGATAATTAAAGAACCTGACTCTCACAATGCACCTGATAACAAATGAGGTGTCTCTTTTCCTTTTCTGTTTTGCACGGTGAATTGTATTTCTAAAGATTAATGGATTTACCATTTCTGTCTCAACAATGGTCCCATTCCCCACTCCTCCCAGTTACCATGAGGTTCATCCCCCTGCCTCCATCCCCAAGGTGTCTCACAGCCCTGCTTTGCAGAGACATGGGGAGGCTTCGGGGTCTGACAGCCCTTGGCCTTGGCTCTGACTGGCCCCAGCCCCAGGCTGTAGTGGAGCTGTGGAGAAACCAGAGGTCCTGCTGCCCATCCACAGGACATCTGTCCTTCTGGAAGCCAGGGTTGAGGGCTGCAAGGAGTTGGGTAGGCATGTTGTCAGTCCGGTGGCATCAGGCCACTTGTTGGGATGCCACGGAGTCTGAGTATAGATCCGTTGGCCTCGCAGAGAATGCCTGGATGTAACACAGTCAAGGGGTAGGAAGGATGGATGATTTGGGGGAGAACAGGAATGCTCTGAGCCATGCAGACCAGGAGTGAAGAGCTTGGATGGCTCTGCTGCACACACAGGTTAGGGACAACAAAAATCTGTGTCCAGCTGAGGTGTGAGAGCTGGTCTAAGTTGCAAAAGCCCCTGCCTGGCATCCTCTGGGCCAAGAGACCAGTCTGACACCAGCTCCAGCCTGTGCTAGGCGGCCACTTCAGCCTGTCTTTCCCTGGCTCAGGCACAGGGCACTTTGCCCAGGAGATTACACCCTCCTCTGTCCCGGTGGCTCCTTCCCATCTGGGTCAGACCTTCTCCTGTGAGAAATACTGGCAAGGGAGACACTTGGCGAGCACAGCTCTGGCCACGGAGCAAGCATGGCGGGATCCCTGGGGCAAACAGCCCCCCTCATTGTCCTAGAGCCGGCGGGAGGCACGAGATGCTCCAGCACAATGGTGGCACTGTCTCACCAAGGAGTGATGCTCCCAACACCACGAAGCTCTGCACACTCGTCCGAGCAGCTAGGGACTGAACTGAGCCATCGAAGCATCTCCAAAATGTGCTTATATATTATATAGACATTTAAATTAGGTACCTGTGCAAATCAGCAGGTCATTAATCACCCACTCGTTTAATTGGTTTTCCTGCCAAATTGGTTACAGATAAATAATTAAAGCTAAAAAGTGGGTTTGGATGCATTCCTCTGGAAAGTCGGGTCAGCGGCTGGGAAGAAAATCTTTTAACTCCTCGGCTGGCGCAGTCTGTCCCCAACAGTCAGGGACCGGGGAGGGCAGCGGGGCTGGGGACGCCCAGCCGAGAGGCAGGGTGGTGGTGCCTGGGGTCTGTGCCCATGCTGGCACGGGGCTCATTTTTGTGTGCTGTCCCCTGGAGAGGTTTCTCCAGGGAGAAGGTGCCTGCCTGGGGGTGCATCTCCAGAGCGAGGAGCCGCAGGAAGGCCAGGCGAGCGTCCTGCTCCCGTGCTCTGCAACTGTGGGTTTTTCAGTGCACTTGGCTGCTAATCATGCATAATAATTGCATTTGCAGAACACAAATGTCACTTGGCTGAGTGCTTTAATTTACTGCCCCGTAAACACACCCTGGGGATGCCTGGGTCCATAAAACATTGACAAGGGCCCTCGTTTCCCGGACATTGTCCCCCACAGACCCCTTTGTCAGATGGCGTAACCATAGGCCGCATGCTCTTGGCTGGCCGAGGATGGGCACCACTATGATGCAGCCCTGGTTCCCAGTGTGATGAGGAAAGAGACGGGCCACTCTTCATCCCTGAGTGTGCCCACCCTGGGCAGCCCATGGTTACTTTTAGCAGCCCAGTGTCCTCTCCAGGCAGGGGAAAGAGGTGCTGAATGGGGCTGTGCTGAGCCCCCAGCTCTGAGGAGCGTGGGTCCTGCCCCACATCTCTGCCCAACCCTGCTGAGGGACATGCCCTCATCTCATCCCCTCCCATCTCATCCACTCCCATCCCCTCCCCTCCCATCCCTCCCATCCCATCCCATCCCATCCCATCCCATCCCATCCCATCCCATCCCATCCCACCCCATCCCATGCCATCCCACAGGACCCAGCCTAGGCTCCACAGGTGGACACTATAGACCTTTCCCTGTGTATGAGACATGCACCACATTTACAGGGACACGTCCCACGTGTGGGACAGTATTTCCAGCCATTGCTCAAGCTGTATCAGCTCCTTCTCCTCCACCAGCAGGCACATCTCGGGGCACGGAGCTGCTCTGGCTCCTGCAGAGCCCAAGGGACGCAGGAGCAGGGGTCGATACTGCTTTGATTTGATCCTGGGGGTCTAACCAGCCCTTTCCAGCCAGCAGGAGCTGAGTGGTCTTTGGGGATTTCTCAGGCTTCCCAGAGGGATGGAAAATCTCCCTCCCAAAACTTTTCCTCTCAGAGGAGGAGAGTTGGGCACAGGAGCAACCTTGGACTGAACAGTCACTAGTTGATTCAGTGCAAATTAAATGGGAGGATAAACAGAGGCAGGTCAGTGGCAGAAGCTCTTATTTTACAAGGACAAACTTTAATGAACTAAGAGGACTTGGGCCCAGCTAGTTGGACCTCTTCCCCCTCCTTTTTAAATACAGGCTCTGTATTTGCTATTCCCCAGCAGTCCCTGAGCCTCCCGACTGGATCTGCTGGATTTGTGCAACATGGGCTGCCCTTCTGAGCCTGGGCAGCACCTGGGGCTCTTGGGAGTCTCCCTTCCAGCACTGCCATGGTCCTGTCCTGCTCCAAGGCAAGGAGCCATGCTCCCCCCAGACCCTTTATTTGCTCTGGGCCTTTTGCCAAACATGGGTCTGCTCCAGATGCCGCAACTCATCACGGAGCTCATTCCCTCTGCTCCTGTGGGGAAGACATGAATGGGGTAGGCTCTGCTAGATTTGCTCGACCCCGGGCCCTTGCTATCCGGGGCTCGTAGCCCAGTGGTCCCCTTCCACTTGCTCCATCTAGGACAATTTCAGCATCCTTCGTTGCTTTCTGATTGTCTCAGCCACTTTCCCTTGTTGTTCTTGTTAAAGGCAGATCTCAATAAGTAGTTCACTAACTCAGCCATTTGAGAATCATCATTAATTTAATATCCTTCCTCATTTATTAATGGGCCTACTTTGTCTTGACTCTCCAGTATTTCCTTTTCCCCTTGATATATTTGTAAAAGCCCTTCCTATTCCCCTTAGCCGCATGGCTACCACTAATGTTTGCTTTTCCTGCTGTCTTTAACATTTCTCTTCAACCTTAAATGACTTGGGCTCCTCCTGCTTGCATGCAGGGCTTTTCTCCTCCACACCAGAGCTGTCCTGCTGTGGGGCAGCCCCCAGGAGGCAGTGGTCCCCTGCCTGCAGCACACTCCTCTGGCTGGATCCTCAGGGAGCTCCAGGACTTGTTCTTGCCCTGGCAGAGGGTTCTGATGGGGTCAGCAGGACAGGATATCTGCTCATTGCATTGTGAGAGCTTCCCAGGGAGACCATCTAGACTGGAAGAGGGCAGGCATCTCTAAACGTCTCTCCAGACACCCATCGTCTCTCCTTACTCCGGTCCATATCGCACCCTGTGCAGCTCAGCCAGACCCTGGGGTGGGTGGCTGCCCACCCCCTGTGTGACCCACAGCACTGTGTGAGCCCAGCTTTGGCAGTGGGTCTGGCTGGCCCTTGCCATGATGCCTGTAGCCAGCACTCATCCTCATGGACTGTCTTCTCCAGGTCCCAGCCACACACTGGCTGGGGAGGGCAGCAGTCAATTCCAGTCTCCATCACGCTGCTGCTTCCCTGCTCCTTGCCTTAGCAGCTGCTGGAGATAAGGAGGTCCAGGATGCAACGCTGGGCAAGAGGAGCCCAAAGACTTGACCATTCAAGCCCCGTGGGAGGAAAAGGTGTGGGAGCAAAGGGAGCAGGCAAAAAGTTACAGGCAGGGCTGCGGAGCAGGTGGGAACCCAGAGCACATCCAAAGAGGAGGGTCAGCTCTGCTGTGCTGTTGCTAGGGTGATGGGAAGCAGAGGGTTGGGGATGTGTCTGTTTACATAAGAATTGTTGATTAATGAACATACAGGCGAGATAATGAACCAAGGGCCTGGAGGCGCCTGAGTTATCTCTCCATCGAAAGGCAGGCAGTTTAGCGATTTGGCTGCAGAGCCTTTCTGGGGCACCTCACTCTGCACCCCAGCCTGCGTGTCCTGACAAAGCCAGGTCCAAGACAGCATGCAGCAGTGTGGGGACCTGAATCCGTGGGAGAAGAGAGCCCCCACGTGATGGACTTCACCTACCTGTGCCCCTTTGGAGCCACACCAAGGTGTCCAGGCAGCAACAGCACTGGGATACTCCTGCTGGCAGCTGCTGAGAGAACGAATGTATCCCAAGCTCCCTCCCAGCAAACTCAGGAGAGCACAGGCCTCCCCATATGCCGTCAGTGCTGATGGAGCTGCCTGTTTTTTGGGTGCATAGTGGAGCCCAGACATGTCCCAGGTGCCCTGCATGGGTGTTTAGTAGCCAGGTGGGAAGCCCAAGCAAGCCCTGCTACCCACCACCCTTCCAGGTCATCGTGTCCCCTAGGTCTGCCACAACATGGTCTGTGTCCTACCTACCACCCTTCCAGGTCATCATCTCCCTCTGGGTCTGCCCATGTATGGTTTGATCCCATAGACTGCCATGAGCAAGATGCGTCATCCTCTGCTCACTGGGACTGCTGAAGCAGTTGGCCACACCACTGGTGTCTCCTAGGTCACAGCCACCAGAAACAACCAATGCAGAAGGGCTTCCCACAGAGGTCTGGTGTTTGTTAACACCTCGCAGGCGATTCTTGCACTCCTGCCTTGATGACCATGTGCGGGGACACCCTGCATGGGGCTGCAGATGGTAAAGATGTGGAAGTGCCCAAGTGTCCTCCCTGGGTTGGAGGGAAGGCAGGTGAGCTGGCCACAAAGATCCTCATGCCAACAACAACCTCCTCCAAAGTTCACAGACCTCATGTGGGGAAGACTATGGATCCAGCAGCTTCCAAGGCCATGGAGAAGCTGAGAAACGTCCCTAAAAACTGCTGGTAAGATAGTGCCAACACTTTGCACAGAGCTCTGGCCAGTGCAGCAGCACATGCTGGTTTGCTTCCTCTCCCCAGGATCCCTTCACTGGCCAAGGCAGGCAGTGGGGAGGGAGAAGGTGGCAGTCCCTGGGATTTTCTGCCCACCCTGCCCTCGCTGCCAGCACCCTCACCCCTGCCTGGCAGGTCCAGGCAGGCACCTGGCCCCCATGTCCACCACCTCAGCCCTGTGGGGTTCCTGTGGCGTGCAGGAGAGTTGGGGCACCTACCCTAGGTATGTCATGTCTCACAGCACAGAGGTGAGCGTGCGGGAGTCAGCGATCACCCAGCACCCAGGCTGTCATCATGAGTGCCTGGTGCCCCTGGTCTTCTCCCTGGATGCAGGTCCCGAGGCCATGTGGAAGCTCACAGGCAGAGCCTGCCAGGGAGCAAACATGCCAGCACAAATCTTGTGGTCAAGGGGCAACTGCCCACATCTGGGTGGAGGGTGAGGACTTGGGACAGGCTTGGGACACATGCAGATGGCACAACAAGGGCACACGGGGCAGCAGCATGAGGAGGGCAGCCCATGAGGGCAGCCAGAGCAGCACGTATGCGTGGCCAGTCCCCAGATTTCTGTGCAGCTGATGTATCAAAGCCCCAGTGCCCCACATTTCAGTGGAAAGCCCCTGTCCTCTCAGAACTCAAATATCTCTTGAAACCTGAAAAAATGCTGTGTGTTCCAAGGAGGAACCAGGGGCTGGAGCAGGGGATGGGCAGGAGAAGAGAGGGGACACTGGAGAGTGGAAAGGAGCTGGGAGCAGGGATGTTGCACTGGGGAAGCGGGATGGTATGGTGGGAAAGGGATGCAGTAGGCAGCAGGCTGAGAAGGGTGAGCTGCAAAACAGAAGGGGAAGGGCTGGTGGCAAGAGCCCCAGCAGTTGGATACAGGGGCAGAGCCATGCATGGGAGATGCAGCCCCAAACGGGTACCAGGAGCCTGTCGCCCAGCCCTGGGTGCAGTGCTGGGGTGGTTTCCATGGTACTTTCCAGCTGCTGCTCTGCCTTCTCCGAAGGCTGTGATTAAGTGCAGGCAGACCCACAATTACTGTGGGGCCGCTGCTGGCGGGCATGCCGGCTCTGCGGGAGTGCTCGGGGCCCTGCCTCTCTGCACCTGCCTGCCTGCAGCGTGCCAAGAGGGATACGAGCTGCTGCTGTGATGCCTGCGCTGCCTGCACTGCCCCCAGGCAGGGCACAGATCAGAGTCCCCCTGTCCCCAGGCAGGGAAGGGATCATGTCCCACGTGCCCCAGGCAGGGCAGGGTTCAGTGCCCCCATGTCCCCAGGCAGAGCAGGGATCAGCATCTCTCCATGGCCTCAGGAAGGGCAGGGATCTATGTCCCTATGGCCCCAGGCAGGGCAAGGATCAGTGTCCCCATGTCCCCAGGAAGGACAGGGATCAGTGTCCCCATGTCCCCAGGAAGGACAGGGATCAATGTCCCTATGACCCCTGGAAGTATAGGGATGAATATCCCCATGGCCACTAGGCAGGGCAGGGATCAGTGTCCCCTTGTCCCCAAGCAGGGCAGGGATCATGTCCCCATGTCCCCAGGCAGGGCAGGGATCACTGTCCCCAGGGACCTGCAGCAGGGCAGGGAGGAGACAGGGGTGCCCATTCCCTCGGCGACCCCTCCTTGCTGGATCCCCACAACCCTCCATGTCCCCCATCTTACTCTCCATGTTGCCCCCATCCCTGTGGGGTGACCCCCTGTCTATAACACCCAGCCGGTCCCCGAGGGGGGAGCACACTGGGGCGGCTGCCCACGCAACTGGAGCAGAGTAAATGCTGTAACTTTGAACATGTCCGGAAATAATGACTTTAAAAATGTATCATTCTGCAAACTAATTAAGGCGTGCGCCCGCATCCCCAGCAGCAGGGGAAGTGAATTGTGAGTAACTCTCGCAGACCTGGAAGCCCGCTTGATCTTTACAAAATTGTGCGCAGCGAGCGCTCCTGAATATTTAACCCCGATGGCTCCCCGGGTGCTGGGGAGGCTGCGGGGGGGGGGCATAGAGGGGATCCCGGAAAAGGGGATGCAAGGACCTTGGCAGAGGGGGAGAAACTTTCTCCTCACTCTCCTCCCCAGGTGGGCACCTGAACATCGGCAGTTGTGCTGGACTGGCAGGATTGATGCTGAGCTCCCTGATCCAGAGCTTCCATGGAGGCAGGCTGGCTTCCCAGCCTGGGTGACACTTTGGTTTGGGCAAAGCCTATTCAGGTCCAGTTTTGGCAGCACAGGGATGGGAGCAAATATGGGAATGCTGCTCCATCCCTGTCCACGCCTGTGTGGGGAGCCAGGGCTCTGCCAGGTCCCTTCCCTGGGGACAGGGAGGGAGTCACTGAGTCCCTGGGGGAAACGGGGACACCAGTGCCACTGCCATCCACCCAGGCAATCTTGTATTGGAGCATCTTTAATTCCCAGCTGTGGGGCTGGGTTTTGGTACTGCCTGCCGTGCCTTGTGTCCCTGGCTGTCCTTGTCCCACAGTAACCCATGATGCCACTTCCATCCCGCAGTACCCCACAGTACCCCACGGTCCTGCATGATGCCCCACGAGGTAGCCTCCATACCAGGGTGCTCCGCTGCTGTGCCATGTCATGCCCAGCGCCCGGCATGTGCCGGTACCCCATGTGCCTGCAGAGCTGCTCCCGCAGCAAGGCTCAGTCACCCCACATCCACCCCCGAGGGCTCGTCCCCAGCAACGCACCAGCCCATCATGAGATTAATTCTCGAGAAGGGGCTGTAATTACCTTCCATCTCCCCCTTCATAAATATGTAGAAATAAAAGCAGCGCACTCTGCCGAGCCCACCAACACTTGGCGGTGACCTTTCCGAAACAATATGTGCTGCGAGGCACATTCGCGCACCAGGCAAGCGTTGCCATGGCAAAGCGGGAGCGAAGCAAACACACCGCAATTACAGGGGGGTGAGGGGGGAAAAGCTCCCCCCAGCAGCACTGCGATGTTCACCGCGGATCCGCGCACCCGCCTTTATCGATACGGCCTTTTGCGCAGTGTAAATGTCGCTGGGGTCTCACCTGCCTCACGCTGTCCGCCGAGTACCGTCACCTGCAGGGAGGTGGATGCTGAGATGGGTGGTGGCCTCAGATGAGGGAGGATAGCATCCTCATCCTGCCTGGCCAGGTCACCCGCAGCCCTTCTCCTGCATCGCTCAGCTCCATCCCCATCCTGCCCAGCCCACAGATCCCAGTCGACTCCAGGAGTTCATCCCCACCACCAGCTTCAGCTCAGGGCAGTTGTCATTTCTGGTCCCTTCTCCCTCCTCTCTGCTGGGGACACTTGCTTTCTCCATACGGTGTGGCTCAGCGGCAGATATGGGAAGCATCCATACCCCCATTCCCGCCTATAAACCCTCCATCCATCCTTCCCACCCCCTCTCCCCTCTCCTCCATCCATCCCAGGGAGCACCCCGCTTTGTAGGGCACGCCAGCCCGCTCGGGTGCCAGCGCAGAGGTCTCACAAGTCCCCATCCCCTGCCTGCCACCTCCCCAGGTGCCGGAGGGTTTTGCAGGCACGATGGCAAGCGCAGGGGTCCCTGCTCATGGAGCGCGAGCAGGTGGCTGCCGGCACAGCGCAGCACAAAAATCAATCGACTGCGCTCGCTCCCAGAGACGGATTTATACAGAGAACAAAAGGTCTAAAAATGTGCCAGCGCTCCCAGCCTGATGGGAAAGCTCTTCATGCACAGCGAGTGGAGATGCTTGCCGGGCCTCCGGAGCCGGCTCGGAGGTGCACACTGCAGCATGCCCCCCTTCCTCCTGCCCCCCTCCAAGCACCCCGCTGGTGTGCAGCTGCGCCAGCCTGGCTTTCTGCCCCGCACGCCCTCCCGCTGGGGCTGGCATCTCCCCAGGGCACCTTTGCTTCCTTTTGGGGTCGCTCCCATGGGTGCTTCAGGTTCTACTGACAAGCAGCCATATGCTGGTGTCCCCATGCCAGGGATGGGGGAGCGGGAGGGGGTGGCCAGAGCTGGCTAAGCTTATCCAGAGAGGGGGATTTCAAGGTTTCTCCCCCCAGCAATGCTGCTGCAGGGCTGGGATGGTCTGTAAACCCCACCACCAACCACCACCATGCAGGCAATTTCCTTTTCTCAGAAAATCCTGCTGCTGCAGCCCCAGGAGCAGAGCAGGCGGCGGCAGTGCTGCGTAACGCCAGGCAGGGTTAAGCAGCAGATGATTTGCAGAGGCACGCCGACCCCGGCTGCATCCTTCTCTGCACCCACCCATACGGATGGGACAGCACCAGGGCCATCGCCACCCCATCCCCAGCAGACATGTCCAGAGAAGGGGCTAACCAGATCCAGAGCCAAAGCTGCTGCTGCCATGCACGGTGCTGTGCCACTGCTCAGCTCCGCGCCCCCCGGACACCATCCGGTGTCTTGCCTAGGGCAGAACAGCTCCGGTGCGGCTCTGCATCCCCGACATTACACTCAACACCCAGCTGGCAGGATCTTTTCAAATGCTTTTCTCTCATCCCATAACATCTCCATTCTCTGCTGATACAGGCGCTTACAGGACTCCCACCAAAGCGTCACTGCTGGGCTTTTAAAAGAAGCCAAAGGTGAGCGCGCTGGGCTGATGCTCCCTGAGCAATGGTATGGGGTTCTGGGGGATCCCCACAGGGTACTGAGGGTGTCACAGCACGTGCAGGCATCACTGTGGGTCTGGGCGCATCGCTGTGTGTACATCCTCTGTGTGCGCATCACTGGAGGGGGGAGGTGGGGGGGTGTGTAAGTGACACTGGGTGTGGCTGCGTGTGCCAGCATGTCACCACCGCAAGTGTGGCACAAGGCAAATGCCACCCTGTGTGTGTGTCTGTGTGTGTGTGTCTGTGTGTGTGTGCTGCAGGATTACTTAGCGCTCCGATTAGCTATTTATTTAACCTTGTTTTGGAGGCGGGTGAATTCCCTTTGCAGTGATGCGAAGCTTTATTGCCGCCAACCCATAAATCAGGGAGTTTCGCTCCTCTCAGATGCCAGAGGACTGCAATTAGCAGCTCTCCCACTCCGTGCCTGACCCTGCGCGGGATGCCCTCTGCACCCCAAGGAGGGGGCATCAGGGCTGGCAGGAGCCTCCTGCACCCCAGGGGAGGCTGGAAGGAGGTATTGGGAGACCACCACGACCCCCAAAATACAGAGGCTTGGGCTGGAGGGGTGAAACTGGGAAGAGCCCCTCATTGCAGTATGCCGGAGGGCTGGCAAAGCCATGGCCATCCATGGGGCACGGGGTAGGCGTGGGGCAGCCCCAAGTGCTCCCTCTGCCCTGCACCAGCGCTGCCCCCCAAGTACAGCCAATGCACCCCGAATGAAGGGAGGGGGGTGTGGGGGATGTCTTCGTTTCTTTTTTCTGACCTGAAGTGAGAGCAGGAGAGACTCCACACAACCTCCGACCCCTGTGAAGAGCATCACTGAGGCTCCCAGGACGGAGGAGGCTGGTTCTCATGTTTGTAGGGAGCACCAGCCCCACCCCAACCCAGAGAAGGCGAGCGTCTCCGTGCCAGCAGAGCCCCTGGCAGGCAGGTGGGGAGGCAGGGAGGCAGGCCCCCATTTGGCACCTGCATCTGCCGAATCCAGCTTCCCATCGAGTCCAATTTTCTTCCTCGCTGAAGAGGGAGACAGTGTTTCAGCAGAATTCCCCCCACCCCCCATCAGGGAGCTATAGCTAAAGGAGAGCCTGGGGCTGGCCAGCCCTGAAGGTGCCTCCACCAAAGCAGAGCGGAAGCCACGACCAGCCGGAGCACCCTGTCCCCACCTTGTGGGTGCGTGCTCAGTGGCTCCCCAAAGACCTTTGGGCTTTGCACAGAGAGAGGTGAAGCTCTCATGGAGAGCATCCAAGCTCAGCAAAATCCCCCCTCCCGTGCTTCGGGGAGAGGGAAGGTGTAGGATTTCCCACTGCGAGGATGTGGCTTCCAGTCAGCCGTGTCCAACACATGGCTCTGTGCATGCGAGGCACATCCAGGGTGTGCTGCATGGCACCTGCACACCTCAGACCCCAGCCCCATGCACGGGGCTGGGTGGCAGTGCCACAGGGGCACACCTGGTACCAAACCTCCTCTTCGTGGCACCCCAGGGACAAGGACGGCCACTACAGCGCGGCACAGCTGGCAGCAAACGGGCCATGGCCGGGCAGGGAGCGGCATCTCACTCGCCGCCCGGGGCTGCCCCTGCTCTGCCTTCGGAAGGAGCGGGAGGTGGCTCCGTTTCCAGCTCAGCAACCCGCAGCCAGCTCCCATTTTCCACTTTGTTAGCCTTGCTGCTGGAGCGGCAGCCGGGCTGACAGCGCGGGGCATGGCTTCCCCAGCCAGCCAGCACGCAGCCGTGCTGCATTTCCCAGCTCGCTGCGGAGCCTGCGGCTGATCGCCGCCGCCACGGGATGACGGCAGGAGGGGACCGTGGCACAGCGAGCCCTGAGACGCAGAAGGGATGATTGTCTGTGGATATGGGCTCATCCAGCCAGGCATCACTCCTAAGATGGATGAAACCTCTGGGTTGCACTGTGGCATCCTTTTCACCCCGTGAGAGGACGCTGAGCAGTGTGGGAAGTAAGGAATAAGGCCAGTGGGCTTGGGAGAAGATGGAGTAGCTTGTCCCGGCCACGAGTCCTTCCCTGCCACAGGGTTGGGTGCAATGAGGCCGAGCTGAGTGCCCACAAGATGCTGAGCAGAGAGGGAAGCAAGCGGCGGTGTGCCGGGGCTGGCGATCACGTCAGACTTCAAAGGGGAACACGGTGTAAATATTTCACCAGGCTCTACGCAGAGCAAAGAGGCAGCGGCAATTAGAGCCAGGCACGTCCGCTCGGAGCAGAGAGGAGGAAAGAGATCAAAGCCGCCTGGCCGGAGCCCGGCCAGGAGCTCACCTGGGCAGCGTACCCGGCTGCCCTCCCCAGGGAAGGCTTCTGTGCCCTCCTTCAGCCCATCTGTCCCGGGGCTGGCACTGTCTGCCCACAGCTGGGGACACCAAGGAACTCCAGCCCATGTTCCCAGCCCTGCAGGGAGCTGCTGCCCAGCTGGGTGGGCATGGAGCTGCCTGCTTGAAGCTGTCCCCTTGCAGCACCCTGCTCCTCCCTGGGACGGCTGGGCAAAAAAGCTCACCTCCACTTCCCATCCCGCCCTGCTTTGCAGCCATCATCACAGCCCGGAGGGGTAGCAAGCCCCACGGGCTCAGACAGGGTCCCTGCAGCATGCACCGACTCTGAACCCTGCAAATGGGTCGCTGTGGGGCATGGGGTGGTACGGGGCACCGCAGAGCTGGGAGCTGCCGCGCTGGGAGAGGCGGCGCTGCTGCCTGCCGCTGCCGTTCATGCCCCCAAATTAAATGGAATAATTCATTTGCTTTGGCTTCAAAAAGGCGTTTGCTGGAAGTTCTGTGAAGTGTGCCTGGGCCCTGCTGCCACGCTGCTTCCCGGCACGGACAGGAGGGGCATCATCAGGAGGTGCTCTCTTTGCTTCGGGACCCTAAGGGACTGTCCCCAGGAGGGCAGTGAGGCTCAGTGGGGATGTGGAGCTGCCCCCCAATGCCCCGTCCCCAAACCAGAGGGCTGAGGGACAAGGGGGAAGCACTCTGTGTGCCAGCGGCTTGCTCTGCCTATCTCCACGACCACGCAGGGCTAGGAGGCGACACCGGCCACCAGGTGCTTACATTTCGGTATTCCCAGTAACAATACAAAGTTCTGGGCTTCCTCATTTTCTTGGCCAGGAGGAGAGGGGCCAGGGAGGTCACAGCAGTTCTCCGAGCTGTGCTGAGCCGCACTGCCACCTGACACTGCTGCACGGTCCCACCAGCACTCACACAAAAGGGCTGTGGCCGGGATTTGCAGTTACATCCCCACTTGCCCAGTGGCCCTGGTGCGCACGAGCTCTCTGTGGCCCCAGGGACCCAGTGCCACCGGAGCTGCTGAGTGCCCTCAGTGCCACCATGCTCACCCCATCCTGCTGCTCTCCTGGTTCTCACGTGGCTCAGGAGGGGTCTCACACAATGAAGCCAGAAGTGGTACAGGGGAAGGCTGCATGAGCAGAGGGGGCTGGGGGCAGTGGTGGGGTGACCAGGAGCTGTGCATGCACACATAGTTGTGTTGACAGGTGTTTACAGGGGTGCCGTGTATCTCTGTGTGTGTGTGTGTGTGTGTGTACGCACACGGTGTGCCTGGCAGGGCTGTGCACATGCAGTGGTGTGTGTGTGCCAGCACTGGGCCAGATAGCAGTGCAAGGGGACAGCAGACCCCCATGGGCAGGGGGATGCTGTGTTGGGGACCCTGATTGCTGGGGCCTCCCTCACTCCCAGGGGTGGGTTACAGCAGCCCCCAGTAGCCAACTGCAACCCCCGAGCTGCAGCCCCCTCGGGTTTCGGCTCACTTGAAAGCTCTCCTTTAAAACATGCTCCAGCCCTAGCGATGCTGCCAAGACAGTCGGAGCAGAGCTGGGCTCCCCACTGGGGTACCAGCCCATCCCGGGGCACCCATGCTCCCCGGCACCCATGCCACAGGAGAGGGGTCCTTGCATAACAGGGACAACAAGCAAGCTGAGGGAGGCGAGGGGTAGCACTCCATGATGTCCCACAGTCCCAGGCATGGGGAATTGGGAAAAGTGCCCTCCCAGGGTTGTGGGTGCATGAGAGGAGGGGCCCCCAGCACCCTTCCTTACAGCAGAGGCAGGGGATGCTGCCTCCAGAGAATTAGCCCATAAGCAGAGACCCGAAACCGGAGGCAGGTTTTTCATCACCAGCCGGGCAGCACACACCATGCCGAGCGATGGGGTCCCTGCGCCCTTCCCC
The DNA here is from genome assembly GCF_965231255.1 of Vanellus vanellus. Classification (NCBI taxonomy): domain Eukaryota; kingdom Metazoa; phylum Chordata; class Aves; order Charadriiformes; family Charadriidae; genus Vanellus; species Vanellus vanellus. The sequence goes on from NC_138918.1 coordinate 20,724,015, forward strand.
CTCCTCGGCCCAAACAGGTTTCGCTCGCCGGCACAGCTGCCGCATCCAGATGTTGCTGGTATTGAGGGAGGCAGGCTGCTCAGCCTACAGCTGCTCCCTGCTTCGCTTGCAATTGCTTTGGAAATATTGTGTGTGCTCAGCTCTTTAGAGCTAATCTCCATCCTGCAGCCGGGGCTGGGGGAGCTGCCCACGCCAGCCCAGCCTGTGGGGAAGCTGAGGAAGGGGAAGGGGCCACGCCGGCAGCCCCCGCACGGGGCAGGGCTGGGGGCGGCCGCGATGCTGCGGTGAGGGGTGGGCTGGGTACCACCCTAGCGATTCCTTCCCGCTTGATTGGGGTCATTAATCCTGCGCTCTCCGCCAACCTGACAGAGTCTGTAAGTGTCAGCGTGTGAGCGATCCGCTTGCTCGGCACCATCCATCAGGCCCCTAGCAAACGCCATGCGACACCCCCTCCCTGATTTATCTGAGGCCAATGGAGTCATGAAAAACAGCTGGTAAATCCTTCCCCATCAGCTGGCTGATTATTAATGCAGCCAAGTGTGGAGGCAGTGAGCGATTTGGAGACACGGGCTCAGCCAGCACTGGTGAAAGGCACCATATGGCCCAGTCCGGCTGCCCCCGTGGCGAGGTCCCTTCCTGCAGGATGCCGCTTGCTCCCTGCCATGGCAGGACCAGAGCCCTGCCTGCCCCTCATGCATGCTGGCAGCGATGCAGTGGCTACAGAAGTGCCCCGTGCTCCTGCCTGCACCTGCAGCTCCCGGGTTGGGTGTGCAGAACACCCTCTGCCCCAGGATGCCCAGGCTGGGGGGGTCAGCAACCCCGGGAAGAGCAAAATAAAATTAATAAAATGGCCCATGGATGCGGGCAGCTGGCACAAAGGAGCACTAGGGTGAGGGCAGGCGCACGATGTGCTCTGATGCAGGGACAAGTGGTTGCCCAAAGGAAGGAGGTAGAAGCCAGCACCATTGTTACGGGCAGTCATGGAGCAGGGCCGGGTGTTGAGCGAAGGCGCAGAACCCCAGACTTGGCCCAGTGACACTGGCTGCAGAGCCTGGGCTGTGGCATGGGGGCATGCACAGCCCCCGTGCACGGGTGCAGGATGCCCCAGTGTCTCCAGCCCACGCAGCCTACTGCATCCCCCTGCACTGCCCCATGGAGGCAGCGCAGTCCAGGGGCACCCAAACCTGGTGGGCACCAGCACTGCAGCCACCCCGAGATGCAGCAACCGCATGCATCGCTGCCCGCACCCCTCACAGGGGCCGTATCCCCACTCGCATCCCACCCTGCTCTCCCAATCCTGCAAAAAAGCATCACCCAGGGCCAGGCAAGCCACTTGCCAGCTTTTACAGCCCCAATCCTCCTGTCGCACCCCACATGCTGGGACATGGCATGCTTCTCATGCCCTGCGAGGCTGCCGTGCCCTCTGCATTGACGTAACGGCTCAGGGAAAAAAAAAAAAATAAAATAAATGAATTGTGTGAGTGGGCTGGAAGGAAGCTAGAAGCAGCATTTTTGTGGTTGTGTGCCGAGCAGGTGCAGCTGACAATTAGCTATCTCTTCCCAGCCTCTTCATTTAGTTCCTCAAGGTTATTTTGAAAATTGAATATTCAATTAATGAAAGAGTGGCTTTCGGTGCTCCATTCCCCGGGGCGGAGGCACCCTTGGGGACATCTCGGGAGGGGAGCAAAGGAGGAAGAAGCGCATCCCGCTCTTCATCACGGCCTCCTCCCCTTAGCCCCCCTCCACAGCCACGTTTTGAGCACTCCGAGCCCCAGATTTGTGATGAGAAGATGAAGCGGCAGAAGTTGTCGTGATGGAAAGTAGGTGACGTTGAGTCATGTTTGAGCCTGTCGCAGAAGATGTCGTGCTCTCTTCGCCAGTGAGCCTCCCCTTTGAAACCCAGCCTGCAAGAAGCCCTGCGCCCCAGCCCCCCACCAGCATCACCCCAGCCCACCTGGTCCCCTAAAGCCATGGGGCTGCATGGGAGGGAATGGGGGCAGCTCCTCCCCTCCCTCCACCACATCCTTTCTCCCACTCTCCCATGTTTGTTTTATTTTATTTTCTGCCTCTTAAAATATCATGTGACGATGAGCCCGGATTGCTTGGAAACTGCTGCTCCACTGGGTCTTGTTCCCCAGCTCCTTGCCAGTACCCAGAGCAATGTTCTCCTCCACCAGCAAACACCCTCCTGGCCAAAATGCTCATGTGGGGCCACCTGGTGGCACCCTCACATGGAGCAGGAGGTCATAGAGTCACACAATGGTTTAGGTTGGAAGAGACCTTAAAGATCACCTAGTTCCAACGCACCTGCCATGGGCAGGGACACCTTCCACTAGACCAGGTTACTCAAAGCCCCATCCAACCTGGACCTTTTCTGCGCTCCCCTCCCTGGGACTGCTCCTCCTGTACCAGCTGCAGGATCGGGGCTGACTCCACTCCCCCAAATAAAGCCTCAAATGAGACCCTGTGCCCCGCTGGGGTGTGCAACTCAGAGCCAAAGCACCAACTGAACCTGAACCCTTGCTCCATGCCGTGGACGTTTCACCACCAGGACGTGCTCATCGTGCTGGGACAAAGACCTTCAGCTTTCACTTCAAACGTGGCCAACCAACAGGTTCGGGACAAGCATCTCCGGCTGGGGCCAGCTCAGGGGCTGTCCTTCCACCATGGGATCCAGGAGTGCTGACCTGATCCCACACCATTCCCAGTTTCTTTCATTTTGAATGAAGAGCCCTGCACTGCTAGCAAGTCATCAGCATCATGCTGGGATGGGTGGTCCCCGCTTTTGTTCCTCTGCATTGCTGGACTCCGAAAATCAGCCTCAAAGACCAACCAGAGCGGGGAGAGGCGAGCTCTCCCACAGCCCAAAGTGGGCCAGAGGGGAAACTGAGTCACGGAGGGGAGCTGCAGCCCAGAGGCAGCAAACAGGTGGCGTATCCCCCAGGCAAGCAGCCACAGCAGATTGCCAAGGTGTCTGGAGCAGGTGGTGGCAGCGTGGGAACAACACTCCATGGTGATGGACGAGCTCTGGCTCAGACCTCTGCTTCCTCAGCTCTTTGTGGAGAAGGGATGATGGGAGAGACCTGAGAGATTTATAACAACATATCACTTGGTGTGTGCTGGTTGGGTCCCAGAACTGCTGCATGGACCCTTTGCAAGGTGCTCAGCAAGGGCAGGAGCCCCAGTCCCCTCTTCACTGTCCTGCAGGTGCTCTCCTGCAAGGTCCCCTCCAGCAAAGTCCCTGTAGCTGTGTGACACCTGACCCTGGGGACAGCAGATGGCCCCATGCTGAGAGCTGTATCCCTCCTGTGAGCAGAGCAGAGCTTGTGACAGCAGCGTGGTGATGCGCAGCCCCTCCAGCACAGATTTCTCTGAGCCTCTCTGCTCATCCCAGTCCTCACTGGGAAAGGATGATTTTGTTTGGGAGACACTGCTGCCAGTCCTGTCCTCTGCCTACCCCTTTTTCCACTCCAAACCATACAGGGCCATAGATCTAGGAGGAGACATTTTAGGTTATGAAGGGGTGTATTGCCTGGATTAGGGATGACGTGCGCTGTGGGGATGCTCTGGGCTGTGCCAGGTCAACCTCTCAGCTCAGGGTTCATCCTGGAGCTCCTCTCCTCTCTCTTTTGTCCCCCCCTTCACATTTCCCGTTCCCAAAGCCTCACTTACATCTTCCTTATTATCCTCCTCCCCGCGCTATCTGGGTCACCCTCCCCTGCCATTACCCCAGATAATTGCGAGCTGAGCGGAGGCCACGGGCAGCAATCTGGCAGGCAGCACCTGCGTCGTCACCCCAGCACGGAGGAAAGCGCTGCCTATGTGGACATCTCCCTGCCTTTCTCACCCCCCTCCTCCTCAGGTCCCTCAAGACGACACAGTTCCTTGGCTTTTGGGAAAAGCAGGGGAAGCCTGAATCGCTGGGCAAAATCACCCCAAAGGAGGCTGGGGTCACCCCACTCGCACTGCCACATGCTGCAAGGGATGTTTGCTAAGGGAGGCAAAGCCTTAGAAGATGTTTTGGGGGAACAATCCTCGCTGCAAAGCTCCTGTTTCTAAACAAGAAATAGCTGCGCCCGAAGGCAGGAAGGCTCTCAGCCCGGCGCTGCCTGCGTCGGTCTCCCGGGGTCCTGCTCACGGGCGCAAACAGATCCAAGCCTCACCCAGAAAAAGAATGAAATGGCACCATCTGGCACTTGGCAAGCGCTTCCCCCTCCCGTCAGTGGAGAGAGGGTAATCCGGGACGGGAACCCAGGCCATGCTGCAGGAGTGGGCCACCAGCTTGGTGTATAGAGGTGGCCGGGCATCCCCCTGCCCACAGGCTGGCTGGGCAGAGGGGAAAGCTCCACACTGCGGCCAAACTAGGATCTGGGGTCCCCAAAGGCTGGCATGGTCCCATCAGGTCCCAGCATATCCTGAGCGGCAGAGCTGGACGCAGCTCCTCTCAGCAGGGACAAGGCCAAGCTTTTTTTATACATAATTATATCTCCGAAACTGGCCCAGCCTCCTCCCAGAGCTGGTTTTAGCTCGACTAAACCCACACAGAAATTCAAGCTGTCTGGGCTGCCCGGGTACCCCATCCCGTTCCTCTCTCCTGCCCAGCTGGGATGCCCCAAATCCTGGGCAAAGCAGGAGATGGAACAACTTGCATCCTGGCCTCCCTGAGCAGGGAATGGGGCAGTACATGGGGATTTTGGTCCCCCCTTGAAATATTTAGTAGAAATTACGTTAGCTGGAGGATGAGAGGAAAAGTATTGAGCCCCGTTTGGAGGTTCCCCCATCAGGGGATGGTGGGTCCTGTGCAACAGGGCTACCACTGCCCTTCTGCCTGGCTGTGCTGGGTCCCAGCTGCCTGCGTTTCCCCTGCCTGTCTTTCCCCTGCCTGCATTTCCCCAGCGAAGCCGTGGGGAGGAGGCACCTGCTCCCTGCGATGGCATCAGTGTGGCTGCCTCCGCAGGAATGCAAAACCATCAATTAGGAAATAACTGCCTCGCCTGTCCTTGCAAATCCCCTCCTCTCCGGGCTGTTATTTATTATTTATGGTGAAGGCGCCCCGGGATGCGCTCTCAGAGGGACGCCTGACAGGCTCAATATGTACCATACAATTACATCCTCCTCGCCAGCTGGGGAAGCCCTTTCTCCACTCCCACCACCCTGCTCTTTTCCACATCCCCGGCAGGACCAGACCTGGGGGTACCGGAGCTCCCCCTGCCCTACTGCTGACAACCAACCCCACCATCCCCCTGGGTACCAGGAAACCCCCAGGACACCCCCTTTGCCCCATAATGAGTGTGTCCACCCCACCATGTATGGCAGACCTGGGGGTACACCAGCTCCTTACATGCTGGGCATGGGCAGCTCACGCACCCTTCTCCCTTTGCCCCCCATCTCGGGCACGACGCTTTGCCGTGGGCACAGCAGCATCCCAGAGTGAACCACAGGATGAGGGTGCCTCACTCATCCCCCCCCCCTTGTCTGTCTACCAGCGAGCGCGGGCGGCAGCCAGCCTGGAGGGGGGCCCAGGCGAGCCGCTGCAGAGGCATTAGCTGAGCCGGGATTAACATTCACCAGCGAAAAAATAACTCCATCCAAGCTGCGTCTGTTCTGGGGGCCTCGTGTGCGGCACGAATCGAAGCGCAGGCTCCCCTGGGAGCCCTGGGGATGTGTGTGCTGCAGCCGCGTCAGCTCTTTGCAAGGGCTGTTAATGTCTTGGCTAACAAGCTCCCAGCTGAATGTGTCCTACGCACACCTGAGGATGGAGCTGGCCGTTTTCGCCTCCTCCTTGCCCTTCTCCCAGCTGCTCTCCTCTGCCTGTCTCCTGGTAGTGCTGTCACCTGCTCCAGCCACCCCATGTGGGGACCAGTGCTGGGGTGTGGGGTCTGTGCGGGCATCACCTGAGGACATGTAGGCATGAGGAGGACATGTACAGGCGCTCGGAGGCTGGGCAGGCATCTTGAGGTGTTGCACTGGCACTCAGGGATGTGTGGTGACCTGTTTTGCGGTTGGGAGATTTGCAGGTTGGTATCTTATAAGGCCACGTGGGGTTTGGGAGCTGCAGGGTCCATACAGGAGCTGGGAGTAGCCTGGGAAGCTGTGAGGGGGCTTGAGGGATCATTGCTGAGCTCTGTGGTGACACCCCCCCCACACACACACACACAATCACCCATGGGTGTGAGCAATGTGTGCTCTCCACGCTGGGGTGCCAGGACAACTCTGGCGCAGGTGGCATGCACAGCGGGTGGCTGTCCCCGGTGCATGCAGAGTACCTGTGCCATACACTGGTGTTGCGACACGAGGCGGTGAGTAGGATCAGCTGGATGCTCTGCCGGTGTGTCTTCCCAACCCGTGTGCACAGTTGCTGCCTCTCTCTTGGGAGACACCCTGGGGACCTGCTGGCATCCCACGGCTGGGCAAATCCTCAGGCTACCAGCTGCCTGCAGTAGCCCTGGTCCCCAGAGGGGTTGTGGGGTGTCTGTTGGGGATGTGTAGGGGTGTCTGGCACATTATTTGCCTCCTGGAGCTGCTAAGTTCCTGTTCGTCAGCCTTTTTGCACTCCCAGCGTTGGCCAACGGTGAGTTGCGCCTCCAGGAAAACGCAGTGGCCCGGAGCACGGGCCATCTGCGTGGGCAAAAGCTGCAGCTCCAGCTGCAGTGGGCACTGCAGGCCAGCACTTTAATAACAGGTTGAGGACAAGAGGGATAAAAATAGCCCCCGGTACTGCCTCCCACTCTCCAGTCTGTGGGGAAGCGGCGCCTCGCCACCCCAGCCCAGGTGGTTATTTTTAGGCTGTCACCTCCTTGCTTCTCTCGTGGGTAGCTTTTATAAATAGACGGTGCCTCTGAGCAGCTCCAGTGCCAGGCAGGAGCTCGATGTGCCCATGCCCCACAGAGCTGGGAAAGACCCTGCCTCCCCTGCCCAGCCCTGCCTGCTTGCTGCCGTCAGCCTGCTTCCTCTTCCTTCGGGCATGGACAGCAGGCACAGAGCTCAATCCCACCACCCAGCCCTCCCTGGCAGCCCCCCCCAGGGGCTTGGGCACAGCTTCCCCCACTGCTTGTGCTTCGCCTGGGTGTTTCAGATGCTGTCCCCACACCCAGGGCACCCCGTCCTCTGGCTGCTGCCCCCACATCCTTCTGGTTCCTGTCCCACCACCTTCGCCAGCCCTGCTCCCTATCCTTTGCTCCTGGGCTCCCTGAACCCTCACGGGGTCCAGCCCTTGCTCTCCTGCAGCTCTGCCCCTTCCCCAGGGCCTGGAGCATCCCTGGACCCCCCGATCTTCCTCCTCCTCTTGTTCTCCGATTTATTTCGGTAGCCATACCTCCCCAAGTCCCCCTTGCCCGGCAGCATCTCCCCAGCACGGTTTTGCCCAGTGCCGGCTCTCTGCGGCCGTAAGCGCTGCAGAGTGGCGGCCGCGGTGCCGTAATTAGCCAGGTACAGCAGGAACGCACTTGCAGCCTGACAGCTCTTCTGGAGTCGAATGGGAGCCAATTAATCTAATTAAAGCGGCTGCCGGCTCGTTATCCCTGCACAGTTCACAAGGCTACGAAGGCGCCCTGTCCTCACTGTGTCCCTGCCCATGATCTGCCTGGGTGGGTGCATACGGGTGGGCACGGAGAGCCACGGCTCACTCTCTCCATGGATCCAAGGTGCCCAGGGAACTGCCCTGGGGTGAATAAGGAGGGAAAAAAGCTGGGTGCCCATGGTGGGGTGACTCTGCCCCATGCATCGGGCACCTGGAGGTGTCGGCATGTGGCTGGAGCGCTGGTGGTACCCACAGCAGCGGGATGCTGAGGGATGCCCCTTGAGGATGCCATGGTTACAGGGTTTGCTAGCTGTGCTGTCAGCCCCAGCAGCGGTCGGTGGGGCCTGGCACCATGCCACATCCCAGCGAGGAAGGGTTTTGTTTCCTGGTACCAGAGCAGGTCCTGCCAGGCGCCGCGGCAGCATCCTGCAAGCTAATTACGAGGCAGGCCGAGGAGGAGGTCTGTCTGCACAGGTGTCTGTCAGCAGGGCGCTGGCACTCACGCCACCTAATTAGACACCCTGCCAACCTTTAATGAGAACAAATGAGAGGCCAGCTAGTGCGGAGTTGGGCTGTGGCATCCGGACCCTGTCCCACGTGTTGGCCCTGGCCTAGTGCCCTCGGTGAGTTGGTGGCTGCTCTCATCAGGGCATGAGGGGGTGGACTGCACTGGCTCAGCCCCCCGTGCCAGGGAGCCCTGGTATTAGGGCAGAGTTTTCCCAGCCCCACCATGCCCCTGTGCAGCAGCCTGCACCCCGCAGGGCACCACCGGGTACCACCCCACATGCACCCTCCTGGCAGCCCCTGACCCATCCCCATCCCCTTGCCACTTCACCAAGTCCCTTTGGGAGCTGGGTCTTGGTGCTCTATCATGGCAGTGTGCCCCTAAATCAAGGTCCTGCCTTGCCCTGCCATCTCCCCCGTAGCCCAGCTTACTGCAAAGAAGGGAGCAGGTGAATCTGCCCGCATAGGTTGGGCCTCCAGTTATCCTCTCATCGGCTCGATAGCTGCTGGTGCCCCCATGGGGCACCCTGTGGCACGCAGATTGACACCTCCATGCCCTCATCCTGGCAGCACCAATCCAGCTGCACCACAGGACTCAAAAGCACTCACTCAGGTGCTTCAAAGTCTGGGCGTGGGCAGGGAATGTGTTGGCAACATGCCGTCCACGGGATCCCCGTGTGGCTCTTCCATGTCTCCCTGTAATCTAGAGGCAGAGAGCAGTGTCCTGGGTCGAGCACGCAGCGGTCTGTAGCAGCACATCCCTGCGCCCTGAGCCCGTGGGCACAGGCGGGCGCTCCCTTGTTGGAGTGGGGAGCTGGATGGGCAGGGTGGCCAGGACAAGTTGGAGCACCGAGTGTGCTTCAAAAACCTCAGTGATGCTTAAGGAGGGGCTGCAGGAGAAGACCTCAGGACACGTGCCTCTGGAGAGGGAAGTTTAACCTAACAGCAGGACCTCAGGCAAGCCTGGAGGCTGCAACGGGGTTGAGCAAGCTGGAAACACGGTGCAGAAGAGCCGGCTGATGAACAAGGATGGTGCTGCTGGGAGAGAGCGCCGGAGCCAGCCCTGGACCCAGTTATAAACTCCTTCTGCAAAGAGATTTGCACACCCATGGGCACCAGGAGCATGGGGACAGGCATGTGCTCAGCCTGGGAAGCCGGGAAGGGAGCCCAGCCGGGTTGGGGGGGCAACGGGCATCTTCGTCGCACGCCGGCTCTGCAGCAGCCCTATAAATAAACACACCCACACGCCGCGGCACACACGCCAGGATGCTGCGGGGAGGCAATTGTGTGCGGCTCCCGGCGGGGCTGCAGGGAGTAATGGAACGAGACATAGCAGGGGGAAATGCCGGGCGGGTATTAGGAAATGTCGCCTGCCAAAGGAGCGATGGATGGGGAGGACGGCAGCTCCCCGGCTAGCTGGGCACTCTGCCGGCTCTGCACGGCACGGGCAGGGGCTGGGGCAGCCCTGGAGCCCCCAGGCAGGAGGGTGTCGGGAGTAACACAACGCCTGCACAGTCTGGGAGGGGAAAATGAGCTGTTAGGGGACACGCACACCTCCGCACCCCCACTGTACACACACACACATACATCCCCCCCTGGTGTGAGTGCACATCTCCATCCCTGCGTGCAAGCTCCCCTTTACCCCCAGAGTCGCCACAGTGTGCGCACACCCCTTCGTCCCAGCATGCCCCCCCCCATGAACACGCACCTTTGCTTCTCGCGTCCCACGCACACACGCCTCCATCCCTCCTTCTGCACACCTCTTAGCCCTTTTGCATGCCTGCGTGCACGTGTCTCCCTCCTCCCCGTGTGCGTCCCCACCGAAAATCACCCTCACAGCACCCGGGCATGGCAGCCTATGTCTCCGTATCCCTGCATCCGCAGGGATGGAGAAGGATAGCCTCATCTGTGCCACCACAGCTTTGCCAGCCCAGCTTCTCCTGGCAGGCTGCTGTCATGCCGCGGCTTAGAGGGGTTTAAGGGAAAGGCGGGGATGTGGCAGGTCGGAGGCCGAGGCCAGCCCCACCACGCCAGGCAGGGGGTTGGTGGGATTTGCTGGAGTGCCGGGCAATTTCCCTGTTGTTCTGCTCTGTCCTCTCATTTTCCCGGCGGGCTCCGAGTGGTTGATGGGCAGGTTGGTATCACTGGTGCAGCTCCCCTCCACTCCGCCGGCGATGCTCACCTGCCTCCCAGCCCACTCAGCGTGTGCCTGCTTGTTCGCAAGAGGAGGTGGACGCGGAGAAAAGGGCTTTGCTGTGAATTTGCAAGCCTTCGGGGTGGGCAGGGGCCACACAGGATCACCAATGGTCTCAGCTCCATCCAAACACAACCCCGCTGCTCCTGCCAGCCCCGCCAGGCTGTGCCATGGCTGTGCCATGGCTGTGCTGGGCATCCCGCAGCACTGGCCGTGGTGGGAAGGGACAGAGGCAGTTGCTGGAGGAGGATGGACATGGCTGGGGACCGGGATGCTGCAGCCAGTTGAGTAACCTCCAGCTGGCCACGGAGCACGGGGACCTACACGAGCTGGCACTGCCAGCGGGGCAGAGGTGTGGGGCAGGCGGGGAGTCCCGCAGCCTCAGCACCCCTTCAGCCCCTTTCCAGGGAGGCCGGGCCCAGCCTGCAGGGATGATGGAGCAGATGATGCTCTTGGTCTGAGGCGAAAGGCAGAGAAGAGTTGCCATGGAGACCAGCTATGTCATTTTAAGGAGGCACGGAGGCATTCGCACCCATCCCTCTCAGATGAGCCCCAGTAGCAGGAGGCGAGGAGAGCAGGGTCGGGGTGACCAGCATCCCCTTAAACCCCAGTGGGAGGTCGGCTGGTCCCCAGCAGTGCTACCCCATATGGGAGCCAGCAGCGAGGCTGCAGGCAGGGCTGCCTGCCCAGAGCGTGCTGAGGGGGGGACAGCCTCCCTCGGGGACAGCTGGGAGCAACTGGTGGGACTGGGACAGAGTTACTCTGCTGCCAGCCCAGCCTGAGCAGGCGACAGGGAACAGCTTGCAAGGAGCAGAGGTCAATACATGCCCCCCCTCGCCCCCCCCCCCTCCCCGAGTTTTCCTGAGATGGCTTTTTATGTGCTAGGGAGGGGCTTCGAGTGCCATCCAAGGGGCTGGGGTGAGGTCCAGGGTGAAGGCAGCAATATCCTGGCTTTCTGGATAATTTAAGCTTTAATTAAAATGAGGCTTTACGTATAAGCAGCCCCCCCTCCCCTTCCTTACCCGCAACCGGCGGGAGCAGGAGCGCTGCCGCTCGGCCTCCCAGTGCCTGCGGGCAGCTCTGGTGCCTCTGCTGGAGTCCCCTCCGCATTGCCACGGCCCCACGGAAGGAGAAATTATAAGGTGGGGGTTAAATATAGCAGCACCTCCAATGGAAAAAAAAGCAGCCCCACATATGGAGGCAAATAAAGGGGTGCAAAGATGCCCCCCTTCTCCCCATTCCCACTGCCCCAAGAAGGGCATTCAGGTATGCCCCATGTCCCATGGGGCAGCCCTAGGGCTGGGGCTCGCTGGCTGTTTGCTGTAGGTCCCCTTGGCCAGCCGTCCCTTGGCCCTTCGCGGGGTCCCCCGCAGCGCCAGCACCCTGAGGTTGAGCAGCTCCGTCGTGCCGCCAGCTCTCCCCGGGCTGTCGCGCTGCTCAGTGCCTGTCGCTGCCGTTCAGCGCCTGTCGCCGCCGTTCAGATGGGACTGGAAGAAAACCGGCATAGCTGCACCGGTAAGTGGATGCCCGGGAGGATGCCGGGTGCCGAGGTGGCTGCAAGCGCTGCAGGCCAGTGTGCCCAGGGCAGGGGTGTGCAGCAACAGGGGGGACGTGGCAGCGTGTGCTGCCTGCACAGGAGGCGACCGAGCCTGCAAGCTGCAAACAGAAATGATGCCTTAATGGGGTGTGGGGAGGAAGGAGGGTGGCCGGCTTCAGAGGGAGGTGCTGTCACCATCCTGGGGATCAGGGTCATGCAGACAGGGCTCAGGGACATGGTCCCTTGGCAGATGCTTTGCCCAGAGCAAGGGGACATGGACCCCGGGCAAGGGACTGTGCATTGCACATGGCGTGAGGTGTGCGCACATGGCGTGAGGTGTGCACACACGGCATGTGCAGTGTGAGCTGCCTGTTCCTGCAGTGCGGGTGTGCAGCGAAGGTGTGTGGCCGTGCAGAGTGCGTGGGACACATGAGTGCACCAAGCACAAGATGTGCATGCGGTCAGGTACAGGGTGAGTGGCATACAGCCGTGCTGCGTGTGCAGCGTGAGACGTGAGCACAGATCGCATGTGTGCTGTGATGTGTGCGCACACCCGCAGTGTGGTATGCGTGCAGTGGGCTGCGAGTCTGTGCCCTGCAGTGTGCAATGCAAAGTGTGTGCATGCAGTGCACGCTCACTGCGGGAGGTGTGCGCAGTGCAGTGCGGTATGCCATGCGAGCTGCATGGATGCATGAACTTGGCGAGAGGCGTGCAGCGTGCGGCTGCGCGCCCAAGGCAAAGCGACAGACTGGTCACCAGGGATGGCATGGAGCAGGATTCAAGTGTTGGCACCCCGGGGATGCCTGGCTGGATCCAAAGGGGCTCCAGCTGCTATACGCATCTCCCAAAATCTTAGGGAGCTCTTCCCCCCGGTGCCGCTCGGCAGTGGGAGCACCCGGCTGCCAGAGCCTGGCATACACCCACAGCCGCTCGGCCGGGCGGGAGCATCTCCTCCTGCCATGCCTGCCAAGACTCCCACTCTCGAGACTCTACGACAGGAGAAAAGGGAACAAAAATTCACGTTTTCACATTTAGCTTCCTTTGTACTCAGCTAATTAGCGCCTGAGTCTGGTGATGTCATTAAAGCAGCACTAAGTCTTTATTGGGGTAATTTAATTTTCCCTTTCATATCAGGATGATTTCCTTTGTTGGGGTAGGTGCTGGGGAGGGGGAAGGGCCCGTGCAGACAATTGCTATTGTCAGGATAAATAATTCCCCAGTGGATTGACAAGGGGGGAGGTGGGCTGGGGGGCTGGGAGCTGTCACTCACCTGGGTGGCAGTAGGAGCCGTCCAGCCCCTGGGGAGCTGGGTGCCTTGGGGTGCCTCTCCCCGCACCGGGTGGGCTCCCCCAGCCAGTGAGGCACCTGCCTTCTCCCCTTTCCAACTGCCAAAACCGCAGCAGCATCAACATTCAGGCAGCGAGTGGGTAAAGTTGGGGGTCTCTTGTACAGCTCCCCTGCTTCGCCCACCCCATCACCATCCCTGGTGCCGGCGAGAGGAGGGAAGCAGAATGAACCGGGGTAAAATGAGCATTTCTGAACCATTGGAGACCCAATGTGTAGTAACCCGCTGGAGAAACACAGGGCTCTGCATGCAGCTGGGACACGCAGCGGAGCAGGAACCTGCCGGGGCTGGCATAGACCAGGAGGAGCCCACTCAGGGGTCTCCCTGATTGGGGGAGGGGGTTCCAAGTGGCATACCTGCACTTGGAATGGTTGGAACCGGGCTCAGCAAGTTTCCCCCCCACTCCAGCCCTTCTCGGGGCTCTGCATGCAATGCGGTGATGCTTGAGCAGTCACTGCCACGGCAAACTAGGGCACAGGGAGGGGGCGGCTGGCATGGGGCAGCGTGCAAGACCCAGTGCATGGGGTGACAGCGGGGCAGGAGGCTGTTCAGCATTGCACCTCCCTGGGACGCTCTCTGAAACAGGTGTCCAGCCCCTTTCCCAACCCTGTCTCCCCCTGTCCGATGCCTCCCCTCAGCCCCTTGGCTCATGCTGCCCCAGGAGGGATCCCAAACGCATGGGTAGAGGTGAAGGAGATGGCCCCTGGGGTCAGAGCCCCTGAGGACTGGCTCTCTCGGTCCCTACAGAGCATCACTGGCAGTAGGTTCCCATCCCATCCCTGCCCCACTGTGCTCGCCATCTCCTACCTCTCCAGAGCATGGAAGAAAAAGGTGGCATGTCCCTGGGAAGCAGCTGGGAGATGACAGCTGTTGACATGTGCCACTGCTCAAGTCCCAGTGTCCCCAGGAGCCTGGGCACAACCCATGGTAAGGCTCCGAAGGGGCGATGCATGGGGCAGGCTGACCCTGGCACAGGGGTGCACGTCTTGCCCAGGCAGAGCTGGTGGCAGTGGTGTCCTGGTCCAGCAGAGCACCACAAAGGTGGGAAAGGGTGTCTGGTGTGATCCCAAATCCCTAACTCATCAGGTTTAACTCTCCAGACACTTCCAGATGAACTGTCCTTCCCCTGAAAATGGGAAGGGATGTGCCTGTGAGGAGAGAGCAATGGGAGGGAGCCACTTTCCACCCACCCCTGGGTCCATCTCCAGGAGGAACCAGGTCCTTACAGCCCTTCTGGAGCCCACCCTGCAAGTCTCAAAGCCCCCCAAGCACTGCCGCCGGCTTGGGTGCGGACCAGGAGGAGGGGGAGACGGGCTGCAGAGGGGAACGTCACACCTGAAACGCAAACACTGGCTTGTTGGTAATTAGCAAATGTTTCAAGAGGAACGATGAGAAGCCAGTGACAGGCGGGCGGGTTTCTATTAAAAGCTGCCACGTGTGATCCTTCTCCAAGCCTGCTGGCCCCTCCTTACCTGGCGCAGGGGAAATCAGATGCAAACCTGACATTAATGCGACGTTCAGGGTGAGCTTTAATTGCAGCCGTGGCGGGAGTGATGGAGCCAGGGGACAGCGGTGGGGCCCAGGTGGCAGGGTGACGGGCGCCTTCGCCTCCGCTGCTGGGAGGGGAGTTGCCCTGGTGCCTTTGGGTGCTCTACTCCCCGCCATTCTCCTCCCCGACCTTCTTGCAAAGGGTGTGAGTCACGAGGTGCGCTGAAGTGAGCACTCGGCACCCCGCGTGTCTCCACAAGCAGAGGCACTTGCTTAAATGTTAAGGGCTTGTTTGCATCCAGCGGAAGGGAAGCGGGAACTGAGCCCTGGCTTGCCAATTGCTCCTCCGTGCCTTCCGGAGCCAAGGGGCCAGGGAAGTGCTCATCCACACAGGGAAGCATCCTCGAGTGATTCTTCCATGTGCTCAGCCCCCAGAATGGCTCTTTTCAGCCTCACGTAGCTTTTTTTTTTTTTTTTTTGGCTTAATGGCTTTCTAGAGCATCTCAAGCATTACAGAAGGAGCATCCCAGGCATCAGAGAAGGTGCATGCATGTCCAGAGTAGCATTTGCAAGGTGGCCCCAAGGCTGATGCATGGTGGTGGGGTGGGTCCTTGTCTTGGACCTGCAAACCAAACCCAGGAGGAGCCAGGACACGCAGGGTTGAAGCTCAGGCCAGCAGCATCCAGGCAGAGACACGGTGGCCTTGGGCCAGTAAGGTGGAGATTGCCATGGAGAAGGGACTGAGAGATGGTAGATCTGCTCAGCAATACATCTTGCAAGTGATGGGAGCCAGGAGAGTAACCTAGTTCTGGTTTTACGAGATTGGCTCCTCCAATCCCCACTCCGTGAGATAAAAATGAATAATTACTGTCTGACTCGGCAGAATGGTGAAGGAGAAGATCAGCCGGAGGGACCAAGCCCACCAGTGGCTGGGACCGCTGCTTTGCGGGCTGCCAAGCATCTCCTGCCCCTGCTCAAGGTGTGAGCAGCGGTGCCCGTGTCCCTTGCCATCAACTCAAGGTGAGGGCTCCCCTTTCTTCACAATTTCTGCTGGCCTCACCATCATCACACCTCACTCCCAACCTTTCTGCTGTCCAACAGGTCTACCCAAATAGTAACCAGCCTGCAGCTGGCTGTAAACCCAAGAGCAGGAGTGGGGATGAACAGTGTGCTTATCTGCCTCTCAGCAGGGTCCTCTTGCAAGTGATTTGCTGAGCAACAGCAAGGTTTTCCTTTTAACAAGAGCAGGTTATGCTGAGCCGGGTTTTGCTTGGTCTCCTGCTGCCCTGACCTTGCTGAAGGAGGTGGGTCTGTCTCAGCTGAGCTTGAGACCTTCTGGAAGTGACATGGCCTCTTCCTCAGAGCGTCCTTGGGGAGTTTCTAGAGGTGGTTCTGCCTGGATCTAGCACTGGAGGGGACAGAACTGCTCTAAAAAAAGAGCTTGGATGAGAGCCCCCCTCTGCCCAGTCCCCTCTGTCCTGGCTGCGCAGCTGTGGTCCTCAGTTACCTGAGACCTCCAGCTCAGGTGGAGGCAGCGTGGGCTTTTCCTGCTCCGGATCAATTCGGAGCAGCAGGATCCTTGCAGGGGAGATGTCACAGAAAGGCAAAGAGGTGCCCAAGGACACCGGTGACACCTCTCCCCTGTCACTGCTGCAGAAGGGTCCAACCCTCAAAGGTGCATGTAGCTGCATCAATCCCACCACCACCACCAAGAAAACCCCAGAGTGAGGGTGCTCCAGGATGGCTGGGGACATCACAAGGGATTATTACCCAAAACAGTCAGCCGGGTTCCCTGCGGGGAGGATGTCTGCAGGGGAACCCCTAGGGCCTAGTATGGAGCTGGGGACAGCAGGTCTGGGGCAAAGGACTGTCATAAGGCAATATCAGCTCTCCTTGCTGTCAGCCTCTGCTAGACGGATCTGCCCTGGACCTTCTCAGTGGTCCTCCAGGGTTGACAGGGTGCCCCCAGTGTCCCCTATGGGTGATGACACCTTCTTTCCTTGTATCCAGCTCCTGGCCGCTAGACAACTCTTCTGATGCCCTCACACCATCCATTAGCGTGCTGTCCACGTTGCCTTCACCATTGTCCTAAGCTTCAAGAGCTCATTTATTTCATTAGCTGGTACATGGGGAAGGGGTCCTGTGCCACAGGTTTGGCCAGGCTGTCTTGTCCCCGCTTGGGGCTGCGTCCCTGCCTGTCCCCACTGCTGCTGCTGCTGCCCACCAGGGCTGCTGCGCACACTTGACAACACCACGTGGGTCTGTGACCTCCGCGTTGTGCCTGGTTGGGGTGATTTGTGTCTTACAAACACTCCAGTCATTGTTTAAGGGCTCTTCTTCGGACTACAAAAGTACAGGCAGCTGCCACACTTCTCCGCTCCTTAATGTATTGTCTGGCTTGTCTGTCTTCCCCGGAGGCTGAAAAAACCCTCTGCCTAGGCAGCATTTCCGAGCTCTCCTCCTGCCCGAGGTCACTGCTCCTAATAAAACACGTTTGTGAGCTGCACTGGTGTTCTCTGCTTTATTTCTGCAGGAAGAAGGACTCGTGCTTGTTTTTCCCATTTTCCCATACCCTCCATGCTCAGCCCTGTTCTGCCACCACTGGGCATGTGCAGGGGTCCCCCTGCTCCTGAACCATGGCCACCCCATCGCTGTGAACCCACCAAGTGCTGTTGGTGGTGCGGGAGGGCCATCCTAGCTGCAGCATGAGACCGTGCCACGTGAGTTGGACGAGCAATCCTGGAGCATCCACCAGGGTTGTCTCCCAGCCCAGGAGATGCTGGGGTGGGTGACAGCAGAGGCATGGAGGTGACTGGGGAGAGGCTGAGCTGGCAGTGACGCTGCTGGAAGAGACAGAGGGAACCAAGGGGGGGATACAGAGGGGTCCTGCCATGGATAAAGGGATGAGGGAGATGAGGAGGGGTCCCCAGCCCGGCGCTGTGCAGGAGTGATGGAGCATGCGACTTCTCCTGCCTGGGCCAGTGGGGCTCCCCCCCAACATAGCTCAATGCAGAGGTGCCCTCGAGTGCATGCAAGCGAGGAAAGGCGGGGAAGGAGCGGGGAGGGGGGGAGAGATCTTTTCATCTAAAAGGTTACATTTGTCCTACTTCCTCCCATCTCCAGCAATTAACTTGAAGGGAGACATCACTGCTAATTGAGCAGTGAAGATCAGGAGCAACAATTACGCCTTTTGACAAGAGACAGCACAAGAGGGACTGCTCGGAGGCTGAGAATGGTAGGGAACGGTTTCTATGGCAATATAACTTTCCTCTCTTCCTCTCCAGCCATAGAAATGATAAAAATGTAGATTTCTCCCTGATTAATGATTTAATGAAAATAAAGAAAATTCTTAAAAAAAAAAAAAAGAGAAAAAGGAAAAGGGGAAGCAGGGAGGGGGGGAGAAAAAATCGATAGGACGCAATGTTTAGCATGAGTCTGCGGCTGCGGGGAGAATCGATGTCCTTCTCCAGGCTGGACGCGGTGAAATCTATTACAGCAACGTGCCGAGGACTCAAAGCGGCCCTGCCGTTTGGTAATTAGGCAGCAGGCTCACACGGGGGAAACGTGAGGGCTATATTCAGATCTCTGATCAAAGGAGCTGCCCATCAAAGAGCTCCTCGTACCGGCTTCTCCAGCAAACCTTTGCGCTTGCTCCGCGTCTCTCCTGTCTTCCTTTCTCCTGCCTGCCTTTCCCCAGCCTTCCGCACTCCACTCCCAAATCATTATTTTTAATTTTTAATTATTCAGCCCGTTCCCTCTGTGAGGTGGCCAGGAAGGGCTACCAGGGTGACTGCCAGCCCAGCAAATGGTGACGACATGTTCACTGGTGCAGGAACGACCTGCCACAGAAGAGGACCTGAGCACTGGTGGCAGGGTGACCGTGGCCAAGCAGTTGTCCTACAGCTGGGAGCAGGCACACTCAGGTGCTGCGATGTGATGCATCTCCCGTCCTGCTGCAGCCATGGGGAGAGCAATGAGGAGGAAGATGAGGAGGGTCAGGACTCATCCTGCCCCCCGTGCAAGCCGCTCGCTCCGTCGTGGAAAAGCCTGCTGGGGGGCTGGCAGAAGGGGTAGCAGCTTGGGGCTCAGCATAGCCCATAGCTGAAGGCAGCATGAGGGCCACGTCCATCCACATCCGTCACCAGCAGCTGCTGGCTGCTGTGCCGCGCTGCCTGGCTGGGGGAGCCGCCAGCAGAGCCTGCAGGGGTGAGCAAAGCCTTTCCGAAGTCCTCTCTTCCCTCTGCCTCACCAAGTCGGCACCGAGTATCCTACGTTTTGCAACACGCTCTGCAGCTCTTCTACTCCCCCCTCAAACAAGCAAGTTTTGGGGTTGCTTGTTTGGGTTTTTTTTCCCTTTAAGGGGATGCTGCTTTCGGATGCAGGGAGGTGGATCTGGTGGGACTGGCCGGAGATCCTCTGCCGACACAGGGGAAACGATGCAGCAGGTTTGGGTCAGCTGTGTGCCCATTCGTCATAACAAAACGCAACCCACTTCGGCAAGCAGAATCGGTGTCTTCAAAAGACCCCAGGCAGAGGGGACCGAGCCGGGGGCTGCAGCCCTTCCGCTTCTGTGGCTGGTCCCCTAAGCCCAGCCCAGGGCACAGTGTGCCTCCTGCCACAGGGACCATCCCAGCTACTTCCGTCCCCCCCAGCTGCACCTGTAGGGATGCATCCTCCCCATGGCAGATTTTTCTCCTGCAACCCCTGCGGTGGCAGCCCTGCAGCTGCCCGTTCCTGCCTGTTCCTGCCCATTCCTGCCTGTTCCTGCCCCACTCAAGGAGCCGGCAGGGCCCCAGGACGCATGTCTCCAGCCCAGGCACTCTATAGGGGCAGAGCACAGGCACACGGAGGGACTTTCCCACCTCCTCAGTTCCTATTTTATTGCCAAACTGAAGCATAAAACACACATAAACAAATCTAACAGCGAGAAATGGGTTGCTATCAAATCAACAAATTAATCTAATTATAGGGCTGATTAAATCGTATCAGATAAACCAGCGACTCCTTCCCAGTGCTTGGCAGCCGTGCAGGGGAGGCAGGCAGCCCTGCTCCGCTCTGCTTTCAGGTCCGGCTGAGCCGTGGCATGGCGGGCAGGATGCGGCCACCCCGGGGCTGGCAGCGCGCCGGCAGCCCTGGCATGGCAAGGAGCACCGAGCCCCCTCTCCCCGGTGTGGTGCAGGATGCGCAGCCTGCTGCGGTGCAAATCTGAATGGCAAATGCGGATGCAAAGTACATGATTCCTCGGGATTAAAGATGCAGCTCTAGCCCGCGAAATGTATGCGGGAGCCGTCTTTGGAGCGAGATTGCTTAAACCTAAGCCTGCTTTAGGTATTTGAGGAACAATTTTATCAGTGCTGTTTGCAGAGCTTTGCCGGGGTCGTTTCCACCTCTCTGTGCGCCAGCACATGCCGGCACCCATGTGCACGCGGGAATACGCCCGTGCACCAGCGCCTACGCGTAACACCCTCCCTGCCAGCCAGCCGCTGGAGAGAAAATATATCCTGTGTGAAAGGCAAAAGCTCTTTATCGACTGATGACAGCCGCGACGAGGGTTGTGGACGCAGGGCTGCCAGCAGGTTTCACCCAGGAAGGTGCTGGGCGGCTGCGGACCTTCGCTGGAGGGCCTGGTAGCTCTGAGGCTTCACGTGATGGACTGCTTCCCCGGTTCCTGCAGGTCTTGAACTTCAGATCTTGCCCCATGCAAGACTCCAGATGGGAAGGTGGAGAAAGCACCGGTGTCCCTGCCTGGCTGGGGACGTGTAGGCTCCCCACAAGCTCTCCTGATGCTGCCACATCTCGGTGCATCTCAGTGAAGAAGGAAAATCCTTTTAAAAGCGAGCGTTGGCTCTGGTTTCACCTGCCTCCGGAGGGCGGCAGAGGTTTTGCTGCTGCTAGCAAGTTGTTTTCCTCTTTTCAGGGCATCCTTTGCTCCCAGCCGTGGGTTATATCAGCTCTTGATTCTCCTCCTCTTGCTCTTCTCTTAGCCGAGTCGCTCTGTTCCAGGAACAAAGGCATCGAGCAATGATGGTTTGTCTCCTAATGGAAGAGTATACCACAGTGCTGTCAAACTCAGCAAAAGACGAGAGGAGTTTGAGAGCCCCAGCGTGGTGCAGAGCTCTTACCCCTCTCCAGGCTCCTGGCACATCCCACTTTGCCCCTCGGCTTTGCAGGGGGTGCTCCACTGATGCTCTTCTCCTTCACACCCCTGATTCAGGCCATCCTGGTCAGCATTTGGGGGCCAAGAAAATACACAGCAGCGGGTAAAGTGGAGTATCACCTGCTTGTCAGAACCCAGGGCAGGGTGATATGGCTGAGACCGGGCACATCTTGCCATTGCCCTGGCAAGCAACGCGTGGTACCGCTTCTGCAGGGCTGGCAGAGACCGTCCCCACCAGGAGCCAGCCTGAGGGATAGGATTATGCAGCGGGCACTTAGGAAGGCTAAATATGTGGCTCTGACGGGACCAGCTAGGTGAATCAGCCCAGCAGAGATGAGAGCAAAACCTCCTTTCATGTTCAAAGGCACCTCTCCGCTGTCTGTCCCCAGCACGCGATGGCTTGGCAGCGCCACAAGGGCTGGGTTACCAGTGGGGAGCCACCGGGTTGGGCAAGGGGGGGTTCAAAGCAATGCCTTCCCAGGCATTGAAATCAGCTTCGGACAGTCTCTCACTACTATTTTTTTATTAATCAATCCTTAATCTGTCCTTCCCCCTTGTAAAAACACGTAAATAATGCAAGCACCGGCTCAAGGATACTCAGCCTTGCACCCCTGCAGCAGAGACTGCCGAAAATATCACCCAGGGAGCATGTCACACAGCCAATTTCACGTCTTTTTGGTAGAGGCAAGTGCTGCAGTGCCCTGGGCCATGCCAGGAGCCTGGGTGACACAGATACAGAGGTGCTGGAGACAACCCCAGAGTCGTCCTGGAGTGGGATTTAGGATGCTGGTGCCAGGGTGGGCAGTGATAGGGATGCTGCAATCAGTGCTGGGCTGGGAGCCTCCCTCCAGACTTTCCAGGGGAGCACTGCTCAGGTGCAGGGTACAAACCAGACACGTAAACGTGCTCCCAGTACCCCCCCACTGCTCCCAGTGCCTGCACTCCCCCACTGTGGGAGCATGTTTGCATGCATCCTTCTCCGTGTGTGAGTGCATACACATGTCTATGCAGAGGTGCACGCATGCATGCATGTGTGTGTGTATACATGTGTATGCGTGTGCGCATGTGTGCCCGTGTGTGCCCATGTGAGGGTCGGGGTGTGCACGGCTGTGCACAGGGGTGGGGGCAGCTCTGTCGCAAGGAGACACTTCCCAGCCTGTGCTGATGCAGTTTAGCAATCAGAATAACTTTGCTGATGAATATTTAAGCTGAGCGCTGAATATTTAAAGCATTCAATTATTTTAATGGCTTCTAAGTGTGACAGCGGGAGGGGACATGGGGGAATGGCTGTCCCCGGGTCCGGCACTGGGCCCACATCAGGGCAGGGCAGGCAGGGATGCTGTGGGCAGCCCCCTGCTCTGGGTGGGGTGGGGGGAAGCGTGTTGTCCCCAGCAGGGTGGTGGCATCTTCAGCACGCTGCTGGGGAGCTGCTGATGGCGATCACTGCCGGTGCAAGCCCTGCCGGAGCTCAGCCGGGTGGGCAGAGCCCCAGTGGGCAGGAGGAGAGCTGTGCCCTGCCATGCTGGCAGGCTGAGCTCTGTCCTAGTGCCCTAATTCTTGCATGAGCGGCCTCAGCGCGTGCCAGCGCCACACGGTGCCAACCCCCTCCTCTCTGCCACCAGTGATGCTCCTGAGCTGCGTCTGTCCCCATGCCATCGTGCCCTCACGGCAGCAGAAGCACCCACGTGCCCCTTCACCGGTGCCACCAGCCCCGCAGACACCCCCTGGGATGCAGGGAACACATGGGCACACAACTGGGATGCCGCAGCCTCCCTCACCCCCAAAGTCCCCCCAAAGGCAGGTTGGCAGTGACGGGAGCGTGGCGTGCCCAGCCCTGCAGCCTGGCCCCACGGCTGGGTGCTGTCCCCGGGATCTGCCCCAGGCCCACGGCGGGGAGGGTGGTGGGGAGCACAGAGGAGCATTTTCTCAGTGCGTGCTCCCACAGCCATAAATATTCATATTCTTATACTAATTTTCCATGTACTTTTCTGTCACATCCAATTTTATTTTAATTTCCCTTTATAAACCTTCACAGCTAATGCACTCTGTGCTCCCATGATTACCCCAATCAGCCAGCGCTTTAAACACAATCCCTGCAGGCAGCTCCTGTTGGAAGCTATAGGATCACTGAGCATCCACGCAGGAGTTGCGCGCACTTGGCAGACCCGCTCACCAGGGATGCAGCAGAGCACCTTTGCCACCCCGTGGTGGCCACAGCTCCCATCATGGTGGGCACAGTCTCCGGGCTCCGCTGGGCTTCCTGTGGTGGCCAGACCAGAGGACATCTCCAATCTTGTGCCTTCCCAGTAACTTTGGTTGTGTCCGTGTCCTGCAGCATGCGTGTTGCACGCACTTGGGTCTTGAATGGGGACACGGCTGTCCCCGTCACTGGTGACCTGGGCAGGTGGTTTGGTAGATCCCACCTCCGGGCACCCCCCTGCACTGCACCCAGCTGGAAGTGACACCCTGCCTTGCGGGCAAATCCTGACTCCTGGGTGTCCTGGAGAAGAGGAGCAGAGGGTGTGCAGGATCACTGTGCTGGGGCTGTGCCGTGCCAGCCGGCATGCTGTGCCATGGCTATGCCGCGGTTGTGCCACACCGGCTGCCTGGGCTCAACACTGCCGGGATGTGCTGTGCCATGCCGTGCCATGCTGTACCATGCCAAGCGGGCTGCCCAGGCTCAGTGATGCCATCCCTGCAGTATCATGCCGTGCTATGCAGCCTGCTCAGGCTCAGCAGTGCCATCCCTGCAGCACTGCACCGTGTCACGCTGTGCCATGCCATGCCAAGCAGGCTGCCCAGGCTTGGCAGTGCCATACCTGCAAGGCTGTGCCACGCCATGCCATGTTGGCTTCCCAGTGCTGTGCTTGCCATGTGTGTGTGTGTGTGTGTGTGTCGGTGCCAGTCCCCATACTGGTGGGTTGATGTTTGCCACACAATTTGGGCAGCCCTGTCCAGGTCCCACTCACCACATCCAACACACTCATTCCTGTCTGCCACCGACATCCTGGCATGGCTGTGCCACCACACTGCTGCTTCCACAACACCACTGGGTTCCAGCAGCCCAGGAGGCACTGGCGCTGGCCAGGCAGTGCCGGCAGTTGTGCAAAGGCTAAGCCAACACAGGGGCCACTGGTGATGCTGTCAGCAGGGCACTGGCTGCCTGCAGTGTGCCACCCTGCCCACGGGGATGTGTCCCTGCCCTGGGCACAAGCAGGCTGGCACTGCATGTGCACATGTGTTTGTCCATGTACCCATATCTGCATGTGCGCACAGGGGTGTTTCTGTGCATGCGCCACTCGATCTCTCTCTGGGAACGCCGAGCCAGCCCAGCGCACATCGGGCATTGGGCTGGGGGACAGGACATGACCCCAGCAGGACAGCACATTTCCCCAAGCTGGACACGACATCTCCCTGGCAGGGCAGGACATGTCGCAGCAGGACAGAACATGGCCCCAGTGGGGCAGGACATGTCCCCACTGGAGCAGGACATGTCCCAGAAGGGCAGGATGTGTCCCCAGCAGGGCAGGATGAGTACCCCTAAGGGCAGGACATGTCCCCAGTGGAGCAGAACATGTCCCCAGCAGGACAGTACGTATCTCCAGCAGGGCAGGACATGTCCCCAGCGGGGCAGGACATGTCCCCATCAGGGCAGGACGTGTCCCCAGTGGAGCAAGACATGTCCCCAGCAGGGCAGGCCATCTGCCCTCACCTAGAGGCAGCCCCAGAGTGGGGTCACAGAGCAGCAGGCGACGGGAAGGGCTTGGGCTGTCCGGACACAGAGCACTGCTGGCAGAAGACGACAGCACACGGATGGTAATTTGTTCCTCGCCATCCACGGGGACTTGAATTAAAGAGGCTGTGGGAGCCCGTGCCGATCTCCTGCTGGCGGTCCCACGGAAATCCCCCCGTGGGCAGGGGCAGGGGGGCTGCGGTGCTCCTGCCAGCCGTGGGAAGTCACTCAGGCTCCGCTCGCTCGCTTCTGAAGACCTCTTGATAAACATTTATAAACATTTGTAGTATTTTAAATTTCCCCTCAATAATTTATGAATAGTTATTTTATATACTTTAAAGAGGGTAATAATGTAAAATTTATAAGGCGGGAGCGCTCAGAGTGGCAGCGCGGCGTCGCGGGGCTGGGAGCGGGAGGCGCAGCCTTCCCCGCCTCTCCCAGCCGAGTGCTGATTGAAACTTTAAAGGCTGCGGCAGCGGGGTAAAAAACGGGGCATCGCGGGGACGTGGAGGGGCCTGTGAGCACGGGGGACGCGGGGGACACGCGTGGCCGGGCAGGGTGGCAGCGTCGAGGCTGGACCACAAGGTGCCCGGGCAAGGTGGTGGAAGGAGGGAGGGATGGAGAGAAATGTGGGGATGGAGGGGATGAGTGATGGAGATGGAAAAGAAGAAGGGGAGCACGTGAGAGGGGCGAAAGGATGAGCAGAAGAAGGAAGGGAGGGAGGAGGGATGTGTGTGCAAGAAAGCGATAACCGCGGTGGGATGTTGTGGGAGCGAGGGATGGGGAGAAGGAGGGATGGAGGGAGCGGCAGGGAGGGGCGAGAAGCAGCTGGGAGCCAGAGATAAAGAGAGAGAAGAAGGGTGCCCAGCTCTGAGCACGGGAAGGTGTCAGGCAGATGGATGGGTGAGGGGGTGGACGGACAGATGGACGGACGGATGGATGGATGAATGGATAGATGGGGGATGAGCAGAGCAAAAAGGTGGTAGCAGGGAGAGGTGTCTGCAGGGATGCACGGGAGAGTGTGCCGGCGTACCCAGATCAGCAGTGTGCCCCCACGGGTGTGTGTGGGGGGTGTGAGCAAGTTTTGGGATGCAGGGATACTGGAAGGGCTGTGAAGTGCCTGGAGCCATGAGGATGAGAAGAGATGTGTTTGGGGGCTGTTGAAGTGTGATCGTGCCCGGGGGACATCTCTGAGCGTGCACCGGGATGCACGTGTGCGAGGCACGAGCGGGAGCGTGCGGGAGGGTGGGTGGGTGGGTGGGTGGGAATCATAGGTGCAGCGGCTGAGCGGGTGTGCGAGGCGTGAAGGTGCACAGTGAGCGTGAGCGCCCAGGCAGGCCGTGAGGGCACACCTGAGAGGGGAGTGCGTGTGCAAGGCGTGAATGAGTGTCGAAAGCAGGCAGGGCCAGAGCGTGTGTGTGCACAGTGTGTGTGAACAGGGTGAGAACGCTTGTGCGGGGGTGGGGGGAAGAGTGTGAGCAACGTGGAGTGTTCATGCGGGGGTAAGTGTGAGCAGGCTGGGAGTGCTTGTGTGGGATGAGTGTGAATGGGGTGGGAGTGCTCATGCGGGGACGAGTGTAAGCAAGGTGGGCGTGCTTGTGTGGGTGTGAGTGTGAGCAGGGTGTGGGTGCTTGTGCAGGAGGTGAGTGTGAGCAGGGTGGGACTGCTCGTGCTGGGGTGAGTGTGAGCAGGGCGGGAGTGTTCATGCAGGGGGGTGAGTGTGCATGCTCTGCAAGCGTGCACAGGGTGGGAGTGCACGTGCAGAGCATTAGTGCACATGCATCTGAAGGTGAGGAGGCAACAGAGGTGCCCCCTCCCCCGGCACCCCCCAAGCTCCCAGGGCTCCTTGTGGCAGCGACCCCCACATCAAGGCACCCCCATTGCCAGCCCTGCCCTCAGGGACACCCCTTCCCTGCCTCTCCGAGGGGATGAGGGGGCAGAACCCCACGCTGGGGTCCCAGGGGCTGCGCTGATCTCCAGGATGACATGCCACTGGTGGCCCTTCCCATGCAGGGCACACCAGCAGGGCCCGGCTCAAAGGGAGACACCCCACCACCACCACCAAATTCTGCTCAAATTACCAAGGCACCTTAAATGCCCAAGCAAAATCCGGCAGGAACTGGCAACCGCGGAGAGAGACCTGCCACAAAACGATAACATCTTCCATGCTATATATAGCGCTGCCTTTATATACATATACAGATATATATTTATTTATGCTGCTTCAAGGAGGCTGTCAGGGAGAAGGGGAACGCACAGGTAGGGCACGTGGAGGACTGCGGGGGAGAAGTGTGCAAGGCGTGCAAGGCGTGCAGGGCATGAGCCTGCGGGGTGTGAGCATGCGGGGTGTGAGTGTGCAAGGTGTGAACGTGCGGGGTGAGCGCCCGTGCAGGGTGTGAGCATATGCATAACGCAGGAGGTGCGTGCAGGGTGTGAGCTCTCGTGTGCCCTGTGCCAGCCACCTGCGCGCAGGGCGCAAGCGTGCACGTGCAAGGCAGGAGCGGGCGTGCAAGGCGCGTGTTTGCACGTGACAAGCGTGCAGGCAAAGCACGAGTGGGTGCAGAGGGGCTCAGGGGTGCTGTGTTCCCAGCTGGGATGGCAATGCCACCACAGGGGACCCTTTGGGACGAAGGGGAGGGGGCATGTGCAGCGCCTGGGGCAGCTGTGGGGTGCAAGGGGAGGAGGGGAAGGGGCACCCCCGGGCTCCCTGTAGCCAGGAGCAGGGAAGGCACCGGAGCACTGTCAGAGGAGGGAAAATTTCTTTATTTTGATGATAATTTCCCAGCGTTTGGGGCTGTCAGGTTCCTGGTTAGCAGCTCCCCCTCCGCGGAGCTGCTCCGCGTAGTTGACACCGCAATTGTTTTCTGAAGAGAACACGCGACTCTCTTCTTATGTATTCCCTTTCCCGGTGTTTGTATTTGCTTCAAAGTCTCCTCATCACCCTGTTTGGTGACAAAAACTCATGTCTGGAGATCAGGGTAATGTGTTGCTTTTCAAAGCCCGTGGAGGAGGGGGTTGGTAGACATGGGTTTGCTGCATTATTTACTTCCCCGCGGCGCCCTGCCTCCCCGGCAGCCCTGCCTGTTCCCCCCTCCTCCCCACCAGGGTGTTGGGGCACCCACCCTGCCAGCTGGGACCCCCCCCCCCGTGGTGCTTGGCATCCCACCCTGTGCTCTCACACAGTTGGGGCACCCAGGCACAGCAGCACCCATGGGGAGCGAGGGGTTGGGGGGCAGAGGGGGATGCCCAGCTCAGCCAGGCAGGAGCCTCCGGGTAGGATTTGGAGCGGAGTGGGCATTCCCCAGCTTTGCAGACCGTGTCACAGTGTCACACGGTGCCAGCATATGTAGCATGGTGGTGATGTGCCAGCAGCACCCTGACCTGCGCCTGGCACTGCCCCATTCCTTGCCCACATTCAGGCTGGTCTGGGGGGGGTGGACGAGGTCCTCACTGCACAGCAGCAGTCAC
Organism: Vanellus vanellus; assembly: GCF_965231255.1. Lineage (NCBI taxonomy): Eukaryota > Metazoa > Chordata > Aves > Charadriiformes > Charadriidae > Vanellus > Vanellus vanellus. Next base: position 20,751,960 of record NC_138918.1, read on the forward strand.
TAAGCTACTGCTGTGTCCCTGCGCCAGGGCACGCTGAGCATGGCCCCACAAGCTGGTGGTGCCCCGTGGCCACCTTGACCGGTGGCCTGTCCCCTCCAGTGGGACCCCTGCAGATGTGTTCCTGCAGCTGGCGGGCAAATCAAGGAAAGAAGCAAGGCATGGGAGACGCAGTGGTGTGGGTCACCCTGAGCTCAGCACTGGCGCTCAGCACCCTCCAAAAACAGCGTGTGTGCATGGTTGCGTGTGTATGCCGGAGGTGATGCGGTCAGGTGTCCACAGCTATACACGTGCGTGCCGAACGCAGCTGGGTGGTGCACGGCGGCGCGTGGGCACACTGGGCACGAGGACGTGGGAATCACAGTACCCGCTGGCACAGTCACGGGACGGGTGCTGAGGGGGAATCGCCTTGGCAGGTGTGCTGGCACAGCCTCCCCCTTCCACGTGCGTGCAGCGCCACGAGCACAGGCAGTTCTCTATCTAATTGATCAATTAATTATCTCCGGCATTCAGCTGCATATTGGTTTTAGATGAAGGGATAGGCTAACAAGCGGATTAGGTGTGTGCGTCTTCAAGGGACTGAGCGAGCTGAGATGTGGGAGGAAGGAAGAGAGATAGGAGACAGGCGAACGCAGAATATGGGCCCCTTTCTGTTGCAAAGGCTGGAGCCAGGAACTGGAGCTGGCACCGGGGCACAGCTGCAGCGACGCAGAGGCACTGTGCGGAGGATGCTCCAGAAATGGTGATGTTGAGACAAAGGATGCTCCAGAAATGCTGGGCCAAGGCAGGAGAATGCTCCAGAAATGCTGGTGCTGAGGAGGGAGGATGCTTTAGAAATGGTAAGACTCAGGCAAGAGGATACTCCATCAGTGGTGATACTGGGGTAGAGGATGCTCCAGAAGAGATGGACTAAGGCAGGAGGATGGTCCAGAAATGTCAGGACCAAGGCAGGAGGATGCTCCAGTAATACTGGTGCTGAGGCAGGAGGATGTTCCAGAAATGGTGCTGAGGCAGGAGGATCATGCTGTGGCACAACAAGGATGCTCCAGAATCAGTGCTGAGTGCTCAGTGCCCACCATGGTCTGCAGCCCTGGCCTGGCTCATCCTTTCTCCATCCCCTTCTGCCCTGCCCAGGATAGCCATGGCCAGTCAGGGGAGGCTACTGGGTGCCACCGGTCCTCATGGACCATGGATCTGGGCAGGCAGCAGGCAGCATGACCCTGCCCACCTGCGTCTCCTGGAGCCCACATGTTTTCTAGGACGATCGGTGCCCTAAAACTGTTGGGGTTGGGCAAACCCACGCAGATTCCCACTGGCATTCAGGAGAAAGGATGGCATCAGTGTCAGCCTCCACTGGCCCCAGACCTCCTCCAGCAGTGCCTGATGGTGGTGAGCCCCCAGGGATGGCCCGCGGAGGCGGCCGCGGGTGTCAGCCATCCTGCCTGGTATCGGGGCTCATTAACGCGACAGGCTGTCACTCAGGCCGCAGCCAGCCCTGGGGGCACACCTAGGGCTGGAGGGACCCCCCCGCCAGCGTAGGGCAGGTGGCAGAGCTTTGCATCCCTCCAGCATGTTTTGCAGCCCGTGGGGACAGTGGGGAGAGCTGCACATCACCACCGAGACACCCCGGGCACCCAGACACAATGTCACCCTGCAGGTTGCAGGGGGACCAGAGGCAAGGGGTGTTGCAGCCAGGCAGAGCGTGTGGGGAGGGGGAGGCAGCAGCGGTCCCTGCCTGTCGCCCCAAGACCGCAGCCCTGGAGTGCCTTGTTCCCTGCCAATCCGTGTCAGGCGCCAATCCCTGACCTGTCAGCGTGGGATATGACAGTCCATTAATGACCGTCGCAGAGCAAGGATGGCTCCGCGCACAGGGGAGGGATAATTGTTTGACTTTCTTTACTTCCCATCCTGCTGTCACTTGCTCTTTGGAGCCCTGTCAACCGTGTGGCATCCCCCAGCCCCCTCCCGCAGCACAAACAGTCGCTGCGCAGCTCGGCGCACACACACACACACACACACACGCATGCTGTATCCTGTGAGCGTTGAGCCGTTGCGGACGGGAGCTCATGTACACACATGCACACGCAGTGTGCACACACGTCCCTTAGCCCGCATGCCGCCAGCAGTGAGAGACATGCACGTATGCGTGCAAACGCAGCCCGTACCCTGCATGCACGTCACTGCACACACATGCACAACATATACACACACCTCCTTTGCTCTGGGGGTGGCAATCAGTGCTAAGAAACACACCCACGTGCTCAAACACACCACCCGGTCAAGCGTGTGCATGCACATGTGCACACACCATGCACACACCCACACGTGCGCACGCACACACATGTGTGCGTGTTCAGCCCTGGAAGGTGTATGTATGTGCACACAGAGCCCATATTCAGTGCCGAGGCACACAAACACACCCGTATAGCGCTCCCACAGCCCTCACCTCCATCCTCCGTGCATTTGCCAACAGGGAGCACACACATGCCCTTGTTTGGCACACAAGGTACCAACACGTCCCAGGGTTTTTGCCAGTCAGGGACTCTGGCTTGTCCTACCCGAGCTCCGCAGGCACAGTTCTCCTCACCCCATGGAGCTGTGGCCCCCAAACCTGCCCAGGGAGGGGGGATTGTGCTCCCAAAAATGCACATTGCATGCCCTGAGCGTGCATAAGTGTGCACAGGTATGTGCGTGAACAGCCACCTCCACGCCCCCAGGGCTGGGCTGCCATCACGTCCCACAGCCCAGGAGGAGCAGGAAGGAGGAGAGCAGGGGCAGGAGAGACACCGGTGAGGAGGAGGAAGAGGAGGAGGAAGGGGACAATGCCAGCTGAGGTTGCGGTCACTGCGCAGCCAGGGGACGGGTTGGCTGGCCGCCACGACGCCGCACAAGGAAGGCTCCTTGCGTCTGCCGGGGCCCCCGAGGGCAGAAAGCATTTCCCTCGTTAGCTGGGATGCACTTGCCGCTCTTGGGCTGTCTGCCCGACGCCCGCAGCCGTTCCTCCTCCCTGCTGCGCCCCGCCGCTTGCCTCTCCGTAATTAAAGATCCAACGACCTTTGCCGGCTGCCTGAGACGCTGGAACAAATGAACGGTAAGCACCAGATTACAGCCCGGCTCGGCAGCCCCGCAAATCCCTTTAATGAGACATTTAGGCAGGGCCAGCAGGGTGCCCGGCTGCCGGGGTGGGCTGGCGCCCGCGCCTGACCGCAGTGGTGATGGAAGCGGGGACGGCGCAGGATTTCTCAGCCAGCCTAGCCATCGCTTGGGGATAACGGCACCGATGGATCCTGGTCCTGAACCCATCCCTGTCTTGCTCCTGGTGCCAGCTGGGCAAGGGTCCTCACGGCAGTGGCCCTGTGGGCATCCTGGTAGCATGTTCTCATTGCAGGGGGCACCACGGTTCCAGCACACACCCCCTCCCCCTTTGCACCCATGTATGTCCTGTGAGAGCAACGGTGAGAGTGGCAGTGGGGAGAGCGCTAACAGCACCGGGACCAGCCTCTCGTGGGAACACGGGGTCCCCAGTCACTGGGCTCGGGGACGGGCACAGTGAGCCCAGCCCAGGGCTGCTGGGAGGTTTATCTCTTCCGACTGTAATATCAAAAAATGAAAAAGCCTGAATGACTGATGGGGCCATAAGGACGCAAATCAATAGTTGACACTGCGAACGATGTCTCCGCTCATATTAGTGCCAAATTAAGCTGTTTACTCTAACTTTCCCCGCACAAGGAGAAACCAGGGCCAGTGCGGGGAGCTGAAGATGGATGACATGCTCAGTGGCCTGGAGGTGTGATTTTTCTTGCCGTGACAGACACTTTGCAACAAAGATGGCCTTCCCCTCCTCGCCTTCGACTTTGGAAGGTGGACATGCAACGAGGGGACTCGGAGAGCACCGGGACAGCAGGACCCCATCCAGGCATGCTGACTGTCCAGAGCTTGGGGCTCAGCTGAGCATCCTCCTGGCCAGAGAGAGCCTGATGCGCCTGTCCCTCCTGGGGACACCTGAGATGGTGGTCCCAGGCTCCTCCATGACATGTGCAGGGACAAGGTGAATCAGGAAACAGGGAGACATCCCAGCTGGACTCCCTCCCTTATCGCACTGAGCTGACTGGTATCCTCAGCTTATCTGCACTCCTCCAGCATGTCCATGCCCCAGGGGTTATCTCCAGTGTCCCCGGGTGCCTCTGAATGGGGGAGTTTATCCCTGGTGTCCCTGGATGCCCTCACCCTGGGATGTTTATCCCTGGTGTCCCTGCCCCAGGTGTTGCTCTCTAGCATCCCTGTGCTGGGTGGTTGTCCCCAGTGTCCATGGTGTGGCGTTAAGTGATTCACTGCTCCCATCTTGCTCTGGTTCATGACTCCTGCTCGCCATGCCTGAGAGCCTGCCAGTGACTGCAGCACACTCCATCCCCCAGCCAATCAAGTCCTTCCCTGTGGCCGTGACATCTTCCCCGCTCCCCACCAGCTGGTGAGTTGTTGGCCAAGTCCACGTTTCCAGCAAAATTTGAGGGAAGACCAAAATGATCAGGGAATTCAGGTCAAACTCGGCCAGTACAGAAATGAAAGCAGGGATGCGACACAGGAGAGCAGCAATATTTTCCAACCTAGTGATTCCAACATGGGTTTTTCCAAATTGACCTTAATCTCTGGCTAGCAGACCAAAACCCAGCTGCCAGGGCACACAGTGCCCTGCACCTTCTCGGTACTCAGCATCACCCAAGCCCTGGGATGCTGATATTTGGGATACGGTGTGGCAGCCAGGCAGCACGGAGACCTGAGGATGGCGGAGCCGGCGAGGCTCGCTCCTCCCAGAGCTGCGCAGGCGGAGAGAGGGCAGCGGGCAGAGGCGGGGGCCGGCAGCATCCACCTCATGCCTTTTAATAAAACATGAATTAGGTGCCAACGCGTATTAGATTCACTTCCCCGGTGACAGAAAATCAAAGGCTTCTCCCATCTTTTCTAGAGGCGCGTTCCTGATTGATCTGGAAGAAGCAGCTCAGTGCGAGGGAAGGAGTCTATACACACCGAAACAGCTCTTTAATTTCTTAATTTAATATCTGACACGTAAAGATTCTCATTAAGCCAGTCAATGAAGCCTGGAAATACAATTTTCGTGCAAACTGTCGCTATCATAACTTACACGAAACTTCAGATGGTGCCCTGTAAGCGGTGTGATTAAAACCATTCATCTTCCCTGTCAGTCGCCCGCTCCCGCACCCTCCTGGCCGGCCCCCCTGCCCCACGCCGCCCATGCCCACCGTGGCCAGCCAGGCTCAGCACCACGTGGGGCTGGTGGGTGCCGCTGCAGTGATGGGCATCCGGCTGATGGTCCACAGCTGCATCCTGGGTTGGATCCTGCAGGGGCACAGGAGCAGCACTGCCTGGGTCGGGCAGGCAGGTGGGTACGGGCAGCACACCACCAGGCACAGCCTGGTCCCCGAGCCCTGAAATTCCCCCCTGGCGGAGCATGCGCAAGAGGGAGAGCTTCCCAAAGACGCTAATTAAGCAAATTAATTCCTATTGAGTCGCAGCTCTTCTCTGCCTTAGAAGGGAAAAAAAAAAAAAGGCAAAAAGCTACTTACTTCAGTGCTGATTAAATCCCAAATATCGAGACAAGGATTAGAGCTGAGACTATTCCTCGGGGGGGGACCCCCACCATGCGGAGTGGGGCTGGGGCTGCTCCCAGCAAGTGCCCGCCTGGCACCACACAGGCACAGTGAGGAAGGGGCTGGGGGGGACCAAGATTTGCACGAGGACACGAGCCATTGCCTTCCTTGATGGTCTGTTGTTCCTCATGTCCCCTGGCACTGCCAGCGCCAGGCAGAGCATGCTTTAGCTGGACTCATTCCTCCTGTGTGGGCTGAGGAAGAGGATGGTAAAGCTGCATGCGCCCAGGGCACCACCGGGGCACAGGATGCTCTGCCATGGCTGAGCCTTGGGTGCCCTCTGAAACCACCCATGAGTGGGAGCTAGGCAGGTGTCCCATCCTCGCCAGGGCCTGAGGGTGGATTAAATGATTTTTCAGGCTTTTCCGCCTCTCTCCACCCTTTGTCTACCTCTCCCCGATCCAGTCCTGCGGAGACTTTCAGCTCCAAGACATTGCCAGCTGGAAGCTCAGTGCTGGACACCAGGCTGGGGCAGAAAAGCCACCCCAGGGCACTTAGCGAACGCTGGTGGACCTGTCTCACTGCGGTGAGATGGGCATTGCGCTGCACCTGGTTGGAGCAGGGAAATGTTTCCCTTTCCCTGTCAGCGTTTGCCACCTAAATTTCTGTCCTGGCAGCTAGCGTCTGACAGAGGAGAAGAGCCGGTGACAGGGGAGCAGAGAAAGAGACTCGTGAGCATCGCCAGCTGCCCCCGGTGCAGCCAGCCCTGGTGCAGCCCCACGTGGGGCATGGTGCCGTGCCACCGCACAGCCCCATCGCTGGTGGTCCTTATGGATAGCGGGTATGAGACATTGCCCCCCCCCTCCCGCCCCAAAGCATGCAGCTGCGCCCCGCCTGCCTTCCCACTGGGGAGGGGGCACAGCCCTGCATTGGGGATGGGTCCCCCCAGGTACCCCAGCCAAGGTCCAGCTGCCCTGCCCAGGCACTGAAGGATGCTCAGGTGAGGTGAAGGTTGGGAAGAGCCTCCAGCATATTCTGGCATTGCAATTGCCCCCCACACACACCCAGAGGTGTGTGCGGCACTGGGAAGTGTGGAAGGCATGCAGGTGGGCACCAGCAGGATCACCCAGCTCTGTCCCCTACCCCCAAGGCTGCCAGCTTGGGTGACTTTGAGTCCAAACTCTCACTAGAGACCAAACCTGCTCTGAACAGCAGACACCCACCTCAGCACAGTAATAATGTCTCCAGAGGCACCCCGTGGGTCCAGCAGCCAGGGCACCCCAACAGAGAGACCCACCTTGTGGGTGGCCCCTGGGGAAGGGCTCTGGAGGACACGGCACCCGGTGCCTGCTCGTCGCGCTGGCAGAGCAGCTTTTCCTTGTCTTTCTTCTGCATGTTATCTTGAGACGTCGGAGCTGCCAGCTCCTGCCAGCGCTCCGCGCAGCCTGACGTCGGTGCAGCTTGAAAGTGCGCGTGGCGTGTTTGATGTCAGGATTACCGGCTGGGTGTATTGTAAATGCTAAAATGAAATAAGAAGATTAGAGAAGAAAAGCGCCGCTCCGCAGCGTGCGCCTGCCGATTGCCTCCCGCTGGATCTTCTGTGGATGATGGGGGGCGCGGGGACCCAGCACCGGTAGCAATCACGCAGCGGAGGCAGCGGTGCCACAAAAAGGGTTAAAAAGGGCCAAGTGTCTTTCTCCGGTGGTGCTGGCACTACCTGCAACTTCAGCATGAGCTGAGATGGGGCGAGAGGCAGGACAGAGCCTTCCCCAGCTTCCCCAGGGTGCTGGGCACCCTGATGCCCTGGCTCACGGAAGCATCACTGGCTCAGAAGCTCACCGGCTGCTCCTGCTGTCTCCCAGTCTGGGTCCTGGGGGACAGCGAGCAGCCCTACATCAGTTCTGCTTTGCTCAGCCCTGGGGCAGAGCATGGTGGGGCAATGGGCAGCAGGGCAGCCTCGCAGGGAAGCTGGGTGAGATCTGCATCCCTTCCCACCATGCTGCATCCCTTCCCACAGAATGGGGGCACGGCCGCCTCCCAGCCTCGGGAGCTGGCTTTTAGGAGGGAAAAGGCTTGCACCTCCCCAGAGGCGAGTGACAACCCTCTGTGGGTCCTATCAGGGTAATTTGGGGGTCTCCACAGGGCAGATAGGTGCTCTCTTCTCTCACACACGTGTGGCGGGATATCTTTACCCATCCAAGCCCAGACCCAGTAGTGGGCATCTCCACACCTCTCCTGCACCCTCGCACTCCCCACACCAGCCTCAGCCAGGCAGGGAGGGAGGCTGAAGCCCCACGGTGAGCAGGAGAGCTGGAGAGGACAGAGGGAGATCAGGGGCAGGGGTTAGGCCATCTCCCACTGACAGCAGCACGCCCCTGAGCATCTCTGCCAGCGCTCCGGGACTCAGCCCTACGCACGCCAGCCTCTGCGCAGGCAGGAGGACAGGGGGCACCGAATTTCAGCAGCGGGATGATTAGTCTTTATTTTCGGCTGTGCCCTTGGCCTCAGCCTGGCAGAGACGTGGCTAGTCTTGCTGCGCCCCGCTTCTAGCACTGAAGGAAGAGGAGGAAGAGGCCACGCCATGCTCCCCACAGCACTTCTTGTACTGGTCCTGCAGGATGCTGAGCCCGGCCACGGGCAGCACTGTGTGGGGCACGGGGCTCAGCCTCACACACGCAGCCCCACATCCTCCCCGGCAGGATAAGTCGCAGGTTTGCAGCTCCTTCCAGTGCAGCAGAGCACCCTCCCCACGAATCCCGGCTGCTGGTGACCCCCCCGCCCAGCCAGGGGACAGCTCATCTGCCCAGGAGTGATGTGGGGTCCCCTGCCCACACCCCACCACAGCAACACCCAGTCCTCCCAGGACTGCACCCTGCATCCCGCATCCAGCAGCCAGGCGCATCCCATGCACCTATGCATCCTTCATCCACTCCAGTGTTCGGTGCCGACACTGCTGCCAGTCCGGACAGGCCCGCGGGTGTCCCGGCAGCCCTGGCGAAGGCAGGGCAGTGGGAAGCCGAGCACCAGCCGCCTCCGGAGCCTCATGCCTTCTCTGCAGCAAGGAAGAGCGAGCAGGCTGGCGGCTGGCCCCGTGCCGTAACCGTGAGAGTACCTGCCTCCCCCCCTTTTCTCTCGCATCTGTTCCCAATCAAAGCATCATTTCAATCCATTCAGGAGAAGGTTTTTCTCCCCCTGCTACCAAATGTTATTGTTTTTCTGAGGCGCGGCAGCTCGGGAGCAGCAGCTCGGCACCTGCCCGCGCCAGCTCCGCTCAGACACGTGCGGGCAAGAGCCTCGAGCAAGCCCTGGCTCAGCTCCCGCCTGCTGAGAGTGGGGCTGATTTCATCCTCACGGCAAAGCGCTGGGCTACCGGGGGCAAGAGGGTGGGCTGGTACCCCCCAAGCAAGGCAGCAGCTGGGGGCTCGACCCCCTTTCCAAGGCTCAGGGGTTGGTGTCGGCAGTGCTTGGCGCCCAGGTGAACATCCACATGGGGCTGCTGAGTGGATGCTGGAGACTCATCACAATGCCCACACACGTCCCCCATCACGCGGGCTTTGTTGCCAGCTCCAGGGTCGCAGCTCAGCATCACCCCAGGTGGGTGCAGACCCCCGCTTGGCCCCCACACCGCCCTGGATGTGCCAGGGACGGCCAGGTCTGGATGTCTCTCCCCTGCGGGAATCACCCCCACACATTGCCGCGGGGCCTCTGTTGCTTTTGCGCAATTAATGAGCTTTAATTGCCTGTAAACACATCCCCGACAGTGCCAGAGCTGCCATGGGAAGTCGCTGGAGTCGGGAAAAGTGAACGGGAAAAGGGAATCGTAGCAACTGTTGCTACGGCTGGATCGGACATCCCCGAAATGTGCCTGTGGTCACATGGGGCTGGTGGTATCGCCCGGCACTGGCGGTATCGCCCGGCACTGGCCACAGCCCTGGGGGCAACAGTGCAGAGGGCACGGGCATCCCAGCATGGTCCATGTCCCCCTGCCCTCGGTGCCACCACCACCGCCGTTGTGCTGCAGTGCCGAGTCGCATGGGGCTCAGGCATCCGACAGAGAGGTCCCGTGCTGGGACGTGGCCGCATTTGGGGACCCATGGAAGGGCTGGTGGGGCTAGGGGAGGTGGGGAGGGATCCCTGTCTTCCCCCTCCATGTACCCCCCCAGGCTGGACGTGCAGGCATTTGGGTGGCACTAATGAAGTTTGCAAAGGTCAGGGCTCCGGGTGTCAGGAGGCAGTTTGTGTAAATGCTATTTTCTAGCTCAGTGCCCTGTAACTCTCCCTGACGGTTGTGCTTAAATAAAACAAACAGCACATTTTAATCATCCTCGCATGCCAGTCCCTGCGCCCGGCACGTCTCACTGCCCCCTGCCCAACATGGGGCCCATCCCCTTCCCATCCCCATGGCACAGGACAGGACAGGCCACCTAAGGGTGTCCTGGAGGATGTGCCGAGATGGCGCTGTGGCGTGGGGACTAATGTCATGCTAGTGCAGGAGTGGGATGCACCTCGGTCCTGAGTGGGCACAACATCAGTGGTACAATGTGGGCTTGGTGCAGCATCCGTCTCCCACTCACCGCTCCACCAGTGATGCGACAGGTCCCGAGGCACCCATATGTGGCCATATGTGCATGCATGCACAGCCCTGTGTGTGTTCATGTGTGTAGGAACACGTGTGTGCAGGCGCACGTGTGTGCAGGTCCGTGCTTGTAAGCACAGGCCTGTCAGTGCACATGCAAGTGTGTAACCATGTGTCTGTGTATACACGTGTGCATATATATGTACACGTCTGCATGTGTGTGCATGAGCACAGATACGCTTCTGTGTGTGTGCATGTGTATAACTGTGCGCGCACGTACAGAAATGTCTGTGCCAGGGATGCCCAAATGGTTGTACGTGTCTATAAGACCGCCTGTGTTTGTGCATGCCGGTATGTTTGCACACACACCGCATCTATGTGCTCAAGCGCACACGTGTGTGTGCGCGTGCACACACCGCCTCCTCAGACCACACGTTTGGAGCAGGTTTCATCGCTGCAGTTCATGGGGAAGTTTTGCTTAAGCCCGAGCGAGGGCTGCGGCCGGGCGCGGGAGCAGCGGCAGCCGGAGCGGCACACACCCGCGCCGGAGATAAGTTCCTGCCACAAAGTTTTCTCTCCCTGCTAATTTTCTGATTAGCCCCTGTCTGATGCGCCGGCAGCAGCGCTCCACGGAGCTTATTCAAAGGCGGCGTAATCTTTCTAAGCAGCAAACAGGGGGCAGGGACGCCATTCAGCTCCCAGCAGACAGAGCCGTGCGTCGGGAGGTAATAACTCTTCAGGGACTCACAGCCGAGCGCTGACAAGCCGCCGGGAGGGCTGTGGAAATCCTTTCTGCGGATGAGCCGAGAGGATTCTCCCGCTATCCCCTAAAGCCTGCGTGTCACCTAGTCCAATAAAAGGCATTATCAGGAAGGTGGCATTTTGTTCCGGCGTATCTCGGGCCTCCAGCCCAGCCCTGGCTCTGCTGGCTTTGCATGAGAACGGGAGGCTTAGGGCACAGTGGGTGCTGGGTGCCGCCTGCCAGGGATGCTGCTGGGTGGGTGGGTGGGGGACTGCACCCCACTCTCTGTGCCCACCCAGCAGAGGAGGGGTTGGGGAGCACAGCAGTGCCCACTCTCCATCCTGCGCCATCGCTGGCCCACAGCCACCCACCCTGCAGCATATCTCCCAGTATCTCCTGCCCCGGGGATGACAGCAGCACCTGGCACCAACCGTGCTGGGTCTCAGCATGCCACCTGCTCTCCCGTCTGCCTTCAAAGAGGTGCGAGGTGGAGGGTTGGGGAGTTTGGGGGGCTCAGAGCAGCTGAGTGGCCCCGGCATCTTTGACGTGCAGAAGCCTCAGCTCCATCCTGGTCCATGCCTCAGCCCCATCCTCGACTGTCTGTCAGCCAGGGGTGAGACTGGGTCACCCCGCGGGGATCCTGCCAACTGTTGGGGGTGCTGAGGACCTGGTAACCCCAGCTCCGGCTCTGGGGAGAGTGTCCCCAGGGCTGGGGAGAGCATCTGGAAGGGGGTGTAGCAAGGCTGTGCTGGGGGTACCGTGCCACTGAGAGAAGGATGGACCTCACGGTGCAGAAGATCACCCTGGGGTGGCCCTGGCCATCCTGTGTCCCCTGGATCTGGTCTGGTCCTGGACCCCACAGGAGCTGCCAGCCTGTGGCATTACCTACTGCAGACTCCAGGGATGGGGCATGTACTGGGCCATGAAAACCAGCTGGTGCCCACTCCTGGAGGAGACACCAACCCTAAGCCTAGACCTGGCAGGGGGTTTCCCTTCTGCCACCTTCCCTGGCACAGCCTCAGGGGAGGGGGGGACCAGCCGTGCACAGCTCGGGCAGCACTGGGGTGGGCGGGGGGGGCACCCATGCCTGCTCCAGCTGGCTAATTTACTGTGCTGCTGTGCACCGCGCTAGCCAATAACTTTGAAATGATGTCAAGATTTGCAGCCAAACCCTCTCATAAAGAGATTTAGGAGGGTGACGAAGATAATTAAACATCCTTCCCCAAGTATTGACTTGCAGCTGAAAGGGGGGAAAAATAACTACATTTTTCACAGTCCTTTTAAATCATCTTGATGCCCGGCTGGGGCACTGTGCAAACAATCCCTGGCCTGGCAGCCATGGGGCTTCAGGTACCACAGCCCTATCTGCCAGGCTGGGAAAAAGGCGATGGAGCAGAGTTGGGGTTTGGGCAGCCGCCGGTTGGCGCAGGTTCCCGGGCTGGCGGTGGGCAGCACCGGGAGAGAGGGATGCTCCCGGGCAAACAAGGTAGGGGTGACATGAGGCTGGTTGCCACCCGAGTAGCTCTGAGCAGAAGGGTTAAGCTAAAACGAGGAGCATAAGGTGGTGGGAGAGTCAGGGAAAGGGGAACACGGGCCGCAGTGCAGGGATGGTGGCAGGAGGCGAGTGTGGAGCAGTGTGCAAGAAGGAGGCTTATGGGGGAGTGGGGGACTTAAGGCGATGCCTTTGAGGAGCCATTGAGATACATGCTGAAGCAGCTGCAATGTGCATGCACGTCTGCACACATATAGAGCATGTTTGGAACACTCCGTGTGTGCGTGCACATGTATGTGCATCATAGGTGTGTGGGTGCTCAGTGCCTGTGGGCTGCCCCTGGCCCCCGGTTGGTGCACTGCCAAGCTGTGGAGTGCGTGTCTCACCAGCTGCATGTGCTGCCACACGTGTGATGCTCAGCTGGGCACGTGTGGGTGGCTGACACACACCTCCAGGCATGTCATTGCTGTGTGGTCTCTGTGTCAGTGATGGTTTCTGTGCCACCAGTTGGGTGGAGGAGTCACAGGTGCCTGCTGGACTTCCATGAGTGTAGCAGGTCACTTCCACAGCTGTGTCCATGCGTGCACTTGCCCCAGGTGACTCTGCATCACACATGCAGTGTGCTGAGTGTCACGCAGATACATGTCACTGTGTGGTGTCCTGTGTAGACGTGTTACATGGGTAAGTGGGATGCACGTAGCTGGAGGAGCATCCTGGGGCAGGACCCTGTCCTGGCATGACTCCAGTTGTAGGAGGACACCGAGGAGTGGCAGAGAGGTACCCAGGTACTCAGGAGAGTTGTGGAGTCACCTCACCCAAGGGACCTTCTGACCCATCACCGATGGGGCAGAGCTGCTGTGGGACCTGTCTCCCTAGTGTCTGCACCCCAGGGAGCACACTGCATGTGTGATCCTCCACTGGGTTTCAGAGCTGAGGCCAAAACTCATGGCATGGGTGAGCAGGGAACCCCCACCCCTCCATGCCCCTGTTCACAGAATCACAGAATCACAGAATCACAGAATGGTCGGGGTTGGAAGGGACCTCTGGAGATCATCTAGTCCAACCCTCCTGCCAGAGCAGGGGCACCTACAGCATGGCACAGGACAAGTCCAGGCGGGTTTGGAATGTCTTCAGAGTGGGAGACTCCACCACCTCTATGGGCAGCCTGTGCCAGTGCTCTGCCATCCTCAAAAGAAAAAAGTCCCTCCTCAGGTTTAGATGGAACTTCCTATGTTCAAGTTTATGCCCGTTCCCTCTTGTCCTGTCACTGGGCACCACTGAAAAAAGACTCTTCCCATCCCCCTGGCACCCTCCCTTGAAGGATTTATAAGCATTGATAAGATCCCCGCTCAGTCTTCTTTTCTCCAGACTATAAAGCCCCAAGTCCCTCAGCCTTTCTTCATAAGAAAGATGCTCCAGTCCTCTAATCATCTTTGTAGCCCTTTGCTGTGCCAGCCCCTGGGAATGTCCCTAGCAGCCTCCCCACCACCCACCCGTGCTTTGCCATCAGTGCCACCTGATTTTGCCAGCGTGGATGCTCTGAAACCCCTGCCCTGCCTCTGCCTGAGGGAGATGGTGCTGCCCTCTGCCCATCGCCCTCTGAAAAGGCGCCAGAGACGAGACTGTGTCCCTGCACTGGCCACAGGGAAGGGACACAGCAGGGTTGGAACCCTGGCTGTCCTGGGTCCCAGCCTCCAAGGGGAGCTGGGGGGAACAAATCCCCAACACACACATACTTTTCCTTGACAGCAGAAGCTCCCGAAGTGGCAGGAAAAGGACTGTGCTAAAGATACAGGAGCTGGCGGTCCCCAGGTACAGGGTGCCAATGAGGTGCCTGCCTTGTCCCCCTCTCTGAGAGGGCTTGGGGTGGCCAAGGAAGCCACTGTGGATGGGCTTGGCTGTCCAGACCCTGACAAGAGCAGGGTAGGAACAAGGAGGAAGAGCAATGTTTCTGGGGCTTCGTCCCATCCTCTGCTTAACGGCAAAATTAAGTGGGGGGCGTCCCCTCTCTGGGCTCCTTGGCACTGAGAGGAGCATGTCCCCAGCATGCCCACTGTCGTGGGGACATTCAACTGAGTCCAGGAATACCTAGTGTCCTGAGAGGCTGAAACTGAGGTGCAAATCATCCCAAACCCTCAGCTCTGAGCTGGCAAGACTGAGCTGTTCTTGGGGTGCCACAAAACAGCTCAGAGCAGTGGAGAACACAAAGTACGGGGCTGGGGGGTGAAGACGCTGTCAATGCCACCCTGGGAGGGCACGTTGGGGAGCAACCCACACCTGCCTGTCACTGGGATGGGGGACTCAGGTCAGAAACAGCCCCAGCCATCACCTCCTCCTCCGTGGACGAGCTGGTGGCATCGGCGTCGAAAAGGGACACAACTCTTCTGCGGCTGGTGGCTGCAGGGGAGCTGTGGCTGTCCCTTCCGCGGGCATGACCCTGCTCCTCTACCTGTCCCTCGGCTCGTCCCTTTCCCTGACATCGCCCTGTCTCTGTCGCTGACATGTCCCTGTCGCTGTCGTCCGTGGAGCACTCGTGACACCCAGTGGGCGAGTACCAGATTGCACACGCCGGGCTAGCGGCACAGCGTGAAGAGGGGTCTCCGGGCACGGTGGCCCTGGCCAGAGGATGTCACCGATGTGGGGGACATTGTCCTCCTGCGGGAGATGGCGTCGCACTGCCCCAGGGAGTTGCAGCTGGGTTTTGACTTGGTTGGGTGGGATGAGCACATGGCTGGGGGGTCCCTACAACCCCAGGGCTCTGGGCTCTCACTGGGGCTTTGGGGTCTCACCAGGACCCCTGGGGGTCCTTGCAGCTCTGGGGCTTTGGGGTCTCGTCAGGGCCCCAGGGCTCCCCACATCCCCAGGGCTCTGATGTCACTGGGAGTCTCTGTCTCCCTGGAGCCCCAGGGGTCTTTGCAGCCCCAAGGCTCCAGGGTCCTACTCACTCCCCTGTGGGTCCCAGCATCCCCAGGACTCTCGTGTAGTCCCTGAAATCCAGGGACTCTGGGACCACTCAGCATCTAGGGGTTCCTGCAGCACCGGAGCTCTGGGGTCTGGTGTCTTACCTGGACCCTGAGGTCCCTGCAGCTCTGGGGCTTTGGGGGTCTCATCGAGGCCCTGGGCCTCCCCACGGCCCCAGGGCTCTGATGTCACTGGGAGTCTGGGGTCTCCCTGGGGCCCCAGTGGTCTCTGCAGCTTCAGTGCTCTGGAGTCTCACTCAGTCCCTGTGGGTCCCTGCAGTCCTGAGACAATGGGACCACACTTGGCACCCATGGGTCTCTGCAGGCCTGGGGCTCTGGGGTCTCCCCAGGACACCAAAGGTCCCCACAGCCCCACAGTTTTTCATGCTTTGCACCACTCCTGGGTCAGGATCTCGCTTTTCCCTGGCTTTCCTACTCCTCGCTGTGTCCCTCACAGGGGAGACAGCCTAGCCAGAGCTAGCATGACCTGACATCTTTCAGGGGCTTAACACCTCCCTGTTCCCATCCTGAGAAGATCTTCACCTCCCAGCCACCATCTCCTAACACTGCGTGGCAGCCTGTAACCCTTCCTAACTGCTCCAGCTGGGTTTATCTGGGCCAGGAAAGTCTCAGCCTATCTCTAGCTTTTCCTCCTAACTCACTTGTTCATTTCCCAGCAGATAAACCCTGGTGGAACGAGGATCTGAGAGGAGCCGCTGCTGCGGTTCACATAAAGCCAAAGCACAACCCTTTTCTGTAGGGAAAACATTTTTCATTTCCATTTGCAAAGCTTCGCAAAGCCAATTCTCAGAGGAGTAGAAGCGGTCGATGCAGAGGGGATTGGATGCTCTTCTCCAGCTCTGGACAGGCTGGAAGCTCATCCTGTTGAGGCATCCAAGCTTGTTAACGGAGCTGTGAACACCCACACACAAAGCCCTGCAACCCCACTCCCAGCATTTAACTCCCACACTTTGGCTCTACAACCCGCAAGGTTTATAAATTTGACCTGGAGACTGTAAAGAGAAGGGGGAAGGGACCAAAAAGTCCTTGTTTGGACACAGCTGGGATGGGAGCTGGGTCCTCCTCGCTGTACCCTGGCCAGAACCCCCTGCATGCTCTGGCCCCACCAGGCTCTGGAGAGGACCCTGCTCACAAAGTCGGTGGCCATGGGCCAGGCAGGGATCGCAGGGGCTGCTGGCGTGACAGTCCCCCATGTCATCCCCCACTTCCCATGCACAGTGATGAAGTGTGGTCAAGAGCAAGACCCTGTGTGCTCACAGCAGATGGACCTGTCTCGGCAGTACCCTGGAAGAGCAGCCCAGAGATGGGACAACCTTGTGAAGGGCAATCCTGTCAGCTGATGCTGCATTTCTCACTTGGGAAGACACAGACAAGGAACACAGCTATGCTGTCAGCCCAGGGGGTGTGACTTCATGCCAGCCATGGGGCCACCACGAGCTGCTGGAGTCTCATGGCTAATGAAAGCCAGTGTCCAACTAAACCAGGTATGTCAAGCTATCAGCAGCTGCTGGATGCTGCAGGACAGGGAGGTTACACCACTAACCCCAGGGTGCAGGTTGGGCCAGCCCCGGCAGCAGGGTCTGGAAGGCACCATGCAATGGGGACGCACCCAGAGCTCAGCCAGCTCCCTGCTAACAGATGCTCATGCAAAATGAGCCCATAAAGTTCATCTTCCTCAGGCTCAAGTCTTGCTAGGGTGACTGCTCTGACGCCTCCAGAGAAACATCCCTTCTCTTCTCCCTCTCCATTGCTGAGCTCCTGATGCTTGCTCTGCAGAGGATGGGAAGGATAGGGCTGTCATACCTCAGGGACACCTCACAAGATGGTGTCACATTGCTCCTGAGATAGCCACTGCCTGGATGGGTACTCAAGGCGGTTCCAGCCATGGGATGCTTGAAATTCAATGCTCACAAAGAGAAGTGAAACGAGATGTGACAGGGGCAAAGCTGCAGTAACGTGTTGCTTTATATTTGCTACAGTCGCCTTCATGCCTCTCCCTTGGGGTGCGCAGGGTCCCAGCAGCATCATCCACATCCAGACCCTGAGTCCAAAAGAGCCAAGGGCTGTGGTAAATGGAGTTGGTTTGAGCCCTGAGTGCTTGCAAGGACAAATGGGTCATGGAAACCCATCTCAGCTCAACTGGTGGCTTGCAGGGGACATATGATGGTGACCAGCGAGCTTTTGTGTGGCTGCACCATTGTCCAGTTTGAACAGTCACCCCAAAGGCTGCTTCAGAAGAGAAAAAAGCACTTTTTATTCATATTTCCAGCCTGACCCACTGGGCTGAGAAATGCTCCCATCTCCCAGGTGCGAATGTGGCCAGGCAGGGCTGGTTCCTGCATCAACGATGCTGGGAAGGCAGTCTGCTCCTTCCCACGCAGGTGGTCCCAGCTCCTCCATCCCCAGGACTGCCGTGTTCTCCTTTCCTTCACCCCATGGACACTCTTCAGTGCCACAAAATCCCCAGGATTGGGTTCCACCTTCCCCCACGCACCCATGCATGGGGTCTCCAGACTGTGTCTGGCTCTTGGAGGGTCTGAGGTGATTGTACACGCTTGCACACAGACACACAGGTGTGCACATCACACACATGCTCCTGTACACCCCAAGGGACACTACAGCAATGGCATTAGACAGCTCTAGACCATAAATCTGTCCAGCTTCTCTTGCTCCCTGCTCCGCAGCTCCAAGGCCACCCCAAGGTCTTTCCTCTGCATCGTCCCCAACTCAGGATCTGCCACTCCCCGCCCGCTGCGGCAGCTCTTTAACCAAGCGTGGCACTTGGCAGTTCTGCCTCGCCAGTAGACAGCCACAGCACCCAGAGCGACCCAATCTGTGAAATGCGCAGCTCCACCACAAGCCAGTCTGCATGGAGGAGCGGTTGCTCAGCCCATCATGCTATAGCGTGGGCAGCTGCAGGCAACTACAGGTGACCTTCCTCCTCAGGCAAGAGTTTATGAGTGGCTGCAGCTTTCCAGCTTTCTCCCTGCTCTTCCTTCCATGAGTTTTTGCCCATGCCTTGATGCCCAGCTGGTAGCTGGTCTCATGTGGGGTACCCCAGGGTCAGTACTGGAGCTATGTTCTCTATCCTCATCAGAGGGTCAGATGAGGAGACAACTGCACCCTTGCCTTGCAGGTGAGACTAAATTAAGGGGAACATGTGTGCAACAAATGGCAGAGGCTCAGTCCAGGTGGACCCCAAGAAACTCAAAATTCGGGTCAACAGAAATCTTGTGGACATCAACAAGGTGGGCCAGATAACTCCAGGTTTCACCCAGCCTGGGCACTGAGGGGCTAAGCAGGGTTACAGTGAAAAGGACCTGGGACAAGGTCTGGAACAAAAGGCTGAACAAATGGACCAAGCTGCATCCTGGGTGACATGAGGTAGAGCGTGGCCAGCAGTCTGAGAGGGAGGAGGGGTTGTCCCCTTTGCAGAGCCCCAGGGAACCCGCAGCTGGGTTCTGTGTCCAGGCTGGCCTCCAAGTTCAGGGAGAGGTGGAGGAGCTGGAGAGGGACCAGACAATGCTGCTGGCAGGGCCGGGGCCTGAGGCCATAAGAGGGGTGGATTGGGATCTATCAGCATCATGCAGCTACCGGGAGGGCAGGTGCAAAGGTGCCAGAGCCATGCTGTCTCGGTAGGGCACGAGATGTAACAAAGGACAACAGATATTAACTGCAGCTTCAGGTTGGACAATAGGAGGTTTTTTTTTTCACTGGAGAGGTGGTGGGACATGCCACCAAGGAGGTGGGGCAAGTCCATCCTTTAAGACACAGCTGGGTAAAGCCATGGATAACCTTATCCTGTGCTGGTGGAGTTTCTGCTCCAAGCGGCAGGGTGGGCTAGAGACCCCCAGGGGTCCCTTCCCACCAGCATCACCAGAATCCTGCGAGACCAGTGAGGAGCAACCTCCCCACCTGCAAATTCTTTCCCTTCCCCGCGCCAGGAGCCCACTCCACAGACTCAGGACACCTTGACAGCCAAGGTCCTGTGCACTGGACCGCAGCCCCATCCCAGGCAGGCCAGGACCGGTGCTGGCCCACATCCTGCCGATGCTGAAGCCCATCGTTTCCGCTGCTGCTGCTCCTGGCAGGCGATCAGCTGATCCCGCCAGTAAGCCGGTGCTGCAAAGTCAGGCACAGAGATTGCTCGAGTGTGCTAGCGAGGGGAGAGCGGGGCCAGCAGGGCCGGGGGGCGCGGGGAGCCGGGGCAGTTCTGCCCTGAAAGCCAAGCCACCTGCGCCTTGCTACCTGCTGAATTATAGAGGAGCTGACAGCCAGCCGGAGAGAAATGTGATCCTGGTTAGCCAGCCGGAGAAGACATCTGAGCTCCCAGCAGCTGCGATAGCAACTGCAGGGAAAAAGCCTTCCTTCCCGCTGCTCTGTGCGGCACAGCGTGGCCGGGGTGGTTGCAGGTCTCTGTCCATCCCCGGTGTGCCTGGGCAGCCAGTGTCCGCTCCAGGGGGCACAGGCTTGGGGCTCGGAGGATGATGTGAGCTGCAGCAGGCACCCGGCAAGGCAGAGCTCAAGGGCAGAGCCAGGTTTCCCAGGAGGTGAGGCAGAAGGAGCCTGCCTGCAGCCGGTGCCCGCGCCCTGGGTCTGGCAGCTCACCCCCATGTCCAGAGGAGGGGACATGGTTTATATCCCAGATGACTCCGACTTCAGCTCCTTCAGGGATCAGTGCGAGAGCCTGGAGGGCTGGCACTGTCGGTATAACAAGGCTGGTGTGACCGTGTGGAGTCAGGGCCAGGAGGAAAGCTGCACCGTGCAGAAAATCAAGGTAAGCAGACGCCGGCGGCTGCAGGACCGCCAGCCCTTCCCTCCCCCAGCTGCGTGCCCCGTTGCTCCCGAGGATCCCTGGGGTGCTGGGGCCATCCTGGGGGTGCACAACACCCTGGTCCAGCCTACCTGGGGGTGTTTCTGCCCTGAATGCCAGGGCTGGCAGGGTTAGTTCCCCAGAGGTGCTTCCCCAGCTGACAAGCTGCTCTGCAGTCTCTCTCTGCCCGCCCCGTGGCTTTAGCCTCTCGACCTGCCGGGATGCCCACTGCAGCGTCCTGCCATGCATGCACGCACGCATGTGGGCTCACATTGCGGCTGCCCCTGATCCAGACACCCGCGGGAAGGCCCTGGGATCAATTACGTTATGGAGATGGCCTTGCTGGGAGCCCCCGGGCATGAGGCAGGCTGGCGGGATGCCTCCCTGATGCCTCTCCCGGGCCACACCACCCTGGGGCACATCACCTCACATCTTGCACTGGATGAGCGTCCTGGGGAGCTTAAGATCCCCCACGTGCTGTCTCAGGAGGTTTTTTGCTTGCCAGGGGCCTGATCTGGGATGCTGCAGAGGGGCTACCAAGGTTCAACCATACCTCAGATTGTTATACCTTGTCTCTCATATACATGGCACCAGTGACACTGCCAGGTGACCCTGAGCACATCAAGAGTGGTCACAGGGTGCTGGGGGCAAGGGAGCCCCGTTACAGACAGGATAAGTCCTGCATGGGAGCATCCTCCGGTCAATGCTTGGCTCCATGGCTGGCATCACAGGCAGAGCTTTGGCTTTTCTGGCCACCAAGGATCAGGACAGCTGGGCAGGGTTGGAATCCACCTAAGCAAGTAGGGCTGGAGCATCTTGCCTACAGGACAGCCAACCTGATAAAGAGAGCTTTCATCTAGGAGCATCAGGGAAGGGTTACTATGACCTGAAGAGCAGGGAAGGCATGGGGAGGTGATGAGGAGGCACCTGGGGTACAGTACGCCAGAGGAGGCTCTCGCACCGTTCTCCTGAACACAGAGCGACTGGCAGCCTGTCTTGGATGCCTGCACACCAGGGCATGCAGCTGGGGAGACACGAGGAGGAGCTGAGCACACAATGATTGCAATGCTGCCACGGATGGAGGCCCTTCAGGGCCGAGGTGAGGAGGAGGAGCGGTGCTCTCTGCAGAGGTGTAGCTGCGATACACGCCACCTCACCACCATGAGCCAGGGAAGAGCTTCTGGGCTAGGATAAGGGAGCACTTAAGCCAGATGGGCATGTGCAAGTCTGCAGGACCAGGCAGGATGCACGAGGGGGTGCTGAGGGGGTCCGGACAACATCTTTTTGAAAAGTCCTGGTGACTCCAGGAGGTCCCTGATAACTGGGAAGAGGCAAAGATCGCATGCATCTTCCAGAAGGGCAAGAAGGATGCTCCAGGGCATTATGGGCTGCTGTGTCACCTCCATCCCTGGGAAGGTGATGGAGAACATCCACCTGGAAGCCATGTCCTGAAAAATAAGGGCAGTGGTAAAAGCAGCAGGGACCTATCAAGGGCAAATCATGCCTGACCAACCTAATTGCCTCCTGAAATGAGAAGACTGGGTGTGTGGGTATGGGGAGAACAGTGAAAGACCTGTACCTTAACTTTAGTAAAGCCTTTGACAGGGTTTCCCATAGTCTCCTCGTCACCGCATTGGTGAGATCCGGACTGGAGAAGTGGATGATGAGGTGGGTGGAAAACCAGCTCACCACCAGTCTCATGGTATGGTAGTCAGAAGTACAGAGTGGTGGCCAGTTGCTAGGTCCCACCAGTTACCGGGATGATGGGATCGAGTGCCATTTCAGTGAACCTGCAGGCAGCACTGAAGAGCGGGGAGTGTTTGAAGTGCTGGAGACAAGGCTGCTGCTTGGCGTGACATGGACGTGCTAGAGAGACAGGCTGGGATGAACCTCGTGAAGTTCAGTCAAGTTCAAACAAGCACAGCCCAGCAGAGGGGATGCACTTGTATCCTCCTTTGCCACCACCAAGCCCCATAGAGAGGGGACCCCAGGCAGGTTCAGGGGGGACTGAGCACCTTCCCCCAGCCTGCTTCATTGCAAGTAATACCTCCTTGTTGTGGATTTTACTTGCTCTGGAGAAGGCCTGGGCATGCACTGTCCAGGGACACTTCCCAAAATGTGGGATGGAGGATCCCACCCAGTCTGTATGGGAGACCTGAGAGCTGCACAAGCTGGGGCTTTGGGTGTCAGAAGACCCCCAGTCTTTCCATTAATGCAGGCATAACCCGGAGAGTCTCTGAGCAGTTGGAGCTTTGGATTTTTTCCACCTGAATTCACTGTTGATGGTCTGGGTTTGGGCTCTGTGCTTTCCCTGTCCCAGTTGACTACCTGCTGCACCTGGTGCGGCTGTTGCACTGTTCATCCGTGGCTGGAGAGGGGTGGTGGACAGGCTTTAGGGGGGGATTTTGGGGTTGCAAGGCTGTGATGGCCCCACTGTGATAACTTCCAGGAGCCCGAGGACCGTGAGCTCCACCTCCAGCTGGAGGCATCCTTCACCCTGAGGCAGCAGCACCTCCAGACCCAGCTGGGAGGGGTGGATGGGGAGAGGGAGCAGGAGAAGGGGGCTGGGTGCTCCCACACTCTCCTCCCCGGTGGCCCAGAGAGTGCAGCACATCTCCAAGCCTGTCCTGGGCACGAGTCCAACATGCCGGGCAGAAACCATCACCCAGGCCATCGGGGAAAGCTTGCCTGAGATTGATGGGACCTGCCATGTTCAGAGGGCCATCTCCGATTACACGGCACTGCTGAACACCTCATCAAAGATGCAAGGCCTCTAACGAGGAGCATATGACATCTTCTTCCTCCCAGCATTGAGAGAAGCAGGGCAGCCGGCTTCATTAATAATGCAGTCGCCGGCGCAGTCGGGCAGCTCCGTGGCTCCAGTTACAGCCGGGGCCCCACCAGCCATCCTGGACTGGACCCCGCACCCAAGAGTGTTGTACCAGAGCAGGAGCATCCCTTTGCTTGCCCTGCAGGAACATGGGGTGAGGTGACAGGGTTGGGCTTGGGGTACTCTGGCACCAGAGCCTGGGCCACCAGGCAGCTCCATTTGAGAGAGGGGAGTCCTTCTACCCCTGCTGCCCTCCTGACTTTGCACTGTGCTGCACTCTGGCAGTGGGGTGGGTGGCTCTGCTCGGCCTGCCCTGAAGCAGGCACAGAGCATCCTCCATGGCACATGTGCCCGTGGCTTTATAGCCACACAGGGACACGCCACTGCACACAAGAACAGCTTAAAGTCCTCATCCCCAGATGGGCACAGCCCCGTGTTCTGTGGGTAGGTGCTGCCCCCCTGCCCAACTGCCCTTCTCCCCACAGACTCGCATAACCTGCAAGGACGTCCCTGCCGAGACACTCTATGATGTGCTGCACGACACAGGCTACCGCAAAAAATGGGACTCAAACATGATCGAGACCTACGACATCGGGCGCCTGACTGTTAACGCTGATGTGGGATACTACTCCTGTGAGCAGCCCCCAGCTCCTAGGGCCCCGCAGGGCCCCCCTCCCCAACGCCAGAGCCTCGTGCAAGGGTGTGGGGCCATGGGGGCAATGGCTTGGGGTGTAACAGGGTCTGTCCACAGGGAAATGCCCAAGCCCCCTGAAGAACCGGGATTTCGTCACCCTGCGCTCCTGGCTGCCCCTAGGCAATGACTACATGATCATCAACTACAGCGTCAAGCACCCGGTGAGCCCCTGGCCAGCACCAGTCCTGGCAGGGGACCTGTGCCAGCAGGCACAGGCAGGGCTGGGCAGTGGCTCGGACAGGCTCTGAAGTGCATGGCATCTCTCTGCAGAAATACCCACCCCGGAAGGATTTTGTGAGGGCCGTGTCCCTGCAGACAGGTTACCTGATCAAGGCGAACGGTGCCGGTGCCTGCATCCTCTATTATCTCACCCAGGTGGACCCTCGTGGTGAGTGCCAGCAGGAGGGGAGGGTATAGTATACCTCCTCAGGGATGGGTCCCATTGTACCCCCAGAGCTGACCCACCATCATCTGGAGGTCCAAAGGGCACTGGGAAGTGAGGACAACCCAGGGAAGAAGGGTGTCCCCTCCCAGGGCACAGTGTGGGGCAGGTACCATCAGCCCTGGGGGGAGAACAGTCTGGAACGGGGCTCATGGTGCCTCCTCTGGGGTTGTTCCAGACTGACTGAGTGACAGGGCTTTGGGCTCTTGCAGGGTCGCTGCCAAAGTGGGTGGTGAACCGTGTCTCCCAGTTTGTGGCACCGAAGGTAAGCAGGGTGCGTAGCCGGTGGTGGGGTGCACAGGGATGAGCTGTCCCCTAGGTAGGGGCACAGTGGGTGCTGAGTGACCCAGGGCTCACAGGGCATGCAGCCGGCATGCTACTGGGGCTGTGTGGTCCGAGACAGATCTCCATCCCCTCCCAGCACCCCCAAAAGGCAAGCAATGGGGGACATGGGAGCTGTGTCCACAGACCAGCATGGCTCCATCCCCACTGGGGACTTGAGGCACCATAATGGGCTGGACCTTCTCTGCCCACAGGCGATGAAGAAGATCTACAAGGCGGGGCTGAAGTACCCGGAGTGGAAACGCAAGCACGACCCCGGATATAAGCCCTGGGTGTACCCGGAGCAGAACACACTGCCCAGTGTCAGCCTGGCTGAGCTCTCGGTGCAGCATGCCGACTCGCTGGAGAACATCGATGAGACGGGGCTGACCGAGGACCACCTGAGCACCAGTGACCATGAGGCTTGAGCCCCTGCTGCATCCCTCTCATGGGGCAACCTCCTCGTGACTGGGGTTTGGCAGCCAGGGGGCTTGGGTGGGAATTTGCCCCCCTGTACCCCAATAGTCATGTCTGCTCTCCAACTCCTTCATCATAGACCCCCCCATACCTGGGCAGCAGGGTACTGTCCTATGGGAACCTGCAGCACAGGTGCTAGAATGAGGGAGGATGGACACCCTGATCCCCCCTGCATCCACGGTGGCCTATGGAGATGTCCCCACCCAGGAGGTAGAGCTAGCAGTGGGAGCGGGTGCCCTAAGGAGAGGCTGGGCAGGGCAAGAGAGGGGGAACCCTTTGGGGGGGGGGGGGGTGTAGGAGCTTTCCTTGCACCAGGATACCCCTTTGCCACTATAAGACCTTCTAAGAGTTTCCCTCAAAGGTCCAGAAGTGGGGCTGTATGGAGGTCCTGCCCAGGCTTTGCAGTAGCACAGGGCTTAGGCTGACCATCTCTGGCCCAAGGTCCATCTCTGCCAGCCCTGCAATCAGACTGGACCCACTCCAGCCCACGCCTCCCCCACCCCCCCAGGCTTTGTGTGACCCCCTCCCCATCTCAGGGACCCCTGCCAGGTATTATCCTGGGCATCAGGCTCACCTCTGCAGGCTGGCTCTAGCCCAGCTGGCTCTGAGGACCCCTTCCCCAGGTGGTGTTTGGGGGGGAGGGGGGGAGTTGTCCTGGCAGTGGGGTCTTGGGCAGCCTCTGTCCCCACTCTCTTGGTGTTTGCCGCTGCTGTGGTTTCTGGCACAACAATAAAGGGGTTGATGTGTGTGCGAGAGAGCTTTGGGCTGTCACGGGATGGCGAGGAAGGTAGCACCGAGCCCACCCTGAGGCTGTCCTGGCGCTACATCCTGGGTCGGACAGGACCCTCAGCAGGGAGCGAGGTGGCTGGCGGTGGGACAGGAGAGGCAGGTGCTGGGCTCCATACACCCACACGCGTGCGGGTGAGCATGCGTGGGCACAGGGCAGCTTCCACCGGACAACGGGAAGTTAGTCTAGACAGACATCGCTGGGGGAATACGCTGACAAAGGCTGGATTTTCCATCGCCCTGTTCACCCCCACAGTCCAAGGCTGCCTGCGGCTGCTGCCCCAGATGGGTTTAATCCTGATCTGTGCAAAGCCAATGCATACAGGGCCATCACTGCTGACAGTGCTGAGGTGCTCAGCTCCAGACCTGTCCCAGCAAGGTAAAAACTTGGCGACATGGCCATGATGTGGTAACGGCTCTCCCAGCCTAGGCAGTGGTGGGGGACAACCCCCTGGCAGCACCCAGGGCTTGAGGCCTGCCCAGTGCCACTTGTCACTGTGGCTTTTGGGGCCCCTCTGACCCACACAGTCTCACGCTCCCTGGTCACCCTGGTCCCCTGCAGTCCCACCCCAAGCTTTGAATGCTGCTGCCGTGTGCTTGCTTCCCCCACACCTTGAGCTTCTCCTCCCCACATCAGCTGGACACCAACCCCAGCATCCTGGGCACGGATGCTCACTGTCCCCTTTTAGCCACCCCATTAGGTCACATATGTCCCCTGTGCTGCTTCAGGGGGACATCACACATGTCCCACTGCAGAGAGTGCTGGGGAGGGGAGAAGAAGTTCTGGCCGTCAGGGCAGCCAACTCCCACGGTTTGCAGCTGGGTTGGCTGCACAAGCAGAGCAGGGGCGAGAAGCCGCCTCTGCAGGGAGAATGCGGAAAACCCAAGGGCAGGAGATGTGCAGGCTGTCCCATGCTGCTCCCACTGTGTCAGCAGATGAAAGGCAACCACAGCAGGGAGGATTTTACCCATGAAAAGACACATTACCCATCCCCAAATCGCCCCCAAAACACTTTGCAATAATCGTGGTAGAGCTGGACCTGACCAGAACAAGGGGGAGAAACACCCCTGGGTGCTGCCCTGATGGGGCAGAGCCCACTGGAACCCCAAGCCTATGGGGTGCTGGGGTGAAGACCATCCCACATGGCCTCAGTGCTGCGGGAAGCAGCCTCATATCTTCTCCTTCTCCGGATGTTTCTCTGCAGCAGCCAGGCTGCAGCTCTGCCACGGGGCTATTTTTAGCCAGCCCCTACGTAGGTGTAAGGAGCTGCTGCCTGAGCACTGAGAGGCCAACGGGGAGTCCCCGCTCCCCAGCCTGTTCCAAGGAAAGCTGTGCTACGGTGGGTGACATCTCAGACCAGGATGCTGCCCAAAATGGCCAGGATGGTGGTGACATCCAGTGCATGGGGAGGACAAGGACCACTGGGGTGGCAGGGACACTGGTCCACATCTAGCACCAGGCTGTAGCAGAGCTCCTGCCCCCCCAGCATCACCTTGGTCAGGGAGAAGGGAGAAACCTGTGGGGCTGGGGAGGGGGGCTGCCCTGGGATGCCGGGACCCACAGCGCAGTGATTTCTTACTGAATGATGTGCCGCCGCTGGGTTTTCCGTCACACAAAAAGGAAGGGGGCCGTGCATCAGCATCTCCAAGCACCTGAGCAAGAGAGGGGGCAGGCAGGGTGTGGGGGGGACTCGAGTGCCCCCAGTGTCCTCGCCGGGATGCTGGGGGAGCGGGTGGCCCACAGCCCAGCGAAGCAAGGGCCAGACACGGGGGGGCTGCAGTCCCTCACGAGAGCGCAGCTGCATGGTTTTTCCTGCCTGGCTCCGAGTGGAGAGGAGCCGCCCCGCGGCGCAGAGATTGGAAAGAAAACAGGAAGCTGCTGCTGGATGAGAGATTAGCCCAGAGGCAGTGATGTCAGCTGGCGCCACGATGGATGGGGGGCAGAGGGAACATGGCATGGGCCTCCCATGCTGCCTGCAAATAACTGCACCCCACGCCAGTACCCTCAGTTTCAAACATGTCCTGGCTGGGGGAGGATGTAACTCCATCCCCAGGATCTCATGCTTTGCATCTCCTGAGCTCATGGATAGGTCTTTGGGCAGCTTTCACCCACACCCATCCTGAGCCCAGCAGGGAGCTCTCCAGCAGCCCATCTTATCTCATGGACTGTCCTTCAGTGGGGCTTTTGCCTGGAGAGGTCCAGCAGGTTTCCAAGCCCAACGGCCTCCCCAACTCCTCCACCAAGCCCACCCAGGGGCTCAGCTCTCTGCCATACACCAGAAAACCCTTTGGGCTTAGTCCCAACCCCACATTTCCAGTTGTCCAACATGACGTTTGCCCTCTAGGTACGAGCCCTGAGTGTCCCTCACCCTGTCCTGCTCCCAAGAGATGTTCCCGCCATCACCACACACATCCCCCAGCACAATCCAGCATGGGGCAGGGCTGAAGGTAGCGAAAAGGCTGGCCCAGGATGCAGCAAAGGCTGATGGCTATGGAGGGAGGGAGGGAGGGAGGGAGGGATGGATGGATGGATAGATAGATAAGCAGAAGAAGGGAGGGAAGGAGGGAGAGGGAGGGAAGGAGGGAGGGAGGGAGGGAGGGAGGGACAGATAAGCAGAAGAAGGGAGGGAAAGAGGGAGGGAGGGAGGGAGAGAGAGAGGGAGGGAGGGAAGATTGACTGGATGGAGGGGAGGAAAATGAATGGATGGATGGATGGATGGATGGATGGATGGACGGATGGTCAGCTGAACACACACGCCCTGTGATGACAGTGTCATCATGGGTGCTGCCTGGAAGGGGGAAGGGCTGCACAGGCCAATATGCTGGAAGGATCCCACCTTCACTTTGATCTTCGCTTCCTCCAGGTCTTGTCAGCATCTTCACGAAGCCCAATCACCCAGCGCAAGGGGTGTTTTCCGATCCTGCCCATCTGCCTCCTCCAGGGAGCAGACAAGACCTTCCCGCTGTGCGAACCCATAGACACGACAGGGCTCTCTGCCTTAGCTCAAGGAGGCCAGCATCTAAATATAGGTTGCATCAGCAGGTTGGCAGACACAAAAGAGATCAGGTGGAGGTTTTGAAACTTGCGCTGTAGAAAGTGGGCCAATAGGAAGCCCTGAGGAAACAACCCAGCCATAGCACCCACATCACGGCTGCCAGTGCCCTGCTGCTGCCCTGGCACTCTGCTGTGCCCTGCTCCCCTCCGACATGGCCCCATGCCAGCTGTCTGGTTCCAGGGTGGTCCCACGGCTGGAGCATGCCCTGGCTTGGGCTGTCTGCCCAGCTGGGCTCTGGAAAGGGACAATTCCTGATAGGAACCAGGTGCTGGGGCTCAGAAGAGGTTCTTGAGCAGGGTTTTTTCCCCTGCCAGTGGAACTGAGCCCCTAATCCTGGCACTTAGGTGACTGTGGAGGGAGAAGGGAGCGGGGAAGAAGGTTTTCTGCACCAAACTGGCCTGTCAGCAGCCATCAGGATGTGGGTTGTGGGTGCTGGGCCCAGCTCATGCTGGGCCACCAGAGGGAAATGCAACTTGCCACTCTGTGGGTGTCCCTTCCACAGCAGCCCATCTCTGCCCTCCCGGCATGCAAGGAGGCGCACAGGTCCCAGCAGCAGGTTATGAGGGGTCTATAGAGATGCTGCAGGGTGCCAAACAGCGGTGAGACAGGATCTGGCCCCACGCTGGACTGTACTTCACTGGTGCTAATGCCTCCAGCGTGGTGGGAAGGAAACAATGGCACGCCGGCTGCCACCAGCACTACCAGCATCCTTTGTTCTGCCCTTCCAGCCCCTCATACTGAAGACTTCAACAACCTTCCCGTCAGCAGCACTGCTTATATTTAGCCAAACAGCTTCCTCTAAGAGGCAGAGGTGGGAACGCAGTGGGATGGCACAGTCTGCAGCGCAGGGCCAGAGGGTGCCTGCACACCCTGAGGGTCCCTGTACACCCTGTCTTAACACCCTACCCGCAGGGTGGTCCTTGGGGACTCTCATTCCGTCCCCAGCCCCGGGGACATGTCAGCCCCCACCCAGAGCTGCTGGCAGGGAAGGGAGAGGAAGTCAAAAGCCGTGGTGGACTTATGCTGAGTTCTGCTTCTGCTTTGTAGGAGCAAGCCTGTCTTAAGAAGAAGCTACGTTTCCACACCTAACTGCATGCACAGAGACAGGGTGGGCCTCCCATACCAGGGGCTCCCACTGCTCCCAGCCCTCCCCCAATAGCTTTTGGGGTCATCATTGGGGCAGGGAAGGACCAGCCTGAGTTGGAGCAAGGGGGTCCCCAGGGAGCTCAGAGGGCAGGGAGCAGTTATCAGTCTTGCCATCAGGAACAGAGAAGGGTGTTGTGAGATATCAGCCTCGGACATCCTTTGTGTGCAAGGTTGGGTAACAGCGGAGCCGACTAACTGCCAGCCTCACTGGGGGTTTTGCGAAACACGTTGCATTAAAAGCAGCCAGGTCAACTGGTGGGGAAAAAAGAAGCTCCTTCCTGGAGAGAAACCCACCTGATATCCTCCCACCACCCCACACCCTGCCGTCCTGCCCCTTGGCTCACTCCACATCCCCTTCGTCATGGGGCACCAGCAGTGGGATGGGGTGCTGCATCCCCACCATCCCTACGGCACAGGGGAGGGGTTTTGTGTTCCCAACATTTCACCCGACCAGGCCCAGTACCAGCCCTCCCCAGTCCCTTCATCAGTATGAATATTTTAGCCTGTTTTCTCCAATTTGGCAGCACCTTCCCAGCACCTGCATCCTGCCCAGTCCCAAGCCATGGTGGATATAGAGAATATCTCCTCTTGCCGGTGGCCAGAGGTAGAAACAGCAGATAGAGCCGAATGCGCCTGAGAAATTCAAAGATCTCCCTTAACAGCGCAGCCTTGGGATGTGGGTCTCAGGGAAGCCAGGTCGCCCCATGGCAGTACGTGCCCGAGGGCATGGTGGGGAGCAGGACCCTTGCTGGGAAAGCGAGAGAAGGAGCATGAGGCGTGAGCGGGAAAGGTTGGGAGCAGCACCCGAAGGATGGCAGAGCCTGGGCAGAACATGGAGCAGCCAGGCCAGGGGCCAAGCGCGGGGCAGGGTCATGCCTAAGAAGGGGCAGGACAGGAGGGTGGGACAGGGATGAGGACCGGAGGGTTGGCCTGGAGGAGGGACCAGCAGTGGGAGGTGCAGGCTGGGTGCTGTGAAGCCTGCCTTCGCCTGCAGCAGTTCCTGTAGAGCTGCCTGCCCGTGCCCGCAGGCTGAGCCCTGCGCCTGGCGGGGACGCCTTGGCATCACCCTGGAGCCTGGAACGGGGAGGCCATGGAGCCCGCAGCGTCACTGCTACCGTTCTGCTCCGCTGGAGCCAACCCTGGGAGACTGCGGACTGCACAGCAGGGCAAGAGGTGAGGGACAACCCCAAAGGTGGCAGGGGATGGATGGGACAGATTTGCGGACAGGGGGGAAAGGGCCAGGACCGGGGCAATCCATACCCAAATCCGGCCCACTGCGTTGGCTGGTCCACATGGATTTGCGGGAACAGGGACGGTGTCCACCTCCCTGTAAACAGCCACTGCCCTCGAGCACAGCCAGACTGCCCCAAAGAGCCATACCACAGTCCAATGCCTGGCATGGCCCCAGTGCCCACTGCCTGAACACAGGGAGGTTTTGGGAGCCAGTTCTCCACAGGAGACTGCCTGCTGAAGCCCCGGGCAGGGGCAGGCAGCTGGCCGCAGATCCCTCGGGGCGATACTGGCACTAGAAAGGGGGAAATTGCTCCATTTCAGCACCAGGCTGCTGGGCAGAAGTGGGTACAGCCCTTTAACCTTGTGGCAAAGACACCCAGCCCACACCGGTACAGAACATCATCCTCTACATCCCCCTGCCCAGCCCTTTGTGTAGGTCCTACATCAACAGGCAGCCTTCCAGCTGCGATGTCCCCATGTCCTGCTCCCCACACCCTGCTCCCCCAGCTTCTCAGCCAGCTCCTGCCATGACTGTCCCTCCTCAATGCACACCAGTGCACAGCTGCTCACCCGTGCGCAGCCACTCACCCCATGGGGACACCACCCCCTGGGCACACACATATGGGGTCAGGCACCCACATCACGCACATCACTCCACACCCACTCGTGTAAGCAGAGGGCCCCACTGTCCCCGAGTGCTTGCTGACAGCATCCCACCCCACGTGGTCCCAGGGACACCGGTGCCTCTGCTGGCACACCAGCTTGCTCACACTTCCTCATGCCACTCATGCAACTTTTGCCTGTGCAGGCAGCGGTGGCAAGCGGGCAGATGCCTGCACAGAGGCACGCGGGCTAGTGCAGCAGGGAGCCTGGCTAGGCTGTCCCTCAGCCGCCCAGGACGCAGCTCCTGCAGGAGGGGGCAGGGGATGCGTGGGAGCGTGCAGGCAGCAGGAAGGAAGCCTGCGCCTAACAATAGAGGGAAATGGAGGAACTGGAAAAAGACCCAGTGGCAGCACAGTCAGCACAGATGGTTAAGTGCGGGGCGGCGTGATTCATAGGAAAAAGGCCCTCAGTGCTCCACAGAGAGCCCACAGCTCTGTCCCCAGGGCTGTGACTGCAAATAGTTTGGGGGTGGGGGTCCCCGGTGGAGCGGGACCTGGTGGGTGGGCACCGTGCTGAGCGCCAGCCCCGGGTTGTGCCCCTCTGTTTTGAGCTGCGGGTGCTGGCAGTGGGGTGTGCAGGGACCCGTCCTGGCTGGGGGTGGGTGGGAGGCTGTCCCCCCTCTGCCTGCCCGTGAGTCATGCTGACCTCTCCCATGCCCTCGCCAGCAGCAAGAGAGAGAGATTATGGTCTGGCCCTTCCGGCCGCAGAGCCCTCCCCGAGTTGGCCAGCACAGGAGCTCATCCCCTGGGAGGGGCTCAGCTGCTCCCCCCATTATCTGCCTTGGGCAGCCCCTTCTGCCGGGACACCCCCCCCTCCCCTAGCCCCGGGCTGCGCAAGCTCTCATCCTCCTGCTGCCCAGCCCCACGCACGGCAGAGCCCAGGATGCCCCAGCACCCGGCATCTGCTCGACCACCCACTCCCCCGTGAGCCCCCCAGCTGCTCGGTTCCTGTCTGGGCTCGGGTCACGGCCTCACCGACAAAGCGGGGCCAGGATCCGGCAGCTTTTGGGAGGGGCGGAGAGGCTCAGGGCTGAGGAACAACAGGATGCTGGCTTCTTGAGCTGGGAGGTGAGCGACGGCGGGGAGAGCAGCAAGGCACGGAGACCTTCGGGAGCATCCCACGCTCCCACCCACGGGTTCTGTGCCCTTCACAGCAGCTGAGCCACTCCCCCACCCCCCTTCCTGCTGCCTCCTCACCCCCTTTCTCTCCTTCTTCCACAGATGATGGGCTGAGCATCCATTGCAGAGGCACCCCAGGGCCATGAGCTCCCCATGCGGTCCTGACTCTGATATTGCAGACTGGCTGGCCACCATCCACTTGGAGAGGTACCGAGATGTCTTCAAGCAGCATGGATACCACGTGGCCAGAGATGCTGCCTTGCTGGACGGCGACCACCTACAGAAAATTGGCATCACTGCCACTGGGCACCGCAAAAGGATCCTGAACTTGGCACAGCAGACACGGATGGTCAGTCCTGCAGCAGGAGACACACATTTCCAAGCCACTGAGGTCCTGGATGCTCCCCAGGAGGGCAAGGATGCCATGAAAGCAGAGCCGGGAGGAGCTATTGACGCCTTTGGGACACATCAGCATGTCGCTGTGCCTGCCCAGGCATCGCCGCTAGAGAAGGAACCTGCTCCTCCCCTTGTGAAGCCAGTTCCCAAGCCAAGGACTATTTTCCCTCGCTCAAAGCCAGAGCAGGGCTTGGCACCTGTGCCACCAACACGCACCACAGTGTCGGCGCACAGCCCAGACAGCGACGGGGCACCTGCAGCCTTTGTGGTACTGGAGGGGTTTGTGCCGGGGGAGAGCTCCACGGATCTGGAGAGCCCAGAGCTCAGGCCAGCACTGTCACTCAGCCCGGGAGCGAGCGTGGCCATGGGTATGGGAGCATCCCGGCGGAGAGCACGGGACAGTGCTCGGGAGGAGGCACGGCATCCCCCAGCCCTGGATCATGGACAAGCCCTGGAAGCATCAGAGAAATCCCCTACATCTGCGCCATCTGTCCCACCACGGCTCAGCCACAGGGTCCCAACGACTGAGGCCAGCCCTGGGAGCGTGACAGAGGGACACCCCACAGCCAACCCTCCCTTGTTCGCTGCAGCTGCCCCAGCCAAGAGAGATCCCTTGCCATGCCCCAGGGCAGCCTCACAGGCAGGCTTAGGGCAGGGCAGGCTGGAGATGGTGTCCAACGTCATCTATGAAGGACTCAAGCCCCCATCAGCACCCACTGTGGACTCGGGAGGGGATGCTGGTCCCCAGGGTCGGGCTCTTGCTCAGCCCCCGGCTCTGTCCCCGCAGGAGCTGACCCAGCTGGACAACAAGCCTGAGTAAGCAGATGCTTTCCCTCACATCCCGGGGAGCCGGGGACGGGGGGGGACGGGACGGTGGGGACGGTGCAGAGCAGCCAGACCCAAGGATCCAGAGAGCCCCCACCCCTGGGGCCCCATCCGCAGCCTGACCCTGCCTGCCTCCGGGTGCTGACAAAGCCCCTTTCACTGCTCTTCCCGTGCCTTCCCCGGGCTCTGCACGGAGCAGCCCTGCAGGGCAGCTGGGATCCCTCTGAGCTGACAGGGTGGCCCTGGGCCCCTGGATGGCTTCTTCTGCTTGCAGGGAGAAGCTGCTTCCCCTCCTTAGCCCCCCACCCTAAGCAACAGGGCTGGGGGTCCCCGGCATGATGAAAGGGTGGCTGAGGGCTCTGGGGCTGGCTTGTGCTGGAAGCAAGGTGGGAGATGTTAAAGAGGAGTGAGCTGGGATGGGAAAAGCCCGGCAGCCCCAGGAAACACAGCCCGGTGGGTCCCGGGGTGGGGAGGAGAAGGGAGCAAGGAGGGCACTGAGAGCAGGAAGGAGATGTTGCACATCCCAGGGGACAAAGCCAGGCTCAGCCCCGGTCAGATGCAGCCGCCACCCCATGTAAGCCAGATGGGAATAGAAGGTGGAAAAAACCCACAGTCTCCCACCTCATCCCAGCCAGAGCTGCAGTAACCCCTTTCCTGTTTTCCAGCAGTCCCGGCTGGCCCAGTGGGGGCTCACCCCCCGTCCTGCAGAGACCCACCGGCAAGCCAGGTGAGAGCCCCCAGGCCATCAGTGCGAAGTGGGGACTCCCAGTGTCTTCAAGGAAAGGGGGTGAGGGGGACATCTATGCACCTTGACTTTCCCTCCAGGTCCTGCCCTGTGCTCCTGCCTTGCTCAGGAACTGGGGTGGCCCCAGGCTAAGGCAGGGTCCAGCTCCACATGTATTGGGGCTGATATCTTTGTTGTGCCAGTCACCCTGGATGTTGGGGTGCACCGTGGCGGGCTTGGCAGAGGGGTCCCCCTCCAGGGCTGGCAGTCCTGGCTGGCCACAGCAGGCACCGCTGACTGCCTTTCCCTCCTATGTCTCTGCCCACAGAGGTCGGCGAGCAGCCCATCAGCCCCTACAGTGAGACCATCTTTGGGCATGTACCCCCAGCCCCGGAGCAGAAGGTGAGAGGAGACTGGGGGGATGGTGGCTGTCCCCTGCCATCACTCTGCATCACACCAGGTGCTGTGAAGTAGGGAGCTAGAACTGGTGAGACCACAGTGCCCAGCGGTGCCTGGCTGAGCATCACTGCTGGGGTGAGGGGCACAGGTTGATCCCCCCGCACAGTGGGCCAGGCAGGTTGAGGATGTTGAGGAATGGTAGAGGGCATCGGGGACAAGAGATTTGACCAATATCTCCTCCTAGGGTGTGGGCATCTCCTCCGATCAGAGCTACGAGGCAGTGTCTGAGCTGGAGCTGGAACGAGAAGCCTGCAGGTAGGCATCACCTCCTCCAGGCTGCAGGGGCTGGGCTTGGGGTCTGGGATTTGCATGCCAGGGGAACACCCCTAGGGACAGCCTGAAAGGCAGCGGGGGGCTTTTCCCCCACCATAGAGCTGATCAGGCATGGCTGGGATCAGGTCAGCCATCTCAAGAAAAGATGATGGACTTGGAGATGAGAAGGAGCCATGCTGATGAGTGGCCCTCATGGGGACAGAGCTTGCCAGCAGGTGCTCTGAGTGCACAGATCGGGCAATGCCAGCAGCACTGCACACCTGCACATCAAGCGGAGCCTGGATTTGGCCACTGGGAAACACCACGGGCGACAGGGATTGTTCAGAAATGGGATGCCTCCAAGCTCCAGATGAAGGGATGTGCGACCTCCAAAGGCTCCGGCACCATCAGATCAGCATTTGCTGACCTGCCACACCATGAGGGACAGTTAGGTGGTGAGGGGCACCTTTAAAATGCTTTTGAAATGTACTTTCCATAACTCTTGATAGCATCTCAGAAAGAGGAAGGAAATCTGCTCTTCCCATTTCGGACGGGGAGGGTTCCTTTTCCTGTGTTGCTTAGAGAGGAGGAGACGAGCTGCAGCTCTGTGTCCTTCAGCTTTGCCCGTGGCCGCACTGGCCAATGCGTCCCCATGCCCCTGCATTTCTGGCCCCAGTGTTTGTTGGTCCAGCCCTTCTGCTCCAGGTGCGAGTCACTGCAGTGTGGCCCGATCCGGTGTCACAGCCAGCTAGACGTTGCAGCCAGATGAGAGCCAACACAGGCCACAGGTAGGGAGTTGCAAATACCTGGGAACAGGAGTTCTGTAGCCAGAAATACTGAAATCTGCTGTGGAGCCTCTGAAACAGCCATTCAGAGCAGGGCTGGGTGCTGGCCCATTGGTCACAGTCTCCATCCAGCAGCTTCCAGGGAGCTGGGATACAGAGCATCTTGAGGGCATCAGCCAGGCACGTGCAGCCCTGCACTCACCAGGGACTTTGCAGCCTGGGCATGCTGAGAAGAGGCAGGATGAGGCCATCAGCAGGCAGTGGGTCACAGTTTTTTTTTCTCTCAGCCTGAGCACTAACCAGGTGGGGGGTGTGGGAGGTTGAACAAAAGACAAAAAAGCCTCTGAAGACCTTTTGCATTGTGCTTATGGACCCCACTGGCCAGCTGCTCCAATGTTTTCCTCCCCAGACCAACCCCACCAGTCTGACCATGATCCCCCTAGAGCAGAGCTATGGGTTCCTGCTTAGTTGGTGAGCCGCTGCAAGCCAGCACTGGATCCTGCCCCTACCTCTGTGGGACCTTCCGATCCTGCCCGTCAACACTGGTGTTGCTCCAGTTCAGCCAGTTACTCATCCTGCTGGCTGGCACCTGGCCACTAGGGACTCTGTAAGCATCTTCTGCAGTCCACCAACCCACTCATTATGGGTAATACTTCCCACTCCCAAACTTCAGAGAGGCCCTCCTGCCCCTTTGGCACAATAACTTCCTCCTACCTGAGATATCTTCTTTCACCCTGTTCTGGAGGAGTTTAGTCTGGACTATACTGCTCCTGCCTTCGGGTCTGGGCAGCTAGTGCCAGTGTTAGAGGTGGGTCCAGCAGAGCCTGGAGGAAGGGTGGGATTCGCCCACTCTGATGCTGAGCACCTTTATCCAAGCTGGTTGTGCTCAGCCCCCCAAAGTACTAGTGCGGAGGATGACATCTGCCCTACTTCAGACATTGTCCTCAGCAGGAGAAAAATGGTGGCACAGCTCCTGTGTCACCCCATGGAGCTCGGGGGACTTGGTCAGACAGCAACTCATCAGGCATCGTGGTGAGGATGGAGGACCCTGCCCTGGTTTCCATAGAGACCCGCGATGAGATGATCCTCAGGCAGATACCTGTCTGGACTACTTCTCCCCACACCTCAAGGCATCTTCCCTGCAGGAAAAGAAGCACTGGGCATGGTGTGTCCTTGACAGCTTGTTCTTTATCTCCCTACGTACCTCCAGGTGCCCACCAGCAGGTTGACTATCTGGCCCATGACCCCCAGTTGAAGTAACCAGATCCATCAGCAGCTCCTTGGTCCCCTCACCACCAGCAGATCCCTTTCTTCCACCACCCATCCTCCATCCTCAGTCAACTCTCCCACATAAGTACTGACAGGCTGAGACTGCCCCAACTTGGTGCACCTCAGGCATCACCCTCCGGCTCAGCTTACCTGGAAATACCCTCTCCTTGCCCTGGGGATTCATTTGGCCCTAAGGTTAATTGTCTTCACTGCCCGACACCAGCTGAAAAGGGAGATGACTTGGCCTTTGCAGAGTTGTTGCTTGGAGGCTTCCTTCACCAACCTTGTCCTCAAGGGCAGAGCTGGGAGATGACCTGGGTCCTGGCATGCTCCTGGGATGCTGAGAGACCCCACTCCAGCTAGGTCAAGGGCTTTGCTTGTCCCTCACAGATGCTGCTTGTCCTCCAGCTCTTCGTGATTTCAGTGGCTGTAAATCATGGCTTGGGAAGGGGCTCTCACGGATTTCTCCCCATTTTCTCTTCCCTGACCCATTCAGTGAGTCTGTCTCCCACTCAGCTCTGGCACTCAAGGCTGATGTCTGCCTACAGTGTACAGAGTCCTCCAGCCACCTCACTCTCTGGCCGATCCATCCTGAAGAAGCTGGACACTGGGCTGGGAGTCCAGCCAGACGAACCGCTCTGCCAAGGCTCTGTTATGCTAATTAAATATCAATTTTCATTGTGCTTTGAGCCTCCCAGCCACCCATGGCCATTTCTCATCTTTCTTGCGGACACTGGAGCCAAACGGGTCATTTTCCCTCTCCACCCACCTCCTCTGCCCCATAGACCATCTCACTTCTCTGGAGCTGACCCCTAGCCTGGGTGGCTCCAGCCCAACATCCTCCCAGGCAGACTTCAGGTCTTACTTCTGTCCCACATCTGATGTCTGATGGCCTCATAAGGTGCCTGTCCAGGGTCAAAGCACAGGTCCCGTGCAATGCCTTGGCTTCCACGATGAGGCAGTGCTCAAACCAGGTGCTTGGAGAATTTATGATGAGGGGAGGTGTTTGGGGTCATTCTCCTGGTCCAAAAGCATTTCCAGCACATGGACTTGTAAGATGGAGGAGGTTTCTCATATTCAGTAGCCCCCAGTGAGTTTCTTCTCCATAAATTTCTCCATCTACAACACCCCATGGCAAGGAGTCCCACAGGTCAGCCACTCCTTTCCCGTGTGGTTCTGCACCCTGCTCCTGCTGAGTCCCCCATGTGATGGTCCCCAGCTCGTGTGACTGAAGCAGTGGTGGCTAGGAGATGCCTCTCTGCCCTTCTCATGCTGCTCAGGACTTTAGAAACCTCCCCCCATCACTCACCCTTTCCTCCTTGGAGGTACCCAGGTTGCTCAGGTGTTCCTCAGACAAAAGCTATGACAGGGCTTGGGCCATCCTCATTGCCTTTCTTGGAGCCTTTTCTTCATCCAGGCGGTGGATTCCACAAGTGACCCAATGACATGGGTGCTCTCCTGCTGAGGCGTCCCGGCTGCCAAAAGCAGACAGTGCCATGACTCTTTTCCTGCCCGTCACCATTGCACATGGGCAGCTCCCCTGTGAGCTCCTGGGACCGTCAGACATTTTCCAGCACATTTCCTTTTCGGGGAAAGACAAACGTCTGGCTGAGAGAGCTGATGGGAAGGGGCAGGCATAGCAGTTTATTTTTACAATTTCCTTTTATTGTTATGGCTGGATATCTCACCAGGCCTGGCTGGGGGTTTTAGAATGATTTCCCAAGAAAAGGAGATGGATGCAGGAGCTCCACTAGCCCATCTGTCTGTCTCTCCCAATCACTTTGCAAAATATTTCAGCTAGATGAGAGAGGAGGAGGGAGGATGCTGTGACAGAAGGACCTTCTCAGTGCTGTGAACACTGGAGGGGTGGAGGGAGAGGGCAGGCTGAGACCCGTGGTGGGAAGGGAGCTGGGGCGCGTGCAGGGCAGGGAGAAGGATGCGAGCAGGGGAGCTGCCTGGCTTCAGTTTGCTGCCTGTGGTGTCAAGAGGGGAGGAATACTTAAGAGGTTTGGAGATGTGTGGTGGTCTGTGTGGTATTACCTAAGGTGGGGAAGCCCATTTTGCCAGCTAACCCCAGCCTTGCCATCATGTAGGACTGGCTTTGTGGCCACGGGACTCATGAGCGCTGAGCCTTTGTCCCACCCTGCTCATGGAGATGCAAATACACGCATCACTGGGTGCCCTGAGGACCTCAGTGTGGGGGCAGGAGCAGTGTGAGACATCCTCAAATGGGATGGTGTTGACGAGGACCCCACATGGTGAGCAGCCATGTTGCTGCCACCAAGCTTCCCCACAGCCCCATTTCTCACAGGACAAGCAGCGAGTGCAGCAGTGATGGAAGGAGCGAGGACGAGGAGACCCGATCCCGGCTCATCGACCGCATCATCCAGAATGACACAGAGGGGTACTCCACTGTGGAGGCACCACGGGCTGAGGGTGCCCCATTCAGCCTGCCAGCCCATCTTTACCCAGATGAGGTCCTGGACGACCTCACCATCTCCCCTTACGCCAGCTTCACATCGCTCTCTGAGCCCCGACCCACCATGCTCAGCGGCTGGCTGGACAAGCTCTCCCCACAGGGGTACGTGCCCACACATGGGACAGTCCCCATAGGTAAAGCCCCTTTGGGCAAGGCTGGTGAGTTGGGCAGGCTGGTCACCATGCTACTGGGGCAGCCAGACCTCCTCACCACAGGAGGAGGACTCTCTTGGGTGCCCCAGCAGTGCTGCAAGGGTCTCTGAGCAGCTACCCTTAGGGGAAGTGGGGTCTGTGAGTGGATGTGAGGTCCTCAGGGGAATCGTCCCCTTGCCAACAGCCCTGTTTTTCTGCCATCCCAACAGGAACTATGTCTTCCAGAGGCGCTACGTCCGCTTCGATGGGAAGAACCTGATGTACTTCAGCAGTGAGAAGGTACAGAGGGGCAGGATGCGGGCAGGATGGGGAGGGTGCACCATGTTGCTTAAGCAGGGTGCCTTGATACCATGCAAGCTGCCATATCCCCTTTGCCTTCCCATGTTCTTCTGTAAGGAGCCAGCAATGTCTTACCATCACCAGGGTGGAGCAGCCATGGCCCTTGTTCTTGGGGGGGCTCTAGGCACAGCCGAGCACCTGGGGGATGTGGAGGATGGAGGAGCTTTGTGGGTTAAGTGCATGGGATGAATCAACAGCCCTTCCCTGTCCCATGTCCTCTCATCCCACCGCATGGGTTCTGCATGGCCCTGTAAGGCCTGCCACAGGGTGTTGGTGGCTGCCACACCACCTGGGGTGACAGGCGCTGCTGCCCCAGTCCTGCAACACAGCCAGCCAGGCTGGTCCCATGTCAGTGGCACCCATGCAGAAACAGGTACCATGCATGGTCTCAGAGCAGCCTCTATTGCAGAAGATTGCAGGCCTCCCTGCCATGTCCCCTTACCCCCATGGTTATGGTGTCATCATGCCCAGCAAACCAGTAGCCAGATTATGGAGGTGCCCCACAGGAAGAGCAAAGAGGTGGTAACCCCATCTGGGGCTCATTCCAGGAGCCCTACCCCAAGGGGGTGATCCCGCTGTCTGTCATCGAGATGGCTCGTTCCACAAAGGACAACAAGTTCCAGGTCTTGACCAGCCATCGGATCTTCGTCTTCCGTGCTGAGAATGAGGGTAAGCGAAAACCTGGACTCAGGCTTGCCAATACCCAAAAACCATCCCTGCCTCCCTGCTCAAACCACAGCATCCTGGGGGCAGCTCTCACCCCACCCCCAAAATGATTGCAATTGTGATTAGCAAGGGGACCTCTCCCCTGCCATGCCTACCGGGGGTTCTGCTCCATGCCAGGGCTGTTGGGAAGGGCTCAGACCCATTCCCTAATGCTTGGTCTCCAGCCCAGAGGAACGAGTGGTGCTCCACACTGCAGAAGAAGGTGATGGACCAGCGCCTGGTGGGCTCCCGGCCCCGGCCCTCCAACACCTCTCACTGCCAGAAGTCAGGAACCCTGGAGCTGAAGGGCCAGAAGTCCAAGGTGTTTGCAGCCCTGACCCTGCCCGAGATGTGGCTGTACAAGAGTGAGCAGGTTTGTAGCTGGACCAGACACCCCGCTGGCACAGAGGGTTGTGCCAATGGTGGACGAGGGTGAGAGTGTTGGAGGGATGAAGGGACCTTAGCCAGGGCTGATGCCAAAGGGAGAGTGGAGAGAAAAAGGACAGGCAGGAGAAAGGGAATGATGGAACGGGAAGCTGGAGATCCTGCACAGGGCAGCTGTAGTGGGAGCCTGGAGTTGGAGATGCACAGAGGGCCAGGAGCAGACTCTCCTCCCGATCTCCTATCACCAAATCTTCATCTCTGCCCAGCACTTAGGTCTTCGTCACACCAAAGCATCGCACCAAATCATCCCAATCCATCACAGGACAGGTGGATCAATGACCACAAAATCACCAGCAAAATTACCTGCTGAAAAGCGGGCTTGCCCCATAGGGGCAGCAAGTCTCTGCCAGCCCGTTGCACCCTGCCCATGGAAATCCCCACCTCCTGCCTGCTGAATTTTCTCAGCACTCCTGTTTTTTTTTCCAGTCACCTCATTTCCAGTTTGCCTGGAGTACACTAAGCAACATCAAGCCTCTGCGTTTTTTGCTCAAGTTGATACTTGCTTTATGAGTGTGCCTGACTCACTGTGGACTCAAATCCCCAAACCAGAGGGATTTGAATGGCCGGGTTTGGGGGCTGTGGGCAGAACTTGCCTTTCATTTCATAACACGCTTGCTGAATGCTGTATGTCACCCCACATGGGATGGCTGAGATGTGGTGGGGTGCCACGTCTAACTGGTCCAAGCAGAGTAGGGTACCAGGCACAGCTCCCTGGCTCCAACATCACAGGCATATCCAGGGTGGTGTGTCCACCATGGCTGTGGTGCTGCAGAGCCAACGCCAGTGTCACTCTGAATTGCAGTTCTTTAAAATGGGCATTGCCATCTGCTTGATTGAGATGCGCGGCTCCACCATCCGTGAAGCCAAGAACCGCGGCTTCGAGCTCATCACCCCCTTCAAAATATTCAGGTACCCTGGGTGTCTGGGTAGGATGAGGTGGGGAGAGCAGTCAGGTGCTGGAAGCTCCAGGCCCCTGAGTTTCGGTCATGCTGGTGCTCATAGCTTCGTGGCAGAGTCAGAGCGGGAGAAGCGGGAATGGATGGAGGCCCTGCAGGAGGCCATAGCTGAGATGCTCTACGACTATGAGGTGGCAGAGAAGATCTGGTCCAACAAAGCCAACAAACATTGTGCAGACTGCTGGGCTCAGAGTCCTGACTGGGCGTCCATCAACTTGTGTGTGGTCATCTGCAAGCAGTGTGCAGGCCAGTATATCTTCCTGGGGTGGACACGGGTCTCCCAGTGTGTGTGGGCTGGATCTGCCTTGGGCAGGCAGGATGCTGGCTGGGGTACAGGGGTGACTTGGGTGCTGGTTCCCTGGCAGGATCAAGGGGTGCTCACTCACCTGCTCTCCTCCACAGGGCAACACCGCAGCCTGGGCTCCAACATTTCCAAGGTGCAAAGTCTGAAGCTCGACACCAGCATCTGGTCCAATGAAATCGTACAGGTAGAGGCACTCAGGGCAGAGCACTGGCGCTTGCATGGCATACTTAGAGCCAGGCTGCTTCACCGGACAGGGCAGCAGCCCCACGGTCTCCGCCAGGATGCAGGGATGCTGGGCATCCTGCTCCTTCCAGCTGACCCTGGTACTCGCCATGACCGTGGGACTTTCCTGCAGCTCTTCATCATGCTGGGAAATGACCGAGCCAACCGGTTTTGGGCCGCTCGCCTCCCTGCTGCCGAGGCCCTCTACCCAGATGCCAGCGCTGAGCAGAGACGGGACTTCATCTCCCACAAGTACCGAGAGGGTCGGTACCGCCTGCCCCATCCCCACTATGCCACGCAGGAGGATGTGCTCCAGGTAGGGACCACCTTGGGATGCAGGCAGGATTCTGGAGTGCTGGGAACCACTCCAGAGCTCTGGTTCTGAGGTGCCAGCACCTCCTGCTTGGTTGCATGTGCCCGCAACCCCATGCCAAGCAGTCTTGGGGTCTCAGGTGGGAGGTTTTGCCCTGCTTTGCCTGCCTTTGAGCACCCCTGGCAGTGGGCTGGGGGTCTCCATGAGCCAGGATGCAGTCCCTACAGGAGCCTGTCTTGTCCCAGGCACTTTGTACTGCGGTGGCAGGACCATCCCTGCTCAAGACCATCCTGCAGTTC
This sequence comes from Vanellus vanellus, assembly GCF_965231255.1. Lineage (NCBI taxonomy): Eukaryota > Metazoa > Chordata > Aves > Charadriiformes > Charadriidae > Vanellus > Vanellus vanellus. The sequence goes on from NC_138918.1 coordinate 20,795,856, forward strand.
TTCTCATCCCCAGAGACTGGGCTGGCGGCTGACCCCCCTGCCTGTGAGGTGGCCCCTGGGGCTGACCTTTGGTGGGGACCAGAGAGCAAACGGCCCAGGAACCGTTCAGGTAATGAGGACACTCAAGCTCCATCTGGCTGTGATGGGGGGACTTCCTCTTTGCCTGTGCCCTCCACAGCATGCCTCAGGGCTGAGGACAGGCATCAGGTGTTGTGGTTCTCTGGGGGACCTGCCTGCTCCACTGCACCCCTCTTTTGGGATGGGGCAAGGCAGCAGGTTCCTCTGAAGACCCTTTTTGGGGAACCCCATGCCTGGTGCATCCCCTTGCCTACACCTGCATGAGTGGGGTCTCCCCGCCTCCCGGTACCCACATTTTGGTGGGTGCCTGCTCCCACGCCACTCTCAGCACCGTTGCCCACAGGGAGTCCCCACACACGGGAACCGGGTCCGGAGGGAGTTTACAACGAGATCACGCAGCCAGTGACACACAGCGGGTACCTGTACCGGGCCATGGCCTCCATCAGGCTCCCCGGTGCCAAGAAGAGCAAAGACGGTAAGTATGGGGAGTGGGGGGAGGCAGCCACTGGGGTGCCCACCCCGGTGTTGCTGACCCCCCGGTCCCACAGACTTCCAGCGCACCTGGTGCTCCCTGGAGAGAGCCCTGCTCTTCTTCGAGACAGAGAAATGCATTGAGCCCTTGGGCCACATCGAGAGCGGAGACCTCATCTCCCTGGGCGTGAGCAGAGCTCAGGCACTCACCAGCCCCGGCCCCACAGAAAGGTACCCCCAACCTTGCCCCCACTGCTTGCCCAAAGAGCCCATGAGCACACAGAGGGCAGGGACGGGGTGCTTGGTCCAGTGGTCTGGTCTGGCTCTGGGTGCGGGTTCAGGGTAGAGGGCTGCCCTGATGGGCTGGTTCATCCTCTGCAGGTTTCGTTTCACCCTAGAGCTCTTCCTCACTGGGGAAAAAGTGCAGCAGCTAGGAACTGACGGACCAGAGACGTTGCAAGCCTGGGCCAGTGCCATCGGCAAGGTGAGCCAGCCCCAACCCCGGTACCCCTGGTGGGTCCATGGACTCCATCCCTGCTTCTCCATTGTAATTCCTCCCAGCTCTCCACATTCTTCATCCTCTGTGGCATGCACCCTCCTTCCCTTTGCGGGGGCTTCCTTCCTCCCCGGTGACCTGCCCCCATCCTCAGGGGCAATCCTTGCTTGGGGGCTGAGCCCTGTTTTTACCTGGCTCGTCTCTTGCTCCGTCCCACAGTGGTTCACACCTGTGAGCTGTCACTGCCTGCTGGGCTATGAGTTCCAGCGTGTGGGCCAGCTGCGCTACAAGTGCATGCTCAACCCCGAGCGGTGGCAGCAGGCCTTCTTCATCCTGCAGAAAGCCCACCTCTTCATCTGCCCCACTGAGGACAATGGGGCTGAGGACAGCATCAACCTCCGGCGGCTGCAGGAGCTCAGTGAGTGCCATGCCACAGCCCAGGACGGGCACCACGTGGTGGGCAGCCATGCACAGCATTGACCCCTCTACTTCTCACCCCAATGCAGGTCTGGTCCCCGCCTCAGAGACCCCAGAGAAGAAGGAGCTGCTGATCCTGGTGGAGATGGGAAGGTGAGTCACGGCTGCAGGAAGAATGGGCAATGTGCCAAGCAAGCTCAGCAGGCTGCTCAGGGCAAATGCACTCATGCGTGGGTCTCAAACCCATGGTGTGGATGCTGCTGGGACAGCAGGGCTTTGGCCAAGGGGCTTACAGAGGTCACACCAGCTTGGGGTCTCTCACCAGGGTAGGGTGTCTCTTGGCTCAGCCTGGCTGTGCCTTGCTCTTTGTCCCAGAGTAAGACCGTACCTACGGGCAGGAGGGGGTAATCTGGACACCCACCCCAGCAACTTTCATTCCCTCTTCTCTGCCCTTGTCGTTCTCAGGACATTTTACCTGCAGGGCTTGTCACGGGCGGACTCGGCAGCATGGTACGCTGATATCCAAGCGTCAGCGGGGGGACGAGGTAACGCATTGCGGGACCAGCAGCTGAGCCGGGGGGACATCCCCATCATTGTGGACAGCTGCATTGCCTTCATCACGCAGTACGGTGAGTCCAGCACTGTGGCGTCACTGCCAGAGCATCCTCCGGCACACATGGGGCAGCAGAGGGGTCCAGGCAGGAGGCACAACTCTCGAGGTCCCAGCCCCACTGGGGACTCTCTGGGCAAGATTGAGCCCCCATGACCCTATGTCCCTGCCCCAGGGCTGCGTCATGAGGGGATTTACCGCAAGAATGGAGCCAAGTCCCGGATCAAGGTACTGATGGAGGAGTTTCGGCGGGATGCCCGCAACGTCAAGCTGCGCATCAATGACAACTTCATCGAAGACGTCACCGATGTGCTGAAGAGGTTCTTCCGTGAGCTCGAGGACCCTGTCTTCACCCTGGAGCTGCACCCACAGTGGAAGGAGGCTGCAGGTACCTCCTTCACCTAACCCCTGCTCCCACGCTGGGCTGCCTGCCAGGGACCCCCGGGGTTGGTGTCCCTGAGGACAGGATCCCGGTACTAGCCCTAGAGACATGTCAGCTCTATGTCCGTCAGACTCAGAAATGGTCCACAGCTCGTTTTCCTCCCTCCAGAAATCTCCTCGAAGCCCCAGCGCCTAGAGAGGTACAAGGAGCTCATTCATCGCCTGCCTCGCCTCAACCACAAGACCTTGGCTGCACTGATTGGGCACCTTTACCGGTCAGTGCGTCACCTCCCAGCTGGGTCCCCTGGTCCAGCCAGGGTCCCCAAGGCCAGCCAGCAGCATGAGATCTCCCCACTGCCCAGGGAACACTGGATCCAATCCCTGCAAACCAGGAAGAGCCCAGTGCCTGTGCCCTGCCCCACCAGCCCCCCAGGTGGTGCTGGGGTGTGCTGCAGTATGCTACTCTGGGACACCTCAAAAGTTCCCAAAGTCATCCTGCAGCAACAGGGGAGTGACAGGATGTTCAGGAGTAGGTGACACCCCTCTATAGGATGTAATCTTCAACAAATCCCCCAAAAAAGGGAAAAAAACAAATTCCCATCCTCAACTTGGAGTATGAGATGGGGCTGTTGTCTGGTTTGGTGGCAGCTGGAAGTCCTTCAAATAGGACCTGGCCAGCTTGAAGAGGAGCTGGGGAAAAATGGGCTGTTTTTCAGGAGAGTTTGTATGAGGCAGAGGAGGGTGGCTGGGGCTGAAACCCCACCCAGAGTGGGACCAGTCCCTCACCTCTGTCCTCCTTGTCCCAGGGTACAGAAATGTGCAGACCTCAACCAGATGAGCACCAAGAACCTGTCACTGCTTTTCGCACCCAGCCTCTTCCAGACCGATGGCAAAGGAGAGCATGAGGTCAAGGTGATGGAAGACCTCATTGACAACTATGTCAGCATCTTCAACGTAAGCTCCCTGCAAGGGCCGTGACAGCCCCTTCCATGCTGGCTCTGTCCATCTCCCCTTGTATCCCCCCATACTGCCCACCTCTGCCTCCCCCTGCATCCCTCCATCCTGGCCATGTGTCCTCAAGCCATATCCCACTCCACACTGACTCTCACCCTGTGCGCCCTTCCTCTGGCAGATTGATGAGGACCAGGTATCCCAGATGGATCTGGAGAACAGTCTGATCACCACCTGGAAGGACACCCAGGTACTGGGGATGTACTTGCCGGCCTCCATCACATCAGAGACCCCCAGGCTGGTGGGACTGCCTGGAGGATGGGGGCATGCTCAGCTGCCCACCCTATGTCCCCACTATCACACACCAGATATTTGGGGAAGGACCTTCCCCCACTTGTCTCCCCTTTGCCCATCACCTTGAGGATACCCAGGGAAGAAGCAGCCCCAGCTCCCTGGGACGCCATCACCAGCCCCTGGGGAGAGGGGATGTGCACAGCACCCATGCCAGCAATGGCATCAATGCCACCCGCTCTTCCCCCAGCTCTCGCAGGCAGGGGACCTCATCATCGAGGTTTACCTGGAACAGAAGCTGCCTGACTGCTGTGTCACCCTGAAGGTAAGTTCCAAAGGAGTGCCGTGCCAAAGGATGTGAGGAGGGATGCAGGCCTATCCCTGGAACCCATCCTACCACCACCCACCCCAGCTCCTTGTGTGTCTGGCCCCAGGTGTCCCCCACGATGACAGCAGAGGAGCTCACCAACCAGGTCCTGGAAATGCGCAACGTGGCGGCCAGCCTGGACATCTGGCTGACCTTCGAGGCCCTGGAGAATGGGGAGCTGGGTGAGCATGGTGGGGATGGCACGGGGGGATGCTCTCGGCACAACCAGGTTGGTGAAGAGGAGGTGTGGGATATGGGGGTCAGCTTGCTGCCGGTGGCAGGAGGGGCAGGGACTGGCACGGTGGAGGAGACACAGTGGTGATAGTGTCCCTGCCTCTCCAGAGAGGCCCCTGCACCCCAAGGAGAAGGTGCTGGAGCAGGCTTTGCAGTGGTGCAAGCTTCCAGAGCCCAGTGCTGCATACCTGCTGGTGAAGAAGGTCCCCATTGGGGAGGGCAGCTGTCTCTTCACAGGTAAGGCAATGACAGAGGGTCCCAGCCCCTAGGGGTGACCCCAGAGGGGGATAGCTCTGCCCCAGCTTCCCCTGGCCACCTCCCAGCAGCCATCAGGGGCGCATCCCTGAGACCCACAGCCACCCTCACGTGTACACGGACATCCTGACCCCTGTCTCCTCCCACTGGGCAGGCACCAAGCGTGAGACCCCCAAGTGCGGGCTGCTGAAATGTCGCGAGGAGCCCCCCAAGCTGCTGGGGAACAAGTTTCAGGAGCGCTACTTCGTCATCCGGGACCGGAGGCTGCTGCTACTCAAGGAGAAGAGGGTACCCAGGGAATGCTGTGGGGATGGACTGGTGCCCCGAGGGCAGGAGGAGATGAGGGGAGGGGGAGCCTGGGGACAGGGGTGGCACGGTGGTGGCTGTCCTCCTGGCAGGGAGGCTGTCATCAAGCTGAGATGACCCGATGGATCTCCTTCCCCAGAGTGCCAAGCCGGAGCGTGAGTGGCCCCTGGATGCAGCCAAGGTTTACATGGGCATTAGGAAGAAGCTGAAGCCACCAGCCCAGTAAGTGGGACCTTCCCTGGCCATGGCCCTGGGGGCATGCATCCCTCTGTCCCTGCCTCCAGCACCCGGCACACAAACCCAGCTGTCAGGAGCATGCCAAGCTTCACCAGGACCCAAAGCCATGACAAGCCTGGGCCCGGGGGGCAAGCTCAGCCCCCACCCCCCGTTGCTGCCCACTGACCCATGGCTGTGTCTGAGTTTGGCAGTGCTGCCCCACAGCCTGTGTCTTCCTTTCCCCAGGTGGGGTTTCACGCTGACCCTGGACAAGCAGCAGCTGTGAGTATCTGTCCCTGCCACCCTGGGGCTGGGGGGATGTTGAGATCTGTCCCCAGTTTTAGTGGGAGTGGGACAGCGGGGGGCAGCACTACAGAGCCCTGGGCGTCAGGGCAGAGCTGGCGGCACTCAAGGGACAGAGTGGTGGGGCCACGTGCTCCCTGGCACAAGGTGGGGGCCAGGCTACGGGGACAATCCATCTCCATACCACACACCCTTCCTACCTCCCCATCCACACCAGCACCCCGGGCAGATGTCTTCCAAGCACCCAGCACCAGGCTCTGGTAGGACCTGCCCACCCTGCCCAGGTGCGCATGTCACCTGCATGACTGTGCTGCCTGCCAGCCTTCACCCAACACCGCTCTCTGTCCCCATGCACCCAACACCAGGTGCTCCTGCACCCTGCACCGAGCTGGGCTCCCTGCCCTGGCATCCCTGGTACTGCTGGGTGCTCGGGCACACCCGTGCATGCTGCTGATCCTGTCCCCAATTCCCTGATGCTGCCCCAGTGCTGGGGCAGCAGCTGAGCATGTCACCTGTCCCCGACATGGGGCTGAGATGTTCTTCTAAGGGCAGCAAGGGTAGCTGAGCCAAAGTGCCTCATGGGTGCCCAATAACTTCTCGCCTTTCCCCGTAGCAGCAATTTGGGCATGCAGAGAGTTTCAGAGGTGCAGCCCCACTAGGTATAATTGTGCCTGAGAGCCCCAGGCTCACAGGCAAGGTGACAAGGACATGCGGGCCCCACCGGCCCTGCTCCCTGGCAGCTTCTCAGCTGACTCCTCTGCAGGTACCTGGTGTGCTCGGGGCAGGCTGAGCTGTGGGACTGGACCACCAGCATCCTCAAGGCTCAGGTGGGTGCAGGCTGGCTGGGTTGGGCTGGGAGGGGGCTGGCAGGGCAGCCCAGCGTGACTCACCCTTCCTGCCCTGTTCTTTTGCACAGCACGATGACCTGCGCCCCGTGATCATGCGCCGGCGCTCCTCTTCCGACCTCGCCAAGCAGAAGTTCGGCACCATGCCACTGGTGCCACTGCATGGGGACAGCACCGACGCCACCATGCTCTCTGCCAACCAGACCCTGGTAAAGCCCCTGCAGCTACCCCTGCCCATGGGTCCTCCTGCACCCACCCAGGTCCACACACCCATCCTGAGACCATGCGCCCACCCTGTGGTGGCCCTGGAGGCGGGTGCGCGCTGCCTGGTACCGATGGATGCTTTGGGTGTGTGTCCCTGTGCTCGGCGGTGTGTGCGCACTGCATGCTGTGTTTGTTGTCTGTGGCACCGCTCCATGCGTGCAGGGCCCTGTCAGGACATGTGGGGTGCTGTACCCCGCTGCCCGTCCTCTACCTGCTGAGGCATCCGTTACCCTGCTCCATGCTACCACGTGCTTACCTCTGCCTGTCTCCTCTGTTTCTAGCGCCGCCTGCACACGCGAAGGACTTTGTCCATGTTCTTTGTAAGTACCCGCACACGTGGAGCGCGTCCGTCGCTGGCTTTGCACCGTGCCTCCTGGCTACAGCAGCAAGGGCTCACCTGCAGCATCCCATCTGCACTCAGAGACACGCCTGGGCCACCCTGCCCATGCTGTGGGGATAAGGAGGGGGTGCCCATTGCTCTGTGTCCCATTACCTGGGGATGGGGTCCCTGCATGGTTTCGGTGCATGCAAGCAAGACCACAACAGTCCAACCCGGCTCCCAGAGCTTCTCCCAGTGGGTGCATGTTGCCCAGAGGGAACCAACACAAGAAATGTGAGGAAATAGGTTTGGGTACTCCTCGGCATCAGGTTATTTCCCTGGAGACCACCTGGCTAGACCTCACCTCACCTGGCTTTGTGCTCGGCATGGGGGCCCATCTGCCCTCCCCACCCCAGACCACCTTTGCCAAGGGATGCTGGGCTGGCGCCACACCCTGGTGGCATGGACCATGCCTCAGCAGGGACCAAAACGGTCACCCTCCATCTGCGATGGGGGAAGAAAGAGTAACTGTGACTGAGCCAAGAGACCTGATGGAGGGTGGGTCCCCTGCAGGAATCAGCCCCATGGTGAGGTGGCAAGGGTCCCCAGGCAGCACCCGAGTGCAGGGAGGGCAACATGACAGGGGACGGAGGGGTACAGCTAAGCAGTGAGGACAGTGCACCTCACACCAACACCCCCCCTCCCCCAGCCCATGAAGATGCACCAAGACTCCCTGGAGGAGCAACAGGAGAAGGAGTCAGATGCCGATCCTGTCTACGAGGAGGTGGGAAACTTCCCCGAGCTGGCCACACTGGACCTGGGGAGAGGGCTGCTGGCAGACCTGTCGGCTGTGCCCCCCGTGGACAGGTCCAAGAAGCCAGCCCCGTTCCCTGAGCAGCCCCCAGACATGCCGCTGCGCTCCTCGCTGCCCGCCAGCCCAGCTCAGAGGTTGGTGGGTCCCTCCGTCCCCAAAGCCCTATCCCTCGAAAGGGGCTTGAACCTGGAGAGTGACAAAGCTCCAGCCCAGGGGCCCAGACCCACCAAAACAGCCTCTCTGGAGAGGAATGTGGAGCCTTCCCTGGCTCTGGCCAGGGACTGGGAGCAGGTAGACACACTGGGGAGCAGTCCCAGTGCTGAGACCTCCCTGGAGAACCCCAAGAAGAGGAACATGCAGCCTCCCTCACCCATCAACGACAAACTCATCCAGGAGCTCAGCAGCGTCATCCTCAGGAAAAACGAGGGCCAGCCACCGGGGCCGGGCCAGCCAGTGACATGACCCACTGTGTTGAAGGGGCAGCCACTGACCTGGGGGTCAAGTCGCACCCGGCAGCAGCGACGATGGGTACTCCACGCTCCCACATACGGAGCCCGCATCCTCCTCCTCCTCCAGACCCCAGCGCTGGGCTTGGGAATGGGAACAAGTGGGGACCAGGGGACTAGTAGGGACTGGGATGCTGAGGGGCGGTACCTCCTTTTGGCAGGGCTGGGGATGCTGCCACACATGGTCTTGCTCATGGGTGGCACATCTGCCATTGGGCCCAGTGCCGAGGGAAGCAAGTAAAAGGGAGAATAAAACACTGCATATTTTGGCAGCACCACACAGTGTCAGGCAGGGGGGCATTGTGGTGCTTGCCAGCACAGGGGAACACGGCATGATGTCCCCTCCCCAGCACTGGGCCCATGGGGCAGGTTCAGGACACCCAAGTCATCCCCCACTTCCATTCTTGCATCTACTGCGGCATATTTTAGGGGGGGTCAACAGGAGCAGGGCTGGCCATGTGTGCCTGGCACGTAGTCTTGGCGATGGAGGACAGCTCCTGCTCAGCTGGGGTATTTATACATGTTCCTTCCACCAGCAGGGAGAAATAAAGGTTTATTTGTACTCTGGAGGGTTTGGTCACTGAAGGAGGAGTGGTGAGGGATGCCGGGGTCTGGCAGGAGGGTGCTAGGGCTGGGCACCCAGATGGGGGACCCATGGGACGGGGGCAGCACCAGCGGAGTCAGAGGAACTGCAAAACTGGGGCAAAGCCCTGCTGAACCTCAAATCCAGGGCAGGATTTTCTGCCCAAGTCTGCTGTCAGCCTGGGACACTGCAGGATCCCCCCTCCCCGGGGCAAGGGGACACAGCCCAGCACCGCCTGGCCCTGCCTACAGCTGGCTCTGCTCGCTGGACCTCAGGGGCAAGGCTGTCTTCTCCGAAGCCCTCCCCGATGAGGTCTTGAGCCCTCCCAGGCAGCAGCTGACTGCATCCCGGACCCAGCCCTGAAAATCCTTGGAAACGTAGAAGTAGACGAAGGGATCGAAGCAGTTATTGAAGGCGCTGAGCACCAGGGCGAGGGCATACCAGATGTAGGTGATGTTGTGGCACCCTGTGGCCTCCAGCATGTAGTGGATGAAGAGCAGCACGTTGCTGGGGGTGAAGCAGAGGAGGAAGACCAGGAGGACGAGGGCCAGGACACGCACCAACTGCCCATAGCGTTTCCCCTTGGCCAGCAGCCGCACCAGGATGCAGCTGTAGGAGATGGTCATGACCACAAAGGGCAAGCCAAAGCCCACCCCCACCAGGGAGAGGAAATAGTAGACAAGGAACATGTGCTTATCCTTTTCTAGGACATCGTGGCACGTTGTGATGTTCAGGCTTGAGATATGATGTATCTGGGGGTGCAAAAGCAGAGGGCTCATGCCCAGCCCCACCACCAGCCAAATTGCCACACAGACACCTGCTTTGCCCCATGTCCAACTCGAGCCCTTCCACAGGAACGGGTGCACCACAGAGATGTAGCGCTCCAGGCCAATACAGGTGAGGAAGAGGATGGAGCTGTACATGTTCCCATAGAAGAAGGCTACCATGGTGCGGCACAGGTAGTCCCCAAAGAGCCAGTGATTGCCCAACAGGTGGTAGGAGATCTTGAAGGGCAACAGGAGGACAAAGAGCAGGTCGGCACAGGCCAGGTTGAGCAGGAAGAGGGTGCTGGAACATCTCCTGAAGTTGATCACCAGAACCCAACAGGCCAGAGCATTGGCTGGCAGCCCCACGAGCAGGACCACAGAGTAGAGGGCAGGGAGGAGGCGAGTGGTGAGGGTGTTGTTGAGAAAACCTTCCACAGAGGCACTGGGGCACTTGGCTTCTTCTTGAGGAACGAGGGGGATCAAGACTCGCCCTTTACCACGCACTGCAGAGGACACAAGGCATCAGGTTGGTCCCAGAGCCACCTCCCAGTGCTCCTTCCGACTCGGGACCATGCAGGAGAATCACCCCTCCCTGCAGAGCGACCAGCAGATGCAGGATGTAGCATCTCCCTGCACCATGGCAGGGGCGGCTCGTGTCATGGGATCCCTTAACATCCTGCCTCCCTCGCTGTGCGGAGCCTCGCCACATCCTCTGCTGCCTGCGCCGCTCTCCTGGCAGTGCTGCTGCAGCGGTGTCAGCCCAGACGGGCGCTTTGCTCACAGCCCAGACGGGCTCTGCTCCTGCACGCCACTGCGGGGACACACGGCTCTGCCAACATCCCTTTTCCTACAGAGCCCAGCTCAATGGGTCCCCCCCACAACCCCACGGGATCAAAAGGACAGACAGGAAACCCACGCCAGGGCAAGGTTGGGGTATGGCCACCCATGCCAAGATGGGAGATGTTCTCCCACTGGGGTTTCTGCCTCCTCCTCCTCCTTCTCCTGGCCAGCTCCCCAGCTCAGCCCCCCACCGCAGCCAGGGCTGCGCACTCCTCCCATCTTGCTGTGGTCGGAGGCTTTACACTGCACGCTCAGAACAAAAGCAAAGAACAGGAAGATCCCACAGCACCAGACAAAACAACTCCCGATCAAATCCCCTTTCTGGCCTTCTCAAAAATCACAGCTGGGCTCTGCTCCCCTGCATGTCACCCCCAATTCCAAAAGTTCCACTCAGGTGATCCCCAGGACACCCAGCCCCGGGGGACCCTGGTTACATCCAACAGGTTTCCCACAACCTCTGCCACCTCTCCGCATCCAGGGGACAGAGGAAATTCAAGTTAAGAAAGCAGTAACCTGATTTTTGCTGCCAAAAGGAGAAAGGGTGGCAGGGTTTCAGGTCTTCACTTAGGTTTTCAACATGGGCACCCAGGGAAGGCAGCAGAGTGGTGCTCTGAGCTTTCACCGTGACACCCAGCTATGCCCTCCAAGTATCAGAGGACACAATGTCGAGGTGTCTCAGCAAAGCCTCCCTGCCCTGCTCCATCACCTCCCAGACCCCATCAAAGAACTTACCCGGGAAGAATTGGGTGGCTGAGCCAAGCCAGGCACAGCAGAGCAGGAGGGAGACACAGGTAGCAGCAGAACCAGGCAAAAGCACCAGCCGGGACATCTCGGTGGGGTGGCCTCTGTGCCAAGCTGGGTCTGCACAAATGTCACAGGCAGGGCTGGTCCCACTGTGTGACACCACGGCAGGACAGGCACCAGCCCCCTCCCCGCTGGCACCCTTCCTCTTTCTCCTCTACGTCGTGTCCACGTCCTGCCCACGTTCCTGTGGTCCGAGCGGCCAGACGGCAGGCAGGGAGCATGAGATGACCACCCACTGTCACCGCCGCTGAGCACTCATGGGACGTCACGGGTGGTTTCCATCTGCTGGCACGCAATAGCACACTGCGAGGAGGAGGAAGCAGATATAAGATCAGTGCTGAAAGACAGTTGTGAACCACAGTGGGCAGGTGGAGCTATATGTTCTTGTTCCTGTGCCCCCGTGTCCCTGTGTCCCCATGTCCCCATCTCCCCATGTCCCAGTTTCTCCTCATGTGCCCACCTCCCTGTTTCCCTTTGTCCCTGTGTCCCCATGTCTCCATGTCCCCATGTCCCCATGTCCCAGTGTCCCTGTGTCCCCGTCTCATCTCCCCATCTCCCCTTGTCCCTGTGTCCCTGTGTCCCCATCTCCCTGTATTCCCCGTCTCCCCATCTCCCCTTGTGCCTGTGCCCCTACTGTCCATATGTCCCTGTGTCCCCATGTCCCCATGTCACCATCTCTCCCCATGTCCCCATCTCCCTGTGTCCCCTTGTCCCTGTGCCCCCATGTCCCCACATCCCCGTGTCCCTGTACCCCTGTGTCCCTGTGTCCCTGTTTCCTCATATGCCCCCATGTCCCTGTGTCCCCATGTCCTCATCTCCCCATGTCCTGCATCTCCCCTTGTCCCTGTGTCCCCCTGTCCACAGGTCCCTGTGTCCTCGTGTCCCCAAGTCCTCATGTCCCTGTATGCCCCTACGTCCCTGTGTCCCCATGTCCCCATCTCCCTGTGTTTCCCATCTCCCCTTGTCCCCATGTCCCTACTGTCCATATGTCTTCCTGTGTCCCCACTTCTCCCCATGTCCCCATCTCCCTGTCTCCTCCTGTCCCTGTGCCCTCGTGTCCACGTGTCCCTGTGTCCCCATCTCCGGGTCCCCATGTCCCCATCTCCCCATGTCCCCATCTCCCCGCGTCCCCATGTCCCCGGGTCCCCGGGTCCCCATGTCCCCATCTCCCCGTGTCCCCATGTCCCCATATCCCCATGTCCCCATGTCCCCATATCCCCATGTCCCCATATCCCCGTGTCCCCATCTCCCCGTGTCCCCATGTCCCCATCTCCCCGTGTCCCCATGTCCCCATATCCCCATGTCCCCATCTCCCCATGTCCCCATCTCCCCGTGTCCCCATGTCCCCATATCCCCATGTCCCCATATCCCCATGTCCCCATCTCCCCGTGTCCCCATCTCCCCATCTCCCCATCTCCCCGTGTCCCCATCTCCCCGTGTCCCCATGTCCCCATGTCCCCATATCCCCGTGTCCCCATGTTCCCATGTCCCCATCTCCCCGTGTCCCCATGTCCCCATGTCCCCATGTCCCCATATCCCCATGTCCCCGTGTCCCCATATCCCCATGTCCCCCTGTCCCCATCTCCCCGTGTCCCCGTGTCCCCATCTCCCCGTGTCCCCGTGTCCCCGTGTCCCCATGTCCCCATGTCCCCATATCCCTGGGTCCCCATGTTTCCCCCCGTGTCCGTGTCCCAGCGCTCGGGTGGGACGTGCGGCACTGACCACTAGGCGGCGCGCGGGGCACAGCGGTGGGCGTGGCTTCTTTTTAAAGTAGGCGTGTCGGGAGCGGAGCTTAGAGGGGGCGAGTCAGCGGGGAGGGGGCGTGGCCTTGCGGGGGGAGGGGCGGGGCCGGGATCGGCAGTTCCGGGCTCCGCGCACGCCGGGCGGCGGCGGCGGCGGCCGGGAACCAGGAACCGGGAACCGGGAACCGGGGACCGGGGACCGGGGACCGGGGACGGAGTGCAGCGATGCAGCCGCCGCCGCGCAAGGTGAGAGCGGGGCTAAGAGGGCAGCGGGGAGGGTCCCGGAGGCGGCACCGGCACCGGGGGGAAGCGGGACCGGGTCCTCCGTCGGTGCCGGCGGACCCGGGCAGGCTCCTGCAGCCGGGCTCGGGAGCCGCCCCCGGCGGACCTGGAGCCGGGCTGGGGAAGCGGGGCCCCGGCTGGGTGGTGGCGGTGGCTGCCGGCGCCTGCAGTGGCACCCAGGGAGGTGGGGTCAGTGGGGACTGGTACCGGGGCCGGCAGGGGCTACATGTCCCCTGCACCCCATCCCCGGCCACAGCGGTCCCCGGGTGCTGAGCGGTGCCATCCCGCAGGTGAAGCTCACCCAGGAGGTGCGGGTCCACCTCCTCGAGCAGCTCTCGGGCCTGCAGAGCAAGCAGCAGCGGGACGCCGAGCTGCTGGAGGACATCAGGTAAGGTCCCCACGTGTGTCCCCCCCGTCCCCTGCCCACCCCCGACTCCCCCACCCCCTGAGCTGAGACCGGCCAGCTCATCCCATGCATGGGGCAAGGGCCAGCCTGCCAGGCACGGCTCACCTTGAGCCTGCCGCGTCGAGGTCATGGGCTCCATCAACCATCGGGGTGGCCAGATGGGGACATCCCAGTGCGGGGTGGTGGTGCCAGTGGTGGCCCCTCCCTGCCCCCCGCTGAGTGGGTCCTCACCTGCCCCATGTGCCCTCTCCCCGCAGGTCCTACAGCAAGCAGAGGGCCGCCATCGACAGGGAGTATGGGCAGGTAAGGAGATGCCACCAGTTTCAGGACTGATGGCCCGGTGAGGCACAAGCACCCAGCTCCATCCTTCCCACGCGGGGTGTTCCAGAGTGGGGGACGGCCCCACACAGGCGATGGGCAGCGGTGGAAATTATTTCTGACCAGAATGGGGCTTGGCTGCTCCATGCCGGCCACCGAGGGCAGTGGCCGATGGGCTCAGCTTTCTCCCTGTCCTGGGGGGACGTGGAGACACCGACCACGTTAGGGTACCCGCTGGGGGGCTTTGCCGAGGACAGCATGGCCCGAACCTTGGGTGTTTTGGGGGCGGGAGGGAAAATCTTGCAGGGGGGAGGAAATCGCTCAGCTCCGCTGTCTGCTGGGTCATCGCAGGGCTCTGCTCTTAAATGTCAATTTTCCTCTGTGAGACATCCCCACAGCATCCCTTGGGGACACCCTGCAGCAGAGAGGCAACCCCGCTTCCTGCAGCTGGGGACCGGGACACCCTGCTCCCTCTATATCCCCACCCCAGGCTGGGGGGACACACACACCACCCTCCCCAGGGTTGGGGTCTTGCTGTGCTTGGCTTTGCTGGGGGCTCCTCTACTCTGCCTCTGCAGCCAGTGTCCCTCTCTGGTGTCCCCTTGCTGTTCCTCTGTCCCAAAAGCTGCAGCTGGGGTGGGAGGGGGATCCTCTCGTGGTGGTGGCTGGTCCCCAAAAAGGTTTTCCCATGGGGACCGTGATGGGGTCCCTGCTGACCCCAAGCCACTGGGGGGGGAGGGGGGGGTGTCCCCTGCTCTGGGGACACCTGTGAGGTGGCAAGCCAGTGTGGGGGAGCCCAGTTTGGGCCCCGGAGCTGGACAGTGGGGTGCTGGGGAATGCTGGTGATGATGGGTCTGTCTGCAGGCGCTGCAGAGGCTGGCGAGCCAGTTTGTGAAGAGAGACTGGCAGCGGGGCCGTGCCGAGGCCGGTGACTCGAGGTAGGTTGGGGACAGGGACAGGGACAGGGACAGGGACAGGGACGAGGGGCTGAGGCTGGCAGCGCCCAGCCGTGGCCTTCCCAACTGGGAGATGCCTAACGCCAACCAGGATTCGGGATTGCAGCCCTGGGTGGGATATCCCCAAGGATGTGGTACCCGACTCGGAGGGGATTAGGGGGGCTGGGGGTGCTGGCTGTCCTGCCAGTGTCCCCAAAAGCTGGCAGGGAGGCAAGAGAGTGCCCTGCCCTGCCTTAACCCCTGCGCCTGCAGGAGTGCGGTCGCTGTCTGGAAGGGCGTCATCGAGGGGACAGCGCATGCCGGGCAGGTCCGTGTCACTGCCTCGGAGAGCTACCGTGCCCTCGCCGCAGAGGCTGCCCGGACCGCCCGTCTCTCCAAGGAGCGGATGCTCAAGAAGGTACTGGGACAAGGATGCGGCCCCTGTGCCAGGGCGGTAGGGACAGCTGTCCTCCTGTGGCTGACGCTCCCCGCAGGGCATCGAGCGGCTGCAGAAGGCGCAGGCGGAGCTACTGGAGACGGTGAAGGAGCTGGACAAGGCGAAGAAGCAGTTCACTCACCTCCAGCGGAGCAGCGAGGTGGCCAAGGACAAGGCGGCCGACGTGGAGGCTCGGTGAGAGGAGGGGACCATGGAGGGGGGGTGGGGTGTTGCCGTGGCCATGGTGTGGTGTCCACCTTATCCCCCAACCTCCCCAGGCTCCGGAAGAGCGACCGGAGGATATTTCACACCAAGGCCAGCCTGCAAAAACTCAGCGCCAAGGTCAGCAGCATGCGAGGCCAGCGGGGTCCCCAAGCACAGGGATGCCGGGGGGGGATGGGAAGGGACATGGGGTGGTGACCCTCACCCCATCGCCAAGCCCGGCTCTCCCCATCCCGGCAGTTCTCAGCACGGCTGGCCGAGCACTCGCGGCAGCTCGCGGGGGTGCAGAATGAGTACGGATTCGCCCTGGTGTCTGCCACAGCCCACCTGGAGCATTACCGGCGGGTAGAGCTGCCCGCTGCCATCCAGGTAGGAACTGCCCGGACCCCCCACCCCGTATCCCCTCCCCGGGGTCCCACATGAAGCATCTCCCCCATTGCCGCTGCGAGGGGGTGCAGCGGGGAGGGTCGCTGGTGCTGGGACAGGGCTGGCTGCCCTGAGGGGTCAGGGATGCTCCCCGGGGGGATGCAGGCAGTGCTTGGGGAGGGGGTTTCCCACCCGTTTTTCTCCAGGCATTGGACGGTGACCTCTATGAGCGGCTGCGGGAGCACTTGGCGGTGGCCAGCCGGACGGAGGTGGAGACCTGCCGGGCCACATGGGACTGGTTCCAGGGCGTTGCAGAAGCATCCGCGCGGGTAACAACACCCATCCTGGGTGCAGGGAAGTTTGGGGGCAGGAGGGGACGGGTGAGCACGCCCCCCACGTCGCTCCCCTTGCTTCAGGTCTGCCGGGAGCAGGACCTCCTCCTCTTCCTGCAGGACCACCCCACTTTCGCCCTGGCCCCCGAGCAGCACTTCCAGCTCGCTGGGGTGGAGGAGGTAGGTGGGGAGGGGTGGGGGGAAGGTGTTAGGGCAAGGCGGGGGTCCGCACAACCAGCCCCTTCTCAGCCACCCTGTCCTCGCCCAGGTGTCCCTGCTGCCACCGGGGGACGACGGGGCCAGCCTGGAGAAGGAGGCACGGCGCTGGGCCACGAGGGTGGCTCGGGACCGCAAAAACAAGGCGCACAGCGAGGAGGTCCGTGCTGTCCTTCCCCACAGAGAACTGGGGGGGGGGGGTGGGGGTGAAATATCAAGCAGGGGGTCTCCCTACCCCCTCCTTCCCCGGTCTCCCACCACCCCACTGACCTGCGAGTGCCCACCCAGGTGCTGCAGTGGCTGGAGGCTAGGAGGCAGCAGGTCCCAGAGCCGGAGGCGGCCGCCGTGGAGCGGCGGATGGAAGAAGCAAGGGAAAACATCCGGAAGGCGGAGGTGCGTCGTACCCCCTGCCTCCAAGCAGAAGGCTTTGGGGTGGCTTCGAGGTCTGTCACCCCCAGGGAGAAGGATGCGAGGATGGCAGAGGCTGAGGATGCTCTGCCACTGTGGCAACCACGCTGGGGACTGGGGGATGATGGGGCTTGCTGGGCTGTCCCCCCTACCCCATAGGTGTCCCCTTTAGACCTTGACTCTGTGTGTGTGTCCCCAGGTCAGCCGGGTGAAGGCGGAGGCACGGCTGGCACTGCTGCGGGCAGCGGGGCTGGACGTGGACACGTGGCTGGCAGGGGCCATGGTGGGGGCAGGCGAGGAGGCGCCCACGGGGTTGGATCTGGCCGAATTTGACGACTACGAGGACAGTGACGAGCCGGACGAGGACAACGAGCCCGGCCCAGCTGCCCGCACCTACCCCTACACCTGCCGGGTCATCTTTGGGTACCAGGTACGGCCGTGGCTGCCTGTCCCTTGTCCTGCCTGCCCAGGTACGGCACCCCCAGCCCTCCCTGCCACTTTGTCCCCTGTCCCCTGCAGGGCTGCCAGGCAGACGAGCTGTCCATCGCCCAGGGCGAGGAGCTGGAAGTCATCGAGGATGGTGACGCAGAGGAGTGGGTGAAGGTGGGAGCGGGCTGAGCCCCCCCCACCCCATGCTTGGGGGGACACACATTTCAGAGGTCCCCTGGGCTGTCCCCACCACCGGGGCTGGGATGATCATGCGTTTTCTGTCCCTTCAGGCTCGGAACAAGGTGGGCCAGATCGGCTACGTCCCTGAAAAGTACCTGCTGTCCCTGGGCGGCGAGGCAGGGGCTGGGGCTGACCCCCCAGGACCCTCTGCCCTGCACCGCCAGCTCTCCAGCATCATGGCTGCAGAGCTGGTGCTGGAGCCCGGAGGTAGGTGCTGGGGTGTCACCTCCCCTGGGGAGGGGGACGGATGTGCGGGGCTGGTGCCTGGGGGATGCTGAGCCCCCCACCCCATCTTCCCCGCAGCCTGGTTGGTGCGAGCCCTGTACGACTATGAGGGGCAGAGCCCCGAGGAGCTGAGCTTCCCCGAAGGGGCCATCATCCGGGTGCTGCCCCGCGCCCCCGGCGAGGTGGACGATGGCTTCTGGACAGGCGACTTTGATGGCCGCGTTGGCGTCTTCCCCTCCCTGGTGGTGGAGGAGCTCACCGGGGCCCGAGAGGCAGCCGGGCAGGTGGGTGGCAGAAGGGTCACTGCATCCCCTCAGCGTGGAGTGGCTCCCCCACCCCATCTTGTGCTGTGGGTGCTGGTGGGTGGATGCCCTCCCTGCTCTTCCCACCCATCCTGGCTCTGTCTTCGCAGGAGCTGCCATCACCGTCCCCACCGCCCTTCTCCCCCCCTGGCCTCGTGCCTGGGACCAGCCTGGCCCCCAGCCCTTCTCCCGAAACACCGCTGGGAGGTGAGTGCTGGGGCTGGGGGACTGGAAAAGGGGCTAGGGGTGGGAGGGCAGGCATGTGGAGAGCTGGGCTGAGCTGCCGGGCCCTTCCAGGTGGCCGGCAGGATGGCACGGGCAGCGGGCAGAGCTCTCCGGACCTGGCAGCCACCCGCCTCCGGCCGGTAAGCAATGCTGTTGCCCCCCTAAACCTGCCCCCAGTCCTCCTGTAACAGGGGGATGGTGCCACCCCTGTGCTTTGAGGGGGTTTGGAGGGGGGGCGAGCAGCCTCGGCATGTCAACACGGCATCTCCTCTCTTCTCTCCGCAGCTCCGTGCACCCCCCCCGCCGCCCGGCAGAGCCCCTGACCCCGAGCTGCACTTCAGCTGACCTTGCATGTCCCTCCCGTGTCCCTCCCCGCTCCCCAAAAAGCTTCGCCCGAGCTACCACGGGCTCTCTCCTGGCAGCGGAGACTGGTGGTGCCCCGTACTCCGAGCTGGTCTCTCTGGGGGCCGCATCCTGCCCTGCGCTGCTTGCGGAGTAATCCTGCATCCCTGTACAGCACCGAGCATCCTGGCAGCCCCTGTATCGGGTCCCGTCTCACCCAGCTCTTGCCCCTTCATCCCGCCACCGCTCATGCACCCCCAAGCCCTGGTTCCTCAGGGTGGGGGAGGCTCAGCCATGGGACCCTACCAGCCCCTCTCCGGGCATCTCCCTGCAGGCAGGAGGGGGCTGCGCCCCAATAAAGCCGGTTGAGTCCGCCGAGGGGTTCAGCAGCTTTAATGGTTTTAGCTTGTCTATGTACATTGCGGTTACGCACCGAAGCTCACCGCGGGCACTGGGGCTGCCCGCTGGTTCAGCCAGGGTGCGATCCTCCCCCCCGGGGGCTGGGCTTCCACCCCTCCTTTGCCGGGACGGGGCTGGAGGGGCTCTTCTTTCTGCCACCATCTCCTGGGGACCTGCAGGGTCCCTTGCCGGTGCAGGATTTGTGCCTGTGACCGCTCTGCGTGGCAGGGATGCCCGGGGTTGGTGACGGGGGGGAAGGGGAGGGAGCTGTGCTTTGCGGTGAACGTGCCAGGTGGGTGGGGGGCGGCTCGAGCCGCTGCCTCCATCCCTGCCCCCGTGCTGCAGCCCCCTCTGATGCATCCTTCCCCCAGTGCTTGGGGAGGCTGCGGGGACCGGGTGGGCAGCAGGGACTGGGTGCTGTCCTGCCCCTGCCAGGCCTGAGGGTCCCCTGGTGGAGGGGGCGGTGGGTGTCTCCGGGGCGGGTGTGTTGGGTGGGAGTCGGGTACCTATTGCCAATGGGATGAGGTCTGGCGCCGAGTGTGGTTGTCTGTAACGTCGGCGCGTCGCTCCGGCCATGCCAAGCGCGTAGCTGCTCGCCTGGGGCCGGCTGCCCCACCGTCCCCCCCGCGGCAAAGACCCCAGCCCAGCATGGGGGCCAGGAGGGCCGCGCGTCTCCCGTCCGTGCTCCAGCCAGGAGCGGAGAGGAGCTGCAAGGAGAGGGGCAGGATGGAGCTCGTTCCCAAGGCTGTGGCATCCCCCACCAGCCACAACCAGGCCCCATGTCTGCCCAGAGCTGGCGTGGTTCCCCACTGGCATCGCTGCCTGTGGTTGGACACGTTGGCAAGAGGACTTGCCGTGTTGGGAACCCACCCTCCTGGAGAAGGGGTTCACCCTCTCTCCATCACCAGGTTGTGACCCACCAGGGCAGGGACACTGCCAGCGCCTTCCCACTCCCTCCCCAGGCATCACCCCAGGGGCTGGGGATGAGCACTCACGTCACACGGTTGCTCCTCGGTCCTGCACTACGGCGCTGGGCTCCTGTGGGATGGAGGAGGGATGGGAATGTCAGCGCTCCCGCGGGCGTGGGGTGCCGGGGTCTCTGTGGCCTGCAGCAGTAACCCATGGGCCAGTGGGCAGAACCTCGCTGAGGCTCCAGGAGCTGACTACAGCCTGAGCACCATCTCTCTGCCCTTCCCCATCACCTGCAGGACATGTTCAGCAGCAGCTAACAACCCTCGTGGTGGCCCCGGCTGGGACATAGGGGATGAGGAAGAGTCCGAGTGGTGCCAGGGGTTGGTGACAGATGTCCCAGTGTGGTGTCATCACCATTCTCCTGGGACCCCATGTTGTGGAGCACACTAAAGCCTACTGCAGGGTCCGAGGCACGAGCTTGGCACCGCAGAGGGGACAGACGAAGAGGAGAAAAAAGGCCATGTCCCTGGGCTTGCCCTGCATGTAACTCTTTCCTCAGTGATCAGAGGGACCACAGCCATCACCTCAGGTGTGGTGGGCCAAAGGAGGACCTGTCACCACCTCTCCAAGTCTCTGGAGAAGGGATACAGCCCATCAGCTCTGCCCTGCCTGGCTGCCTTGGGCTGGCCTTCTCCACAAACCGGCTCAAACCTTACAGCCCAGCCACCAGAAAGAAAAGAGGGAAACAATAAACACAGCAGGTTCCTGCTTCTTCCTTGGCCTATGTTCAGCTTAGCACCTTTCCCCAGGCTCTCCTATGCTGGCACGTGCCACGTCTGGCCCATGGAGCTCCAGCAGAGCCAGCCCCAGGGAATGTCCTTGCCTTTGAAGTGCTCTGGGAGTTTTACGCAGACGGTTTGCTTCCTTTTTCTTCCAAGGGTTTTGCCACGTGTGCCCTGGTGCTGGTTTTGTGGGGTGAGAAGGGGTCAGCTCTTGGGGCTGCTCAATGCAGGCAGCCCCAGTGGGGTGACATTCCACCGGGTGCCTTCCCCCAGCCCCCTTCCATGAAAATCATCTTTCCCCAAGTGCAGGACCACAGGCAAGCACGCGAGTGAGTGAACATGTTGGATGTCTGCCATCATCCCCGACAGCATCATTTGCTCAGTGGTAACAGCCCGGAGGCAGTGGCAGGGAGCAAATCCTCCAAATGGGGGACCATCGATGTCCAAGCAAATGGTGTCCTCACCGGTGCTGCCCTGGAGCGCTCTAGCACCTCCAGCAAGGTGATCAGGTGGGAAGGTTGGGAGATACCAGGGCGCTGGGAGCTCCAGCCAGGGTGGGCTGTCCTCTCTGAGCACAGCCAGCACTGGCCCCTCTGGAGCATGGAAGAACAACCAAGAAATGGCCAGCTGGCTTCACCATTTCCTAGACTTCAAGGCAAGAAAAGCTGCTGGAGACATCTGTCCCTGCCTGTATGTTGCTGGTTATGTTGAACCCCAATACTGCAGTGAGGCTACAGGTTTGGAGAGACCAAGCTATGTGCAGTGGTAGGGCTCCCCCAGGCTAATAAAACATCATCCCAATGGATGTCCCGAAAGAGCCCAGCCACAAAGGAAAGCACATCCCTTGCCCAAGGGGCAGCTGGCAGCAGGTCTGCAGCATCTCCCATGCAAGTCAAGCCGTGACCTGCCTTTTCCCTCGTGGTGTGGGTACCTGCAGGGTAGGAACTGTCATGGTCACTCTGCTTGCCTCAGACATTAGAAAACGGATGGGAAAAGGCAATCAAAAAAGGTAAGCAGAAATAGGATGGGCAGGATGGGGCAAGTCCCCACGCCGCAGTCAACCTGATGCAAGCCTAGGCTTGCCTGTCCCCACTGCGCGGCTCATGCAGCCACACTTGGGCAGGTCGATCTTGTTGGCAGCGGGACTTGGGGTGCTGTGCCATAACCCTTCAAGCCCTCCAGCCCAGGGGACCACATGGGGATGAGGAAGAGGAGGAACCTACCTGCTGCCTCATGTCCTCCAATCCGGGCTGTTTTCTGCTGCTGTCATCTCTTCCCAACTCATCAGGCTGTTCGTGCAGACTCAGGCTCCCGTGAATATCTGACACTTCATCTGCCGACCCCAGTCCGGTCTCCTCCAGGCAGATGCTGCCTCCTTCCTGCACTAGCTCTCCTGGGATGCTGCGACTTGACCCTCCCAGCACCCGATGGCTCAGGAGCTTCCTCTGGCGGCTTGCACTGCTAGGAGCAGTGCCAGCATCCTGCAGCGAGACTGCCACGCTGGATCCCTTGCCTGCCCGCCTGCTGTCACGAGTGCCAGAGCTGGCTGGTGTGTTCGGGGCTGGGGTGGAGGAGCGGCTCTGCTCCCCACCTTTGCCACTCTGGGTACCCTTCTGGACGGCTCCGTTCTGCAGGCCACCGGTGGGGACAGTCCCATTGCGAGCCCGCTCCCGCTGGAGCCGGTCGCTGCTGTGCTCCAGCTCCTCCGTGCTCGGCTCCCGGCTGCCGTCAGGCAGGGGACCATCCTGCTGCTCGTGGAAAGTGGGTTTCTTCCCGATGTGTGTGACACGAAACCTGTAACGGGGGCAGGATGGATCAAAATCCTTTCCCTCCTCTCCCCCAGCTGTATTTCCAGCTTGTCTGCACCTCCAGCCTCAGATCTCCCTTCTTTGTCATCGATTTGTGCTGATCTCCAAACCTTTCAGACCCGTTCAACACCACCGACCCCCACTCTAGACATGCCCGGACTGACTTAACCCCATTTTCCCCTTCATTTTTGGCAAAACAAATAGAGAAGGATTAAAAGGTTGATCCAGATGTTGGCTGGTGCAAACTCTGCCAGCCTGTCCTCTTCACAGCAAGATGAGTTACAGCTCTTGGAAATACTCCGAGAAATACTCCAAGATGCAACCTGGATGAACAAGAGCTTGTACAGAAACTCAGGTGTTAGTTCAGAAGGTGAGCAAACTGTCTGAGCCTCCCGAGGAAGGGATGGCCATGCAGAGCTGCATGGATATTGCACCCAGTGACTGACTGCTATCAGGGGAACGAGAGCCAGTGTTTTTGGCAGACAGTGCACCCAAAGTGAGGGCAGGGGCAGGGTTTTGGTAGAGGGACCAAAGGCAGGAGGAGTTGTTTGGCTGATATCTGCCAGATCACGTTGTACACCGTCCCCTGGAGCGATGGATGGTGCCTAGGTGGTTCATCAAGGTTCCACCAGGTAACAGCTCAGAGCTCCAGTGTAGGCAGGAGAACAGCTGGAGAAGTCAGTCTGACACCCACAAAGGCTGCATTTATAATCAGCAGTGATGCAATATTGCACTTAGGAAGAAGAGAGAAGATAGGGATCTACCATAACCTTGAGATTTGTGAGGGGTAACGTATAGGCAAAGCCTGAATTGCAAGTGAGCTGGTTGTGACTAACGCTGTGATGCTCTTCGTAAGCCATACAAGCCACTGCTGGACCAGCAGATGGGAAATCTTTTCCACCATGAGCTGGTGTCCACCAGGCAAAGAACACTGATCCCACCACAGAGCCCGTGACTCACCCAGCAACCGCTCTCCTTGCACTTGAGTCACACACGGAGAAGCCGCAGATGGCTCTGGCTCTGCTGAGGTTCAGCTGCGAGTCAGCATCAGGCTAAAATATAATTTCAGCAGCAAAGTTCAAGCACTGCTGGGGTTGAAAGAAGAACAAGACCCAAAGGTATGATAGTATGGCCGTTCTGAAGAAAGAAGCTGAGACGAAAGGTCCAAGATATAAAAACAGATGCCAGAGATGAAGGAGACCACCACCACACTGAAGACCAGGCATCAGTTTGTGGACAGTAGAGGCCCATTGCAGTCAGAAATGCTGCTCGTGATTGGAAGGATCAAGAAGAGAAATGCTCCAGCTCTGGATGAGGTACCCACAAGACTGCTCGGGTCAGGCCAAGCAGCAGCAAATGTGACCTTTCAGGTCTATCCAGATATTTGGAGACAAGGCACCAGCACTGTGATTCAGGAACACCAAAGAACATTCCAGTCCCAAAGAGGGACGGGGAGGAGGCCTGAGTGGCAGGGTCATTTCTTGGTAATGCCATTGAGCAATGTCAGCCTGGAAGAGCCAGGAATGGATTCAAAGGAGCATGCAAGGTTCGGACTGGAGGGGGCACAAGAGGTAACGTAACCAACCTCCGGATGGTGAGGGTAAAGGCAGGAGAGCTTTGGCTGTCTGCCTGGTCAGCATCACTGAGGCATTTGATTCTGTAGGATGTGACACGCTGCGGCTGATCAGGCTAAGGATGGAGGATCAGATGCAGGTGCTTTGGTGGATGTGCTCTGCCACTGACAACTGGCTTAGGGAAAGCCCCAAGGCAGATGGTAAATCATTCAATAATATGAGAGTACAGATCATATAATCCTGATTACCTCAGAAATATAGAAAAATTTGGGTGGGAAAAGCCCTTGGGAGATCTCCAGTCCAACCCTCTGCTTGAAACTGGGCCACCTCCCACCTTCAATCAGGTTGCCCGGGGACCCTGTCCAGTCAGGTTTTGGAAATCTCTGACGATGGAGATCCCTCCGCTCCCCTGGGTCTTGTCCCAGGGCTATCTGGATTTCTCTTGCTGCAACTTCTGGCCATTGCCTCTTGCCCTTCCCTGTGCACCTCTGAGAATAGTCTAGCTCCATCTTCGTTTAAACTCCTCCCACCCATTGGAGTAGTTTTAGAGAGGAATTAGATTCCCTCCACCCCCTTAGACTTCTCCAGGCTAGATAAACGCCATTCCCGGCAGCTCCTCACATGCCACATGCTCCAGCCCCTGGTCATCTTGATGGACCTCCACTAATCTCACTCCTTTCCACTCCTTCAGTGATGAGCCTGTGCCTACCAGCTGGGGACCAGACTTAGTCAATGAGCTGTAGGTACCAGGAAGGGGGATGGACTCTCAACCACTGTGTCCAAAACAAAAGCAATAGCAAAAAACAAGAGAGGAACAAGAACTGAGGACTGCAACAGAAGAGCTGGGTTAAAGGAGCTTTTGTATGTAGGATCAGTCATGAATCGAGGTACTTTGTGCGATGAGGATATTCACAGTAAATAAGACACAGCAAGGGCAGTCCCAGAAAACTCATCCAAGGATCCGAAAGAGCAAAGGGGCCAGCTTGGAAATGAGAACCAGAAATTGGAGGTAGTTTTGTACCTCATGGGCTTGTAGGCCCCATAGCAGTTGGACCTCACAGCAAGAAGATTCAGGAAGTGGAAACTTTTAGAATATAACCTTGGTGAAATATAGTGACTGTCCCTGGAAAAAGCTAATGTGACATGGGATATTAAGGATAAAGAGAGGAAACCAAGATTTGAGGGAAAGTGCCTTTAGGAAAGAAGACCACTTTCTCCAGCACTCAGAGTTGAGTGAGAGGAGACTGAGAAGAGCATGGACGGAGGACACAGAGGAGTGGACGGAGATGGGTACTGGCCAGGGAATGAGATTAGCCATCAATATGCAATTGTGCAGAGATCTGGCTTACCAAACACCACCCCTTAAACCAAGGACAGCTGACAGCAATGGGCAAAGAGGAAGCCAGAAGCTGTCAGTCTCCAGAAGGTGTGATCTTTGCTGGAGTTCAACGTGGGGAGGTCTGGCATGTCTCTCCCATTTACCAGGTCCCCATAAAGCCCTCAGTTCACCTCCCTATTGAGAGTCCTACCTGTGATAGTGAAAAAACCCGCACACCCTGATGCCCACTCTGGCTCAACATCACCGTGAAAGGACTGTGTCTCTGGACCACAACATGAAGCTACATCAAGGCTTAGGCCCTGCAAGAAGACCTGCTGCGGGATCTGAACACAGCAGAGCTTTGTGTTGTTCCAGGTTGGCCATCCAGGGAGCAGCAACTGCTTGTCACCCTGACCCAGTCACCATGGTGGTACAGAGATGAGCCCTGGAAGACCTTGCTAGAGGTCTTGTGCATGTTTTCTGCTGGGGAATGGGGCAACCTGGGCAAGCCTGCAGATTGTACTAAAGATTACTGACTAAAGATACTAACAGAGACCACAGGCAGCTCAGGAAGTCCCTTGAGGTGAAACCAGGTGGGGACCGGAAGAATATTTGTGGGAAGTATTGGGTACACTCCCCTATTCTTATATTCCTCCCATGACATGTAATTACAGTCATCATTGCAGGCAACAACCTGGAGGACCATAGCCATTCTTTCATTCTGAAAGTGGTGGCTGGTAGCTTACACCTGGGCCCTGCTGTCACCTCTTCCCCTTCCTAACAAGATCCCTAAAATTGGGGTTACTGCCCCTGTTGGGCAGCAAGAGCCCTGATCGCACATAGCTGGGACAGCTGGCTTTGAAGGGACATGGATTTGGGGCTTTGCCCAGCACTGAGTCAGCAGGACAAGCCAGGCTTGAGTCACCTTCCCGGAGAAGGAGGAGGTAAGCCACTAGTGCGTCATGGCCTGCCACATACCACAGGCATTTCCAGGTGCAGGAGGCACCTGGTTCCTTGGGAATTCCAGCTGTAGAGCTACTAATGGGGCTTCTAAACAAGAAAGAGCAAGAGGCCATCAGCAGATGGACCATGTCTGGCAAAGCTCATTTAAGTACCTGCCCACTGAGAAGACGGTGGTCTCTCCAGGATGCATCCTGCCTTTGCCATCCTTGGACCGTCCTTGCCGATGCAGTGGGTGCCTCTTCCTCTTGCTGCAGTGGATGCAGGGGGCCTGCGTAGAGCCTAGATGCACTGTGTGGTGATGTGGTGGGCCCCCATCCTGGCTGTTACGGTGAGGACAAAGGCTGCAATAGGAGAAGGACATGACAGGTTGTGTTATCTGGAGGAGACTTCCCAACCTTGGTGCAGCCTCACTACAGCAAGCCCTGAGAAGCAGCAGCTCTGGAGGGGACCTCCTGAGAAGACAGGAATGGGGAAGGGCTATTCCCCTTGATGGTGGGGTGACAGTCATCACAGCCCCTGGGGGAGTGGGACTTCTTGTTGGGAAGATGCTTTATAACAAGCTGGAAAGAGGCTGGCTGCAGAGTCTGCAGACCAAGGTGATACCCAAAGGCTGCTTTGCCCTCGCTCTACAAGAGTTGCAAGATGGTATAGGCTTCTCTCACCTGGGCACTGGCACTGGGATGTCCCCTTCATTGTCCCCTAACATCTCCTTGAGGGCCTCTGCATTTGCTAAAGAGAGAGGGAAAAGGGAACACGTCAGCCAAAGTGGTCAGCAAGTCTTCAGACCAACCCTAGGAAATGCTCACCTTCATTTTGGATGATGCATCTCACAATCTTCTCCACAGTGTCCTCGTTCAGCTCCTCCTCTTCATCTGAAAGGAGAAAAGGTGGCACTGAGGGTTGGGATTCAGATACTCAGCTCGCCAGTCCCTCTCCAGGAGCAGCCACGTCGACAGAGAGGTCAGAGAAGCTGTGTGTCCCCCATCATACTGGGAAGTCCCTGGAGAACACCAGATCCCTTGGCCTGGAAAAGAAATGGCTAAAACAGCAGCCATGTGTGCAGGGAGGGGGCGGGGGGTGTTGCTCCATCAGAACTGGGAAGCCTCACATGAAATGAGTGGGAAGCAGGCTCGAAACAAGTTGAAAGAGAAGGTTCCTCATGGGGACAGTCCAGGCCTGGAGCTCCTGGGTGTAGGATGTTGCGGGTGCTAAAAATCTCCAAGGGTAAACGGGACAAGTTCACAGAAAAGAAACCCACTGGGGCCTGTTAAATACAGAGAAACCATCTCTGATGGAAGAAGCCCCGGAGCTACACACTATTAGAAGTTTAAAGAGTATGCTGGGGAAACTTGGCTCGGTGTCTGCTCCGTTGTGGTATTCATCCCCAGTATTCATCGCGACCTGCTTCTGGCCACTGCTGGAGGTAGGAGGTGGCTGGCTGGACCTTCAGCCCAGTCTGCAGTATTATATGTTCCTGTGAGCAGGTCAGAGTTGTGGTCTGGTAGGCAGCTGCTTCAAAGAGCATGGTCAGGGGTTGCTGCTGCTCTCCTGGAAGCCCACAGAGATGTTTCCCTGGGCTGTGGCAACTCCAGCAGGCAAAGCCAATCCTGGAAGGTTCAGCCATTGTCTCCATGTCATGTGCAGCCAAGTTATTGAAGCCAGAGGAGCACATCCAAGGACGTCTGGAAGCTCCCGCTGCATCTGTGGGCAAGCTGGGGGAGCCACGTTTCCCTCCTGTGCACAAGAAGTGGCAGTGGGGGATGCTGACCCTCCTGAGCGCTGTCGATGGCACAGAGGGGCCAGAGGAGTTATGTAGCAACATTTGGCTGTTTTCAGGTGAGGAAGCAGACGGAGAACATGCCTTCTCCATTTCAGCAGAGATTTGTGAAAACACTAGATGACAGAGCTTGCTTGGACTGAGCTCTGGCTTGCACCCACTCTCTATGCTGCACTGACTTCTTGATCCTGCTACCCAAGAGCTGCTTATGATGGCCTGAAGGGATGGAAAAACCCCTAAAGGTGGTGGCAGAGATCCCAAGGAAACACGCCTATTCCTCTGGCCTGCATGAGCCACAACAGGGACTAGAAGAGCACATGACTGATAGCAAACACCATGCTGGCCCCATGCTGAACCTCCTAACACCAAAAGGGCAGAGGGACAGCTCGTGCTCTGGCCAGGGATGCTTTCCTTGTAGGGGATGTGGGTTATAATTCAGGTGCTGGGGATTCAGCAGGTCCTGGCTGCTCATCAGAATTATCTTTTGGTGATAACTCTGCTTTGGGAAGGGCCAGATATTGGCTTCCACCTCCCTGGCACCACCAGACTTCACCAGCCTGTTGAGCCAGCAGATCAGAGGGGTTTTCCGGGCCATGTGCTCCCAATCCCTGGGGAATACCTCATTACTCTCGTTGCCCCATCCCTTTTTTCAGCCCAGGGGCGCATGATGGGTAACGCTCACTCCCCCAGCCCACATCCCAGAAGCGTGCTTAAGGAGCATCAGTCCATGCCAGCAAAAGGTGGCAAAAGTCCCCACTGAACCCCCATCGCCCCAGCACTCACTGGCCTGAAGCTCTGCCAGCACATCTTTGTTATCTGGGTCGAGCTCGTCCCGGAAAGTCCGGCACCGGTAACCCTTCTTCTTCAGGACATGGCAGATGAGGAAACCCACCAGCCCCATGATGAAGAAGACCAGGACGAGGAGGAAGACCATAGACAGGCTGTGCTGGGGGTCTGACTCCCCATCGTCGGTGCTGTTCTGGTCTGACATGCGGATCTAGGAGAAGGGGGAAGGTGGATCAGAGACCCTGGTGCTCACCCCCTGCCAGGCTCCCCATGCCCATCCTTCTCTTCCTCTTCCTCCCACCTGCCTTGGGCAAAAGCCACCTCCCGGCTCAGGGTGGGCTGCCAAGGGCTCACCTCTTGCCCTGCAAGGTCCGGCATGGCAGGGGGGCCACCACAGAGGAGAGAGCAGGCTGGAGGTGGCTCAGCACGGTCTCCCAAGGACACCGCTGTGCCCCTCACACAGCCGGCAAGAGGCATCCCAAGGGCAGCGGTGGCAGCGGCTGCATTCTTGCAGGCCCGCCTGGCCCCGGGCTGCGGTGCTCCCCCATCCCTTTGCAGGCGGGTTTCCCAAGGGCATGGGTCCCCCGGCCTCCCCCGGGTTCTGCGGCAGGCGGCATCACCCCGCTCGCCCTTGCGGGAAGGATGAGCATCCTCACCGCGCGGCGCCGGCTCGCTCCCCCCCCCTGCATCCCTCGCTACTCACGGCTGAGGGCCTCCGCCGGCAAAGGCGAAGGCAGGGCAGGCAGGGAGCCGCGGTAGCCGGGCTGGCGGAGGGCCGAGCCAGCCAGCAGCTCCCACATCATCCGTCCTCCCGCAGAACCCAGCTCACTCCCTCCGCCCCCAGCTCCCCTGGGCTTTCCCGTCTCCCTTCCCTGGGGGGCTCAGGGCTCAGCCGCCCTTTTGCCAGCTCCGCTTCCCCAGCGCCGGCAGGGTCTCCCCGAGTCGTCCCCCGTCCCCACTGCGGCGGCAATACCTGGGCCTGCGGTCCTCCGCAGCGCTCTCCTCTTCACCTTCACCTGCCTCCTAGCAACCCCGCATCCCTGCGGCTGGGGACCGCGGCGAGCATCCTCCGGCCCCCCGGCTCCCGCCTGCCTGCCTGCCTGCCTGCCTGCCTGCCTGCCTTCCTCAGGAAGGAGCCAAGCTGCTTCTGGCTGTGGCGGCAGCCTGCCGCTGTCTGCCAACGGGAGCACCCGCCTGTCCCAACCCCGGAAAAATCTCTCCGAAGCAGTTTCAGCGGATGAAGGTGCAGAGAGAAGCTCAGGGAAACGCCAGCAGCCACAGCAGGGAGCAAACAGGAGTGCCACGCAAGGAAGCCGGTGCTGGCAAGCTGCTGCCCGCCCCAGGGCAAATAACCTCGCCCCAACGCAAGCCAGCCCCGATTTCCCCTGGCACCCTCCTTTCCGAAGCTCTCGGCGATTTTCAGAGCAATGTGCTGCAGTGGCGGGAGAGCAGAGGGGTGGAAGTGGGATTCAGCAAGACCAGGACCGGTCCCACACCAGCGTGTGCTGGGGGAGAGGGGTGCAGACACTCATAC
Organism: Vanellus vanellus; assembly: GCF_965231255.1. Taxonomy (NCBI): domain Eukaryota; kingdom Metazoa; phylum Chordata; class Aves; order Charadriiformes; family Charadriidae; genus Vanellus; species Vanellus vanellus. The sequence goes on from NC_138918.1 coordinate 20,826,253, forward strand.
TGTGATCACAGCACCGAGGAGACCCCACAGCCCAACACCCTGCCCCAGACCAACTGCCTCTCTCCTTTTTGAAAAAGGGACGGCTAAGGCGTTCGAAATTTCCCACTGTGGGGGTCCCAGGACCTCCTCATCTCCACCACATTATCCTCACTCTGGGATTCTTCACCCAAATCTCCTTTGCTACTGCAAATTAGGCTTGCTCCTCTCAGTCCTTCAACCGTCCGCCAGTTCTCCTTGAAAAACACAGGCGACCCTTAACACCCCTCCCACCCCAACCCTGCCAAACTAAGTGTCTATCTATATAAATATTCATTTGTGGGAATTGTCCCACCACATTCTGTGTTGCTGTGAGGCAACCTGCAACTCCTCCAGGCTTTCAACTGTGTGATGTTGAGGGCTTCTGTCCCTCTCCACAAGTGACCAGGAGTCATCTCTCAGGAGCCCAGAAGCCTCTTCCATCACCGTGACTTTAGGAGGTCACCACATCGTAGGTGCCACCTGTCTGTCCGCTGTCCTGGCAGGGAGACAGACCCTAAGACGGACGAACTATGGCAAGAGAAGACCACAGGCAGCAAGACTTACTGCTCCTGCCATGCATTGCTAAGGCTGCAGGAGAGGAGAGGTCTCCTGATGCTGAACCAACAAGCTGCAACATCATGCGAGTCACTGCTTCAAGGCAAGTTTATTCCTTGCCCTTGTTTCTTCCAAGCAGGGGACATCGCAGGTCTGGGTTTCTGTGGAGGCCTGCGGGGAGATGCGGCCATGGTGACTTCATTCCCTTTTTCCTCGTGCCCACGCACGCTGTCCTGCACAATAAATCGCTCTTTCTCCTCCCGGGTGTTCCCGCCCACCCAATGCATTGCTGCACCCTACCCCCACTTCCAGCCTTCAGCCGCCCCGAGAGAAACGAGCCCGGGTTGCTCAGCCCTTCTGGCTTGGAGAGAAGATTCCCGTTTTCCCATGGCATCCGGTGGCAAAGCATTTCTACAACCCGGGGAGGGGCCGGATGGGGAGAGAGAGAACAGCGCAGCAGCTAATCTGGGGACAAATCCTGTCCCTGCGTGGGGTGAACCAGGATGAGGAGGGAGTTCCGCTGCCATGAAGCTGCTCCCGCCTTGCTCCACAGCTGGGTTATCCCAACTGATCACGTTTCTCCTCCCGATGCTCCCCCCAGGCATCATGTACCCCCAGTCTCCATCCTGCTTCCACCACCCCAGCCTCAGCATCCCTCCAGGCTTCTCCGTCCTCATCCTGCTGCAGGACCCCGTTAGCACTTTTAGGGCCAGACCATGAGCTATGTCCCATGCAGCGCCTTGCCGGTGACCCAAAAAAAGAGGCCACAGCTCCTCTTTGTCCTGAGACCAGCCAGCATGGCAGGTGTGAATCCATACACCTTCCAAACAGGCTGGCCGTGTCCATCCTGGCCAGTGGGGACAGTTGCCACCTGGGGCTGAGCCCCACACCATGCTGGGGAGGTGCGAACACGGCTGCAGGCTGGATTCTGGTGACATCTCCAGAGGGTGGGCTCTGCATCCTGACCCTGTCCCAGCTCCTGTCCCCATCCTGCATGACCCTACCAGCCAAGGCAACGCAAGCCGAGACACAACAGCAATCCTGACCCCGTCCCAGCTCCTGTCCCCATACTGTACGACTCCACCAGCCAAGGTGACGCAAGCCGAGATGCAACAACAACCCAGCCAGAGCTCTGGTGCAGACAGCTGCCCGCTTGCTGCCTGCCTGCTGCGCTTACCACCACCATCCCTCTGCCCTTCCACTCCAGGTCACCCACTTAGGGCTCCCTAACAGGTACGGGCATGAATCCTGGAGAGACTTTGGAGGTTTCGGTCCCTTCCCGTGACATTGCCTGGAAGCCCTTAAATTTTAAGCTGCTGGAACCAAGAGGTGGCTAGGGAGGGAGGGGATGAAGAAGCCAAGCAGAGGGTGGAGGGACAGGACCGTCCCCCATTGACCTGTCCTGCAGCCAGCTCCGCTCCCAGCATATCGCCATGTTACCTCTCGCCCATTCTCTTCCTGCGCCTCCTCTGCAGCCATTATGACAGACATCATCCCGCAAACAATGCGAACGCGCCCGCTCAAAGGACCGTCCGTTCGTCCCGGCCCCGCTGGTTGTCCACGTGGCAGCTAAACGGGCCAGGCTGCCCGGCTCCGGCAATCCGCCGGGCAGGCTCCTCCTGGGGTCTCCGCTCCGATGCTCAGCCCAAAAATTGCCATCGTCTCTGCAAAAATGCTACATCCCATCGCGTCAAATATCTCCCTGAATCTGAAGCCCTCGTTTAAGATTTTTTAACATCCCTGGCAAACTAATGGCCTTTAAACCACAGCGTGGTTTTGCTCTCTGAGCACAAAGAGCATCTAAAAATATCCCTCTCCGATGCTTCCTTTGCACCGCTCCAAAACCCGTGAAGATGCCCGCAGCGGTGACTGGCTTCCAGAGAGCACGTTCAGCTGGCAAACCCTCCGCATGAGTGAACCCCGCTCAAGGCAATGACGTGTTTCTCCCCTCCTTGCTCCTTTCCCCCCAGTCTGGCGCCGGTGGCCCCGGCCGGACGCTATCTGGTGGTAGCACCTTGCCGAGCGGGCGACGGGGCAATCGTCATACTGAGTGAGTGCCCCCCCCGAGACGTCAGCGCACTCCACGCGTTTGCTGCTACACCCTTGTTGTTCAGCACATTAAAAGTCTATTTATTTAAACTGGGGCGGGTGGGGGGTGCTGTGGTTAAGGCTCACTGTGCCAGGGATTGCAGCTCTGAGTGTCCCCAACCATAGCTGTGCCCTGTGGGGTCACAGCCCGAGGGTCCCAACATCCCCCGGAGCATCCTCACTCCGTGCTCCTAAAGAAAAACACTTCTGGAGGGCACGAGGAGCTGCGCCGAGCGGACAGCGTCCCACCCCCAATAAGCGGCAGACCCAGCCAGAAGCGTCATTTAATAATCCTATAATTTAATCCTGCCTTGACAAAAGTTCTCTCACCCGGTTGCGCCCCGGCATGGCACCCAAAATCCCATCCCGCCCCACCGGCCCCATCCCATGCACCCTGGGCCATGCACGCATGAAGCTTCCCTCGCTGCACCCCGAGGGCTTTTCCCTCCCACACCTTTATTACCCAGCGTAAAAATCCCATCGCCGAGAAGTTGGGGAACATCCCGCTGTTGATCTGCCCCGGTCTCCATCTTCAAGCAGCTCCTGGCGTGCCCCGCGGGGGTCCTTCCCCTTTTGCCTGCTTCTCTCGGACACCCCGTCTCATCGCGGGTGGTTTGGGGCACCCTGCCTCCGGCACAGCATCCTCCGTCCCCAGGACCTGCAGGACCAATTTTTGGCTAATTTGTTTTCCAAGCCATTGGGCGAGACTACCTTCTTCTTTCAGCCTTTCTTCTTTCCAGCCCGCAAGGGGACAGGTTTTTTGCCGCTGGCGTCACCCGCAGCATTGTCCTGTCCCCGTCCCTCACCGGCTCCAGGCTTTCCCCAGCCCCGCTCCCCATGGCTGCTTTTTCATACACGGCAATTTTCTGCCCGGCTTTTGTTCTCTCCGCCTGTCTCGGCAGGTGCCTCCCTGTCCCCGCTCCCTGCCAACCCCAGCGGGTTGTTTTTCGGAGGTTGCCAAAGGTCAGGAGGACCTGCACCTTTGGTGGGGTGCTCAGCCAGGTGACAGCCAGCGGTGGCTGTCCCCATCATCCCTCACAGCTTGATGGGGGCTGCTCGCGGGAAGGGACCCCCACACTTGCTGCACCCCAATCCCACCAGCACCCCCAGCTGGGATGGGGGGGGGAAACGAGGGCTGCACCCACGTTGTGGGGATGGGAGGTGGGGGGCAGCCAGAGGGGTGACTGGGGGTAGCTGGGGGTCATTGCGGGCAAGTGGGGGCAGCTAGTGAGCAGCTGGGGGTGACTGGGGGGCAATGGAGGGTGTGGGTGAGGGCATCTGGGGGTGATTGGGACAGCTGGGGATAATGGAGGGGACTGGGAGGAAAGTGGGGTGACCGGTGAGCAGCTGGGGGTGCCTGGGGGGCAGCTATAGGGTTACGGGAGAGAATCCAGTGGGCAACTGGGATCAGCTGGGAGTAACTGGGATCAGCTGGAAGTAACTGGGGACAGCTGGAAGTAACTGGGGACAGCTGTGGGTGCCTTGGGGACAGCAGGGGGTAGGTGGGGGACAGCAAGAGTTGACTGGGATGTGAGTTGAGGTAACTGGGGAGAAGCTGGGGGTGACTAGGGGCAGGTACTGGGTTCCAGGAGAAAGTCCAGTGGGCAACTGGGATCAGCTGGGAGTAACTGGGATCACCTGGAAGTAACTGGGGACAGCTGGGGGTAACTGGGGTGGGAGTCAAGGTAACTGGGGAGAAGCTGTGGGGTGACTGGGAGCAGCTATAGGGTTCCAGGAGAGAATACAGTGGGCAACTGGGATTAGCTGGGAGTAACTGGGATCGGCTGAAAGTAACAGGGGACAGACAGAGGTGCCTGGGGGGTAGGTGGGGGACAGAAAGGGGCGACTGGGGTGCGAGTCGAGGTAACTGGGGAGAATCTGGGAGTGACTGGGGGCAGGTACAGGCTTCCAGGAGAGAATCCAGTAGGCCACTGGGAGTAATTAGGGGCAGCCGGGTGGTGGCCGGGGACAGCCGGGGCGGACGATAGGACCGCGGGGGCGCCGCAGCGATCATCGCCCCGCCCCCATATCTCAGCCCCGCCCCCGCCCCGGCGCCCTCCGTCGCTCGGGCAGGCGTGGGCTGGCGGCGCCGTCGCGGCGTAATGACGTCAGAGAGAGCGCGCGGCGGTGGGTCCCGGCCTCACCGCCATGGCGAAGACCGTGGCCTATTTCTACGACCCGGACGTGGGCAACTTCCACTACGGTGCGGGCGGCGGGGCTGGAGGAGAACCGGTGGCGGAGGGGGCCGGGGCCGGTTGGGGCTCGGGGCGGGGTTAAGGCCTAGCCCGGCCCTGGCTCCCCCGGGGCGGCCTGGGGCCTGTCCCCTCACCGCCTCCCGGGGCCGAGCGGGCCTGGGGCGGGGGGGGATGGCGGCTCGGTGGGCCCCGTCTCGGCCCGGCCCCCGGGGGGTTGGGAGGTGGGTGGCGGCTGGGGGGTGTATGTCTGTCTGTCTGCCTGTCTGTCTCCCCCCCGGTGACTCCCCGTGTGGTTTCCCTTCCAGGAGCGGGACACCCCATGAAGCCCCATCGCCTGGCGCTCACCCACAGCCTGGTCCTGCACTATGGTCTCTACAAGAAGATGATCGTAAGCAGTGTTTCTCCTGGAAGGGGATGTCAAAGGTTCCCCCCCTCCAGGTGGTGGGGAAGAGGGGGCTGTGGGGCCAGGCAGCCACCGGACCAGGTGTTTTAAGCTCTTGACACGCACAAAAGGTGCTGGAGACCTGTGTGCTGTCCTGCTGGCTCCAGTCGTGGCCTCCATGTTAAGGCTTGGCCCGTGGTGGTAGGTTCTTCAGAGTTTTCTTGTGTTGCTGCCTCTCCTTCAGCTCCACATTTGGCACAACAGGCGATGGAGTCGTTGCAGACAAGGCTTTAAAGCAGGCTGAGGCATTCTCACTGGCCTGAGCCCCCTCTATACCACCCAGAGCTGATTTGAAAGGCACCGTCTTTGGTTGTTGGTGTCATGTTCAAACATGTGCGTACGGTGCTGTGCCTGGAGCCCCAGCAGTGCTGCTGGGGACCATGGGTGAATTTTCTGTGCCTGTAGCTGCTTCTTAGGAGGGACCCAGTCACCACTGTGGACTGTGTGATTGTAGAATAGTAAAGCTGGAAGAAAAAGAAAACCTCAAGAGGCTTGCTAATTCCCCCTGATGCCTTAACAGGGTTCACTAATCCCATCTTGTACCTGATCAGTGATAGTCCAACCTGCTCTTCAAAGTCTTTGTTGCCCAACTGGCTCAAGCGGTCTAGTCCAGTGCACTCCAGTTCCTACTGTTAGAAAGATTATTCCGTTTCTGAAACGGAGCCTGTATGAACTTGGTAAAACATGATCAGCATGTCACAATCATCAACAAAGAAAACTTAAATCTTCATCTTTCAAGAAATGAACTAGTTTGGGGATAACAGAATATCACTACGGATGTGTGGTATCCCTCTTCTGAGGTATTTTATTTCACTTGGTGCAAGCAGGATTGAACTGTGCTCCATTCTTTAGAATCCTTGTTCATTTTTCTGCCCCTTCTTGCAGCACAGAGCAAATGAAAAGCTCTCAGGAGTACAGGGCATGTAACTTAATGCCTCACAACACAAGATCAAGGCAGGAGCGGTAAAAGTCTTCTACCATTTTGCCACTTTTGAGATGGTATTTGCCCATTTTGATGTGCTTAATGTGCCACCTGCAGCTGCTGATCATTTGGGGGCTACTCATTTGGTATCCTGTTAGTTTATTCTCGCTTTCGGTGCGGCGGGATTGCTTCTGAGCTGTTTCAGACCATTGAGCGGTTTAATTCCTGGGCTGACTGGCGCAGTTCCAGGTCGTGCTATCTGATCCAGAGGCCGGGTGTAGCTGCTGCCTATTGTCTCCACAGCCTGTGATCTGTTTGATGTGCCCTGGGGAAGGGCCTCTACCCAAAATGTTATTCTAAACATTGTAGGCTACAGCTCTGGGTGCCTTTGGTTTATATATGTATGTACATATAGGGACATGTGTATTTATGGCATCTTTTCATGAGAATTACTTCATTAAAAGAGGTGAAGAGTGCTGCTGTCGCAGTCATCCTCATGCACAGCTGGCAAGCAGGGAGGGGAGGTGAAAGAAGAGCACAAAATCATCATTGCTCTGTGAGAGATGTTGTGACTTCCCCCCATTCTTCCTCTTTACGCTCCTGCATTCCATGTGTGTTCCTCGCCCTTCTGCAATCGGGTTCTGCTCCATGTGACGCTCTGCAAACCAGCCGCTTCCCCTGTTACTCATGGGCCTGAACTGAATGACCCTGCAGGTTACTTGAACTCAATCGTAGATTAATGCTTGCAGTTACAGATGATTGCAAGTAACTGGTAGTAGAGGCGGGCTTATTTTGAGGCTGTGGAGAAGAAAGCACGATCAGCTTGTTTCAATGATGTGTTTTCACATCTGCAGCGTGCTTTAGGAATAAATCATGAGCGATGGTGAAAACATGGTGATCGTGCAGAGCTGTCACGCAGAAACATACATATTCCAGTCCCTCTCCAGCTAAACCAGGCACTTTTCCAGACTATGTTTAGCTTCCTAGGTTCCCTCATCCCCACCACTAGACGTTAAGCAAAACTATAACCAACTGTCACTGTACACTCAAAGACCTGACTAAATACTTAGTTGTTGTGATATCAAAAAAAAAAATAATCAACTGTCCTTAAAGGGAACTTCTCAAGCACTTGAGAATCAGGTAGTGTTAAAATCAAAGTTGTATCACTGTGAGCACAAGAGATCAGGATTAGACCGGGGTTTTAATTCTGGCATGTTTACAGTGTCTTCTCCACTATATGGGCGGGACAAGGTGCAAAATTCTTGCAAGCGTGATAGCAATACCATTTTCCTGTTTTTTGGGGGTTTTTTTTGTTTGTTTGTTTTTTTATATTTTTAGGCCAAAGTCTGAATAGCCAAAGCAGTACAAGTGGGGCAGAGGGAAAAGCTAGATCTCAGCTGCTTTGTACCTCCCCGTCCGTACTGCACAGCTCTGTCGTTATCTCTAGCACTGCACCGGTGCCTGGTGTTTGGCACAGGCTCAAGTTCAAGCTCTTCCACTGCCGGCATATCTGCTTCTGTGGTGAGAGACTTGCAGATTGAGCAAAAGCAAATAGAAAATAAGCTGTGCCAAAAACTTAAGCACAATATCCACTTTTAAAGGAAGGTGCTGAAATGGAGCAGTAGAACAGATCCTTGATGCAACATATAAAATTAATTTGGTGTGTTTAAACATTAGAAAAGTTTCCCTGTGTAATTAATATAATTCCCTAGTAAAATCGCATCCAGCTGCAGTAATGTGCTGTTGCGCTTGCCGGGGAATGCAGCTGCAGCACACTCAGGGTACATGGAATCTTTGCAGAATTTATCTTTTGGCTTTTTACTGTAAGTGTATAAACTTCTATGAATAACCTTCCCAGAGTTGGGATTTTTCTTGCAGAAACAGCAAAAAGCATATTCTGACATAACACTTCTAAATGTCAAATCCACGTCTGAATGAGGCAGTAGGCAGACCTGTACAACTTTGCCACATTTTTAGTCTTGAAACCCTTTTTTTTGGGGAGCGAGGGGGGGTCGTGGTGTATGTTTTCCACAAGATGCCATCATGAAGCTGAAAACCGCAGAGGGAACTTCATCCTGAACAGTCAGTGACTGGCAAAGTTACGAGCAAATAAAAGCGGGGATTATGGTTGGTTGTGACTATAAAAGGTCCTGTTAACTTTGCGTTGTGGTTATGTCATTATCTGCCCTCTCTGCCTCCTCCAAATAAAAGGCTGCTATCCTGTCAAGCTGGGTTCGCCTCTTCACACCTTTCCCAGGTTATCAGTGGCCGCAGCACACAAGAATGCGGTGAGCCAAGGCACAGCATTGCCAAAAGAGGCAGGATTGTCCTGCTGCTCCTCTGCTGTGTCTTCCTGCTGCCTTTCTTGCGCTGTGTCTGGAAACTGTTAGGAACCCTGCATGAAGGGTTCCTAACAGCAACTCAACAACTCGTCAAATCCAGGAGAGTTTTCTGTGGGGTTAGAAAAAGGAGGCAACGGTGCCAGAGCGGCTTAGGAAGACTGGTGGGATTGCTGGGAGCGGGGTGAAGGGTGGAAGGAGGCAGGTTTCTTCTTCTGCCAACAGCTGAGTCAGTCTTAAAGGTTTTTGGCCTTTTTTTATTCCCCCCCACCCCCTTTCTGTTTTGAATCACATGTCCCTACTTTTTGTTGTCCAAGAGAGCCTCAGAATATCCGGTGAGAACTATATCTTCTCCATGATGACTCTGTAGCATTGGTTTTGGGCTTGTTTGATTTAATCAGTCGTCCAGATTCCTGGGAGGTACCGGCGCAGAGCCTCTGTGGGGAATAGGTCTTGCCTTCACCTGTCCTAGCTGCCCTAATGGCTCGTGCTTGTGAGTCTCCTCATCCTCCTTTGAGTTGACAGAGTCAGCAGTGTCCGAGAAACACCAAACCCCATACATCCATGTGGAAAACACCATACTACCTGCAGATCAGTTCAGGAAAGAAGACTAAGTGTCTGTTAGGATATATAGTGTCTCTGAAAGTTAACATTTCCTGCTCAGCCCAAGCGCATTGCCCTGATAAATTTTCCCTTTGGAGAGAAGCTGGTGTATCTTACTACTTTTTTTTTTTTTTCCATGTTCCAGTTTTTCTTTAAAGTGCCTTCTTTAATTAAGAGAAATGGGGAAATGAAAAAAAAAAAAAAGGTATCGTACTGTTTTCAGTGCAACTTAAGTTTCTGCTCGCCAGGTATGCAGTGTTAATTTTTAACTTCCTGTATATTGAGGTATGCGCGTTAGGTGCCAAACTGGCAAGCCTGTATCATCACAGGATCTTTAATCTTAATCCATCCAGTTCCCAGACCGTTTTTTTGCCAGCTTTCCAAAGGAAACAAAGCTTATGCAACTCTTCTGTCTGTGAACTTTCTCCAAATAACTTTTGAACCTATCAGCCCGTTACAGGCAAATCTGACAGAGACCGAAACCACCCCTATGTCAAGGTCTTAAAATTGTATGAAAGCTGGTGAGTGGTAAGGGAATAGTGCCCCCAAGTGAAGAAAAAAATGTAGTTTGAACTCAGATGTTTTATTCTGCTGGCTTGCCCAAGGAGGGAGGTGTGGGCGGTGGGGGAAGGCAGGCATCAGAGAGTATGTGGCAAGAGCTGCGGTTGTTATGAGAGGCAAGAGATGGGTTTATGGCTGAAAGAGAAAACTCTATAGGAAAGCAGGCTTCATGGAGCAACTTGCTGAATTTAAATGAACAGGAATGTCAGGAAGCCAGTGTACTGGATGTTTGTTGATATACCTCGTGCAGGTCATTTATTAGTTAGCTTGCGATTTCTTACAGCCAAAGCGAACGCGAGTTTGGATGGGAAATAAGTCTTGCTTTTCTCTCTTGAAGGTTTTCAAACCGTACCAGGCATCCCAGCATGACATGTGCCGATTCCACTCCGAGGACTACATAGACTTCCTGCAGAGAGTGAGTCCCAACAACATGCAGGGATTCACCAAGAGCCTCAATGCCTTCAACGTGGGCGATGACTGGTGAGTGCTCTGTGCTGCCTCCGAACCCCTGATCAGAAAGGGTTCTCCTGCATTGCTCGTGTCCGGAGAGCTCTTTTACAATGTCCCATTCCTTATTTGTTTTTTACAAATGAGGCACATGTCTCTGCTGTGTATATTGCTGGAATGTCCTTGATTCCTTTCCCTTCTCTTTAGATCTTGCAGTCCTCCTTTTTAGATCTGTATTTAGGCTGCAAGCTTGTTGGGTTAGAGACTATATTACTACTTGTTCTTGCAGAGCTTCCAGTTCTTCTTGAACGTGCAAACTGGTTTTGGTTTTTTAAATAATTGCCTGCCGTTTTAGCTACCTTAATATGTGCATGTCAAATTTGAGACAGCTTTGAGAGCCTGATTTTCAGGTAGAACTAAGGAGATACTCATGATTCTGTACAAAACTACATGAGATCTTGATGAGAATATTCAATTCCAGTCTTTAATGCTCATGAGAGATGAAACTTGAAAGAAAGGTGTGGAAGGGCTCTGTGGGTGACTGAGGAAATAGCAATGTGCCTTGTCTGGTTGAGGAACCGGAGAATCATAGAATGGTTTAGGTTGGAAGCGATCTTAATGATCATCTAGTTCCAACCCCCCTGCCCTGGGCAGGGACACCTCCCACCAGCCCAGGTTGCTCCAAGCCCCGTCCTACCTGGCCTTGAACACCTCCAAGGATGGGGCAGCCACAGCTTCTCTGGGCAACCTGGGCCAGTGCCTCACCACCCTCAGAGTCAAAAATTTCTTCCTAATATCTAATCAAAATCTCTGCTCTTCCAATTTGAAGTCATTCCCCCTCATCCTGTCACTACATGCCCTTGTAAAAAGTCCCTCCCCGGCTCTTCTGTAGTCCCTTTAGGGACTGGAAGGTTGCAACAAGGTCTCCCTGGAGCCTTCTCTTCTCCAGGCTGAACACCCCCAACTCTCTCAGCCTGTCAAGAATTACAAGAGCTGTAAGAGAGTAAGATTTTCTTACGTATTCTGTGGAGGGGGAAGCTGTGCTAGCCCAGGAGGAATTACATTAGCTAGAGAACAGCATTATCCCAAGCAGGTATTAGTATAGCCTGGTTTTTAATATTTAGGCTGAGAATCAAAAGGTTGTTCTGTGACCTTGCTGCTCTGATGATCAGAAACCATCTTCTTAGAAGAAATGAGAGAGGGGAAAAGTACCTACAGTCTTTAAGCTGTTGCTTGTCCATGAATGTAGTTTGTGACGTGATACCAGCAAGCTGGTGACACAGGGGCTCTGTGTCCTGTGTTTCTGTACTCTCCTGGTGCCGGACTCGCTCTGTGTGGTGGCATGGATTGCTGTCTTAAGAGCAGCGTTCATCTCCAGTTGCAGTATACTGCACGCTGGGCTGTGTGCTGAGAAGCAGAGTCAGGGCAGGAGCTTCCAGATACAGCCTGACAGTGCAGGAGCAGACCAGTTCTCCCCTCTCCTGATCCAGTGTCTCGCATCATGTCCTAGCTCCGGGCACGTGTCGGCAGGGCTGTGGGACACACGTTGTGAGCAGGGGAGCCTTTTCAGGACTAGCTTGGGAGCTTTGGTAATCATTAGCAAATTCGGTGAGTTTCCCATTGTGTTTGCAGCCAGATTGCTCGCCTGCTGGTACTCTGTGTGTTGTAAGCAGGGTCAGAGTGATCCCAAATTAACTCGTTCACAGAGAATAAGTTTTGATCTTGTTCAGGTGATGTCCCTGGACAGTTTTATTCCTGGCTTTGCTATAGGGAGGAATGAGAAGATGTTCTGTGTTTGAATGGTGGTTTCTTTTTCAGCCCAGTGTTTCCAGGCCTCTTTGAATTTTGCTCTCGCTATACTGGAGCCTCCCTGCAGGGAGCAACACAGCTCAACAACAAGGTGACTGAACTGATGTGGTTTTCTTTCGAAACGCAGATGTAAGCCAACTGATTTTCAATTTAAGGAGAACCTCATGGATTTTTTTCTTGTAAAACAACATAGCAAGTACTGCTGTGTTGCAGTGTAAACAATGCTGTAGGACTGTTAAGCTGGAGATCATCCCTGTACTGACAGAAGCAAGCGTTTATAGAATCATAGAGTCATAGAATGGTTTAGATTGGAAGGGACCATAAAGATAATCTTATTTCAACCCCCTGCCCTGGGCAGGGACACCTCCCACCAGCCCAGGTTGCTCAAAGCCCCATCTAACCTGGCCTTGAACACCTCCAGGCATGACGCAGCCACAACTTCCCTGGGCAATTTGTTCCAGTGCCTCACCACCCTCAAAGTGTAAAATTTTTTCCTAATATTTATTCCAAATCTCCCCTTTTCCAGTTTGAAGTCATTCCCCTCATCCTATCACTACATGCCCTTGTAAAAAGTCCCTCTCCAGCTTTGTTGTAGGCCCCCTTCAGATACTGGAGTGGGCTATAAGGTCTCCCTGGAGCCTTCTCTTCTCCAGGTTGAACAACCCCACCTCTCTCAGCCTGTCCTCACAGCAGAGGGGCTACAGCCCTCAGATCATCTTTGTGGCCTCCTCTGGACCCACTCCAACAGGTCCATGTCCTCCTTATATTGAGGGCTTCAGAGCTGAATGCTGTATTCCAGCTGTGGTCTCACGAGAGTGGAGTAAAGGGGCAAAATCATCTCTCTCGACCTGCTGGCCACGGTTCTTTGGATGCTGCCAGGATGCAGTTGGTCTTCTGGGCTGCGAGCATACATTGCCGGTTCACGTTGAGTTTCTCATCAACCAACACCCCCAAGTCCTTCTCTTTAGGGCTGCTCTCAATCCATTCTCTGCCCAGCCTGGATTTGTGCTTGGGATTGCCCTGGCCCGCGTGCAGGACCTTGTTTAGTAGATGTTTAATCTGGAGGGAGTCAGAGGATACTAATGCTGCACGTACTAATGTCACAAAGTGCCCTCAGCACTGTAGAACAAACCTGGGGTCCGCTGCTGGATGACCTCAAAAGTGCTGCTGGCTCTCTCCTGTAGAAACTCACTAAATGAGACCATGCGGAAGGTCTGAAGAAAAGGGTTCCTCAGGAGAGTATAAAAAAAAAATACAAACAAAAAAAACTAAAAAACAAAAAGTTTGAGTCTTTTAGAGACCTGAGAGAGAGGTCTAATGAGTGTAAAGAACAAGCGCAGGAGAAAACTGTATGTGCCAGATGCTCTGCCTGCTGCTGGCTGGAGGGGCAGCAGTGGGAGTGGGAGATGATCTTTTCTGGTCTAACGGGGAATTTAGAGCACAGGACTAATCAATCCAGTGTGGACATGATGTAACCAAAACTGTTGGCGGGGCTAACAATCACGATGGAGCTTTGAAAAGGCTTCCATAGGAGTAGGAAAGGCCAGAAGGGTGTTTGTGGACCGCAGGGCTTGGCAAGTTGAAGTGGGTGCAAGGTTGTTGTTGCCACGTTGTCACCTTAAACTAACTTATCTTTCCTTTCTTAGATCTGTGATATTGCAATAAACTGGGCAGGGGGCCTGCATCATGCCAAAAAGTTTGAGGTAATAAGGCAAATCTGTTTTCCTCTTGTCTTTTTGAGACCCGGTCTCTGTGTTGATCCCGTTCTAATGCTCTTTGGTTTTCTGTCTTGCAGGCTTCTGGGTTCTGTTATGTCAACGACATCGTTATCGGCATCCTGGAGCTGCTCAAGTAAGGACACGGGGCGAGTGCAGTACTGTCCTGGCTGGAACATGGTTTCCCTCTGCTGTTTCACTGTTCTCTCCCTCTGTTTCCCCACCTCGTTTGCCTTCCTAAAGTCCAGGAAGGCCAACAACTTTATTTTTGGCCTGGCTTCCTCTTTTGGCAGAAGAGGGGCTTGAAAATTTGAATATCTAACTCCAGTTTTGTTACATGCAGCTTAAGTGACACAGAAAAGTTCTTCCATTCCATTTCTCCTTATCCATCTGTGAAATACTCATTTCAGGGTCTTCTGAGTCTTGGTGGTTTTGCCACAGTGAGCCTTTTGTAGGTAAATGCAAATTATGGCTCACTGGAGGCAGTTAAATGGCTCAAATCTTTCTTGATTTGCTTGAGTGGCTTAAGAATAGGACTTGAGCAACACATGGATGATCAAAGGGCACTTGCTTTGAGTAAAAAAGAGTCAGAGAGAGAGTTGGGATTTTTAAGAAAATGAAAAATAAACTTGGAATGGGAAGAAGAGTTACAGAAATAGCTTCTGTTTCTTGGGTTAATCTGTGATTATTTTTTTTTATATGCTCTCGAATGCCCTCCTTGTCAGTGAATCTGAGACAAGATGTTACGGATTTAAAAAAGATTTGGGGTTGACCAGAGAATAGTTACATGACTGCTGGCAAACTTACTGGCTCTGAAAGTCACGTTTATGGGATGTACTGAGCTTTCTTGTACCTCCTTCCTCTCTGCCACTGTTCCCTGCTCTGTGTTTGGAACCTCAGGTCTTCACTGGGTATCTCTGCACACCCGTTTTCTAGTCTCACCTGAGTCCTTTATGCCAGAGGCTTCAAAGACAGCTCAGTTACCCATTATGGGCGATTATAATATGTCCCTATTCTTTTATTCCCTGTTTTCCAGAACCATTTCCACAGCAAGTGGCTGCATACTTGAGTTTGCTTCCCACCATGGGAGTGCTGTGGTGCCTCTGCTCTTAGAAGGTCCCTTTTTCCCTTTACCAGTGTGCAAGGGCTGTGTGTACGCATCCCCTTTTTTCTCCTCGCTGCCATTTGTCTGTGGGATGATCTGGGCTGTCTTAAATGGTTGGTGTCTCTGTTGGAAGACCGAGGCAGGGTGCTGGTCTGCTAATCGGCATTTGTCAGCACCATCAACCAGTTTGATCAGATCACCGTGGATGCACTTAAGCCATGGTTCCAAGGGAGATGGCACAAACCACGTGCTCTTCCTCTCTGTTTCGATGTTGTCTTGTTTTTATCAGTTCCCTCCCCAGTCCCTTAGGGTTTGGGCATGGATGCCAGATCCCCTGTTCTTCAGGGATTGCCCAGGTGCAATATTTCCTTATGAAAAGCTGGAGAAGTTCTCTCCGGCCAAGCAGGCAGCTCTAGAGCTGGCAGGCAGGGATGGCTATGGGCCATGTCTCCAGCGCCTGACGGCACGTCACCTTTGACCATTACCCCAATGCATTTACTTGTAATGATCTCCTCTCCTTCACTCTTTGTCTCTGTGACCCAGCAGGCTGCTTCTCCAGTAAATTTAGTCCAGCCTGGTGTTCTTGTTCCCCACCCGGGATGTAGTGCTGCCAGTACTCTGGCATGTGGAGGAAGTAAGTGTTTCTATCTCCTCCTCGGCTAGCTTACCTTTCGTTTCCTGATACGATTAAAGATCGTTGGAGCTCTTAAAGATTAACTAATGGCATGTTGTTTGTAGAGGAAATGAAACCCCACAACTTTCTAACCCCCAGGTGGTTAAAATAGGTTTTCTTTGTTTTGTGCTTTCCAAGATATTTCTGGCCCCATGTGAAAACCTTTTCCTCTAATATTGGAGGTGTTCAAGGTTGGACAGGGCTATGAGCAACCTGGTCTAGTGGGAGGTGTCCCTGCCTATGGCAGGAAGGTTGGAACTCGATGATCTTCAGTGTCCCTTCCAACCTAAATCATTCTATGAATTTCTCTTTCCAAGCACACCAGAAGAAAATGTTTTAGTGGTGTTTGACTGTATACAGACATCACATACCTAAAGCTTGATAAGCCTGTAGTGGGACAGGTGAGCTCTTCTGGCAAGTGGGCTTGCAGGTAGATGTTGGTGGTGGTTTTCAGATCTCTAGGTGATACTGAGGCACGTGGGGAACAGTGAGGTTGGGTACGGTGCAGACGGTAATGCTGTTTTTCCTCCTGTATTCAATAGATATCACCCACGTGTTCTGTATATTGATATTGATATCCATCATGGAGACGGTGTGCAGGAGGCTTTCTACTTGACGGACCGTGTCATGACAGTGTCATTTCATAAATATGGGAACTATTTCTTTCCTGGTACAGGTGTGTATTTTCCTTTATAGTGTTGAACCTTGCCTCGCTTCACAATCCTTTGAAGGCTCTGCTGGAGTATAAAAGTGTAAAATCACGAAATTGGAGCTGCAGGGAGAAATGATGAAAGAAAGGGCATGGAAAAGCAGTTAGAGAGGAACAGAAGTATAGTTATTCGTAAGAAAGAGGGATCCTAGCTAGGTTAACAGAGATCTCAACCCAGACCAGATCTGGCCTTTCCACACCAGCTCTGAAGTCTCAGAGCTGTTGTCACTCTTTCCCTGGCCAGGTGACATGTATGAAGTTGGCGCAGAGAGCGGTCGTTATTACTGTCTCAACGTGCCTCTGCGAGATGGCATTGATGACCAAAGTAAGTAGGTGTTCCCTGCCGTTACCCCTTGCCCAGACATTTGCTGGTCCTTCCACTCCAGAGCCGTGACTAATCTACTTTCTCTCCGAAGGTTATAAGCACCTCTTCCAGCCAGTCATTAACCAGGTGGTAGATTACTATCAGCCCACCTGCATAGTGCTGCAGGTAAGAAAGCAAGCCTCTGTGCACGTGTCCATCCCTTTCAGAGGCTGTAGGTTAGAGGGAGCTGCTATCCATGTGTTACCTTCGCTTCCCAGGGGATTAGGGTTGGTGTGTCGTAGCTGAGCTGCTGTCTGTACCCTCTGGTGAATGAGGGTGGCCAAGGGGTGAGGGTGCTGATGCGTGGCTGGAAAGCAGTGCCTCCTTAGTTAAAACGCTCTTTCTGTTCTGCAGTGCGGTGCTGATTCTCTGGGTTGCGACCGTTTGGGTTGTTTTAACCTCAGTATAAGAGGACACGGGTAAGTACAGCGGGGCTGGGGCAGAGCAGTTAGCTGAAGGACTGCCCTTTAGTCTGAAGGGCTCCGAGTCCTCTGCTGTGAGGCTTGAGCTTTGACTTTAGCCTTCCAGAAGTCTTTGGGGTGTTTTTTTAACACTTTTGTGACAGGAGGGGGTCTCAGAATGAGGTGCTGCAGGGCAGTGGTTCACAGAGTAGAAAGTGGCTCAGGCTCCCTGGGTGGAAGCTCTGGCCTCCAGGTGTATCACACCAGGCCGTGGTGGCGTTTGAGTGCGCGGTGTCATTTCTGACATGTGAAATGTGTGCTGCGGTCAACAGCTCTGACATTTTTTTGTTTGGGGTTTCTAGGGAGTGTGTGGAGTACGTAAAGAGCTTCAATATCCCCTTGCTGGTACTGGGAGGAGGTGGTTACACTGTCCGCAATGTGGCGCGATGCTGGTGAGTCTCTTCTGTTTGTTGAAAGTCAATGGTTAAGCAGTTTCTGGGGGCTTTCTCCCTGCATGCACCACGTAGCTTTCTCTGGACTGAGCTCTGACCATATTCCATGTTTTCAGGACTTACGAAACATCATTGCTTGTAGATGAAGCAATTAGCGAAGAGCTCCCGTACAGTGGTAAGCTGGAGTTCCTTTTTTTCCTCATTAGCGTAACTAAAGTATTTGTTACATCAGCTGAAGAATTAACGCTTTTGTTCTGCATTGACCAGAGATAAGACCAGGGCCAAAGTGACTTTCTGATCTTGGAGATGGCCTCAGTTGTCTCCTACCACCCACATGCAGGCTTTGCTGGGCAGACACAGCCTTACTGTGTTGTGTATCATTTAATTTGGATCACTTCCTATTCAGTGATTTACTTTCGCTCGCTCAGTTGTTTCACGTAATTCCTTGTGATTGCAGAGCTGTCCATTGCTGTGCTTTTTAAGGTCTGGTCACCCTTAGCGTGGTGGGAGAGTGAGCTCTGCTTCTCTTCAGAGCAGCTGGTGGATGGGCTCCCTTGCCTCTGCGCTGTAACTCTTGTTTGTTCCATCACAGAGTACTTCGAATACTTCGCTCCAGACTTCACCCTTCATCCTGATGTCAGTACAAGGATCGAAAACCAGAACTCCAGGCAGGTGAGTGCTTGCAGCCTTGTTGCTATATCAGCTGTGTACTTCCCAAACCCTGTGTTGATGCTCTGTCCTGTGAAACCAGGTAGAGCTCAGGCAAGGACTTCTTGCGGGGCAGAAAACTGATGAAAATCAAGCAGAACCTTTCCTCTGGGATGTCAGAAAGTCTCGTAGCATTTGAGAGCCTTGCTGGGTTGCCATACTGTTTTCTGTGTGCTTGACTATCAATGATTGAATGAACTCCCACCTCCTCTGCCCTGATAAACGGCTCTTTGCACAAAACTGTTTCTCGTGACCACCTGCACGTAGATGGTGCAGGAAGTTAGCAGCCTGATTGGTTATGGCTCCGTGTAGACTGCCAGACCTCACTGTGGTGATCCCTCTCTGTTTTTTTCCGTGTAGTACTTGGATCAGATCAGGCAGACCATATTTGAGAATCTGAAAATGCTGAACCATGCTCCCAGCGTGCAGATCCATGATGTCCCTTCAGACTTGCTCAGCTACGATCGCACGGATGAGCCTGATCCAGAGGAAAGAGGGTCTGAGGAAAACTACAGCAGGTACCAAATCTCCTTCTGGAGTCACGGGCTTCCCTTTCTGTCCCTGTTCAGATGGGCAGATGATATACTGGAGACCATCTGTTTCCTAGAACAGATACTAATTCGCTTCTGAGTCCCTGCTTTTATCAAGGGAGCCTCTCTAGAAGTGCGTGGTCCCCTCATGTAATATTTCATGGGGTGTTTGGGCATCTTCTGACCTTTGACAGTGTGACCTAGACGTTATTCTCTGGCCCCAAGGGTGTCAGGGCTCTCCTCACTGATGGTGATTGTCTTTCCCCCAGGCCTGAAGCTGCCAACGAGTTTTATGATGGTGACCATGATAACGACAAAGAGAGTGACGTTGAGATCTGAGGGCTCTGTTGCGGGACTCTGGACTATGGGGGGCCCCGCGTTGGACGCTGGTGCTTGGTGCAGTTAACTGGGCCGCGTAGGAGCCAGTTAGCCCTCCCTTCGTATTTGATTGCATGCAGTGGCAGCAGAAACACCACCACTGCAGGCTTCTGCTAGCTGGAGAGGCAAGAGCGCAGTGAAATACGGCCCTTTTCCACCACGTGTCACGGTTCCAGCTGTCATGCTCTGGGAAATGGAAATTCAAGTAACGCCTGAATCTGGACTGTCTTACTGGCCGGCAGCCATGCGACCGCCTTCAGAGCCTGACCGGTGCTGCTTGGTTTAACCTCCCGTAACTCCCGTGCGGGCTTCTGCCAGCAAGGTGGGAGCTGGAGCGGTTGTGCCTACGATCTCTGCCTCTCTCTTCAGCAGCAACACCTGATGCACCCTGTTCTCCCCAGCCTTCCGCTCACATACACGGTCGACTGTCCTCTAAAGCCTGCACTGAGAGTTGCTTCCTGATGTCCCTACTGACCACCCGATGCTCCACAGCTCAAGGAAAACAAGTCGCGAAGACCAGCCCAGTTGTGGGATAAGGGGTCGGAAGCGCCCCCAGAGCAGGGAGCAGCCTGCTGGAGCAGGATGGAAGAATGTATGCAGAGCTTAGTCTTGTTTGTTCCCCTCCTACTCAGTTTTGTGTTCACAAACGAGTACTGCAACATTTTGCCGAGTTGGACCTAACTTCCCTATTTTCTTTGTTCTTCGAGAGGCTAAAAATCACTGTGGAGCAGAGGTTTGGCTGCCAAGGTCAGTACGTAGTGTGTCTTGCACCTCTTAATGTAGCTTCCAGCTGTGTTTTCCGAGTTCATGTGCGGCCCTCCTGTATGTTCGCAAGAGATTTGGGCTGCTTGCTTGGAGCGGGAAGCGTTCCCTCTTGACAGCGCCCAGGAGACGTTGCTGTGCTCGTGGGTGAGGGAAGCTGCTTCCTCCCAAGTCCTGTCATCTTGCCCTCACACAGCAGAGATTTCTCTCGGCCGTCCCTCCAATCCCAGACTTTGCTGCTCCTTCGCTGGAGTTGTCACCTGGTACCTGTGGTGGTTCAGAACGTGCCGCTTGGGGAGGTGGGAAGGGTGTAGCCTCTGACTCTCTGTACTGTTCTGTTTGTTTACTCATGTCTTTAAACATTAAATGAAGAGGCAATATTTTTCTTACCTGACCTGTTGTTCGTCTCTTTAATGCTCCCACCTTTTTGGTTCCTGTCCTCCCAAGGATTGAGAAACGTGCGTATCATCCCTGGCAGGGTAGTGTCATTCAGCTCCTCAAAGTGTACGCTGGTGAGTTCTCAGCCTCAGCGCACCATGAGGAGAGCGCCCTGAATTCCCTTACAAAGGACAGCTGGGCCGGTGGACACTCCTGCTTATGCCTCCGAGTCCAGTAAAAGCTTTGCAGGAAGCAAAATCAAGAAACCTTCATGCGATTGTTTTAAATATCATGGTTTCTTTGAGTTGCAGTTTCCCTAAGAGCCTGGTCTTTGCAGTCACGCTTTCCTAAAGACCATATTAGCGACTGTTTTTCTTCATTTTTAGACCTGCTGCTATCTCGCTCCTCACTCGCCCTCCCCAGGTCCATGACACTTGTCCCTTATCGGATAAGGTGGTGCTGGTCTGCGTGGATCCAACCTTCCTGTTGCATCTAGTCTCTGCGGAAAAACGAGAAGGGTAGAAATGAAAAAGGTCTCCAGCTTGGGAGGTGAGGGCCAGAAGGAGACACCAACTTGACCAGTTCCCTTGATGGAATGCCTGTTCCTGTTAGGATGTTTGACACAACCGCCAGCCCAAGGCCTTCAGCTTTATGGGGAGGAGGTAAAGCTTGGCCAGAAGTGAGTACGGTTCGTGCAGCTACAGTGTGAAGTGGGCAGTAAGTCAGCGTCGCTCCTGCTAAGTGCCCAGAGAAATAAGTTAGGGTGGAATTTGACTAGGCACGGAGAGGGATGATAGCCCGGCTCCTGAGTGAGGATCCTTGGCTGGGGAGAGAGAACTGAGCTAGGAAAGGATTTTGTATGATCTTTAAAGCCACAAGCATCGGACAGGGTTTCTCCAAATATTTAGATATTAGAGGAGCAGCAAATGAAGCTCCCAAGCGGCCAGCTCAGGAGCCAAGACGTCACTCTGCACCCCCCGAGTTGAGCCGTGCAAGATTTGCTGCTGGGTATTGTGAATGTGGGTTTGAAAAGGGACAGGAGGGCAACAGGGGAAAAAAAAAAATAAATTAAGGTGGTTAATACTAAGACAGGTGTGAATTGTCGGTGAGTGGTCTGGAGAAGTACTGCTGTGTGCTTACCTGGCACTTGTACCATTCCCGCCTTTATTTTGCGGGCACTGGGCAAGATGGACCTTCCTCTGACCCCTATTTGGTCAGCTGTGTTTGTTTCTAGTGTTTTCTAGCCGAGAAAAATGTCCTTTGCAAATCCGAAGACTCAGAATGCTTCTCTGTTGACTAGTCAGACTTACAAAAAATAAATACTTGTGTCTGTATAGTGAATAAATTTGTTTTATTCCAGAGAGCTGCTGCCTTCCCTCTGCTGCTGTCATCACCCCCTGTAGCAAACCAGATTGACCGGAGGAAGCCAGGTTCCCACCTCGGGTAGCAGGCAGGGTTTGCTTTTCTCTTGGGGTGGAAAAGAAGGGAATTCCCCCTTGTAATTCTCTCTTAGCCGTGAAGATGGGAATGACCTTCCCTTGCAAACGCCCTGGCCAGTTCTTCCCCCCTCCAGCACTGTCTCAGCTCTTTCTTTTCTTTGAAACAGTTGGAAATTCGGAGCATCGCCTTACCTGGGTTTCTAAAAGTGGATTTGTTTGGGGGTTTGATATTTTGATGGGGGTTTTGTTGGTTTTTTTTTTTTTAAAAAAAAAAAAAAAAAAAAGAAGTCCAGGCTGTAAAAATGGATTTATCTTCCTTATAGTTGTATTTTTGCACCACCGCAGAGCTGTCAAAAATAAGAAAGCGCGTGTGCGCTATGGTTGCTATCCAATATTTGCAGGGCTACTGACTGGGGCCGCGTTAGACCAACATTTATCCCCAGCATCGCCCAGTCATGGACGCCTGGTGATGAGGTAAGACCAGGACGAGCCTGGAACCACCCCCCCGGGTACCCCAGATCAGGATCTCCCCTGCCGGATCACCATCCCTACCCGACGCCCAGCGACTGGTAGAGCTGCTGACTTAAAAATGCCAGCTGGGCTGGCAACAACTGATATTAAATAAGGCCTGATTTAATTGCCCAGTTTGATTTTAATTACCCGTAGGAAACGGAACATGCGCCTGCACACCGCTGTACCGCAACGGTAATTTTTAGGGTGCAGTTGCAGTGATGGATGGGGAGAGTGGGGGGGGGGCGGTGGAAACGATTTGGGGTACTAAAGCGTGGTTTTGCCTTCTCTTGCCGTTTTTTCCTTCTGTTTCTCTCTTCGCCCCCAACCCCTCTGCCTGAGGAGGGGGGACCGGGGGATGCGCGGGGGATGTGCTGGGGATGCGCTCCCTCCCCTGGGGAGGGGCCCGGAGGGGCGGGGCCTCATGAATATTCATGTACAGGCGTGACGCTGCTTGGGCAGGAGGTGGCGGGGGGAACCCGAAGAGAGGACACACACATCCCCCTCAAGGGGGGGACTCGGAGGGGGGTCCCCGGAGCCGGTATCGGGGTTCCTCCGCCACTGGTGCACGGCTCCTTCCGCGCCTGCAGCTAACAAAAACTCGTGATTTGGGGTGTTTGGTTTTTTTTTTTCCACTCTAAATTATCACTGATCGCTGCAAAACCGCCTTTTTTTTTTTTTGGGGGGGGGGGGGGGGGGGCGTAATTTAGGTTTAGTTGCTGTTTGGGTGCTTGATGCGGGCACCCGGGGCTTGAACGGTGGCGCTGCGCTCCTTTCTGCAAAATATATATATATATATATATATATAAAAAAAATAGTATATTTTCGTTCTATGTTTTCACTCTTACTCTTTAATTTTGCATTTTCAGGAGGCTCCGGAAATATTGAGGTTAGCCCTCGGTGTTTGCTCGGTTTGGATTAAGGCTTCCGCCCGGGCTCCCAAAGCTCTTGGCACGTCGAAAGCCGGAGCAGGAGGCGGTTGGGCTCCTGTTCCAACCCCCGGCTGATGGATGGGGTGAAAAACCTGCCTCTGTGAGGTCATAAAAACCCCAAACCCCCAACGCTGGTGCGTTTTGATAATCGAAATAACGCCGGTTTTCTTTTCAGGTTTTGGCGGGGTGGGATGCCGAAACTTTTCAGGAGCTCCTCGGGCACGG
The DNA here is from genome assembly GCF_965231255.1 of Vanellus vanellus. NCBI lineage: Eukaryota > Metazoa > Chordata > Aves > Charadriiformes > Charadriidae > Vanellus > Vanellus vanellus. The sequence continues at coordinate 20,849,513 of NC_138918.1, forward strand.
AGAGCGGGACGGGCAAAGCCTGGCTCAGCGGGGACCCAGCAGGGTCCTGGTGACAGGGCTGTGATGTCTTTGTGCTTCCCACTGGAGGTGCTGGGCTTGGGGAGTTAACGTGTTTGGTTTGAAGCTGCTGATTTTGCAGGCAGCGCTGACGGTTAAACCTTTGTCCCCTTTAAAGAGGGGAAGAAACGTTAATGTCGTGTTAATGTCGCAGCTCTTTCTTTAGCCTCGGGGTTCTCCCTGTTAATTAGGGAGAAAATCTCCGTCTCTTGCAGTTTTCACTTTGCTGCTGCAAATAATAATATACTTTTAATAATTATGATTATTATTATTATCGTCATTTTTATTATCCTCCTCCCCTAAAGGTCCCAACCCCTGAACTCGGATGGTGTGTGCGGGGTTTTGGGAGAGCCGTGGCCTTCATTGATTCCAGACTGTATGATTGAGAGTGCAAAATCTTCCCGATCCCCGTTGGGTTGGACAAAGGCTGACAGTTATAGGGTAAAATTTTCTCACTGGCACGCAGAAACAAGTGATGCTGCCTTGTTTTTTTTTTCCCTCTTTTTCAAAAGCTGTTGATGTGAGCCAGGACTCGGACCTTGGGGAGGATTTATCCGTTTTCTGCTTTCTACAGCCCTAATGCGGGTTGGAAGGCAGGTTTCCCCTCTTCTTTTCCAGTTTTGTTTTTCAGGATGTGGAAAACCAACTCGAGCTCTTCCAGCCAAGATGTAGCCCTGTCGGGTCACGCCAGTGATGGGGGAAGGTATGTTTTAAGCCTGTTAAAAACACCCCTTTTGTTTGCAGATGTCTGGACTGGGTGATGATCCTTTCCTCCGGCCGCGCCAGCGGAGATGAGAGGGGCTGGGGTGCTCAGGATGGGGGCGCTGGGTGCTCAAGGGGCTGTGCAAGCCTTAAAGGGGTGCAGTGATGCCAGGAGAGCTTTGGTCCCCTGGTGTCGTTCAGCCCCAGCAGCCCTTCCTGGCCCTGTCGTGTCCCTTTGTCATGCTTTTTGTTGTCCTTCTTGTCCCTTTCGTTGAGCTTGGACTGAAGGGCGACCTTTTATTCCTCTTCAGTGCTTCAGGGGTTCACCCTGTGGCTTGGCAAATGGTGCTGCGCTCCTTTCTGAAAAAAAAAAAAAAAATATATATATATATACATAGATATAAAAAAGTATATTTCCATTCTACGTTTTCATTCTTACCCTTTGACTTTGCATTTTCAGGAAGCTCCAGAAATATTGAGGTTAGCCCTCGGTATTGCTCACTTTGGATTAACACTTCTGCCCGGGCTCCCAAAGCTCTTGGCACGTCGAAAGCCGGAGCAGGAGGCGGTTGGGCTCCTGTTCCAACCCCCGGCTGATGGATGGGGTGAAAAACCTGTCTCTGTGAGTTCATAAAAACCCCAAATGACGCTGGGAGCACGTGCAACGCTGGTGTGTTTTGATAATCATAATGTGTTTGTTTAATCGCTTTTTATTTGCTGTGCTCTGTTTTAAAAGCTTATTGTAGCTTTTTTGGATTTCTGTCAGCAAATTGGGCACCATTTTATGGATGAAAATCCAGGAAATTATTGAGGATATCTACGCAGGAGTTAGATGTCCAGCAAAGACCGTCTTTGCACACTATTGTCAGCCTTTAACCTAGTGAAATATTTAAGGTGTGTTTAACGGTGATGCAACTCAAATGCCTCTTAAATATACAAGCTCTGCCTGGGGGATAATTCCCAGCAGGTCACCAAGCCTCTGCTCTGCTGTGCTTTACCAGTTTAAAAGAATAAATAACCAGAAACGCCTGCCTTAGTGCCTGCACAGGGCGAGAACCTGCAGCGCCGGTGGCACGGATGCTTTTGGGCAGCTCCAGAGCCGTGGGTGATTGCACTCAGGTCACCAAACCCATCCCTTGGTTAGTCCACAGGACTCCACACTCGCTCAGCGTGATGAAACTTTTTCTGGATGGAGGTGGCTGCAGTCGGCGTCCTGTTGCCTTTTTCCTTTCCTGATCTCAGCAGGGGCTACAGAGAGGTGTCTGGGACAGGGAAATGCCTTTACCAGCCATTATCGGCCTCAGGGTTTGTGGTCCTTGGTGGAAGCCGAACTGCTGAGGACAATTTAGCTGGTATGGCCTTTCTAATTCTGCTCCTAGGTTTTCCCATTAACGTGTTAATTTGGTTAATTTGCGTTTGTGGTGTCTTGTAAATACTTTGCATTCCTAGCTCTGAGCGCCTTTGTGGGTTTTTTTGTTTTTTTTTTTTTGTTTGTTTTTTAATGGCACATAAACTGCATATTCTTTTCTTCCCAAACCTCACAAACAGTTTTTGGAGGGGCAATTTGCTCAGGACAGTGTTTAGGGAAAAGAGGAAAAATGACCTTGCCTCAATGGGCTGAAAGAAAGTTTTGGAGAGAGTCACATCTCTGGTTTCTCTGAGTGAATTTAAGCTTTCTAATGAGACTAAAATCCAGTGGGTGTTTGATAATCTTAATAGTAGTTGTATTTGCACCACACTTGTGTAATAACTCGCACTGGACACGGTGCTGGGCTCGCTGAACTTGCTTCTTCACGAGTGTAGATGTGCTTTTCTTCGACAGCTGGAGATGAACCAGAGCAAGGAGAAGCAGAGCACGGCCCCGCAGGGAGTGGTGTGAGCCTTGTGGGATGTAGTGGAGAAGGAAAAGGCGACTGTGCTTTTCTTAATTGTATTTCCCTTCCTTTTCTTTTTAGATAACTCGACCGATAAAACCAAGGTGGAAAAAATTGAAGCGGAGTGGTGGAACTGGAGACAAAGTTTTTTGGCTGATATGGTCGGGTAACAGATAGCTGCAACAGTGAGGGAAAACGATGTTCGAGCTGTGGGAATGGGGCTCCATTACCTCTTGAACTTGCACGTTTCTGTCTGGTGGGAAATAATTGAAGCTGCCATGGGGTGGAATTGAAAAATGCCATTTCTGTCACTGCAGTGCAAACAGCTGCCCCCAGACTGTGCCCAATCCGCAGTGACTCCTTCCCAGCAAGAAAGGTGTTGCTGCCTGTGTTTCAGTGTGAATATGTGCTTTAAACTGGAAAAAGGAAGATTTTGATTAGATATTAGGAAGAAATTTTTGACTCTGAGGGTGGTGAGCCCCTGGCCCAGGTTGCCCAGAGAAACTGTGGCTGCCCCATCCCTGGAGGTGTTCAAGGCCAGGTTGGACGGGGTTTGGAGCAACCTGGGCTGGTGGGAGGTGTCCCTGCCCAGGGCAGGGGGTTGGAACTGGATGATCTTCAAGGTCCCTTCCAACCCAAACAATTCTATGATTCTCATCCTGCCTTTCTGCTCCGCAGGCAGCTCTGGTGCTTTGCTGTGCTCTAAAGATGTTTGAGTCCTAGATTTAACATGAATAGCGTTGTCTGCCTTGAATCTTTCTTCCTGTGCAAGGGGAATGCTGGACAAAGTACGTTTCTTTCAGCTCAGCATCACCCAAATCTGCCCTGGAGAGACCTGGCTTATGCGGAACTGACCCTATAGCGTCTTGGCTTTTCCCTGTGGAGGCACAGACCGCCCCCAGCAGTTGATAAGCATATTCTCAGAGTTGCTTTTTTGTAGTAACGAAAGTAGGGGGGAGGAAGAAGCAGAAATGTTGTGATTGTGTTTTTCAGGATGGGTTGGCGTCCTCAGTTCAAGCAGGGTCCTATTGCTGTGCCTAGTGCCGTGCTCTGCCTGGAGCCCAGGCAGGCTGTGCCTACTTGGCTTTGCTCTCTGGAGAGCAAAGACTGAACAGTTAAAGAAAGGTTTTGGATTTGAACATGGACATTTCTGCTCCTCAGCCCCTTGTCTGCTGGAACAGAAAATCCACTGTGGTTTGGGGCTTTTGGGGGCTTTTTTTTTTTTTTTTGAAAGCTATTGAGGACTTTACCCCTGACAAAAATAATAGAAAGCAAGATAAAGCTTCTTGCAATTGTTTATACAAAAAAGATGGTCTTGAAATCGAATTTCTATAGAAATCCCTTTCTTGGGGACGACATACTTCTGTAAGCAGCTCCTCTGTTGGAGGGCAGGAAGAAAATCGTCTCTGTTTATAGAGCCTTCTCCTGCTGGCTGTTTACCTTTGGCAAGATGAGAAAGCACAGGTTGGAGGGAGGGAAACATTCAACTAATTTTCATGCAGTTCTTCGACTGCTTGGGACTGGGCAGTTGGTTGTGGCAGCTCCTGCTCTGCCTCTGCCCCATCGGGAGGCAGGAGTGAGCTGCCCAGGGGCCACCTCTCCTTTCTAAACTCCCGAATACCGTGGACAAGAGGTTTCATCTCTCCAGGCTTGTAGTGCCTGATGCCAGGATCAGGTCAAATGCTGAGAGAGGAGAGGAGGGCACATGGTGAAAAGGTGTCGTGCAGCACAAGACAAGGTCTGTCAGGGCCTCCGAGGTGTCAAACAGCAAGGACTGTGGTGTGGACACACCACCGCAAGAGCACAGGCTCTGGCTGTCCTGCAGATCCTCAGACTGTCCTCCCTTTTTATCCTCACTGACACTAGGATGAGCAAATAGTGCAAACGGAGAACCGGAGTTTTCATTCTATGCTACACCGTGTGTCTCTAGCACCCCATTTCACGTTCAACCACTGGCTTTTGGGGTTGGGAGCAGACTCTGCTTCACTACTGTGCTTCCTGCTGCCAGAGCTCTTCTGGGGGTGCCCTGCTGTAGGAATGCATTTTTTCCCCCTCGTGGGTGGAGGACTTGAAGTCCCCAGAGGATCAAACAGGTCACCTGTTATGCTGCTGCTTTCTGCTCGTTTTTCACTGACAGGGGAAGTTGGCAGCATCTTGTGATGGGAAGGATGAGGATTTGAGATAGGCTTGGTCATTTGGGACATGCTTCAGTACCTGTTTGCTCTGGGGAACTGAGCATGAACTGACTGCCGGCATGTTCTTGTTTCTGCTTCAGGTGGAGAGGCTGAAAGAAGAGTTTGAAGACACCAAGAGAGAAACGGCTTCAGGCTCTTCTTCCCTGCCTGCAGCTTTGCTTCCAGGCACTGCAGGGAACATACCACCACCACCCCTCATCCACTACCAGGGACTGTTTCCGGAGACATCCCACCAGCTTCTCCATTTCTACTGCCTCGGCCAGGAATAGGTATTCCCCCTCCTGCCCTTGGCTTCAGATTCAGGGGAGCCTGTGCACCTCGACTGCTTCCATGGGGATCATCTCCAAAGAAGATTCTCAGCCAGTCCTACAGCTGCGAAGATCACACTGGACTAAGGTAGGACCTACATTTTAAAGGCCACCTTACACCTTGTTCTTTCACCCCAACAAGCTCCTCTCTTCCCTTGTGTTTTATCTCCTCATGTCACTCTTGCTGAAGGGTTTCCATGGCCCTGCTTTCTGTACCCTATAGAAAAGCCAATTTTTCTGTAGAAGGAGGTGATTTCTTCTCTGCCTTTGTGTGCAGAGAGGGCAGGGCAGAGCACACAGGGACCTGAAGTGCTTGGTCCTCCAGAAACCATATGAGAGGCCTGACTTGCAGTGTGCTGGCACGTGCTTACCTCTGCCACCTTTGAAGGCTCTGGTGAACTGGAAGGTCTTCATCGTTGACCTGAGGTGTCTCTCCCATGTCTTTAGTAAGATCTCATGAAGACCTGGAGGCCCTTCCAGATGATGAGGTCCTCTTTGGCTATAAGGGGAGGGATGTCCTGGCTAAGCCAGGGCTGCATCTCAGTGACTTGTGAGCAGCCCACGAGGCAGAGCCGGTTCAGCTGTAGGCAGGGTTGGTAGCGGCAGCAGGACATTGCACGATGCAGTGTGCTTCTTGCTAGTCCACTGTCTGTGCCTGGCATCCTCTTGAGTATGTGGATACTGTGCTCCATGCTTTCTTTCTGCACCCTCTCTCGCACTTCTGCTTGATTACCTGTCCCAACAGTGGTGTTAAGAGCAGGCTGCTGGGCAAAGATGTCTACTTGGAACCATGTACAGCCCATTATGGCTTTTCTCACTGGTTTTCTCTCCTTCCTCCTGCATTACCAAGTAGATGTTTGGGCTCTCATCCCCCATCTCTGAGCACTCTCTAACACAGAATCACAAAATCATAGAATCGGCTAGGTTGGAAGGGACCGCTAAGATCATCGAGTCCAACCACAAACCTAACACTGCCAAAGCCAGTAAATTATGTCCCTCAGCATCACGTCTACCCATCTTTTAAATCCCTCCAGGGATGCCCATTCCACCACTTCCCTGAGCAGCCTGTTCCAATGTTTGATAACCCTTTTGGTGAAGAAATTTTTCCTAATATCCAATCCCTGGCGCAACTTGAGGCCGTTTCCTCTTGGCACATGTCTCTCTCCTCGACATTTATGGAGATATTTCCCCAACTTTGCACTCAAGGCAAGACTCAGGCGCTGGGTGTGTGCATCGCCCGGGGAGTGGGAGCGCTCCCACTCCTGCCCCCACGCTCTCTGCCCTTCACTCTGTCTGAGGTCCAGGTCCTGCCCTTTGGAGGAGACTGGGTTTGGGGCAGTGTTATGTCCCAGTGCTTAGGGTGAGCCCTGCGGCTGTGCAGTAGAGGGGATGTATGAATAGGAGGGCTTGAAAGATGATGTAGACAGACATCCCCAGCCCTATGTTCCTTAAAAAGATGGCAGGCGAGAAAAGTCTCATACCTTTGAGGTTTTCTGCTTGGTCAGGGGAAGATAACTGCAAATTCATCAAAGAAATCTGTTCCTCCCAAAGGGTATGGATATTCTTTGTTGCTTTGCCCCAGGACCAGCCCTGACACTTCTGGCTGCTGAAGGGCATGGCACAGGACCTGCTGCGGTGGTGGACCCAGCTGCAGGGATAGCTAGATTTCTCGATAAGGCCATTTTATACTTTTTTTTATTATTATTATTATTATCGGCAGCTCCTTCCTGTGCTGCCGTGCGGTATCCCCAAACTTCCACACACAGCAGCTGCTGGTACTGGAAGTGTCTGCTTAGTGTTTCCCTTCTTTTTTTGATTTTGAAGTTGAAGGCTGTTTCTCTGAGTGTGTTGAGTATTTTTTTCGTTAACTGCTTTCCTAGTTTGAGGTGTCCATAGGCCGCGGGAGCCTGGCAAAGGGTTTCTTCCTGGGACAGAAGTGACGTGCATGGAGGCAATCGTTGAGGTGTGTTCTGCGGATGTGTGTCGCTGTGCTCTACCCTGCAGGTGTTGAGGACAGGTAGGGTGGCACTGGATGTGTCTGCAGCAGCAGTGTGGGGTGGTGCTTGTCCCCGTGGGGCTGTTACTTCCAGTTTAGAGAGGTGCCAGTGTGGGTCTGTTGGCGATTGGGGTCACGGTGCAGAGATGCTTTTGGCCACCAGGTGTCAGCTGGATGTCTTGGTTTTGCAGGGAGGCTTTGTGTCCCTGCTGCAGCCTGTGTTTCCAGCCCTGCTCCAGAGAGGCTGGGGGGGAGGTTTGAGTGCCGGGTGTGGGTTTTGGGGGGAGCAGAGCCCTGGCTGTGTTGGTGACACGGAGCCGCCAGGGTGCCTCACCCTGAGGTGTGCACCTCAACGTACATAACTGAAGCAAGAACATGCAAACGTTTTCTGTCTTGGGTGGTTTCCCCTGTTAAACAGCCTGTGGATAAAGTTCCTTCCGTATTTCTCTCTTTTATTTTCCGGTAGGTGTAATGTAGAGAGGCGGCAGGTGGTAATATTGAGAGATGGTAGAATGGTTTGGGTTGGAGGGACCTTCAGAGATCATCCACTTAACCCCTCCCTGCCATGGGCAGGAATGTCTTCCCGTAGACGATGTTGCTCAAAGCCCCGTTCGACTTTCCTTGAACATTTCCAGGGATGGGGCATTGACGACTTCCCCGGGCAACTTGTTCCGCAGGAGGTGTAGGATGATCTGGGAGAAGGTTTGTGCATCCTTGTGTGTGGATGGGGATTTGGGATGGGACAATCCCTATTTCTTTGGGGCTCTGCCCTGTCATGTTTTTCTCTAATTAATGGGACTGTCCCCGTGGACCTTTGCCCTGTCTTCAGCTGTTTTGGGCTGGGTCCTTTGCAGCTCCATACGACCTCGGTCTCCCTCCTTTTAATTGCCCAGAGCAAACCCAGGGTGCAGCGTTGCTGCACGTGTCCGGCGTGAGAGACCAGTGAGGGGAGAAACCCTGTGACGGAGAGCCCAGGTGGAGTTAAGGGATGTGGGGAGACGGCTTCTGAAGTGGGGGGAGCATTTCCGAACCCAGTCCTGCTGCTGGGACCCAGCGCTGGTGTCTGGGCAGAGCAGTGGCTGCTTTTACCTTGTGTCCTGCCACCACCAGAAGGTTGTTCCCGATGTTTTGGTGGAGATTGGGGCAGCCTGGCCTAAAGGCGCCATCAGAGGTTCAGGGACAGACCTGGAAATGCCGTCACTGAGAGCTTTGCAGCCCATTTCCCAGGACGGGTCTGGGTGCTGTCCCGTGCCGGCTGTCCCCGCAGCGCACCCCCAGCCTGTGTGTCCGAGCAGGGGGAGCTGCAGCCAGCAGAGGCCGACCCTGGCGGGAGCTGATTTTGGGGCGTGCTGCGTGGCCACGTCTGGCTTTCGCCCGCCTACACCCTCTCCCGAACCTTCCCCACCCTGGGAGGAGAAGGGGCCCCGGAGGATTGTCTGCTGCATCTTCAGGCACTGACACGGCCCGGGCTGGCTGTCCCCCTGCCGTGCTAAGGGACAGCACGGCCGTGGTGGTGTCATCTTCTCCTCTTCTCTGATCTTGTGGGGACTGAGTGTTTGGGGAGTAGAAAAGTGTGTTTGAGTCATCTCTCTCCCTTTGTGCTGAGCGAAAGGACAACTCGGCAGGTGACACCACCACCCCCCCGGGTGAATTATCGTTACCTGCTTGGGCGGTGGGTGTGGGAGAGCTGTTGGCTCTCCAGAGCTGGCCTGGTCTCTGCCCCGCTCCTGGTGCCAGCAGGGCTTTGCGCAGAAGGAGCCTGGCTGTGGCCTGGTTGGGTGCTTTCTCCCATTGCCTCATGTTCTCCAGTTCCTCTGCTTTCAAACCGCTGCTGTGTCCCCCCTGTCAGGTTGTGGGGTTTTGCCTTCACCAGCAGACACGAGGGAGCCTGTTCTGTTTCCTCCTGGAGGTCTGGACCACGAGAGAGGGAGGGAATGGGAGCAGCAGGTCTCCCTGGAGAACTTGTGAGGAGCGCAGCGGCTGCAGGAGCAGTCAGGGCTGTGGGTGCTCCGGGGGTGTTCTGTGGACAGATGAAGGGTAGGGAGGGAGCAGTGGCACATCTTGGTTGTCGTCTGCTGTCAAACTGCTCCCAAGAAGCAAGGACGTACGTCGGTGGTGTCCCCAGCTGCAGGGACAGCAAGATTTCTCTTTCAGGCCGTTTTACGCTGCGTTTTGATGAGCAGCTCCTTGCTGTGCTGGTGGGACTGGGAGCATCTGCTTTGTGTGTTTCCCTCCTTCTTTTGATTTCAAAGTTGAAGGCTGTTTCTCTGAGTGTCCTGAGTATTTTTCTCGTTAACTGCTTTCCTAGTTTGAGGTGTCCATAGGCCGCGGGAGCCTGGCAAAGGGTTTCTTCCTGGGACAGAAGTGACGTGCATGGAGGCAACCGTTGAGGTGCGTTCTGCGGATGTGTGTCGCTGCATTACCAAGTAGATGTTTGGGCTCTCATCCCCCATCTCTGATTTTGTGATTCTGTGTTACAGAGTGCTCATAGAATTGGCTAGGTTGGAAGGGACCTCTAAGATCATCGAGTCCAACCACAAACCTAAAACTGCAAAAGCCAGTAAACTGTCCCTCAGCACCACGTCTACCCATCTTTTAAATCCCTCCAGGGATGCCCATTCCACCACTTCCCTGAGCAGCCTGTTCCAATGTTTGATAACCCTTTGGGTGAAGAAATTTTTCCTAATATCCAATCCCTGGTGCAACTTGAGGCCGTTTCCTCTTGGCACATGTCTCTCTCCTCGACATTTATGGAGCTATTTCCCCAACTTTGCACTCAAGGCAAGACTCAGGCGCTGGGTGTGTGCATCGCCCGGGGAGTGGGAGCGCTCCCACTCCTGCCCCCACGCTCTCTGCCCTTCACTCTGTCTGAGGTCCAGGTCCTGCCCTTTGGAGGAGACTGGGTTTGGGGCAGTGTTATGTCCCAGTGCTTAGGGTGAGCCCTGCGGCTGTGCAGTAGAGGGGATGTATGAATAGGAGGGCTTGAAAGATGATGTAGACAGACATCCCCAGCCCTATGTTCCTTAAAAAGATGGCAGGTGAGAAAAGTCTCATACCTTTGAGGTTTTCTGTTTGGTCAGGGGAAGATAACTGCAAATTCATCAAAGAAATCTGTTCCTCCCAAAGGGTATGGATATTCTTTGTTGCTTTGCCCCAGGACCAGCCCTGACAATTCTGGCTGTTGAAGGGCATGGCACAGGACCTGCTGCGGTGGTGGACCCAGCTACAGGGATAGCTAGATTTCTCGATAAGGCCATTTTATACTTTTTTTTTATTATTATTATTATTGGCAGCTCCTTCCTGTGATGCTGTGCGGTATCCCCAAACTTCCACACACAGCAGCTGCTGGTACTGGAAGCATCTGCTTAGTGTTTCCCTTCTTTTTTTGATTTCAAAGTTGAAGGCTGTTTCTCTGAGTGTGTTGAGTATTTTTTCGTTAACTGCTTTCCTAGTTTGAGGTGTCCATAGGCCGCGGGAGCCTGGCAAAGGGTTTCTTCCTGGGACAGAAGTGACGTGCATGGAGGCAATCGTTGAGGTGTGTTCTGCGGATGTGTGTCGCCGTGCTCTACCCTGCAGGTGTTGAGGACAGGTAGGGTGGCACTGGATGTGCCTGCAGCAGCAGTGTGGGGTGGTGCTTGTCCCCGTGGGGCTGTTACTTCCAGTTTAGAGAGGTGCCAGTGTGGGTCTGTGGGCGATTGGGGTCACGGTGCAGAGATGCTTTTGGCCACCAGGTGTCAGCTGGATGTCTTGGTTTTGCAGGGAGGCTTTGTGTCCCTGCTGCAGCCTGTGTTTCCAGCCCTGCTCCAGAGAGGCTGGGGGGGAGGTTTGAGTGCCGGGTGTGGGTTTTGGGGGGAGCAGAGCCCTGGCTGTGTTGGTGACACGGAGCCGCCAGGGTGCCTCACCCTGAGGTGTGCACCTCAACGTACATAACTGAAGCAAGAACGTGCAAACGTTTTCTGTCTTGGGTGGTTTCCCCTGTTAAACAGCCTCTGGATAAAGTTCCTTCCGTATTTCTCTCTTTTATTTTCTGGTAGGTGTAATCTAGAGAGGCGGCAGGTGGTAATACTGAGAGATGGTAGAATGGTTTGTGTTGGAGGGACCTTCAGAGATCATCCACTTAACCCCTCCCTGCCACGGGCAGGAATGTCTTCCCGTAGACGATGTTGCTCAAAGCCCCATTCGACTTTCCTTGAACATTTCCAGGGATGGGGCATTGACGACTTCCCCGGGCAACTTGTTCCGCAGGAGGTGCAGGATGAGCTGGGAGAAGGTTTGTGCGTCCTTGTGGGTAGATGGGGATTTGGGATGGGACAATCCCTATTGCTTTGGGGCTCTGCCCTATCATGTTTTTCTCTAATTAATGGGACTGGTCCCCGTGGACCTTTGCCCTGTCTTCAGCTGTGTTGGGCTGGGTCCTTTGCAGCTCCAGCCTGCCTCGGTCTCCCTCCTTTTAATTGCCCAGAGCAAAGTGTCCGGCGTGAGAGACCAGTGAGGGGAGAAACCCAGTGACGGAGAGCCCAGGTGGAGTTAAGGGATGTGGGGAGACGGCTTCTGAAGTGGGGGGAGCATTTCCGCACCCAGTCCTGCTGCCGGGACCCAGCGCTGGTGTCTGGGCAGAGCAGTGGCTGCTTTTACCTTGTGTCCTGCCACCACCAGAAGCTTGTTCCCGATGTTTTGGTGGAGATTGGGGCAGCCTGGCCTAAAGGCACCATCAGAGGTTCAGGGACAGACCTGGAAATGCCGTCACTGAGAGCTTTGCAGCCCATTTCCCAAGACGGGTCTGGGTGCTGTCCCGTGCCGGCTGTCCCCACAGCGCACCCCCAGCCTGTGTGTCCGAGCAGGGGGAGCTGCAGCCAGCAGAGGCCGACCCTGGCGGGAGCTGATTTTGGGGCGTGCTGCGTGGCCACGTCTGGCTTTCGCCCCCCTACACCCTCTCCCCCACCTTCCCCACCCTGGGAGGAGAAGGGGCCCCGGAGGATTGTCTGCTGCATCTTCAGGCACTGACACGGCCCGGGCTGGCTGTCCCCCTGCCGCGCTAAGGGACAGCACGGCCGTGGTGGTGTCATCTTCTCCCCTTCTCTGATCTTGTGGGGACTGAGTGTTTGGGGAGTAGAAAAGTGTGTTTGAGTCATCTCGCTCCCTTTGTGCTGAGCGAAGGGACAACTCGGCAGGTGACAGCACCACCAACACCACCACCCCCCGGGTGAATTTTCGTTACCTGCTTGGGCGGTGGGTGTGGGAGAGCTGTTGGCTCTCCAGAGCTGGCCTGGTCTCTGCCCCGCTCCTGGTGCCAGCAGGGCTTTGCGCAGAAGGAGCCTGGCTGTGGCCTGGTTGGGTGCTTTCTCCCGTTTCCTCATGTTCTCCAGTTCCTCTGCTTTCAAACCGCTGCTGTGTCCCCCCTGTCAGGTTGTGGGGTTTTGCCTTCACCAGCAGACACGAGGGAGCCTGTTCTGTTTCCTCCTGGAGGTCTGGACCACGTGAGAGAGAGGGAATGGGAGCAGCAGGTCTCCCTGGAGAACTTGTGAGGAGTGCAGCGGCTGCAGGAGCAGTCAGGGCTGTGGGTGCTCCGGGGGTGTTCTGTGGACAGATGAAGGGTAGGGAGGGAGCAGTGGCGCATCTTGGTTGTCGTCTGCTGTCAAACTGCTCCCAAGAAGCAAGGACGTACGTCGGTGGTGTCCCCAGCTGGAGGGACAGCAAGATTTCTCTTTCAGGCCATTTTACACTGCGTTTTGATGAGCAGCTCCTTGCTGTGCTGGTGGGACTGGGAGCATCTGCTTTGTGTGTTTCCCTCCTTCTTTTGATTTCAAAGTTGAAGGCTGTTTCTCTGAGTGTCCCGAGTTTTTTTTTTTTTTAACTGCTTTCCTAGTTTGAGGTGTCCATAGGCCGCGGGAGCCTGGCAAAGGGTTTCTTCCTGGGACAGAAGTGACGTGCATGGAGGCAATCGTTGAGGTGTGTTCTGCGGATGTGTGTCGCCGTGCTCTACCCTGCAGGTGTTGAGGACAGGTAGGGTGGCACTGGATGTGTCTGCAGCAGCAGTGTGGGGTGGTGCTTGTCCCCGTGGGGCTGTTACTTCCAGTTTAGAGAGGTGCCCAGTGTGGGTCTGTGGGCGATTGGGGTCACGGTGCAGAGATGCTTTTGGCCACCAGGTGTCAGCTGGATGTCTTGGTTTTGCAGGGAGGCTTTGTGTCCCTGCTGCAGCCTGTGTTTCCAGCCCTGCTCCAGAGAGGCTGGGGGTGAAGTTCGAGTGCCGGGTGTGAGTTTTGGGGGGAGCAGAGCCCTGGCTGTGTTGGTGACACGCAGCCGCCAGGGTGCCTCACCCTGAGGTGTGCACCTCCACATACATAACTGAAGCAAGAACATGCAAACGTTTTCTGTCTTGGGTGGTTTCCCCTGTTAAACAGCCTCTGGATAAAGTTCCTTCCGTATTTCTCTCTTTTATTTTCTGTTAGGTGTAATCTAGAGAGGCGGCAGGTGGTAATATTGAGAGATGGTAGAATGGTTTGGGTTGGAGGGACCTTCAGAGATCATCCACTTAACCCCTCCCTGCCATGGGCAGGAATGTCTTCCCGTAGACGATGTTGCTCAAAGCCCCATTCGACTTTCCTTGAACATTTCCAGGGATGGGGCATTGACGACTTCCCCGGGCAACTTGTTCCGCAGGAGGTGTAGGATGATCTGGGAGAAGGTTTGTGCATCCATGTGTGGATGGGGATTTGGGATGGGACAATCCCTATTTCTTTGGGGCTCTGCCCTGTCATGTTTTTCTCTAATTAATGGGACTGTCCCCGTGGACCTTTGCCCTGTCTTCCGCTGTTTTGGGCTGGGTCCTTTGCAGCTCCATACGACCTCGGTCTCCCTCCTTTTAATTGCCCAGAGCAAACCCAGGGTGCAGCGTTGCTGCACGTGTCCGGCGTGAGAGACCAGTGAGGGGAGAAACCCTGTGACGGAGAGCCCAGGTGGAGTTAAGGGATGTGGGGAGATGGCTTCTGAAGTGGGGGGAGCATTTCCGAACCCAGTCCTGCTGCCGGGACCCAGCGCTGGTGTCTGGGCAGAGCAGTGGCTGCTTTTACCTTGTGTCCTGCCACCACCAGAAGGTTGTTCCCGATGTTTTGGTGGAGATTGGGGCAGCCTGGCCTAAAGGCACCATCAGAGGTTCAGGGACAGACCTGGAAATGCCGTCACTGAGAGCTTTGCAGCCCATTTCCCAGGACGGGTCTGGGTGCTGTCCCGTGCCGGCTGTCCCCGCAGCGCACCCCCAGCCTGTGTGTCCGAGCAGGGGGAGCTGCAGCCAGCAGAGGCCGACCCTGGCGGGAGCTGATTTTGGGGCGTGCTGCGTGGCCACGTCTGGCTTTCGCCCGCCTACACCCTCTCCCCCACCTTCCCCACCCTGGGAGGAGAAGGGGCCCCGGAGGATTGTCTGCTGCATCTTCAGGCACTGACACGGCCCGGGCTGGCTGTCCCCCTGCCGCGCTAAGGGACAGCACGGCCGTGGTGGTGTCATCTTCTCCCCTTCTCTGATCTTATGGGGACTGAGTGTTTGGGGAGTAGAAAAGTGTGTTTGAGTCATCTCTCTCCCTTTGTGCTGAGCAAAGGGACAACTCGGCAGGTGACAGCACCACCACCACCACCACCCCCCGGGTGAATTATCGTTACCTGCTTGGGCGGTGGGTGTGGGAGAGCTGTTGGCTCTCCATAGCTGGCCCGGTCTCTGCCCCGCTCCTGGTGCCAGCAGGGCTTTGCGCAGAAGGAGCCTGGCTGTGGCCTGGTTGGGTGCTTTCTCCCATTGCCTCATGTTCTCCAGTTCCTCTGCTTTCAAACCGCTGCTGTGTCCCCCCTGTCAGGTTGTGGGGTTTTGCCTTCACCAGCAGACACGAGGGGGCCTGTTCTGTTTCCTCCTGGAGGTCTGGACCACGAGAGAGGGAGGGAATGGGAGCAGCAGGTCTCCCTGGAGAACTTGTGAGGAGCGCAGCGGCTGCAGGAGCAGTCAGGGCTGTGGGTGCTCCGGGGGTGTTCTGTGGACAGATGAAGGGTAGGGAGGGAGCAGTGGCACATCTTGGTTGTCGTCTGCTGTCAAACTGCTCCCAAGAAGCAAGGACGTACGTCGGTGGTGTCCCCAGCTGCAGGGACAGCAAGATTTCTCTTTCAGGCCATTTTACGCTGCGTTTTGATGAGCAGCTCCTTGCTGTGCTGGTGGGACTGGGAGCATCTGCTTTGTGTGTTTCCCTCCTTCTTTTGATTTCAAAGTTGAAGGCTGTTTCTCTGAGTGTCCTGAGTATTTTTCTCGTTAACTGCTTTCCTAGTTTGTGGTGTCCATAGGCCGCGGGAGCCTGGCAAAGGGTTTCTTCCTGGGACAGAAGTGACGTGCATGGAGGCAATCGTTGAGGTGTGTTCTGCGGATGTGTGTCGCTGTGCTCTACCCTGCAGGTGTTGAGGACAGGTAGGGTGGCACTGGATGTGCCTGCAGCAGCAGTGTGGGGTGGTGCTTGTCCCCGTGGGGCTGTTATTTCCAGTTTAGAGAGGTGCCCAGTGTGGGTCTGTGGGCGATTGGGGTCACGGTGCAGAGGTGCTTTTGGCCCCCAGGTGTCAGCTGGATGTCTTGGTTTTGCAGGGAGGCTTTGTGTCCCTGCTGCAGCCTGTGTTTCCAGCCCTGCTCCAGAGAGGCTGGGGGGGAGGTTTGAGTGCCGGGTGCGGGTTTTTGGGGGAGCAGAGCCCTGTGTGTGCTGAGGGAGAGGTCTGGGGGTGCACCTGCAGAGCCCGTCAGCGGCAGGTGTGTGGCAGGACACTGACCAGGCTGCGGAGGAGCAGAAGTTGCTCACTGCTGTACATCCCTGCCTCTCCTGGGTGAGCTGCCACCCGGCCCCGGCAAGTCCTGTGCCAGCCCGAGCGTGGCCATCTCGGGGACCGGAGCTGTGGCCATGGTGGCACTGCCCTTTCTCGGCAGTAACTCCAGCGGCAGAACAGCCCTCTCACCCACAGACTGCCTCCTTGGGAGCAATTAGTTTTCTGCCTTCATTGTATGTAAAGAATCACGTAAGATAACTTTCTTCCTGTGACTCTTTGCGTGCTGCAGCCGCGCAGAGCTGAGCTGTGCCCGGGGGCCGTGCTTGCCCTGGCTGTGTTGGTGACACGGGGCAGCCGGGGAGCTTCACCCTCAGGTGTGCGCTTCACAATAACTTCTATAAGAACACGCAAAGACTTCCTGTATTGGGCTGTTTTCCACATTAAAGAGGCTGTGGATAAATTTCCTTCTGTATTGATCTGTTTTAATTTCTGGTAGGTGTAATCTAGAGAGGCAGGAGGTGGTACTATGAGAGACCATAGAATGGCTTGGGTTGGTGGGACCTTCAAAGATCATCCGTTTAACGTCTTCCTGCCGTGGGCAGTGACCGTTCCAGTAGATGATGTTGCTCAAAGCCCCATATGACCTTCCTTGGACATTTCCAGGGATGGGGCATCTACAACATCCCTGGGCATCCTGTTCCAGTGTCTCCCCACCCTCATTGTAAAACATTTCTTCCTTTCAGCCAGTCCAAACCAAACCTCTTTCAGTGTACAATTGTTGCCCCTTGTCCTATCCCGAGAGGCCCAGGTGGAAAGTCTCTCTCCATCTTTCTCATAAGCCACCTCCCTCAGCAGCCGTCTCTAGCCTGTTAAAACCTCCCTTGGTTTCCAAGCACGGCCTTCATTAATTGGGCTCAGCGTCAGCTGTGGGGTCGGCACTGCTTCTGCTCTGCCCAGTCCCGTGGCGGCAGAAGCCATTTGGAGCTGTGGGTGACGTGGCAAGGTGCTGGGCTGGGCTCGTGCCCCCCATGGTGGGAGCTGTGGCCAGTCTTGGCCCCGTTCCAGGCCCCAAAACACAGCAACCCAGAGTTAATTAACCTGCTGCAGCTTTTCCCGGGCCTCGGGCAGTTCCGCAGGAGGTGTAGGATGAGGTGGGAGAAGGTTTGTGCATCCTTGTGTGTGGATGGGGATTTGGGATGGGACAATCCCTGTTGCTTTGGGGCTCTGCCCTGTCATGTTTTTCTCTAATTAATGGGACTGTCCCTGTGGACCTTTGCCCTGTCTTCAGCTGGGTTGGGCTGGGTCCTT
The DNA here is from genome assembly GCF_965231255.1 of Vanellus vanellus. Lineage (NCBI taxonomy): Eukaryota > Metazoa > Chordata > Aves > Charadriiformes > Charadriidae > Vanellus > Vanellus vanellus. The sequence continues at coordinate 20,866,734 of NC_138918.1, forward strand.
TGCAGCTCCAGCCTGCCTCGGTCTTCCCTCCTTTTAATTGCCCAGAGCAAACCCAGGGTGCAGCGTTGCTGCACGTGTCCGGCGTGAGAGACCAGTGAGGGGAGAAACCCTGTGATGGAGAGCCCAGGTGGAGTTAAGGGATGTGGGGAGACGGCTTCTGAAGTGGGGGGAGCATTTCTGAAGCCAGTCCTGCTGCCGGGACCCAGTGCTGGTGTCTGGGCAGAGCAGTGGCTGCTTTTACCTTGTGTCCTGCCACCACCAGAAGCTTGTTCCCGATGTTTTGGTGGAGATTGGGGCAGCCTGGCCTAAAGGCACCATCAGAGGTTCAGGGACAGACCTGGAAATGCCGTCACTGAGAGCTTTGCAGCCCATTTCCCAGGACGGGTCTGGGTGCTGTCCCGTGCCGGCTGTCCCCACAGCGCACCCCCAGCCTGTGTGTCCGAGCAGGGGGAGCTGCAGCCAGCAGAGGCCGACCCTGGCGGGAGCTGATTTTGGGGCGTGCTGCGTGGCCACGTCTGGCTTTCGCTCCCCTACACCCTCTCCCCCACCTTCCCCACCCTGGGAGGAGAAGGGGCCCCGGAGGATTGTCTGCTGCATCTTCAGGCACTGACACGGCCCGGGCTGGCTGTCCCCCTGCCACGCTAAGGGACAGCACGGCCGTGGTGGTGTCATCTTCTCCCCTTCTCTGATCTTGTGGGGACTGAGTGTTTGGGGAGTAGAAAAGTGTGTTTGAGTCATCTCGCTCCCTTTGTGCTGAGCGAAGGGACAACTCGGCAGGTGACAATACCACCACCACCACCACCCCCCGGGTGAATTATCGTTACCTGCTTGGGCGGTGGGTGTGGGAGAGCTGTTGGCTCTCCAGAGCTGGCCTGGTCTCTGCCCCGCTCCTGGTGCCAGCAGGGCTTTGCGCAGAAGGAGCCTTGCTGTGGCCTGGTTGGGTGCTTTCTCCCATTGCCTCATGTTCTCCAGTTCCTCTGCTTTCAAACCGCTGCTGTGTCCCCCCTGTCAGGTTGTGGGGTTTTGCCTTCACCAGCAGACACGAGGGAGCCTGTTCTGTTTCCTCCTGGAGGTCTGGACCACGAGAGAGGGAGGGAATGGGAGCAGCAGGTCTCCCTGGAGAACTTGTGAGGAGCGCAGCGGCTGCAGGAGCAGTCAGGGCTGTGGGTGCTCCAGGGGTGTTCTGTGGACAGATGAAGGGTAGGGAGGGAGCAGTGGCACATCTTGGTTGTCGTCTGCTGTCAAACTGCTCCCAAGAAGCAAGGACGTACGTCGGTGGTGTCCCCAGCTGCAGGGACAGCAAGATTTCTCTTTCAGGCCATTTTACGCTGCGTTTTGATGAGCAGCTCCTTGCTGTGCTGGTGGGACTGGGAGCATCTGCTTTGTGTGTTTCCCTCCTCCTTTTGATTTCAAAGTTGAAGGCTGTTTCCCTGTGTGTCCTGAGTATTTTTCTCGTTAACTGCTTTCCTAGTTTGAGGTGTCCATAGGCCGCGGGAGCCTGGCAAAGGGTTTCTTCCTGGGACAGAAGTGACGTGCATGGAGGCAATCGATGAGGTGTGTTCTGCGGATGTGTGTCGCTGTGCTCTACCCTGCAGGTGTTGAGGACAGGTAGGGTGGCACTGGCTGTGTCTGCAGCAGCAGTGTGGGGTGGTGCTTGTCCCCGTGGGGCTGTTATTTCCAGTTTAGAGAGGTGCCCAGTGTGGGTCTGTGGGCGATTGGGGTCACGGTGCAGAGGTGCTTTTGGCCACCAGGTGTCAGCTGGATGTCTTGGTTTTGCAGGGAGGCTTTGTGTCCCTGCTGCAGCCTGTGTTTCCAGCCCTGCTCCAGAGAGGCTGGGGGTGAAGTTCAAGTGCCGGGTGCGGGTTTTTGGGGGAGCAGAGCCCTGTGTGTGCTGAGGGAGAGGTCTGGGGGTGCACCTGCAGAGCCCCTCAGGGGCAGGTGTCAGGCAGGACGGTGACCAGGCTGCGGAGGAGCAGAAGTTGCTCACTGCTGTACATCCCTGCCTCTCCTGGGTGAGCTGCCACACGGGCCCGGCAAGTCCTGTGCCAGCCTGAGCGTGGCCATCTCGGGGACCGGAGCTGTGGCCACGGTGGCACTGCCCTTTCTCGGCAGTAACTCCAGCGGCAGATCAGCCCTCTCACCCACAGACTGCCTCCTTGGGAGCAATTAGTTTTCTGCCTTAATTGTATGTAAAGAATCACGTAAGATAACTTTCTTCCTGTGACTCTTTGCGTGCCGCAGCCGCGCAGAGCTGAGCTGTGCCCGGGGACCGTGCTTGCCCTGGCTGTGTTGGTGACACGGGGCAGCCGGGGAGCTTCACCCTCAGGTGTGCGCTTCACAATAACTTCTTTAAGAACACGCAAAGACTTCCTGTATTGGGTTGTTTTCCACATTAAAGAGGCTGTGGATAAATTTCCTTCTGTATTGATCTGTTTTAATTTCTGGTAGGTGTAATCTAGAGAGGCAGGAGGTGGTACTATGAGAGACCATAGAATGGCTTGGGTTGGTGGGACCTTCAAAGATCATCTGTTTAACGTCTTCCTGCCGTGGGCAGTGACCGTTCCAGTAGATGATGTTGCTCAAAGCCCCATTTGACCTTCCTTGGACATTTCCAGGGATGGGGCATCTACAACATCCCTGGGCATCCTGTTCCAGTGTCTCCCCACCCTCATTGTAAAACATTTCTTCCTTTCAGCCAGTCCAAACCAAACCTCTTTCAGTGTACAATTGTTGCCCCTTGTCCTATCCCGAGAGGCCCAGGTGGAAAGTCTCTCTCCATCTTTCTCATAAGCCACCTCCCTCAGCAGCCGTCTCTAGCCTGTTAAATCCTCCCTTGGTTTCCAAGCACGGCCTTCATTAATTGGGCTCAGTATCAACTGTGGGGTCGGCACTGCTTCTGCTCTGCCCAGTCCCGTGGCGGCAGAAGCCATTTGGAGCTGTGGGTGACGTGGCAAGGTGCTGGGCTGGGCTCGTGCCCCCCATGGTGGGAGCTGTGGCCAGTCTTGGCCCTGTTCCAGGCCCCAAAATACAGCAACCCAGAGTTAATTAACCTGCTGCAGCTTTTCCCGGGCCTCGGGCTGTTCCGCAGGAGGTGTAGGATGAGGTGGGAGAAGGTTTGTGCATCCTTGTGTGTGGATGGGGATTTGGGATGGGACAATCCCTATTGCTTTGGGGCTCTGCCCTGTCATGTTTTTCTCTAATTAATGGGACTGGTCCCCGTGGACCTTTGCCCTGTCTTCAGCTGTTTTGGGCTGGGTCCTTTGCAGCTCCAGCCTGCCTCGGTCTCCCTCCTTTTAATTGCCCAGAGCAAACCCAGGGTGCAGCGTTGCTGCACGTGTCCGGCGTGAGAGACCAGTGAGGGGAGAAACCCTGTGATGGAGAGCCCAGGTGGAGTTAAGGGATGTGGGGAGACGGCTTCTGAAGTGGGGGGAGCATTTCCGAACCCAGTCCTGCTGCCGGGACCCAGCGCTGGTGTCTGGGCAGAGCAGTGGCTGCTTTTACCTTGTGTCCTGCCACCACCAGAAGGTTGTTCCCGATGTTTTGGTGGAGATTGGGGCAGCCTGGCCTAAAGGCACCATCAGAGGTTCAGGGACAGACCTGGTCATTGGGGCATCCTGGGAAGTGAAGGATGAGAACAGTGAGTGCTGTAGGACCAGTAAAGGCTGTGGGTGCCCTGGGAACAAGTGAAAAGTGGGGCGGGCGCAGTGGCACATCTTGTTTGTCCTGTGTTCTCAAACTTCCCCAAGATTCAAGGACCTGCCTCAATGGTCGCACAAGCTGCAGCGGTAGCTTCCACGAGATGATGTTGCTCAAAGCCCCGTCCATCCTGACCTTCACCCCTTCCAGGGGTGGGTCATCCACAACTTCTCTGGGCAACCTATTCCAGTGTCTCACCACCTGCGCAGTAAAGAATTTCTTCCTAATATATAATCTAACTCTACCCGCTTTCAGTTTTAGACTTGCTCGTTGTCCTGTCATGACAGACCCTGGTAAAAAAGTGTCTCTCCATCTTTTTTATAAGCTGTCTTTATCTACTGAAAGGTGCAATAAAGTCTCCCTGGAGCCTTCCCTTCTTCACGCTGAACAACTCAAACTCTCTCATCCTCTCTCTGTAGCAGAGCTGTTACAGCCCTCAGACCATTTCCATGGCCTCCTCTGGCCTGGCTGTCACAGGTCCATGTCTGTCTTGTTTTGTTGACCCCAGAGATGGATGCAGTGCTACAGGGGGATCTCACAAGAGCAGAGAGGGGAGCATCCCCTCCATTGACCTGCTGGCCACACTGCTGGTTATGCAGCCCAGGACATGACTGCCTTTCTGGGCTGAAAGCACACAATGCTGGCTCATGTCCCATTTTTCATCCACTAGTATCCCCCGCTCCTCCACAGGGCTGCTCCCAACCTATTCATCCCCCAGTCTGGGCTGATACTGGGGATTGCCCTGACTCAGGAGCAGGACCTTGCACTTGGCCTTGTTGAACTTCATGAGGTTTGTACTGCCCACTCTTCCAGCCTGTCCAGGTCCATCTGTATGGCATCCCTTCCCTCGAGCAAGTCAACTGCACCACTCAGCAACTCTGCAGATGAGACCGAGCTGTGGGTGCACTCAATCCCGCTGTCTTATGTCACTGATGAAGATACTAAATAGTATAGGTCTCAGTATGGACCCTTGAGGGATATCTCTCTTTACTGGTTTCCATTTAGACATTGAGCTTTGGACTCAAAGTGAGTCCGTTTGGACTGTGACTCTTGGGATGCAGCCATCCAGCCAATTTCTTATCTATCAAAGAAGATCCAAGAGCTTTGCTGGGAATCAGTGACTCCTTAGCTCCAGAAGGCCAGATTCAGAAAGGTGTTTAGCCCCTAACACATGGAAACGTAAGATACCATTGCAGATGGTGCAGACAGATACCATTATGCACCTGATTAGAGGTCAGGGCCTATGAACTCAAACCAAAGTTTCTCTTGAGCGTGAGACTTTGGGATTTTTTTTTTCTGAAAATTCTGCCCAGGACTGTGGACTACCTCACAAAATGCCTGTTGCTGGTTAGCTGGGCCCTCCAGGTGCTCGCAAATGAATTTAAAGCTTCCTCACATGCTCGCAAATGAATTTAAAGCTTCCCCACATGCTCTTCACGTGTCCTCAAATTTCCAGGCTGCTGGGAGGCATTGCTTCCTCTTGCTCACAGGTTTCTTGCTGCAGGGATCTGTGGCACAAGCGTCTCCTCTAGCCAATACCTCCCTCCCTTTTCCTTTTCCAGCCCAGTGTTCCCAGCTCCGTCACCTCTCTCTGGTGAGGCAGAGGCCTTCAGGATTCTGCAGCTGTAGTTTCTCTCTTCCTCGAGCATCCGTGCATGTTGTTCCAACGTTGGCCAAGATGTGGCAATGAGCAGGGGCAGAAATTTCTCTCTTCTGTTGCTCAGGAACACTCCTGGGGGGAAAAAGGAAAGTCTCCCCACAAACCTAAGAGCTGGTAAATCATTGTTCAAAAGTGTCTGCTGAGAAGAACGAATGGGGGAGCTCACCAGGGGTCCTTCCAGCATCGCAGAATAATTTGGATTCAAAGGGTCCTCTGGAGGTCTCGGGTCCACCTGTCTGTCTCCAATTAAGGCTAACACAAGAGTTAGAGATTGCTCAGGGCCTTTTGCAGTCAAGTTTGAGCCTCTTCAAGGACCGAAGTTGCCCCAGCTCTCTAGACGTAACTGGGCTCCCTTCTCTGGTGTTTAACCATCCTCGTGAAAACATTCTCCTTATCAAGTCAGGATTTCCCTTGTTGGAGCTGGTGGCTGTTGTCTATCAACCTTGTCCCTGCTCTTCCTTCCTTGTTTCTCCTGGAATGGTGTCGGGGAACACACGCTAACAGCGTCAGCGTACTGTGACAGAGCTCTGGGAGCAGTGCCGGTGGGAAACTGAACCTTCATTTGCTTTTCGAAGGAGACAGAACCTGTTTGGAGAGCTTTCTCCTTAGATCTTTTGTTTCACCTCTGCAGAATATGTGGGGTGTCCGCTCCCTGTGTCATGCCCTAGGAGAGGGTTTTGAGTGTGTACCCTGGAGTTTCTAGAAACTTGAAGTCACTCCTCATCGCACTTATGCAATCTATAAGTACAGATACAACGGTGGCTGGTCTGGGAGGTGTTTGTACACCCCTGCGTGTATCAGAGTATCCCTCATCACTCCTGGAGAGAAGAACCACAGAACCTCAGAACCTCTCTGTAGCACAGCGGTGTATTTTAGCAGTTGATGTTTTCACCTCACAACAGGGGATGCTGTTGCTTGTATGGCTTGGCCTGACTTTTCCCTACACTTTAGGGCAAGTAGCACTTTTCCTACCATTGCGGTGCCATCCCTGGGGCACCCAGCCAGTGCCCAGGCACAGGTTCAGCTGCAGCAGGTGACCTGCTGCAGAAGTTTTGCCAGGTGGAGGTGGCATTTCTAACAGAGGACGTGTAGAAAAGTCATTGGGAACAAGATCGGGCTGTGACCCAGGGGTGCCTCCTTGGAACTGAGGAGCTGCTGCTGTCCCCATTGGTGCTGGCACTGCCGGTGCAGCAGTCGGCTGCTGGGACTCACTTTTGGGGTGCTGTGGGTGACAGGTGAGCCCAGCTCCGGGGTGCAGCTCCTGCCTGTCCCAGGCTTCAGCCAGGCTGAGAGAAGCACTTCAGAGGTTACTGGTGGGCTCTCTGCAGGTGTGTGGTGCTTAATGGGAGATACTGGGAGCTGGACTGTGCCTGTAGTACCTGTAACACACATCCTTGGCTTTTGCACTGGGGCATCAGCACCGGGCAGTGATTTTATTTGCAGTTTGAGCTTCGAGAGGCCCCTGCGTGAGCCCCAGGTTAGGGCCAGGGGTGCTCTATGTTATTTTTAGCCTCGTGTGGGTCTTGGGGTTTTTCTGCCTTTTAAAACTTTTCTTTTTTCTGTGGGTTTCCCTTTCTATGTGTTTAATATTTCCAGGTCCCTTGCAGTGCTGTTTTCATCCGCCAGATGCGCGCAGTTGAGCTGTGTTGGCTCCGTTCCTGGGGATGAGGTCAGAGGATTGGGATTGGGAGAAGGGATCAGCTGCTCTCCTGACGAAGGGCTGACGCAGCCCTGCATCCTCCCCTGCATCCCCCCCATATCCCCCCCCCGTGACCTCCTTTTCCAGACAAAGAAGGGAAATGCTGGTTGCGCGCGCATCCTGCCCTGCGCCACTGGCATCACTCCCCCCCCCCCCCCCCCCTTGTCCTGTGCCCCCCCTCCCTCCGTCCCCGTTCTGAACCTGGAAAGAACAGCTCAGATCCGATTTCAAGGAGCCTTTGTCCTGTCAGACAGCCTTCTTTGGGACATTTGTCTTTCTCTTTTTGTGGCCGTGACAAGACCATAATTGGAAGGGGGTCTCCATCTGCTGCTGGGGTAATGGGGGGGGGGGGGGTTGTAGGGAGAAATCACCTGCCCCTGGTGCACAAAGGCAGCGCTTGCCCCCAAGCTGGCATCACCAGCCTTTTGGGTGCTTAGTTATTAGGCATTTTGAGAGCAGGAGTGGGGATTAGCAGTGTTTTGTGCTGATAAATGAAATGGGGATCTCTGGAGCGTTGTGCTCTCTGCATCCCTCCGTTTTGGGGCTCCTCACATCCCTCCAGCGCACCCCCTTCCTGCCCTGTGCTCTGAGCCATGGCTGTTGTGCTGGTGGAGTGTTCTTCTGTCCCTGCACCTCCCCAAACCCCCTTCCCTGCTGACATTACAGGTTTCGGTGGCTGCTCAGCGTACCCCTGGTCCTGGGTTCCCCCGGAGCTCTGCCCCTCTCCATCACTCCTGCCCCATGGCACCATCATACCAGGCTGGGGCCCACCCTGATGTCTCACTTTCCCAGCACTCCCAGACTGAGTCACTTTGGGTGTGCTGGGGAAAAAAAAAAAAAAAAAAAAAAGTGTTTAGTAGCCCCAAAGCTATGTTTTGCAATTTTTTTTTCAGTCCCCCATTGCTCACAGGATGAGATGTTCTGGCACTTCATCTTTTGACACCCCTTCCCGTGCAGCAACGGGGCAAAAATACCTGCTCGTCGGCGCACCCATGATGCTGATCCCCCTGCCCTGGCATCTGCCGAGTTCCCCGCTGTCCCAGTGCCAGCCTGGCTTGTCTCTTGCCACGCAGGGGGACAAGCCCATAGTTTTTTGCAGCTGCAGAAATGACAGTAATAAATAAAATCGAGCCTCCCCGCGTGTCCCCATCCCGGGTGTCCCGCACTCCATCTGCACCGCAGAGCTCCAGGTCATCTCACCCTGACCCCACATAAAGGACTGTTCTCTCCCAGTAAACGCCTTTAAAAGGTATTTTTGTAGTTAGTTCTATAGCCAGTGGGACTTTCTGTGTGCGGCTTTGTGGCGTGTAAGTGCTGGTAACCCCAGAACCGGCACTTGCCAGGGTCTGTCCTTGCTGGCTGGATGGGTGCAACTATGGTGCCGAAATGTGTGCTGGGCACCCTGATTATTGCTGAGTTTAATCCTTCAGTGTTAGGATATTACCTGCTGCCACCTATATAAGTGCCCTCTCCTTGTCTGTCTTATCCTTTTCTTTTTTTTAAACTCCTTACTTTTCTCCCTCATCCTCCTCAGTTACTCCAAAGGACTTGGGATCCTGGATCTGTTTGTGTTTTTCATCTCCTCGCTGAGTGATGCTTTTTTGTCCTTTTTGACCTGATCCTGGGAAAACTTCTTACGAGATTGACATGGGAATTTAAACCTCCTATTCAGCTGGATTTGGCCCTATGCTGACATACTTTGGGCTCGAAAGTTGGATGCTCGGGGAGCAGCTTGCAAGGTATCCTTGGGCTCGTTTTGCATGTACTGTTTGGTCCCTGAATCTTTCCTAGGGACAGCATCTGGTCACCCTGATTCAGGTGGGTGCTGGTTCTCCCCCCACGTCCGTCTTCAGCCCTTTCTCCCATCCCTGGGAGTGGGCTCGTTCCCACAAGAGAGAACTCCGGGCTTTGGGTGCTCACCCTGGTGTGGAACTTAATAGAAATGAAATATGGTGGTTTTTCTCAAACTTGGAAAAATATATAAATGTGGAGGGTGGTGGCGTTAGTTGTTGGGAGTTTTTGGTGTGAAACACACTGTTTTTAATACAAAATACTATTCTTTTCCTAAGGACTGTGAATGTAACACAGCGAGGAAAAACAGAATATAAAAGGGATGGTGGGGAGAGGCAACCAGGAGAGCTCAAGAGGTGACAAGGCTGCTGAAGCTTTTTAAATAAATATTTTGGCTGTAATGACAATTTAAATGACCCAGTAAGGGCTGGTTGGAGTCTTTTTTTTCAGCCTGGAGTCTGTGGGGCTGGAGCAGGGCTAGAGAGCTTTTTCACCCCCCCCCAAGCTCATCCAGCGCCAGAGGGTGCTCGTGCACTGCCGTGCAAATCCTTCTTCTCTCTCAGCCATCTTAGGCAAAGTGTTTTCCTTCCCTGCAGTCTCCATTTTATGTTTCTGACGCAGAAAATAAAAAGACAGGCAAAGGAGGGGGGGGGGGAGAGGACGGGGGGGGGAAGCGAGACATGCCGAGGCAAAGCTTGGCGGCGGCTTTCTCGGCGCCGGGGCAGGATGCGGGGCTGGGGCGGGGGGTGGCAGTGAGCCCCAGCTTGTACCCAGGGGGATGCAGAGCGAGGGGATCTCTGGGAGGGGGGGATGCCAGAAATGGGGGGATGCCAGAAATTGGGGGGATGCCAGAACTGGGGGGGAGAAGGAGTTCTGCAGAGAGAAGAGCTAGTGTTTCAACTGAAATACTGCTTGGAGCACCCTCGCCAGCCCCCGAGGCTGGATGGTACCCCCCCCTCCCTCCCTCCATCCCTCGCTGTCACAGGATGCTCCAGCTGCCTTTTTTTTTTTTTTTTTAAGCCACATCTCTGTAGGAGGCTGAGCAGACACCGCCCCCCGCGACTGCCTGGAAGCAGGATGGAGCTAAGGTTTCGCTGCAGACCTGGACTTGTCCGGGCTCCCCAGACAAGAGGGACTTTCCTGTTTTCATTGTTCAGGATGCTGAGATCTATTCTTGCTCCATTTTTTCCTTCCTGCCTGTGCACGTTTTGGGGGGGGGGGTGTTGCCCCAGGGTCGTTACCAACAACTCCTGGCATCCGCACCTTTCCCAGCTGTGTGGAGAGCCCCAGGAGACCTGCCAGCGTGTGATATTGAGTAACTATTGTCAGCGTCTCTATTTGTAGCAACCATTTTTGTGTTATTCGTCACCGCATCCTTCGTGTTGTGCAGCAGAGTGCTTAGGGGCCGGCAGGCATTTCCCAATCCAGGATATGAAGCAAGCCGGCAAACCAAACTGCTGGAGGCTTCTTCAACAGTGAACTTCCCTGAATCAACTAAACAAGGATGCTGCAGGTTTGGAGATGGACTCACGCGCCTGTGGTCCGCTCCTGGTCACCGCCTCTTTGTGAGGAGCACAGCCCATTTTGCCCTTCCATCAAAGGCAGGTAGCAGGCGACAGTTTTGTGAACCTCTATAGGGCTTCTGGGTTTGTTTGGGGTTGGTTTTTTTTTGTTTTTTTTTTTTTGTGGGCTAAAGTGCACTTTAAAGGTTTTCTTTTGTGACATCTGTTGTTCCAATACCTAAGAACCAAATTGCTAAGTCCTCACCCTTACAGGTATGCGCGCGGAGATAGTAGCTGGCATAAATGTAACATAAACTTCAAACCAGCTGAAGTTGCCAGTTCCAAAACCTGCCGGAGGTGCGGATTAAATGCTTTGTAATTGGGTCCAAGTCCATCAGCAAACTTGAACAAAAATCCCTGGGAAAGCTGACTTGTTTAAAGCCTGTTCAGATGAGTCTGCACAAGCAGCTCATCCATCAGCGACAGGGAGGTGGGGGATATCCCTGCAGGACTGCTCAGTCACTCTTTGTTCCTTCCACGTAGGTGAGTCCTGATCACTCTTGTGCTTCTCAAGTCCTGGGCCCTGTTTATTCTCAAATTCTTGCATCCCCTTTTGTCACTTTCCTAGAAATATGATTTTGCAGCATAATAGAGCTTTTTGCTTTACTTTCACCCAAATGCTCTGTGGTTGTTTTTTTCTTTTTTTCCCTTCCCACAGCCAGGCACAAGGATGCTTCTTGGGAAGATAACAAACGTCACAAGAGCCGCTGTGGTTTCTGAGGGTAGTCAGATGAGTGTCTTTTCCTTTAAATATCCGAAGCTAAAACGCCCTTTGTTTGTGATCTTGTGCATGCCCGCATATACGAAAATAGGTCAGCGATTCTGTGCCGGCAGCAGCCGTGCTGTCTGCTCGCTGGCCCGGGGCGTCAGCGGGTCTGCGGGAGGAGGCACGGAGGAGCGGCACAGCCATAGGTCAGCTCCGAGGGAGCGATGCTCGTCCCCCTCCGTCTTGTTACCAGGCAGCGTGCAGCTTTGGGGACGGGCGAGCAGGGGGGGGGGACAGTGCTGTGGGGGTGCTACGGGCTCCTGCAGCCCCTTTGCCCATGGTGTCGAAGGGTGCGCACCCAGCGGAGCTGGTCAGGGTTGGGTTTCTGTGCAGCTTCTCCTCCTCCCCCCGGTTGGGGGACAGCAGAAAGGGGTGTCTTGGCTTTTGTGGTCACCCTGGGACAGGCGCAGACCCCCCCCCCCCGGCTTGTTCCAGCCTGCGGTGGGAGCAATGAGTTTTTAGGCATCCAGGCAGCGTTGTCCCTCTCACGGTGTGGAGCTGGCAGAGGAAGTGGGAGTCGCAGGACAGGGTGCAAACCCTTTCTGCGCTCCTCTGTGTGAGCCCCAGGAGTGCTGGTGGGACTGTTCACGCTCCCGGAGAGGAGGGTGTCTGCGACAGCTTGACTCCGGTGCGATGCAGAGGAGGGGGCTGTTAACAAAAGGCAAGAAAGTCTAGGGACTGTGATGATGTTGGACATCTTTCAGTCACTCTTCCAGCACCAAACTTGCAAACATGTCTCCCGAAACACTTCCCTTCGTGCCACTCCACAAATCCTTTGGCATTCATTGTCTCACGCTGAGCTTTGATGTGCAGGTGGATAGTGTGGATATTGTCAGGCCTGAAGTCTCTGCGTTAATTTTAAGGCAATAGATGCCTTTAGCGAGGTTATCTCGCACTTTGTGGGAGTCGCCTGTGTCCATATCTGTGAACACCAGGGAGAGCAGTGCTCTGATCTTTCCCTACCCCTTTGTAAAGTCATTTGTTGCATGTAGCAGCCACAGCTTTGGTACTTGTTAGGAGGGCAGTTCTGGTCAGCCATTGTGTGAAGAAAACCTGTGTGGTTACCCAAGGGATAACTCCTTCAGTAGCTCACGGCTTACCCAGGTTTGCTGTGCTCCAAAAACAAAGACCAGGAGGGCAAGAGAAGAAAGAACTTCCACAGAAAAAAGGGGAAGGGGCTGCACTTGTTGAGTTTGGACAATCCTCTGCCAGTAGGAACAAGCCAGAAACAGTTTCTCATTGGTGATCATCAGGGGATTGTTCCTAAAACTTGACCCGTGCTTCTTCCTGGGCTCTGGCAGATGTTTTTCTGGGATTTCTCTGCTTGCCTTATGAAAAGATCAAGTCTGTGGTCCTGGAGCTGGGCAAGACTGTGCTGAGCGCTAGAATGGTGCAGGTGGGTTTCCATGCTTGCCCTTTCGTGTAAGGATGGGAGAGGCACATAGTCAGGGAGCCGTTAGTACCCTGCATCTCAGAGACTTTGCCCTGGTGCTGGTCCACGCAGCTCTGTCCCACTGGTTTGTGCACTTCTCTTGTGGAACTTGCTCAAGCTGCTGCCACAGCTGGTGAAGCTCAGAAAAACGCAGGTCTGGCAGAGCGTGAGCGGTTTGGGGTTCTGGTAAGTGACTTTTCCTCTAGTCAGGCAAATAGAGATCACATCAGCATCTTCCCCTGACAGCAAAATAGCATTTTTCACTAATTTGTTCCTTTTGTGATGCCCCACTCCATCCATCTCCCACTTCATGCTCCTTGCAGTGTCTCTGTGTCTTCTCTGGCTGGTGTTGCACAAAAGACGAGACAGACACAGATTTATTGTCAGGATCTGGTGCTGGTGATAAACATCAACTACGGCAGTAAAAGTTCGTTTTGAGGGTGTTGGGAGGGGGAAAAAATGGGAGAGAAAAGGGAAAACTCTCCCCAGAGGCCACCTGGGATGAGAAACAGCAGAAGTCTCCTTGAATAAGCACTTTCTCCAGTGCAGCAAGGAGTCCCCCAAATACTTTTCCTACAGTAACTCTTTGGACTCTTCAGGTCTTGCTCAGTGTCCCTGTTGTCACTCCTTGGGCTGAGAGTGTTGATTGGAGCAGGCTTTGATTAGGTGCAGATGTTGGAGCGCTAATTGCCCATTAAGCTTAGTGCTGCCCATCCTTGGCTGATGTTTAGTGGTTGCTTTAATGACCCTTGTCTCCTATTGTTGTCTGCTGAGGGCCCTGGTACGAGGTCGTCACAGATCACAGCACAACGCTGGGGCAGGAAAAGGAATATCAGCTCTCCCATCAGTGGTAATTAACTATTCTATTCTAATTGCTTCCCACTGCAACACAGCACAAGAGACCTGGGTTGCAGGGAGGGGGGGGGTGCTTATTTAGGGGAGATAAAGGAGAGGCTTGGAGCTAAACAGGTTAAGGCACTGTGTGGGCTCAGGATTAGTCTTAGGTCTCGTTTTGTGAGCCCTTACAGGCTCTTAAGGAAAATAACTCTCGAAACTCGCTTCTGCCTGGCCTGTCTGCTACACACCCTGTCTTATAGTAGGCACTTTATTTCTGTAGTCCCCTTTTCTTCCTCATCCCGCTTGCTCATAATGTTTTTTAGCATCCTTACAACCAACCAGTGATGAATTTAAGTTCTGCGCTTAATTTGTCAAAAAAGGCTATGGATGTCTTTAACCTGCTTGGACAGCAGTAATTCTCTTTGGGCTGCTTAGTACCAGCTTTATTACCTAAGTTTCCATATAACCTAAATCAGTTCCTGTAGAGAAGGCAGCTTAATCATCTCACTTTGATTTGAGGAGAGTCTAGATGAGTAAATTTTGGACTTGATGGATTTTTAAGATCCAAATGATATCTGTCCTTATATCTGTGTTCTAGAAAAATCCGTGGTCCCTGTCTTTGTTCCCTGTGTACAAGTTTTTATAAAGTGTGTGGTTACTTGGGTTTATACCCCCCCAACATCCCTGGTTTTTTGTTTGTTTTTTAAGGCAAGAAAAAAAGCAAAGAGTTAAGAGCTCCCTGTTTTTCTTCTCCAAACACTTTGAGAAGGTCTGAGTTGTCCTGTTTATGAGACATAGGAGAAATCTGATTTTTGAAATGCAAAAGCAGCTGGTAAAACTCCAACAGAATAAGTCATATTCTCCTGCCACGTTTAATTCCAAAAGAGTAAAAATTTGGCTGCACAATGCTGGTAGGAAATTCCCATCAGGATTTTTTTTTTTTTTTCCCCCTTTCTTCAGTGCAAGAAATCTTCAGATTATCAGGTCTAAAAATCCTCCTTTAGCGGAACCGTTAAGTTTTCACCATGCTGTTTAGCCTTGCTGTGGGATAGCAGGCAAGAAGAGAGTGAGGTGGGGAATGGGAAGAGCAGGACCCCGGGTCTGATGAATCCTGCACTGAGGAGCAACAGGCTCTCTCGGAGTTAAGACTGTGACTTCAAATGAGAGCACTGCCACTTGTCAGAAACAGGGGAATGGAAAATAAATCTGATCTTGTTACTACACTGGAGCCTTTATAAAGTTTGAGAAGTACCGGAAGGATGGCTGTTCCTGTAACTTTTTTTTTTTTTACTTTTATTGATCAGAGTACCATTTTTACAGTTAAGATGTACTCAGGGCTTAGAAGGACCTTCTCCAGGAAGGATGATGATTCTGCCATTGCTCAGCCCTTGCCAGTGCTTTTTCTGGAAGCATGTCCTCCTGTGCCCGGTTGTGTGTAACCTGTCTAGTGTCTGCAACCTCAGCTTAGTCTCCTTCTTCCTCCTTCTCAACTTCTGGATAACCTTATGGCCCAGCCCTGGCCATAGCGCACACTCAGTCTGAGGTCTTCTAAAGAGGGGAGATTTAGATTAGATATCAGGAAGACATTCTTTACTGTGAGGATGGTGAGCCCCTGGCCCAGGTTGCCCAGAGGAGCTGTGGCTGCCCCATCCCTGGAGGTGTTCAAGGCCAGGTTGGACGGGGCTTGGAGCAACCTGGGCTGGTGGGAGGTGTCCCTGCCCAGGGCAGGGGGCTTGGAACTGGATGATCCCTAAGTTCCATTCCAACCTAAACCGTTCTATGATTCTCCTTCCCGATAGCTTGCCTGAGGATGGGATCTAAACGCAAAACTGGTCTGGAGACAGAGCCCGCCTGCTCAGAAAATCATTCTGGTGGTTGTACAGGTTGGGAAGCAGCACAAGTAAAGAGCAGTTGTTTTTCAGTAACTGCCCGTGTTCAGTCATGTGGGAGTCCAAACAGTAGAAGATCTCACCTAGCAAGCTGCTTCAGAGATCTGCCTGTCCTGCTGCAGGACCCTGCAGCCCAGACGTGCTCAGTGACTGTCCCTTGACGCTCGGTTGGTGCTCACCTCGGGAAGCATCTCTTCATCTCCGTTTAAACATCTCCCTGCATTATCCTTCTGCTGATTTCTGTGCTTGTCACTGTGCTGGACTCTGGCTCAGGTCAGCAGGAAACAAGCACTTGAATAGGTCTGAATCTGTGGGACCGTAGGCATCACTTTAATGCTTTCTGCATTTGATCTTACAAGTGGGAGCTGGTGATGGCAAAGAAAGAGAGTGCTACTTGCCAGTCCTGATGCCTGCATGCATCATGCACCTACTCGCTTACTGCCTCTGGCACTAAGAATTAAGTTAATTTTTATTTTTTTCACTTGGTAGAGTGGGCCTGAGCATGATATGGTGTGTGGCCTCAACCTCTTCAGCTAAAAGCAGGACCTAACGTGTGGGTCTCCGAGGAGACATTGCTCTGGGGTAGCCTGGGGACTCCGGAGAGGGTCTGTACAGAACTAGAGAAAACAGCTCTCTGCAAGGTGAGTGCTTTCCCGTGGGCAGTTCGGGGAACTGGTTGGTACCCTCTGCGTTTGTTTCCCAGCCACCTGCATCTGGATGGCTAGGAAAACACACCTAGATGATTCACCTCTCCTGTGAGGTTAGGCTGAGAGAGTTGGGAGTGTTCAGCCCAGAGAAGAGAAGGCTCCGGGGAGACCTTAGAGCCTCTTCCAGTCCCTAAAGGGGCTACAGGAGAGCTGGGCAGAGACTTTTCACAAGGGCATGGAGTGATAGGACAAGGGGGAATGGCTTCAAACTGGAAGAAGGGAGATTTAGATTAGATATTAGGAAGAAATTTTTGACTCTGAGGGTGGTGAGGCACTGGCGCAGGTTGCCCAGAGAAGCTGTGGCTGCCCCATCCCTGGAGGTATTCAAGGCCAGGTTGGACGGGGCTTGGAGCAACCTGGGCTGGTGGGAGGTGTCCCTGCCCAGGGCAGGGGGGTTGGAACTCAGTCATCTTTAAGGTCCCTTCCAACCCAAACCATTCTGTGATTCCATGATTTCCAGGACCTGGAAATACTCCCTGGCTGTGCTTTCAACGCCTTCTGCACGGTCCTGTTTTCCTGACCAGTTTTTCTCATGACCAGTTCCAAGACACAAAGTCCTGGAATCAGAAGAGATCCCAGTGAAGCCGAGATGTTTGCCATGGCTTGGGAATAGAAGTTTGGATCTCAGCTGCTCTGAACAAAGACGGTTTGTGCTCATTGCTGTGGCTGCAAAGTCTGAGGCTGCATCCCAAAGATGCCTTATTTGTGGTGTTACAGTGGAAGACTTTTTCCTATTAGAGCCATGGCTGTGCTGTACTGTGCTGGGTGGTGAAGGAAAGAAACATGGATGAAATGAGCGGATGTGATGCCTGGAAGGAAGGATACCTATTGTTTTGTCCTGTGATAAAAGGCTGGTGGTGCTGAGTCAGTGTCCAGGGAGGAAGAAAAGCAGGAGGCAGCAGCAGGATGTGGACTGCAGATGTATCCGTCCCCCGGACAGAAGATGATGAAAGCTCTGCTCAATGCCTGACTGTTGCCCACCCACGCACCCCTAGTGCTCTGCTCTTTGTCTTACCTGGTCTAATATTTACCTTCAGCTAACAAGCCAGCTTCTAACTTACAGTAACATCTCCAGTATAACTGCGCTCCATCCCTTGTCCCAGGCTGCTGAGCCAATCTCGCTATGCTGCACTAGAGTTGGGCAAGTCTCTTCACGGTGTCTTTGCACCCTTCTCTGGGGCTGCTGGTCTTTTAAACAGCTTTAAATGACAGGTCCAAAGTCACCTTTTAATCTCATTTCAGAGACCGGAGATTGTTGAAGTTCACAGACCTTTTCCTGTCGTGTCCCACCCCTCACCAAAACACTGCCAAAAAAATAGAGGGGAGAGCCTTGGTGTTGGCTCGGTATGACTTGGTTTGTATTTGCACCGCAGAAATCTTCCAGCTGCCTGGGAAATGCACGTGATGGCATGTATGAGTGAGCTTTGCCCTTGGTCTGAGCACACACACCATCCAAAAGCAGAAAGGACCGGATTTCCTGGGAGATCTGCTGCTGAGGGAGCACTGAGGTGTTGCCCAAAGCAGGGAATTGTCAGTACATGGGGGTGATTTGACTGGATCTAAACAAGGGGGGTGGGGGTGTGAGCCACTCTTCTGGCAGTGAGGTCAAAGGCATTTTCAGGGAGTACGTCTGGAGCCCTGATGACAGTTGCAGGGTAGAAACTATGCTCCTGCTTAAAGCAAATATTTTAGGAATGTTCTTCTCTATTTTTATGTTGTCCTTTTCTCTTTTTTTTTTTTTTTTTTTAGTGTCTGCTGAGAACTTGAAGAAAAGCTTAAACATGACAAAAGGACAGATTTTGAATGTGCAGTATAATAATCAGAATGTTCCAACCAACGCAGATAAGAGTGACACAAATTTGTGGAAAAAAATGACAATATCCCTTTGCTTTTAGGAAGAAAAAAAAAATTCAAAGTGGATGTGAGCTATGGCAGAAGGGATTCATGGGTCTCAGCAAAGTTTGGAGAGGGAGGGAGGGAGCAGAGGAGCCCATCATGTGGGAAAAGGTATTTCTGTCGTGGTGTGGACCACGGGGTGTTCCCCTACAGCTGTGGGGGGAAACTTGGGGTGCTACAGGGAAGCTGTTTGCCATCAGCAGGGGATCTCTGTCATTCTGAGCTTCCGTGACAAGTTTGGCCAAAGGGATTGCTGCTCTGTTCAGTTGTTGTCTAAAAGTGAGTTACCCAACTGCTTTCCTGGGGTTTCTGGGCTGATTTTTTGAGGTTGATAGTTTGCTGTGCATCGTGTGTGCTTGCCAAGGGACACCCCAAGTTGCTGGGTGTTGCGGTGCTGTGATGGACTTTGAGCAGTTGGGGTTGTCCCATGAAATCTTGCTTTTGCAGGAGGTGCTTGTAGACGTGTGCCATGGGGCTGCCATCCAGCCAGCGAGGCGGAGCATAAGCAAGATGCTGCTTATTTGCCAACCGTGTATTCTTTTGTTTTGCCTTTGTAGGAGGCATAAGCCTCACCCAAACACTGAGCAGGTTAGGCTGGGTTCGTCTCAGCATCACGGTCTGGTGATGGTGGTGTCTGTGTCTCTTTGAGTGGAGAGGAACCACAGATAAAGTTGGGTGTTGCAGTACTTTGTGCTCTCTTGCTCGCTCTGACGTTTTCCATCTGATGTTTGATTCATGGTCCTTGACTTCTGGCTTTCGCAGCTTTGTTAAGGATGCCAAGACATAGTATGAGAAGTTGCAAGTGATGTATTCAAGCATGGAAGACCTCTATACAGAACTGGGCCAATGCTTTCTGTTTGACCCCCAGAAAATGACTGTTGATAGCATCTTCACAGAACTGAATAACTTTAGAAATAGGTTTCTAGTGAGCAAGATGCCCTTTCCTTCTCTTAATTCTTAAGTGTTTCCTTCATTGCATAGATCTGCCATGCTTCTTACTCCCTCTCTTCCAAAGAGGGATATTAACTGCTTTTGTGTGGTGTGGTTTTGGGTTTTTTTTTTTTCCCCCGACCCAACCATCCTACAGCCCCTAAGCAGCTGTTTCTCCTGCTCTGCAGCAAGCTGTCATGGAGAATCAGAAACGGCATGCAACAGATGATGCACCGTGCAACGCTGGTGAAAGAGGAGGCAGAGAAGAAACGCCAGGAGTGACAGCAGCAGAGAACAGCTGGGAGACATGAATGCAGGTATGAGATGCAATTGGGTGTTTTGAGACCACAGAAGTTTTGGACTGGATGCAAAGTCCTACTAATAATGTGTGCGGAGAGGTACAGGTGAAAAGAGAAACACTCCGGAGCTGGATTCCCAAGGGTGGAGACTTGGGACAGCATGAGTGGTGTTACTCTCTTCTTTACTGAGAGGATAAGTCCTGAGAGCAGCAATTTGCAGGTTTGCCTGCAGAGCTTTAAACATAGGTGTTGGACAAGTCCCAGTAAACTCATCTTCAGCAATGTGCAAAGCCTACGAAGGTGCAGAGAACCTTACCAAAGCTGAGGGCCTTCTTGAGAGACTTTTTGCCTATGTAAAACGCAGCAATTTGCACAACACATCCGAAGCCTGTATGGCCATTCAGTGCTGCAGTCCTGCGCTCCATCTCCTCCCTTGTTTTCTTGGATTGCCCGGTGGGTATTAATGTCAGAGCTCTTTTTCCCCCCTTCCCAAACTGGGATGCTGTGCTCTGTTAGTGCAGGAGTCTGGCATTAGGCTTCTCTATTCAAACCACATACGTTTCAGATTTCTTTGCAAATGTGTTTTAAAAGAGGGGGGGGAAGGAGGAGGCCGTAAACAGTCTTAGGAGCGTTTCCAGCACTGTAGCCTGAACCTGGGAGTACCTAAACCAGTGGGACAGCCTTGCGATGATCGTGCGGACTCAGGTTCTTCGTTCATTGCCCTTCCTGTGTCCTTACCTCTGAGTGAGCCCGTTCAAGAGCAGGCAGTCCTGCACCACAGCTGTACTGCTCTCTGGGAGCAGAGTGGACCTGACATCCCTCCCTTTGCCAGATGAATGGCAAAATTATGTTCTGATGTTACTGTTGTCCACTTTCCTTCCCAGCTCTGTACACGCTCAGCGACACGGTTGTAGAACTGACCCTGTCACTTTGTCACAAGATAGCCATTTCCTTCACCTTTTTGCAGCATTAACTGTTATATTAGGATGTTAATAAGTTTAAGGTTGGAATCTTCCTGACCTGTAGCTACTACGGGGGCAGACCTGGAAGCCTGCACAAGTGACAAGTAACCCATCTCAGCAGTTGTGGTTAGTTTGAATCCAGCCTTCTGCTTGGTCCAGGAGGTTGATGTGACTCTGCAAGTGCCCCGTGCTGTCCCCACAGCATGGGCTTTCTCCCTTAGTCTGCTACCAGATGCATTCTTCACTTTCAACATATGGATTCAATTACTGTCCCTCTCCCTTGGTTTCCTGCCTCTTTGGGTTTCCTGAAACGCGTCCCCTCCTCCTGGCAGCTTGAACTCCCGCAGTGAGATGCTTTGCAAGCTCTCACATTCCTCCCTCCCTCCCTCCCTCCTGCTGCTTTGCTGTCTCTAACAAGGTGGTCCTGATCCAGAGCACGCACAGATAAGGCTGCAGACCCACGCCGTCTCTGTAGCTGAGCCCAGGAACCTCAAAGGCTTGGTGTCCCACAGCAAAACTAGCCAGCCCACTAAATGCATGTTCAGTGTCTGGCAGGGCTGTGTCCCAGCTCATCTTGACAGAGGTCCCCACCCTGCCTCAGCATCATTCCTAGATCACCCTGGAGTTTTCAGCCAACTGCTTCATTTGCAAGACTTTAGGCTTTTTTCCTATTCCCTTCTGAGGCTGTGGGCTTTCTGAGCCACCGTGCTTTGAAAAGAGCATCAAACCGCTCTGGGTTTCTCCTGGGTGCTGTTTGGCTTCTTTCCTGGATATCTACTCCTGCAGAAAAGCTGTGTGCCCATGGTTTCTGCCTTTAAAAGCATTTGAGGAGGAGGGGAGAGGGAGCCTGGTCTTCTCTCAACCCCTGCCTGTTGCTCTGGGTTGGGGGGGGGGCGGGGGGGGCAGGCACTGCAGCATTGGGGTGCTGGAAATCTTAAGAAATCTGAGCTTATTGAAGGGGCAGGGGAAGATAGAAATGGTTAAATCACGCAAACGAACAAGTTAATGATTTCCATCCCCTTGCTGGCATGTTTCAGTTTTTGGAAGGGGGTCTGGCCAGCAGCTGTGCCAGCAATTATAGCTCAAAAAAAGCATTTTCTTTCTGTGTCAGCTTTCATCCATGGCCCCTTTGGATTCCCCTGACTCCCACAGATGCCAGTTTTTAGGGCTCCTGCTGCTGCAAGTCCCTGTGAATGTTTTCCCTCCTGTACCCGGCGATGGAATTAGATGATGGGGGGGGGGGGGGGGGGGGGCGGGGGGATGGATGAAGGCAGCACTGTTTGCTCCCTGCTTGCTTTTTGCCCCATCCTTTCCCAAGCAGAGGAGAGGCTTTTTCCTAGGATCCAAGTGCTGTGGCAGCACTTGCAAATGGAAGGAAAAGCTGCACCTCTGCATCCAGGAGCACAGGGGAGCGACTTAGGGTACATCTGAGGGGAAGATGCAACGAAAAAATATCTGTGGCTGAGCAGTCCTGCAATCAGCTTCAGATGCAAGAGCCTTATGGTGTAATTAGGCTTAATATTGTTATATATGTGGCTTATATATTATTATATATTGTATAATAAGCTGTATTATAATAAGCCTGGACACTACGTGTCCAGGTTCTCTCATCTAAGGTCACTGAGCCCCAGCACCAGGCACATGGGAATGGTTTTGTCCCTGCGGCTGTTGTTTGAGCTTCCCCTTGAAGGATGGTGCCCATTCTCTCCTGGACCACTTCCCCCATGAGGAGCAGTAACTCCTTAGGACCTCCTGAGTGCCAGACCCCTGTTTGCCCAATAGCCAGAGCACCCTTTGTGTGATACCAGCCCAAATTCAGTGCTGCTTTTCTTACCCACAGCAGGATCGGTTGAGCTCTGCCATCAGGATCAGCACCTTAAATGTGTAGCACCCCCCTAACTTCCTACTGACCTTCTGATGCCTTTTCCTATTGCAGGAGTGGTGGAAGCACAGAGAGAGAAAAGCCTGAACTTCTCAAATCAGGTCAAGTATATGGGGTATTTAGAAGTCCTTGAGTGGACTAAAGCTGGAGGGGAGTAAATGAAGCACAGAAGTGAGGCAGGGACCCCAAGTACCAGTGTCCCAGCATCCTTCCTCAGCCTTCCAGTCCTGTTGTCTGGCTTGGGCTGGGTTCAGTGTGAAATCCGTGTTGGGCCGCTGCCCTGTCTCATCCTCACAGACCCTTCATAGCAGCCCAGACCCTCCACTTGGCCTTGGCACAAGCAGATGAAACAAGTGTCAGAAGCTAGAAAACTGTAATAGATTACAGTGGCTTACTGTCCTCAAAACTTTGAGAGCCCCTCTGGGTGAATTTGGGCTGGTTTGGTCCCAGAGGAGCATCTCTGCCAGCCAAAGTCACAGTGATGGGCATTGTGGCCCTCCTAAGGAGACCCCTAAGGCTCTGGTGACTTGTGGGGTGTATACCTGCACCCTCCATCCTTACAGCCTCCCTTCATTAGCCAAAAAGCCAGGTCTGGTAGCCAAGTTTCATGCCCCAGGCATCCTGCTAGGATGCTGGTGCTGGTGCTGCTCCCCTCAGCCGTGTTTCTGGGGTGCTGAGTGCCACCCAGCTCTGCCCCGGCATGTGAGTCAGCTTGGTAGGGGGGTTTGCCGGCAGGTGGCAGCCTGTGCAGGCAGCACAGGCAGGCTCTTGCGGATGTTTAATGGGATTTTATAGCTCTGGGTTTCATTGGGAGCTGTTGTCACGGAAACAGAGATCTGCAGAGAGCCCGTGCATTCAGTGTTAACTGCTTCAGCGCCACGCCGACGGCCGAGGGAGGATGCACAGGGCAGCAAGCAGTCCCGGGAGGCTCTTCTTAAAGGCTGTCACGAATGGTTGGCTTTGCAAAGGCAGCAGGAATGTGCTGATTTATTTAGGGCTGGGGTTTCAATGGCCTTTTAAAATCTGCTGCTGCGCTGTTGGAGCACAAAGCTGTGCCCCAGAGCAGTGCAGGGGGGCTCCGTCCTCTGCTTGAGCATCCTGGCCATCTCGTTTTCAAGCTTCCCACACAAAAAAGAGGGGACAGCAAGTGAGGATGGGTGCAGGTCTCCCAGGTTCCCACCCCAGGGGAGAGGGGGGGAAATGTCCTACTGATGCCTTGTCCCAGCATACCTCATCCTATGCTGTGGCTTGGGCACCTCCTCTGGGTCTGTGGCTGGACAGGAGAGGGCACCGGAGCTGCACTGCCACTGGGATGGTGGCAGCACATGTGTCGCCCTTGCACATGGCTTCCCGAGAGGTGACATCCCTGTTGCTAGGGAGGACGAGCAACTGAGGCCAGGCTAATCTCCTTAGTGGCCTGAGCACCATCACGAGAGTGAAAGGGAGATTAGAGGGGCAGGGTGGCATTAGCAACCCAGGATGCTCATTGGAGAGGAGCAAGGAGACAACTGAGCCAAGCAGAGATGGAGAAGACCCTGAGGGAGATCAGCAGAGGAACCAGAGAGGCCTCCATCAGCAGCAAATAACCCAACAGCTGGGATCTCTGGGGAAGTGAAAAGCTTTAGACAACATGCCCCAAAATCCTGGCGTAGCCATCCCTGCTCCCTCCTCCCCCAGGAGGGAGGTGTTGCCAGGCAGTCTGGGTCCTAATCCATTCCCTGCCATCCAGAGGGGGGGAGGTGGATGCTTTTCCACTCCCCATCATACCTGTGGGGCCTGAAAACATTCCCTCGGAGCATACAGAGAGGGAAGAGAGTACCGCTGGATTTTACCTCATAACTGAGAGACATGGAGGAACAGGACATGGGATATTTATTGTCTATTTCCGTGATACAAGAGGCAAAAAATGCTATTTTTCTGTAGCGGAGTAGGGTGGGAGGCTGTTGCTCACAAAGCCTCCACGAAGGAGTCCAGATGCTGGGCTCTGTTTCCTGTTCCTGCCACATGGGTGTCATGGGGTCCCATGTTTTCTTTGCAGGTGGCTAACGGGGCTGGAATGATGGATGTTTTACAGGAAGCTTTGCAGTCCAGCAGCCTGTCCCACCAGAGCAGGGGAGTGTAGCGGGGTAGGTGCTGCTCGCCAGGCTGTGCTGCCTCTGCACTTCTTCCCGCAGGGACCTCCAAGGCTGGTAAGGGAAAGAAAAAAAACGATGCCTACTATTACTACTTGGTGTTTGTTCCTTCCTCTCAGCTGTCAAGGAAACCATGGCATGGTTCACATACCCAGCTGGTATTGCTGTAGTTGCTGATGTGTTACGTCCTTTTAATCCATATCCAAAATATCTTCTCCACCCCTCCACTAGTGCTGGTTTACACAGCACCTTCCACTGTGCACTCCTGCCTGCCATCATCTTTTCTCCTGCCCAGTGATGACTGGGACACCAGCATTTTTCTTAGAATCATAGAATAGTTTGGGTTGGAAGGGACCTTTAAAGGCCATCTAGTCCAACCCACCTGCAATGAGCAGGAACATCTTCAACTAGATCGGGTTGCTCAAAGCCCCATCCAACCTGACCTTGAATATTTCAAGGGATGGGGCATCCAGAACGTCTTTGGGCTACCTGGGCCAGTGTTTCATCACCCTCATTGTAAAAAATTTCTTCCTTATAGCTAGTCTGAATCTAATCTCTTTTAGTTTAAAACCGTTACCCTTTGTCCTGTGGCAACAGGCCCTACTAATAAGTCTTCTTCCAGGCTGAGGAAGCAGAATCGTACCTTTTACATGCATGAGTATGGGCAGCGCAGGGCTGTTACACTTCTGCCACAAAGACTCACAGACATGGAAAGAGTCAAGTAAGATATATGGAGGTAGCCCCAGGTGCCAGAAGCTACAGGAAAAGATAGGGAAAAGGGGCTCATGCCACGCTAAAGGCAGAAGGAAGAGAGATCAAGAGAGTTTGGAAAGGGAGACAGCTTGGCAGCAAGTTCACAAATGACGGGGTTTGAGGAGAACAGTGTGAAGATGTTAGAGCAGCTTATGTGCTGCTGAAAGTATTCCCTGTATGGGAGTTTCTGGGTAGAGGGGTTGTGATGTGCTCAGGGTGGAAAAGAAAGCAGAGAAAAACAGGACCCAAAGTGGGAGTGAGGACACGTGGCACTAGATCAGTGCCACAGAGGTGGCCGCAAGCCGGTGACCAGATTAGAAGAGTGGGGGAGGAGGATCTCTCAAACCAAGCATTTGGAAAAAGAAAAACAGAGTAGAGATGTAGAAGAGAAAAAGCTACAAGTTTTTGGTCTCATATACAGGAGGAGAAGAGTCAGGAGAAGCATGGCGAGAAATCTCTAACTCAGTTTCAGCAGCCTGCAGGAGCAGTGGGATCTTTGCTCATCTTTTCCACTCAGAAAGGGGCTGGGATTTAAAGTAATGGGTTTTTCTGCCTTTTGGCCTCAGCAGGGTCCAAGGCTAATGTGTGGTTCGCCAACCTTGCCACCCCATCAGACCCTGGTCAGCTTGGTGTCTGCGTGGCAGACATGTCTTGGTGCTGTTGGACATGCAGGGCACCTGTGGTCCTCCACCGGTGATGGAACCGTGGCTGCTCACAGCAGCAGCCCCAAACCTGTAGGTATGTGCGGCCACAGCACTACGTGTTCTCCTGTGCACCACTTCGGCTGTTGGTGACGGCATGCCCTGTGTCCCATTGACATCTCCCCAACTTGGTTTCATACCTCTGGCCCTTTCCCGGAGGAAGACTGTGTGTTCTGATTGCAGGAAGCTCTCCTGCTGTAATCAAAACCCCGGGGGGACACTCACTGCCTTTCCAGCCATTTCGGACTCAGTTTCCCTTGGAGGGGGAGGATTTCCCTTTCCACACCTGCAAAAACAAGGGGTCCTGACTCGCCGCCTAAGGGATGCAAGGGCCAGGAGGGCTCCTGTTGCGGGGGCAGGAGTGTGGGGGGGTCCCAGGGACATTAGCCTGAACTCTGCCTCTCACCAAGGGCTTTCCTTACTCTGGTCTCTGGGTTTTCCCCCCCCTTTTTTTTTTTGCCTCTTTTCAGAAGGTGATTTCAGTCGTGTTTGTCCTGGTTTAACCCTGGTGGGCAGCTAAACACCACCAGCTGCTAAATGGCTGAACACCTTCCTGCCAATGGGAAGTGGTGAATGAATTCCTTCTTTGGCTTTGCTTGCACACTCAGCTATTACTTTACCTATTAAACCACCTTTATGTCAGCCCTTACCCTTCCAATTCTGCCCCCTATGCCACTGGGGGGGGAGTGAACAAGCAGCTGAGCTGCCCACTGGGATTAACCCATACCAGGTCCCAAGCCTGTACTGGTTTTGGCATTGCTGCATGGTGTACTGACAGCATATGTTTGGAGAGGATCCTGCGGGAGCCAGTGCTTCTCTGAGTCATCCTCTGCATGAACCTCCTGTATGATGCTTTGCCATCCCCAGGAGCTCTCCCAGTGGGATGCATTGTCCTTCTCCATCACCAGTTGTCAAGACATTTCTCCATCCCCCGTCACGGCTGCTGAGGAAGACAGGAGCTCAGCGTGTGAGTCTTGTCAGCTTTGATCTCCAACTCCTGTCCTGCCCAGGCAGTTGCGTCTATTTAGCCACAAGCAGCTCTATCCCTAGACCATAAAGGAATGGGAAAAGCCACCAGGCCTCTGCTTAATAGCTTAAAGGGCCTGTTGTTGGGGAGCGAGGTCAGCGAAAGGGGAGTCCTACAGCCAGCTCCTTGAGAAAGGCGTGCGGACCATGGCAGGGCCTGCACACAATAGCTTAGTGTCCTCCTCCGGTCTGGCTCACTGCTTGTCCTACCCTCAGAGCTTCAGCTGGATGATTCAAAATTGGTTTGTGGTTGAAGTGACTCAACTGGTGTCCTTTTCTGCCACCTCAACGTCATGCATATACCATCTGCTCCCCACCACACAGCAAAATGAAGGCAGAAAATTAATCACAAATCTATTGCTGCTGGATCCCAGGCATCCAAAGGAAAGAGAGAAAGGATTGAGCTGGATGCGAGAGTCTTTCATTCCTCAGAATGAAGCTGTGGTGCACAGAGCAGCCACCTTACTCCTTGCCCCGGTGCACAGGCTGTTGTCTGGTTTGTGGGAAGATGTTCATATTTCACAGAATCATAGAATGGTCAGGGTTGAAGGGACCTCTGGAGATCATCTAGTACAACCCCCCCTGCAAGAGCAGGGCCACCTACAGCAGTTGCACTGGATGGCATCCAGGCAGGTTTTGAATGTCTCCAGAGTCGGAGACTCCACCACCTCTCTGGGCAGCCTGTGCCAGTGCTCTGCCACCCTCAAAGTAAAAAAATTCCTCCTCATGTTTAGATGGAACTTCCCATGCTCACGTTTGTGCCTGTTACCTCTTGTCCTGTCATTGGGCACCACTGAAAAAAGACTGTTCCCATCCCCCTGGCACCCTCCCTTTGAGTATTTATAAGCATTGATATGATCCCCCCTCAGTCTTCTTTTCTCCAGACTAAAAAGCTCCAAGTCCCTCAGCCTTTCCTCATAAGAGAGATGCTCCAGTCCCCTGATCATCTTAGTAGCCCTTTGCTGGACCCTCTCCATCAGTTCCCTGTCCTTCTTGAACCGGGGAGCCCAGAACTGGACACAATACTCCAGGTGTGGCCTCACCAGGGCAGAGTAGAGCGGGAGGATGACCTCCCTCGACCTGCTGGCCACACTCTTCTTGATGCACCCCAGGATGCCATTGGCCTTCTCGGCCACCAGGGCACATTGCTAGCTCATGGTCATCGTGTTGTCCACTAGGACTCCCAGGTCCCTTTCCACAGAGCTGCTCTCCAGGAGGTCAGCCCCTAACCTGATGCATGGGCTTATTCCTCCCCAGCTGCAGTACCCTACACTTGCCCACCTTTGTTGAACTTCATAAGGTTTCTCTCTGCCCAATTCTCCAGTGTGTCCAGGTCATGCTGTATGGTGGCACAGCCTTCTGGTGTGTTAGCCACCCCTCCCAGTTTAGTGGTCCACTCTATCCCTTCATCCATGTCGTTGATGAGTATATTGAACAGGACTGGACACAGCACTGACCCCTGAGGTACACCAGTTGTTACTGACCTCCCAGGTGGTGCTAACCCCAAACCAAGCAGGGGTTAGGTTACAGCCTTTGCTGGTGGGTGCAGTCATGGCAGAGCGAAAATTTGTGTATTGTGGGTAGGAGGCAGCAAATTTCAAGACTGCGTGAAATATTTTGCGAGTCCTCTGTAAAACCACTGCAATCTGAAATCAGATCTGCTGGGGATCACCAAAAAATATGTCTTTGGGCACCGGTTTCCAACCCGGTGGTCCCTCAGTCAAGCCATAAATACTTATTGCTCAAAATACTATTAATGGTCAGTAGCTCCAATATCATACTGCCGATGAAGATGGCTTGAGAAGCAAGTTGATAAAGCCCACCTGGATTTCCAAAGGGGTCTCTTGCAGTCTCTTTAGGGTCTCCTAAAGAAGCTAAGCTCCTGTGGAATGACTAAACCTGCTACATAGCAGGCTAAAAGGCAGGAAATAAAAATACATCAGGAAGACCATGAATCGTAGCGATATTTCTGACAATATTTCAGTTGAAAAAAAAAGACTTAACTGTGAAGGGCTGCAGAAGGATCTCTCCTGGATGCTCGGTGGGTTATAGCATCTCAAAGTCTTGCCCTGTGTGCCTTTCCCTTTTATCTCTGTGGGCAGGGGTATGGTCTGAGCTGGTCATTGCCACTAGAGCAAAACACGAGGTTTATGGGGTGTCTGTGGCAACGTCACCCCAGTGCTATGCAGTAGTTAAAACCCAAAATCTCCATCCAAGATCTAGGAATCCCTGGGAAATGAAGGAGAGGAAGAAAAAGCAATCACTGCAGTGGCTTTTATTTGTTATTATTTTAGATGTGTCGTGCTGCCTGCAGTTCTGGTTCCCCTGCCTGAAGAGGGATGTCATAAACTAGATAAGGTGCAGAGGGAGGCAGTGAGGATGACTGGGTAGACCCACGGCTGCTTAATCCAGAAAAGGGGCATGAAGGAGGCATGTGAAATTATAAACTGGAGATGTGTCTCTTCCGCAAGAGCTTGAATGAAACAGGGGTTGGGGGGGGGGCAGGCTTAAATGCCAAGCTGTAGTTTCACAGCCCTCCCTCTTTACAGGATGTTGCAGATGCTTACGCTTTCCATGGGTTAAAAAAAGCAACCGAAGGTATTTATGGAAGAAGAAAGGTGGGAGGATGTGAGAAAATTCACTGGCTGAGAAAGATGAGAGAGCGTCAGTGGGGGCGTGAGGGAATTATTTGGGACCTGCAAGGACCGGAGGCGGAGGGAGGGAGCAGTCTGCTTGGTTCGTGCTGTGTTGGGAAGGGGTTTGGCTGCTCTGGGGCAAGCAAGAAGCTGCTGCTGTGGGTTGGGGCTCAGGAGAAAGGTCGGGGCATGGTGGAGAGTCTGAGTGCAGGGTGAGGGCCTGGGGGGGAGAAGGGGCTGCTGGATCAGAGGAGGATTTGCAGAGGAAGGAGGACAAGAAGTGTATTGAGTACAGGCTCCTGCTTTCTTTCAGCTCGCTCTAGCTATGCTACGGTCCAGCTGGCAGCTGGGGGGACATGTCTCACCCCTTCCCTCCTCCTCTCTGCTGTAGCCCCGAGGGGATCAGTGCACAAAAGCCTGGCAGCTCTGAATGCTCCCTGTGTTGTCTGCGCAAACCAAATGCTTCATCCCCGCTGCTGGACCGAGATGGGAAAGCAGCTCTCGCGCAACCCAGCAGCAGCGACCTGAGCCCACCCAGAGGTCCACACACCAGGGTCCAGCACCAAAAAATACCCACCCTGCACAGGGGACATCTTGCTAGCAGACCTGGAAGGGAAAAGAGATGGTCGCTACCTGGGTTTGGGGGTTGTTAGTCCCTTCCCAGCCAGGCTGTGCATGTGATCTGCGTGCATCAGACCTGCTGTGCACAGGGCAGAAGGGTTGTCCTGTCCATGTCCCATGTTTCTCTTGCTTTTCTGGTTTGGTGGGGGGGGTGAGGGACAGACCCACAAGTAATGTCTCCTGCCCGCTGTGCTGCTGGTGGGGCTGTGGCTAGAGAGCAGCGCAGGGAGAGGCAGATAGAGCAAGGAGAGGTGAGGGGTAGTTTCAGGGGTGCACCAGTCCACAGAGAGAGGGTTTTGCAATAGTTATTTAGCAGTCTCCAAAAGACTTTTAAATCTTGTACAGGAGCCTATAGCTTGTCTCCTCTGCACAGTTTCATGTGCCTGCCCTTGGTATTTCAGGAGGTAGGTTGACAGCACAAAAGGTTTCCAGTCCTGAAAGAGTTAATTTCTCATGCCTGCAGCGTCTGGGCAGTAATTCAGCTGCTGCTTTATATTCCTGAGCGGGTCCCCTCCCTTCTGCCGTCCCCTCCCAATCATAAAAAATACATCTGCCGAGGCAGTGAAGGCAGGAGCTTGTGCAGGCAGCACTGCATGGCTGTGCCGGTGCCTGCCCCAAAGCATCCTGCCCGCTGCTGTGCCGGTGCTCAACCAGCCACATTCACCCAGTGCCCTCTTCCACCAAGTGTCCTGCTGCCAGTTGGCGCTCAGAGGCTGCTCTAATTCAGGGCTTGAGTGTGGCGTCATGAGCTGGATGAGCTCAGGGTTTAAGCTATAAAGGCTTCTTAAGGGAAGGTGCTGTCTGGGCCTCATTATTGGGCCACCAGCACTCGGCTGCATCTGGAAGGCAACGCTGGGCTTAAACGGATAAGGCCAAAGTGCAGAGCATGGAGAGATTCAGGCTGTAATCCCCTCTGAAGAGCCTAGCAGGCAGTATCTTCCTTTACGCTGCTGCTGTGCTCTCCTGTGGGGTGCACAGTGGCCTCCTAAGGAGGTTGTGTCCTGAGGTGGGGAGCCCCATTGGGGTCGCGGTGTTGCCCGCTGGGGAGCTACACCTGCTCTCTGGTGTTTGCCGTGAAGACTGGCAGAGGCCTGAACCCTTAACGTGGTGGTGCATTTTGCAGCCCTGGTGGGAACTTCTCCATTCCCTGGTATCCTGAGGTCAGGTACCTCCTACAGCCCAGCTGGCCACTGTCCCCGAGGAAGGTGGTCTGTACTAGAGCTGTCCTGGAGGTGCTTCTCCCCCATGTTTTTAACAACACCTTGTTTTCAGAACCATGCAGGACCCACAAAGCTGGGGAGAAGGTAAGAGATGGAGGCATCCGTGAGGAGACCATGGAGATCATCAGCTGCTCGAGCTAGTCATTGCCCCTGGACAAAGGCAGAAAACTCCTGGACCTGTGAGAGCTTTCAGTAAGTAAAACAAAGTTTCATTATAGGATCTGTGCATGCCTATGAAGGGTAATTTATTCTTCTTCTTGCTCTTGGGGCTGGTTTGGGTCATTCTAGCTCTTCTGTCCAATCTTTGGTCTGATCCTGTAGACAATTGAAGGGTCAAAGACTTCAGCCGAAGGGAGGGACATAGTCTGCAGTTCTTGTGGTGGAGCAGACTGGGCAGAAAGGCAGGGACGGAGGGTAGAGCCACAGCCCTCCCTACACATAGCCCAGTGTTGGAGGGACCCCAGTTATTGTCTTGCCTTGCCGGGTGCTGGCTCTTGGTGCAATAGTTTACAGTGGGAATGGTTCTGCCCCAGCTTGCAGCTTCCAGGTGTTGAGTTACTTTCCTGTTCTAATTTAAAATATTTGTAACATTGAAGTAATGGAGTGATCCATAACAGCCCAGCATGATCTTGGACCGGTGCATAGCTTGGCTGCTGTTGCATCCCTGCTGGAGGAGCTAGGCTGATCCCAACCCACGTAGGAACTGGGGGTACCAGGAACGTGGAGAAGGAAATAGGGTGGCTGGGAATGCTCTCGGAGAGAAGGCAGGTTGGCACCCTCTGATCTGGGAGAGCCACCCAGGGAGGGGGGTGAGCCAGCACAGGGGGTGCAGCAGGGTCTGGTGGCCTTGCAGCATGGCTGGGGTCATCCAGAACAGGGCAGACTCTTTTCTGGGAGCACCAGTCCCTCCTGAGGTCACACTGAGGCTTTGCAGCTTTTAGTTTTAATGTACTTTTATGTTCAATAATAACACAATTCCATTTTTCATAGCATTTCGAGTGTTCCTGGGGCATGTTATCACATCACGGGTTGGAAGCGCTAATAAAAAGCTGGGAGAGCCGAGAAGAGCTTGTACCCCTGTGCCAGGTCAGCCCCGCAGCCCCCAAGTGGCACATGGCACATCCACCCTCATGGCTGTGGCTGCACTCAGCGGGGCTCTTTGTGCAGGGCACGATGTCTGCTCCCTGCTTCAAACGCACTTCGTGTCTATTATCTCGCTCCCATCCCAGGTGCTCGGCTCCGGCGTGCAAACCCAGCGGTGCATGAACCGGGGAGAACAACAGCGTGTGAGCGGCTGCAGATGGGCCCTTGGGAAGAGGTAGGTACGTGCTTGTGCGCAAGAGGTGTGTGCTTGAAAGAGAAAAATGCTGATTGTAGGAGGCGAGAGGAGTCGCTCCGGTTCAGCCTCATGCAGCTGATCGGACAGGATGCTGCTGGCTGTGGTCCAGGGACTCCCCGCACTCAAACCTGGGTGGTCCAGGAGCCCAGTAGAAGCCAGGCTTGACCCCTTTGCCACCCACCAGCCCCTTGTCCCCCGGGAAGGGATGAGGGAGTCAAAAAGGGCAAGTAGGACAATTCAGGCATCAGTCCCTCTGCCTTCTCAATGCCTGGGGTGTCACAGGGCTCCTTGCAGGGCTGAGAGCTGTGTTACCCTCGCATCGGGGTGGTGGCGGGATCTGCCGGGCTGATGGAGGAGTTGCCTTTGCGCAGCCAAATGCCCATGGCTGCTTTTAGCAGCACTGGAAAGCTGCAAAATTAAATAGAAATCAGGATACGTGAGCTGCACCCGGGCCAGCCTGGAACCTTGCCTGAGAGCTTTTTTCTTTTAACGGTTCCCTTGATATAAAACCTTTTTTCGTGTCTCTGTAGCTGTAGGCAAATGATGCTCCAGTAGTACTGTGTTACTGTGACAGTTTGTATGTACAAAAGATGGAGAAATAAACATTATTTTTGGCACAAAAATGTGATCTTGACTTTTTTTGCCTCTGTATCATAACTTTGGTGGTGTGGAGATGAACCTGGTGCCTTGTAGCACTGAGCGGGTACCTTGTCCGGGCAAGGGGGAGCTGCTGGGGAGCTGGAGCAGCATCACAGCTGCCTGCGATGGACTGGGTACTGCCAGCACATCCCAGGAGGAGGCTGCAAGTCCTGTTTCCTGCACAAAAAAACCACAGTGACAGATCTGGTCTGGTCCCCTTGAAGCCCAGATGTGGAGTGGGCTCTGGGGATGGAGGTGTCCCACCTGCTCAAATGTCACCCGGGGTTAAAAGCTAGGCAGGTGGGAAGCTAGTGAAGATGGGAGCCACCCTAACCATCCAAATACTTGCTGTGATGGATATTCCCCAAGGATAAAAGAGTAAGCAGAGCCCTGGTCAAACTGCTCAAGCCGTTCTTGTCACAGTATCACAGTATGCTAGGGATTGGAAGGGACCTCAAAAGATCATCTAGTCCAATCCCCCTGTCGGAGCAGGAACACCTAGATGAGGTTGCACAGGAAGGCGTCCAGGCGAGTTTTGAATGTCTCCAGAGAAGGAGACTCCACAACCTCCCTGGAGGCTGTCCCCAATGGTATACATACCCATGTAACAGCTCTGTGACAGCAGTGTCCCATCTGGTGACCCTGATGAGGGGTCCTCCTTGCCCTTGCTCTCGCATGAGCAGCACCAGCCTGGCCGCCGGCTAAGTTTAGAGATCGACCCAGCCAGAAATCAGCCGGGCTGCAGCTCCCTGCTGCTCTGCTGGGTTGAAGGACACTTTCTCCCAGATGGCCACTTCAGAGGGAAAAATGCTTTGCCACGTGCTAGTGGCCGTGGCTTGGTCCAGGAAGAGTTTGTCCTTGTGACTGGTTCTGTGGGTGGAGCTGGAGCTGAGGGTGAAAGGCCGCATCCTTCACTTGTGGACAACCAAGCCTGGCCTGTGTTCCTTGTCCTGGGGCCAAGCTCACGTTGCAGCAGCTCTTTTGCTGCTGAAGTCCTGCTGACATCTCATGGTAGGTACTCCATGGGGCATTCAAATTCCCCCTGCAGTCAGCCCTGTCCCCTCCTGCCCAGGGCAGCACAGCCTTTACCCCCTGCCTGTGATGGGGAGCATCCCCTGCTCCCCTCCCTGCCACTGCGGCTGTAGAAAGGTGGTGGTGGGACATCACCAAGGGGGTCCTTGATATCTCTAGGAGCTGCTTCAGGCCCTCCTGCTGCAGCGAGCTGCCACCAGCACCTCCTCTTCATCCTTGGTCCTCCTCTGTGCCTTTCCTGTCCCCCCACAGACACAGTCTTGGGGGAACATAGCCAGCAGCCATGCTTGTGTCACAAAATATCCCTGTCACTTCCCCAGGCCTGTTTCCACTTGGACGTGTCCCTGTTGCTGCGGTGGGCATGAGACGGGGCCATGCAGCCGGACTTAGCTATACAGGGCTTTCAGGAGCTGGTCCCTGTGGACATGGACACAGGGGACTGCTGTGATAATTTAAAAATGAGGGCAGAGACCTGATTATTGTCCTAGTTTGTGTAAAATCTCGGTTCTTTTCTTTTTTTTTTAGCAGCCTTTTGATGAGCTTGTCAATGACAAGTTGCTAATTGGGGAGCAGGAGGCCCTGAATTGGGGTAGTCGGACAGGGAGCGGGGTCTCCCAGGGCACTGCACGGCTCATCGCACCTGTGTTGTCCTATGAAAATGGGGAAAAAAAAGAGCTGTAATAAAATAATTGTCCAAACCTGGCACTGGGCCTGACCAGAGGGACCAGGGAGATGGAGGAAAGGCAGCCTGGGGTGGCCTCAGAGAGACCACTGGACTGATGCTCAGTTGGGGGGTGGGGACATCCCAAAGCTCTGCAGGGGCCAGCAGAGACGTGAGCTTCAGCCTGGAGAAGTGCAGCATGACCCTGGGGTGCTCCAGCAGTGGGAGGGAGGATATCTGGTTTTGCACAACATGAGGTACCACCAGCACTGTGTAGAGCAGCGGGCTCCAAATTGCTTTATTTCATCCCTCCCAATATATTTATTGATTTATAAATTACCTACACGTACTGCTGGTCTAACATGTACATTGTAAAGCACAAACTAAACCAGAAATTAAAGCAGGATGGGGTAGAGATGAAAAATGTGCTATTTTTACAAGTTTTATTTATTTATTTATTAACAGTACAAAAAATATTTTCTTCCCATGCCCCAGTGGGCTATCTCATGCACCCCACTTTGGGGGTCAGAGGGACCCAGCCTGTTCCCCCCTCCATCTGGCACCCACGGACCTCCCTCATGCCCCCATTTCCACACACCCCCCCCCCCCCCCCCAACCCCAGAAGCTGCCCTGCACAAAGCAGCTTTGTCCGCCTCTTCCTCTTCCTCTCCTCCCATCTGGCTGCTCTCCCTCTCTGGCACCTGTCCCATCTCCCTCTGCAGAGCAAAGACCCTCCTTCTCTTCGTTATCTCTGGAGAGGGGAACCAAGCTCCCTTGTTGCCTCATTGCAGCTCACGGGGACACCCCCCTCCCCCTGTTGTGCCTTGGTCCAGAGGTGATGGGGAGGACGGCAGGGTTCCCACCCCACCGGCCCTAACACCCATCTACATCCTGGGGACCAGTCATGAAACTGCCACTGGGGTGAACGGTGGGTGCTGCTCTCTGGAACCAGGATGGCCCCTTTCCCTCTAGTATGGCACAGCTTCACCGGCTGCTTTCCCTTCCCCGTGCCAGCAGGGCTGTGTCACTCAGGGTTCACCCAGGAGAGCTCCCCACAAATCTCGTGTGTCGTGAGCCCTGTGGGTGAGAAGGGGAGGTCCCCGAGACGTGTATCTGCTCCCCAGTCTGAAATTGGCAGCAGCTTCCAAACCTTGGCCAGCGGGATGTACCTGGCACCATGCCACCCATGTCCCTGTCCCCTGCAAGCAGGGAATATGCCCCAACACAAGCATTCCCTCTCCCAGCTGCTCCAGCAAAGCCCTGGGTGGTTTGGCTCAGCATTGGGCCAGCATTGCTGCCCATTCGCTTGGAGAGGGTGCCAAAAACCTCCCCATGCATGGCCACTTTTGACATGTGGCAAAGGGAGAAGGGCCAGGCAGGCAGCACTGGGCATGGGGAGCCCCTGCCCATGGTGGTGCACGCTGCTGGAGGGACATTTTGGCTATTAGTGCATTGGGTTTACTTTTTTTTATTTTCTGGGGTTTTCCCAAAATGTTGCCTCTGCCCAAACTCAATGGGGGCTGAGTGCATCCATGAGGGAATTAGCCCTGCCTGGCTGTGTGCCCCAAGGGACTTTCCAGGCCGGGTTTGGGGGGGTCCAGCACTGGGCTCCGGGGGAGTGGAGGTATGTCCCTGACTGCAGAGAGAGCATCAGACCCAGGGACCAAGTGCATGGGTTGCCAACTCCACCAGCAGCTCAGCGACAGTGACCCTGGCAGGTCCCACCCACAGCATCGCAGGGGCTCCAGCAAGTTCCAGCAGAGCGTGTGGGCTCCTGGGACTGGGGGGGACAGCAGTGTCCCCTTGGACCTGAGCCCCTCCAGCTGCAGTATAGCACAAGCAGTGCCTTCAGTATTTCCCCACTCCGCCTGGTTTGCCTTCGTCCCACCTGGCATCCTCTCCTTCCCCTTCCCTCTCCCCAGCTCCATGACTTCAGGTCTTGGCTTGTCACTGCCATCCCATGGCCAAGGTCCTCTGGCACCCAGCCACCAGCATGGCCGGGGCAAGGGTTCTGCTGTCTCTGCC
Organism: Vanellus vanellus; assembly: GCF_965231255.1. NCBI lineage: Eukaryota > Metazoa > Chordata > Aves > Charadriiformes > Charadriidae > Vanellus > Vanellus vanellus. Next base: position 20,903,527 of record NC_138918.1, read on the forward strand.
CCACGGGGAAGGACAGACAGATAGACAGATAGGCAGCTCATGCCACTGCATGGCAGAGGCCACTGTGAGGTCACACAGGCTGCAAAAGGGCAAAAAGCCCACCACATCCTATTTTTCCCTGGAGAGTGGTTGAGGGCTAACCCTGCTTGGCAGCCACCAAGCCCTGGCGGGACTGGGAAAGGGCAGGCAGTGCCCTCCTTCCACCCTCTCCTTCACCTCAGTCACAAGGTTTCAGCCAGCAGAAGGCAAATTTTATTCAGTTTCCGCACTCTGGGCTTAAGCTGTTAAAAAAATTTAAAAAAAAATCAAAACATTGGGAAGTGGATTTATGGAGCAGGAAGGGATGCGGAGGATGGCGAAACACCTCTCATTCCCACCCGGGAATGTGAGGCTGTGAGAGGAGCCAGGTGTGTCAGGGGGGAAATAAAATCCCAGGGGATGTTATGGAGAGGGGCTGGTGGGGAGCTGGGCGGCGTGGGCTGCAGGAAGGACTTTCCCCACCACACCACCACTCTGCTCGCCTGGCCTGTTTGCACCCGCTGTCCCGCTGAGTTCCTTTTTTCTGTTCCAAGCACCAAGATTTCTAAGTGCTTTTTGACAGCATCAGCTGCCCTCCCCACTGATGTGTTTATGGGAGGAGAAGCCCCCCCAGTGCCGCCAGCTCCATGGGTTTCCTTCTGCTCAGGGCAGGCTCCAAATCCAGCTGCAAGCTTTTGGCAGGGAAATGTACTATTTAACCCTCCAGCTGCCAGTGTCTGTGTCTGACCTCCCGCCTGCCTTTGGGTACCCCAAAGGAGCGGACAAATGGGAACTGTGTGAAAAGTCAGCCTTTTTGGTGAGTTTTTTCCCCCTACTCTTTGCTGGGTGAGGTCATGGCTGGAGGAGCTGCCTTATGGGACTCAGCCCATGACCACAACCTGATGCCAAGGAGCACGTCAGCACGGCAGGATGACATTTCCCCACCCAGCCATCCCCGGGCCAAGCGACCACAGGTCAGCTCAGCTCAGAGATCCAGTGGAAAACTGAGTTTGCTCAAGTCCTTTTGTTGTTGTTGTTGATGATGTTTTTGCTTTGGTTTTCAAGGTCAACTGGCCAAAAAAAGTCACTGCTGTGAGCAAGGTCCCCACAAGCTGGTGATGCAGGGCCGTCCTTGCCCACAGCATCCACAGGCTCCAGCCCCCTCCCCAGGAGCCAGCAGTGAGATGGGGACAATCCCCAAAGGGAACAATGGGCTCCAGCCCCAGTGTGACCTGTTCCTGCACCACCAAGGACTTCCAGCTCGGCTGCCTGCAGAGAAGCCCAGAGCTCCTCTGGTCCCGTGCCATGGATGTACCTGTGAGGGTGACAAGGAACAGCAGGATGGCGGGAAGAAGCACTGAGCTGCTCCCAATGCAGGGGGAAAGAAGGAGACGGAGGAGGAGGAGAAGCAGAGCAAAGCAACAGCAGGAGGGCACCAGTGTGGAAGAGGATACTCCTGGCTGTTGAGAGACGTTCAGAACATCCCAACATGGACCCTGACCTGCCTGATACCCCAGCCCGGACCCAAGGTCCCGCTCTGCTCCCTAACTGGGCCACCTCAAAGTTTGCTGGTGAATACACATGCACACCCCATGCACAGGTGGTTTGGGAGGGGGATACAGCTCCTCAGCCCCCCCCCCCCCCCTCCCAGCAGCCACCACGAGGCACACAGGCTCTGATCTGTGGTCCCACTCCAGCCATGGTGCACCCCCCACCCGCTCACTCACTCCCATCCCACATCCAAGATGGTCCCCTCCTTTCCAAGGTCAAGTTGCCTTTCCCGGGAGCAATGCCTCTAATCCCCCCATGTGGGCTGTGACCTGGGCTCTGTTTCCCTTGGCCTCCCTTTTCTCATCACCTCTGCTCAGGAAGTCCTCCATCAGCTAACCATGCTGCAATGAACATGTTCCCATTCCCACTAACCATGCTACAATGAACATGTTCCCATTCCCGCATGTCCCTGTTAATTAGCACGGCTGACCGGGTTCCCTTCATCAGCACTAATTAGCTGGGTTTGTGTCTCTGTGCCTTTCCCTTCCTGGTTTTGGCAGCGTCCTTGGGTGAATTTAGTGCAACAGAGAGGAGAAAAAAAAATGAAACTAAATATGCATCGTCACACTGCATACATCTGACATTACACTGACACCAGCAGCTGGGGACAAGGGGACACCACAGGGCTCAGGGCACTGGGGAGGCTGACTCCTGAAGCCAGACCCACACTTGCAGCTCTGCAAAGACTCTGGTCCTCGCCAGAGGTGGTCATCACCCAACCAGGGGACCCACGGGATTGACCATCCCCTCTTCCTCCACCCACAGCCCCCATCACCCTGCTCCGGGTGGCCGGTGGCATCACTGGCAAAGGAGGCAGTGATGTCTGGTGCCCTGAGACAGTATCATCCGGGCTGAGGCAGGTGCTGGGGACAACCCGTGGGTGGCACCTGGATGTGGTCAGCCCTGCTGCCCATTAGCGCTGGGTCAATGTGATTGGTCCCCATCACCGTCCTCCTGGAGCTGCCCCTAATGAGCTCCAGGTGCTCCAGCATGTGAGGGATGGTGGCCCCAGGGCTGGGGGCAGAGGGCACAGTGTGATAGGGGCCCCACAGTACCAGGCCCCTGCCCTGTCACTGCCCTGACCCCCGTGCCCTTCCCTGTGTTCCCCAAAGGAGGATGCTCTGCTTGGAACCCCCTGCTATGTGGATGCATGTGGGTGTGCATGTGTGCACATGCATGTGCGTGTGTGTGCATGTGAGACCAGGGCTATCCCCACGGGCATAGGGAGGGAAGGAGAGTTGGCTTTGTGAGGTGCAGGGAAATTTGGGAGGGGGATTGGTGGTGGTGTCCCTATAAGAGGTGCATGGGGTCTCTGTGGGAATGCATCAGGATTTGGGGGATGGGGGGTGAGGTGGTGGTGTTTGAGGGGGTGGGGGTTCTGTGGGGTGCAGGGGGATTTGGGGAGTGCCTGGCAGTATGCAAGGGGGGTTTCGGGGGGTGGTCTTGGTGTGAGACGGCAGTTTCGGGAGGTGCTGGGGGCAGGGTGGAGGTTACAGAGCTGCACCCTGGACAAAGGCACTTGGGGGGTGCAGGATGGGAATGGGGGGGTGAGGTTGGGGCCGTGCTCTGCACTTCTGGAGCCTCTTGCGTGCTGCTAATGCGGGGGACCAGCCCCAGCCCCACACCCCCCTGCCCCCAGGCTGTGTGTGTGTCTGTCTGTCTGTCTGTCTGTCTCCTGGGGCTGCTTTGCCCCCGCCCCCTCCACCCTCCCCCTCACATCTGGACAGCAGCAGCTTATTTTTTTTCCTCTGCAGAGTTGCAACACACCGACTCACGGGACATTTCTCCACTGCCTGTGTCAGACCCCCCCGCAGGGAGAGGGTGGGGGGGCTTGTCCTGGCCAGAGGGGCCCTGGAACTGTGCCTGACCCCTCCTCCCATAAAGCAGATCACCTCGGAGTTGGAGAAGGAAGAGCGGATCCCTGCTGGTGATGGGGAAAGATGACCAGATCCCTGCCAGTGGTGGCGAAGGGTGACCTGATCCCCACTGGGGTTGGGGAAGGGTGACCGGATCCCTGCCAGTGATGGGGAAGGGCAACTGGATCCCCTCAGGGCTGGGGAAGGAGCTGTAGCTGTGATCGCCACAGTCTCCTCAGTGGGGTGTGACAGGGTCTGCCCTGCCCTTCCCCAAAAATGCCAGCCGGGAACACATTGGTGCCACCCACAGCCATGTCACCCTCAGCCCAAAGGCCTGAGGGACTCAAGGACAGCGGTGTCGCAAGAGCATCCCTGCTGACAGAGCCAGGCTGTGGCTCAACCTCGTCAGCCTCGGCACAGCAGCATCATCGGGATAGACAGGCCCCATCTGTGCCCCCCTCTTCCCACCAGAAATAAATACCATTTATTCAGAAGAAACCATTTTATTATTTTTTTTTCCCAAAGAAAAAAAGCAATATAAATATTAGAGTATAAAACTTGCGTGTAACACATCGACATTGGTCTATATGGGTATAAGAAGGATATAAGCATATATATAATATATAAGTATAATTCAATATTAGACACATTGAAAGGGCAAACGTGTTTCATTTCACGTACACTCGGAGCACAGACCACATGGAAAGAAGATACAGAGAAAAATTGAAAATACTGATGTCCACAAAGTAGTTACCGAGATTAAAAATAACACGCCACTAAATACACGACACTCACTACGCTACCTCAGATTGAAGATTAAAAAGAAATATAAAGACTACAATTCAGCTACAGCATTTCTAGAGGGGGGCAGGTGGCAGCTGCAGGGGACAGGGTGGGAACCGCTCCCAGCGCAGCTAGCGCCAGAGGTGGCCGGATCTGGATAAAACACGGCGGATGCTCCTGTTACCCTGGGTTTGGGGAAGGGGGGGCAGTGGGGTGGCCGCTGCCATGCTGGAGCCTGGCCAAGAGGGCTGGATCTGCTTGGGTGAGTTATGTGTTAGTGATTAAAAAGGGGAAAAACAACACACATACCCTGGGAAACCCGGGGGCCTGTTCCTGGCCACCCTGCAGCTCCTCTCCCCCCTCTGGCTACATAAAGCCCCTCTCTTCCTTCCTGGGACAGCTCAGAGCTGCTGTGAAATGGGAAGCCAGGCTGGTGCAAGGGTGATGGGCACATGGAGAAACTCTGTTCCTCATCCTTTGATTCCTTCCACGGGGTGGAAAGCCCAAAGCCAGTGGGAGCATCACCTCCTCCAGGCTGGCCTGTTGTGGTACCATGCGACCCACCCCCTTGTTGCCCTGGCTCATCAGCTTCGCAGCATCACCCTCAGTTCTCAGGTCCCTCCTCCAGATCTGGTCCCCATGCACCACCAAACCAACTGTCACTTACTCGGTTGCCAACTCTGCACCAAAGCCACGTGCTGGCAGCTCTCCCCATATAGCCCCCTTATTTGGAGTCTACACCCCAAATAAGAAGTGATGAGTTTCCCCATCCCACTTGACCAATCCCACCCCCCCCCACCCCCCCACCTCCCCCCAAGGCAGCCCCAGCACAGAGGCTTGGGCAGCTGCTGGCATGTTCACACCACACTACGTGGGCATGCGAGGACTTCTGTGGGTCTGTGGAGCTAACTGCGCTAGTGCAGGTGTGAGGTGAAGGACGTGCATGCAGACACGGTGTGCAGAAACATGAAGCATCATCCCCCCAGTCCCTTTGGTGGGGACTCGGCCAGATGGCTGCCTGAAAGGAGCCTGGCCACAGGGGAGCAAGATTCTCTTACCTTTAATTCCAGAAGAACATTGACTGTACATATAAATATTTACTGCAAAGAAGGGATGAGATGTGTCTGCTCTTCGGAGACCCCTAGAACCACTGGGGCAGCTGCCGCACACCTCGGCATGCTCCTCATTGAATTCCCTACCTCTCAGACATCAGGAGGGTGGGTTGTTTTTCTTTTTGTCTCATATTTCAGGCCATTGATGGTTGCACTTTAAAAAAAAAAAATGTTTAGGATGCAGCTTTGCCATATTCCCTTTGACTCATGCAATATAAACACTTACTTTTTTTTTTTTTTTCCAGGTAACAGGTAAGCAGGAACTGAAGCACTCCCTACCAACTTCTCAGCAACAAATCCATCACTATCATTAACTGGGGGTGAATTTTACTAATGGAAAGTTTAAAAGCAAAGATCTGGAGCATGGGCTCTAAGCTAGAAACTGCCTTTTCCTTTCCAAAAAAAACTGAGCAAAGGTCTATAAATTAAAAGATCCATGTTAAAATTATTTACACTGGGCAAACTCAAGCACAAGCCTTATGCCTTTCTCAGACTATCTGGGAGCAAATCGGATCCAAAGACGTGGCACAAGACCTTCTGCCCGTGCATATTCTAATACCCGAGGGATCGTATAAAACATTAGCAAGTATTCACAGGGCACTTGTTTGCGTTCGGTTTAGCTTCCGGATTGGTTTTCATCATGAGATCTAACAGCAGCAAGACCCTGCTCCTAGCTCTGATGATGAGGAGATACATTCGCAGTGTTTCCTACTTTTTGCATCACAAAAAAATTGACATTCGTCCTCCGGCCTGGGCTGTAGTTTGGGGGAGTGCTGGAGCCGGCTGCCCTGTAGCTCTAAGGTCTCCTTCTTCTTCTCTACTTCTTCTCCTTCTTCCCGGATTTCTTCTTGTTGCCTCCCGAGGAGCCAGCATTCTTGGCATCGCGCTTGCCAGCAGCGTTGGTGAGGGTGGCGGTGCTACCCGGGATGTAGACGTTCTGCCGGTAATCGGGGACGTGCTGCAGGGTGAACTGGGGGCCGTAGCGGGCGCTCAGCCCCATGGTGCCCGTCCCGCCGCCTAGGGTCGAGTTGCCATCAGCAGCTTCTGTGGGGGACACCAGAAGTTGGGGCAAAAGAGAAGAGTAGATCATTAGTGCCAGTCAGGGCCCACCCCAAGCCCCAGCAGCCCTGAAATGCTCTCACTGGGTGTCAAACCCAGATCTCAGTGCCACCAACCTTCACCCCCACCCCTCACTACCCTTCAGCCCTATCGCTCCACAAGACGGCTACAACGTGCATGCTGGGGAACACAGTGCAGCCGGCACGGAAATCCCTTGTTTCCATCTCACATTGTTGCCAAAGGTTTGGGTTTTGGGGCTGAAGGCAACCTCTCCTCTGCCCTTGGCAGCCACGGGGCTGCCTGGCCCTCCCTGCCTGCCCGATACCATATGCTCTGCCCCCCTCCCCAGCTGCTGCCTCCACAGAAAAACACACCACCCCCCACTCTGAAAGCCGGCCATTACAAACATATTGTTCATCCACAACCATTAGTAATGCATTAAGGGAAATCCAATATTTTTTTTTTTTTTCCGCTGCATTTAAAACCCTGCCCCCAGTATTTCTCCAGCCAGGTTTATTCAGAGAGCATGAGAGAATAAAGAAAATCCCTCCCTTGCAGTACCACAAAATGGCTCTAGGAAGCTGAGCACGAAGCATATCAATGCTGAAGCGCATCTGATGGTCCGGATCTGGGAGCAGGGGGAGGGGAAGGCAAATTCATTCCTGCCGCGTTGCAAAGCCCCAGCATGGAGAGACCAAACGCGGGGGCGGGGAAGGGCGCAGAGCCCCCCGGGATGCTGGGGCACTGCTGGAAGGCAGAGACCAGATGGAGACTGGGGGGATGCTCGGAGGCAGGGGGAGAAATGAGCGTGGGGAGGGGGGACGGCAGGGCACAAGCGATGCTGTTGCCATGAGGCACTGAGCGATCTGCTCCAGCATGACTGCCTGTGCGTGACTCAGGGTGGGATCCTTGCACAGCCCTGCTCAGAAATTATTTGCTAAAACCCTGTCTCTGCGTTGGATACTGTGGATCGCGTCTCAGCCTTTTAACTGCTTCATGCATGTGACTATGGACATGCCCTCCTGGGAGGCTGGAGAAACCCAGCAAGGGCACCTGAAGGGGCCAAGGCAGAGTCCGGGAGTGCTACTCCCTCCTTTCACAGGTGTAGAGACTGAGGGAATAAAGAAAAACAACGAGCAGAGAATGTAGGCTGGTCCTCTCATGTTTCCCCTCGCTCCAGACCGTATCTGTGCACGCCTCCGTGTTGCCTTTGCTTTCCCCTGAGCAGACGGGGGTGGCTAACCCAGCCAGAAAGCTAGACAAAAAGCTGGGCCACATCCCACCAACCCCCTGAAATTTTGCTGTGTACACATCCCCTCACAGAGGTCGGAAGTATAAAGCAACTGCAGTTTGAAAAGTTACAGCTGCTCTGCTGGAGCAGGCAGTGGAAAACACACAGCGAGTCTGAAAACAGGCAGGATATTGTGCAGCGAGGAAGGGGGATGCACAGGATGGTGTAGAAACACAGCGAAACATTGTGGGAAATGCCATTTTGCCTTCTGCATTCACTGGCAGGAGAACTTTTCTACAGTTCCCCATTAAATGGGTCCCAGACCTGGTAGGGTTTTGAGGACCTTGGTCTGGGGGAGGGATAGAGGAGATGTGCGTATACAGTTAGTGATACTTATCACTAATCCTCGCTCACCTCATCAGCAGCTTGTTTCATTAACAACCAATTCAACCCCATATCCATCAGGGTGTTACAAACCCTCATGGGGCGGCTGGAGACGTGCTGTGAGGCCAGGCTGCAGCCAGGGACTTGCTCACAGGTGGACTATGGCCTCTGGCAGCAGAGGAGAATTTTTTTCTGGGGTCTCCCAGATGGATACAGCCCAGCTGGAGGCTTGGTGGGCTTGGGCACCTTCTCCTGTGCCCTCCCTGCTGCGTGCCGCTGCCTTACTTCCCCCCTGAACCATCCCAGCTGCACTAGGGCAGCGAGAAGGCCAGGGGCTCCCAGCGGCATCCACAACAACTGGTCCCCATGAACTAGTTTGCAGTCACAGCACAGCTTTCCCGGGGGAGAAAAAGCCGCCCGCGAAGTTCCCAGCCTGCCAGTTGGTCCAGGGTATGAGCAAAGAGCTGTTTCTAGGTAACATTGACATTAAGGCTGAAAAGAAGAGAGAACAGGGACAATAGAAGTTGATAAATGGGCACCGAGCTGCTCTTGCCAAGCAGGGAGGGCGCTTCAGCTCTTGTTGCTGGAAAGGTTACGCTCAGCCTTTACCAGCAGCCAACCATTATCCAAAATGGTCCTGAGGAGTAAAAGAAGAATTTGGACTTCGGCAAAAAGTAACCAGCTAGCAGCTCGATCGCCCTTGCAAGTAGAGAGGGGGAGAGGCCAGCCGGAGGCAGCATGTGCTGCTGCAGCTGCTGGTGGGGCTTTCAGGAGAACCGAATATAGAACGACTGCCCCTGCCCGTGGGTAGTGGAGCTGGGGAGAAGGACCTCCTCGGGCTGCCTGTCTGGTCTCCTGTCGTCTCACAGCACCTCTATAAATTCTTGTTGGAAGCCAGAGTATTTTATGGACAGGATGTCTGCCCTTTAGTGTCTGGTGTCATGGAGCATGTGCTCCTTGGTCCGTCTTAGCAGCTGCCTCTGCCCCTTCAGATGGATCAAAACATTGGCTTTTCCCGTTGTTCTCAGCTGTGAGGAGGGAAGATCTGGAGGAAGAGAGCCCAGGAAGGGAGACAGAAGCCCTACAGCAGGGTCACAGCCCTGGGGGAAAACCAGCTCCCCAGGCACTCTAGCTTGGGAGGGTGATTTAACCACTGGGCAAGCACAGAGGGACCGGATGGGCAGAGAGGCTTGGCAAGGCAGGGCCAGCTCTGCCTCTTGCTGAAGTGAAGGATCACCCCGGCACAGGGTAAGAACACAAGCAGGGCATCACCAGCCCCTTCTCGGGGGGCTTCCCTAGCTCATGGAGAGGAGGACTTTCTGCCTCCCAGCTGGTCTCTGCTCAGCGCAGACTCAAGCATGGGCTTGATGCGGTGTGGTGCAAGTCATCATCGACCACCAACCACTCTGTGCGGGAGCAGCTCACCCTCGGAGGAGCGGATGAGCAAAAGGCTCAGTGCCATCACCTCTGTCACCGTGTCCCACCTGCCACCTCGGAGCTCAAACACAGCTCAGCAGTTAACAGTTAGAGATAAGGATCATTTAAATAACCAGGAAACATTACGCAACAATGGGCAGCACAAAGCTTAACGGGCAATTAGCACTGCCCCTATTTAAAGCCTGCTGCAATCAACACTATTAGCTTAATGAGTGAGAGCAGAAAAGGGGGCAGGGGGAACAGGGACCAGGGGAGACGTGCTGGTGGAAAAAGCTTGTGCTATGTCCCCAGCCAGCGCAGCAAAGGACTGGCATGGGCAAGAAAAGGATGGAGTGCGTGGAGCCATCCTCTCCCTGGGGCTGCAGCAGGGAAAGCCCTTATCTAGTGGATGGATCTGATTTAAACTAACCCCCTGGGCAGACTGAAGCCGTGGGAGAGGTTAGGACTGTTTGAGACTTGTGGATTGGGGGAGATTTGCTGTAAAAGGGGCTAGGGTTACGTGGAAGTCGGTGCTTAACCTGGAAGGGACCCGCTCAGCTCTCTGATCCTGGGGGCTGCTGGAGCAGCAGTTAGAAAAACAGCTTTATTTGCGCGTAAGGAAACCGGATCTGGAGGCACGGGGTGATGATAACCATATGCAACCCCACAGGCTATTTTCCCAAAGTCGTTTTTCAGAGCAGAGACACATTTTCACATTGTTTCTTTCCCTTGAGTGTAAACAACTCCCTTGCGCAAGAACTTCGTCCCCTTCCCTGGCCACGGCAGCTGTGTCTCCGGGCTGCCTGGTGTCTGCAGAGCGGCAAAGTTCAGTTGCAGCAGCTTTCCAAGAAAGCAACACCAAAGCCATCCCTCCTCCCCCAGATTCCTTTTCTCCCAACAGCTCAAAGGAAACATCCTAAGCATTTTGCACGGGGTTTTATGGCTGTGCTGTTGCTTCTATTTTTAAACCAAGGGGGAAAAAAACTTGGAGGTATTTATAAATAAAGGCTGTATGAAAACCAGCCTCTTTATCCATAGTGCTGCACAGAGTGATAATTGCACTTCTTTTATATAAAACCATGGAGACCACGGGTGCTTAGGAACACCCCTTCCTGCTCACCACCTGCAACATGGCACAGCCATGAACCAGAACAAAGGAGCCCAAAATGACCCCAAACCAAACCGTGGTGATTATGACTGCAAAGAGCCACCAGCTCTGGTGGTAGGGCAAAACTCGGTAAGCCCACAGCTCGGTGGAGGGACCCAGCATGAGCAAGGAGCACACACTGGTGTCTCTGGACATGAGGTTTGTTGGGGATACTGAGTCAGGCATTTACTGTATTCCTGTCCCAGCCTCTAACCATAAGCAAATCTACCTCCTCACCTTACAGCAAGTTGTAACACAACAGATATTTCATTTACTGTGTCCTTTAGTTCACAAAACATCATCTCAAGACCAGCTCTTTCATGTAACACAACCACATCCCGAGCCAGATAACATTCTGTCCAGTACACCGATAACACAGTTTGGGTGGAAGAGGTACCCCTGTCCACAGCATGCCTGATGCTGATGGCCACCTGGTATCTCCTCTGCCTGAATCCTTCCTGACCCCTCTCATCTGCAGGGTAACACAGACAGCAGTGCTTTTCCACCAGCAACTGTTGAAGAAGGACTTTTGAAGACACCCCAGTTAACCCAGATACGTAAGTCCCACCATCATCTTATCTAATGGCATGCATCTGAGACGTCTGCACGAGAGCAAGTGCTGTGCTTTTCCCACATGCAATGGAGACCAACCGTTTGCTGAAGCCAGGATCATGGCTTGGAGCATCTCTGTGTCAAACTGATTGTTCGGCCAGGCTCCACCTTCCTCTCCATTCTGGGAGCTACAGGAAAAGAAAAGAAACAGCAAGTTACTGCAGCTCTGTGAGGAGGAGTAGGCACGTCAGAGAGCATGAGAAGCCAAGGATGCAGGCTTGTCTACTGGCAGGGAGGCATTTTCAGGCTTTAAATCCTTCTACTAAATAACACTCAAGAGTCAAAACATTTTCAGAGGTCTCCATCCCTCTCCAGGCTTTTGAAGAATAACCATCAATACCAAAAGCACTTGAGGGCTCAATGGTGCTTCCAGCAACACCTACCTAACACCTGCTGACTTCAGAGACAGCCAGCACCTCATCACCTCAAAATCCCCAAAGGTGCCTTCCCACCAATATAATACCACAGAAAATGCTGGTTCTGAAGTCCCAGAGCTGCATGCACCCTTGTACAACCAGGTCCTCTGTTCCTTTTGCAGGCCATGTCAGTGGGTGACCCTTTCAAGCTATTTCAGGCTACAACCCTGGTCTGCAGCTTCATTCGTGAAACCGAGGGTGAGAAAACCCCGCAATGTGATGGGATTTGGAATCAGTATGGAGCCAGCTGCCCAGAGTCATGAAAACTGCTCTAAAGGGAATCCAGGAGCAACCTTCAGCTCTGCAGAGCCAGCAGCAAACAGTCCTGGGGAAGGTAGAGCAACAGGGATGGGAGAAAGGTGGGTGCCCACCTTGGTTCCCTGGGACTGGGGAGGGGGCGAGCACTACAGATCTGCCTGGGAAACCTCTGAGGATGCTACCAGGCTTTGGTTAAGGAGGGTTTGTGACTGAGGGTACAATCAGCAGTCTGTGCACAGTCTAACAAGCCCCGCTTTCACATTTGCCAGGTGCCAGCTGTGCTTGGCCACTGCTCACCGCTCACACTTCCTCTCCAGAGAAGTCAGGGCTGTGCTCCCAGAGCCCCCCCGGCACCTCACTGCTTCCAGCAGAGAGACCTAAGCATCTCACCAGCTTCCTGTGTCCTCCTCTGCTCTTACCCTAAGTGACCCCATTGCTCAGACCACCGGTCTCTCCTCCCCCAGCTGAGTGCTCTGACCACCCGCAGCTCTTGCTGCCCACTGGAATGCCAGAATCTGCCCCTTGGCTGTGCACTGGCTCACTTGGGACGAGGGCTGCTCCGCTCTTGCAGCTGGGAGCTTTCCAGGATTGGGATGCAGGGGGTGTGTGGAAAGCCCTTCCCCTTGGAGAGAACTGAGCCTGTTTCCCAGGCAACTGTTCAAACCACCAGGCCACAAGGCACAGAGGTTGCCTCCACCTCTACTGCCATGGACCCTTGCACCCAGACCCCAAAGCCCTGCTCAGACCCTAACGCCCCACTCAGACCCCAAAGCCCTGCTTGGACACGCTCAAGCAGCCGAGATCTCCTCCAGCTCTGGTGTATCCCGGCAGCAGCTCGATGCTTGAACACTCAGCACCCTGCATGCTGCAAATGCCAGCGTAGGCACTGCCACTGCTAACACAACATTGCATGCTGGGCGGCAGATGGGGTCTTTACCACCATGCTGAGCATCCCGCTGCCTGAGCACCCCCGATGGTTGCACCTGCTGCATCCCTCACACACAGGACAGGCTCAATATGGCCATTTCGGAAATGGGGCAGAACCACAGGCACATTCTTGATGGTGACCTTGGAGCGTGGGCAGCTACTGCCCCAGCTGCATCAAAGCTCTGCAAGAAGGGAAGCCCTGAATGCACAAGACCTTTTCCCATCTTCCCTGTGCAAATATCCTGAACACAGGAAGAAAAACTGCAGATGCGCAGGATGGATGAGGGTGCCGGTGAGCTCTGATCAGGCCCCACACAGCCTTGCTTGGTCTCACAGTTTGGCATGGACACAGTGAGGGGTATATATGGGCAAACTTCCTTTGAAACACAAGATCTGCATGAAAGGATGTGTGTATGGACACTCTCCAGTACTCTGCTGAAAATCCGGTCTTAAGCAACTTGCCCAAATACATGCGGGAATGCCAAGACCACATGACCATCCAACCCTTCCCCTTCTGCACTACCTGTCTGATCTATCCCCAGCCAGGCACACGACAGTGCTTTCACACTGATTTATCTGTGGAAGGTGCAAACAATCCCTAATATAGCAGAGGCTGCCCTGACATGACACTGCCAGCAGCGCTGCTTCTAAAATACCTGCCGTCTGCTGCAACCCAGGGCATCCCAAAAACTATTTATATCCATCCTCCGCGAGGTATGTGGTGGCACAGTTTCAAAAAGGCCAGAAGCGAGGCTTGCTCGCCTCGCAAATTGATTTCAGTGCTTTCATGATGGTTGTGCTGAGACTCCTTGGACTTGGGTACCGCTGCCCTGTACTGGGTGTCGTGCCAGTGAGCAGCATGCAGGCAGTCCAGGCAGAGAGGACAAAGGCAGGCACAGCCCCGGGGCTGCAGTGACCTGTTAATGTCACAAGCAGGGCTGGGAATAGAGCCCCGGGCTAGATCCAATAAAGGACTTAGGAACCTAAACCCCATTACAAACCTCAATCCATTCAGCCACCAGTTAACCCCAGCAGCTCCTGCCCCACTAGTTGCCCCCCTGGAGGGCAGCTGAGGTTCCCAGGCTTTTCAGGGCTGCAGAAAGCTGGCCAGCAACACCCTGGTGCCTCCCAGCCACTGCTCCTGGCTCTGAGGGTTGCCCCAGCATGTTGATGGGATCTCTAAGAATGGGGAAAGGGAAAGCACAAGGAAGTGTCAAATCCTTTTTTTTTTTCTTTAATCGTATTATTGCAGTGGTTTGAACTCTGTTTTGAAATCAGAGGCCCAGGTTCAACTCCCTCTTTGACGTGGCAGTGTCAGCATCACATTTTCCACCTCCCAAAAGACTCCTTCCTCCCCTCCCACTTCTTCAGGACATGGGCTGCACTGGACAGAAGCTCCTCCTGCCTCTGTCAAAGCCATACATCTGTGCCCTAGGACAGTGGGAACTCATGGAAGGAAAGGCTCACCCTGCAGTCAGGGTATTCACCTGGGAGGTAGCACCAGGATCCCCAGCCTCATTGAGCTCCCTAACTGGGTGGTCCTCGCTCTCCACCCCAATGACCCTTGGCCTCAGGACTGCAGGCAGGCACAGACAGGAGAGCTGGCTACTACTGAGCACAATACTTGCACAGGGCTGGGTTGGAAAGGGGGGGAAGAAGGGCCATGGTCAGTCCCTGCAGCCTGGGAAGGGGCTGAGTGACTCAGTCATGGCACAAGAGGAGTGGCTGTACAAAGAAACGTGTGGATCTTGTTCAGGTTTGACCTCATGTTTTAGAGGTGTGTGTCACCAGGGAAGGGTTACCCTGCATCACCAGTGAGCAGAGAGGTTCATCCCCAGAGGATGGGGAGACAGGCAGTGTTTCAGACCCTTTTCCTTTCTTCCGGTCCTAGAGAGGGAATGAACACATCTGAACTCACATGGTGGACTTCACTGGCCCCTGCCTTACAGTTATACCCCAGTGTCAGGGGGACAGCCAAAGCCCTACATCCCCTTAATGACCTGTGGAATCAAAAAAATCACAGATTGATTCAGATGAAGAGGCACATGAAGCACTCAGACAAATGAAGGTTGGAAGGTCTCTGGTCCACGACCACACTCAAAACAGGGCCAAGCTTTCAGCTGGATCCAACTTTTTATTAGACACTCAGGGCTCTGAGCAGTCACGTTTTGAGCGTGATATTTCTCCATCTCTCTGGCCTCCTGTTCCAGTGTTTGACCACCCTTGGGTGAAAAATGTTTCCTAACATCTACTCCAAATTTGCCTCGTTGCAGCATGTGCCCGTTCATCCTCGTCCTTTTACTATGCACCTCTGAAGACAGCAATGAGACTCTTCTAGCTGTCACACCTTGAAGCTGAAGGACCTCTCTCAGCCTCTCCTCCCCTGCCACAGACCTCTGATCCTTTTAGTGGCTCCCTTATGGCCATGTCTTTGCTGCCGTTGCAAACCCATAACCAGGCACAGAGCTCCAGGTGTGGTCCCATTAAGTGCCAAATCGAGGGCAACCATCTCTTCTCTTGACCTGCTGGCTACAATCTTACCAGTAAAACCCAGTATACAGTCAGTCTCCATCCCAGCAAGGGTGCACTGGTGACTCATGTTCAACCAGGTCCTTTTCTGCAAACCTACTGCACCCAGTGTTCCCAAATCTTGCACAAATAGGCTCAAAGCTCATCCCCATGATGCCACACAGAAAAGCTATTTTAGAAATGCCTTAGAGTTGCAAAAAACACCATTGAGCTCACTTCTTTAAGCAGGAAATTCAAGTTCCTCAATTACTTGCAGTGCAATCATCCAGAATTCAAAGGCACAGAAAAAAACAAGTGCTGTAATCTAAAAGCACCCAAAAATAACTTCTTGCATTGGAAAAAGGCACACAGCTGATGACCAGATCTGGCCATCTTCCATGACTATAGGATGGAAACGTGAATCAGAGCTGTGAATCACTGATTCAACAGTGAGCAGCCTGCCCTGCCCTGCTCCCCCCTGCCTGGGGCAGGCAGAACTCGGAGCCCCCTGCTTGCAGCACTGCTCCCCACTCGATCGCAGCCTTGGGCGCTGCTATGGGGAATCTGCCAGGAATGGGAGGGCTGGTTCCTATGGAAATGACTCCAAGGACTCGCTGTTTTTAATACAAATGCCGTTGACTCAATAGTTTTTTTTTTTTCTAAAAACCCATCCCCCATTGGATAGATTTTTTTTTTCTTCTGTTCAATTCTACTCCACACTTCAAAGCCCAGAAAAGAGCTGGCTTTCATTTTTGGGAACGTTTCCAGCATAGCTAGGACTGGAAGCAAGGAAGCAAACCCATGTTTGAGGCAAACCCAGGGATGCAGCATCTTAGGGGGCTCAAGGCATGGTGGACATGCAGCACAGGATGGGGACTATGCCAGCAGAGGCAGGTACAGCCAGTACACAATGTGCAAATGCCTTCATTAAACCTGGCTATGGGCAAATCAGGGAATGCTGAAATGAAAGGCTTGCCCTGCAGCCTTGACACAGTCCCGCTGCAAGCAGCATCGTCAGGCTGCCCCGTTATCAAGGGCTTCCACAAACATCCACCTGAGCAGCGCAGGGTGGACCCGGGTGCTTTGCTCACCAGCTATTTTGCAGCACTCCCCCCTGCCACCATATCCCTTTTTAGCTTGCACTTCGAGCACAGAATTATTCATTTCCTTGCCGGGTTGCTATGGAGCTCATCACTATGGCAGCCGAAGGCCTTGCAAACATTTATTTGCACAACTGCCCAGTGGATTCCTGTAAAATTGTTTTCCTCACTCTGCAGCTGGAAACACAAGCTGTAGCAGCACCACAACAAACTGAAGAAGTTTACTCGTGGCAGACCGGTGCTGTCAGAGCCCCAGGGGCTGGATAGGACAGCCCAGCACCCCATGGAGGAGAGCCACGCACCCTGGGGATGCCTGGCAGGGCTGCGGGCAGTGCTTGGCCTGGAGAATTTCCTGGGGCACCCTCAGCATCCTCCCTCCTCTCTCATTTGGGGTTTTCTGGCTCCTATGGCATCAGCCCCCCAGCCAGCACTGCTCCCACCCCACGGCCATGGCTGCTCCCAGGCTTTCCCACACCATGGATGTAGCTGGGGTTTGTTTCTCCTCACAGCTCTTTCACTCCTGTTTTCTCCCCAGCTCTGGCTGCTGCTCCCACCCTCCCATCACCTCCCCCAGCAGCCTGGCTGGGGCAGCACTCTGCCCTCCCCTCCCATCTCATCTCCCAGGACCGGGGGGGGGGGGTGGGGGGGTGGTTGTATCTTCAAGGCCATTCTTCCAGCCCCATTCCCAGGCAGCCCCTGGTTCTCCCAGGCTGCCCCCTGTGCCTAACCTCCCCTACACGGCTGTTTCCTCTCTCCCAGTTTCCTCTAAGCCCTCCCTCCCCCCTCCTGCCACCTCCTACACACAGCTCCAGACGGAGGCAGCAGCAGAAGTAAAATCTCAGCCTGTGCGTTTCTCGGCTGGCAAAGTGACAAGCACAAGGGAACGGATCCATCCCTGCCGGTGCCGAGTCTCCGCTGCACTCAAGGCGTGCTGGGGACGCAGCCCCAAGGCTGGAGATGCAGCCCCAGGGCCAGCATTCCTCTGTCCCACCATTCACGCCAGCCTCCCACAGCCCCAGCCCACCACCCCACCACCTCCCCCAGCCTCTAGAAAAATAGAACCAGCTCCAAAATTGCCACAATTTCCTGCCCTTCTCTCTTCCTTAACAGAGGATGCTGCTGGCCCTTCCCCCACGCTCCCTAGGCTCCACACATTCCCTGCCGCTTCTGTAATGCAATTACAGGGGCTGGAGAGGACCTGGATGAGGCCCAGCTTTAAGATCATGACTTTGCAAAGATGGGATTGAACAATGTTAGCAGGCAAGCAGGGGGAAGATTTGCAGCCTCCCAAAGCACCCGTGAGTCGTTATTTCCAGCCAGTAGAGCTGTTGGGACACTGCTCTGCCAGGTGGAGGCAGAACAAAAGGCCATGATGTCTCTAAACTGGGGACCAGAGGCAGTATCCCCCCCTCCCAGGGACTCTTCCAGCCCTCCTGGATGAGCTGGAGCTGAAATCAGTATTATTTCACCCAGCCCATCCTGCCGCCGTCCATGCTCTAAACATGCAGGGAAGGATATTTTGAGAAATTCTTTGGAAAGGTTATTGTGCCTATTTGTCGGATCCCTGTGCCTCCACAGCCGGCCATGGCATGCGCTCAGCTGCGCAGGAAGCAGATGGAGACAGAAAAACTAAACTGATACACGTAGCACCTGCTAATTTACCTAAAATAGCATTTCTATACATAACACTGTGGTGATGAAACTCCTGATATTCTGGGGGCTTTCCAGAATGAGAAGCGCGTCCCATCGCTAGGATATTTCCCTTTTTCCATAAAAGACTCTCCAGCTTTTGTCCCGCCTGGCAGGAGCCGGGTGGCTCAGACTTCAAGGGCCATCACAAATGCAGATAAAGTGATTATTGGCCCAGGATGGTCAATAAGGGAAGGAAACATTCAGCTGAAGAGGGCTATGTGACCTAGGAAAAAGTCCATATAGTGAAGCTGCTCAGATTTGGGATGATTTTGGCCAAAAGGGTGAACCCTGCAAACAGGAGTGCTCACTGGCATCGTGCACAGCACAGGGGACCAGCTCTGTGGTCTCCTAACTGTGGAAGGGGAGGTGGAGTGGAACTGGGACACATTGCAACAAAACCTTCAGCTTCCAGTTTCAGGATCGGCTCAGCTCTGCAGGAAGCAGGGGAAAGGAAATCAGTTATCCGGGGACAACTCCTGCTCCCAGCGTCAAAACAGTTCCTGCCTGTCCCAGCACCCCAAATACACTCCAAAATTGCAGTGTGGGGCTGTAGCCCATGCTCAGAGCAAAGCCAGGCTCTCAGTAGCCTCGCAATGCTTTAAAGCAGTGTTTTCTCTGCAGTGTTTGATATGAAACCACAGTCATAGAATCATAGAATCATTTAGGTTGGAAAAGACATTTAAGGTCATTGAGTCCAACCACCAACCTAACACTGCCAGGTCCACCACTAAACCATTCCCTAAGCACCACATCTACATACCATTTAAATACCTCCAGGGATGGTGACTCAACCACTTCCCTGGGCAGCCTGTTCCAATGCTTGACAATCCCTTCTGTGAAGAAATTTCTCCTAATATCCATCCTAAACCTCCCCTGGCGCAATTTCAGGCCATTTCCTCTTGTTACTTGGGAAAAGAGACCAACTTCCCCCTCTCTACAACCTCTTTTCAGGTAGTTTTAAAGAGCAATAATGTCTCCCCCAAGCCTTCTTTTCTCCAGGCTAAACAACCCCAGTTCCCTCAGCCACTCCTCATAAGACTTGTACTCCAGACACTTCACCAGCTTCGTTGCTTTTCTTTGGACATGCTCAAGCACCTCAAAGTCGTGAGCCACCAAGTGGTCTTTAACCTTTCTTGTTTCAAGACCCACCAGGGCAACACCAAACCTGGCATATGCAACTATTTGGCCCGTCCATGGCTTCCTCCAAGGTGTTTACTGGGCAAAAGACACACAAACATGCTGGAGGGTGGCATGGGCTGCATCATAGGGCATGAAAAACTGCCTCAAATACTTCCCCAAAAAAAGCAACTTCTCTCCCAGGCTCCCCAGGACTTGGCACAAGCTGGTGCTTTGAGCTCTGCAGCCCCATAGGTTTTGTCAGGGGGGAAAACCTTCAGAGCAGAGCTCCTTTCCTAGCACAACTCCATCTTCACTCAGGGGTCCGCAGCCCACATTAAAGTGCAGCAGCTCTCAATCTTAGGGGAGCTCTGTGCCACTTCAATTATGGCTGTTCCTACAAAGCAATGACCCCAAAGGGATTGCCAGAGAGTGCTGTGATTTTTCAGGCTGCCAGGCTCCACTCACACCTTTCTGAGGCCCCAG
Source organism: Vanellus vanellus (assembly GCF_965231255.1). Classification (NCBI taxonomy): domain Eukaryota; kingdom Metazoa; phylum Chordata; class Aves; order Charadriiformes; family Charadriidae; genus Vanellus; species Vanellus vanellus. The sequence continues at coordinate 20,923,199 of NC_138918.1, forward strand.
GGTGGCAGCTGAGAGCAGCCGAGAGCAGCTCCACACTCCGTGTGCTGCAGGAGCCCTGGAGGAATCATTCAATACTCAAGCATCTTCAAAGGCAGATGAATGCAAATGAGCCAGAACAAGCAGTAATTTTAGCCTGAAGACTGTTATATCTCTTTTGATTCACCTGAAAAACATGTGGACCCTGACTTGGCAAAATGAATACCACTGTTGGCTTCAACCCTTGAGAGTATTTGGGATGGAAACGCAAGGATTATAATTATTTCCTAAACTTCCCAAGGTGTCAGTTCTTTCTGATGCTCCTCTTGCCCCTGACAACAATGACCTGAGGGTGGGAAGTCTGCACAGACCAGAAGTGCCAGCAGTTGCTCCCAGGGCTCCTGGCCTTCCCCAGGAACTGTGATGCCACCAGCTGTGGTGCATGTCCCAGTAGCACATTCTCCAGGTGACATTGTCCTGACAATGGTCTGCTTTTCCCTTTCTCGGCCTGTTTCCCCCCACTGCCCATATGCTTGTTCAATTACTCCCAGCTTCTGGAAGCTGTTGAGTGGTTTCAACCAGATCCAACGGCCAGGTGGAAGTTTCTGACTCTTCTATGACTTGTATGAAAAATCAACAGAGAAGGACCCTCATGATGTCTCCTGCTAGGGAAAGGCTGAGTTACCAGCCGTGCTTGGCCCACTAGCTCGCCTGTCACTGCCCATCATCACATGGGTGGCTGGAAATTGCAAAAGCTGCTTGTTTTGCTGCTGGTTCAGACTTGGGTGCACCCTGGGATGCTGTGTGGGATGGCAGTGGTGCTGGGGAGGGGCTCAGAGAAAGCAGGATGCTGGAGATGCGGTGGGGAATGGAGAAAGAAGTGTAGGGAGCGCCTCACTGCAGGGTGCACAGGATGGTAGCAAAAACATATATCATGGTGGGAAATACCAGGGACCTGTACAGGCTGGAGGACAGTCTCATGAAGTTCATGAGTCTCATGAAGTTCAACAAGGCTGAGTGCAAGGTCCTGCAGCTGGATCAGGGCAATCACCAGTATCAGCACAGACTGTGGGCTGAATGGATTGAGCGCAGCCCTGTGGAGAAAGACTTGGGGGTACTGGTAGATGAAAAATGGGACATGAGCTAGCACTGTGCGCTTGCAGCCCAGAAATCCAGTCGTGTCCTGGGCTGCATCATCAGCACCGTAGCCAGCAGGTCGAGGGAGGTGATTCTCTCCCTCTACTGTGCTCTCCTGACACCCTCCCTGGAGCATTGCATCCAGCTCTGGGGTTCCCAGCACAAGACAGATGTGGACCTGTGCAAGTGGGTTCAGAGGAAGCCACAGAAATGGTCAGAGGGCTGGAACAGCTCTGCTATGTAGAGAGAATGAGAGAGTTGCGGTTGTTAAGCCCGGAAAAGAGAAGGCTCTGAAGAGATTTTATCATACCTTTCAATACTTAAAGGGAGGTTTATATGAGAGAGAAAGACCTTCTACCAGGGCCTGTCATGACAGGACAAGGGGCAACAGTTTTGAACTGAAAGAGGGTAGGGTTAGGTTGGACATAGGGAAATGTTTTACGATGAGGGTGGTGAGACACTGGAACAGGCTGCACAGAGAAGTTGTGGAAGTGTTCAAGGTCAGGTTGGACCCTGGGCTTTGAACAATCTGATCTAGTGAAGGATGTCCCTGCCTATGGCGGGGGGGAGAGGGTGTGAGTGGATGATCTTTGAAGGTCCCTTCCAACCTAAACTAGTCTGTGATACTATGAAAACATGCCAGAAGAGCCACGTGGGTCCTGAGTGGGAAAGAGGGGTCACAGCCACAGGGACCCGTCTCTGCAACTCAGCAGTAGCACTGGAGGGGAGGGAGAGGACTGCTGCAGGCTGCAGCTTGGCTGTCGCCTCTGCCCAGCATGTGCCAGTTTTCACAACATGTTCAATGACCGAGTGAAGAGAAGGTAAATCTGTCAGTATTTGCCCAGACATCTCCACTGGTGCGTGTGCCTTATAGCACTTGCTGCTGTATGCACTATAATGTTACACAAACTTGCAACGTAAATTCCTATGGGGTTACAACACCCGCAGACACCCCTGTGTCTGCTGGGTTAGCAAGTTTTGGGGTTTTTTTTTGAAGGACTTGCTGAATCCTGCATCTGTGGCCAGTTGTCTTTCTGCTGTGTATCCACCCCCGTGCTGCGTAAGCCCATGAATGTCCACGTCCCCCTCTGCCTCTGTCCTCTGCCCCAGCTGCTGTGTGCTCTGGGGTGTCCCACCCAGATACATACATACAGGGTCCCCTTGGTGGGAGCAGGTCCTGCTACACTGGGGTGCTGCTGTCACGTGACATCCCAAAAACACACCAGAAGCCCCCCAAGCTGCAGCCTCCCTTTGGCAGTACCTGCATGCTCTGAGCACCAAAAGCACTCCTGAGAACGTTTAAGGACTATCCTTGGCACACTTTTTTTCCTCTCCCCATCCCCCACCATGCACAGGCAGGCTGCCATCAGTCCTGTGAGCCCGACTCTTGAAGCTCAGGCGTGAAAACAAACCAAAGACTGAAAAAAACTTCCTTTCCTTCATAGCTCTTCTGTGGGTGCTGCTGCAGTATCTCCACTGTCAGCCCCAAACCCTTTCTGCTGCGCTCTCCCTCCCTCTGCACAGCCTGGGGGACAATGGCCAGGGTCAGACAGGGCTGCTCTGATGCTGTTTAATGGGCGAGTGAAGCGAACATCGCTATTGGCCGTGTTCAGCCTGGGAGGGGGAGCCTGGCTCGCAACCAGTTAGAAACCAGTAACACAGGGAGATTAAGGATTAGAGAAAATAAATGGGGGGCAGGGTGTGAAATAGCACTCTATATCCTCTTTGAATGTTTTGCCTTTCCCTCCCCTGGTGTGACTGGAGATTCTCACACTGCTCCCCACCTCCTTGTAAGTGCCCCACCACAGTCCCTGGGGTGCCTCCTGCCTGGGATCTCCTTCTAGCCTACACGCACGGCCTGAGATTGTCCACACTCCTCCCACAAGCTGCCCAGGACACACCAGCTCTTCCCACCCCAGGATGTCCCACCCTCCCGTGCCCACCTGTGAACAACACAGAACCCTCCCCACTCCTCCAAGAGGGAAATCCTGACTTGAACCCGGTGTTTTCTTGAATTAACCATCACACAGAGATCAAAACAAAGAGCTGCCAGCCAGGCAAGTACCTCTGGTGACTAGCGAAATAGCAGTGACATGGGTTTCTCGTACCAGTCCCAGTCTCTGCATTCTCCCTCCATACGCCACCCCCCCCCCCCCCCCCAGGGAAAACCCTTGCTGACAGTCCCACAGGGATGTCCTGCAATGCTGCTGGACTGTACATTGGACAATTCAACACTGTAATCTCCACTATAGCCACTGATCTGATTTGTCTGGGAATAGCATCTGCTGCTCGGTATCATTCTGTATTCATTTACATTTGCCCAGAGACAGCACAGGGGTTGGTTGTTGTTGTGGGGTTTTTTTAAACAAAATACAAACATAATTACATGAATTAATCTATCCTCCTGTTTCTCCCAAACAAGATTAGTTGAGAATCACTCTACTCAGGTCTGACTCCCTACCACATTTTAAAATGATATTGTCTGAGCTCTTATTTCCTGAGCATGTGCACCAGAGCTCTCCTGTGTTTCAGAACAAAGAACAAATTCTCTTTGTTGTCCCGTAACAGTGCTCTGAATGCAGCAATGTACAAGATCAAGAGATGGTCCCTGCCTTGCTGAGCTTACCCTGAGTTTTGCCTGGTTCCAAGTGCTCGGAGACATGTGGGATTTTGTTTTGGTGGGCAGGGCTATGCTGAGAAAAGACAGGATTGTTCCTTTCTCCAAATCCCAGGAAGACAGCAAAGGGGAAATCACAACATAGGTTTAAGCCTGCTCTCTGGCTTTGGGTCCGTATCGGACTCCCTCCGGGATCCATTCAAACCACTAGCCTAAGCTGCCTCATCTTCATTGCTATTTAATTTGGGTCAGGCAAATGCAGTTAAGAGCACATCCCTTCTTTTTGTTTTCAGCTAAAAGGTGGCCTGTGTTCCCCACGTGCCAAGCAGAGAGCCCTGCAGTTCGTAGAGCTAACGGTGCTAGAGTGGTTCACTTGTCAACAGCAGACACAGTTGTACATGAGCAAACATTGGAAAGAGTAACAGCGGTCAGAGCCTGGGCAGCTGCCCTTGCACCCTCTTTAATACCTTTACTACCACCCAGTGCCTGGGGAATTCACACACCACATACCAAAATGCTGGGGAGAGCATGGGAAGAGAACAACGGGGATCAGACTGCTCTCCAGGATCTGCTTGTTTGATCACCAGAGAGATGTCAGTGCTGGGCACTGAACGTATGAGAGCACTTTCTATTTCCATCCTTTAGTATTGTAACACGGGTTTAGAATAAAAACATCTCCCTTGATTTAATTTAAAACAGGATAAAGGAAACAGAAAAAAAAAGTCAGCAAGAGCCTGTCTCATTGCAAATGTGGACTCTGCGCACAGGCAGGTGAGGAAAAACAGCAGGAATTAAAATTCACTGAGTTATTTCAGTATCAGTCCGTGCTTGGGCAAAGCCCCTATCCAAACCCAGGGCCAGCCTGAGCAGCCCATGCTATGGGAACCCCTTCCACCACAGGCACTAACACAAGCTGCTGGTGGCTTTTTCAGGGACTACCATTGGTCACATAGACCATCAGGGGTAACATCACAGCTTGTGCAGCAGAACCAACATGTGGTGCTACATCAGCTCCCCCCCGAATGAAAGGCTGCCTTTCCTCCTGCCCTGTCTCTTCCCACTCTACATGCTGCTGCTCCCATTTAGGCATTGGGAGGGGGCTGGAGCTTGTAAAGAGCTTCAGGCAGAGGCTGCGGTGAGGGTGACTGTCCCATGACCTGAGAAAAGGTCCCTGTCACTGAGTTAAGTAGGTCTGCAGTGCATCAGCGCTGTGCCTTGAAGAGTTCCGGCATGATGCTAGAAGAGGGAGCAATGCTGTGCTGGGGCTCATTTACTCACTTCTTGTAGCAAAACTATTACAGCTGCTCTAGTGCACTTCTGCATTAATGCATCTTTCCAGTTAATTGTCATTTGAACTAGAGCGTAAACGGTTAGAAAGATTTTTCTTGATTAAAATGTTGTCAGTGATGGGAAATGCAACAGAGCTCTGACAAAACAGTTCCAGTGATAGCCTTGTTGTTGAAGTCCCTGGCTCTTTTCTAGTGGGAATGCTTTATACACTTTACATCAACCCCTCACTCCATTTTGCCTTTATCGGCTAGAAGAGCCTAATAACAAAGTTTAATTGCTGCAGCAAGTTAGCTATAGTAGTCTATTAATTTTCTGTTAAGCTAAGTTATCCAGCCAGACCCAGAGAAAGACTCAGCCACAACCAGCTGCTGCTGCTGCTGCAGATGTTTAACTGCAAGCTCCAACACCAAAATCCAGGACCCAATGCTCCCTGTGGCACTGTTTAAACCTTCACGGGAGCTGCCCAAGTGGCCCCCAGGAACAACAAAGGACAGACACATGAGCTCCGCTTTTTTCTACAGAGATACGGTGCCTGAGCCAGCCAGCCAAGGAAGCACAGCAGCCAAATTTACTCCTGGTTGCTCCAAGGGTATAATCCTTGGATATATCCCAAGAGACACAATCTTTTCACATCTAAATTATCTTGCAGCCAGTTTCCTCATACACAATAACCTCTGGTTGGGGTATTCACAGAGGAAGGTGGACTCCCAATTTAAGTCCTTTCTTACTCTGATGGAACTCAAGGAAGTTCACCCTCTGAAGAGGATCCCTGCCCCCGCCTATGAACCAGGAATAAAGACAGGAGAGGCGCACAGCACCTGCTCAACGTTTTATTGTCAACACTTTCTCACTGTGTACCAATAAAAGCAAACTTTGTTGGGTCAGAGGCAAGAGGACGCACAGTCAAGAGAGGGGTACTCACTTGGGAGGCAGGTCTCTGCTCTGCTGCCAGGGGTTCTTATCTTTTTGGCATTGCACGTAAATTGACAAAAATTCAGCTGTGGTTTTGAGAGCAAGACCAGACCTTAGGAGACCTCCTTCTTGTCAGCCTCCTGACTCACTAGGTTTAATTTCTTGTTCCTTAGCCTCCCTCTGTCCTATTGCCCAGCTCCAGTGGGAAGCATGCAGAGGGTTCCTCACCTGGATGAACCACCCCATGTTAGTGATGGCACTTCCCAAGGAATGAAAGAAAGGTTCCAAACACCCCAACAAATGGAATTGGATCTGGGGCTCCCAGCCCTGATTCAGCCAGACTAAGCCACAGGGGAAAGCACATACTGTGGTATTTCATGAGGTATCTGCTCCTGCTGAGTAACATGTAGCTGGGACATGTTTCTCTAGAGGGGCCTTTGGGGACCTGGGACTCATCCACTCAACTTCTGGCTGGCACAGGGGCTTACACAGTGGTTTGCACTTGGTGCTCAAGCCAGAGAGGCAATACACTTCAGCAGCACAGAGCTCGAGGTTCCATGGCTGGTAAATGGATTCACACAGTGATTTCCAGTAGCCTCTGTCCAAGGGGAGGAATCAAGATTTTGGACTGAGAATCTAGTCTAAATGCTCAAAATCCACTTTAGAGAAGAAGCCTTTCTCTGTGAAGCATGTTTTCCAGTTCTTTAAGCATCTCACAACTTGGAGATCCCCACTGTTCCTGACTGTCCTTCTTGAGCTGCAGACACCAAAACCAGGCACACCATTGGAAACAACAGCTGTCACACCATCATCAAACAGAGCTGACATAGAAACAGCCCTATTTCTGACTCTGGCTGGACATTTCTACCAATGACAGGGAACACCCATCCTCAGAGCTGGCAGTCGAGGACTTTCCAGCACTGAAAGTGGCACACAAAGGAAAGAAAACTTCACCAGACACATAAATAGAGAAAGATGCACTTACCCACTTGTTCCAGGTCTCTGGGTCTGAGAGAAGCGCCAGTCTGTGTTAGGCTGAGCTTGCTGCAGAGAAAATAGGAGAGTTTTAATACCTCTATTCTTGCCTTTGAAAATGAAAGCGAACTGATCCTGGATTATTTCAGTCTGGAATATCAGCGTGTTCTTTCCAAGTAAGGAAAATCAATTAGAACAAAAGGAAAGATTCCCCCCCCCTTCCTGCGTATTTCTGAAACAGCATGAATACCAAAAAAGCATGACAAAAACTGTTCAGCGAATAATCTTCCAAAGCAGCTCAGGAAACCAGGCTGTGAAAGAAATGAAGCATGAAATAAACTGATAAGGGCTTCAGTTCAGCAGGAGCAATGGTACCAAAGTAATGAGCTTGGAGGAGTGAGGGGGTGGGGGTGGCAGAGTTAATTGAAACTGAGAAAGATGCTCTTAAAGCCAGAAGGTAAAATGATAACAGACCTTCCTAATCTGTCCTTGTTCTGTCCTGAAAAAGGCCTCCCTGAGATCTTAATTTCACACATTATATTTGAATTACTTTTCCTAGATGCTGTGGCCTCAGACCATTACAATATTTTTCTGTCCACAGACAAAATAATAAACTTCCGACAGCAAAAGAAAAAAAAAATATTATTTGTTTAGGAGACACAATAAACTTCAGACACAGCAGCACACTTTGTAACTTCATTAGGAAGCCCTCGTATCGCTTTCTGCCCGTGTTGTTTTACAGAATCACAGAATCGCAGAATTTTACCAGCAGACAATGAATACTCTGTAAACGAGGAAGGACAAGAAGCAGGCTTGTATATTCCTGTTTGAATCACGCCTTTGTGAAGGGCACTAAATAGCAGAACTGTTTTCTGTCTGGAAGACACATACTTCCGAAAAATCATAATCATCTTAATTAACTCCAGAATGTTAACATACTACCTGGAAAGGACAACATTTCCCTCAGTTACCTTAGAAATCAGCAGTTTATAGTCCATACAGTGGAACATCACTTTTATAGGATTATTCTGCTTGTACATGCAATTACTAAGGAAAAGTGAAGACGGGTACAGCTGACCTAGATTTTTATTTAGTAGATGTGATTTCACTAATTTCTCTACAGCTTTGATGATTCTCATGAAAGAATATATTAGAATAAATTACTCCCTTAAAATAGAGTCCCCACTGCTACCCTTGCTGCACGCAAATTAAGCTGCTTAAATGCTGGCACTCCAGATTTCAGATACACAGTTTTGCACGCACTGACACACAATCCTGCACTAGATAAGCCCTTCCCAATCTATATTTTGAATTCCTGTTGTAATTACCACTTTCAAATTTAGGGCAGGCATTTATGACAAAAAATTACTTTACTTTTTATATCCCAAAGTTATAAAAGCAACAGCTAAATACAGTCACCTACATCCATATTTAGACATCTGAATACAAGTGGCTAAAGTTTTCAAAGCATGCCGCCGCCTAGGTCTCTGCAAGCCCAAGGGCACATAAGGTCACGAGGATCTTCGTGAGAAATGTCACTACATTCAGTGCTGAATAGTGAATTCAGCCCCTCACTGGAAACAACCAAGCTGGAAAATGATCCCTTGCCGGGACACAATCAGTAATTAATAACACTTGGGGAGCCAAGAAATGAGAAATTTCTACAGTACAGCTCTAACACAGAGCAAAAGAAACACCAACAAACTTTGCTTTCAGATAACCTCCCATGTCATGGCTCATATGCCACATAGAATAAAGGGGTTAAACAGAAAATCGAAAAGTTAAACACCAAAAACCATGTTCCTGACCATGCTAAGAATCACTTTAAAAAGAAAAGAGTACAAACAGGGCCAAAGGAAAACTCTCCACTTCTACAAACACACAGCCTTTGATTTTACAGTGATGCCCAGCCCATTCCCCCATCTCCACCAAGCTGAGCCAAAGCTTTCACCTGCCACCTCCCAGGAGGTGACAGTGACATACATTCCCTGAAGCCACTTTCTTAGGTGGAAGGACAGCCAGAGAACAGCCACCTAGCCAGGATATCATGGACCATTGCGCTTAGCAGGCAGGACAGTAAGAAACACCCATCTCTTACCCCATCGCAGGGACTCACTAAGGTGCTGGTCACCTGCTCATAGGCAGCCACGGTCTCTGCAGTGCTAGAATGGCTGAAAGGTTTTACAAAGAGGAAATCACTCTGGTCAGACATGGGCGAGAAACAAGAGGTGTAATTCTGTGCCTGGGAGGTCAAGCCTGCTCCTCCCACGTCCAGGTACTTGATGAAGCCATCTGGCTTCATCTGCCCGCGGAAATGGGAGGCAGGCTTGCGGCCAGTCCCTCGGCAGCAACCCACAAAGGTCCAGCTGGCAGCACCAGCTTTTAGACACCGGGCAGCCACCACAGCAAACATCACGCAGGACACGAGGGAAATGGACACCAGGGAGATGATGAGGTAAAGCGTTATGTTGGTATCCTTGGGAGAAGATTTGGGGAGATCCAAGGACTTGGCAAAGTCCTGCATGCTGTTTTCCTCTGGAGAAATTAATATTACCACCGAGGCCGAGAGGGACGGTGTCCCATTGTCCCTCACTTCTACCACCAGCCTGTGGGGATCTTCTGACTCCCTGAGAGCCTGTGCAACCCTTATCTCTCCAGAGCGGCGTTCCACTTGGAAAGGAAAAGCCTCAGCAGTCTCCTGTAGCTGGTAGGAAAGCCAGGCATTATGGCCACTATCAGCATCAACAGCTACAATTTTGGTGACCAGATAGCCGGGTTCAGCCAAGGCTGGGATGGTTTGGTGGAAGGCAGAGCCCTTGGGGACAGATGGATAGACAATAGTGGGGGCGTTGTCATTCTCATCCAGGACAAACACATGGACCACAGCAGTACTACTCAGTACAGGAGACCCAGCATCCTTCACCTCCACAGGCACCTGAAACACCTTATCCTGCTCATAGTCCAGAGCTCTCACAGTGTAGATAGTGCCGTTGTCCTGGTCTATGCGGAAGTAGGTTGAGATGGGTACATCCTGCATCCCATTGTGCAGGATGGAGTAAGACAGCTTGGCGTTGCTACCCTCATCGGGATCAGATGCTGACACTGAAAAAACAGAAGTTCCAGGAAGGGAGTTTTCCTGAACATGAGCTGTATCAAAAGGGCTGGAGAAATTTGGTGCATTATCATTCACGTCAGCAATTCGGAGGTAAAAGGTTTTTTGCGTGGCCCTCTGTGGGGACCCTGAATCCACAGCCTTCACCGTGATGTTGTATCCACTGGCCTTCTCCCGATCAAGGGGACCATTTGTGACCAGTGAGAAATGCTCTTTAAAAGACGACACCAGTTTGAACGGGAGCTCTTTTGCTATCTGCAGACGGACCTGCCCATTGTTGCCAGAATCACTATCCTTCACACCAATGAGGGCAATCACAGTGCCCGGGGTTGCATCCTCCTGAACTGGGCTGGAGAGAGAGGTCAGCACAATCTCTGGGCTGTTATCATTGATATCAATTAATTCCACTCGCAGGTGACAGTGTCCTTCCATGGCTGGAGATCCCTTGTCCCTGGCTCGAACCGCAATCTCATAAGCACTAGATTCCTCATAATCCAGTGGGCCTTTGGTTCTGATCTCCCCTGTTCGGGGATCTAAGGAGAAGAGCTTGGTGAATTTAGCAGGTGCATTATTGCTAATTTTGAAAGAATATTCCACGTCCCCGTTGGGACCTTCATCCAGGTCGGTGACATTCAACTTGGTGACCAGAGTGCCCACTGGCACATTCTCCTCCATATATACCTTGGATATGGGTGGGTCGCAGACAGGAGGGTTGTCATTTGCATCCAGGACATGGATGGTAACCTTGGCAGTGCCAGATTTCACTGGATTCCCTCCATCCAGCGCTGTCAGGGTTAGGTGATGAACAGCCACTTTCTCTCTATCCAGTGCTTTTTCAAGTACGATCTCAGGCATTTTAACTCCATCTCCTCTCACATTGATACTCAGGGCGAAATGCTCACTGGGGCTGAGCTCATAGGTGGAGATGGAGTTGGAGCCCATATCTGGGTCTTCTGCTACCTCCAAAGGTAGCCGAGTCCCAGGGTTGGCTACCTCAGTGATCTCCAAGACCACCTCCGGCTTGGGAAACTGGGGCGCGTTGTCATTCACGTCGAGGACGTCCACCTCAACACGGTGGAGCTGGAGGGGATTCTCCATGACGAGTTGAAGGTGTAGGGAGCACGTGGGGCTCTGCCCGCACAGTGTCTCCCGGTCCAGCCTGCTATCGAGGAGCAGCACACCCGCCGCCAGGTCCACCTGGAAGTGCTGCTGCCCACCCTCGCTCACCAGGCGCAGGTTGCGGGCGGCCAGGCTCCGCACCTCCACACCCAGGTCCTTGGCCAAGTCGCCCACGGAGGAGCCCGGCTCTCGGTCCTCGGGCACGGAGTAGCGGAGCTGGGCGCTGCTGGGAGCCGGCAGGCAGGAGAAGGCTGCGAGCAGCAGCGGGAGCTGCCATGGCAAACTCCGTCCCCCGAGCATCCCGTACCGGGCGTACGAACGGAGCAACGCGGAGCGGCGCGGAGCGGCGGCGGCTCCGCGCAGCCTCCCCCGCCTCCCCGCCCTCGCTGCCGGCCCCGGGAACCGCCGCCGCGCCGGAACCCCAGCGCCCCGTGGCTGGGGGGGGGGGGGGTCCGGGCGGGTTGCGCAGGGAGGAATCCGCCGCCGGAGCCGCCGGAGCCGGGCAGGGAGGGATGGAGGGGGCGGGGGGGGGTTCGATGGCAGCCCGGCCGGCTGAGCCGCTCCTCGGCACGCAAAGACACACAAAGTCGGCGAGCGGAGGTGATGGACCGAGTGACAGTTTTACGTCTCTCCACAGCCCCCTCCTTCCTCCTCCTCCCCCTCCTTTTTCTTTCCCTCCTCCTCTCTCTCCTCCACCGCCTTCCCCAAAATACGCACGCCGTAGCCCCCCCCATCCCTCCGCCCCGCCGCTGCTACTCCGCCCCCGCAGCGCCGGGAGGGCGCCAGGGACTCCCGGCAGCGGGAACCCCGGCTCCATCCCGCCCGGCTGCTGGCAGCAGGCACCGACGGCCACCCCCCCCCCAAAGCCGACTGGGGGAGCGGCATCCCGAGCCGCTCCGGTGCCGAGCCCCGCAGGCGCCGGGGCTGCGGTCAGGCTGGGGGACACGCTCCCGAGCTCACCTCGCTGCGCAGGGTGGGATCCGGCGGGTTGGCACCGGAGGGTTTCACAAACATGAACTCGCTGATGTCCGAGACCGGCGAAAAGCAGGAGCGGTAACGCGGGGCTGGGGGTGCCGTGGCCGTCACCTGGACGCCCATCACCGTGTCCCCTTGCTTAGGCTCATAGTGCAAGTGCCCAAAAATGTGGCTGGGAGGGGGCTGAAGCGTGTTCACGCTCTCCACGCAGCAGCCCTGGTTGGCAGGCGCAGAGCCCCGCCGGAGGCACCGCACACCCAGTGCTGCCAGTCCCACCAGTGAAATGGTGGAGATGAGCACTAGGGACACAATCAGATAAAGCGTAATCGAGGGTAAGCCCCCACCATCGGCGCCCCGAGCCTCAGAGCCCTGCAAGGCCTCTGGGCCCTTCTCCTCCACCAACACCACAAGCGTGACGGCTGTGGACAGTGGGGGCTCCCCAGCATCCCGGACCACCACCAGCAGTTCATGTGCAGAGGCATCTGTCTCTTGTAGGGCCCGCATGATGCGGATCTCCCCGGACCGCAGGGCCACGCTGAAAAGCCCTGGGTCTGTGGCTTCCACGAGGTGGTAGGAGAGCCAGGCATTGCGCCCCGAGTCCGCATCTATTGCCACCACCTTGGTGATGAGAGCAGGAGGGGTGGTGGACGGGGAGATTCGGAGCTGGGTAGCTGAATCCTCCCCGACCCTGGGAAAATGCACCCGTGGGGCATTGTCATTCTGGTCCACTATAAAAACATGAACCAGCGTCCTGTTCCTCAGGGCTGGGGAGCCACCATCAGAGACCTCCACGTGGAACTGGAGATAGGTGGTTTGCTCATAGTCAAAGGGGAGTTTGGCAGAGACCTGCCCACTTGTGGGATGTATGGAGAGGTAGCGAGTTGGATCCAGGCCTGGATCTGTCCCACCAGCTCGCAGGATGGAGTAGGAGAGGCGGGAATTCTGTTCTGAGTCAGGGTCAGCAGCAGTGACTGTAACCAGAATGCTGCCCACTGGGTTGTTTTCTGCCACCAGCACTTCGTAGGACGCTTGCTCAAATTGGGGCGCGTTGTCATTGACATCTGCCAGGGCAATTGGCAAGATGGTGTGGCGGGAGAGCGGGGGACTGCCCAGGTCCGAGGCAGAGATGGTGACATTGTAGTAGGCAACATGTTCCCGGTCCAAACGGGTGCTGGTTAGCAGCGAGTACTGATGTTCATAGTCCTTACGCAGTTGGAAGGGAAGATCTGGAGACACATGACACTGGACTTTGCCCTGCTCACCAGAGTCCCTGTCTCTGACGTGTATTACAGCCACCACTGTGCCAGGGGGTGCATCCTCACTCAGGGAGCTGGAGAAGGAGGTAAGAATGACCTCAGGGGCGTTGTCATTCACATCAGTGATTTCCACCACCACGCTGCAGTGCTCCTCCATCGTGGGCGATCCCATGTCCTTGGCTTCCACTTCAATCTCATATACTGTTGCCTCCTCGAAGTCCAGGTTGCCCTGGATGCGAATCTCCCCAGTTTGCTCATCGATAGCAAAGATCTGGCGTAAGGCAGCTGAGTTGTGGCTGCTGAGGGAGTAGCGGATATCTCCGTTGGGCCCTTCGTCCACATCAGTAGCATTTAACTTCACCACGAGGGTGCCCAGCGGCGAGTTCTCCACCAAGCGGGCTCCATATGATGGTCTGTCAAAGACCGGGTGGTTGTCATTGGCATCCAGGACCTGAATAGTGATGTGTGTCTTGCTGGACTGGGGGGGAGACCCCCCGTCTTCAGCAGTCAGGACCAAGTGGTGGAAAGCTCTGAGTTCCCGGTCCAGGGCCCTCTCCAGCACCAGCTCAGGGAACTTGCCGCCATCTGTGCGTGCCTTCACATTGAGGTTGAAGTTCTCATTGGCACTCAGGTGATAGGTCTGCAAGGTGTTAGTGCCCACATCGGGGTCCTGGGCAGGCTGGATGGGGAATCGAGCACCCAAGGATGCCAGCTCATAGATGCGCAAGGAAATCTCGTCACTGGGGAACTCCGGGGGGTTGTCATTGATATCCAGGATCTCCACCTCGATGCGATAAAACTCCACTGGGTTCTCAATGGCAAGTTTCAGGTGGAGGAAGCAGCGGGGGTTCGACCCACAGAGCTGCTCCCTGTCTATCCGTTCACTGACCATTATAATGCCAGTGTTCACATTGACCGAAAAGTACTGGGAATCCGAATCGGACAGTACCTGCAGATTAGCTGCTGCCAGTTTCGCCACATCGGTGCCCAGGTCCTTCGCGATATTGCCCACGAAGGCGCCCCGGGTGAGCTCCTCTGGGATGCTGTACCGGATCTGAGCAGAGGAGCTGTGCAAGAACAAACAGAAAGAGAAGACAGGCGGCAGTCCCAGGGACCGGCCCACCTTCCCTGCCCTCGGCATCCTTGCCGGGTGGCCGGCCGGGAAGCGATGCCCTCCGTGCTCCGGGGCCGCGCTCAGCGTTCGCCGCTCCCATTCATTGTTTGGGGCGGACGCGGTTCGACGGGGGCGGGGAGGCGGCGGGGGGGGGGGATTGGGGGGGAGAGAGCGCCGGTGCTCCGCGCATCCGCCTCGCCATTGGTTCCGGGCGCCGCGCCGCTTCTCCAATCGCTACGCTCCTTTCCCAGGACAGCAACACCGGGCGCCAATCGCAACCCGCCGGTGGTTGCCGCCAACCTGCCCGGCGTTTCCCCGAGCGACAGCCGCGGTCCCCGCGCCCCCCGCGCCGCGAAGGGGGAGCTAGAGCGGCCCGGGGGGGAAGGAGAGGTCCCGGCCAGCCCCGCTCCGGCACCTCCTTCCCCTGCCCCTAGGCTCTCACCTGGCCGGAGTCCCGCAGCGTACCGGTAGCGGAGAGGAAAGCCCCGGTTTCCCTCGGTAGGGTGGCGGGGGGCGGGCAAGGCCGCAGGAAGGTGAAGTCGCTGCGGTCGGAGCCGGGGGAGAAGCAGGTGCTGTAGCACTGGGACTGGGAGTCGGTGGGTCGCAGGGTGACCTCCATGTACTTAAGGGTGCCGTCGGAGCTGAGCTGGAGCTTGGGGCTGGAGTGCTTGAAGAAGTCCCGGGAGGGCGACTCACTGAGCCAGCAGCAGCAGCAGGGCGAGGCGGCAGCATGGCCTCTGCGCCGGAGGCACCGGGCAGCCAGGACAGTGACAGTGGCAAGTGCCACGGTGCTAACGGCTGCCAGCGCAATAATCAGGTAGAGGGTCAGGTCTGGCTTTTCCTTGGCACCAGCTAGAAAATCCCGAGGCTTGTAGCTCTCCTCCAGGGCTGCCTCCTCCAGGGCCACAGTGATGGTGACACTAGTAGAGAGCGGTGGGTTGCCATTGTCCGTCACCTGGACAATGAGCTGCTGCACTGCCATGTCAGTGTCCTGGAGAGCACGTGCTGTCCGCACTTCCCCAGTGTATAGTGACATGTGGAACAAGGAGGGGTCGGTGGACTGTGGCAGCAGTCGGTATGACAGCCAGGCATTGTGCCCGGCATCTGCATCCACTGCTGTCACCTTCGTGACCAGGTAGCCCGGTGGGGCAGATAGCGGGACCCTCTGGGGTGCCAGGACATCACTGTCGCTGGCAGGGTGCAAGATGGTGGGGGGGTGGTCATTCTGGTCCAGCACGAAGATGTAGACAGTAACATTGGCATGGAGTGGGGGGGACCCAGAGTCCCGCACAGCCACAGAGACTGGCAGAACCTGCAGCAGCTCAAAGTCAAAGGTGCGCTGAGCGTAGAGGTTACCATTGTCAGGGTTGAT
Source organism: Vanellus vanellus (assembly GCF_965231255.1). Classification (NCBI taxonomy): domain Eukaryota; kingdom Metazoa; phylum Chordata; class Aves; order Charadriiformes; family Charadriidae; genus Vanellus; species Vanellus vanellus. The sequence goes on from NC_138918.1 coordinate 20,939,054, forward strand.
GTGGACAAAGGAAGAGATGGGGGCACCCTGCACTTGTCCACTCTCTATGGAGTAAACAAGCCGGGAATTATCCCCGTCATCAGGGTCTGAGGCAGAGACGGTGCACAGTAGGGAGCCAGGCGGGTTGTTCTCTGGGAGGAAGGCATCGTAGGAAGGCTGCAAGAAGTGCGGAGGGTTGTCATTCACATCAGATATGTTGAGGAGCAGCGTGAGTGTTGTGGTGAGGGTGGGAGACCCACCATCCTGAGCAATCAGCTGCACTATGTACTGTGAGGTGGATTCTCGGTCCAGGCTGTCCCGGGTGACCAGGGAGAAGTGGTTCGGAAGGGACCTGATAGCAAAAGGCACATCAGGGGAGATCTCCAAGCTCACATCCCCATTGGCCCCTGAGTCTCGGTCCCGTACATTGAAGAGCCCCACCACAGTCTCTGGTGGGGTGTCTTCCGGCACCGGGTTCAGCAGGGAGGTAAGCAGCACCTCTGGGGGGTTGTCATTGGCATCCTTCACTTCCACCTGTAGCACACAGTGGCCCTCCATCTCTGGGACCCCGCCATCATGGGCTCGCACATAGATCTCATAGAAAGGGGATTCCTCAAAGTCCAAGGCCCCAGTCACCCGGACCTCACCACTGCGGGGATCTAGGGCAAAGAGCCTTCGGACCGAGTCAGAGGTGTGAACCCCGAAGGAGTACTGCGTCTCCCCATTGGGGCCCTCATCAGGGTCAGACGCGTTGAGCCGGAGGAGCAGGGCCCCCACAGGCATGTTTTCTGGGACTTGCACCTTATATGTGGCACGGTCAAAGGTAGGCGCGTTGTCATTGACATCCAGGACCAGGACTGTTACCTGCGCTGTGCCTGAGCGGGCTGGGCTTCCCCCATCCATGGCTGTCAGCACCAGCTGCAGTTCTGGCTGCTCTTCCCGGTCCAGGGCACGCTCCAGCACCAGCTCCGGGAAGAGTTTGCCATCCTGCTGCTGCTTGACGTCCAGGGAGAAGTGGGAGTTGGGGCTCAGCTGGTAGGAGCCCACAGCATTGGTGCCTACATCAGGGTCCTGCGCACTCTCCAGGGGGAAGCGCGCAGCCACTGTGGCAGACTCGGCGACACGCAGGATGCGGTGAGCAGTGGGGAAGCTCGGGGAGTTGTCATTGAGGTCCAGGATCTCCACTTCCAGGCGGAAGAGCTGCAGGGGGTTCTCTGTCACCACCTGCACCGACAGCACGCAGCTGGCAGCTGCTCCGCACAGACGCTCCCGGTCCAGCTGTTGGCTCACCACCAGCTCCCCACTGTCCAGGCGCACAGCGAAGTGGCGCAGGCTCTCCTCTGAGCCCAGGCGCAGCCTGCGACCCGGCAGCTCCTCCACCTTCAAGCCCAGGTCTCGGGCCACGTTCCCCACCACGGTTCCCACCTCTGACTCCTCAACCACCGAGTAGCGGATCTGCCCAGAGACCCAGCCCCAGCCGCAGAGTGAAAACAAACTCAGTACTTGCCATTTCCAGGCGGGTCGTTGGAGGCTGACGCTCTCCATGTCCGTGCGTGCCCGGCCCGGGACGCAGCAAGCGCTGGGGAGCTGTGGAAAAAATCCCTGGGTCTCTCTTCCACGGCTTGGAAAGCAGCTCCGGGGCTCCGGCAGGCTGCGGCTCCGGCTGTCAGCCTCCGAACAGAGGGGGTGGGCTGGGGGAGGGGAACTGAATCACACAGCCCCAGCGCGGAGGTGGAAGGGGGGGGGGGGGGGGGGAGAGCAGATTCGCCCCCTGCTTCAGATCAGCGCCCAATTGGCCGAGAGCTCCGTCCCCCCGCGGTCAGCGGTGGCTCCCCGGAGGTGCGGGAAGCAGGGCCCCGAGCTGGCATCAGCGGGGCTGCCACCCCCGGCCTCCCCTCCGCCAGCCTGAGTCACTTGCTCCGACAGCTCGCTTCCCGTTCGCAGGGAAACTGCACGTCCTGGCAGCCTGGAAGCTAGGTACAAGCCCTCCCTGTGCACTCCCCCTTCCACAATGGTGGCTTCACATCGCACCCAGAGACAAAGGGCAGCTGTCATGAACGCGGGCCAAACGACTTTTCATGCCCGATGAAAAGGTGCTTGTTAGAGCCCTGAGGTGCCAGGGGCTCTTCTCCCACCCCTTTTCTCTCACACTCCAACCCTCCCCCCCGCCCCCCCCCCCCCTAATGCTTTGGCTGCTGCCTGCACCCCATGATTGCCTCTGTAAGTGAGGCATCACTGCCACCAGTACCACTATCAGGCAGGAGACCTCACACCAAGACCGGGACGACCACCCCTGCCAGCTCCCTATGGGTGTTGGAAGCAGAAAGTGGGAAGGCAGAGATGGGTGCGCCATTTAAAGCCAGAATGCAATTGCTCCCCACACAAATGTGGCTGGACACTCCTTCCTCACCCTAGAACAAGGAAGGCGTCAACCTTCACAGTACTCGAGTCACTGCAAACACATGGAGCCAGCCAACAAGCCCACTACATCACCACCGGATCACAACATCGGGTCAGGATTTCAGACTGGCAAGGAGGCCCGAGCCCCCTACCTGGCAGACACATATACTGAAATTCTGCGTCAGACACAGCTTTGCAGCCAAGAAATCTCCCAGGGGGGCAAAAGCAGGCGTCTCAGCCTCCCCAGGGGGGACCGGAGCAGTCATTTCCCCATCTCCCTGTCCTAGAGGATTGTTGGCAAGCTGCAGGGTGTTAGCTTGGTTCACATCCCTGCAGAAGCCTTGTGCAGTCATGCCCTGGAGTCCTGTCCTTGACATACCCTGACGTCCCTTGGGTGCACGCAGACCCTGAGGGGGCTGGGGTCCACAGTGGTGCTGCAGGCAGGGAAGCCAGCTCCTGCCTGGGACCCTGCCTGTCCCCAGTACTGGGGCACCAAGGGGACCTGGGGGAATAGGCAAGAGAAGCTGGGGGCACCCATGCCCAGCACGGTGGACTATGGGACACCATCCTTCTGGGTAAGGACAGAGACGGTGAAGGTGCTGCCGTCAGAGGGCCTCCCTCCTCTCTGCAGCCCCTCCCTGTCCATTCCAAGAGCCATGGGGCAGGACCACCCTGCTGCCAGTCAGGGAGAGATGGAGCAAGGAACCTTGTGATTGGTGCACAACACCTCCTGGGTCCCACCTACTGCCTGCTCCGGGGGAGGGGAGAAGGCATTCTTAAAGGGCCAACACAACAAAACGCTAGACAACTGGATTCTTCAGCATGCAAAAACCGATGCTTGCTTGGACTTACTCATTCCCCGAGGGCTTCTGACAGTGCCACCAGCAGGAAGCTGTCACAGTAACCTTGGCTATACAATGTGCCCTGAACCATCCCAGGTAGGGGCCCAGACAGCACAGCTGGGTGACAGACACTCACTGGCAACACAGTGTGTTGCGCCCCTGGGAATGGGTTTGGTGCTGCTGCAGTCCCTCAGCAGAAGCCCCTTGTGAAGCCCACATGGTCTGGGAGAATCCACTCAGTGTCCTGAGGTGGCTCAGTCACTGAGGGTCTGGAGCAAGGGATGGGCTTCACATGAGGGATCCTGCTGTTGCTCAGGTCTGCCAAAGTCTGGGATGGGGACGGTGGCAAGGCAGGAAGGGTATGGGATGTCTAGGATGGAGAGGATGTCCCCATTCCAGAGGGCTAGAGCTCATCCTGTGGAAAGGCTCTGACCCACATGAGGCAGGGAGCTAAGGGATCACTGGACATCCTGCAAGGTAAGAACCCTTTTGGCAGGACATACCACCTGCCACAGATGAGGCCAGCACCATCCCCAGTGCATCAGTTTGTGGGTCTGGCTGTTGCCCTGCAAATCAAAGAGGTGTAAAGCTTTTGCAGGCTTGACACGGTCCATGGTATTGAACTGGACCACCTTTGACCACAAAGACTGAAAGTCCAGGACCCAGAGCCAGCCCAGCTGATTTCTCCCTGCCAGTGCTTTTCCAGTGTAGTACTGGGGAGCAGGGGGGAGCCATGGCTAGGGCTTGGGCTTACTGCCTGCCTGTTGTCACCTCCTTCCAAGCCCACTCTCAAATCATTTACTGCCCCCACCCCCAGAGACATCTTGCCAGGACCCTTTGGTGGAGGGGACATCCTTGTCCCCAGCTGTAGCACAACCCACACAATGCAGAGGAGCACTTGCTCCTGCAGCTGCCGCAGCCATTCCCACCTGCCACAGATCAGAAGTGCTGAGTCTCAGCAGCAATGCGAGAGGAAAAAAAAAAAAAAAGGAGGAAAAAAAAAAGCATAAAATAATTCTGGGAGGTTTCTGCCTCTGCCTGTGATTCGGCCACAGTTAGCAGGCGGCACACGCAGCCCCACACCCATGCACCGCTTCCGCTGCATCTCACTTCCTTCTGCTCTGAGGAACCAGTCTCTCCTACTCACAGCTTCCCGGGAACGGACACATTACCAGCACCGATCACCTTGGAAATCCATCAGATCCCTCCAACTACCACCTCTGCTGGATCCACTACCCAGCCTCATCTCTGAGGATCAAAGTGTTCCTGTAATTGAAAGCTCTCAAATTAAGCTGCATAATTCCCACCGGGGAAGAAGCACAGAAGCTGCCTGCCATGCGCAAACGCCTTCCTGGCTGCAGTTTTTTCAGTCGGGACATTAGAGATCACCCGGAGACAGCATATTACAAATCATGCAGGGTCTATAATACGGTTGTTAAAACAACACCTGAGTGGAGGACTCACCATCCTGTGCAGAGCCACAGTCCAGCTCAGCGGAACCTGCAAGCAGCTGGGGTAGTTGGCAATCTCACCCCCCCACCCTGAGGCGAACATCCTTGCAAAACTTCCACAGAAACAAAACCAGGACCATCAGAAATCAAACAAGAAGTGAGGAATGGATGGGAGGAACTGCTCTGTGGCCATGGTCTGTCAAACAGAGGAACCAGCATCATCTTTCAGCTTTGCATGCTACACTGCAGGAAGCGGTGCCCTGATGCTCCACTGGCAGCTGGTGGCTCCCAGCTCCACTTGCACCACCACCTCCCCAGCCCACACTGGGAAACGATGCAGAGAGCCTATGTTCCCCTCCCAGTGCCCAACCCCACAAGCGCTCCCCTCAGCTCTCATTTTGCAAAGGGAAGGAAATACCATTAGCAGCAAACTTTTTTTCTGAGGATTTGCAAGTGGTCGCAAGATGATCTCAGCCTCCGCTGGTTACTCACACAAGGTGTACCCAAAACTGCATCCGAAAGACACATTTTCACTAACCCAAGCAAACTGGCTCTCTTGACCCTGCTCACCACAGTGCAAATGTCATTGTCACTCAGGACAGCTTATTTGACTTTGAAGATCTGTTTGGCTATAGCTAATCACTCTTTAGAGGCACAGCGCAACTGGATATTTCCCCCAACTCCGATCCGCTACAATATGCGTCTAGCACAAATGAACCACGGCTCTGCCCGGCACTGAGACACGCCAAGGAAGGAGCTACATTACCTCAGCAGGCGTGGGGAGCCGGCTGGCGGTGCCCACAATCTGGTGGTAGAGCCCTGGCTCACCATTCCTCATGGTGCTCTGGCGGCTCCCCAGGGGGCTGGAAGTGAAGGGCTTTTTACACAGGAGATCACTCTGGCGAGAGTCTGTGGTGAGATAGACCTGGTGGTAGAAGTTGGGTGGTGTGAAGCCACCCCGCACGGCATCAATGTGGTGTAAGGGCCCTGGTGTCCTGTACAGGGTGCTCCTGGAGCTGTTGAACAGCTCCTTTGACTGCCTCCACTTGTAGCACTTGAAGATGCCCACTGACAACATGGTGATGAAAAAAGCTGCTGACACCAAAATCACAGCCAGGATGAGATAGAAAGTCACATGCTTCCTGGGATCGTTGGCGGGTGCCACATCAGTGAGGTCAGTGAGCACCTCCTTGACCATCTCAGCCACAGAGATGGAGACAGTGGCACTGGTGGACAGCACAGGCTCCCCATGGTCTTTCAACAGGATGACTAATGTGTGCTGGGGAGCATCATCCTCCCGGAGCTGACGAGCCGTGAAGATCTCCCCACTGTGCAGCCCAACTGAGAAGAGGCTGGGGTCAGTGGCCTGCAACACAGTATAGGAGATCCAGGCATTGTACCCTGCATCCGCATCCACCGCCACCACCTTGGTGACCATGTGCCCGGCAGGAGTGCCTGGTGCCACCACATCAGTATAGGTAGCAGTGGTGTTGGTGTGAGGGTACAGCACAGTTGGGGCATTGTCATTGAGGTCAGTGACAAACACACTGACTGAGACATTAGTGGCCAGAGGCGGAGAGCCGCCATCCTGGACCCGCACCATCATGCTGAACTCCACCTGGTCCTCATGGTCCAGGGAGGTGAGCAGGTAGAGGGTGCCGTTCTCCTGGTTGATGGAGAAGATGTGGCCTACAGTGGGGTCACCCTGCAAGAGGGTATAGGAGAGATGGGCATTGCGCCCAAGGTCCGGGTCTGTGGCGCTCACATTAAGGATGGGGATGCCAGGCACGTTGTTCTCCAGTACATAGACATCATAGGAGTCCTGGGAAGACTTGGGAGCATTATCATTGACATCTGACACCTGTACCAGGATCTGTTTTACTGCAGACAAGGGTGGTGAGCCTGAGTCCCTGGCTGTGATAGTGATGTTATACTCTGACGCCTTTTCCCGGTCCAGAGCTGCTTTCGTTTTCAAGGTGTAGTAATTTTTGAGGGAGGAGCTGAGCATGAATGGGATCCCAGGAGAAATTAAGCAGTTCACCAGACCGTTGTCATGAGAGTCCAAGTCCGTTACACTCAGCAGAGCTACAACTGTCCCTGGGGCTGCATCTTCAGGCACAGGGCTGTACACGGAAGTCACTGTCACCTCTGGAGCATTGTCATTCACATCCACAACTTCCACCAGCACTTTGCAATGAGCCACACCAGGAACAGCACCCTTGTCTTTAGCCTGTAAGTAAATCTCATACAGCTTTGTTTCCTCGTAGTCCAGCTGCCCTTTGACCCTCAATTCACCTGTGGCTGAGTCCAGAGCAAAGAGTTCTCGTACCTTGGCGGGAGTGTGGCTGCTAAATGAATAGACAATGTCTCCATTGGGCCCATCATCCAGATCATATGCACTGACCCTGGCAACCAGGGTACCACTGGGTGTGTTCTCCTTCACGCTTGCCTTGTAGATGGACTGGTTGAAGACTGGGGTGTTATCATTGGCGTCCACAACATCAATGTGAATCTGCACGTGGGCCGACCGTGGCGGGCTGCCTCCATCCAGCGCTGTCAAGACCAAGTGCAGCTCCCGTTGCTCCTCCCTGTCCAGTTCCTTCTCTAGCACCAACTCTGCATACTTGCTGCCATCCACCCTCGTCTGCACGTCGAGGGCAAAATGCGGGTTGGCGCTGAGCTGGTAGGTCTGCAAAGAGTTAACCCCCACATCGGCATCTTGCGCGCTCTCTAGCGGGAAGCGCGCTCCGGCTGCCACAGACTCGCTGATTTCCAGCCGCGCCTGGCTGCTGGGAAAAACCGGGTCGTTGTCATTGATGTCCTGGATCTCCACGGCGCCGCTGTACAGCTCCAGCGGGTTTTCCACCACGATCTCAAAGCTGAGGGAGCAAGGAGAGAGCGCGCCGCAGAGCTCCTCCCGGTCTATCCGCTCGCTCACCAGCAGCGCGCCGCTCGTCAGATCCACCCCGAAGTACTTCTTGCTGCCGCCGGACACCACCCGCAACCGGCGTCCCGGCAGCCGCCCGAGGTCCAGCGCCAGGTCGGCTACCACGTTCCCCACCGCGGAGCCTCTCCGCGCCTCCTCGGGAATCGCATAGCGAATCGCGGCGGAAACCCAGTCGGAAACGCCGAACAAAAACAAGAGGCTCAGTACCTGCCCCGTCGTCACCCCGCGGCTCCTTACAGCAACGCCGTTCATCGCACAGGACGGCCGCGCTCCCCGCTTCGTCCCCCCGCCCCGGCTAGAAGTCCTCAGCTCTCCCCGTCATGCCGCTGCCCAAAGCGCCCCGGGAACCGGCGGCCGGCGGGGGAGACGGGCATCGCTGTGCAGGCTCCGCCGTGACTCACTCCCAGGCTCTCTCTGAGCCCGTCTGCGCCTCATCCCGGCTCCGAACGGGGCCGGGCCGCCAGATCCCCCCCGCTCCATCATTGGCCGACAGCGGCACACAGAGTCACGGTCAATAACTGCACAGAGAGCAGTGCTGCCGGAGCCCCGCCGCGGGGCAGCCGCCCGCCGAGCACCGTCGGGAGGGAGCGCGGCGGCCCCGGCCAGAGGGCAGCGGGACTCAAACCGGCTGACCCTGAAGGGAGAACGCGGCCCTGCGAGAAACCCAGCTAATAAGGACAACGGTGCCGGGAGAACGCTGACAGAGGCAGCGTAGGGCGGGCAGGGGGACAGGGGACAGCGTGCCAGGAAGGTGTAGAGTTGACGCCAAAAGGGGCGATATGGAAACAGGGGAGCGGGGGGGGCTGTCCCCCGGGAAAATCTCGTTGGAAAGAGGCAGCGGGAGCAAGATGGAGCGGGCGGGACGAGGGGTGGGGACAGTCGGCCGGGAAACGTAGGGCGCCGGGGAAATCCAACCCCGGCACAACGCGCCAGCTCCGAGCGTCCCTCGGGACCTTCAGGATGCCGGTCCTCCCACCCATGTGGTTGGTCAGCCCCTTCTTGACATCCCACGGCGCCGCGACGTCGCGCCTCGGTGTGCCACCAAAGCAGCGTCACCGGCAAAACGACGCAGATTTCGTGCTGCCGAGTTACGAGCAGCTCCTCTGGCCGCAGCACACAGTCGCCCCACGGGGGAGCTCCTGCTGCGGGATTCCCAGGAGCATCGCTCCTCCATCTCCTCCCACCGCCACCACTGTCCCAACAGGCATCTTCCCCGACAAATAGTAGAAATCTCGGTTTAACACGCCCTCCTGCTCTCGCCACCTCCCAGCTTATTCCCCGATACCTGTTTCCACCAGCCAGACGCAGGGAAATCACGGTCTGCGAGGTGCTGGTTCACCGGGGGTAGGAGCGGTTCCCGTTGCCGTTCAGCAACAGCCCGGCAGGTCACGGCGCCGCGTACACCACGGCACCGACAGCGCCTGGGCGAGAAACAGCCAATTCCCGGGCTGCCTGCTGCGTTTGGGCTTGTTGCTGTCACCAACAACTGGCCATACGTCGGGTTTTCCGACATCGCTGTGCAATGGGAAGGGAGCCCTGTCAAAACTCGGCTGTGGCCGAGAAACACGGTGTTCTGCGATACCAGGTGTGTTCCCACAGCCGAGCCAGATTTGCTTATCGAAAGAAACGTCGAGGCTCTCCGCACCCTACAGAACTGGTTCGAAAATGTTGCGGCTGGTTATCTGTTACCCTGCTGCTTGTCGTGGCTGAGCGCCTTGTGGAAGGGCTGCAAATCACCCGCACCAAGGTGGGAGACACGACACACACCACAGCGACAGGGACCTCGAATCTGGGTACGTCTCCTCGCCCTGCACAGTCCTGTCAACTGCCGTGAGCACACGGGATCCACCCAGAAGGATAATATGAAAAGAGTCAACAGTATAAAACGGGTCAGCCTAGTCTTTTCTCTCTGCATGCACAGCTATTTCCTTTCCTACCGAATAATCGTTGCCAAAAGATACCATTGCTACTTACTGTTCTTATCACCAGTCCACAGAAAGTGATAAAAGTATGGGCTTCACACCGATAAAATCCAAAGTTAGTCATCCAACGCTGGATTTTAATAGCATTTAGTTCTAGAGCAATTTAAAGGCTGAGAAAGAAAACAATATGCTTTACCCACCACAGGTGCATTATCGCGTAAGTAGGAACAGTTACGCATCTCTGTCCATTTTGGAGCGCTTCTGTAACAAACCGTGTCTACAGGCTCACAGTGCTGAAAGCAGATTTCTTTTCTCATAGGTGCTTTCGCAACCAAATCCCAATTACCTCTCTTACATATAATCTAAAAAGAAGAAAATCCACAGCTCGTTCCGAGACAAATCTTAAAACAGTCTTCAGCCACTCTTTTTTTTTTTTCTGAATTAAGCTCTGAATCTTTTTTCTAACGACCTTCCATGTCGTGTCTTTCCTAAACTCTGTTTACTAAGCAACTTATCTAGCGTGCATGACACAATTCTGAAGGAGTTTCTCTTGATATGAGTGCACACACGACCCGTATTCAGATTACCTTGTCCGCTTAATCCCAGCAGCAGTAGGACGGCCAAGCAGTAGAGAGCTAAGTACAGAAAAGAGATCTCAGGAAAGGCATGGAAGACTGAAAATTTAAATCTCCCATATTTCAACTGATCTGAAGATATTACATCTCCTCCACTTTAATGGGAAGCCCGAATACTGAAGGTGACACCTCGAAGCTTCTGAAAGCACCACTTGGAGGGAGTGGAGTGAAAAAATGTAACAGCTAAAGGGAAAGGAGCCTTTCCCTGCACCAAGGATTCCTTCGGGGGTGGGTTCAAGCCAAACCCCAGCGAGAGCCACTCACTCTGGTGCTGTTCCCGGCTCTGCCAGGGGCTCCAGAGGAACCTGTGGCAGCAGCTGGCCAAAAGCTAGGCTCCAGGCTTGGATCTACAGTGAGGCACCAGCCCCGGCTTCCCAGATGAAGAAGACATGTTTGGTCACGGGTGTATACAACATCTTTCTTTTGAGGGGCTCAGAGTACAAAAAGAACCCAGGTGAAATGGAAAACAGAGGACTACAGAGTTCCTGCCCCCACTGAGAGAACAGGCCGGGACAGATCACACATTGTTACCACGGAAAGTGCTTAAATCTTGCAGGGACAACAAATGAAGCAGTCACTAGGCCAAGACAAAACGGTTGTCTCAGCTTCAGACCCCACGACCCTTTTGCCCCCTCTTCCATCCCATGTCCACACCACAACACCAAGTCGGTGAAACTTGCACCCGGAGTAGGACAGACAGAGAGCAATACTGACAAAATACTCAACAAGCATCCTTGGTCCTCAAGGGGCACAACCAACAATTTGTGGATAAGACAGGGCACGTGAAAAGGAAGAGTCAAGAACACACAAATACCCCCACGCTCACACAGACACCCCTCACTCCGGAGCTATTGAGCAGTGCACTGGGAGGTGACGCCGAGCTCTGATGGTTGCCCACTGATCTCCCACAGCAGAACAGGGGAAAGAGAAGATTCACACAGGTCCACAAAAAGGGATGCCAGGACAGAAGCTCACCTGTGCCGACCTCTCGGGGCTAGGAGGTTCCTTCGGGGTGTGAGTGCCTGAGCCAGGTTCCCCAGCCAGGAGACGGTCAGAGAGCACTACCGTCCCTGGTCTGACAAATGTGAAGTCCTTCTGGCCCGACTCGGAGGCTAAACACACCTCATAGGAGTAAGGCAAGGGCAGCGTGCTGCTGCAATAGTTGTATGCTGCTTTTGAGCCCAGGCTGGAATAAAGTTCCTTATCAGAAGTTATGAAAACGGGAGTGCTTCTCGAGCGACGACATTTAAAGAAAAATATCAAAATTACTGTCAAAATGAATAGCAAGGACACAAGGGCGAGGGCCACGACAAGAATGAAGTTTAGATCAGACGTCAGCTCAGACACGGCGCCTCTGTTGCTTAGCTCCGGCAGCGCCTCCTGCAAGCTCTCCGCCAGCACCACGTGCAGCGTGGCCGTGGCCGACAGCGCCGGCTGCCCGTGGTCCTTCACCACGGCCACCAGCCGCTGCTTCGCCGCGTCCCTCTCCGACACGGCCCGCGCCGTCCGCACCTCGCCGCTGTGCAGCCCCACGCCGAACAGCGCCGGCTCCGCCGCCTGCACCAGCTCGTACGACAGCCACGCGTTGCGCCCCGCGTCCGCGTCCACCGCCACCACCTTGGCCACCAGGTACCCGGCCTCGGCCGACCGCGGCACCACCTCGAACGGCGGCGCCGCCCCCGCCCCCTCCGACGCCCCCGACGCCGCGCCCGCCGCCGGCCACAGCACCCGCGGCGCGTTGTCGTTGCGGTCCAGCACGAAGACGCGCACCGTCGCCGTCGAGCTGCGCGCCGGCGCCCCGCCGTCCTGCGCCCGCACCGCCACCGCGAACTCGCGGCACTGCTCGTAGTCGAAGGAGCGCTGCGCGTACACCGCGCCGCTCCGCGCCTCCACCGACACGGACGACGCCGCGCCCGCGCTGCCGCCCGCCAGCCAGTAGCTCACGCGCCCGTTGGCGCCCGCGTCCGCGTCCCGCGCGCGCACGCGCACCACCTCCGCGCCCGCCGCGTTGTTCTCCGCCACGTACGCGCTGTAGGCGGCCTCCTCGAACACCGGCGCGTTGTCGTTCACGTCCGACACCTCCAGCACCAGCGCCGCGCGGCTCGACAGCGCCGGGCTGCCCCGGTCCCTGGCCACCACCGTCACACGGTGCTCGGACGCCTGCTCACGGTCCAGCGCGCTCGCCGTCACCACCTTGTACGAGCCGCCCGACGACGCCACGATCGACAGCGGCGACTCGCCCGACAGCTCGCACGACACTTGACCGTTCTCCCCGGAGTCCGGGTCGTTCACGTTCAGCAGAGCCACCACCGTGCCGGCCGGCGCGTCCTCGGGCACCGGGCTCGACACCGACAGCAGCGTGATTTCGGGCGCGTTGTCGTTCACGTCCAGCACCTCCACCTCTACCTTGCAGTGCGCCACCAGACCGCCCCCGTCCCTCGCCTCCACCAGCAGCGTGTAACCTCGCGTGTCCTCGAAGTCCAACGCCTCCTGCAGCGTGATTGTCCCACTCTCCGCGTCCACCACGAACATCTGAAGCACCTTGGAGGAAGTTTCCCCGAACCCGTAGGTGATGTGGGCGTTGCTGCCGGCGTCGGCGTCGGAGGCCGAGACGTTCAGCACCCTCCAGCCCGGCGGCGCGTCCTCTCGCAGGCTAACGCGGTAGCGGTCCTGCGCGAACACGGGTGGGTTGTCGTTGGCGTCGGTGACGTTGATGCAGAGCTGGGCGGTGCCGCTGCGGGGCGGATCGCCGCCGTCCAGAGCCGTCAGCACCAGCCGCAGGCTCTGCTCGCTCTCCCGGTCCAGCGCCCGGCGCAGCACCAGCTCCGTGAACTTGCTGCCGTCCTGGCTCTCCTTCACCTCCACCGCGAAGTACCCGTTGGCCTCCAGCTCGTAGCCCTGCAGCGAGTTGCTGCCCACGTCCGCGTCCTCCGCGGCTCCCACGGCAAAACGAGCGCCAGGAGAAGTAAACTCGTTGATCTCCAGATGGAAATTGTCTCGCAAGAAGCGCGGCGCGTTGTCGTTGACGTCCTGGATGGCCACCTCGACGTGGAAAACGTTGAGCGGGTTCTGCACCAGCGCCTCGAAGCTGACGGAGCAGGACGCCGACTCGCCGCACAGCTCCTCCCGGTCCAGCCGCTCGCTCACGTACAGGTTCCCGCTCTCCCCGCTCACCGCGAAGTATTTCAGCTGCTTTTTAGCGGCAGACGCCACCCGCAGCTTGCGAGCCGGCAGCTCCGCCGGGCTCAGCCCCAGGTCCCGCGCCAGCGGCCCCACCAGCGAGCCTCTGCCCAGCTCCTCGGCGATGGCGTAGCGGATGCGCTCCGGCGCCGCCCGGCAGCACAAGCACAGCAGCAAGGCGCCCAGCAGCACCACTCGCCCGGCTGATCGCCCGCACCTCTGACTCTGCCTGCCCGCCATTCTCGGCACCGCTCGCCGCGTTCCTGCCTCCTGCCGCCGCCCTCGCTCCCTTCCGGACCCGCTCGGCAGCGAGCGCAGGGGACGCCGGACGGCAGCGATCTCGGCGCGGACTCGGACGCCGCTGCTCCCCGCGCCGCGCCGCCTCTCGCCTCTGCTGCCCGGGCCGCTGCCGCTCTGGCCGCCACCGGGCAAGTCAACAGCCTGCGGGGGCAGGACGCTGCGGCGGCTCCTGCTCCGGCTGCGGCTCCAGCGCCTCTCGGCCTCGGCCAACAGCGGCACCCGGAGGCGCCGCCACGCCATCGCAGCCACCCGATGCCGTGCGCCGCTTCGGTCTCTGCGCTCCGAGGCGCACTGTCAACAGCTACCGGGAGTCGGCGTCATCGGCTACCAAAAAGCGCGATTCAGCATTCGGGTTGGCGAGTTTTCTCATACCGCGGAAAGGCGAGCCAAGCAGCACTGTTCAGTAGTGGAGTTGAAGAAGCTGCTGAGGAACGCGCCATCGAGTGGTGGAGGAGAGCGCAGAGAAGCAGAGCACAGGCGAGTACAGGTAAGTACAGCAAATGTCTGATATTCCAACAGCTTCTGCTATTGCTGTGGGTTGTCTTTCCCCGGGTTTTTTATTTAACTTCTACGAGCTCTGAGAAGCAGCAGCTATAAAGTACTTCAGAGGAGAAGCTGTGGCAGAAAAGAAGCACCACACCCGCCGTTTTCCTTGAGGAGATTCTTGATTATATCCTTTTTATTTTCTATACCTCTCAGAGTGACTGAGGAGAACATGGCAAGCATTATTCTCTACAGCAGCAGTATTGGTACATGCTCCCAATTTTACAAATCACGGAGATCATCCCAACTTCTTGCTCTGGAACTGGGAAGACAGACCTGTTTATACATTTCTCCAAAATTACTTCTTTCAGTGAACGGGTGAGTAAATAGATATAATAACACGGACGGGCAGCAAAAAGGTACCCATGCTCCCAGGATACTTCAATTACCAGTGTGGTATTCCGAGAATTGTAAAGAGGAGTGGTATACTACTCCGTGGTGATTCCTGAGGTGTATGCGACATCAGCTAGTTTTCCCAGGACAGCCAGAGACTTGTAGAAAAAAAGACAGCGAAAAAAAAAAAAAGTGACAAGAAGAAAACTCAGAACGGCAGTACTGAAGAAGGCAGTTTACGCAAACACAGCTTTGCACCGACACTACACAAAACGTGGGGGGATCTGGAAATGGAAAGGATAAAACCCTCTTGAGTGCGATGCCTATGAAAAAGTACTTGATCCTCCTCAGTGCCTGTTTGTATGATAACACCACCTCTCAGCAACACTCAAAGCAAATCAAGAAAAAAAAAAAAAAAAAGTGCTTTGTTCATGACCAGGGAGAGAGCACATTATGACCAGCTGAATCATTTCAAGTGCTACACAGCTCACGAGTTTGGAAACTACAGGTACAGCAGACTTTCCTAAAACTCCTATTGTTCCAAACAAGAGATAACTCCATGGATGACTGTTGTGTCTATTCACAGGGTCCTGGTGATCATTCAGTTCCCGATTATCCCACCCTCTCTGTTCCCTCAAAAGATACAAAGACACAGACTACAGGACTCAGTTTCCCCTTCACAAACTTCTTCCCCTGTAGCCGTTACCAGCAAACGACCGCTCGGCCACAACATCCCTGTGAGAACAGGCTTTTCCTTGCCTTTCTCACAAAGAAGTAGACGCACTATATTTCAGATGGAGCGACACATACAAGAGAGTAAGCTACCCTTGCTGAGCAGGTGTTTACCTGTCCTCAATGGTTGTGATTGCATTACTGAGGTACAGCTTATGTGCATTTCAAATAACTAACGTTAAATTAATATCTTGTGTTGTAAGTCAATAGTGATAAATAAAGCAACGAACGACAGACTTTTAGAAAAACCTTCTACTAATAAGCTGTTCACAATGAAAATACCTTTGTATGTCTAATAGTCCAATCCTGTGAGTAACTGCCGAGCAAGAAATAAACATTATAACGACATTAGGACATACTGTCACTATACCCGCAGATACACCGCTACCTCTACCTACACCTCTCTGTAAGAGATGAAAAGTAGATGAAAAGTGCCTCTAGCACTGTAACGAGCCTATGGGAATTAATTGGCAGAAGAGTCCACAATGTTGCTGTGTGAACAGGCTTCTCGCAGTCAGCAAGGTCATTCGCACAAAATAGAAGGAGAAAACAACCCTTCTAACCAGTAACGCTACTAAGAACTCATGCTACTCTGTTCCTCACACAGTTTGCATCGATTGTAAATACTTAGCATTGAAAGATCAACACTGCTACAGGAGCCATAACGATACGAAACAAGCTGTAAGGAGACATAAAAACCACAATTGAAAGACCCTTCACAGCAAGAGTATCTTGACGTTTCTTGAATGTTCTTGAATGTTCATGCTGTCTGCAAAGCACCCCAGCAGAAGCCGCATAAATATTCTCTACTTTATAGCATTTCACCCATAGTTTAAAGGCCTAAGAAGAGGCTTTCAAAGTCTATAAGCACATTCATTCTCAAAACACGCGGTTCTTCAACTCCACTCCGTCTTTGCAAGAGCATAGCAGTGGCTCACTACCAAGGCGACCAAGCAGTGCTCACGTACACACATGTATTTTAGAATTTAACTCTTATCAACAAGTAGTTGCACTCCTCTTCCACCCTCTTCCACAATCCGGGGCATGGAGATCAATTTTTAACCCAATCAATGAAAATCCCGCAAGCAAGAAAGAATTCGCAGGAACACCAGGAATGGTCTCCCAGTTGAGAAAGAAGTACCTCCAGCGTGGAAAACACACTGTATTCTGGTACACGGAACTGACACTGCTGTCACTACTGGCTGAGGAACACACTGCGTGAAGAACTTTCATATGTGAGACAAGTTTAAGACCCGCCCCAAAGCAGGACCAAATGGCTCTGCTTTCATTTCCAATAAAGGCTTACATTCTTCCTAAACAATGGCTGTTAAGTGAAAACGATGTGTGACAGGGGAAGAGTGATAATTAAGTGAATTTAAGACGAACTTGAGAAAAATACCTCAACATGCCATTCATTATAAAAATAATTTTGTATTTGTTACAGTCCCATCTTATAAGTAAGAATACATAGTACTAAGTTTCTCACGCTAAGAATACATAGTACTAAGAATACATAGTACTTTGTTTCTCACGCTCTGCTTTCAACGATAATAGATAATAATAAATAAATAATAAAAAATATAAAATCAAGTGCACCTACACGCGTGAGCAGGTAATGACACAAAAAGAAGGAATACGACTGCATAAAAAGTACAAATCATTAACCTGTCACGGAAAATGACACAAGAGGCCGTTAACAGTTCGTTTCAAGACACTCATCCTACTCAAGCATGTGCTCTCGGGAAGATACCTGACCCTGCTAATAACGAAAACTAAATATCCATTTCCTAATAATTAAATACATCCGTTCAGAACAGATAAAATTGACAAGAAAGTCGGTACTACAGTCGAAGAGGGACACAATCAGTATCGACCTGGCATGTGATACGAACAGAAAGCCCCACTCTAACGAAGCTCAAGCCATCAGCAGCCCCACTTGTCCCGACTCTCACACCAAGTCAACCAAGTTCACCTCCTCGGAGCGAGAGGCACCACTACACAGCGCGGTGCACACCGAAACTTTGCCTTCTTTGTAACTAAACCTACCTACGCAGGACACATACCCCACTCTAACCAAGCTCAAACCAACGGCAGCCGCGCTTCTCCCGACTCCCGCACCAAGTGCAACGCTGAGCAACGAGTCCACCTTCATCTCCCTGGAGCGAGAAGCACCAGCACACAGCGCGGTGCACACCGAAGCTTTCCCTTCCTTGTCACTAAACCTCCCTACGCAGGACACGGAAGACAGCGAGTGGGAAAAGGCAGAGATGCAGGAGAGAGAAGCGTCTTGGAGCACTTGTGGCCCGAGGAACTCACCGGGGCAGCGGCGGGGTCCGCGCGGCGAGCAGCGGCAGGGTCCTCCCCGAGCAGCGGCGCGGGCTCGTCGGGCGGCGGGCGGGCCGGGAGGGTGTCGCAGCAGCTGCCGCCCGAGAAGCGGAGCTGGCTCTTGCGCGAGTCGGCCGTGAGCGACACCTCGTGCGAGTAGGAGTGCAGGAAGGCGCGGACGCCGTCGATGCCCACGAAGTGCGAGGCCGGCACGCCGCGCAAGGCGCCGCTGCCCGCCGCCAGCAGCTGCGAGCGCCGCCAGCGCCGCAGGCGCAGCGCCAGCAGCAGCAGCAGGAAGGCGAGGAAGAGGCAGGACACGGCCGCCACGGCCACCACCAGCCACCGCGTCAGGCTGCCGGCCGCCTCGCCCCCGGCCGCCGCCGCCGCCGCGCTGCCCAGCTCCCACAGCAGCTCGCCCACGCTCTCGGCCAGCACCACCGTCAGCGTGGCCGTGGCCGACAGCGCCGGCCGCCCGTGGTCCTTCACCACCACCACCAGGCTCTGCCGCGCCGCGTCGCGGGCCAGCGGCAAGCGCGCCGTGCGCACCTCGCCGCTGTGCAGCCCCACGCGGAACAGCCCCGGCTCCGTCGCCTTGGCCAGCTCGTACGACAGCCACGCGTTCTGACCCGCGTCCGCGTCCACCGCCACCACCTTGGCCACCAGCGCCCCGGGCTCCGCCGAGCGCGGCGCCAGCTCCACGCCCGCCCAGCCCCCGACCGACCCCGGCGGCGGCGACGCCGGCGGGTACAGCACCTGCGGCGCGTTGTCGTTCTCGTCCACGATCACCAGCCGCACCGACACGTTGCTGCTCAGCGCCGGCGCGCCGCCGTCCTCCGCCCCCACCCACAGCCCCACCTCGCGCACCTCCTCGTAGTCGAAGGACCGCAGCGCGTACAGCGCGCCCGTCTCCGCCTGCACCGACACGTACGACGACAGCGGCGCGCCGCGCAACCGACCCTCCCACAGCCGGTACCGCACGCGCGCGTTCTGACCCCAGTCCGCGTCCGTCGCCCGCACCCTCAGCACCAGCGCGCCCGCCGCGTTGTTCTCGGGCAGACGGGCGCTGTAGCGCGCCTCCGCGAACACCGGCGCGTTGTCGTTCACGTCCAGCACGCGCAGCGCCAGCACCGCGCTGCTCCACAGCGACGGCGACCCGCCGTCCGACGCCCGCACCGTCACGTTGTACTCCGACACCTCCTCCCGGTCTAACTCCCTCGACGTCACCACGCTGTAGTAACTGCCCCGGGAGCTCTGCAGGCGAAACGGGACGCCGCCGTCTAGGGAGCACCGCACGTCGCCGTTAGCCCCCGAGTCCCGGTCCTGCACGTGCAGCAGGGCTACCACCGTCCCCGGCGGGGCGCTTTCAGAGATCTCGCTCAGCGCCGACCGCACAGAAATCTGGGGGGCGTTGTCGTTCACGTCTGTCACTGTGATCTCGACCTTCGCTGTATCGAAAAGCTCTCCTCCGTCGTGTGCCTGGACTTCCAGTTCATGTGAAGAGATTTCCTCGAAGTCCAAATCGTCCTTCAGGTTTATTTCTCCAGTCTCCGAGTCTAGGTAAAAAAGTTCCGACGCCCGCTCTGTAATTTTATGGAAACTGTATTTCACGTGTCCGTTCAGACCCTCGTCGGGATCATTGGCCGTGATAGTGACGAGGGCGGAGCCCACAAGAAAGTTCTCTGGCACACGCGCCGTGTACTCCGCCTGGCTGAACACAGGCGCGTTGTCGTTCGCGTCCAGTACCGACACGCGGATCCGCGCCGTGCCCGTCCGCGATGGCTCTCCGCCGTCCATCGCCCTCAGCACCAACTGGTGAAACGTCGCGTCCTCCCGGTCCAGCGCCTTCGCCAGCACCAGCTCGGGACGCTGAGCCCCGCCGGGGCCCGCCTGCACGGCCAGCGAGAAGTGCTCGTCGCCGCTCAGCTCGTAGCTCTGCAGGGAATTCAGACCCACGTCTGGGTCTTGCGCGTCCCGCAGGGGAAACCGCGACCCCGGGGCTGTCATCTCGCTCACTCTCAGCTCCGTTTCTGCCTCTTGGAAACTGGGTGCGTTGTCGTTAATGTCGGAGATTACCACTTCGACTTCGTACACCTTCATTTCTCCTTCCACGATCACCTCACAGCGCAGCACGCATTTCTCCATCTGCCGGCACAGCTGCTCTCTGTCTATCCTCTCCGCTGTCACTAAATGTCCGGTCTTCCCGTGCAGAGCGAAATACTGCGTCCTACCTTCGGAGACAACACGGAAACCGCGGTCGTGGAGCGCCGGCAGCTCCAGCCCCAGGTCCTTGGCCACATCGCCCACGAACGAGCCCTTCGGCAGCTCCTCGGGAATCGAGTAGCGCAGCTGCCCCCTCGCCGCCTCCCACGCCGCTAACACCACGCACCACAGCAGGGCTCCCTCCAAACGGCCCTGGCATCTCCCCCCCGCCGCGTACATCTCCGGCGCCGCACCGCCGGAACCGCCAGCGGCTCCCCGCAGATCCGCCTCCCGGTGCGGATCCGGCTCTCGCTCCCGCCCTGGGTCGCCGCCGCCGTGATCCCCCCCGCTTCGTTGCAGCACGGCTCCGCACCGCGGGGACGCTCGCAGACCGCCCGGCCGCCCAGACAGCAGCCTGCCAGCGAGCGAGAGAGACGGGCCGCAGCGGGCGGGGCTGCCGGCAGCGCTCCGGCCTTCCTCTCGCTCCTCCTCGGTCAACAGCGGCGCCCGCAGCCTCCTCCCGGCACTGCAGCCACACAGCGCTGCCCGCCTGTCTCTCCCACGGCCAGCTCGTAGGGAAGGGACACTCGCCCCGGAGACATCGCTTCCCGTCCACCGGTGCTCTCCTGCATGCCTTTTCTCCAGCCGATCTCTCCTTTGTGCCAACGAGGTGATCAAGAACAGAAAGAAATAACATGCCGCTCGTGGGTGTCTGATTTCTTCCGGATAGGAAACATGGTTTTGTCATCCTGATATATTATAACTATTAATTTTTGACGTGTAAATTACTATGACTTTATCCCATTAGTCCGAAAGCACAATCACCACAACGAATTCCACAGCGTTTTGAATCAGTCGGGCTTCAATGACGTTCCCTCACCCTTTTTGCAGGTCAACAGGGCTGCATACAGCCACATTCATTCCCCGCATCCTAATCAAGAGAACAAACCAACAACGAAGATCCTCCCTCACGTGGAGACCGGGGACTTCCCTCATTAGCTTTTCTCTAAGCCATTCTTTTCTTTAACAATCCGTATTTCTGCCGCGTTCGAAAAAAACTACTTGCTAATTAAAATAGATGTAAAGATAATTTTTTTTTCGTAATATGACCTGTAGAATATTAATGGCGATAGACGGAAAGTTAAACACTAAAGTTGTTTTTTGTTGTTGTTGTTGTAACCTGCAGAGGTTAGCAGCCATATGGCTGCACGGATTTGCTGGAAATTCTGCCTGCGCCTCTGGTTTACGGATATGCATCCGTTCTCAACACTATTTTTGAACTGGATGAGAGAAGTTGAATTACACCAAAATGTTGGTACACCTCCAGAGACAGCTCCTACTAGAAAAGGAAAGGTGAAGGACTTTAATGTGGGGGTTCCCTTTTGAAGTGTAGGACGGCAGAAGACAAGTACAGCTGATCACCCTAAGCTATACGGGCCATTTCTAAATGTGCAAATGGACTTTATTCAAGTGCCTAATTGCTGTCATTTTGAGTACTTCACTGTTGTTTTGCATATGTCCTCAGGCTAGGTAAACAAGCAGACAACAACTGCTGGAAAACGTGTCTGAGAGACTAGTGTTCCCCTGTCAATGGCCTCGAGCAGGTTAAAGCCCCTCTCTTTGCGAAAAGGGGAGAGGTAAAGAAGTCAGGCTTTCAAATACGAAACGCGATTTTTTTTTTTTTTTGAGATCCCATTCTACGTCTTCACCTCTGTATGAAAGACAGATTGGGAATGGTAAAAAAGCGGGACCTACCACCCAGCACGGAAGAAGAAAATGAGAATCAACTGCACAATGAACTCGAAGAAGTCATGCCTGGACAATATTTATCCTTCCCGTTCATGCAGCCGTTGCTGCACCTGCCTTCCTCCAAAAGACGAGAGGGAACATGGCGGAAGAAGGGGGAACATTCACTAGGGAAGAACAATTTGTAACAGCAGTTTCAGAAAAGCCATCAGGAAGGGAAAAGCTCTAAAACCAAACGTCCATCACTTTTTCCCCACTCATTTTCCGTCATGCAGAATCCTGAAATTGCGGTGTTCATCATGACCAATTAATTCGAGATTCATAGTGAAAAACCTCTCAGCTGAACATGATCCCGTGAGCACCGAACAACCAAGATGTGCCGCCACTGAATTCCTGCTGTGAGTGGAAGGGGGATACCCCATTCCTTCTTTCACGGACACACAGATCAGGACTCAACACCCTTCCCACTATTGCTACCATTTCTGCTATCTCTGCAGCAGCATTCCCCAAAGAGATGAACGACACTCTCCCTATAGAAGAATACGTCTCTTTTCCATTCAAGGACCAGAAAGCATGTATCCTTTGGGAGTCCAACATCTCAAACGCATTAAAGAACGGGTTTCTGTCCAGCTATCCACCAGGTCAAGTACAGAGTTTCGTAAGAAATCAATCAGATGGGAAACATCTCTGACACCAAGTGTCAATCCAGAATCTGAAGTGCAGAATCATACGATCTCATTCTACACAGTAAGGGTTCACCTTCACCGTTACTAATTCATACCATTTGAGAGGACACAAGAGATGTAGACAAAGCCTATCAGCTGAACCTGAAATTGTAACCACCGAAAAACATGGCAGTACCGCAGCTAAAGGCCTACTCTAAACGAGACTTACCCGGATGTCTTTTTTCTTCACGGAGACACGGAGCAGCACTGCCCGTGCAAACCACCCGGCGAAAACCCAGCGAAATCGGGAGGGAGGTTCAAAAGAGGTCAAGGAAAACAGCGAGAGCAAGCGGGCTTACACACCTGAGGGGCGTCGGCGACGGCGGGCGGCTCTCCCGCGCCGGCGCTGCTGCTCGGGCTCCGCTTCCCGCAGGGCTCCCCGCCGAGCAGCTCCTCCGCGGGCACGATGGGCAGCGGCGGCGGCGGCAGCCAAGCGCCCTCGGCCACGGCGCGGGCCGGCGCCACGCACAGGTTGTAGGAGTAGGGCAAGGTGCCCTCGCAGAAGTCGGCCGGGAAGGCGGCGCCGGCCACGGAGAAGCGCTGCGCGCCCAGGCAGCGCAGCACGGCGGGCGGCCCGGCCCGCCGCACCCGCGCCAGCACGGCCAGCGCCACGCTCAGCAGGAACAGGGCGGAGAGCAGCGCCAGCGCCAGCACCAGGTAGAACTGCAGCTCCGCCGCCGACTCGGCGCCCGCCGCCCGCTCGCTCAGCTCCGGCAGCGCCTCCTGCAAGCTCTCCGCCAGCACCACGTGCAGCGTGGCCGTGGCCGACAGCGCCGGCTGCCCGTGGTCCTTCACCACGGCCACCAGCCGCTGCTTCGCCGCGTCCCTCTCCGACACGGCCCGCGCCGTCCGCACCTCGCCGCTGTGCAGCCCCACGCCGAACAGCGCCGGCTCCGCCGCCTGCACCAGCTCGTACGACAGCCACGCGTTGCGCCCCGCGTCCGCGTCCACCGCCACCACCTTGGCCACCAGGTACCCGGCCTCGGCCGACCGCGGCACCACCTCGAACGGCGGCGCCGCCCCCGCCCCCTCCGACGCCCCCGCCGCCGCGCCCGCCGCCGGCCACAGCACCCGCGGCGCGTTGTCGTTGCGGTCCAGCACGAAGACGCGCACCGTCGCCGTCGAGCTGCGCGCCGGCGCCCCGCCGTCCTGCGCCCGCACCGCCACCGCGAACTCGCGGCACTGCTCGTAGTCGAAGGAGCGCTGCGCGTACACCGCGCCGCTCCGCGCCTCCACCGACACGGACGACGCCGCGCCCGCGCTGCCGCCCGCCAGCCAGTAGCTCACGCGCCCGTTGGCGCCCGCGTCCGCGTCCCGCGCGCGCACGCGCACCACCTCCGCGCCCGCCGCGTTGTTCTCCGCCACGTACGCGCTGTAGGCGGCCTCCTCGAACACCGGCGCGTTGTCGTTCACGTCCGACACCTCCAGCACCAGCGCCGCGCGGCTCGACAGCGCCGGGCTGCCCCGGTCCCTGGCCACCACCGTCACACGGTGCTCGGACGCCTGCTCACGGTCCAGCGCGCTCGCCGTCACCACCTTGTACGACCCGCCCGACGACGCCACGATCGACAGCGGCGACTCGCCCGACAGCTCGCATGACACCTGACCGTTCTCCCCGGAGTCCCGGTCCCGCACTTTCAGCAGGGCCACCACCGTGCCGGCCGGCGCGTCCTCGGGCACCGGGCTCGACACCGACAGCAGTGTGATTTCGGGAGGGTTGTCGTTCTCGTCGCTGATGTCTATCTGCACCTTGCAGTGAGCCGTCAGCCCGCCACCGTCCCTCGCCTCCAGACCGAAGCTGTATTTGCTCTTCTCCTCGAAATCGAGCGGTCCCGCCGTCCTCACCTCGCCGCTGTCGCCCTCCACAATGAACAACGTGCGGACGTCGTCCGGGACGTTGCCGAAGGAGTACGAGACCCGCCCGTTGGACCCCGCGTCCGCATCCGTGGCTCGCACCCGCAGCACCAGCGACCCGACCGGCAGATTCTCTCGCACTCGCGCCTCGTACACGCTTTTACCGAACACTGGCGCGTTGTCGTTGGCGTCCGTCACGTTGACGCGAATCTGGACAGTCCCGGACCTCACGGGATCCCCGCCATCTAACGCCGTCAGCACCAGCTGAAAGGAGCTCTGCTTCTCCCGGTCCAACTCTTTCTCCAGCACTAATTCCGGCTGCTTGCTTCCATCCGAGCTCTCCCTGAGGGCCAGACTGAAGGACGGGTTGGTAGTGAGCTGGTAAGTCAGCTGCGAGTTGCTCCCGACGTCCGCGTCTCGGGCCATCTCCAGCGGAAAACGAGTACCGGGAGAAGTGAACTCGTTGATCTCGAGGTCCATAGTAGCCTTGCTGAAGGCCGGTGCGTTGTCGTTGACGTCCTGGATGGCCACCTCGACGTGGAAAACGTTGAGCGGGTTCTGCACCAGCGCCTCGAAGCTGACGGAGCAGGACGCCGACTCGCCGCACAGCTCCTCCCGGTCCAGCCGCTCGCTCACGTACAGGTTCCCGCTCTCCCCGCTCACCGTGAAGTATTGCTTCTCCGCGCTGAGCCGCAGCTTGCGAGCCGGCAGCTCCGCCGGGCTCAGCCCCAGGTCCCGCGCCAGCGGCCCCACCAGCGAGCCTCTGCCCAGCTCCTCGGCGATGGCGTAGCGGATGCGCTCCGGCGCCGCCCGGCAGCACAAGCACAGCAGCAAGGCGCCCAGCAGCACCACTCGCCCGGCTGATCGCCCGCACCTCTGACTCTGCCTGCCCGCCATTCTCGGCACCGCTCGCCGCGTTCCTGCCTCCTGCCGCCGCCCTCGCTCCCTTCCGGACCCGCTCGGCAGCGAGCGCAGGGGACGCCGGACGGCAGCGATCTCGGCGCGGACTCGGACGCCGCTGCTCCCCGCGCCGCGCCGCCTCTCGCCTCTGCTGCCCGGGCCGCTGCCGCTCTGGCCGCCGCCGGGCGAGTCAGCAGCCCGCGGGGGCAGGACGCTGCGGCGGCTCCGGCTCAGGCCGCGGCTGCGGCTCTAGAGCCGCTCGACCTCGGCCAACAGCGGCACCCGGAGGCGCCGCCACGCCACTGCAGCCGCTCGACGGCCGCGCTCCCGGGGGAACGGGCTGTCGGGCCGTGTTTAGGGGTTGCCCCCAGCTTTGGGTTCTGCCTTTTATTAGAAGCAGAAAGCGCAGGGGCACTTACTTGCTGCGACGCAAAAGGCTGAGATAAGCTGTCAAATACCTTTTAGGTCATCTCCTTGAGTAGCAGTTACTATTATCTGAAGAAATATTTGTGGCAGAGCAATAGAGGAATGCAGCTGCTCTTCATAAAATAAATAATAATAAAAAAAGACGGAATTATGAGATCAAGAAACGATGTTACAACTACAGCATTCTTTAAGAGCTTTTTAGCAGTCTCTCCGGGTTTTTTAATTCCGTTTCCTTACCTAGGAGACATACCCAGAATATAGGCCCTGGTAAAACGTCTCTCTTCATCCTTCTTTTAAGCTACCTTTATATACTGACAGAGTGCAATAAGGTCTCCCCAGAGCCTTCCAATCTCCAGGCTGAAGAACCTCAACTCCTTCAGCCCTCACTTGTCTTCTCTACAGCCCTGCACAACTGGCAGGTTTACTTCTGACCCTCTCATAATTAGCAAAAACAGCTCATGAGAGGATAATACACTATGACTATAACACACCAAGAAGGAAAGTACATTTTTCTGCTCACCACTATTAAAAGAAACAGAAGGATTCTAAAGCACATGAATGACAAATGGCCAAAATAAAGGAGGAGCGGTCATCCAAGAGAGAATGGGTCATCAAACTAATGGCTTAGTGGGTATATCCTTCCCCTTTTTTCATCACACACACTGTTCCAAGGAGATGAGACATCTACTAAGGTCAGCATACATCTCTCCCTTCCAACAATGATAGCACAGAAACTCACCAGGAAGTTGTCTTGGTCTTCACTGCAGCTGTTGAAATTCGTCCCTGAGAGCACCTGGAAGTCATGCATATCTGAAGCTGCAAGTGCAGCCCTAAAGCCTTACTCTGGACTCCACAGAAGGGGGTTTCCTTTTAAGAAATAGTCATCAGCTCTCAGCTATTTTTTTCTACTGTGTGGCCTGCTCGTCTCCAACAAATATGAAGCCATAAGTG
Source organism: Vanellus vanellus (assembly GCF_965231255.1). Classification (NCBI taxonomy): domain Eukaryota; kingdom Metazoa; phylum Chordata; class Aves; order Charadriiformes; family Charadriidae; genus Vanellus; species Vanellus vanellus. Next base: position 20,965,444 of record NC_138918.1, read on the forward strand.
TAAACACCTTATCACACGCCTCTTTCTCAAGCTCAGTCTTCTGAGAAACTACGACAGATTCTCTCTTAGCTTCTGCTTCATTTTCCTCACACGTACATTTCTAACTCACGTGGCTGAAGCAAGTATTTGCTGCAAAACAACACTCAGTTTCCAATGCAATAGCAGTACCCAGAAATGGGGAAAATGAACCACGACCTTCCAGGAAACAGAAGCCTGAAAGAAAGTGTGAATACAACTGTGAAGAAACTATACATCACATTATTACAGGGAGACACAGAGGGATAAAGGAAGTTTCACACAGGAATTAGAAACCACTCTACCCATGCATTAACATTCCACATGCACGTATATTGTGCATATACTCTATTACTGCAGGACTGCCATTGTCTTTAGGACCAGGAAAGAAGGATAACAAAAAAAAAAAAAAAATGGCATAGGCCTTGGCACCAGGCATGAAATCAAACCATTGCTCATCCACATTAACCTACTGCTTTCCCTGGTTTGAAGACAGCCTGTTGCCTTCCTTGCTCTGCATTCACAGCCTTTCCTTGCACCACGGACAATATCCCATATTTTGGCCATATTTTTGGCAAAAGAGCTTTTCACTTCAGGGAGCTGAGCTATATCAAAGCCTTTGCCTTGACAGCTGTACACCTTCAAGGTATAGAAGGAAACTGCTTCCCCAGCCCAACAATTATATGAGATCTTTTAATGTTCTGAGGGTTACCAGCCACAATCATGCCCAGCTTTTAGATCTGGACGACAAGCAAGGCAAGAGTGGGAAACCTACAGAAGTGAAGGAATCACAGCTTTCCATTTCAGCTTATGTCAAGTACACACATTATGTGCCAGGCACGTCAGATTAGAAAGTACACACAAGAAGGGTGTCTGGCTGTAAAAAGTCCACAGGAGGCTCACACAGGAGCTCACAGTAAAGACCAAAACCACGGTTCCTCAAGGGAATTTCTTTGAAAAATTGAAAGACGATAATGCATGGAACCACATAGGACCACACAAGTGTGGGTCTCATCTAACAACTAGGACAGTAAAACTGGACAATAAAAAACATGAAAACACATGGAACCCAAACAGTGGGCCTCATGTGACAACTTGGAGGAACTGAACTTTTACATCCCTTTTAGACATTTCCAACTATAGCAAACTCTTACACCTGCCTTGTCTTCGTGCAACCAGACTTCTTCACCCTTCCCAAACATCACAGAACAGTGAAGATAACTTTGCAGATAGACATCAAATCTCTGACAGAAATATTGTGTACACAACTTCTTACGGAGAACAAGGATCACAAGACAGACACATGCAAAGAGATTTCTTTGCTCATCACACTAACTCAAGGAAATGTAAAATGTTGTCAAGTCCATAAGCGATATGCAGCTCCAATAAAGACTCACTTCTCTAAGTATCACCTTAAAGACACCATCATCCTACTCCAGCACATGGGCAACTTGGAAGATAAATAATGCTCAAACCTTAACCTAAAGTGTACATCTATGTTCAATAACTGCCCTTCATGGGAACCATCATGCAGCAGGAAAGCAAGCTGCTCACACACATCACCTCAAGACTGTCCTCAAACCCACCACAGCTGGCATCATTGCCGTGGATCTTCACAATTTACAGACAGGCTCCACCAAAGAATGCTCAAACCTTAACCTAAAGTGTACGTTTATGCTCAATAACTGCCAGTCACGGGAAACATCATGTAACAGGAAAGCTAACTGATGAACCCACGGCTTGGCCAGTTGGAATCTGATCCGTGAGATATCCAAAAATAAGACGCTCTCAGACTCATGTTATGTAGTCCAGCAATGAACCCTGGGAATTAACAAAACACATGCCTTGTCTTCTACCAGTACCTCCTCACACACAGGACCCCAAGACTCTCATCAAACGCACCACAGCTCACGTAATTGCTACGGATCTTCACAATTTGCAGACAGGCTCCACCCACAGAAAAGTTGCACAGCCATATTCTCCTTACCATGGATAATATTTGTCTTCTCACCAGGCGTGGTGAGACAAGCAAGAGCATTTCTCCAGGTAACATTTTAAGGAATCATGACTATGAAAGTCTCTCTATTTATAGCCGTCGACATGAAAGACATGTATGGGACATACTACTAGATTAGGGCACTTACAATAGGCACATAACTTAGTAGGTAGCAAATACTCACTTTGATCTTACCAAAACTACCATTACGGTACTTGTTTCAAGCACGTAATTCACTGTCCGTTAAGAATTGAAGACAACCTGCAAAAACAGAGGAAGAACCACCCAGGGCTCCCAAAACAGCTGGAATAACATGTCTTTTAGACACAGTTCTTTGGGAAGATGAAACTTCCATTGCATGACACTACAGCTGGCCACTGAACAGGGAAAGGAGCAGACATATCTGTTGTGGCCCCCACACACTGCTCCCACAACTCTCATCTCTCACCCTTCACAACTTGCACGGTGTTCTTCAAGCCTTAAAATTTGCAAGCACATGACATCAAAGGGCCGGTTGGTCAGATTACTTCTCTCCAGCATTCATCAGGACACGCCACGAATTTCACATAGATATCTTCACATCTCGGTCCTAAGAAGGAAGATACATTTCTCTGCCCAGTACACTTCAGAGAAGAATCATCGAGAGTCTTAAAGTAGAAGGGCAGCGGTCCTGCAGGAGACACTGGGTCAGTGAACAACTGCAGAGGGGCAAGATCCCCGTCCTTACGTTTACTTCTCCATCCCGCCCTTGTATGTATAGAACAGAATGTATTTTCAAGCCAAGACACATCCAGATGCACTTTAAATACGTGAACCTTAAAAGACATGGAATCGGCAAAACACATATCCCGTTTCCTCCAGTAGCCCTTCATTGGCAGCCACCCACACAATCTAGATAATAGTCACAATATTTTACAATTCACTTTCATCTGCACAACAGTCAGACAGAAATCGACACGGGACCAGTTGCTGCCCAGCCCATTCCTCCACCCGGTGCATGAAGATCAAAGCTTGGACGTTTCGTTGCTCACCCCGTTATGGTGGAGAACCAGAAAGGATGACAAGAGTTAGAAACGATGAGCAGCTATGTTAGACACAGTGCCGTTAACACTACGTTTCAAGACTGTATACTCCTAATCAAGCACATGTGCAGTCAGGAAGATACCTGACCCTGCTAATAACGAAAACTAAACTTCCATTTGATAATACTGAAATACATCCGTTCAGAAAAGCTAATACCGACGGGAAAGTGGGTATTACACATGTCAGGGGGCAAAATGAGAAACGACCTGCCGCGTGATAAGAACACATACCCCACTCTAACCAAGCTCAAACCAACGGCAGCCGCGCTTCTCCCGACTCCCGCACCAAGTGCAACGCTGAGCAACGAGTCCACCTTCATCTCCCTGGAGCGAGAGGCACCAGCACACAGCGCGGTGCACACCGAAGCTTTCCCTTCCTTGTCACTAAACCTCCCTACGCAGGACACGGAAGACAGCGAGTGGGAAAGGGCAGAGAAGCAGGAGAGGAAAGCGTCTTGGAGCACGCGTGGTCCGAGGAACTCACCGGGGCAGCGGCGGGGTCCGCGCGGCGAGCGGCGGCAGGGTCCTCCCCGAGCAGCGGCGCGGGCTCGTCGGGCGGCGGGCGGGCCGGGAGGGTGTCGCAGCAGCTGCCGCCCGAGAAGCGGAGCTGGCTCTTGCGCGAGTCGGCCGTGAGCGACACCTCGTGCGAGTAGGAGTGCAGGAAGGCACGGACGCCGTCGATGCCCACGAAGTGCGAGGCCGGCACGCCGCGCAAGGCGCCGCTGCCCGCCGCCAGCAGCTGCGAGCGCCGCCAGCGCCGCAGGCGCAGCGCCAGCAGCAGCAGCAGGAAGGCGAGGAAGAGGCAGGACACGGCCGCCACGGCCACCACCAGCCACCGCGTCAGGCTGCCGGCCGCCTCGCCCCCGGCCGCCGCCGCCGCGCTGCCCAGCTCCCACAGCAGCTCGCCCACGCTCTCGGCCAGCACCACCGTCAGCGTGGCCGTGGCCGACAGCGCCGGCCGCCCGTGGTCCTTCACCACCACCACCAGGCTCTGCCGCGCCGCGTCGCGGGCCAGCGGCAAGCGCGCCGTGCGCACCTCGCCGCTGTGCAGCCCCACGCGGAACAGCCCCGGCTCCGTCGCCTTGGCCAGCTCGTACGACAGCCACGCGTTCTGACCCGCGTCCGCGTCCACCGCCACCACCTTGGCCACCAGCGCCCCGGGCTCCGCCGACCGCGGCGCCAGCTCCACGCCCGCCCAGCCCCCGACCGACCCCGGCGGCGGCGACGCCGGCGGGTACAGCACCTGCGGCGCGTTGTCGTTCTCGTCCACGATCACCAGCCGCACCGACACGTTGCTGCTCAGCGCCGGCGCGCCGCCGTCCTCCGCCCCCACCCACAGCCCCACCTCGCGCACCTCCTCGTAGTCGAAGGACCGCAGCGCGTACAGCGCGCCCGTCTCCGCCTGCACCGACACGTACGACGACAGCGGCGCGCCGCGCAACCGACCCTCCCACAGCCGGTACCGCACGCGCGCGTTCTGACCCCAGTCCGCGTCCGTCGCCCGCACCCTCAGCACCAGCGCGCCCGCCGCGTTGTTCTCGGGCAGACGGGCGCTGTAGCGCGCCTCCGCGAACACCGGCGCGTTGTCGTTCACGTCCAGCACGCGCAGCGCCAGCACCGCGCTGCTCCACAGCGACGGCGACCCGCCGTCCGACGCCCGCACCGTCACGTTGTACTCCGACACCTCCTCCCGGTCTAACTCCCTCGACGTCACCACGCGGTAGTAGTCCTCAAACGACTTCTCCAGAACGAACGGGACGCCGCCATCCAGGGAGCACCGCACGTCTCCGTTGGCCCCCGAGTCCCGGTCCTGCACATGCAGCAGGGCCACCACCGTACCCCGTGGGGCGTCCTCCGAGATCGCTCTCAGCGTCGACGAAACTGTCAGTTCGGGCGCGTTGTCGTTCACGTCTGTCACCGTGATTGCGACTTTCGCCGTGTCGGAAAAGCCCCCGCCATCCCTTGCCTGCACCTCCACTTCGTACGAGTCGCCTTCCTCGAAATCCGGGCTCCGCAGCAGCAAGATCGCTCCGTTTTCGGCGTCCAGCTGGAAAATATGCGAAGCTTTCTCTGTGATTTTCTTCAGCGAGTATTTCACGTCCCCGTACAGACCCTCGTCGGCGTCAGTGGCCGTAACGGTGACTATGACGGAGCCCACTGGCATGTCCTCTGGCACACGCACCGCATACTCCGCCTGGCTGAACACGGGTGCATTGTCGTTCGCGTCCAGCACCGACACGTGGATTCGCGCCGTGCCCGTCCGCGACGGCTCTCCGCCGTCCATCGCCCTCAGCACCAGCTCGTGAAACGCTGCCTCCTCCCGGTCCAGCGCCTTCGCCAGCACCAGCTCGGGACGCTGAGCCCCGCCGGGGCCCGCCTGCACGGCCAGCGAGAAGTGCTCGTCGCCGCTCAGCATGTAGTTCTGCACGGAATTCGCTCCCATGTCCGGATCGTGAGCCTCGGCCAGGGGAAACCGCCACCCCGGGGCGGTCATCTCGCTTATTCTCTCATCCAGTTCATCATCTTTGAAGCTGGGGGCGTTGTCGTTAATGTCCGTGATTTCCACATCGATTCCGTAAACTTGCATTTCCCCCGCCACGATCACCTCACAGCGCAGCACGCATTGCTGCACACTCTCGCACAGCTGCTCTCTGTCTATCCTCTCCGCCGTCACTAAATGTCCCGTCTTCCCGTGCAGAGCGAAATACTGCGTCCTACCTCTGTCTATGATATGTACGCCCGTGTCGTGGAGCGCCGGTAGCTCCAGCCCCAGATCCTTGGCCACATCGCCCACGAACGAGCCCTTCGGCAGCTCCTCGGGAACCGAGTAGCGCAGCTGCCCCCACGCCGCCTCCCACGCCGCCACCACCACGCACCACAGCAGGGCTCGTTCCCGCCGGACCCAAAGCCTCCCCGCCGCACACATCTTCCTCGTGGCACCGCCGGAACCACACCACCGCCAGCAGCTCCCCGCAGATTCGCCTCCCGGTGCGGCTACAGGCTCGCCGCTGCCGCTGTCCCCTCCGCCTCGCTGCAGCACGGCTCCGCACCGCGGGGACGCTCGCAGACCGCCCGGCCGCCCAGGCAGCAGCCTGCCAGCGAGCGAGAGAAACGGGCCGCAGCGGGCGGGGCTGCCGGCAGCGTTCCGGCCTTCCTCTCGCTCCTCCTCGGTCAACAGCGGCGCCCGCAGCCTCCTCCCGGCACTGCAGCCACACAGCGCTGCCCGCCTGCCTTTCCCACGGGCAGCTCGCGGGGAAGGGGCAGTCGCCCCGGAGACATCGCTTCCCGTCCACCTGTGATCTCCAGCCGGGCTCGACCAGAGAGAAATAACACGCCTCCCGCGGTCCTGGTATTTATACCGCAGGGGAAACTTGTTTTTGTCATGCTGATAGATCTATTCGTTTTTCTTAATATGACGTATATAATACTACCAGTCTTATCCCATTGGTTCGAAAGTACAATCTCCACCACATATTCCACAGCGTTTTGTAACAGTAGTGTATGAATAACGTTTTCTTCACTCTTTCTACAGATAGAAGTGCGTTGTTACAACAACATTAACTCCCCGCAGCCAACCAATAAAACAAACCCACAATGATCCTCCCTCAAATGGAGACCGGGATTTCATTCATTGGCTTTTCTCTAAGCCTTTCTTTTCTTTAACGACCCGCGTTATTTCTGCCGCTCGCGAAAAAATTATTTGCTAATGGCAAGAGATGTAAAGTTTTATAATTTTTCATAATGTGACTTGTAGAATATTACGAGTCTTATCCCATTTGTCCAAAAGCACAGCCTACATAGAAACTATTGCAGCAGTCATGGTTGAAACACTGGTACAACAGGAGAGAAAGATAACAGGCTCTGCTCTGGAAAAGGATATATTCAGACCCACCCCGCCCTGGAGAACGAGAGGTATCAGGTTCATTTACAGGAGCTTTGATTTTCTCAGAAAGCTCGGTGTAAGAGATTGACGCTTATCAGCAATGCATTCACGTAAGTCTTGAATATTCATGTTGGTGGGACACCTTTTCAACAAAATACTGTAGGACGGCAGAAGACAAGGATAGCTGCACACCCTAAACTATGCGTAGATGCGCACGTGGACTTTAGTCAAGTACCTAATTGCTATCGTTTTGAGTATCTTCTGCTCGTTTTACACATGTTCTTAGGCTGACTACAGCCCTCCTCTTCTAAACAGGCAGACACAACCACTGCTGCAAAAAGTGACTGAGAGACTAAATTTCTCAGTTTAGCATTCTCCTGTTAACGTCATCAATCACGTCTAATCACCTCTCTTTGGGCAAAAGGGAGAGGAAAAGAAGACAGGGTCTGAAATACTAAACGCGTTTGTCTGCTTTTTGTTGTTGTTGTTCGTTTGCTTTCTTTTCTTTTGTGTTTTGTTTTTTTTTTTTTTTTTTTCTTCTTTGAGACCCTATTCTACACCTTCACCTGAGTAAGAAGGACCTATCAAGAACGGTAAACAGGACGGAATTACCATCCGGCAGAGAAGAAGAAAAAGTGAAATAACTGCACAAAGAACTCTGAAAAATCATGCCTGGACCAAATTCATCCGTCCCATTGATGCTGTCGTTCCTGCAGCAGCGTTCCCCAAAAATATGACAGGGCACACGGCAGAAGAAGGGAACATTCAGGAGGGAGGAACAAGCTGTAACTTCTCCATTCATGGAGCCACACGTATGTTTCCTTCATGAAACAGCATTAACCAACATATAAATGGATTCAGAAAAAAAGAAGGAAGTATCTAACACCAAACGTTCCCAAAATTTTCGACTCCATCATGTAGAACCATTATTTTACATTTTGTCACCATTACTAACACATACGACAGATGTAGCCAAAAGCTCTCAGCTGAACCTGAACCTGTGACCAGTGAAAAACCAATAAATACCACTGCGTGATTCCTGTGACGACTCAGGGATAGTACTCCCCATTCACACACAGTTAACCTGTCCCACTACTGCTACCATTTCTGCCATCTCGGCAGCAGCATTCCCCTAACAGATGGGCAACACTTTCTTCTTTCACTAGGGATCATAGAATCATATAATCATAGGTTTGGAAGGGACCTCTGGAGATCATCTAGTCCAAGCCCCCTGCAAGAGCAGGGCCACCTTAGAGCAGGTTGCACAGGAACGCGTCCAGGCGGGTTTTGAATGTCTCCAGAGATGGAGACTTCACCACCTCTCTGGGCATCCTGTTCCAGTGCTCTGCCACCCTCAAGGTAAAGAAGTTCCTCCTCATCTTTAGGTGGAACTTCCTATACTCAATTTTGTACCCGTTACCTCTTGTCCTGTCACTGGGCACCACTGAAAAAAAGACTGTTCCCATCCCCCTGGCACCCTCCCTTTGAGTATTTATAAGCATTGATATGATCCCCCCTCAGTCTTCTTTTCTCTAGACTAAAAAGGCCCAAGTCCCTCAGCCTTTCCTCACAAGAGAAATGTTCTAATGCCCTAATCATCTTCGTAGCCCTTTGCTGGACCCTCTCCAGCAGTTCCCTGTCTTTCTTGAACTGGGGAGCCCAGATCTGGACACAATACTCCAGATGCAGCATCACCAAGGCAGAGTAGAGGGGGAGGATGACCTCCCTCGAACTGCTGGCCACACTATTCTTGATATACCTCACAATACCATTGGTCTTCTTGGCCACCAGGGCACATTGCTGGCTCATGGTCATCCTGTTGTCCACCAGGACTCCCAGGTCTCTTTCTACAGAGCTGCTCTCCAGCAGGTCAGCCCCCAACCTGTACTGCTGCATGGGGTTATTCCTCCCCAGGTGCAGCACCCTACACTTGCCCTTATTGAATTTCATAAGATTCCTCTCCGCCCAACTCTCCAGGCTGTCCAGGTCCCTCTGTATGGCAGCACAGCCTTCTGGTGTGTCAACCACCCCTCCCAGCTTTCTATCATCAGCAAACTTGCTGAGGGTGCACTCTATCCCCTCATGCAAGTCGTTGATGAATATATTGAACAGGACTGGACCCAGTACTGACCCCTGGGGAACACCACTCATCACTGACCTCCAACTAGACTCTGCGCCCCTAACCACAACCCTCTGAGCAATGTCTTGCAACCAGCTCTGTATCCACCTTACTGTCCATTCATCTAACCCACTCTTCCTAAGCTTCCCTATGAGGATGCTGTGGGAGACTCTGTCGAACGCCTTGCTGAAGTCAAGGTAGACCACATCTACCCCTCTTCCCTCATCTATCCATCCAGTCACACCATCATAGAAGGCTATCATATTAGTCAGGCATGATTTCCCCTTAGTGAATCCATGCTGAGTACTTCTGATAGCCTTCTTTTCCTCCACGTGCCTTGAGATGACACCCAGAACAAACTGTTCCATCATCTTTCCAGGGATGGAGGTGAGGCTGACCGGCCTGTAGTTCCCCGGGTCCTCCTTCTTGCCCTTTCTGAAGACCGGAGTGACAGTGACTTTCCTCCAGTCCTCAGGCACCTCACCTGTTCTCCAGGACCTTTCAAAGATGATGGTGAGTGGCCCAGCAATGACCTCTGCCAGCACTCTCGGGTGCATCCCATCAGGGCCCATGGACTTGTGAATATCTAATTGACCTAACTAGTCCCTCACTTGATCCTCCTCAACCCAGGGGAAGTCTTCCTCTTGATGATGAAGAATGTGACACATGATGATGAAGAATATGTCACATTTCCATTGACGGAGGTGCAAGCATGTTTCCTTTGGGAGTTCAATATCAAAAAAGCATTAACCAACAGGTTTTCTCCAGCAATCAACCACATCCAAGCACACATATTTAGGAAAAATGGATGAGAAAGGAAACACCTGCAACAAGTGTCAATCACGACCTTGTCATGCAGAATCAGTGGATCTCATTTTACACAGTAAGGATTCGCTTTCATCATTACTAACTCATACGATTTGAGACAACACAAGAGATGTAAACAAAATGTTTCAGGTGAACGTCAACCTGTGAGTACCTGTCATGGTTTGGCCTCAGCCAGCAACAGAGAACCACGCAGCTGCTTGCTCGACTCCCACAGCCGTGGGAAAAATCAGCAGAAAAGGGCAAAACTCGTGGGTTGAAATATTATAATTTAACAGAAGAGACAAAGGAAAGAAAAAAAAAAAAAAGAAAAACAATAACACTGGTAAAGGAATATAAGAACGCAATTACAGTACCACCGCGAAGCACACCGACCAGACCCGCACCGCCACAGCCCACCCGCGAGTGGCGACTGACTCCCCCTCCTCGGCTAGCTCCTTTTACAGCGGGGCATGGGTCACGTGGTATGGAATACTTGCCTCCCCTGCCGGCTCCTTGGGGAAATTAACCCCATCCTTGCCGGAACCAGGACATACCCATAGACCAAGACGTGGATGGGTACCATCCACACCACGCGGCGAAAACCCAGCGAAATCGGGAGGGGGGTTCAGAAGAGGTCAAGGAAAACAGCGAGAGCGCAGAGGCTTACACACCTGTGGGAGCCCTTTCTCAAGCTCAGAATCCTGAGAAACCACAGCAGATTCTCTTTTAGCTTCTGCTTCATTTTCCTCACACATACATTTCTATCTCACGTGGCTGAAGTAAGTATTTGCTGCAAAACAACACTCAGTTTCCAATGCAATAGCAGTACCCAGAAATGGGGAAAATGAACCACGACCTTCCAGGAAACAGAAGCCTGAAAGAAAGTGTGAATACAACTGTGAAGAAACTATACATCACATATTACAGGGAGACACAGAGGGATAAAGGAAGTTTCACACAGGAATTAGAAACCACTCTATCCATACATTATCATTCCACATGCACATATATAGCACAAACATTTTATTACTGGAGGACTACCATTGCCTTTAAGGACAGGGAAACCAGGATAACAACAAACTAAAATGGCACAGGCCTTGGCACCAGGCATGAAATCAAACCATTGCTCATCCACATTAACCCACCACTTTCCCTGGTTTGAAGCCAGCCTGTTGCCTTCCTTGCGCTGCATTCACAGCCTTTACTTGCACCACGGACAATATCCCATATTTTGGCCATCTGTCAGCCACAGTCAAAAGAGCATTTCACTTCAGGGAAACTGAGCTATATCAAAGCCTTTGCCTTGACAGCTGTACACCTTCGAGGTATAGAAGGAAACTGCTTCCCCAGCCCAACAATTATATGAGTTCTTTTAATGTTTTGAGGGTTACCAGCCACAAAGAGGCCCAGCTTTACACCTGGACAACAAGCAAGGCAAGACTGGGAAACCTACAGAAGTGAAGGAATCATAGTTTTCCACTTCAGCTTACGTCAAGTACACACATTATGTGCCAGGCATGTCAGATTAGAAGGTACACACAAGAAGGGTGTCTGGCTGTAAAAAGTCCACAGGAGGCTCACATAGGAGCTCACACCAAAGACCAAAGCCAAGGTTCCTCAAGGGAATTTCTTTGGAAAATAAAAAGAAGATAATGCATGGAACCACATAGAACCACACAAGTGTGAGCCTCATCTAACAACTAGGAGAAACATAACTTGTCTTTCAGACATTTCAAATTATACCACAACAAACTTTTCTACCCACCCTGTCTCCGGACAGACAGAATTTTCCACCCCAACCAAACATCACACAACATGAAAACAACCTTTGCAGGCAGACACCATTGAAAGTAAAGTTGCACACACAACTTCTCCTTGTCTGAGAACAACAGTAGTAGGTACACACGAAAGCTAAGTACTTGGTAAATAGTCCACAGGAGGCTTAAAAAGTGGTTGCACTAGAGCCCATAGCCACAGTTCCTCAAAGTAATTTCTCTGGAAAATAAAAAAGATTTACATCTCTCTTTTAGACATTTCCAACTATAACACAGCAAACTCTTACACCTGCCTTGTCTTCTTGCAACCAGAATTCTTCATCCTTCCCAAACATCATTCCGCAGATCAAAAGGGCATCATACAGCCACATTGATTCCCAAATATTATAATATATAATAACTATAATAAAATATAATATTACAATGTATTATAATATATCATAATATTATAATATATTATATGTAAAATATAATATTATAATAATATAACTATTAATTTTTGACGTGTAAATTACTATGACTTTATCCCATTAGTCCGAAAGCACAATCACCACAACGAATTCCACAGCGTTTTGAATCAGTCGGGCTTCAATGACGTTCCCTCACCCTTTTTGCAGGTCAACAGGGCTGCATACAGCCACATTCATTCCCCGCATCCCAATCAAGAGAACAAACCAACAACGAAGATCCTCCCTCACGTGGAGACCGGGGACTTCCCTCATTAGCTTTTCTCTAAGCCATTCTTTTCTTTAACAATCCGTATTTCTGCCGCGTACGAAAAAAACTACTTGCTGATTAAAATAGATGTAAAGATAATTTTTTTTTCGTAATATGACCTGTAGAATATTAATGGCGATAGACGGAAAGTTGGGTTTTGTTGTTGTTGTTGTAACCTGCAGAGGTTAGCAGCCATATGGCTGCACGGATTTGCTGGAAATTCTGCCTGCGCCTCTGGTTTACGGATATGCATCCGTTCTCAACACTATTTTTGAACTGGATGAGAGAAGTTGAATTACACCAAAATGTTGGTACACCTCCAGAGACAGCTCCTACTAGAAAAGGAAAGGTGAAGGACTTTAATGTGGGGGTTCCCTTTTGAAGTGTAGGACGGCAGAAGACAAGTACAGCTGATCACCCTAACCTATACGGGCCATTTCTAAATGTGCAAATGGACTTTATTCAAGTGCCTAATTGCTGTCGTTTTGAGTACTTCACTGTTGTTTTGCATATGTCCTCAGGCTAGGTAAACAAGCAGACACAACAACTGCTGGAAAACGTGTCTGAGAGACTAGTGTTCCCCTCTCAATGGCCTCGAGCAGGTTAAAGCCCCTCTCTTTGCGAAAAGGGGAGAGGTAAAGAAGTCAGGCTTTCAAATACGAAACGCGATTTTTTTTTTTTTTTGAGATCCCATTCTACGTCTTCACCTCTCTCTTTCAGGCAGAGCAGGAACAGTAAGAAAGAGGGAACTCCCACCCAGCATGGAAGAAAAAAATGAGAAATAACTGCACAAAGAACTCGAAAAAGTCATGCCTGGACAAAATTTATCCTTCCCGTTCATGCAGCCATTGCTGCACCTGCCTTCCTCCAAAAGATAAGAGGGAACACGGCGGAAGAAGGGGGAACATTCACTAGGGAGGAAGAATTTGTAAAAGCAGTTCCAGAAAAAGCCATCAGGAAGGGAAAAGCTCTAAAACCAAACGTTCATCACGTTTTCCCCACTCATTTTCCGTCGTACAGAATCCTGAAATTGCGGTGTTCATCATGACCAACTCATTCGAGGGTTCTAGTCAAAACCTCTCCCCTGAATCTGATCCTGTGAGCACCGAAGAACCAAGATGCGCTGCCTCTTCTCTCCTGCTGTGAGGGGAAGGAGGATACCCCATTCCTTCCTTCACGGACACACGGATCAGCACTCCCCACCCTTCCTGCTATTATTAACATTTCTGCAGCAGCATTCCCAAAACAGATGGGCGACACTCTCTCCTTTCACTAGGAATGAAGAATATGCCACATTTCCATTGATGGAGCTGCAAGCATGTTTCCTTTGGGAGTCAACATCGCAAGCGCTATAACGAACAGGTTTCTGTCCAGCTATCAACCAAGTCAAGTACAGAGCTTCAGGAAAAATAGATCAGAAAGGAAACATCGCCAATACCAAGTGTCAAACACGATCCCATCATGCAAAAACAGCAGAAGTCATTCTGCACAGTAAGGGTTCGCCTCCACCTTTACTAACTCATACGATTTTAGACAAACACAAGAGATGTAGGCAAAACCACACAGCGGAACCTGACCCTGTGAGCACCCACAAACTACGACACGGAGCAGCACTGCCCATGCACACCACCCGGCGAAAACCCAGCGAAATCGGGAGGGAGGTTCAGAAGAGGTCAAGGAAAACAGCGAGAGCAAGCGGGCTTACACACCTGAGGGGCGTCGGCGACGGCGGGCGGCTCTCCCGCGCCGGCGCTGCTGCTCGGGCTCCGCTTCCCGCAGGGCTCCCCGCCGAGCAGCTCCTCCGCGGGCACGATGGGCAGCGGCGGCGGCGGCAGCCAAGCGCCCTCGGCCACGGCGCGGGCCGGCGCCACGCACAGGTTGTAGGAGTAGGGCAAGGTGCCCTCGCAGAAGTCGGCCGGGAAGGCGGCGCCGGCCACGGAGAAGCGCTGCGCGCCCAGGCAGCGCAGCACGGCGGGCGGCCCGGCCCGCCGCACCCGCGCCAGCACGGCCAGCGCCACGCTCAGCAGGAACAGGGCGGAGAGCAGCGCCAGCGCCAGCACCAGGTAGAACTGCAGCTCCGCCGCCGACTCGGCGCCCGCCGCCCGCTCGCTCAGCTCCGGCAGCGCCTCCTGCAAGCTCTCCGCCAGCACCACGTGCAGAGTGGCCGTGGCCGACAGCGCCGGCTGCCCGTGGTCCTTCACCACGGCCACCAGCCGCTGCTTCGCCGCGTCCCTCTCCGACACGGCCCGCGCCGTCCGCACCTCGCCGCTGTGCAGCCCCACGCCGAACAGCGCCGGCTCCGCCGCCTGCACCAGCTCGTACGACAGCCACGCGTTGCGCCCCGCGTCCGCGTCCACCGCCACCACCTTGGCCACCAGGTACCCGGCCTCGGCCGACCGCGGCACCACCTCGAACGGCGGCGCCGCCCCCGCCCCCTCCGACGCCCCCGCCGCCGCGCCCGCCGCCGGCCACAGCACCCGCGGCGCGTTGTCGTTGCGGTCCAGCACGAAGACGCGCACCGTCGCCGTCGAGCTGCGCGCCGGCGCCCCGCCGTCCTGCGCCCGCACCGCCACCGCGAACTCGCGGCACTGCTCGTAGTCGAAGGAGCGCTGCGCGTACACCGCGCCGCTCCGCGCCTCCACCGACACGGACGACGCCGCGCCCGCGCTGCCGCCCGCCAGCCAGTAGCTCACGCGCCCGTTGGCGCCCGCGTCCGCGTCCCGCGCGCGCACGCGCACCACCTCCGCGCCCGCCGCGTTGTTCTCCGCCACGTACGCGCTGTAGGCGGCCTCCTCGAACACCGGCGCGTTGTCGTTCACGTCCGACACCTCCAGCACCAGCGCCGCGCGGCTCGACAGCGCCGGGCTGCCCCGGTCCCTGGCCACCACCGTCACACGGTGCTCGGACGCCTGCTCACGGTCCAGCGCGCTCGCCGTCACCACCTTGTACGACCCGCCCGACGACGCCACGATCGACAGCGGCGACTCGCCCGACAGCTCGCACGACACCTGACCGTTCTCCCCGGAGTCCCGGTCCCGCACTTTCAGCAGGGCCACCACCGTGCCGGCCGGCGCGTCTTCGGGCACCGGGCTCGACACCGACGTCAGCGTGATTTCGGGCGCGTTGTCGTTCACGTCCAGCACCTCCACCTCTACCTTGCAGTGCGCCACCAGACCGCCCCCGTCCCTCGCCTCCACCAGCAGCGTGTAACCTCGCGTGTCCTCGAAGTCCAACGCCTCCTGCAGCGTGATCGTCCCGCTCTCCGCGTCCACCACGAACTTCTGAAGCACCTTGGCCGGCATTTTCCCGAAACCGTAGGTGATGTGGGCGTTGCTGCCGGCGTCGGCGTCGGAGGCCGAGACGTTCAGAACCTTCGAGCCCGGCGGCGCGTCCTCTCGCAGGCTAACGCGGTACTGGTCCTGCGCGAACACGGGTGGGTTGTCGTTGGCGTCGGTGACGTTGATGCAGAGCTGGGCGGTGCCGCTGCGCGGCGGATCGCCGCCGTCCAGCGCCGTCAGCACCAGCCGCAGGCTCTGCTCGCTCTCCCGGTCCAGCGCCCGGCGCAGCACCAGCTCCGCGAACTTGCTGCCGTCCTGGCTCTCCTTCACCTCCACCGCGAAGTACCCGTTGGCCTCCAGCTCGTAGCCCTGCAGCGAGTTGCTGCCCACGTCCGCGTCCTCCGCGGCTCCCACGGCAAAACGAGCGCCAGGAGAAGTCAACTCGTTGATCTCCAGATGGAAAACGTCTTGCAGGAAGCGCGGCGCGTTGTCGTTGACGTCCTGGATGGCCACCTCGACGTGGAAAACGTTGAGCGGGTTCTGCACCAGCGCCTCGAAGCTGACGGAGCAGGACGTCGACTCGCCGCACAACTCCTCCCGGTCCAGCCGCTCGCTTACGTACAGGTTCCCGCTCTCCCCGCTCACCGTGAAGTATTGCTTCTCCGCGCTGAGCCGCAGCTTGCGAGCCGGCAGCTCCGCCGGGCTCAGCCCCAGGTCCCGCGCCAGCGGCCCCACCAGCGAGCCTCTGCCCAGCTCCTCGGCGATGGCGTAGCGGATGCGCTCCGGCGCCGCCCGGCAGCACAAGCACAGCAGCAAGGCGCCCAGCAGCAGCACTCGCCCGGCGGATCGCCCGCACCTCTGACTCTGCCTGCCCGCCATTCTCGCACCGCTCGCCGCGTTCCTGCCTCCTGCCGCCGCCCTCGCTCCCTTCCGGACCCGCTCGGCAGCGAGCGCAGGGGACGCCGGACGGCAGCGATCTCGGCGCGGACTCGGACGCCGCTGCTCCCCGCGCCGCGCCGCCTCTCGCCTCTGCTGCCCGGGCCGCTGCCGCTCTGGCCGCCGCCGGGCGAGTCAGCAGCCCGCGGGGGCAGGACGCTGCAGCGGCTCCGGCTCCGGCTGCGGCTCTAGAGCCGCTCGACCTTGGCCAACAGCGGCACCCGGAGGTGCCGCCACGCCACTGCAGCCGCCAGGTGGCCACGCTTACCGAGGCCGGGGCTTCTGTCGCCTGTTTATTGGCTTCCAACAGCTTTGGAGTCTCCCATTTCTTAAAATCAGGAAGCGCGGGAGCACTTGCTTGCTGCGACTCCAAAGGCTTTTAGAACTGAGATAAGATTTTGGGTAATTTTAGGTTATCTCCTTGAGTCTCAATGAATAACCGGTACTAATTATTCATGTCAGAGCAATAAGTAAAAGAATTCAGCTGCTCTTCACAAGATCAAGACAAAACTACAAGAGCGAGAAACCGTGCTATAACTAGGGACAACATTAGCTGCTTTTTATCACTCTGACAGGTATTTTCAATTCTGCTTTCCTTACATGTTATGACTACCAGGAAGGAAGAACTGATGTTGGAGTAATCGATAAGTAATGAGAAACAGAATGAAGAAAACTCACTTCTATGCTTTCATGATTGGCCAGCAAAGGGTTTCCATCTTCCCTGCATTTCTTCTGTTTCCTCATGGATGTCTCTGACATTTATCCCACTGTTGATTTTTCTTTTATGGAGAGGAAGTATCGCACTGGGAGAGGTATAACCATACAGAAAGTGTGTATAGCTCTATGCTAAGACAGCAGAACAACATTTACTATTTTGATTATGATTCACAAAAGTTCCTTCTTTTGCATTTCCATACCTTGGGGACTGACAACAGGGAGGTGCAAAGCCACAACAAAATTATTTGGGTTGCAAGGGACCTTTAAAGATGATGGAAGACAGGGACAACCTTCACTAGATCAGGTTCATCAAAGCCCCATCAAACCTGACCTTTAATCCTTCCAATGATGGAACATCCACAACTTCTCTGGGAAACCTTTTTCAACGTCTCAGTACCCTCCACATAAAACATTTCTTTCTCATAACCACTCTACTACCCTCTTTCAGTTTAAAACCATTGTCCCTTTTCCTGTCATGACAGGCCCTAGTAAAACGTCTCTCTGTTTTTCTTTTAACCCCCCTTTATATATTGAAAGGGTGCAATAAGGCCTGCCCAGAGCCTTCTGATCTCCAGGCTGAAGAACCTCAGCTGCTCCAGAGCTCCCCTGTCCTCTACAGCCCTTCACAACTGGAAGGTTTACTTCTAACCCTCTCATAGTTATGAAGAATTATGAAGAAATATGAAGAATCTCTACATCACTATGTTACAGGGAGATTCAGAGGGATAAAGAAAGTTTCATATAAGAATTATAAGCTGTTCTACCAGTTGGCATTGTTCTATATACCCTCTTATTGTGCAAATACCTCATTGCTGGAGGAGTATCATTGCCTTTCAGGACAGGAAAACTAGGAAAGAAAAAAAATGCACAGGCCTTGGCAACAGTCATGTCAGTGACTGACAAAAGTGCATTTCATTTTAAGGATATAGAACTACATGAAAGTCTTTGTCTTGACATCTGTACACTTTCAAGTTTTGGATGGGAACTGCTCCCCCAGGCTCTCCCAAGACCAGTAATTATATGACATCTTTTAGTGTTTTAGTTAGCAGCTAAAATGAGGACTAGCTTTAGAAGGCCAAAAAAAAACCAACCACAAAAAAAACCCACCCCAAAACCACTAAGTCAACAACGGAAATCCTGCAGAAGTGAAAGAATCAGGGCTTTAAATGTCAGATTATGTCAGGTACGCAGGTTATGTGCCAAGTATGTCAGATTAGAAGGTACACAGGAAGGGGGTCTGGTTGCAAAAAGGTTCACAGGACGTTCACACACACAGGAGCCCTCACCAAAGACCAGAACCACAGTTCCTCAAGGTAATTTCTTTGGATGATAAACAAGAGGAAAATGCATGGAACCACAACTGTGGGCCCCAAATAACAACCAGGACAAACTTAACATTTAATGCCATCTTTCAGACACTTCAAATTATACCACAAAAAAATTCTCTGCCTGCCCTGTCTCTGGACAGACAAAATTTTCCACCCTGACCAAACATCATGCAACATGAAAGTGACCTTTGCAGAAAGACACTGTTGGAGGAAAAGTTGCACACAAAACAACTTCTTATCTGAGAACAACTGCAATAGGTACAGAAGAGAGGTATCTACTTGGTAAAAAGTCCACAGGAGGCCTACACAGGGGTCACACCTAAGGCCAAAATTCCTCAAAGTAATTTCTCTGGGCAATAAAAAAGATGAAAATGCATGGAACAACAACACTTGGCCTCATAGAGCAACTAGGAAAAACTGAACTTTTATGTCTGTCTTTTAGACATTCCCAGCTATAACACAGCAAACCTAGGGTAAACACTACCAAAACATCACTGTGCTATCAACATGTTCCTCAGACTAAAAGACTAATCACAGCACTGGACCAGCTCCCAGGAAAATGACTAAGAAAATTGTGGCCTAATGGCTTCAGCAAATCTAGCTACTCATGGCAAGTAAAGCTAGGCAAATGGCATAAATCACACCATAGTATAACCCGAAGTAATTTATTTGAATTAAAACTTACTTACCTAGGCTAAACAAATAATATCTCTCAACATACATACATAGGAGCCCCGAAAAAGAAAAAAAAAAAAAAACCAAACCCAAAACTCAAAACTGGCAATCAACACAAGGAAGGCTCAAAAGATAAAATGTTGGCAGAAGAAAGCCAATGAGAGGACATTTCCATCTTCACTACAGGCATTGAAATTCTGACATTTGGAAGTCACTGAGGTCTCAAGCACCAAGTGAACCTTAAAAGCCTTACTCTGGAATACATAGTAGGGGGTTTCCTTTCACAAAAGAGTCATCAGATCTCATCTGATTTTTTTTATATCAGCTGTTAATATCCCTACTAATAAAATGCTCTAAGTGTAAGCATTTCACCATGAGCTTCTTTCTCAAGCAACGAAAAAAGAGAAGAGATTCTGGTTCAGCTCCTGCTTCATTGTCCTCACACATTAAATTCTCTCCTCACACATTAAATTCTCTCTTAGCTGGTTGAAGGAAGTATTTGCTGCAAAACAATACTCACAGTTCCAAATACAGAAGCAGAACCCAGAAACGGGGAAAATAAACCATGACCTTCCAGGAAAAAAGGCCTGGATAAAAGTCTAACTACAACTGTGAAGAAGCTCTACATTGCAAAGCTCCAGGGACAAAGAGGTACATAAAGGAAGTTCCACACAGGAATTATAAGCTGTTCTACCCATGCATCATCATTCTAGGTACACACTTATGCTCAAATACTTTATTATCAGAGGATCACATTGGCCTTTATGCACAGCAAAGGTAGGTATATATCATCAGTGGTACAGTCCCTGGTACCAGGCATGAAATCAAACCATTGCCCAGCCAAAAACACATTGACCCACCTGTTTTCATGTTTGGCAGACAGTCTCTCACTCTCCATGCTCTGCATTTGCTGACTTTAGTTGCACTAAGGGTAAAATCCAACTTTTAGGCATGTATCAGCCACACGCAAAAGAGCATTTCATTCAGCAACGTTTTAGGGAAATAGAAGTATTTCAAAGTCTTTTTCTTGGCAGCTGAACACCTTCAAGATATGGATGGAACCTGCTCCCCCAGCCTCATGTTTGTTAACAGATTTCTACTTTCAAGACTATCAGCCAAACTGAGGCTGTTTTAAAACACAAGAGGGAACAAGAAAGCAATGGGAAATCTACAGAAGTGAAGGCATTAAGCTTAAGATTATGTCAACTGCAGTAAGTATACAAGAAGAGGATCTAGCTGCTGAAATGTACACAGCAGGATCATGAAGGAGTTCTCACCAAGCGCAAATAGTTCTCCGAGTAAACTCTTTGAACAATAAGAAAAAGAAAATACACAGGAACGCATATATGGAACCACAGAACAACTAGGAGAAACTTAACATTTACACCTACCTGTTAGACATACCACAGTGAACTCTTCCACCTGCCCTGTCTCTGCGCAGGCAGAATGCTTCAACATGCTCAAACATCACACAAAGGCAAAGCTAACTTTACAGACAGACATCACTGAAATAAATTCTTTTACTCATGGAGAAGAAGGATCACAACAGAAGCACATGCATAGAGACTTCTCTGCCAATCACACTCATTTGAAGAAACATGAAATGTTCAAAAAAGCATAAGCAATATGCCCAGTTAAAGACTTAGTCATCAGTATCAGTTTAAAGGCACCATCATTCTTCCCCAGCACAGGGACAATTTGGAAGATACATGACTCTGCTACCATTAATGCAAGCTTTACATCTACATCCAATAACTACAATTCACAGGAAAAGATGTACTGGACATGACAGAAATCCCTGACAAAAATACCCTCCCATCCTCTACTTTCAAAACAAGTTTAATGTCAACAAAATAAGAGCAAGAGCCAGCAATACCATCTGAAGGTTCGTCAAGGCTGGGAAAACTTCACATAACCACAATGAAATTCTACATCACTGTCTTAGAAGGACATCCATCTCTTTGCATCCCAAAGAGAAAGAAATCAGGCAAGGGAAGAAGGAGACCTGCACGGCTGAGCAGGGAGCTTCTGAAAAAGCTCAGGTGGAAGAAGGGAGTTTACAACAGGTGGAAGAAGGGGCTGACTGCTTGGGAGGAATACAAGAATGCTGTCAGGGTATGCAGGGAGGAAACAAGGAAAGCCAAGGCAGCCTTGGAATTGAACCTGGCGAGGGATGTCAAGGCCAACAGGAAGGGTTTCTTTAAGTATATAGGAGACAAAAGGAAAACTAGGGAAAATGTGGGCCCTCTGTTGAACGAGACAGGTGCTGTGGTGACAGATGATGCAGAGAAGGCGGAGTTGCTAAATGCATTCTTCGCTTCTGTCTTCACTGTTTGGGCCAGTCCTCAGGAAACCCAGACTTTACAGGTAACAGAGAAAGTCTGGAGGGAGCAAGACTTTCCTTTGGTTGACGAGGAGCAAGTTAGAGATCAGTTAGATAAACTGGATATCCACAAATCCATGGGGCCTGATGGGATGTACCCTAGACTGCTGAGGGAGCTGGAGGAAGTCATTGCTGGGCCGCTCTCCATCATCTTTGAAAGGTCCTGGAGGACAGGTGAGGTGCCTGAGGACTGGAGGAAAGCTAATGTCACTCCAGTCTTCGAAAAGGGCAAGAAGGATGACCCGGGAAACTACAGGCCATTCAGCCTCACCTCCATTCTGGAAAGATGATGGAACAGCTTGTGCTGGGTATCATCTCAAAGCACCTGGATGAAAAGAAGGTTATCAGAAGTAGTCAACATGGATTCACTAAGGGGAAGTCATGTCTGACTAATCTGATAGCATTCTATGATGAAGTGACTAGATGGGTGGATGAGGGGAGGGCAGTGGATGTTGTCTACCTTGACTTTGGCAAGGCTTTCGACACTGTCTCCCACATCATCCTCACATGCAAGCTTAGGAAGTGCGGGCTAGATGAGTAGACAGTGGGGTGGATTGAGAACTGGCTGACAGATAGAGCTCAGAGGGTTGTGGTTAGTGGTGCAGAGTCTAGTTGGAGGTCAGTAACAATTGGTGTCCCTCAAGGGCCAGTACTGGGTCCAGTCCTGTTCAATATATTCAACGATGATCTGGATGAAGGGATAGAGTGTACCATCAGCAAGTTTGCTGATGACACTAAACTAGGAGGAGTGGCTGACACGCCAGAAGGCTGTGCCGCCATACAGAGGGACCTGGACAGGCTGGAGAGTTGGGCAGAGAGGAACCTAATGAAATTCAACAAGGGTAAATGTAGGGTACTGCATCTGGGGAAGAATAACCCCACGCAGCAGTACAGGTTGGGAGCTGACCTCCTGGAGAGCAGCTCTGTGGAAAGGGACCTGGGAGTCCTGGTGGACAACAGGATGACCATGAGCCAGCAATGTGCCCTGGCGGCCAAGAGGGCCAATGGCATCCTGGGGTGCATCAAAAAGAGTGTGGCCAGCAGTTCGAGGAAGGTCATCCTCCCCCTCTACTCCGCCCTGGTGAGGCCGCATCTGGAGTACTGTGTCCAGTTCTGGGCTCCTCAGCTCAAGAAGGAGAAGGAACTGCTGGAGAGGGTCCAGCAAAGGGCTACGAAGATGATTAGGGGATTAGGACATCTTTCATACAAGGAAAGGCTGAGGAACTTGGGTCTCTTTAGTCTAGAGAAAAGAAGAATGAGGGGGGATCTTATTAATGCTTTCAAATACTTAAAGGGAGGATGCCAGAGGGATGGGAGGAGTCTTTTTTCAGTGGTGCCCATTGATAGGATGAGAGCTAATGGGCACAAGCTTGAGTATAGGAAGTTACACCTTAACATGAGGAGGAACTTCTTCACTTTGAGGGTAGTGGAGCACTGGAACAGGATGCCCAGAGAGGTTGTGCAGTGTCCCACTCTGGAGACATTCAAAACCCGCCTGGACGCTGTCCTGTGCAACCTGTTGTAGGTGACCCTGCTCTGGCAGGGGAGGTCGACTAGATGATCTCCAGAGGGCCCTTCCAACCCTGACTATTCTGTGATTCTGTGATCCAGCTGGAAAAATGACCTTTCACACAGTAATTACTAGGAATGGAGGAAAAGGGCACTTGGTAGAACTGACAGAGGCCTTGGCACCAGGCACAATAGTAAAGCACACCCAGCCAAACGGAGCATACAACCCTCTTTTTCTGCTTCAAGACCAATCTCCCGTGGATCTGCATTGAATTCTAACCATGTGTCCTGGTTTGAGGTAAAACACAACCAATTTTGTTCAGTAACTTCACTTCTTAGCTGGGCCTCTTCTAACTACTGAAACTAACAGCATATTGTGCAGACAGTGTTCACTTGCTCAGAGGGGTAAGACCAATTGTTTATAGCTGATGCCCAGGCATGGTATGCAGAGAGGCTCTTGCTTATACTTATTGCTATAACCCCCAAGGCCAACCAACTTTGTTATTTGCCCCGTTGGAGGGTCAGAAGCAAAAAGCATAGTGGGGTCCCACCTGCAGGGAGGAGCGGACAGGACAGGTGACCCAAAACTGACCAACAGGGTATTGCATCCCATCTGCCTCATGCTCAGTATAAAAGCTGAGGGATCAAAGGGTCAGCTCTCTCTTCCTTCAATGGCCAACGTTTGAGGAGGACTCTCAGACGTCGGCCTGTGATCCCGATCCTGAATGCAGATCCGGAATCCAGTTCCCGTCCATCACTGAGTCCAGGCTGGGAATGCCCCAGCCGGTGTCCTGATTGTCATCTCGGGAGCTTGATACGGTTTTGTATATATTTCATTATTTCTTTTTATTTTATTATTAGTATTTCATTACTTTAGTTCCTTCTAAACTCCTAAGTCTCTTTTTCCTCCTCTGCCTTTGAAGAGGGGTAGCAGAGAGCATCTGTCGGTCCCATCTTGGGTCGGGAAAAACATGTAATAGAAAAGCAAACTGACAAACTCACAAATTCAAAATTTAAAAACCTTTCAGACTCATTTTCAGAAGGACAGCAATAAACCCTGGACATCAAAAAAACACATCCAATGTCACACACAGCACCACCAAAACTGTCCCTTCACAGCCCCCAGCATTCTCAAGGATCTTCCAAATTAGCAGACAGACTCCATCCGAAGGAAAGCTGCACACACAACTTCTCCTTACTGTGAATCATATTTGACTTCTTACCATGTATATGTGACAAGCAAGAGATTTTCTTCCAGTAACTTTTTAAGGAAACAAGTCTATGACAGTCTTTCCCATTACAGCTGTAAACATGGAAAGCACATATGGGACAGTCAGACAAATATAACAGATGTGATCTTCCACACACTATCAGATACGGAGGCCCACCTCCAGATCATTACAAGGAGAAGGGCAAGAAGTTAACACCTGCACAAAGGAAGGGATCACAACATAATCGTCTAGTTTATGGCACTTAGGGTAGCTACATAATTAAGGTGTCTAAGGAAAACACAGTTTGCACTTCCCAGAGTTTCCCTTGCTGTGTTGACCATAAGTACATAATTAAGCTGTTCCTTGAGGAGTGACAACAACCTGTAAACGAAGAGGAAGAACTGCCAAGGCCTCCCAGTACAGCTGGAGTAACATGTCTTAGGCCAAACGTCATTGGGAAGCCGAAGCTCACTCAGCATGAACCCACAGCTGGGCACTGAACAGGGAAACTGTACCACAGAGCACGGGGAGTGGGAAAGGGCAGAGAAGCAGGAGAGGGAAGCGTCTTGGAGCACGCGTGGTCCGAGGAACTCACCGGGGCAGCGGCGGGGTCCGCGCGGCGAGCGGCGGCAGGGTCCTCCCCGAGCAGCGGCGCGGGCTCGTCGGGCGGCGGGCGGGCCGGGAGGGTGTCGCAGCAGCTGCCGCCCGAGAAGCGGAGCTGGCTCTTGCGCGAGTCGGCCGTGAGCGACACCTCGTGCGAGTAGGAGTGCAGGAAGGCGCGGACGCCGTCGATGCCCACGAAGTGCGAGGCCGGCACGCCGCGCAAGGCGCCGCTGCCCGCCGCCAGCAGCTGCGAGCGCCGCCAGCGCCGCAGGCGCAGCGCCAGCAGCAGCAGCAGGAAGGCGAGGAAGAGGCAGGACACGGCCGCCACGGCCACCACCAGCCACCGCGTCAGGCTGCCGGCCGCCTCGCCCCCGGCCGCCGCCGCCGCGCTGCCCAGCTCCCACAGCAGCTCGCCAACGCTCTCGGCCAGCACCACCGTCAGCGTGGCCGTGGCCGACAGCGCCGGCCGCCCGTGGTCCTTCACCACCACCACCAGGCTCTGCCGCGCCGCGTCGCGGGCCAGCGGCAAGCGCGCCGTGCGCACCTCGCCGCTGTGCAGCCCCACGCGGAACAGCCCCGGCTCCGTCGCCTTGGCCAGCTCGTACGACAGCCACGCGTTCTGACCCGCGTCCGCGTCCACCGCCACCACCTTGGCCACCAGCGCCCCGGGCTCCGCCGAGCGCGGCGCCAGCTCCACGCCCGCCCAGCCCCCGACCGACCCCGGCGGCGGCGACGCCGGCGGGTACAGCACCTGCGGCGCGTTGTCGTTCTCGTCCACGATCACCAGCCGCACCGACACGTTGCTGCTCAGCGCCGGCGCGCCGCCGTCCTCCGCCCCCACCCACAGCCCCACCTCGCGCACCTCCTCGTAGTCGAAGGACCGCAGCGCGTACAGCGCGCCCGTCTCCGCCTGCACCGACACGTACGACGACAGCGGCGCGCCGCGCAACCGACCCTCCCACAGCCGGTACCGCACGCGCGCGTTCTGACCCCAGTCCGCGTCCGTCGCCCGCACCCTCAGCACCAGCGCGCCCGCCGCGTTGTTCTCGGGCAGACGGGCGCTGTAGCGCGCCTCCGCGAACACCGGCGCGTTGTCGTTCACGTCCAGCACGCGCAGCGCCAGCACCGCGCTGCTCCACAGCGACGGCGACCCGCCGTCCGACGCCCGCACCGTCACGTTGTACTCCGACACCTCCTCCCGGTCTAACTCCCTCGACGTCACCACGCGGTAGTAGTCCTCAAACGACTTCTCCAGAACGAACGGGACGCCGCCGTCCAGGGAGCACCGCACGTCTCCGTTGGCCCCCGAGTCCCGGTCCTGCACATGCAGCAGGGCCACCACCGTACCCCGTGGGGCGTCTTCCGAGATCGCGCTCAGCGTCGACGTAACTGTCAGTTCGGGTGCGTTGTCGTTAACGTCTGTCACTGTGATCACGACTTTCGCCTTCTCAGAAAGATCCCCCCCGTCCCAAGCCTGCACCTCGAGTTCATGTGAGGAGGTTTCCTCGAAGTCCAAATCGTCCTTAAGATATATTTCTCCGGTCTCTGAGTCCAGGTGAAAAAGTTCCGAACCTCGATCAGAAATTTTTTCAAAAGTGTATTTGACGTCTCCGTTTATCCCTTCGTCGGCGTCAGTAGCCGTAACGGTGATGAGGGCGGAGCCCACAGCTACGTCCTCCGGCACACGCACCGTGTACTCCGCCTGGCTGAACACAGGCGCGTTGTCGTTCGCGTCCAGCACTGACACGCGGATTCGCGCCGTGCCCGTCCGCGACGGCTCTCCGCCGTCCATCGCCCTCAGCACCAGCTCGTGAAACGCCACCTCCTCCCGGTCCAGCGCCTTCGCCAGCACCAGCTCGGGACGCTGAGCCCCGCCGGGGCCCGCCTGCACGGCCAGCGAGAAGTGCTCGTCGCCGCTCAGCTCGTAGCTCTGCACGGAATTCACTCCCGCGTCTGGGTCGTGAGCTTCAGCCAAGGGAAACCGCGACCCAGGGGCTGCCATCTCGCTCACCCTCAGTTCCCTGTCTGCCTCTCGGAAACTGGGGGCGTTGTCGTTAACGTCCCTGATTTCCACTTCGATTCCGTAAACTTGCATTTCCCCCGCCACGATCACCTCACAGCGCAGCACGCATTGCTGCACGCTCTCGCACAGATCCTCTCTGTCTATCCTCTCCGCCGTCACTAAATGTCCCGTCTTCCCGTGCAGAGCGAAATACTGCGTCCTACCCCTATCTATGAGGACGACGCCGCGGTTGTGGAGCGCCGGCAGCTCCAGCCCCAGGTCCTTGGCCACATCGCCCACGAACGTGCCCTTCGGCAGCTCCTCGGGAACCGAGTAGCGCAGCTGCCCCCTCGCCGCCTCCCACGCCGCCACCACCACGCACCACAGCAGAGTTCGCTCCCGCAGGATCCAAAGCCTCCCCGCCGCGTACATCTCCGGCGCCGCACCGCCAGAACTGCCAGCAACTTCCCGCAGATCTCCGCCCGGTATGGATCTTGCTCCCGGTCTGCTCGCCTTTTCTGACCGCTGCCGCCGTCCCCTCAGCCTCGCTGCAGCACGGCTCCGCACCGCGGGGACGCTCGCAGACCGCCCGGCCGCCCAGGCAGCAGCCTGCCAGCGAGCGAGAGAGACGGGCCGCAGCGGGCGGGGCTGCCGGCAGCGCTCCGGCCTTCCTCTCGCTCCTCCTCGGTCAACAGCGGCGCCCGCAGCCTCCTCCCGGCACTGCAGCCACACAGCGCTGCCCGCCTGCCTTTCCCACGGGCAGCTCGCGGGGAAGGC
The DNA here is from genome assembly GCF_965231255.1 of Vanellus vanellus. Lineage (NCBI taxonomy): Eukaryota > Metazoa > Chordata > Aves > Charadriiformes > Charadriidae > Vanellus > Vanellus vanellus. The sequence continues at coordinate 20,993,257 of NC_138918.1, forward strand.
ACACTCGCCACGGAGACATCGTTTCCCGTCCACCTGTGATCTCCTGCCATGCCTTTTCTCCAGCCGAGCTCCCCTTTGTGCCTCGAGACGATCAACACCCGACAGAAATAACACTCCTCCGGTGGCCGTGGTATTTCTACCGCACGTTTTTGCGGAGGCGATATATTACATCCATTAGTCTTAATATGACGTGTATTATGTTACGAGCCTTATACGATCAGTCCGAAAGCACATCCACCACAACGAATTCCACAGCTTTTTGTAGCAGTCGGATTTGATTGAAGTTTCCCTCAATCCTTGAGCACATCAAAAGGCCGTCATACAGCCACATTCATTTCCCACATCCAGACCAAGAAAACAATCCAAAAACGAGTAAAATATTTTTTTTCAATATAACGTGCACAATATTATGAGTCTTATCCCAGTCGTCCAAAATCACAGTCTCCATCAAGAATTTGTGTAGCAGTCATGCTTGACTGACTGATAAAAGGATTGCAAAGAGAACAGCCTCTGCTATAGAAAATGTGATATTCAGACCAACCCCGCCCCCGGAGAACCAGACGTTATCAGGCTCATTAACTCAAGCGGCAGGAACTTTGCCTCAAATACCACAGTTCTTCGGAACACGCTGCAAATTAACAACACGACCACTGAATGAGATTAGACATTTAAAGGCTGAAGAAGGTGGGATCAACGAACAGGGAATCTAGACCCCCCTGAGCCCGTACACGCCCTCAGAAGGTGACGGTGATCAGGCACCTGCCTTGGGCTCTGGGATTTCTCCCTAGAAGACATTCCTGGGAACACAGAGCTTCCCTACTGCTCGAAAATCAGCCTCTCCCACTTAGCCCTGTTTCAGGCTGTGGGTCACTTCACTTCGCACTCATTGTACTACAGCTACCCATAGACAGCAGTCACACGTCAGAGCGTCGTAATTTACATTTGTTGTAAATGCTTCTTGTGCATCTGTTTTCCGGATATGTGTTTGTTCTCAAAAGTATGTTTCCATTGGATGAGGGAAGTTGAATTACATTATAATGTTGGTACACCCAGAAATACTGGAAAAGGAAATTTGAAGGACTCTAACGTGTGGTTTCCCTTATTTGATAGCCCAGATTAATTTAGAGTTTACACATATTTACATTTAAAAAGTAATTACATCGCTTGAAAAACCAGGAAGGGGTTTCGACGTTCTCAGAAATCGCGGTGTAAATAACTGATGCTTATTACTATTCAACATTGAAATGTTAGTACATCTATCTACAGGGACAGCTCCTACTAGATAAGGAAAGGTGAAGGAGTTTAATGTGGTGTTTCCCCTTTGAAGTGTAGGACTGCAGAAGACAAGTACAGCTAACCACCTTTAAATATGCGCGGACCTTTTGTAAATGTGTAAATGGACCTTATTCAAGGGCGTATTTGTTCTCATTTTGAGTATTTCACTGTTGTTTTACATACGTCGTCAGGATGGGTAGAGCCCTTCCCTTGTAAACAGGCAGACACAACAAAAGCTGCAAAAAGTGCCTGAGACTATGCATAAATGTGCATGTGGACTTCAGTTAAGTGCCTCATTTCTATCGTTTTGAGTATCTTCTGCTCCATTTACACAGGTTCTCAGACTGACTACAGCCCTCCTCTTCTAAACAGGCAGACACAACCACTGCTGCAAAAAGTGGCTGACACTAAATTTCTCGGTTTAGCATTCCCCTATCAACGCCATTGATCAGGTCCAATCACCTTTCCTCGGGAAAAGGAGAGAGGAAAAGAAGACAGGGTCTGAAATATCAAACACGTTTGTCTGCCTTTTGGGGTTTGTTTTCTTTTCTTTTTTTTTTTTTTTTTTCTTTGAGACCCCGTTCTACACCTTCACCTGTGTAACAGGACAGAACTACCATACAGCGTAGAAGAAGAAGTGAAATAACTGCACAAAGATCTCTGAAAAATCATGCCTGGACCAAATTCATCCGTCCCATTGATGCTGTCGTTCCTGCAGCAGCGTTCCCCAAAAAGATGACAGGGCACACGGCAGAAGAAGAGAACATTCAGAAGGGAGGAACAAGCTGTAACTTCTCCATTCATGGAGCCACACGTATGTTTCCTCCATGAAACAGCATTAACCAACAGAAAAAAACAGTTTCAGAAAAAGGGAACAGGAAGGATCTCTAACACCAGGCGTTCCCAACATTTTCTCGACTCCGTCATGCAGAACCATTATTATACGTTTTCCACCGTTACTAACGCATACGAAAATTGTAGTCAAAAGCTCTCAGCTAAACCCGAACCTGTGACCACCGAAGAACCAAGATGTACCGCCGCTTGATTCCTGCTGTGACGACACATGGATCAGCATTACCCAGATAAACGAAGTTAACCCGTCCCACTACTACTACCATTTCTGCCATCTCGGCAGCAGCATTTGTTAAAAAAATGGACGACACTCTCACTAGGGACAAAGAATCTGTCTCTTTTCCATTCAGGGAGCTGAAAGCACGGTTTTTGGAGAGTCTGATACCAAAAAAGAATTAACCAAAATTTTCGTGTCCAGCTATCAACATTGTCCAAGCACACAGGTTCAGGAAAATCGATCAGAAAGGAAACATCTCTGATACCGAGTGTCAACATCGAGTCTGTCGTGCAAAATCAACGGATCTTATTCCACACAGTAAAGGGTCATCTTCACCGTTACTAATTCATACCATTTGAGAGAACACAAGAGATATACCCAAAATCTCCCAGATGAACCTGAAATTGTAAGCACCGAAAAACATGGCAGTTCCGCAGCTAAAGGCTTCTGTGAACGCTAGTTACCGGATGACCTTTTTCTTCACGGAGACACGGAGCATGCACAGCACCCGGCTACCACACTGCGAAATGGGAACAGGTTTCTGTCCAGCTATCAACCAAGTCAAGTACAGAGCTTCAGGAAAAATAGATCAGAAAGGAAACATCGCCAATACCAAGTGTCAAACACGATCCCATCATGCAAAAACAGCAGAAGTCATTCTGCACAGTAAGGGTTCGCCTCCACCTTTACTAACTCATACGATTTTAGACAAACACAAGAGATGTAGGCAAAACCACACAGCGGAACCTGACCCTGTGAGCACCCACAAACTACGACACGGAGCAGCACTGCCTATGCACACCACCCGGCGAAAACCCAGCGAAATCGGGAGGGAGGTTCAGAAGAGGTCAAGGAAAACAGCGAGAGCAAGCGGGCTTACACACCTGAGGGGCGTCGGCGACGGCGGGCGGCTCTCCCGCGCCGGCGCTGCTGCTCGGGCTCCGCTTCCCGCAGGGCTCCCCGCCGAGCAGCTCCTCCGCGGGCACGATGGGCAGCGGCGGCGGCGGCAGCCAAGCGCCCTCGGCCACGGCGCGGGCCGGCGCCACGCACAGGTTGTAGGAGTAGGGCAAGGTGCCCTCGCAGAAGTCGGCCGGGAAGGCGGCGCCGGCCACGGAGAAGCGCTGCGCGCCCAGGCAGCGCAGCACGGCGGGCGGCCCGGCCCGCCGCACCCGCGCCAGCACGGCCAGCGCCACGCTCAGCAGGAACAGGGCGGAGAGCAGCGCCAGCGCCAGCACCAGGTAGAACTGCAGCTCCGCCGCCGACTCGGCGCCCGCCGCCCGCTCGCTCAGCTCCGGCAGCGCCTCCTGCAAGCTCTCCGCCAGCACCACGTGCAGCGTGGCCGTGGCCGACAGCGCCGGCTGCCCGTGGTCCTTCACCACGGCCACCAGCCGCTGCTTCGCCGCGTCCCTCTCCGACACGGCCCGCGCCGTCCGCACCTCGCCGCTGTGCAGCCCCACGCCGAACAGCGCCGGCTCCGCCGCCTGCACCAGCTCGTACGACAGCCACGCGTTGCGCCCCGCGTCCGCGTCCACCGCCACCACCTTGGCCACCAGGTACCCGGCCTCGGCCGACCGCGGCACCACCTCGAACGGCGGCGCCGCCCCCGCCCCCTCCGACGCCCCCGCCGCCGCGCCCGCCGCCGGCCACAGCACCCGCGGCGCGTTGTCGTTGCGGTCCAGCACGAAGACGCGCACCGTCGCCGTCGAGCTGCGCGCCGGCGCCCCGCCGTCCTGCGCCCGCACCGCCACCGCGAACTCGCGGCACTGCTCGTAGTCGAAGGAGCGCTGCGCGTACACCGCGCCGCTCCGCGCCTCCACCGACACGGACGACGCCGCGCCCGCGCTGCCGCCCGCCAGCCAGTAGCTCACGCGCCCGTTGGCGCCCGCGTCCGCGTCCCGCGCGCGCACGCGCACCACCTCCGCGCCCGCCGCGTTGTTCTCCGCCACGTACGCGCTGTAGGCGGCCTCCTCGAACACCGGCGCGTTGTCGTTCACGTCCGACACCTCCAGCACCAGCGCCGCGCGGCTCGACAGCGCCGGGCTGCCCCGGTCCCTGGCCACCACCGTCACACGGTGCTCGGACGCCTGCTCACGGTCCAGCGCGCTCGCCGTCACCACCTTGTACGACCCGCCCGACGACGCCACGATCGACAGCGGCGACTCGCCCGACAGCTCGCACGACACCTGACCGTTCTCCCCGGAGTCCGGGTCGTTCACGTTCAGCAGGGCCACCACCGTGCCGGCCGGCGCGTCCTCGGGCATCGGACTCGACACCGACAGCAGCGTGATTTCGGGCGCGTTGTCGTTCACGTCCAGCACCTCCACCTCTACCTTGCAGTGCGCCACCAGACCGCCCTCGTCCCTCGCCTCCACCAGCAGCGTGTAACCTCGCGTGTCCTCGAAGTCCAACGCCTCCTGCAGCGTGATCGTCCCGCTCTGCGCGTCCACCGCGAACTTCTGAAGCACCTTGGCCGGCATTTTCCCGAAACCGTAGGTGATGTGGGCGTTGCTGCCGGCGTCGGCGTCGGAGGCCGAGACGTTCAGCACCTTCGAGCCCGGCGGCGCGTCCTCTCGCAGGCTAACGCGGTAGCGGTCCTGCGCGAACACGGGTGGGTTGTCGTTGGCGTCGGTGACGTTGATGCAGAGCTGGGCGGTGCCGCTGCGCGGCGGATCGCCGCCGTCCAGCGCCGTCAGCACCAGCCGCAGGCTCTGCTCGCTCTCCCGGTCCAGCGCCCGGCGCAGCACCAGCTCCGCGAACTTGCTGCCGTCCTGGCTCTCCTTCACCTCCACCGCGAAGTACCCGTTGGCCTCCAGCTCGTAGCCCTGCAGCGAGTTGCTGCCCACGTCCGCGTCCTCCGCGGCTCCCACGGCAAAACGAGCGCCAGGAGAAGTCAACTCGTTGATCTCCAGATGGAAAACGTCTTGCAGGAAGCGCGGCGCGTTGTCGTTGACGTCCTGGATGGCCACCTCGACGTGGAAAACGTTGAGCGGGTTCTGCACCAGCGCCTCGAAGCTGACAGAGCAGGACGCCGACTCGCCGCACAGCTCCTCCCGGTCCAGCCGCTCGCTCACGTACAGGTTCCCGCTCTCCCCGCTCACCGCGAAGTATTTCAGCTGCTTTTTAGCGGCAGACGCCACCCGCAGCTTGCGAGCCGGCAGCTCCGCCGGGCTCAGCCCCAGGTCCCGCGCCAGCGGCCCCACCAGCGAGCCTCTGCCCAGCTCCTCGGCGATGGCGTAGCGGATGCGCTCAGGCGCCGCCCGGCAGCACAAGCACAGCAGCAAGGCGCCCAGCAGCACCACTCGCCCGGCTGATCGCCCGCACCTCTGACTCTGCCTGCCCGCCATTCTCGGCACCGCTCGCCGCGTTCCTGCCTCCTGCCGCCGCCCTCGCTCCCTTCCGGACCCGCTCGGCAGCGAGCGCAGGGGACGCCGGACGGCAGCGATCTCGGCGCGGACTCGGACGCCGCTGCTCCCCGCGCCGCGCCGCCTCTCGCCTCTGCTGCCCGGGCCGCTGCCGCTCTGGCCGCCGCCGGGCGAGTCAGCAGCCCGCGGGGGCAGGACGCTGAGGCAGCTCCGGCGCCGGCTGCGGCTCAAGCCGCTTCTCCGCCTCGGCCAACAGCGGCACCCGGAGGCGCCGCCACGCCACTGCAGCCGCCCGATGGCCGCGCTCCCGGGGGCACGGGCTTTTGCCGCCCGTTTAGTGGCTGCACCCAGCTTTGGGGTCTCCCTTTTGTCAGAATCATGAAGCGCAGGGGGACTTGCTTGCTGTGATGCAAAAGGCTGAGATAAACTGTCAAATACTTCTTAGTTCATCTTCCTGTGTCGCAGTTACTATTATCTGAAGAAATATTCGTGGCAGAGCAGTAGAGGAACACAGCTGCTCTTCATAAAATCAAGACGGAATTATGAGATCAAAAGACGATGTTATAAGTACAGAATCCTTTAAGAGCTTTTTAGCAGTATCTCGGGGTTTTGAATTCCGTTTCCTTACCTAGGAGACATACCCAGAAGGAAAGTTTCATCTTGGAGTACACCATAAGTATTTACAAACAGAATTAAGCAAAAGTCACTTAAATCCTTTCAGAAATGGCCGGGAAAGACTTTCCATCTTCCCTGCATTTCTTCCTTTTGCTCATGGAACTCTCTGATGCTTTTTCCCACCATTCATTGAACTCTTTTGTTTATGATGCACAAAATTTCCATCTTTTAGGTCTCCATACTCAGGGGCTGACAACAGGAAAATGCAAACCCACTTCAGGTCTTTCATAGAACCATAGAATGGTTTGGGTCGGAAGGGACCTTCAAAGATCATCTGGCCCAAACCCTTTGCCATGGGCTGGTGTCCTGGTTTGAGGTAAAACAGGACCAATTTCGTTCAGTAACTTCGCTTCTTAGCTGGGCCTCTCTAACTACTGAAATTAACTGCATATTGTGCAGACAGTGTTCACTTGCTCAGAGGGGTAAGACCAATTGTTTATAGCTGATGCCCAGGCATGGTATGCAGAGAGGCTCTTGCTTATACTTATTGCTATAACCCCAAGGCCAACCAACTTTGTTATTTGCCCCGTTGGAGGGTCAGAAGCGGAAAAGCACAGTGGGGTCCCACCTACAGGGAGGAGCGGACAGGACAGGTGACCCAAAACTGACCAACAGGGTATTGCATCCCATCTGCCTCATGCTCAGTATAAAAGCTGAGGGATCAAAGGGTCAGCTCTCTCTTCCTTCAATGGCCAACGTTTGAGGAGGACTCTCAGACGTCGGCCTGTGATCCCGATCCTGAATGCAGATCCGGAATCCAGTTCCCGTCTCTTTTTTCCTCCTCTGCCTCTCTCTTTGAAGAGGGGTAGAGGGGAGCATCTGTCGGTCCCATCTGGGGTCCCTCAGGTCCCCAGCAGTGGATTTGGCCCAAACCACGACAGCAGGGACATCCTTCACTAGATCACTTTGCTCAAAGCCCTGTCTAACCAGACCTTGAACCCTTGCAGTGTTTGCATAGCCACAACTTCTCTGTGCAAACACTTCTGGTATCATACCACCCTCATCATAAAACATTTCTACTTTGAATCCAAGAAAATCTACCCTCTTTCACTTTTAAATCATTGCCCCTTGTCTGGTCACGACAGGCCCTGGTGAAACGTCTCTCTTCATCCTTCTTTTAAGCTACTTTTATATACTGACAGAGTGCAATAAGGTCTCCCCAGAGCCTTCCAATCTCCAGGCTGAAGAACCTCAACTCCTTCAGCCCTCACTTGTCTTCTCTACAGCCCTGCACAACTGGCAGGTTTACTTCTGACCCTCTCATAATTAGCAAAAACAGCTCATGAGAGGATAATACACTATGACTATAACACACCAAGAAGGAAAGTACATTTTTCTGCTCACCACTATTAAAAGAAACAGAAGGATTCTAAAGCACATGAATGACAAATGGCCAAAATAAAGGAGGAGCGGTCATCCAAGAGAGAATGGGTCATCAAACTAATGGCTTAGTGGGTATATCCTTCCCCTTTTTTTATCACACACACTGTTCCAAGGAGATGAGACATCTACTAAGGTCAGCATATATCTCTCCCTTCCAACAATGATAGCACAGAAACTCACCAGGAAGTTGTCTTGGTCTTCACTGCAGCTGTTGAAATTCGTCCCTGAGAGCACCTGGAAGTCATGCATATCTGAAGCTGCAAGTGCAGCCCTAAAGCCTTACTCTGGACTCCACAGAAGGGGGTTTCCTTTTAAGAAATAGTCATCAGCTCTCAGCTATTTTTTTCTACTGTGTGGCCTGCTCGTCTCCCACAAATATGAAGCCATAAGTGTAAACACCTTATCACGCGCTTCTTTCTCAAGCTCAGTCTTCTGAGAAACTACGACAGATTCTCTCTTAGCTTCTGCTTCATTTTCCTCACACATACATTTCTAACTCACGTGGCTGAAGTAAGTATTTGCTGCAAAACAACACTCAGTTTCCAATGCAATAGCAGTACCCAGAAATGGGGAAAATGAACCACGACCTTCCAGGAAACAGAAGCCTGAAAGAAAGTGTGAATATAACTGTGAAGAAACTATACATCACATTATTACAGGGAGATACAGAGGGATAAAGGAAGTTTCACACAGGAATTAGAAACCACTCTACCCATGCATTATCATTCCACATGCACGTATATTGTGCATATACTCTATTACTGCAGGACTACCATTGCCTTTAAGGACCAGGAAAGAAGGATAACAAAAAAAAAAAAAAAAAAATGGCACAGGCCTTGGCACCAGGCATGAAATCAAACCATTGCTCATCCACATTAACCCACCACTTTCCCTGGTTTGAAGCCAGCCTGTTGCCTTCCTTGCTCTGCATTCACAGCCTTTCCTTGCACCACGGACAATATCCCATAATTTAACCATCTGTCAGCCACAGCCAGAAGAGCATTTCACTTCAGGGAAACTGAGCTATATCAAAGCCTTTGCCTTGACAGCTGTACACCTTCAAGGTATAAAGGAAACTGCTTCCCCAGCCCAACAATTATATGAGATCTTTTAATGTTTTGAGGGTTACCAGCCACAGAGGCCCAGCTTTACACCTGGACAACAAGCAAGGCAAGAGTGGGAAACCTACAGAAGTGAAGGAATCACAGCTTTCCATTTCAGCTTACGTCAAGTACACACATTATGTGCCAGGCATGTCAGATTAGAAGGTACACACAAGAAGGGTGTCTGGCTGTAAAAAGTCCACAGGAGGCTCACACAGGAGCTCACACCAAAGACCAGAGCCATGGTTTCTCAACGGAATTTCTTTGGAAAATAAAAAGAAGATAATGCATGGAACCACATGGAACCACACAAGTGTGAGCCTCATCTAACAACTAGGACAAACATAACCTGTCTTTCAGACATTTCAAATTATACCACAACAAACTTTTCTACCCACCCTGTCTCTGGAGAGACAGAATTTTTCACCCCGACCAAACATCACACAACATGAAAGCAACCTTTGCAGGCAGACACAATTGAAAGTAAAGTTGCACACACAACTTCTCCTTGTCTGAGAACAACAGTAGTAGGTACACACGAAAGGTAAGTACTTGGTAAATAGTCCACAGGAGGCTTAAAAAGTGGTTGCACTAGAGCTCATAGCCGCAGTTCCTCAAAGTAATTTATCTGGAGAATAAAAAAAAAAATGAAAAACACATGGAACCCCAACAGTGGGGTTTTACATCCTTCTTTTAGATATTTCCAAATATAACACAGCAAACTCTTATACCTGCTTTGTCTTCATGCAACCCGAATTCTTCATCCTTCCCAGAACTCACACAACAGTAAAGATAACTTTGCAGACAGACATCAATTCTCTGACAGAAATGTCGCATACACAACTTTTTTACGGAGAACAAGGATCACAAGACAGACACATGCAAAGAGATTTCTTTGCTCTTTACACTAACCAATGCTACATAAAATATTGTCAAGTGCATAAATGATATGCAGTTCCAATAAAGAACCTCTCCTCTAAGTGTCACCTCAAAGACGCCATTCTCCTACTCCAGCTCATGGGCAAGATGGAAGACAGATGATGCCCAAACCTTAACCTAAACTGTACATCTCTGCTCGATAACTGCCCTTCATGGCAACCATCATGCAACAGGAAAGCAAGCTGCTCACACACAGCACCTCAAGACTGTCCTCAAACCCACCACAGCTAGCATCATTGCCATGGATCTTCATAATTTGCAGACAAGCTCCACCCAAAGAAAAGATGCACAGAAAACAGCTTATCATCGGTAAGATTTGAATTCTCGCCATGGCTATGTGAAAAGCAACAATATTTGTCCAGTTAACATTCTAAGGAAAAATGACTATGGAAGTCTATCTCTTCACATCCCTCAACATGAAAGACATGTACAGGAGAGTCAAGTAAATGTAACAGATGTGATCTTCCATACATTATCAGATTCAAAGGCCCACCTTTAGCCTAACACAACGGGCAAGGCAAGTGAACACAAGCAGAAAGGCAGAGATCACAACATACTCCATTAGATTAGGGCACTTACAGTAGGCACATAATCCAGGTATTTAGTAGGTAGCAAATACACACTTTGTTTTTCCCAAAGCTCCCATTGTGGCACTTGTCTCAAGTACATAATTCACCGTTAGTTAAGAATTGAAGACAACATATCAACAAGAACAACAAGAATTGAACGACAAGACAACAAGAATTGAAGGCAAACAGATCTCTTGTAGCCCTAACACCCTGCTCCCACAACTCTCATCTCCCACCCTTCACAACTAGCATGGTGTTCTTTCAGTCTTGTAATTACCAAGCACATGCATCAAAGGGCCAGTTGGCCAGATTATTTCTCTCAAATATGCACCACTCACACCATGGACTTCACATACATATCTTCACATCTCCGTCCTAAGAAGGAAGATACATTTCCCTGCTCAGTACACTTCAGAGACAATCATCAAAAGTCATAAAATAGAAGGGCAGTGGTCCTCCAGAAGAGACTGGGCCAGTGAACATCTGCAGAGGGTCAAGATCCCCCTCCTTACATCTCCCTCCCCATCCCGCCCTCATATGGCCCTTGCCATATCAGGTATTTTCAAGCCAAGACACATCTAGGTCCGTTTCAAATAAGTCAACTGCACAACAGGCAGACAGACATCGACAAGGGACCACTTGTTGCCCAGCTCATTCCACATCACGGTGCACAAAGATCAAAGCTCAGACGAATACAGAACCATTTAATTGCTCACCCCGTTATGGTGGAGAACCAGAAAGGATGACAAGAGTTAGAAACGATGAGCAGCTATGTTAGACACAGTGCCGTTAACACTACGTTTCAAGACTGTATACGCCTAATCAAGCACATGTGCAGTCAGTAAGATACCTGACCCTGCGAATTATGAAAACTGAATATCCATTTGATAATACTGAAATACATCCGTTCAGAACAGCTAATACCGACGGGAAAGTGGGTATTACACATGTCAGGGGGCAAAATGAGAAACGACCTGCCGCGTGATAAGAACACATACCCCACTCTAACCAAGCTCAAACCAACGGCAGCCGCGCTTCTCCCGACTCCCGCACCAAGTGCAACGCTGAGCAACGAGTCCACCTTCATCTCCCTGGAGCGAGAGGCACCAGCACACAGCGCGGTGCACACCGAAGCTTTCCCTTCCTTGTCACTAAACCTCCCTACGCAGGACACGGAAGACAGCGAGTGGGAAAAGGCAGAGATGCAGGAGAGAGAAGCGTCTTGGAGCACTTGTGGCCCGAGGAACTCACCGGGGCAGCGGCGGGGTCCGCGCGGCGAGCGGCGGCAGGGTCCTCCCCGAGCAGCGGCGCGGGCTCGTCGGGCGGCGGGCGGGCCGGGAGGGTGTCGCAGCAGCTGCCGCCCGAGAAGCGGAGCTGGCTCTTGCGCGAGTCGGCCGTGAGCGACACCTCGTGCGAGTAGGAGTGCAGGAAGGCGCGGACGCCGTCGATGCCCACGAAGTGCGAGGCCGGCACGCCGCGCAAGGCGCCGCTGCCCGCCGCCAGCAGCTGCGAGCGCCGCCAGCGCCGCAGGCGCAGCGCCAGCAGCAGCAGCAGGAAGGCGAGGAAGAGGCAGGACACGGCCGCCACGGCCACCACCAGCCACCGCGTCAGGCTGCCGGCCGCCTCGCCCCCGGCCGCCGCCGCCGCCGCCGCGCTGCCCAGCTCCCACAGCAGCTCGCCCACGCTCTCGGCCAGCACCACCGTCAGCGTGGCCGTGGCCGACAGCGCCGGCCGCCCGTGGTCCTTCACCACCACCACCAGGCTCTGCCGCGCCGCGTCGCGGGCCAGCGGCAAGCGCGCCGTGCGCACCTCGCCGCTGTGCAGCCCCACGCGGAACAGCCCCGGCTCCGTCGCCTTGGCCAGCTCGTACGACAGCCACGCGTTCTGACCCGCGTCCGCGTCCACCGCCACCACCTTGGCCACCAGCGCCCCGGGCTCCGCCGAGCGCGGCGCCAGCTCCACGCCCGCCCAGCCCCCGACCGACCCCGGCGGCGGCGACGCCGGCGGGTACAGCACCTGCGGCGCGTTGTCGTTCTCGTCCACGATCACCAGCCGCACCGACACGTTGCTGCTCAGCGCCGGCGCGCCGCCGTCCTCCGCCCCCACCCACAGCCCCACCTCGCGCACCTCCTCGTAGTCGAAGGACCGCAGCGCGTACAGCGCGCCCGTCTCCGCCTGCACCGACACGTACGACGACAGCGGCGCGCCGCGCAACCGACCCTCCCACAGCCGGTACCGCACGCGCGCGTTCTGACCCCAGTCCGCGTCCGTCGCCCGCACCCTCAGCACCAGCGCGCCCGCCGCGTTGTTCTCGGGCAGACGGGCGCTGTAGCGCGCCTCCGCGAACACCGGCGCGTTGTCGTTCACGTCCAGCACGCGCAGCGCCAGCACCGCGCTGCTCCACAGCGACGGCGACCCGCCGTCCGACGCCCGCACCGTCACGTTGTACTCCGACACCTCCTCCCGGTCTAACTCCCTCGACGTCACCACGCTGTAGTAACTGCCCCGGGAGCTCTGCAGCCGAAACGGGACGCCGCCGTCTAGGGAGCACCGCACGTCTCCGTTAGCCCCCGAGTCCCGGTCCTGCACGTGCAGCAGGGCCACCACCGTCCCCGGCGGAACGTCCTCCGAGATGTCGTTCAGCGCCGACCGCACAGAAATCTGGGGGGCGTTGTCGTTCACGTCTGTCACTGTGATCGCGACCTTCGCTGTATCGAAAAGCCCTCCTTCGTCCCTGGCCTGCACCTCGAGTTCATGTGAGAACATTTCCTCGAAATCCAAATCGTCCTTAAGATATATTTCTCCTGTCTCTGAGTCTAGGTGGAAAAGTTCCGACGCTCGCTCTGTAATTTTATGGAAACTATATTTCACGTATCCGTTAACCCCCGCGTCGGGATCGCTGGCCGTGACAGTGAGTAATACGGAGTCCACGGGAACGTCCTCCGGCACACGCACCGTGTACTCCGCCTGGCTGAACACGGGCGTGTTGTCGTTCGCGTCCAGCACCGACACGCGGATCCGCGCCGTACCCGTCCGCCCCGGATCTCCGCCGTCCATCGCCCTCAGCACCAGCTCGTGAAACGTCGCCTCCTCCCGGTCCAGCGCCTTCGCCAGCACCAGCTCGGGACGCTGAGCCCCGCCGGGGCCCGCCTGCACGGCCAGCGAGAAGTGGTCGTCGCCGCTCAGCTCGTAGCTCTGCACGGAATTCGCTCCCACGTCGGGGTCGTGAGCTTCAGCCAGCAGAAACCGCGACCCCGGGGCTGTCATCTCGCTCATTCTCTCCTCCAGCTCAACAGTTTTGAAGCTGGGGGCGTTGTCGTTAATGTCCGTGATTGCCACTGCGATTTCATAAACCTTCATTTCCCCCTCCACGATCACCTCACAGCGCAGCACGCATTTCTCCATCTGCCGGCACAGCTGCTCTCTGTCTATCCTCTCCGCCGTCACTAAATGTCCCGTCTTCCCGTGCAGAGCGAAATACTGCGTCCTACCTTCGGAGAGAACGCGGAAACCGCGGTCGTGGAGCGCCGGCAGCTCCAGCCCCAGGTCCTTGGCCACGTCGCCCACGAACGAGCCCTTCGGCAGCTCCTCGGGAACCGAGTAGCGCAGCTGCCCCCTCGCCGCCTCCCACGCCGCCACCAGCACCACGCACCACAGTAGGGCTCCCTCCAAACGGCCCTGGCATCTCCCCGCCGCGTACATCGCCGCCGCAGCACCGCTGGCAGCTCCCCGACGATCCGCCGCCCGATGCGGATCCGGCTCCCACTCTGGCGGCCAGCCGCTGCCGCCGTCCCCTCCGCCTCGCTGCAGCACGGCTCCGCACCGCGGGGACGCTCGCAGACCGCCCGGCCGCCCAGACAGAATGCCGGCGAGCGAGAGAGACGGGCCGCAGCGGGCGGGGCTGCCGGCAGCGCTCCGGCCTTCCTCTCGCTCCTCCTCGGTCAACAGCGGCGCCCGCAGCCTCCTCCCGGCACTGCAGCCACACAGCGCTGCCCGCCTGCCTTTCCCACGGGCAGCTCGCGGGGAAGGCACACTCGCCACGGAGACATCGCTTCCCGTCCACCTGTGATCTCCTGCCATGCCTTTTCTCCAGCCGAGCTCCCCTTTGTGCCTCGAGACGATCATGACTAGAAAAACATTACACGCCTTCCCTGGGCGTGTGGTTTCTTCCGGATGGGAAACATGTTTCTGTCATGCTGGTATACCGGTTACATTTTCTTATTATGACGTGTAGAATACTGCCACCCTTGCCCGAAAGTACAATCTCCACCATGTATTCCATAGTTTTTTATAGCAGTCAGGCTTGAATGACGTTTCCCTCATCCTTTCTGCAGACCAAATGGGCATCATATAGCCACATTAATTCCTCGCATCCCGACCAAGAGAACAACAATGAAGATCCCTCAAGTGGAGACCGGGGATTTCCTGCATTGGCTTTTCTCTAAAAACCTATTTTCTTGAACGATGCGTGTTTTTCTACCTCACTGGTCAAATGACTTGCTAATTGCCATAGACGTAAATAAAACAATGTTTCGTAATATGACCTGCAATATGACCCAGTCGTCCAGAAGCACGGTCTCCATCAGGAATTTGTGTAGCAGTCATGCTTGGCTAACTGCTACAAGGTTAGCAAAGAGAACAGGCTTTGCTATAGAAAACGTGATATGACCCACCCCGCCCCCGGAGAACCAGACGTTATCAGGCTCATTAACTCAAGCGGCAGGAACTTTGCTTTAAATACCACCGTTCTTCGGAACACGCTGCAAATTAACACCACGACCACTGACTGAGATTAGACATTTAAAGGCTGAAGAAGGTGCGATCAATGAACCGATAATCTAGAACCCCTGAGCCCCTACACCCCCTCAGAAGGTGACGGTGATCAGGCACCTGCCGTGGGCTCTGGGATTTCTCCCTAGAAGACGTTCCTGGGAACACAGAGCAGGAGGAGGCTCTCCTCCTGCTCGAAAATCAGCTTCTCCCACACAGCCCTGTTTCAGGCTGTAAATTGTAAATGCTTCTTGTGCATCTGTTTTCCGGATATGTGTTTGTTCTCAACAGTATGTTTCCATTGCATGAGGGAAGTTGAATTACATTATAATGTTGGTACACCCAGAAATACAGCTAATACTGGAAAAGGAAATTTGAAGGACTCTAACGCGTGGTTTCCCTTTTTTGATAGCCCACATTAATTTAGAGGTTTTCGAGTTTATACACATTTACATTCAAACAGTAATTCGATCGCTTGAACAACCAGTAAGGGGCTTCGGCCTTTTCAGAAATCGCGGTGTAAATAACTGATGCTTGTTACTATTCAACTAATTCTTGAGTCTTCACGCTGCTAGGACACCTTTTCAACCAAATACCGAAGACAAGGACGGCTGCACACCCTAAACTATGCGCGGAATATCTGCAAATGTCCGCCTGGTTTCTGGATATGCGTCTGTTCTCAACAGTATTTTTGAATTGGAGGAGAGAAGTTGAATTACATTGAAATGTTGATACATTTCCAGAGACAGCTCCTACTAGAAAAGGAAAGGTGAAGGAGTTTAATGCGGTGTTTCCCTTTTGAAGTGTAGGACGGCAGAAGACAAGTACAGCTGATCACCCTAAACTATACGGGCCATTTCTAAATGTGCAAATGGACTTTATTCAAGTGCCTAATTGCTGTCATTTTGAGCACTTCACGGTTATTTTGCATATGTCCTCAGGATGGGTAGAGGCCTCCCCTTGTAAACAGGCAGACACAACAACTGCTTCAAAGAGTGCCTGAGAGACCGAATTCCTCAGATCAGCATTCCCCTGTCTACACGATCAACCAGGTTAAAGTACCTCTCGTTGGGAAAAGGAGAGAGGAAAAGAAGTCAGGATCTGAAATACAAACACGATTTTTCTTATTCTTGAGATGCCATTCTACACTTTCACCTGTGTATGAAAGACAAACGGGCAACAGTAAAAAAAAAAAAAAAAAAAAAAGAAAGGAAAGGAAAGGAACAACAAAACCAACAACAGAAGAGAGGAAATTTAAGTAGGGAGGAACAATCTGTAACTTAGCAATTCATGGAGGCACCCAAACCTTTCCTTGGCAAACAATATTAATTGTTTAATATTGTTTGGCTTTGCGTCCAGCTATCAAGCAGGTCCAAGTACTGCCGCTTCAGAAAAATTCAAACCCTGAATCTGATCCTGTGAGCACCGAAGAACCAAGATTGCTGCACCTGCCTTCCTCCAAAAGATAAGAGGGAACACGGCGGAAGAAGGGGGAACATTCACTAGGGAGGAAGAATTTGTAAAAGCAGTTTCAGAAAAAGCCATCAGGAAGGAAAAAGCTCTAAACCCAAGCGTTTACCACATTTTCCCCACTCATTTTCCGTCGTACAGAATCCTGAAATTGCGGTGTTTACCATGACCAACTCATTCGAGGGTTCTAGTCAAAACCTCTCCCCTGAATCTGATCCTGTGAGCACCGAAGAACCAAGATGCGCTGCCTCTTCTCTCCTGCTGTGAGGGGAAGGAGGATACCCCATTCCTTCCTTCACGGACACACGGATCAGCACTCCCCACCCTTCCTGCTATTATTAACATTTCTGCAGCAGCATTCCCAAAACAGATGGGCGACACTCTCTCCTTTCACTAGGAATGAATACTATGTCACGTTTCTATTGATGGAGCTGCAAGCATGTTTCCTTTGGGAGTCCAACATCGCAAGCGCTAAAACGAACAGGTTTCTGTCCAGCTATCAACCAAGTCAAGTACAGAGCTTCAGGAAAAATAGATCAGAAAGGAAACATCGCCAACACCAAGTGTCAAACACGATCCCATCATGCAAAAACAGCAGAAGTCATTCTGCACATTAAGGGTTTGCCTCCACCTTTACTAACTCATACGATTTTAGACAAACACAAGAGATGTAGGCAAAACCACACAGCGGAACCTGAACCTGTGAGCACCCACAAACTACGACACGGAGCAGCACTGCCCGTGCACACCACCCGGCGAAAACCCAGCGAAATCGGGAGGGAGGTTCAAAAGAGGTCAAGGAAAACAGCGAGAGCAAGCGGGCTTACACACCTGAGGGGCGTCGGCGACGGCGGGCGGCTCTCCCGCGCCGGCGCTGCTGCTCGGGCTCCGCTTCCCGCAGGGCTCCCCGCCGAGCAGCTCCTCCGCGGGCACGATGGGCAGCGGCGGCGGCGGCAGCCAAGCGCCCTCGGCCACGGCGCGGGCCGGCGCCACGCACAGGTTGTAGGAGTAGGGCAAGGTGCCCTCGCAGAAGTCGGCCGGGAAGGCGGCGCCGGCCACGGAGAAGCGCTGCGCGCCCAGGCAGCGCAGCACGGCGGGCGGCCCGGCCCGCCGCACCCGCGCCAGCACGGCCAGCGCCACGCTCAGCAGGAACAGGGCGGAGAGCAGCGCCAGCGCCAGCACCAGGTAGAACTGCAGCTCCGCCGCCGACTCGGCGCCCGCCGCCCGCTCGCTCAGCTCCGGCAGCGCCTCCTGCAAGCTCTCCGCCAGCACCACGTGCAGCGTGGCCGTGGCCGACAGCGCCGGCTGCCCGTGGTCCTTCACCACGGCCACCAGCCGCTGCTTCGCCGCGTCCCTCTCCGACACGGCCCGCGCCGTCCGCACCTCGCCGCTGTGCAGCCCCACGCCGAACAGCGCCGGCTCCGCCGCCTGCACCAGCTCGTACGACAGCCACGCGTTGCGCCCCGCGTCCGCGTCCACCGCCACCACCTTGGCCACCAGGTACCCGGCCTCGGCCGACCGCGGCACCACCTCGAACGGCGGCGCCGCCCCCGCCCCCTCCGACGCCCCCGACGCCGCGCCCGCCGCCGCCGGCCACAGCACCCGCGGCGCGTTGTCGTTGCGGTCCAGCACGAAGACGCGCACCGTCGCCGTCGAGCTGCGCGCCGGCGCCCCGCCGTCCTGCGCCCGCACCGCCACCGCGAACTCGCGGCACTGCTCGTAGTCGAAGGAGCGCTGCGCGTACACCGCGCCGCTCCGCGCCTCCACCGACACGGACGACGCCGCGCCCGCGCTGCCGCCCGCCAGCCAGTAGCTCACGCGCCCGTTGGCGCCCGCGTCCGCGTCCCGCGCGCGCACGCGCACCACCTCCGCGCCCGCTGCGTTGTTCTCCGCCACGTACGCGCTGTAGGCGGCCTCCTCGAACACCGGCGCGTTGTCGTTCACGTCCGACACCTCCAGCACCAGCGCCGCGCGGCTCGACAGCGCCGGGCTGCCCCGGTCCCTGGCCACCACCGTCACACGGTGCTCGGACGCCTGCTCACGGTCCAGCGCGCTCGCCGTCACCACCTTGTACGAGCCGCCCGACGACGCCACGATCGACAGCGGCGACTCGCCCGACAGCTCGCACGACACCTGACCGTTCTCCCCGGAGTCCCGGTCCCGCACTTTCAGCAGGGCCACCACCGTGCCGGCCGGCGCGTCTTCGGGCACCGGGCTCGACACCGACGTCAGCGTGATTTCGGGCGCGTTGTCGTTCACGTCCAGCACCTCCACCTCTACCTTGCAGTGCGCCACCAGACCGCCCCCGTCCCTCGCCTCCACCAGCAGCGTGTAACCTCGCGTGTCCTCGAAGTCCAAGGCCTCCTGTAGGTCGATCGTCCCGCTCTCCGCGTCCACCGCGAACTTCTGAAGCACCTTGGCCGGCGTTTCCCCGAAACCGTAGGTGATGTGGGCGTTGCTGCCGGCGTCGGCGTCGGAGGCCGAGACGTTCAGCACCCTCCAGCCCGGCGGCGCGTCCTCTCGCAGGCTAACGCGGTAGCGGTCCTGCGCGAACACGGGTGGGTTGTCGTTGGCGTCGGTGACGTTGATGCAGAGCTGGGCGGTGCCGCTGCGCGGCGGATCGCCGCCGTCCAGAGCCGTCAGCACCAGCCGCAGGCTCTGCTCGCTCTCCCGGTCCAGCGCCCGGCGCAGCACCAGCTCCGCGAACTTGCTGCCGTCCTGGCTCTCCTTCACCTCCACCGCGAAGTACCCGTTGGCCTCCAGCTCGTAGCCCTGCAGCGAGTTGCTGCCTACGTCCGCGTCCTCCGCGGCTCCCACAGCAAAACGAGCGCCAGGAGAAGTAAACTCGTTGATCTCCAGATGGAAAACGTCTCGCAAGAAGTTCGGCGCGTTGTCGTTGACGTCCTGGATGGCCACCTCGACGTGGAAAACGTTGAGCGGGTTCTGCACCAGCGCCTCGAAGCTGACGGAGCAGGACGCCGACTCGCCGCACAGCTCCTCCCGGTCCAGCCGCTCGCTCACGTACAGGTTCCCGCTCTCCCCGCTCACCGTGAAGTATTGCTTCTCCGCGCTGAGCCGCAGCTTGCGAGCCGGCAGCTCCGCCGGGCTCAGCCCCAGGTCCCGCGCCAGCGGCCCCACCAGCGAGCCTCTGCCCAGCTCCTCGGCGATGGCGTAGCGGATGCGCTCCGGCGCCGCCCGGCAGCACAAGCACAGCAGCAAGGCGCCCAGCAGCAGCACTCGCCCGGCTGATCGCCCGCACCTCTGACTCTGCCTGCCCGCCATTCTCGGCACCGCTCGCCGCGTTCCTGCCTCCTGCCGCCGCCCTCGCTCCCTTCCGGACCTGCTCGGCAGCGAGCGCAGGGGACGCCGGACGGCAGCGATCTCGGCGCGGACTCGGACGCCGCTGCTCCCCGCGCCGCGCCGCCTCTCGCCTCTGCTGCCCGGGCCGCTGCCGCTCTGGCCGCCGCCGGGCGAGTCAGCAGCCCGCGGGGGCAGGACGCTGCGGCGGCTCCGGCTCCGGCTGCGGCTGCGGCTCCAGCGCCGCTCGGCCTCGGCCAACAGCGGCACCCGGAGGTGCCGCCACGCCACTGCAGCCGCCCGATGGCCGCGTTCCCCGGGGGCCGGGGCTTTTGTCGCCTGTTTATTGGCTTCCAACAGCTTTGGAACATCCCATTTGTTAAAATCAGGAAGCGCAGAAGCACTTGCTTGCTGCGACTCCAAAGGCTTTTAGAACTGAGATAAGATTTCGGGTAATTTTAGGTCATCTCCTTGAGTCTCAATGAATAACTGGTAATAATTATTCATGTGGGAGCAATAAATAAAGCAATTCGGCTGCTCTTCACAAAATCAAGACAGACCTACAAGAGCGAGAAACCATGCTATAACTAGGGACAACATTAGCTGCTTTTTATCACTCTGACAGGTATTTTCAGTTCTGCTTTATTACATGTTATGACTACCAGGAAGGAAGAAGAGATGTTGAAGTAAGCAATGAGTAATGAGGAACATAATGAAGCAAAAGTCCCTTCAAGGCTTTCATTATAGGCCCGCAAAGGGTTTCCACGTTCCCTGAATTTCTTCCATCTGCTCATAGATGTCTCTGTCTTATCCCACTGTTGTTTTTTTTGGGGGTTGGTTTTGTTTTTTTTTTTTTATACAGAGAAGAAGTATCGCACTGGGACAGGTATAACCATACAGAAAGTGTGCATAGTTCTATGTTAAGACAGCAGAACAACATTTACTATTTTGATTATGATTCACAAAAATTCCCTCTTTTGCGTCTCCATACCTTGGGGACTGACAATAGGAAGGTGTAAGGCCACATTAAAATGGTTTGGGTTGGAAGGGACCTTTAAAGATGACGGAGGGCAGGGATATCCATACCTAGATCAGGTTTATCAAAGCCCCATCAAACCTGACCTTTAACCCTGCCAATGATGGAACATCCACAACTTCTCTAGTAATCCTGTTCCAGTGTCTCAACAACCTCCTCATAAAATATTTCTGTCTTATAATCACTCTACTACCCTCTTTCAGTTTAAAACCATTGTCTCTTGTCCCTAACCTCTCTCTCCTTCTTCCATTTACACCCCCTTTATATATTGAAAAGGCACTATACGGCCTTCCCGGAGCCTTCTGATCTCCAGGGTGAAGAATCTCAGCTGCTCCAGAGTTCCCCTGTTTTCTCTACAACCTCGCACAGCTGGCAGGTTTACTTCTAACCCTCACATAGTTATGAAGAATTATGAAGAACTATGAAGAACCTCTACATCACCATGTTACAGGGAGATTCAGAGAGATAAAGGAAACACAAGAATTATAACCTGTTCTGCCAGGGATCGTGGTTCTATATACACACTTATTGCGCAAATACTTCATTGCTGGAGGAATATCATTGCCTTTCAGTACAGGAAAACAAGGAAAGAAAAAAAAGTGACACACACTTTTGCACCACGCATGTTAATGACTGACAAAAGTGCATTTCATGTTAGGGATATAGAACTACGTGAAATTCTTTGTCTTGGCATCTGTACACTTTCAAAGTTTGGATGGAAACTGCTCTCCCAGCCCAACAATTACATGACATCTTTAGTGTTTTAAGAATTAGCAACCAAAATGAGGATCATCTTCAGACGGGAAAAAAAAACAAAACAAAACAAAACAAAAAAACCCCAAACACAAAACAACCAAAAAAAAAAACCCAAACCACCAAAGAATGGTAAGCCTGAAGAAGTGATGGAATCGAATCTTTACATTTCAGATTATGTCAGGTACACAGATTATGTGCCAGGTATGTCAGATTAGCAGGTACACACAAGAAGAGTATCTGGTTATTAAAAAGACAAGAAGGGTGTCTGCTTGTTAAAAGGTTCACAGGAGGCTCACACACACAGGAGCTCCCACCAAAAAACAGAGCCACAGTTCCTCAAGGTAATTTCTTTGGATGATAAACAAGAAGAAAATGCATGGAACCACATCTGTGGGCCTCAAATAACAATCAGGACAAACTTAACATTTAACGCCATCTTTCAGACACTTCAAATTATACCACAAAAAACTTTTCTACCTGCCCTGTCTCTGGACAGACAGAATTTTCCACCCTGACCAAAAATAACACAACATGAGAGCGGCCTTTGCGGAAAGACACCGTTGAAGGAAAAGTTGCTTACTAAACTGCTTCTTATCTGAGAACTGCAATATGTACAGAAGAGAGGTATCTAGTTGGTAAAAGGTCCACAGGAGGCCTACACAGGGGTCACACCAAAGACCATAGCCATAGTTCCTCAAAGTAATTTCTCTGGACAATAAAAAAGATGAAAATGCATGGAACCACAACGCTTGGCCTCATAGAGCAACTAGGAGAAACTGAACTTTACATCTATCTTCCAGACATTCCCAGCTATAACACAGCAAACCTAGGGTAAACACTACCAAAACATCACTGTGCTATCAATACGTTCCTCAGAATAAAAGACTAATCACAGCACTGGACCAGCTCCCAGGAAAATGACTAAGAAAATTGTGGCTTAGTGGATTCAGCAAATTTAGCCACTCATGGCAAGTAAAGCTAAGCAAACAACATCATACCATAGTATAAACCTAAGTAATTTATTCAAATTAAAACTTACTTATCTAGGCTAAACAAATAACATCTCTCAACATACATACAGAGAAGACCCAGAAAAGAAAAAAAAAAAAAACAACAAAAAACAAAGAGACAATCAACACAAGTAAGGCTCAAAAGAGAAAATGTTGGCAGAGGAAAGTCACCAGAAGGATGTATCCATCATCACTACAGGTATTGCTATTCATGCATAGAGCACCATGAAGTCACTGAGGTCTCAAGCTCCAAGTGCAACCATAAAAGCCTTACTCTGGACTATAAAGAAGAGGTTTCCTTTAACGGAAGTCATCAGCTCTCATCCTTTTTTGTCTGCTGTGTCACCTGTTAATATCCCTACTAATAAAATGCTCTAATTGCAAACACTTTACCATGATCTTCTTTCTCAAGCAACGAAAAAAAGAGGAGAGATTCTGGTTTAGCTTCTGTTTCATTGTCCTCACATTAAATTCCCTCTTAGCTGGTTGAATTAAATATTTGCTGCAAACCAACACTCACAGTTCCATATACAGAAGCAGAACCCAGAAATTGGGAAAATAAACCATGACCTTCCGAGAAAAAAAAAAAAACACAACCAAACAAAACCTGCAGGAAAGTCTACCTACAACTGAGAAGAAGCCCTATAATTGTAATGTTCCAAGGACATAGAGGTGCATAAAGGAAGTTCCACACAGGAATTATAAGCTGTTCTACCCATGCATCATTATGCTCAAATACTTTATTATCAGAGGATCACATTGGCCTTTATGCACAGCAAAGGTAGGAATACAACATGAATGGTACAGTCCCTGGCACCAGGCATGAAATCAAACCATTTCCCAGCCAAAAACACATTGACCCACCTGTTTTCATGTTTGGCAGACAGCCTCTCACTCTCCATGCTCTGCATTTGCTGACTTTAGTTGCACTAAGGGCAAAATCCAACTTTTGGGCATGTATCAGCCACACGCAAAAGAGCATTTCATTCAACAATGTTAAAGGGAAATAGAAGTATTTCAAAGTCCTTTTCTTGGCAGATGAACACCTTCAAGGTATAGATGGAGACTACTCCCCCAGCCTGATATTTGTTAACAGATCTCTACTTTCAAGGGCTACCAGCCAAACTGAGGCCCAGATTTAGAACATGAGAGAGAACAAGGAAGCAATGGGAAATCTACAGAAGTGAAGGCATCACAGTTTAAGATTTCAGATTGTGTCAACTGTAGTTAGGTACGCAAGAAGAGTATCTAGTTGCTGAAAGGTACACAGCAGGATCATGCAGGTGTTCACACCAAACACCAGAGCCACAGTCCTCCGAGTAAACTCTTTGAACAATAAGAAAAAGAAAATGCACAGGAATGCATATATGGAACCACAGAACAACTAGGAGAAACTTAACATTTACACCTACCTGTTAGACATACCACAGTGAACTCTTCCACCTGCCCTGTCTCTGTGCAGGCAGAATGCTTCAACATGCTCAAACATCACACAAAGGCAAAGCTAACTTTACAGACAGACATCACTGAAATAAATCCCTTTACTTATGGAGAAGAAGGATCACAACAGAAGCACATGCATAGAGACTTCTCTGCCAATCCCACTCATTTGAAGAAACATGAAATGTTCAAAAAAGCATAAGCAATATGCCCAGTTAAAGACTCAGTCATCAGTATCAGTTTAAAGGCACCATCATTCTTCCCCAGCACAGGGACAATTTGGAAAATACATGACTCTGCTACCATTAATGCAAGCTTTACATCTACATCCAATAACTGCTATTCACAGGAAAAGATGTACCGGACATGAGAGAAATCCCTGACAAAAATATCCTCCCATCTGCTACATTCACACCAAGTTTAATGCAAACAAAATAAGAGCAAGAGCCAGAATACCATCTGAAGGTTGGTCAAGGCTTGAAAAACTTGATACAACCACAATGAAATTCTACATCACAGCCTTAGAAAGGTCATCCAGCTGGAAAAAAATGATCTTTCATACAGCAATTACTAGAAATAGTACCCCTGAAGCATATTGCACTTCCATGGTTATTGTTTGCAGACAAATACATCAGAGGATTGTCATCCACTTGCAGGATGCAGGAAAAGGGAACTTGGTATAAGTGACAGACGCCTTGGCACCACGCATGATAGAAAAGCAAATCCAGCGAGATGGAGCATACAAACCCCTCTTTTTCTTCTTCGAAGCCAGTCACCCGCTGATCCTGCACTGACTACTCACCATGTGTATGGGACAAGCAAGAGTGTCTCTTGGTCTCTTCCTGTGATCAGGAACAGACAATGTTTTCAGGAAACATTGTCAGACACACAGAGCACCCCCTTTACCTCATCCTGACAACCACGTCAAGATTTTGATTACCATCACAGGGAAAAACGTGCAATAGGAAGCCAAACGGATGAACTCACAAATGCAAAATCTAAAAAACTTTCAGGCTCATTTTCAGAAGGTCAGCAATAAACCCTGGGCATCAAAAAAACACATCCAATGTCACCACTGCTACCTTCTCACACACAGCACCCCCAAGAACGTCCCTTAACAGTTCACATCTTTCCCAATGATATTCCAAATTAGTAAATAAGTCCATCCAAATAAAAGTTGCACAGACAACTTCTGCTTACCATGGATAAGATCTGACTTCTCACCATATGTGTGTGACAAGCAAGAGTATTTCTTCCAGTAATATTTTAAGGCACCATGTCTATGAAAATATTTCCCTTTGCAGTTGTAAAATTGAAAGGCATGTATGGGACAGTCAGACAAATATAACACATGTGATCTTCCACACACTATCAGATACAGAGGCCCACCTCCAATCATTACAAGGAGAAGGGCAAGAAGTTAACACCTGCACAAAAGAAGGGATCACAACATAATCGTCTAGTTTATGGCACTTCGCATAGCTACATAATTAAGGTGTTAAGTAAAAACACAATTTCCTCTTCCAGAGCTCCCCTTGTTGAATTGGTCATAAGTACAAAATGAAGGTCTTACTTAAGGAGTGACAACAACCTGCAAACGAAGAGGAAGAACTGCCAAGGCCTCCTAGTACAGCTGGAGTAAAATAGGGCAAACTTGTATCTTGGATCACATCACTTGTGTCCTGCACCACAGAACACGGGGAGTGGGAAATAAGAGCAAGAGCCAGAATACCATCTGAAGGTTGGTCAAGGCTAGAAAAAATTGATACAACCACAATGAAATTCTACATCACTGTCTTAGAAAGACATCCAGCTGGAAACATGACCTTTCATACAGCAATTACTAGAAATAGTACCCCTGAAGCATGTTGCTCTTCCATGGCTATTGTTTGCAGACAAATGCATCAGAGGATTTTCATCCCCCTTCAGAATGCAGGAAAAGGGCACTTGGTAGAACTGACAGAGGTCTTGGCACCAGGCACAATAGCAAAGTACACCCAGCCAGACGGAGCATACAAACCCCTCTTTTTCTGCTTCAAGACCAATCTCCCGTGGATCCTGCATTGAATTCTAACCATATGTCCTGGTTTGAGGTAAAACACAACCAATTTTGTTCAGTAACTTCACTTCTTAGCTGGGCCTCTTCTAACTACCGAAATTAACAGCATACTGTGCAGAGAGTGTTCACTTGCTCAGAGGGGTAAGACCAATTGTTTATAGCTGATGCCCAGGCATGGTATGCAGAGAGGCTCTTGCTTATACTTATTGCTATAACCCCCAAGGCCAACCAACTTTGTTATTTGCCCCGTTGGAGGGTCGGAAGCAAAAAGCATAGTGGGGTCCCACCTGCAGGGAGGAGCAGACAGGACAGGTGACCCAAAACTGACCAACAGGGTATTGCATCCCATCTGCCTCATGCTCAGTATAAAAGCTGAGGGATCAAAGGGTCAGCTCTCTCTTCCTTCAATGGCCAACGTTTGAGGAGGACTCTCAGACCTCACAGGCCTGTGATCCCGATCCTGAATGCAGATCCGGAATCCGGTTCCCGGATAGTATTTCATTACTTTAGTTCCTTCTAAACTCCTAAGTCTCTTTTTCCTCCTCTGCCTCTCTGTTTGAAGAGGGGTAGCGGAGAGCATCTGTCAGTCCCATCTCGGGTCCTCCAGGTCCCCAGTAGTGGATTTGGCCTAAACCACGATACCATGTGTATGGGACAAGCAAGAGAGTTTCTTCCAGTGATATTTCAGGAAACATTGTCAGACACTCAGAGCACTGCTTTTACCTGATCACATCAAGCAGGGCAAGAATTTGATTACCATCACAGGGAAAAACATGCAATAGGAAAGCAAACTGACAAACTCACAAATTCAAAATTTAAAAACCTTTCAGACTCATTTTCAGAAGGACAGCAATAAACCCTGGACATCAAAAAAAACCCCATATCCAATGTCACCACTGCTAGCTTCTCACACACAGCACCACCAAAACTGTCCCTTCACAGCCCCCAGCATTCTCAAGGATCTTCCAAATTAGCAGACAGACTCCATCCAAAGGAAAGCTGCACACACAACTTCTCCTTACTGTGAATCATATTTGACTTCTTACCATGTATATGTGACAAGCAAGAGATTTTCTTCCAGTAACTTTTTAAGGAAACAAATCTATGACAGTCTTTCCCATTACAGCTGTAAACATGGAAAGCACATATGGGACAGTCAGACAAATATAACAGATGTGATCTTCCACACACTATCAGATACAGAGGCCCACCTCCAGATCATTACAAGGAGAAGGGCAAGAAGTTAACACCTGCACAAAGGAAGGGATCACAACATAATCGTCTAGTTTATGGCACTTAGGGTAGCTACATAATTAAGGTGTCTAAGGAAAACACAGTTTGCACTTCCCAGAGTTTCCCTTGCTGTGTTGACCATAAGTACATAATTAAGCCGTTCCTTAATGAGTGACAACAACCTGTAAACGAAGAGGAAGAACTGCCAAGGCCTCCCAGTACAGCTGGAGTAACACGTCCTAGGCCAAACTTCCTTGGGAAGCCAAAGCTCACTCAGCATGAACCCACAGCTGGGCACTGAACACGGAAAAGAGAAAACTACATCTCTTGTGTCCTGTACCACAGAGCACGGGGAGTGGGAAAGAGTAGAGAAGCAGGAGAGGAAAGCGGCTTGGAGCACGCGTGACACGAGGAACTCACCGGGGCAGCGGCGGGGTCCGCGCGGCGAGCAGCGGCAGGGTCCTCCCCGAGCAGCGGCGCGGGCTCGTCGGGCGGCGGGCGGGCCGGGAGGGTGTCGCAGCAGCTGCCGCCCGAGAAGCGGAGCTGGCTCTTGCGCGAGTCGGCCGTGAGCGACACCTCGTGCGAGTAGGAGTGCAGGAAGGCGCGGACGCCGTCGATGCCCACGAAGTGCGAGGCCGGCACGCCGCGCAAGGCGCCGCTGCCCGCCGCCAGCAGCTGCGAGCGCCGCCAGCGCCGCAGGCGCAGCGCCAGCAGCAGCAGCAGGAAGGCGAGGAAGAGGCAGGACACGGCCGCCACGGCCACCACCAGCCACCGCGTCAGGCTGCCGGCCGCCTCGCCCCCGGCCGCCGCCGCCGCGCTGCCCAGCTCCCACAGCAGCTCGCCAACGCTCTCGGCCAGCACCACCGTCAGCGTGGCCGTGGCCGACAGCGCCGGCCGCCCGTGGTCCTTCACCACCACCACCAGGCTCTGCCGCGCCGCGTCGCGGGCCAGCGGCAAGCGCGCCGTGCGCACCTCGCCGCTGTGCAGCCCCACGCGGAACAGCCCCGGCTCCGTCGCCTTGGCCAGCTCGTACGACAGCCACGCGTTCTGACCCGCGTCCGCGTCCACCGCCACCACCTTGGCCACCAGCGCCCCGGGCTCCGCCGACCGCGGCGCCAGCTCCACGCCCGCCCAGCCCCCGACCGACCCCGGCGGCGGCGACGCCGGCGGGTACAGCACCTGCGGCGCGTTGTCGTTCTCGTCCACGATCACCAGCCGCACCGACACGTTGCTGCTCAGCGCCGGCGCGCCGCCGTCCTCCGCCCCCACCCACAGCCCCACCTCGCGCACCTCCTCGTAGTCGAAGGACCGCAGCGCGTACAGCGCGCCCGTCTCCGCCTGCACCGACACGTACGACGACAGCGGCGCGCCGCGCAACCGACCCTCCCACAGCCGGTACCGCACGCGCGCGTTCTGACCCCAGTCCGCGTCCGTCGCCCGCACCCTCAGCACCAGCGCGCCCGCCGCGTTGTTCTCGGGCAGACGGGCGCTGTAGCGCGCCTCCGCGAACACCGGCGCGTTGTCGTTCACGTCCAGCACGCGCAGCGCCAGCACCGCGCTGCTCCACAGCGACGGCGACCCGCCGTCCGACGCCCGCACCGTCACGTTGTACTCAGACACCTCCTCCCGGTCCAACTCCCTCGACGTCACCACGCTGTAGTAACTGCCCCGGGAGCTCTGCAGGCGAAACGGGACGCCGCCGTCCAGGGAGCACCGCACATCGCCGTTAGCCCCCGAGTCCCGGTCCTGCACGTGGAGCAGGGCTACCACCGTCCCCGGCGGAACGTCCTCCGAGATGTCGTTCAGCGCCGACCGCACAGAAATCTGGGGCACATTGTCGTTCACGTCTGTCACCGCGATCGTGACTTTCGCCGTGTCGAACAGTTCTCCTCCGTCCCGTGCTTGCACCTCCAGTTCGTACGAGCCGCCTTCCTCAAAGTCCAAGCTCCGCACCAGCGTGATGGCTCCCGTCGCACCGTCCAACTGTAAAATCTTCGAGGCTTTCTCTGTGATTTTCTTCAGCGAGTATTTCGCGTCCCCATTTATCCCTTCGTCGGCGTCGATGGCCGTGACAGTGACGAGAACGGAGCCCACTGGCATGTCCTCTGGCACACGCACCGCATACTCCGCCTGGCTGAACACGGGTGCGTTGTCGTTCGCGTCCAGCACCGACACGTGGATCCGCGCCGTGCCCGTCCGCCCCGGATCTCCGCCGTCCATCGCCCTCAGCACCAGCTCGTGAAACGCCGCCTCCTCCCGGTCCAGCGCCTTCGCCAGCACCAGCTCGGGACGCTGAGCCCCACCGGGGCCCGC
Source organism: Vanellus vanellus (assembly GCF_965231255.1). Taxonomy (NCBI): domain Eukaryota; kingdom Metazoa; phylum Chordata; class Aves; order Charadriiformes; family Charadriidae; genus Vanellus; species Vanellus vanellus. The sequence continues at coordinate 21,023,016 of NC_138918.1, forward strand.
CTGCACGGCCAGCGAGAAGTGGTCGTCGCCGCTCAGCTCGTAGCTCTGCACGGAATTCGCTCCCACGTCGGGGTCGTGAGCTTCAGCCAGTAGAAACCGCGACCCCGGGGCTGTCATCTCGCTCATTCTCTCCTCCAGCTCAACAGTTTTGAAGCTGGGGGCGTTGTCGTTAATGTCCGTGATTGTCACTGCGATTTCATAAACCTTCATTTCCCCCTCCACGATCACCTCACAGCGCAGCACGCATTGCTGCACACTCTCGCACAGCTGCTCTCTGTCTATTCTCTCCGCCGTCACTAAATGTCCCGTCTTCCCGTGCAGAGCGAAATACTGCGTCCTACCTTCGGAGAGAACGCGGAAACCGCGGTCGTGGAGCGCCGGCAGCTCCAGCCCCAGGTCCTTGGCCACATCGCCCACGAACGAGCCCTTCGGCAGCTCCTCGGGAACCGAGTAGCGCAGCTGCCCCCTCGCCGCCTCCCACGCCGCCACCAGCACCACGCACCACAGCAGGGCTCCCTCCAAACGGCCCTGGCATCTCCCCGCCGCGTACATCGCCGCCGCAGCACCGCTGGCAGCTCCCCGACGATCCGCCGCCCGATGCGGATCCGGCTCCCACTCTGGCGGCCAGCCGCTGCCGCCGTCCCCTCCGCCTCGCTGCAGCACGGCTCCGCTCCGCGGGGACGCTCGCAGACCGCCCGGCCGCCCAGGCAGCAGCCTGCCAGCGAGCGAGAGAGACGGGCCGCAGCGGGAGGGGCTGCCGGCAGCGCTCCGGCCTTCCTCTCGCTCCTCCTCGGTCAACAGCGGCGCCCGCAGCCTCCTCCCGGCACTGCAGCCACACAGCGCTGCCCGCCTGCCTTTCCCACGGGCAGCTCGCGGGGAAGGCACACTCGCCACGGAGACATCGCTTCCCGTCCACCTGTGATCTCCTGCCATGCCTTTTCTCCAGCCGAGCTCCCCTTTGTGCCTCGAGACGATCATGACTAGAAAAACATTACACGCCTTCCCTGGGCGTGTGGTTTCTTCCGGATGGGAAACATGTTTCTGTCATGCTGGTATACCGGTTACATTTTCTTATTATGACGTGTAGAATACTGCCACCCTTGCCCGAAAGTACAATCTCCACTACGAATTCCACAGCTTTTTGTAACAGTCGGGCTTGAATGACGTCCTCTCACCCTTTCTGCAGATCACCAGGGCATCATACAGCTACATTCATTCCCTACATCCCGAACAAGAGGACAACAATGAAGATCGTCCCTCAAATGGACACCGGGGATTTCCTGCATTGGCTTTTCTCTAAACACCTATTTTCTTGAACGATGCGTGTTATTTCTACCTCAAGGGAAAAAATGACTTGATAACGGCCATAGACGTAAAGTGAAATATTTTTTCGTAATATGACCTGGAGAATACTACGAGTCTTACCCTAGTCGTCCAAAAGCACTTGTTAATTGCCATAGACGTAAATAAAACAATGTTTCGTAATATGACCTGCAATATGACCCAGTCGTCCAGAAGCACGGTCTCCATCAGGAATTTGTGTAGCAGTCATGCTTGGCTAACTGCTACAAGGTTAGCAAAGAGAACAGGCTTTGCTATAGAAAACGTGATATGACCCACCCCGCCCCCGGAGAACCAGACGTTATCAGGCTCATTAACTCAAGCGGCAGGAACTTTGCTTTAAATACCACAGTTCTTCGGAACACGCTGCAAATTAACACCACGACCACTGACTGAGATTAGACATTTAAAGGCTGAAGAAGGTGGGATCAATGAACCGATAATCTAGAACCCCTGAGCCCCTACACCCCCTCAGAAGGTGACGGTGATCAGGCACCTGCCGTGGGCTCTGGGATTTCTCCCTAGAAGACGTTCCTGGGAACACAGAGCAGGAGGAGGCTCTCCTCCTGCTCGAAAATCAGCTTCTCCCACACAGCCCTGTTTCAGGCTGTAAATTGTAAATGCTTCTTGTGCATCTGTTTTCCGGATATGTGTTTGTTCTCAACAGTATGTTTCCATTGCATGAGGGAAGTTGAATTACATTATAATGTTGGTACACCCAGAAATACAGCTAATACTGGAAAAGGAAATTTGAAGGACTCTAACGCGTGGTTTCCCTTTTTTGATAGCCCACATTAATTTAGAGGTTTTCGAGTTTATACACATTTACATTCAAACAGTAATTCGATCGCTTGAACAACCAGTAAGGGGCTTCGGCCTTTTCAGAAATCGCGGTGTAAATAACTGATGCTTGTTACTATTCAACTAATTCTTGAGTCTTCACGCTGCTAGGACACCTTTTCAACCAAATACCGAAGACAAGGACGGCTGCACACCCTAAACTATGCGCGGAATATCTGCAAATGTGCGCCTGGTTTCTGGATATGCGTCTGTTCTCAACAGTATTTTTGAATTGGAGGAGAGAAGTTGAATTACATTGAAATGTTGATACATTTCCAGAGACAGCTCCTACTAGAAAAGGAAAGGTGAAGGAGTTTAATGCGGTGTTTCCCTTTTGAAGTGTAGGACGGCAGAAGACAAGTACAGCTGATCACCCTAAACTATACGGGCCATTTCTAAATGTGCAAATGGGCTTTATTCAAGTGCCTAATTGCTGTCATTTTGAGTACTTCACGGTTGTTTTGCATATGTCCTCAGGATGGGTAGAGGCCTCCCCTTGTAAACAGGCAGACACAACAACTGCTTCAAAGAGTGCCTGAGAGACCGAATTCCTCAGATCAGCATTCCCGTCTACTCGATCAACCAGGTTAAAGTACCTCTCGTTGGGAAAAGGAGAGAGGAAAAGAAGTCAGGATCTGAAATACAAACACGATTTTTCTTATTCTTGAGATGCCATTCTACACTTTCACCTGTGTATGAAAGACAAACGGGCAACAGTAAAAAAAAAAAAAAAAAAGGAAAGGAAAGGAACAACAAAACCAACAACAGAAGAGAGGAAATTTAAGTAGGGAGGAACAATCTGTAACTTAGCAATTCATGGAGGCACCCAAACCTTTCCTTGGCAAACAATATTAATCAACGGCTTTGCGTTCAGCTATCAAGCAGGTCCAAGTACTGCCGCTTCAGAAAAAGCGGTTAGGAAGGAAAAACCTCAAACACCAAGGGTCCTCAAACACCACCCGGCGGAAACTCAGCGAAATCGAGAGGGAGGTTCAAAGGAGGTCAAAGAAAACAGTGAGAGCAAGGGGAGAGGAAAAGAAGACAGGCTTTGAATACTAGGCGCGGGTTTTTTTTTTTTTGTTTGCTTTGTTTTGGTGTGTTTTTTTGACATCCTGTTCTACACCACCTACATTCTGGAACACTGAGGAGGAAAACCTGAACTTCATGGAGCCACATGCAGGTTTCCTTTGGGAAACGGCATTAACCACCGGGTTTGCATACAGCTATCGACCAGGTCCAAGTACAGCGGTTTCAGAAAAAGCAGTTAGGAAGGAAAAGTCTCTAGCAACAAGTGCCCACCACATTTTCCCGACTCGTTTTCCATCAGGCAGAACCATTAATGTTCACCACTACGAACTGATTCGAGACCTGTAGTAAAAACTTCTCAGCTGAACCTGAGCTTGTAACCACCAAAGAACCAAGAAGTGCCACCGCTTCATTCCTGCTGTGAGTGGAAGGCGAACACCGCGTTCCTTCCTTTACGGACACACGGATGAGCACTCCCCATTCACACGAGGAGAACCCGTCCCACCACTGCTACCATTTCTCCAGCAGCATTCCCCAAACAGATGGACGACGCTCCCTTCTCTCACTTAGGATGAAGAATCTGTCCCTTTTCCATTCATGGAGCCACACGCACGTTTCCTTTGGGAGTGCAAAACCTAAAAAGCATTAACCAACGGGTTTGGGTCCAGCTATCAACCACGTCCAAGTACACAGATTCAGGGAAAAATGATCGAAAAGGAAACATCTGCAAGACCAAGTGTCAACCTCGTGTCAGAAGTGCAGAATCGGCAGATCTCATTCTACACAGTAAGGACTCGCCTTCACCTTCACTAACTCATACGATTTGACACAACACAAGAGATGTAGACAAGCTCAGCATTCCCCTGTCTACTCGATCAACCAGGTTAAAACACCTCTCGTTGGGAAAAGGAGAGAGGAAAAGAAGACAAGATCTGAAATACAAACACGATTTTTTTTCTTGAGATCCCATTCTACACTTTCACCTGTGTATGAAAGACAGACAGGCAACAGTAAAAAAAAAAAAAAAAAAGAAAAGAAAAAGAACAACAAAACGAACAACAGAACTAGGCAAGCAGCATGGAAGAAAAAAAAAAGAAAAAGAGAGAAATAACTAACTCCGGAAAGAACTAAATAAAATCATGCCTGGACAAAATGTATCTGTCCCATTAATGCTGCATTTCTGCAGCAGCCTTCCCCCAAAAGATGAGAGGGGACACGGCAGAAGAGAGGAAAATTAAGTAGGGAGGAACAATCTGTAACTTAGAAATTCTGGAGGCACACACACCTTTCCTCCCTATTCACACAAATTTAACCCTTCCTACTACTGCTACCATTTCTGCAGCAGCAGTCCGCAAACAGATAGACGACACTCCCTCTTCGTTCACTATGGCCAAAGAATCTGCCTCTCTCCATTCATGAAGCCACGCGAACGTTTCCTTCTGGAGTCCAATACCGAAAGAGCGTTAACCAAAGGTTTCCTGTCCAGCTGTCAACCACACATATTTAGGAAAAATCGGTCAGAATGGAAACATCGCCAACACCAACTGTCAATCCCGACCCTGTCATGCAAAATCAGATCTCATTCTACCCAGTAAGGGTTCATCTTCACCTTTACTAACTCATACGATTTGACACAACACAAGACATGTAGACAAAATCTCCACGTTGACCTTGACCCTGTGAGCACCCATCAACCAACACACGGAAGAGCACTGCCCGTGCACACCACCCGGCGAAAACCCAGCGAAATCGGGAGGGAGGTTCAGAAGAGGTCAAGGAAAACAGCGAGAGCAAGCGGGCTTACACACCTGAGGGGCGTCGGCGACGGCGGGCGGCTCTCCCGCGCCGGCGCTGCTGCTCGGGCTCCGCTTCCCGCAGGGCTCCCCGCCGAGCAGCTCCTCCGCGGGCACGATGGGCAGCGGCGGCGGCGGCAGCCAAGCGCCCTCGGCCACGGCGCGGGCCGGCGCCACGCACAGGTTGTAGGAGTAGGGCAAGGTGCCCTCGCAGAAGTCGGCCGGGAAGGCGGCGCCGGCCACGGAGAAGCGCTGCGCGCCCAGGCAGCGCAGCACGGCGGGCGGCCCGGCCCGCCGCACCCGCGCCAGCACGGCCAGCGCCACGCTCAGCAGGAACAGGGCGGAGAGCAGCGCCAGCGCCAGCACCAGGTAGAACTGCAGCTCCGCCGCCGACTCGGCGCCCGCCGCCCGCTCGCTCAGCTCCGGCAGCGCCTCCTGCAAGCTCTCCGCCAGCACCACGTGCAGAGTGGCCGTGGCCGACAGCGCCGGCTGCCCGTGGTCCTTCACCACGGCCACCAGCCGCTGCTTCGCCGCGTCCCTCTCCGACACGGCCCGCGCCGTCCGCACCTCGCCGCTGTGCAGCCCCACGCCGAACAGCGCCGGCTCCGCCGCCTGCACCAGCTCGTACGACAGCCACGCGTTGCGCCCCGCGTCCGCGTCCACCGCCACCACCTTGGCCACCAGGTACCCGGCCTCGGCCGACCGCGGCACCACCTCGAACGGCGGCGCCGCCCCCGCCCCCTCCGACGCCCCCGCCGCCGCCGGCCACAGCACCCGCGGCGCGTTGTCGTTGCGGTCCAGCACGAAGACGCGCACCGTCGCCGTCGAGCTGCGCGCCGGCGCCCCGCCGTCCTGCGCCCGCACCGCCACCGCGAACTCGCGGCACTGCTCGTAGTCGAAGGAGCGCTGCGCGTACACCGCGCCGCTCCGCGCCTCCACCGACACGGACGACGCCGCGCCCGCGCTGCCGCCCGCCAGCCAGTAGCTCACGCGCCCGTTGGCGCCCGCGTCCGCGTCCCGCGCGCGCACGCGCACCACCTCCGCGCCCGCCGCGTTGTTCTCCGCCACGTACGCGCTGTAGGCGGCCTCCTCGAACACCGGCGCGTTGTCGTTCACGTCCGACACCTCCAGCACCAGCGCCGCGCGGCTCGACAGCGCCGGGCTGCCCCGGTCCCTGGCCACCACCGTCACACGGTGCTCGGACGCCTGCTCACGGTCCAGCGCGCTCGCCGTCACCACCTTGTACGAGCCGCCCGACGACGCCACGATCGACAGCGGCGACTCGCCCGACAGCTCGCACGACACCTGACCGTTCTCCCCGGAGTCCGGGTCGTTCACGTTCAGCAGAGCCACCACCGTGCCGGCCGGCGCGTCCTCGGGTACCGGGCTCGACACCGACAGCAGTGTGATTTCGGGAGGGTTGTCGTTCTCGTCGCTGATGTCTATCTGCACCTTGCAGTGAGCCGTCAGCCCGCCGCCGTCCCTCGCCTCCAGACCGAAGCTGTATTTGCTCTTCTCCTCGAAATCGAGCGGTCCCGCCGTCCTCACCTCGCCGCTATCGCCCTCCACACTGAACAACGCGCGGACGCCGTCCGGGACGTTGCCGAAGGAGTACGAGACCCGCCCGTTGGACCCCGCGTCTGCATCCGTGGCTCGCACCCGCAGCACCAGCGACCCGACCGGCAGATTCTCTCGCACTCGCGCCTCGTACACGCTTTTACCGAACACGGGCGCGTTGTCGTTGGCGTCCGTCACGTTGACGCGAATCTGGACAGTCCCGGACCTCACGGGATCCCCGCCATCCAACGCCGTCAGCACCAGCTGAAAGGAGCTCTGCTTCTCCCGGTCCAACTCTTTCTCCACCACTAATTCTGGCTGCTTGCTTCCATCCGAGCTCTCCCTGAGGGCCAGACTGAAGGACGGGTTGGTAGTGAGCTGGTAAGTCAGCTGCGAGTTGCTCCCCACGTCCGCGTCTCGGGCCATCTCCAGCGGAAAACGAGTACCGGGAGAAGTGAACTCGTTGATCTCGAGGTCCATAGTAGCCTTGCTGAAGGCCGGTGCGTTGTCGTTGACGTCCTGGATGGCCACCTCGACGTGGAAAACGTTGAGCGGGTTCTGCACCAGCGCCTCGAAGCTGACGGAGCAGGACGCCGACTCGCCGCACAGCTCCTCCCGGTCCAGCCGCTCGCTCACGTACAGGTTCCCGCTCTCCCCGCTCACCGCGAAGTATTTCAGCTGCTTTTTAGCGGCAGACGCCACCCGCAGCTTGCGAGCCGGCAGCTCCGCCGGGCTCAGCCCCAGGTCCCGCGCCAGCGGCCCCACCAGCGAGCCTCTGCCCAGCTCCTCGGCGATGGCGTAGCGGATGCGCTCCGGCGCCGCCCGGCAGCACAAGCACAGCAGCAAGGCGCCCAGCAGCACCACTCGCCCGGCTGATCGCCCGCACCTCTGACTCTGCCTGCCCGCCATTCTCGGCACCGCTCGCCGCGTTTCTGCCTCCTGCCGCCGCCCTCGCTCCCTTCCGGACCCGCTCGGCAGCGAGCGCAGGGGACGCCGGACGGCAGCGATCGCGGCGCGGACTCGGACGCCGCTGCTCCCCGCGCCGCGCCGCCTCTCGCCTCTGCTGCCCGGGCCGCTGCCGCTCTGGCCGCCGCCGGGCGAGTCAGCAGCCCGCGGGGGCAGGACGCTGCGGCGGCTCCGGCTCCGGCTGCGGCTGCGGCTCCAGCGCCGCTCGGCCTCGGCCAACAGCGGCACCCGGAGGTGCCGCCACGCCACTGCAGCCGCCCGATGGCCGCGTTCCCGGGGGCCCGGGCTTTCGTCCATTGTTTAGGGGCTACGCCCAGCTTTGGGTTCTGCCTTTTATTAGAATTAGGAAGCGCAGGGACACTTGCTTAATGCTGCTCCATAGGCTTTTAGAACTGAGATAAGCTTAGGTCTTCTCCTTGACTCACAATGAATAACTGGTCTTAATTATTCATGGCAGAGTAATAAATAAAGGAACTCAGCTGCTCTGAAGAAAATCAAGATGGAATTATAAGAGTGAGAAATTATGTTCTAACTAGGGGCGACATTATGAGCTTGTCAGGAAGGAAGAATTTTTGTTGGTGTAATAATACATAATGAATGAAGAAAATGAAGCAAAATTCAGTGCAAACCTGTCATTATGGGCCAGCAAAAGGTTTCCACCTTCCTTGCATTTCTTATTTTTGCTCATGGAAGTCTCTGACTTTTGTCCCATTGTTGATTTTCCTTGTAGGGAGGACATAAATTACACTGAGAAATATATCACCCTAAAGATAGCTTAGGTGGCAGAACAACATTTACTCATTTGTTTATGATTCACAAAAGTTCCTTCTTTAAGGTCTCCATACTTGAGAGGCTGACAATAACAAAGTCCAAAGCCATGTCCAATCTTTCATAGAACCAGAGAATGTTTTGGGTTGGAAGGATCCTTCAAAGATCATCTAGTCCAACCCCTCTCTCATGGGCAGGGACATCCTTCACTAGATCAGGTTGCTCCAAGTACAGTCAAACCTGTCTTTTAACCTTTTCAATGGTGGAGCATCCACAACTTCCCTGGGAAACAGGTGGTGGTGTCTCAACACTCTCATCCTAAAACATTTCTTCCTTTTGACCAGTTTAATACTGTTGCCCCTTCTGTCACGACATGCCCATCTTTCTTTAAAGCCCTTTTTCTATATCAAAAAGGCACAATAAGGTCTATCCAGAGCATTCTGATCTCCCTGTTGAAGAACCTCAACTCCTTCAGAACTCTCGTGTCTTCTCTACAACCCCGCACAACTGGCAGGTTTGCTTCTGATGCTCTCGTAATTGGCAAAATCCTGTCATGAGAGGATAAGGGGCTTTGATCACACCAAGGAGGGAGGTACATTTGGATGCTCACCACCAATATGACAAGAAAAAGAAGGATTCTAAAGCATATGAATGATAAAAGGGAAAAATGAAAGAGGAGCCAGCATCCAACAGAGAACGCGTCATCAAACTGGAACTCATTTATATCTCAGGCTGCAAGGGTGGCCCTAAAGTCCTACCCTGGACTACATAGTAGGCAGTTTCATTTTAAGAAGGAGTCATCAGCTCTCAGAATTTTTTTTTTATACTATGTGGCCTGCTTATCTGCATACGAATATGAAGCCATAAGTTTAAGGACCTTCTAAAGGGTGCCTTTCTCAAGCTCAGCCTTCTGAGAAACAACAGATTCTGTCTTAGTTTCTGCTTCATTTTCCTCACACATAAAATTCAGTCTTACCTACCTTTCAGGACAGGGAAACTAGCACAAAAAAACAAACGGCACAGGCCTTGGCACCAGGCATCAACCCAAACAATTGCTCAGCCAAAACCACCTTAACACACCAATTTTCTTGGTTTGAGGCTGGCCTCTCAACTTCATTGCTCTGAATTCACAGCCTTTAGTTAATCCATAGACAGTATCCCATATTGTGGTTATATGTCTGCCAGAGGAAAAAGCGCATTTCATTTAGGGAAACAGAAGAAAATATTCCAAAGGGAATAAGCAATCTGCAACTCATTTAAAAACTCAGTTGTAAGTATCAGCTCATAGACACTAGCATGTACATGGGCAATTTGGAAGTTACGTGACTCTGCAGCCGTTAACGCAACGTTTCCATCAAAGCGCAATAACTAGCATTCACCGGAAATGCTATATTGGACAGGACAGTTCATAAAATGAGTAAATCCCATCCCTTACATTCACACCAATTTTAAGCTTGACAAAACCCCAGCAGTTACTTCACATTAGAAAGAGGCATTAATAATAGCTGAAGATCGGTCAAGGCTGGGGAAAAAATGTATACAGCCAGGAGAAAACTCCACATTGCACTCTTACAAGCATATATAGATGGAGAAATGACATTTTATACAGCAGGTATTAGACACAGTGCCCCTGAAGCATGTTTGCACTTCCATGGTTACTGCTTCCAGCCAAAATTAATCAGAAGATTGTCGTCCTCTTTCAGGAGTTTGGTAAAGGCAGCCTTAGTGTAAGTGACAGAGGCCTTGGCACCAGGCATGAAATTGTACCACAGCCCAGTCTGATGGGGCGTTCAACGTCCTTTCTTCCTGTTTCAAGGCCCGTCTCTCACCAACGTGGCATGGACTTCTCATCATGTGAATGTGACAAGCAAGAGCATTGCTTCCAGTGAGACATTACCAGACACACATTTTAGGACACAGTATCAGACACACAGAGGCAAACCTGTACCTTATCACAACAAGCGAGGCAAGCATAAAACTACTTCTCACAGGAAACCTCATGCAACAGGAAAATAAACTACTGAACCACAGCTTGGCCAGTTGGAGTCCAAACTATGCGATATCCAGGAATAAGACACTTTGAGACCTATTTTCCGTAGGCCAGGAATAAACACGGGGAACTGACAAAACACATGCCTCATCTCCACCACTACCTCCTCACACACAACACCCCAGGGACTCTTCTCAAACCATTCAGAGCTTGCATGGTTGTTTTTGATCTCCCTAACTTGCAGAGAGACTCCACCCAAAGAAAAGTTGCACAGACAACATCTCCGTACTATGGATATTATTTGACTTCTCAGCTTCTGCATGTGACAAGCAAGAGAATCGCTTCCAGCAGCATTTTTTGGAAACATGCTCTTTGCAGCTGTAAGAATGAAAGACACATACGGGACAGTGGGACAAATGTAACAGATGGGATCTTCCACACATTACCTGAAAAGACAAGCCACCTTGACCTCATCAAAACAAGCAAGGCAAGGAGTGAAAACCTCCAGAATGGAAGCAATTAGAAGATACTTTTCGATATTATGACTCTTAGAGTAGGCACATAGTTAAGGTATTTAGTAAGAAATGAAGACACAGTTGGATCCCTCGGAGTTCCCCTTATGGATTTATCATAAGTACACCAATAAAGCGTTAACCAAAACTTGATGACAACATGCAAACACACAGAAAGCACCTCCAAGAGCTCCTGATATCTTAGACCAAACTTACTCGGGCAGAAGAAATTCATGTTGTATTGCACTACAGCTAGGCACTGACCAAACCATCCCTCTTCTGTCCTTCAACAGTGCATTCTACTAACACTCCTAAATTCCCATGACCCTCCTCTCCAAGCCTGCACAACTCACAGATAGATTTGTATGTTCACTGCACTTTAGAAAAGAAGCATCAAGGTTCGGAAAGTAAAAGAGGAGTTGTCCTCCAGGAGAGACTGGGTCAGTGAACAGCATGTAACACAGTAATGCATAAGAAAACACAAAGTCCCATTCTAACGAGATTCGAGCCAACAGCAGCCCCACTTTACTGGCCTCCCACACCAAATGTAATTTCGAGCACTAATCCAACTGGGAATCAAGTGCACATTGCCAGCTCATTTCCCATTTGTCATGTACCACTACCCTCAATCCTTTTCCCAGTCTGTACTGAAACTGGGGATTGCCCAAACCCGGGTGCAGGACTTTGCACTTGGCCACCTTGAACTTCACAAGGTTCACATGGGCCCACTCCTCCAGCCTGTCCAGGTCCCTCTGGATGGCTTCCCTTCCCTCTAGCACATCAATGGTACCACTTAGTGTGGTGTTGTCTACAAAATTGCTGTGGTACCCGCAATCCTACTGTCTGTATCATTGTTTCCGTTTGACCCCAGCCAGATGCAAAGACCACACAGCCTCTTGCTCCCTCTCTGGGTTGTGATGGGAGAGAGAATTGGAAGATTAAAAGTGAGAAAAATCATGGACTGAGATAAAGACAGTTCATTAAGTACAGGAAAAACGGTGTACACAAGCAAAGCAAAACAAGGAATTAATTCACTACTTCCCAAGGGAATGCATGTATTCAGCCATCTCCAGGAAAGCAGGGCTCCAGTGCATGTAATGGTTGTTTGGGAAGACAAACACCATAACTCCAAGAATCCCCTGCTTCCTTCTTCTTCCCCAGGAATTATATACTGAGCACGATGTCACATGGTTTGGAATCTCCCTTTGGTGAGCTGTGGTCAGCTGTCCCAGATGTATCCCCTCCCAACTTCTTGTGCACTCCCAGCCTACTCTCTGGCAGGGCAATATGAGGAGCAGAAAAGGCCTTGACTGCTCAGCACAGCCAACACCATCAGTGTTTCACCAACACTATTTTCATCCCAAATCCAAAACATAGCACTATACCAATTGCTAGCAAGAATGTCAACTCCATCCCAGATGAAGCCATGATACTCGATGAAGATATTAGTGATACATATCAGACAGTATTGGAACGGATATGAATGGATCATGTGCAATAATATTTCTTAGGCCAAACGTATTGAGCTGAAGGAACTGAAATTGCATGGTACAACTGTGTGCTTAACAGAGTAACTATGACAAGCATGGAATTGGCCATCACTTCTGCTACAGCCACCTGCCAACAGAGCTTCCCCAAGTCCTCTCTCCAACTCTACACAACATGCAGACTTACTTTTCACCCTCAAAATTGGCAAAAAAATATCATGAGAATGTAATGCACCATGATCACACCAAAAAAGGAATCTCCTCCCCTCTTTTATCACATGCAACATTCCACACAGATGGGAATTCTACTGATGTCAAGCTTTAATCTCCTCTCCCTACCACAACCAGAACACAAATATAACCTCACATCTCCCACCTTCCACAAAATCTGTAGCATGAGCAAGAGGCACTAATCACAGAATCACAGAATGGTCATGGTTGGAAGGGACCTCTGGAGATCGTCTAGTCCAACCTCCCTGACAGAGCAGGGTCACCTACAGCAAGTTGCACAGGACGGCATTAAGGCTGGTTTTGAATATCTCCAGAGTCAGAGACTGTACAACCTCTCTGGACAGCCTCTTACAGTGCTCTGCCACTCTCAAAGGAAAGAAGTTCCTCCTCATGTTTAGATGGAACTTCCAATGTTCAAGTTTGTGCCCATTACCTCTTGTCCTATCACTGGGCACCACTGAAAAAAGACTCTTCCCATCCCCCTGGCACCCTCCTTTAAGTATTTATAAGCATTAACAAGATCCACCCTCAGTCTTCTTTTCTCTAAAAAGAACAAAGTCCCTCAGCCTTTCCTCGTAAGAAAGATGCTCCAATTCCCTAATCATCTTTGTAGCCCTTTGCTGGACCCTCTCCAGCAGTTCCCTGTCCTTCTTGAACTGGGGAGCCCAGAACTGGAAACAATACTCCAGATGTGGCCTCACCAGGGCAGAGTAGAGGGTAAGGATAACCATCCTCGACCTGTTGGTCGCACTCTTCTTGATGCACCCCAGGATGCCATTGGTCTTCTTGGCCACCTGGGCACATTGCTGGCTCATGGGCATTCTGTTGTCCACCAGGACTCCCAGGTCCCTTTCCACAGAGCTGCTCTCCAGGAAGTCAGCAGCTACATGTGGCTATATGAAGGTATGCCACTACTTCAAACTAAAACTACATACATAGGAAACCAGGAACAGAAAAAAAATAAAAAAGGACCAGAAAGGCAAGGAATTGTTAAAGACAAAGTCTTGTCAGGGAAACTTACTGGGAAGTTTTCTTATTCTTATCTTAAGTCTTGTTACCACTGAGGTTTCAAGCACACATGCAACCCTAAAGTCTTCCTCTGGACAACATAGCAAGGGGGTTAATTTTAAGAAAGAGTCATCAGCTTTCATCAATTTTTTTCTGCTATGTGGCCTGCTCATTTACTTATAAATATGAAGCCGTAAGTGTAAGCACTTATCATAGGCCTCTGTCTCAAGTTGAGTCATCCTAGGCTATCTTCAGCTGGCTGACTGCTTACCAGGGGAAGGAATTGCTGCAGAACAACACTCACACTTTCAAAAGCAAAAGAATTATCCAGACACACTGAAACGAACTATGACCTTGCAAGAAACAAAGGCCTGAAACAAAGTGTAATTCTATCTATGAAGAAACTCTACGTCACGACTTCCCAATGAAATATGGATGGATAAAGGAGCTTTCACACAGGAATTATGAGCCTTCTACCAATACATTGTTCTTCTACTTGCATGTTTACTGTGCAAATACTTTATGCTTGGAGGACTAGGATTATCTTTCAAGATAAGGAATCCAGGATAACACAAAAAATGGCACAGCCCTCAGCACCAGGCATGAAATCAAATCATTGTTCTGTCAAAAACACATTGAACGACCTATTTTCATGGTTCAGAGCAAGCCTCTCACCCTCCTTGCTCTGTATTCACAGCCTTTAGGTGCACCACAGACAATATTAAATATTTTGGCCATAGGTCAGCCAGAGGCAAAAGAGCATTTCCTTAGTGACATCTTAGTGAAACAGAGGTCTATCAAAGTCTTAGTCTTGGCAGCTGAACACCTTCAAGTTATGGATGGAAACTGTTTCCCCAGCCCAACAAATACAAGAGATCTTTCAATGTCTTAAGGGTTACTAGCCACAGTGAGGACCAGCTTCAGACCTAGGCAAAAAGAAAAAAAAAAAAAAAAAGGGACGAGAATCAGAAACGTGCAGAAGTGACGGAATCAGAGCTTTATATTTCAGATTATGTCTAGTACACAAACGATGTGCCAGGTATGTGAGATTAGAAGGGTATCTACTTAGAAAAATGTTTACAGGAGGCTCACAAAGGAGCTCACACCAAAAACCAGAGCCACAGTTCCTCCAGGTAATTTCTTTGAACAGTAAAAAGAGGGAAATGCATGGAACAACAACTGGGGGCCTCATCTAACAACTAGGACCAACTGAACTTTTACACCATCTTTACGTCTTTCAGACATGTCACATTATATCCCAGAAAAGTTTTTCTCCTGCCCTGGCTCTGGACAGACAGAATTTTTCACCCTGCCCCAAAAAAACACAACATGAAAGTGACCTTTGCAGACAGAAAATGTTGAAAGTAAAGTTGCACACAAAACTTCTCCTTACTGAGAACAAGGATCCTTACCTGGAAATATGCAAAGAGATTTCTCTATTTATCACATTCATTTGACAAAATGTCAAATGTTCTTAAGGGCAGGAGCGATACGCTGCTCCAATAAAGACCCAGTGGTCAAAGTATCAACTCAAAGATACCATCCCCCAACTACAGCACACTGGGCAACTTGGAAGACATGTGACTCTTAAACCTTAATCGTGGAAGTCTTTCTCTTTACAGCTGTAAACACGAAAGTTACATATGGGGCAGTCAGACAAATATATCACATGAAATATTCCACAGATCCAGAAAGCTGACATATGCCCAGACCATTTCCCTTCACCATGCACCAGGATCACCCAAGGACTTCACATAGATATCTCAACATCTCTGTACTAAGAAAAGATACATTGTCTGCTCACTACACTTCACATAAAAAAAAAAATATGACGGTTCTAAAAGTAAAGGAGGAGGGGTCCTCCAGGAGAGACTGGCTCAGTGAACAGCATCTAACACAGTAACGACAAGATAAAACCACAAAGTGCCACTCTAACGAAGGAAAAGCCAGCAGCAGCCCCACTTCTCCCGACTCCCACACCAAGTGCAACACAGAGCAACGAGCCCACGAACCCAACCTCCCAGGAGCAAGAGGTTTGGCCTTCCTTGTAACTAAACATCCCTAGGCAGGACACGGAAGACAGCGAGTGGGAAAGGGCAGAGAAGCAGGAGAGGAAAGCGGCTTGGAGCACGCGTGACACGAGGAACTCACCGGGGCAGCGGCGGGGTCCGCGCAGTGGGCGGCGGCAGGGTCCTCCCCGAGCAGTGGCGCGGGCTCGTCGGGCGGCGGGCGGGCCGGGAGGGTGTCGCAGCAGCTGCCGCCCGAGAAGCGGAGCTGGCTCTTGCGCGAGTCGGCCGTGAGCGACACCTCGTGCGAGTAGGAGTGCAGGAAGGCGCGGACGCCGTCGATGCCCACGAAGTGCGAGGCCGGCACGCCGCGCAAGGCGCCGCTGCCCGCCGCCAGCAGCTGCGAGCGCCGCCAGCGCCGCAGGCGCAGCGCCAGCAGCAGCAGCAGGAAGGCGAGGAAGAGGCAGGACACGGCCGCCACGGCCACCACCAGCCACCGTGTCAGGCTGCCGGCCGCCTCGCCCCCGGCCGCCGCCGCCGCGCTGCCCAGCTCCCACAGCAGCTCGCCCACGCTCTCGGCCAGCACCACCGTCAGCGTGGCCGTGGCCGACAGCGCCGGCCGCCCGTGGTCCTTCACCACCACCACCAGGCTCTGCCGCGCCGCGTCGCGGGCCAGCGGCAAGCGCGCCGTGCGCACCTCGCCGCTGTGCAGCCCCACGCGGAACAGCCCCGGCTCCGTCGCCTTGGCCAGCTCGTACGACAGCCACGCGTTCTGACCCGCGTCCGCGTCCACCGCCACCACCTTGGCCACCAGCGCCCCGGGCTCCGCCGACCGCGGCGCCAGCTCCACGCCCGCCCAGCCCCCGACCGACCCCGGCGGCGGCGACGCCGGCGGGTACAGCACCTGCGGCGCGTTGTCGTTCTCGTCCACGATCACCAGCCGCACCGACACGTTGCTGCTCAGCGCCGGCGCGCCGCCGTCCTCCGCCCCCACCCACAGCCCCACCTCGCGCACCTCCTCGTAGTCGAAGGACCGCAGCGCGTACAGCGCGCCCGTCTCCGCCTGCACCGACACGTACGACGACAGCGGCGCGCCGCGCAACCGACCCTCCCACAGCCGGTACCGCACGCGCGCGTTCTGACCCCAGTCCGCGTCCGTCGCCCGCACCCTCAGCACCAGCGCGCCCGCCGCGTTGTTCTCGGGCAGACGGGCGCTGTAGCGCGCCTCCGCGAACACCGGCGCGTTGTCGTTCACGTCCAGCACGCGCAGCACCAGCACCGCGCTGCTCCACAGCGACGGCGACCCGCCGTCCGACGCCCGCACCGTCACGTTGTACTCCGACACCTCCTCCCGGTCTAACTCCCTCGACGTCACCACGCGGTAGTAGTCCTCAAAGGTCTTCTCCAGAACGAACGGGACGCCGCCATCCAGGGAGCACCGCACGTCTCCGTTGGCCCCCGAGTCCCGGTCCTGCACGTGCAGCAGGGCCACCACCGTCCCCGGCGGGGCGTCCTCCGAGATCGCGCTCAGCACTGACGACACTGTCAGTTCTGGCGAGTTGTCATTCACGTCTGTCACAGCGATCGTGACTTTCGCCGTGTCGGAAAGTGTACCGCCGTCCCGTGCTTGCACCTCTAATTCGTACGAGTCGCCTTTCTCGAAGTCCAGACTTTGCAATAGTGTGATAGCACCCGACTCAGGGTCCAGCTGGAATATTTGCGATGCCATGTCCGACGCTTTCTTCAACGAGTATTTCACGTCCCCATTCAGTAACTCGTCGGCGTCGGTGGCCGTAACGGTGATGAGGGCGGAGCCCACGGGAACGTCCTCCGGCACACGCACCGTGTACTCCGCCTGGCTGAACACGGGCGTGTTGTCGTTCGCGTCCAGCACCGACACGCGGATCCGCGCCGTGCCCGTCCGCCCCGGATCTCCGCCGTCCATCGCCCTCAGCACCAGCTCGTGAAAGGCCGCCTCCTCCCGGTCCAGCGCCTTCGCCAGCACCAGCTCGGGACGCTGAGCCCCGCCGGGGCCCGCCTGCACGGCCAGCGAGAAGTGCTCGTCGCCGCTCAGCTCGTAGCTCTGCACGGAATTCGCTCCCGCGTCCGGGTCGTAAGCCTCGGCCAGGGAAAACCGCCACCCTGGGGCTGTCATCTCGTTAACTTTCAGTTCGGTTTCTGCTTCTCGGAAGCTGGGGGCGTTGTCGTTAATGTCCGTGATTGCCACTTCGATTCCGTAAACTTGCATTGCCCCCTCCACGATCACCTCACAGCGCAGCACGCATTTCTCCACCTGCCGGCACAGCTGCTCTCTGTCTATCCTCTCCGCCGTCACTAAATGTCCCGTCTTCCCGTGCAGAGCGAAATACTGCGTCCTACCTTTGTCCAAGAGGCGGACGCCGGTGTCGCGGATCGCTGGCAGCTGCAGCTCCAGGTCTCTGGCCACGTCGCCCACGAACGAGCCCTTCGGCAGCTCCTCGGGAATCGAGTAGCGCAGCTGCCCCCACACCGCCTCCCACGCTGCCACCACCACGCACCACAGCAGGGCTCCCTCCAAACGGCCATGGCATCTTCCCGCCGCGTACATCGCCGCCGTAGCACCGCTGGCAGCTCCCCGACGATCCGCCGCCCGATGCGGATCCGGCTCCCACTCTGGCGGCCAGCCGCTGCCGCCGTCCCCTCCGCCTCGCTGCAGCACGGCTCCGCTCCGCGGGGACGCTCGCAGACCGCCCGGCCGCCCAGGCAGCAGCCTGCCAGCGAGCGAGAGAGACGGGCCGCAGCGGGAGGGGCTGCCGGCAGCGCTCCGGCCTTCCTCTCGCTCCTCCTCGGTCAACAGCGGCGCCCGCAGCCTCCTCCCGGCACTGCAGCCACACAGCGCTGCCCGCCTGCCTTTCCCACGGGCAGCTCGCGGGGAAGGCACACTCGCCACGGAGACATCGCTTCCCGCCTGCCTTTCCCACGGGCAGCTCGCGGGGAAGGCACAATCGCCACGGAGACATCGCTTCCCGTCCACCTGTGATCTCCTGCCATGCCTTTTCTCCAGCCGAGCTCCCCTTTGTGCCTCGAGGCGATCATGACTAGAAAAACATTACACGCCTTCCCTGGGCGTGTGGTTTCTTCCGGATGGGAAACATGTTTCTGTCATGCTGATATATTATATATTATAGTTATTATTTTTTCTTATTTTGACGTGTAGAATACTATGACCCTTATCCCATTAGTCCGAAAGTACAATCTCCACCAGGAATTCCACAGTTTTTCGTAGCAGTCGGGCTTGAATGACGTTTCCGTCACCCTTTCTGCAGATCAAAAGGGCATCGTACGGCCACATTAGTTTCCCACATCCCGGCCAATAGAAAAACAAAACAAAACAAAACAATGAAGATCTTTCCTCAATGTAGACGGGGGATTTCCTGCACTGACTTTTCTCTAAACCCGTATTTTCTTGAACGATGTGTGTTATACCTACGTCTTGGGTAAAATGACTTGCTAATGGCGACAGATGTAAAGTAAAATAATTTTGGTAATATGACCTGCTGAATTAGGCCTCCCATTCTTCCAAAAGCGCAGTCTCCACCACGAATTTGTGTAGTACTCATCCTTGAATGACTGCTACAAGGATAGCAAAAGATAACAGTCTCTCATATATACAAAACGTGATAGTCATACCTTACCCCGAAGAACCAGAGGTATCAGGGTCAGTAACCCATAACGCATGAACTCTGCTGTAAATAATACAGTTCATACGGAACTCACTGCAAATTAACGACACCACCACCACTGACTGAGATTAGAATTTTACAGGCTGAAGAAGGTGGGGTCAATCAATAGATAATCTAAGTCCCTGGAGCCCGTACAAGCCCCTGAGGAGGTGGCGTTGATCAGGAACCTGCCATGGGCTCTGCATTTCTCCCTAGAAGACATTCCTGGGAACACAGAGCAGGAGGGAGCTTCCCTACTGCTCGAAAACCAGTCTCTCCCACCCAGCCCGGTTTCTGGCTCTGGGTCGCTTGATCACTTCGCACTCATTGTGCTACAGCTACCCAGGAGGCGTGAAGCACCTGCAGTGAACCCGGCCAGGGTCGTCTGCTCGGCTCCCCGCAAGCTGCAGGGAAAATGGGTTTGCGAGTGCAGCAAGAATAACAGGCACATCTGCCTTTGTGCTTGTGCCTATTCTGTAGCCCACACCAGCAAAAGAGGGAAGATAGCAGCCAAACGACATAGCAGATTTGCTGTAAATTCTTCTTGTCCGCCTGTTTTCCAGATACGTCTCTGTTCTCCACAGTATTTTTTGATTGGATGAAAGAAGTCGAATTACGTTAAAATGTTGGTAGATCTACAGAGACAGCTAATATTGGAAAAGGAAGTTTGAAGGACTGCAACGTGCGGTTTCCCTTTATAATAGTCCACGACTAGGAAAGGCCTTCGGCTTTCTCAGAAATCACGGTACAAAAACCCGCTGCTTATTAGTATTCAACTAATTCTTGAATCTTCACATTGCTAGGACACCTTTTGAACCAAATACCGTAGGACTGCAGAAGACAAGTACAGTTGACCACCCTAAACTACGCGCGGACCTATTGTAAATGTGCAAATGGACTCTATTCAAGTGCCTAATTGCTCTCATTTCGAGTATTTCACTGTTGTTTTGCATATGTCCTCAGGCTGGGTAGAGCCCTCCCCTTGTAAACAAGCAGACACAACAACTGTTGTAAATTGCGGCTGAGACGGAATTCCCCAATCTAGGGTTCCTCTGTCAACGCAATCAACCAGGTGAAAGGACCTCTCTTTGGGAAAAGGGGAGAGGAAAAGAAGACAGGCTTTGAATACTAGGCGCGGGGTTTTTTTTGTTTGCTTTGTTTTGGTGTGTTTTTTTGACATCCTGTTCTACACCACCTACATTCTGGAACACTGAGGAGGAAAACCTGAACTTCATGGAGCCACATGCAGGTTTCCTTTGGGAAACGGCATTAACCACCGGGTTTGCATACAGCTATCGACCAGGTCCAAGTACAGCGGTTTCAGAAAAAGCAGTTAGGAAGGAAAAGTCTCTAGCAACAAGTGCCCACCACATTTTCCCGACTCGTTTTCCATCAGGCAGAACCATTAATGTTCACCACTACGAACTGATTCGAGACCTGTAGTAAAAACTTCTCAGCTGAACCTGAGCTTGTAACCACCAAAGAACCAAGAAGTGCCACCGCTTCATTCCTGCTGTGAGTGGAAGGCGAACACCGCGTTCCTTCCTTTACGGACACACGGATGAGCACTCCCCATTCACACGAGGAGAACCCGTCCCACCACTGCTACCATTTCTCCAGCAGCATTCCCCAAACAGATGGACGACGCTCTCTTCTCTCACTTAGGATGAAGAATCTGTCCCTTTTCCATTCATGGAGCCACACGCACGTTTCCTTTGGGAGTGCAAAACCTAAAAAGCATTAACCAACGGGTTTGGGTCCAGCTATCAACCACGTCCAAGTACACAGATTCAGGAAAAAATGATCGAAAAGGAAACATCTGCAAGACCAAGTGTCAACCTCGTGTCAGAAGTGCAGAATCAGCAGATCTCATTCTACACAGTAAGGACTCGCCTTCACCTTCACTAACTCATACTATTTGACACAACACAAGAGATGTAGACAAGCTCAGCATTCCCCTGTCTACGCGATCAACCAGGTTAAAACACCTCTCGTTGGGAAAAGGAGAGAGGAAAAGAAGACAAGATCTGAAATACAAACACGATTTTTTTTCTTGAGATCCCATTCTACACTTTCACCTGTGTATAAAAGACAGACAGGCAACAGTAAAAAAAAAAAAAAAAAAAGAAAAGAAAAAGAACAACAAAACGAACAACAGAACTAGGCAAGCAGCATAGAAGAAAAAAAAAAAAAGAGAGAGAAAAAGAGAGAAATAACTAACTCCGGAAAGAACTAAATAAAATCATGCCTGGACAAAATTTATCTGTCCCATTAATGCTGCATTTCTGCAGCAGCCTTCCCCCAAAAGATGAGAGGGGACACGGCAGAAGAGAGGAAAATTAAGTAGGGAGGAACAATCTGTAACTTAGAAATTCATGGAGGCACACACACCTTTCCTCCCTATTCACACAAATTTAACCCTTCCTACTACTGCTACCATTTCTGCAGCAGCAGTCCGCAAACAGATAGACGACACTCCCTCTTCGTTCACTATGGCCAAAGAATCTGCCTCTCTCCATTCATGAAGCCACGCGAACGTTTCCTTCTGGAGTCCAATACCGAAAGAGCGTTAACCAAAGGTTTCCTGTCCAGCTGTCAACCACACATATTTAGGAAAAATCGGTCAGAATGGAAACATCGCCAACACCAACTGTCAATCCCGACCCTGTCATGCAAAATCAGATCTCATTCTACCCAGTAAGGGTTCATCTTCACCTTTACTAACTCATACGATTTGACACAACACAAGACATGTAGACAAAATCTCCACGTTGACCTTGACCCTGTGAGCACCCATCAACCAACACACGGAAGAGCACTGCCCGTGCACACCACCCGGCGAAAACCCAGCGAAATCGGGAGGGAGGTTCAGAAGAGGTCAAGGAAAACAGCGAGAGCAAGCGGGCTTACACACCTGAGGGGCGTCGGCGACGGCGGGCGGCTCTCCCGCGCCGGCGCTGCTGCTCGGGCTCCGCTTCCCGCAGGGCTCCCCGCCGAGCAGCTCCTCCGCGGGCACGATGGGCAGCGGCGGCGGCGGCAGCCAAGCGCCCTCGGCCACGGCGCGGGCCGGCGCCACGCACAGGTTGTAGGAGTAGGGCAAGGTGCCCTCGCAGAAGTCGGCCGGGAAGGCGGCGCCGGCCACGGAGAAGCGCTGCGCGCCCAGGCAGCGCAGCACGGCGGGCGGCCCGGCCCGCCGCACCCGCGCCAGCACGGCCAGCGCCACGCTCAGCAGGAACAGGGCGGAGAGCAGCGCCAGCGCCAGCACCAGGTAGAACTGCAGCTCCGCCGCCGACTCGGCGCCCGCCGCCCGCTCGCTCAGCTCCGGCAGCGCCTCCTGCAAGCTCTCCGCCAGCACCACGTGCAGCGTGGCCGTGGCCGACAGCGCCGGCTGCCCGTGGTCCTTCACCACGGCCACCAGCCGCTGCTTCGCCGCGTCCCTCTCCGACACGGCCCGCGCCGTCCGCACCTCGCCGCTGTGCAGCCCCACGCCGAACAGCGCCGGCTCCGCCGCCTGCACCAGCTCGTACGACAGCCACGCGTTGCGCCCCGCGTCCGCGTCCACCGCCACCACCTTGGCCACCAGGTACCCGGCCTCGGCCGACCGCGGCACCACCTCGAACGGCGGCGCCGCCCCCGCCCCCTCCGACGCCCCCGACGCCGCGCCCGCCGCCGGCCACAGCACCCGCGGCGCGTTGTCGTTGCGGTCCAGCACGAAGACGCGCACCGTCGCCGTCGAGCTGCGCGCCGGCGCCCCGCCGTCCTGCGCCCGCACCGCCACCGCGAACTCGCGGCACTGCTCGTAGTCGAAGGAGCGCTGCGCGTACACCGCGCCGCTCCGCGCCTCCACCGACACGGACGACGCCGCGCCCGCGCTGCCGCCCGCCAGCCAGTAGCTCACGCGCCCGTTGGCGCCCGCGTCCGCGTCCCGCGCGCGCACGCGCACCACCTCCGCGCCCGCCGCGTTGTTCTCCGCCACGTACGCGCTGTAGGCGGCCTCCTCGAACACCGGCGCGTTGTCGTTCACGTCCGACACCTCCAGCACCAGCGCCGCGCGGCTCGACAGCGCCGGGCTGCCCCGGTCCCTGGCCACCACCGTCACACGGTGCTCGGACGCCTGCTCACGGTCCAGCGCGCTCGCCGTCACCACCTTGTACGAGCCGCCCGACGACGCCACGATCGACAGCGGCGACTCGCCCGACAGCTCGCACGACACCTGACCGTTCTCCCCGGAGTCCCGGTCCCGCACTTTCAGCAGGGCCACCACCGTGCCGGCCGGCGCGTCCTCGGGCACCGGGCTCGACACCGACAGCAGCGTGATTTCGGGAGGGTTGTCGTTCTCGTCGCTGATGTCTATGTGCACTTCGCAGTGAGCCGTGAGCCCTCCGCCGTCCCTCGCCTCCAGATCGAAGCTGTATTTGCTCTTCTCCTCGAAATCGAGCGGTCCCGCCGTCCTCACCTCGCCGCTATCGCCCTCCACACTGAACAACGCGCGGACGCCGTCCGGGACGTTGCCGAAGGAGTACGAGACCCGCCCGTTGGACCCCGCGTCTGCATCCGTGGCTCGCACCCGCAGCACCAGCGATCCGGCCGGCAGATTCTCTCGCACTCGCGCCTCGTACACGCTTTTACCGAACACGGGCGCGTTGTCGTTGGCGTCCGTCACGTTGACGCGAATCTGGACAGTCCCGGACCTCACGGGATCCCCGCCATCCAACGCCGTCAGCACCAGCTGAAAGGAGCTCTGCTTCTCCCGGTCCAACTCTTTCTCCAGCACTAATTCCGGCTGCTTCTTTCCTCCCGGATTCTCCTTGAGGGCCAGACTGAAGGACGGGTTGGTAGTGAGCTGGTAAGTCAGCAGCGAGTTACTCCCCACGTCCGCGTCTCGGGCCATCTCCAGCGGAAAACGAGTACCGGGAAGTGTCCATTCACCGATCTCGAGGTCCATAGTAGCCCTGCTGAAGGCCGGTGCGTTGTCGTTGACGTCCTGGATGGCCACCTCGACGTGGAAAACGTTGAGCGGGTTCTGCACCAGCGCCTCGAAGCTGACGGAGCAGGACGCCGACTCGCCGCACAACTCCTCCCGGTCTAGCCGCTCGCTCACGTACAGGTTCCCGCTCTCCCCGCTCACCGTGAAGTATTGCTTCTCCGCGCTGAGCCGCAGCTTGCGAGCCGGCAGCTCCGCCGGGCTCAGCCCCAGGTCCCGCGCCAGCGGCCCCACCAGCGAGCCTCTGCCCAGCTCCTCGGCGATGGCGTAGCGGATGCGCTCCGGCGCCGCCCGGCAGCACAAGCACAGCAGCAAGGCGCCCAGCAGCACCACTCGCCCGGCTGATCGCCCGCACCTTTGCCTCTGCCTGCCTGCCATTCTCGGCACCGCTCGCCGCGTTCCTGCCTCCTGCCGCCGCCCTCGCTCCCTTCCGGACCCGCTCGGCAGCGAGCGCAGGGGACGCCGGACGGCAGCGATCTCGGCGCGGACTCGGACGCCGCTGCTCCCCGCGCCGCGCCGCCTCTCGCCTCTGCTGCCCGGGCCGCTGCCGCTCTGGCCGCCGCCGGGCGAGTCAGCAGCCCGCGGGGGCAGGACGCTGCGGCGGCTCCGGCTCCGGCTGCGGCTGCGGCTCCAGCGCCGCTCGGCCTCGGCCAACAGCGGCACCCGGAGGTGCCGCCACGCCACTGCAGCCGCCCGATGGCCGCGTTCCCCGGGGGCCCGGGCTTTCGTCCATTGTTTAGGGGCTACGCCCAGCTTTGGGTTCTGCCTTTTATTAGAATTAGGAAGCGCAGGGGCACTTGCTTGCTGCGACTCCAAAGGCATTTAAAACTGAAATACGCTGTCGGGTAATTTTAGGTCATCTCCTTGAGTCGCGGTGAATAGTCGCTAGAGAGTATTCATGCAGAGCAATAAATAAAGGAATCCAGCTGCTCTTCACAAATTCAAGACAGAACTATAGGAGCAAGAAATAATCTTATAGCTGGAGAAGACTTCAAGAGCTTTTTAGCACTCTGTCAGGTGTTTTCAATTCTGCTTTCCTTCCACGTGATAGATACCCAGGAAGGAACAATTAATTTTGCAGTAATCAATAAGTACTCAGAAAGAGAATAAGGCAAAACTCGGTGCAATCCTGTTGTGTCAGGTCTGCAAGGGTTTCCATCTTCCCTGCATTTCTTCCTTTTGCTCATGGAAATCTCTGGCTTTTGTCCCCCCGTTGATTTTTCTTGTAGGGAGAAGAAAAATTACACCGAGAAATGTGTTGGTTTCCCAAAGCTGGGTTCTTTACCTGATGTGCAAACCAATAACTGACCAAGCAAAGGTATTTCCAAGTTTATTGCATTAATGTGCAGAAATGGAGTGCTCATTCCTAAACAGTAGCACACCTTAGTTCCAAAAATCTCCACTTTTATACATTGATTGTTACATATTCAAACAATTAATACATATTCATTGTTATTCTCTATAAAGATTCGTCAAGATTTCTTTGCTTCGCATGTAAATTAGTGCACAGACTCTCTTCTTTTTCTGTTCTTCTCTTTTGAGTAGGTGGTTTCATTTGGGTAGGTGGTCAATTAGTAGTGGTTGTGATCTCAACCTGCCGGGATTACCTTTTACCTACTTCTCCTCTGATCTTGGCAGTTCCAAGTGGTTTTTTTTGGTTTGCTGACCAGGCCTACAGTTCATCACTCTCTTGACAGAAATACCCTGCTTATCAACAATGCTACATTGTCTGGTGGTTAGTTCCTTAACTGAATCGTAGATAAATCATGTCTAGTTGTTATTTTAATATTAGGTAAATAATTAAATAGGGTTGGAGCAGTATAGAGGACTTGAGCAGCAGCAGGTTTCTTTGGTTCCTTCAATTACATTTTACATTTCATATTTCATTTTCCTAGTTTATGTCAATTGTACTACAACGGTATCACCCTAAAGGCAATGTATATAGCACTATAGTAAGATGGCAGAACAACATTTACTATTTTGTTTATGATTCACAAAGGTTCCTTCTTTTGCACATCTGTACCTTGGGGAAAGTGTAAAGCTACATCCAGTCTTTCATACAACCATGGAATGGTTTGGGTTGGAAGGGACCTTTGAAGATCATGGAGTCTATGCCTCTGACAGGGGCAGGGACATCCTTCACTACATCCGCTTCCTCAAAGGCCCATCCAACCTTACCTTTAACCCTTCCAATGATGGACATCCACAACTTCTCTGGGAAACATTTTTCAGTGTCTCAAGGCTCTCATCATAAAACATTTCATTATCATGACCAATTGAAATCTACCCTCTTTCAGTTTAAAATCATTGCCCCTTGTCCCGTCATGACAGGCCCTAGTAACATGTCTCTCTCTATCTTTCTTTTAAGTCCCCTTTATATACTGAAAGGGTGTAATAAGGCTTCGCCAGAGCCTTCTGATCTCCAGGCTGAAGAACCTCAGTTGCTCCAGAGCTCCCCTGTCTTCTCTACAGCCCTACAAAACTGGCAGGTTTACTTCTGACCCTCGCATAGTTATGAAGAATTATGAAGAACTATGAAGAATCTCCACATCACAATGTTACAGGGAGATACACGGGGATAAAGGAAGTTTCACACAGGAATTATAAGCTGTTCTACCCAGGCATCATCGTTCTACATGCACACTTATTGTACAAATACTTCATTGGTTGAGGAATATCATTTCCTTTCAGGACAGGGAAACCAGGAAAAAAAAATTACATAGGCCTTGTCACCAAGCATGAAATCAAATCATTGCTCTAGCCAAAAACATGTTGACTCACCTATTTTCCTGGTTCAAAGCTAGCCTTTCACTTTCTTTGCTTTGCATTCACAGCCTTTATTTACACCACAGAAAATATTCAATATTTTGGCTATATGTCAACAACAGACAAAAGTCCATTTCATTGTAGGGAAACAGATGTATATGAAAGTCTGTCTTGGCAGCAGTATGTTGTCAAGCTCTGGATGGAAACTACTCTCCCAGCTCACCAATTACATGAGATCTTTTAGCATTTTAAGAGTTACCAGCCACAATGAGGCTCAGCTTGAGACTGGGCCACCCCCCCACACCCCCAACAATTACATGACATCTTTTAGTGTTTTTAGAGTTAGAAACCAAAATGAGGACCATCTTCAGATGAGAAAAACAAACAAACAAACAAACAAACAAACAAACAAACAAAAAAACCCAAACCAAAACCTCCAAAGAAAGAATTGTAAGCCTGCAGAAGTGATGGAATCGGGTCTTTACATTTCAGATTATGTCAGGTACACAGATTATGTGCCATGTATGTCAGATTAGAAGGTACACACAAGAAGAGTATCTGGTTGTTAAAAAGACAAGAAGGGTGTCTGGTTGTTAAAAAGTCCACAGGAGGCTCACACAGGAGCTCTCACCAAAGACCAGAGCCATAGTTCCTCAAGGTAAATTTTTGGGGTGATAAGAGGAAAATGCATGGAACCACAACTGTGAGCCTCAAATAACAATCAGGACAAACTTAACATTTAATGCCATCTTTCAGACACTTCAAATTATACCACAAAAAAATTCTCTGCCTGCCCTGTCTCTGGACAGACAAAATTTTCCACCCTGACCAAACATCATGCAACATGAAAGTGACCTTTGCAGAAAGACACTGTTGGAGGAAAAGTTGCACACACAAATGCTTCTTATCTAATAACAACTGCAATAGGTACAGAAGAGAGGTATCTACTTGGTAAAAAGTCCACAGGAGGCCTACACAGGGGTCACACCTAAGGCCAAAATTCCTCAAAGTAATTTCTCTGGGCAATAAAAAAGATGAAAATGCATGGAACAACAACACTTGGCCTCATAGAGCAACTAGGAAAAACTGAACTTTTATGTCTGTCTTTTAGACATTCCCAATTATAACATCGCAAACCTAGGGTAAACACTACCAAAACATCACTGTGCTATCAACATGTTCCTCAGACTAAAAGACTAATCACAGCACTGGACCAGCTCCCAGGAAAATGACTAAGAAAATTGTGACTTAATGGCTTCAGCAAATCGAGCTACTCACGGCAAGTAAAGCTAGGCAAACGGCATAAATCACACCATAGTATAACCCGAAGTAATTTATTTGAATTAAAACTTACTTACCTAGGATAAACAAATAATATCTCTCAACATACATACATAGAAGACCCAGAAAAGAAAAAAAAGACAAACAGACAATCAACACAAGGAAGGCTCAAAAGAGAAAATGTTGGCAGAAGAAAGCCACTGAGAGGACATTTCCATCTTCA
Source organism: Vanellus vanellus (assembly GCF_965231255.1). Lineage (NCBI taxonomy): Eukaryota > Metazoa > Chordata > Aves > Charadriiformes > Charadriidae > Vanellus > Vanellus vanellus. The sequence goes on from NC_138918.1 coordinate 21,051,496, forward strand.
CTACAGGCATTGAAATTCTGACATTTGGAAGTCACTGAGGTCTCAAGCACCAAGTGAACCTTAAAAGCCTTACTCTGGAATACATAGTAGGGGGTTTCCTTTCACAAAAGAGTCATCAGATCTCATCTGATTTTTTTTTTTTTTATATCAGCTCTTAATATCCCTACTAATAAAATGCTGTAACTCTTGAAGTGTAAGCACTTCACCATGAGCTTCTTTCTCAAGCAACGAAAAAAGAGAAGAGATTCTGGTTCAGCTCCTGCTTCATTGTCCTCACACATTAAATTCTCTCTTAGCTGGTTGAAGGAAGTATTTGCTGCAAAACAATATTCACAGTTCCAAATACAGAAGCAGAACCCAGAAATGGGGAAAGTAAACCATGACCTTCCAAGAAAAAAAGGCCTGGATAAAAGTCTAACTACAACTGTGAAGAAGCTCTACATTACAAAGCTCCAGGGACAAAGAAGTACATAAAGGAAGTTCCACACAGGAATTATAAGATGTTCTACCCATGCATCATCATTCTAGGTACACACTTATGCTCAAATACTTTATTATCAGAGGATCACATTGGCCTTTATGCACAGCAAAGGTAGGAATACAACATGAATGGTACAGTCCCTGGCACCAGGCATGAAATCAAACCATTGCCCAGCCAAAAACACATTGACCCACCTGTTTTCATGTTTGGCAGACGGCTTCTCACTCTCCATGCTCTGCATTTGCTGCCTTTAGTTGCACTAAGGGCAAAATCCAACTTTTGGGCATGTATCAGCCACACGCAAAAGAGCATTTCATTCAGCAACGTTTTAGGGAAATAGAAGTATTTCAAAGTCCTTTTCTTGGCAGATTAACACCTTCAAGGTATGGATGGAAACTACTCCCCCAGCCTGATATTTTTTAAGGGCTATCAGCCAAACTGAGGCCCAGATTTAGAACATGAGAGGGAACAAGGAAGCAATGGGAAATCTACAGAAGTGAAGGCATTAAGCTTAAGATTTCAGATTATGTCAACAGCAGTAGGTATACAAGAAGAGTATCTAGTTGCTGAAAGGTACACAGCAGGATCATGAAGGAGTTCTCACCAAGCACAAACAGTTCTCCAAGTAAACTCTTTGAACAATAAAAAAAAGAAAATGCACAGGACCGACTACGGAACCATGTAACAACCAGGAGAAACAACATTTACACCTACCTGTTAGACATACCACACTGAACTCTTCCACCTGCCCTGTCTCTGTGTAGGCAGAATGCTTCAACATGCTCAAACATCACACAAAGGCAAAGCTAACTTTAGAGACAGACATCACTGAAATAAATCCTTCTACTTATGGAGAAGGATCACAACAGAAGCACATGCATAGACTTCTCTGCCAATCACACTCATTTGAAGAAACATGAAATGTTCAAAAAAGCATAAGCAATATGCCCAGTTAAAGACTTAGTCATAAGTATCAGTTTAAAGGCACCATCATTCTTCCCCAGCACAGGGACAATTTGGAAGATACATGACTCTGCTACCATTAATGCAATCTTTAAATCTACATCCAATAACTGCTATTCACAGGAAAAGGTGTACCGGACATGAGAGAAATCCCTGAAAAAATACCCTCCTATCCTCTACTTTCAAAACAAGTTTAATGTCAACAAAATAAGAGCAAGAGCCAGCAATACCATCTGAAGATTGATCATGGCTGGGAAAACTTCACATAACCACAATGAAATCCTACATCACTGTCTTAGAAGGACATCCAGCTGGAAAAATGACCTTTCACACAGTAATTACTAGAAATAGTACCCCTGAAGCATGTTGCTCTTCCATGGCTATTGTTTGCAGACAAATGCATCAGAGGATTTTCATCCTCCTTCAGAATGCAGGAAAAGGGCACTTGGTAGAACTGACAGAGGTCTTGGCACCAGACACAATAGTAAAGCACACCCAGCCAAACGGAGCATACAACCCTCTTTTTCTGCTTCAAGACCAATCTCCCAGAGATCCTGCATTGAATTCTAACCATGTGTCCTGGTTTGAGGTAAAACACAACCAATTTTGTTCAGTAACTTCGCTTCTTAGCTGGGCCTCTTCTAACTACTGAAACTAACAGCATATTGTGCAGACAGTGTTCACTTGCTCAGAGGGGTAAGACCAATTGTTTATAGCTGATGCCCAGGCATGGTATGCAGAGAGGCTCTTGCTTATACTTATTGCTATAACCCCCAAGGCCAACCAACTTTGTTATTTGCCCCGTTGGAGGGTCAGAAGCAAAAAGCATAGTGGGGTCCCACCTGCAGGGAGGAGCGGACAGGACAGGTGACCCAAAACTGACCAACAGGGTATTGCATCCCATCTGCCTCATGCTCAGTATAAAAGCTGAGGGATCAAAGGGTCAGCTCTCTCTTCCTTCAATGGCCAACGTTTGAGGAGGACTCTCAGACCTCACAGGCCTGTGATCCCGATCCTGAATGCAGATCCGGAATCCAGTTCCCGTCCATCACCGAGTCCAGGCTGGAAATGCCCCAGCCGGTGTCCTGATTGCCATCTCGGGAGCTTGATACGGTTTTGTATATATTTCATTATTTCTTTTTATTTTATTATTAGTATTTCATTACTTTAGTTCCTTCTAAACTCCTAAGTCTCTTTTTCCTCCTCTGCCTCTCTCTTTGAAGAGGGGTAGCAGAGAGCATCTGTCGGCCCCATCTCGGGTCCTCCAGGTCCCCAGTAGTGGATTTGGCCTAAACCACAACACCATGTGTATGGGACAAGCAAGAGAGTTTCTTCCAGTGATATTTCAGGAAACATTGTCAGACACTCAGAGCACTGCCTTTACCTGATCACAACAAGCAGGGCAAGAATTTGATTACCATCACAGGGAACAACATGTAATAGAAAAGCAAACTGACAAACTCACAAATTCAAAATTTAAAAACCTTTCAGACTCATTTTCAGAAGGACAGCAATAAACCCTGGACATCAAAAAAACACATCCAATGTCACACACAGCACCACCAAAACTGTCCCTTCACAGCCCCCAGCATTCTCAAGGATCTTCCAAATTAGCAGACAGACTCCATCCGAAGGAAAGCTGCACACACAACTTCTCCTTACTGTGAATCATATTTGACTTCTTACCATGTATATGTGACAAGCAAGAGATTTTCTTCCAGTAACTTTTTAAGGAAACAAATCTTTGACAGTCTTTCCCATTACAGCTGTAAACATGGAAAGCACATATGGGACAGTCAGACAAATATAACAGATGTGATCTTCCACACACTATCAGATACAGAGGCCCACCTCCAGATCATTACAAGGAGAAGGGCAAGAAGTTAACACCTGCACAAAGGAAGGGATCACAACATAATCGTCTAGTTTATGGCACTTAGGGTAGCTACATAATTAAGGTGTCTAAGGAAAACACAGTTTGCACTTCCCAGAGTTTCCCTTGCTGTGTTGACCATAAGTACATAATTAAGCCGTTCCTTGAGGAGTGACAACAACCTGTAAATGAAGAGGAAGAACTGCCAAGGCCTCCCAGTACAGCTGGAGTAACACGTCCTAGGCCAAACTTCCTTGGGAAGCCAAAGCTCACTCAGCATGAACCCACAGCTGGGCACTGAACACGGAAAAGAGAAAACTACATCTCTTGTGTCCTGTACCACAGAGCACGGGGAGTGGGAAAGAGTAGAGAAGCAGGAGAGGGAAGCGTCTTGGAGCACGCGTGACACGAGGAACTCACCGGGGCAGCGGCGGGGTCCGCGCGGCGAGCGGCGGCAGGGTCCTCCCCGAGCAGCGGCGCGGGCTCGTCGGGCGGCGGGCGGGCCGGGAGGGTGTCGCAGCAGCTGCCGCCCGAGAAGCGGAGCTGGCTCTTGCGCGAGTCGGCCGTGAGCGACACCTCGTGCGAGTAGGAGTGCAGGAAGGCGCGGACGCCGTCGATGCCCACGAAGTGCGAGGCCGGCACGCCGCGCAAGGCGCCGCTGCCCGCCGCCAGCAGCTGCGAGCGCCGCCAGCGCCGCAGGCGCAGCGCCAGCAGCAGCAGCAGGAAGGCGAGGAAGAGGCAGGACACGGCCGCCACGGCCACCACCAGCCACCGTGTCAGGCTGCCGGCCGCCTCGCCCCCGGCCGCCGCCGCCGCGCTGCCCAGCTCCCACAGCAGCTCGCCCACGCTCTCGGCCAGCACCACCGTCAGCGTGGCCGTGGCCGACAGCGCCGGCCGCCCGTGGTCCTTCACCACCACCACCAGGCTCTGCCGCGCCGCGTCGCGGGCCAGCGGCAAGCGCGCCGTGCGCACCTCGCCGCTGTGCAGCCCCACGCGGAACAGCCCCGGCTCCGTCGCCTTGGCCAGCTCGTACGACAGCCACGCGTTCTGACCCGCGTCCGCGTCCACCGCCACCACCTTGGCCACCAGCGCCCCGGGCTCCGCCGACCGCGGCGCCAGCTCCACGCCCGCCCAGCCCCCGACCGACCCCGGCGGCGGCGACGCCGGCGGGTACAGCACCTGCGGCGCGTTGTCGTTCTCGTCCACGATCACCAGCCGCACCGACACGTTGCTGCTCAGCGCCGGCGCGCCGCCGTCCTCCGCCCCCACCCACAGCCCCACCTCGCGCACCTCCTCGTAGTCGAAGGACCGCAGCGCGTACAGCGCGCCCGTCTCCGCCTGCACCGACACGTACGACGACAGCGGCGCGCCGCGCAACCGACCCTCCCACAGCCGGTACCGCACGCGCGCGTTCTGACCCCAGTCCGCGTCCGTCGCCCGCACCCTCAGCACCAGCGCGCCCGCCGCGTTGTTCTCGGGCAGACGGGCGCTGTAGCGCGCCTCCGCGAACACCGGCGCGTTGTCGTTCACGTCCAGCACGCGCAGCGCCAGCACCGCGCTGCTCCACAGCGACGGCGACCCGCCGTCCGACGCCCGCACCGTCACGTTGTACTCCGACACCTCCTCCCGGTCTAACTCCCTCGACGTCACCACGCTGTAGTAACTGCCCCGGGAGCTCTGCAGGCGAAACGGGACGCCGCCGTCCAGGGAGCACCGCACATCGCCGTTAGCCCCCGAGTCCCGGTCCTGCACGTGGAGCAGGGCCACCACCGTACCCGGCGGGGCGTCCTCTGAGATCGAGCTCAGTTGAGAAGTCACTGTCAGTTCGGGCGCGTTGTCATTCACGTCTGTCACTGTGATCGCGACTTTTGCTGTCTCAGAGAGCTCTCCTCCGTCCCAAGCCTGCATTTCTAGTTCAAGTGAGGAGATTTCCTCGAAGTCCAAATCGTCCTTAAGATATATTTCTCCTGTCTCAGAGTCCAAGTGAAAAAGTTGCGATGCACGGGTTGAAATTTTGTGGAAACTGTATTTAACGTCCCCGTTTATCCCCTCGTCGGCGTCGGTGGCCGTGACGGTGACGAGAACGGAGCCCACGGGAACGTCCTCCGGCACACGCACCGTGTACTCCGCCTGGCTGAACACGGGCGTGTTGTCGTTCGCGTCCAGTACCGACACGCGGATCCGCGCCGTGCCCGTCCGCCCCGGATCTCCGCCGTCCATCGCCCTCAGCACCAGCTCGTGAAACGCCGCCTCCTCCCGGTCCAGCGCCTTCGCCAGCACCAGCTCGGGACGCTGAGCCCCACCGGGGCCCGCCTGCACGGCCAGCGAGAAGTGGTCGTCGCCGCTCAGCTCGTAGCTCTGCACGGAATTCACTCCCGCGTCCGGGTCTTGCGCTTCCCGCAGGGGAAACCGCGCCCCCGGGGCTGTCATCTCGCTCACCTTCAGTTCTTTTTCTACCTCTTGGAAACTGGGGGCGTTGTCGTTAATGTCCGTGATTGCCACTTCGATTTCATAAACTTTCATTTCCCCCTCCACAATCGCCTCACAGCGCAGCACGCATTGCTGCACATTCTCGCACAGCTGCTCTCTGTCTATCCTCTCCGCCGTCACTAAATGTCCCGTCTTCCCGTGCAGAGCGAAATACTGCGTCCTACCTCTGCCTACGATACGTACGCCGGTGTCGTGGAGCGCCGGCAGCTCCAGCCCCAGGTCCTTGACCACGTCGCCCACGAACGAGCCCTTCGGCAGCTCCTCGGGAACCGAGTAGCGCAGCTGACCGCTCGCCGCCTCCCACGCTGCCACCACCACGCACCACAGCAGGACTCGCTCCTTCCGGACCCAAAACCTACCCGCCGCGCACATCTCCGCCGCGGCACTGCAGGAACCGCACGACCGCAGGCAGCTCCCCGCAGATCCGCCGCCTGATATGGATCCGGCTCCTGCTGCTGGCCCGGATCGCCGCTGCCGCTGTCCCCTCCGCCTCGCTGCAGCACGGCTCCGCACCGCGGGGACGCTCGCAGACCGCCCGGCCGCCCAGACAGCAGCCTGCCAGCGAGCGAGAGAGACGGGCCGCAGCGGGCGGGGCTGCCGGCAGCGCTCCGACCTTCCTCTCGCTCCTCCTCGGTCAACAGCGGCGCCCGCAGCCTCCTCCCGGCACTGCAGCCACACAGTGCTGCCGGCTTGCCTTTCCCGCGGGCAGCTCGCGGGGAAGGGACACTCGCCACGGAGACATCGCTTCCCGTCCACCGGTGATCTCCTGCCATGCCTTTTCTCCAGCCGAGCTCCCCTTTGTGCCTCGAGGCGATCACGAACAGAAAGAAATAACGCTCTTCCCCGTGGGCGTCTGATTTCTTCCGGATTAGAAACATGTTTCTGTTATGCTGATATATTATACCTCTTAGTTTTTCTTATTATGACGCGTAGTATACTACGACTCTTATCCCATTAGTCCGAAAGTACAACCTCCACCATGTATTCCACAGTTTTTTATAGCAGTCAGGCTTGAATGACGTTTCCCTCATCCTTTCTGCAGACTAAATGGGCATCATATAGCCACATTAATTCCCCGCATCCCGACCAAGAGAACAACAATGAAGATCGTCCGTCAAGTGGAGACCGGGGATTTCCTGCATTGGCTTTTCTCTAAACACCTATTTTCTTGAACGATGCGTGTTTTTCTACCTCACTGGTCAAATGACTTGTTAATTGCCATAGACGTAAATAAAACAATGTTTCGTAATATGACCTGCAATATGACCCAGTCGTCCAAAAGCACGGTCTCCATCAGGAATTTGTGTAGCAGTCATGCTTGGCTAACTGCTACAAGGTTAGCAAAGAGAACAGGCTTTGTTATAGAAAACGTGATACGACCCACCCCGCCCCCGGAGAACCGGACGTTATCAGGCTCATTAACTCAAGCGGCAGGAACTTTGCTTTAAATACCACAGTTCTTCGGAACACGCTGCAAATTAACACCACGACCACTGACTGAGATTAGACATTTAAAGGCCGAAGAAGGTGCGATCAATGAACAGATAATCTAGAACCCCTGAGCCCGTACACACCCTCAGAAGGTGACGTTGATCAGGCACCTGCCGTGGGCTCTGGGATTTCTCCCTAGAAGACGTTCCTGGGAACACAGAGCAGGAGGAGGCTCTCCTACTGCTCGAAAATCAGCTTCTCCCACACAGCCCTGTTTCAGGCTGTGGGTCATTTCATCACTTCGCACTGATTGTACTACAGCTACCCATAGATAGCAGCCACACGTCAGAGCGTCGTAATTTGCATTTGTTGTAAATGCTTCTTGTGCATCTGTTTTCCGGATATATATTTGTTCTCCACAGTATTTTTGGATATTTCGGATGAGGGAAGTTAAATTACATTAAAATGTTGGTAGATCTGCAGAGACAGCTAATATTGGAAAAGGAAATTTGAAGGACTGCAACGCGTGGTTTCCCTTTATAATAGTCCATATTAATTATGAGTCTTTATACATATTTGCATATTAACCAAGTAATTCGATACCTTGAACGACTAGGAAGGGCCTTCGGCTTTCTCAGAAATCACGGTACAAAAACTTGCTGCTTATTAGTATTCAACTAGTGATCTTGAATCTTCACATTGCTAGGACACCTTTTGAACCAAATACCGTAGAACTGCAGAAGACAAGTACAGTTGACCACCCTAAACTATGCGAGGACCTATTGTAAATGTGCAAATGGACTCTATTCAAGTGCCTAATTGCTCTCATTTCGAGTATTTCACTGTTGTTTTACATATGTCCTCAGGCTGGGTAGAGCCCTCCCCTTGTAAACAGGCAGACGCAGCAACTGCTGCAAAAAGTGGCTGCGACACAGAATTAGCATTCCCCTGTAAACGGTTTCAGGCAGGTTCAAGCACCTCTCTGGGAAAAAGGGAGTGGAAAAGAAGTCAGGCTCTGAAATAAGAGAGCATGGAACAAATAAGTGAGAAATAACCGCACAAAGAACTCGGAAAAGTCATGCCTGGACAAAATTCATCTGCTCCACTAATGCTGATACTTCTGCAGAAGCCTTCCTCCAAAAGACGAGACGGCACACGGCGGAAGAGAGGAATATTCACTAGGGAGGAAGAACACGTCACTTCCCTATGCAAGGAACCACACGCATCTCTCTTTTGGCAAACAACATTAAGCAACGGGTTTGCATCCAGCTATCAACCAGACCTAAGTACAACCGCTTTAGACAAAGCCATCAGGAAGGAAAAGTCTCAAAACCCAAGCGTCCACCACACTCGCCCGACTCTATCATGCAGAATCATTAGTTTACCGTATTCACTGCTCCTACATCATTCATGCCTTGTAGTCAAAACACTCTCAGATGAGCCTGAACCTGTGACCACCGAAGAACCAAGAAGTAGCACTGCTTGATTCCTGCTGTGAGGGGAAGGGGGATACACCGTTCTGTTCCTTCCTTCACGGACGCAAGGGTTGGTACTTCCCATTCACAGAAATTTAACCCTTCCCACTACTGCTACCATTTCTGCAGCAGCATTCCCCAAAAAGGTGGACGACAATCTCTCGTTTTTCACGATGGATAAAGAATCTACCTCTTTTCCATGCATGAAGCCACGAGAACGTTTTCTTTGGTAGTCCAACAGCGAAAAAGCATTAACCAAATTTTTCGTGTCCAGTAGTCAAACAGGTTCAAGCACAAATATTTAGGAAAAATCGATCACAAAACAAACATCTCCAATACCAACTGTCAATCCCGACCCTGTCGTGCAGAATCAGTAGACCTCATTCTACACAGTAATAGTTCACCTTCACCGTTACTAAGTTATAGGATGTGAGAAAACACAAGACATGTAGAAGAAAGCTCTCAGGTGAACCTCAAGCTGCGAGCACCATCAACCAACACACGGAAGAGCACTGCCCGTGCACACCACCCGGCGAAAACCCAGCGAAATCGGGAGGGAGGTTCAGAAGAGGTCAAGGAAAACAGCGAGAGCGCGCGGGCTTACACACCTGAGGGGCGTCGGCGACGGCGGGCGGCTCTCCCGCGCCGGCGCTGCTGCTCGGGCTCCGCTTCCCGCAGGGCTCCCCGCCGAGCAGCTCCTCCGCGGGCACGATGGGCAGCGGCGGCGGCGGCAGCCAAGCGCCCTCGGCCACGGCGCGGGCCGGCGCCACGCACAGGTTGTAGGAGTAGGGCAAGGTGCCCTCGCAGAAGTCGGCCGGGAAGGCGGCGCCGGCCACGGAGAAGCGCTGCGCGCCCAGGCAGCGCAGCACGGCGGGCGGCCCGGCCCGCCGCACCCGCGCCAGCACGGCCAGCGCCACGCTCAGCAGGAACAGGGCGGAGAGCAGCGCCAGCGCCAGCACCAGGTAGAACTGCAGCTCCGCCGCCGACTCGGCGCCCGCCGCCCGCTCGCTCAGCTCCGGCAGCGCCTCCTGCAAGCTCTCCGCCAGCACCACGTGCAGCGTGGCCGTGGCCGACAGCGCCGGCTGCCCGTGGTCCTTCACCACGGCCACCAGCCGCTGCTTCGCCGCGTCCCTCTCCGACACGGCCCGCGCCGTCCGCACCTCGCCGCTGTGCAGCCCCACGCCGAACAGCGCCGGCTCCGCCGCCTGCACCAGCTCGTACGACAGCCACGCGTTGCGCCCCGCGTCCGCGTCCACCGCCACCACCTTGGCCACCAGGTACCCGGCCTCGGCCGACCGCGGCACCACCTCGAACGGCGGCGCCGCCCCCGCCCCCTCCGACGCCCCCGCCGCCGCCGGCCACAGCACCCGCGGCGCGTTGTCGTTGCGGTCCAGCACGAAGACGCGCACCGTCGCCGTCGAGCTGCGCGCCGGCGCCCCGCCGTCCTGCGCCCGCACCGCCACCGCGAACTCGCGGCACTGCTCGTAGTCGAAGGAGCGCTGCGCGTACACCGCGCCGCTCCGCGCCTCCACCGACACGGACGACGCCGCGCCCGCGCTGCCGCCCGCCAGCCAGTAGCTCACGCGCCCGTTGGCGCCCGCGTCCGCGTCCCGCGCGCTCACGCGCACCACCTCCGCGCCCGCCGCGTTGTTCTCCGCCACGTACGCGCTGTAGGCGGCCTCCTCGAACACCGGCGCGTTGTCGTTCACGTCCGACACCTCCAGCACCAGCGCCGCGCGGCTCGACAGCGCCGGGCTGCCCCGGTCCCTGGCCACCACCGTCACACGGTGCTCGGACGCCTGCTCACGGTCCAGCGCGCTCGCCGTCACCACCTTGTACGAGCCGCCCGACGACGCCACGATCGACAGCGGCGACTCGCCCGACAGCTCGCACGACACCTGACCGTTCTCCCCGGAGTCCCGGTCCCGCACTTTCAGCAGGGCCACCACCGTGCCGGCCGGCGCGTCTTCGGGCACCGGGCTCGACACCGACGTCAGCGTGATTTCGGGCGCGTTGTCGTTCACGTCCAGCACCTCCACCTCTACCTTGCAGTGCGCCACCAGACCGCCCCCGTCCCTCGCCTCCACGGCGAGGCTGAACGCTCGCGTGTCCTCGAAGTCCAACGCCTCCTGCAGCGTGATCGTCCCGCTCTCCGCGTCCACCGCGAACTTCTGAAGCACCTTGGCCGGCGCTTCCCCGTAACCGTAGGTGATGTGGGCGTTGCTGCCGGCGTCGGCGTCGGAGGCCGAGACGTTCAGCACCCTCCAGCCCGGCGGCGCGTCTTCTCGCAGGCTAACGCGGTAGCGGTCCTGCGCGAACACGGGTGGGTTGTCGTTGGCGTCGGTGACGTTGATGCAGAGCTGGGCGGTGCCGCTGCGGGGCGGATCGCCGCCGTCCAGCGCCGTCAGCACCAGCCGCAGGCTCTGCTCGCTCTCCCGGTCCAGCGCCCGGCGCAGCACCAGCTCCGCGAACTTGCTGCCGTCCTGGCTCTCCTTCACCTCCACCGCGAAGTACCCGTTGGCCTCCAGCTCGTAGCCCTGCAGCGAGTTGCTGCCCACGTCCGCGTCCTCGGCCATGCCCAAATAAAAGCGGGCGCCCGGAGAAGTAAACTCGTTAATCTCCAGCTGGAAATTGTCTCGCAGGAAGCGCGGGGCATTGTCGTTGACGTCCTGGATGGCCACCTCGACGTGGAAAACGTTGAGCGGGTTCTGCACCAGCGCCTCGAAGCTGACGGAGCAGGACGCCGACTCGCCGCACAGCTCCTCCCGGTCCAGCCGCTCGCTCACGTACAGGTTCCCGCTCTCCCCGCTCACCATGAAGTATTGCTTCTCCGCGCTGAGCCGCAGCTTGCGAGCCGGCAGCTCCGCCGGGCTCAGCCCCAGGTCCCGCGCCAGCGGCCCCACCAGCGAGCCTCTGCCCAGCTCCTCGGCGATGGCGTAGCGGATGCGCTCCGGCGCCGCCCGGCAGCACAAGCACAGCAGCAAGGCGCCCAGCAGCAGCACTCGCCCGGCTGATCGCCCGCACCTCTGACTCTGCCTGCCCGCCATTCTCGGCACCGCTCGCCGCGTTCTTGCCTCCTGCCGCCGCCCTCGCTCCCTTCCAGTCCCGCTCGGCAGCGAGCGCAGGGGACGCCGGACGGCAGCGATCTCGGCGCGGACTCGGACGCCGCTGCTCCCCGCGCCGCGCCGCCTCTCGCCTCTGCTGCCCGGGCCGCTGCCGCTCTGGCCGCCGCCGGGCGAGTCAGCAGCCCGCGGGGGCAGGACGCTGAGGCAGCTCCGGCGCCGGCTGCGGCTCAAGCCGCTTCTCCGCCTCGGCCAACAGCGGCACCCGGAGGCGCCGCCACGCCACTGCAGCCGCTCGACGGCCGCGCTCCCGGGGGAAGGGGCTTTCGGCCCGTGTTTAGTGGCTGCCCACAGCTTTGGGGTCTCGCTTTTATTAGAATCAGAAAGCGATGGGGCACTTGCTTGCTGCGACTCCAAAGGCCTTTAATACTGAGATACGCTGTCGGGTACATTTAGGTCATCTTCTTGAGTCGCAGTGAATAGTTAGTAATGAATATTCATGGCAGAGCAATAAATAAGGGAACTCGGGTACTCTTCACAAAATCAAGACAGAACTATAGGAGCAAGAAATAATCTTATAGCTGGAGAAGACTTCAAGAGCTTTTTAGCACTCTGTCAGGTATTTTCAATTCTTCTTTTCTTCCCTGGGACAAATACCAAGAAGGAAGAATTCATTTTGGAGTAATCAATAAGTGCTCAGAAAGAGATGGAAGCAAAGTCAGTGCATTTTTTTTTGTCAGTGCGATTTTCCTTGTAGGGAGGAGAACAATTACACTGAGAAATATATCACCTTAAAGGCAAGGTGGTTAGCTCTATGCTAAGATGGCAGAACAACTTTTTCTATTTTGTTGTGATTTACTAAAGTTCCTTCTTTTATGTCTCTACACGTACAGGCCTTGGCACCAGGCATGAAATCAGATGATTGATTATCACCCTAAAAATAGCGTGTATAGTTCTGCACTAAGGTAGCAGAACAACATTCCCTATTTTGTTTGAGATTCACAGAAGTTCCTTCTTTTAGGTCTCCATGCTTGGGGGGCTGACAATAGGGACGTACAAAGCCACATCAAATCTTTCATAGAACCATAATGGTTTGGATTAGAAGGGACCTTCAAAGAACATCTAGTCCAACCCCTCTCCCATGGGCAGGGACACCCTTCATTAGATCAGGTTGCTCAAATCCCAGTCAAACATGTCCTTTAACCCTTTCAGTGGTGGTGCATGAACAACTTCTCTGGGGAACTTGTTCCAGTCTCTCAACACTCTCATCACAAAACATTTCTTGCTTTTGACAATTCTAAACCTACCATCTTTCAGTTTCAAACTCTTGTCCCTTAACACACCAATTTTCCTGGTTTGAAGCCAGCCTTCCACCTTCCCTGTGCTGCATTCACAGCCTTTAGTTACTCCACAGACAGTATCCCGTTTTCTGGCTGTATGTCAGCCAGAGGCAAAGGAGAATTTCATTTCAGGGAAACAGAAGTAAATGTTCCAAAGGGCATAACCATTCTGCAGCTCAAGCCCCAAACCCAGAAATTCCTGACAAAAATACCCTCCCATCCCCTGCATTCACACCAATTTTAAGACTGACAAAACCCCAGAATTTACTTCACATTAGAAAGAGGCACTAGGAATGGCTGAAGATTGGTTGAGGCTGGGGAAAAATTTATACAACCAGCAGAAAACTCCACATCGCAGTCTTACAAGCATATATTGATGGAGAGATGACATTTCGTGCAGCCGTTATTAGACACAGTGCCCCTGAAGCATGTTTGCACTTCCATGGTTACTGCTTGCAGCCAAAATTCATCAGAGGATTGTCATCCCCTTTCAGGAGTTTGGTAAAGGCAGCCTTAGTGTAAGTGACAGAGGCCTTGGCACTGGGCATGACATTGTACCACAGCCCAGCCACATGCAGCTCATCAAAACAAGCAAGGCAAGCGGTTAACACCTGCAGAAAGGAAGGGATTAGAACATACATTAAGGTATTTACTGGGAAATGCAGACACGGTTGGCTCCTCAAAATTCCCCTTATGGATTTATCATAAGTACATCTATAGTTAAAACTTGATGACAGCATGCAAACACACAGAAAGCACCTCCCAGAACTCCCAACATCAAAGACCAAATTTACTCGTGAAGAAGACATTCGCATTGCATTACAGTACAGCTAGGCACTGAGCAGGGAAAGAGCAAACCATTCCTCTTTTCTCCTTCAACAGTGCATACCACTAACATTCATATCTTCCCACGACTCTTGCCTCCAACCCTGCACAACTTGCCTGGTGGTTTTTGACCCTTATAATTTGCAAGTACATGGCCTCAAAGACCCAGTTGCCTAGACCATTTTTCTATAACATGCACAAGGACCGTGCCACAGGCTTCACATGCATATCTTTACATCTCTGTACTAAGAAGGAAGATTTGTATGCTTACTGCATTTTAGAAAAGAAGCATCAAGGTTTGAAAGGTGAAAGAGAGACTGGCTCAGTGAACAGCGTGTAACACAGCAATGCATAATAAAACACAAAGCCCTGCTCTAATGAAAATCAAGACAACGGTAGCCCCACTTTACCTGCCTCCAACACCAACTGTAACTCTGAGCAATAATCCCACTGGGAATCAAGTGCACATTGCCGTTTCCCATTAGTCACCCACCACTACCCTCAAGTCCTTCTCCACAAGGCTGTTCTCAATCCCACAGTCTGTTGAAACTGGGGATTGCCCCAGCCCAGGTGCAGGATCTTGCACTTGACCTTCTTGAACTTCATGAGGTTCACATGGGCCCACTCCTCCAGCCTGTCAAGGACCCTCTGCATGGCATCCCCCGCCTATAGCTCATCGATAGTACCACTTAGCTTGGTGTTGCCTGTAAACATTCTGTGGCTACACTCAATCCTACTGCCTGTGTCACTGTCATTGTTTAAACCCAGCTGAACGCTAAGACCATGCAGACTCTCGCTCACTCCCCCAGTTGGGATGGGGGAGAGAATCAGAAGAGTAAAAAGGAGAAAATTCAAGGGTTGAGATTAAGACACTTAAATAAGGAAAGGGAAAACTGTGAACATAAACAAAGCACAACAAGGAATTTATTCGTTACTTCCCATATGCAGGCACGTGTGAGTTTGGGGTCAGCTGTCCCAGCTCTGTCCCCTCACAATGTCTTATGCGCTCCCACCCTACCCCCTGGCATGGCAGTACAAGGAGCAAAAACAGCATGCCTGCTCAGCACACCCAAGATCATCAGTGTTTCACCAGCACTATTTTCATCCCAAATCCAATACATAGCACTATGCCAATTGCTAGCAAGAAAGTCAAATCCATCCCAGATGAAACCATGACAATCATTGATGAAGATATTAGTGAGATGTATAGTCAAATAGTATTGCAACAGATACAAACAGATCAGGTGCAATAATATTTCTTAGGCCGAACATATTGAGCTGAAGGAACTGGAATTGCATGGTACCACAACTGTGTGCCTAACGCAGTAAGTATGACAAGCAGGGAGTTGACCATCAGTTCTGCTACAGCCCCCTGCCAACTAGCTTCCCCAATTCTTCTTTCCGACCGTACACAACCTGCAGGTTTGCTTCTGACCCTCAGAACTGGCAAAAACATATATAATGCACCGCGATTGCACCAAAAAAGGCAGGGACATTTCTCTGCTCACCAACATTCTGTGAAGAAATAGAAGGACTGTAAAGCACATGAATGACAAATGTCTGAACTAAGAGGGGAGCAGTCATCAAACAGACCCTGGCCGAAATCAAACTATCAACTTATAGGGAATCTCCTCCCCTCTTTTATCACATGCACTGTTCCACGCAATGGGGCTTCTATTGACATCATGCTTTAATCTCCTCTCCCTACCACAACCAGAACACAAATATAACCTCACATCTCCTGCTTTCCACAAAAACCGTAGCATGAGCAAGAGGCGCTAATGCAGAACACGTGGCTACTTTAAGGTATGCCGCTCCTTCAAACTAAACTTCCATAAATAGGAAACCAAGAAGAGGAAAAAAGAAAGAAAGAATGAAAGAAAGAAAGAAAGAGAGAAAGAATAAAAGAATGAAAGGAAAGAGAAAAGACAATGAACTATTAAAGACAAAGTCTTGTCAGAACCTCACTGGGAAGACTTCTTGGTCTTCACTGCTAGTGTTGAAATTCATTGCCCTAAGCACCTGCAAAACACTGATGTTTCAAGCACATGTGCAACTCTAATGTCTTCCACTGGGCTACATAGTATGGGGGGGTCATTTTAAGAAAAAGTCGTCAGCTCGCATAAATTTTTTCTGCTATGTGGCTTGCTCATCTACTTATAAATATGAAGCCGTAAGTGTAAGCACTTATCGTAGGCCTCTGTCTCAAGTTAAGTCATCCTAGGCTATCTTCAGCTGGCTGACTGCTTACCAGGGGAAGGAATTACTGCAGAACAACACTCACACTTTCAAAAGCAAAAGAATTATGCAGACGTGGCAAAATGAACCGTGACCTTGCAAGAAACAAAGGCCTAAAACAAAGTGTAATTCCATTTGCAAAGAAATGACACATTGCAACGTTCCAATGAAATATGGATGGATAAAGGAGCTTTCACACAGAAATTATGAGCCTTCTACCCATGGATCAGTGTTCTACATGCATGTTTCCTGTGCAAATATTTTATGCTTGGAGGACTGGCATCATCTTTCAGGACAGGGAATCCAGGATAACAAAAAAAAACAGCACAGGTCTTGGCACCAGGCATGAAAACAAACCATTCCTAAGCCCAATCCATATTGACCCACCTATTTTCATGGTTTGGAGCCAGCCCCTTATCCTCCTTGCTCTGCATTCACAGACTTCAGTTGCACCACAAAGAATATCCCATAGTTTGGCCATATGCAAGGCACAGGCTACAGAACATTTCATTGAGTGACATCTTAGGGAAATGGAGGTTTATCATGGCCTTTGTCTTGGCAGATGAACACATTCAAGGTATGCATGTAAACAGTTTCCCCAGCCCAAGAATTACATGACATCTTTTAACGTTTTACGTTTAAGAATGGGAAACCAGCAGAAGTGAAGGAATTAGTGCTTTACATTTCAGATTATGTCAGGTACACAGATTAAGTGCCAGGTGTGTCAGATTAGAAGGTACACAAGAAAGGTCTCTAGTTGGTAAAAAATCCGCAGGAGGCTCACACAGGAGCTCACACAAACGACCAGAGCCACACTATCTCCAGGTAATTTCTTAGGACAATAAAAAGAGGGAAATGCATGGAACCACAACTGTGGGCCTCATCTAACAACTAGGACCAACTGAACTTTTACACCATCTTTACATCTTTCAGACATTTCACATTATATCCCAGAAAAGTTTTTCTCCTGCCCTGGCCCTGGGCAGACGGAAGTTTTCACCCTGCCCAAACGACGTGCAACACGAAAGAGACCTCTGCAGACATACACCATTGAAAGTAAAGCTGTACACACAACTTCTCCTTACTGAGAACAAGGATCCCTTCCTGGACATATGCAAAGAGATTTCTCCATTTATCACACTCGTTTGACAAAATGTCAAATGTTCTCAAGGGCAGAAGCAATACGCAATTCCCATAAAGACCCAGTGGTCAAAGTATCAACTCAAAGATACCATCCCCCAACTACAGCACATCGGACAACTTGGAAGACACAAGACTCTCCAACCTTCTCCGGTGCTCGATGAAGCTTTACCTTCCTTGTCACTAAACCTCCCTACGCGGGACATGGAAGATAGCGCGTGGAAAAGGGCAGAGAAGCAGGAGAGGAAAGCGGCTTGGATCACTTGTGGCCCGAGGAACTCACCGGGGCAGCGGCGGGGTCCGCGCGGCGAGCGGCGGCAGGGTCCTCCCCGAGCAGCGGCGCGGGCTCGTCGGGCGGCGGGCGGGCCGGGAGGGTGTCGCAGCAGCTGCCGCCCGAGAAGCGGAGCTGGCTCTTGCGCGAGTCGGCCGTGAGCGACACCTCGTGCGAGTAGGAGTGCAGGAAGGCGCGGACGCCGTCGATGCCCACGAAGTGCGAGGCCGGCACGCCGCGCAAGGCGCCGCTGCCCGCCGCCAGCAGCTGCGAGCGCCGCCAGCGCCGCAGGCGCAGCGCCAGCAGCAGCAGCAGGAAGGCGAGGAAGAGGCAGGACACGGCCGCCACGGCCACCACCAGCCACCGCGTCAGGCTGCCGGCCGCCTCGCCCCCGGCCGCCGCCGCCGCCGCCGCGCTGCCCAGCTCCCACAGCAGCTCGCCCACGCTCTCGGCCAGCACCACCGTCAGCGTGGCCGTGGCCGACAGCGCCGGCCGCCCGTGGTCCTTCACCACCACCACCAGGCTCTGCCGCGCCGCGTCGCGGGCCAGCGGCAAGCGCGCCGTGCGCACCTCGCCGCTGTGCAGCCCCACGCGGAACAGCCCCGGCTCCGTCGCCTTGGCCAGCTCGTACGACAGCCACGCGTTCTGACCCGCGTCCGCGTCCACCGCCACCACCTTGGCCACCAGCGCCCCGGGCTCCGCCGAGCGCGGCGCCAGCTCCACGCCCGCCCAGCCCCCGACCGACCCCGGCGGCGGCGACGCCGGCGGGTACAGCACCTGCGGCGCGTTGTCGTTCTCGTCCACGATCACCAGCCGCACCGACACGTTGCTGCTCAGCGCCGGCGCGCCGCCGTCCTCCGCCCCCACCCACAGCCCCACCTCGCGCACCTCCTCGTAGTCGAAGGACCGCAGCGCGTACAGCGCGCCCGTCTCCGCCTGCACCGACACGTACGACGACAGCGGCGCGCCGCGCAACCGACCCTCCCACAGCCGGTACCGCACGCGCGCGTTCTGACCCCAGTCCGCGTCCGTCGCCCGCACCCTCAGCACCAGCGCGCCCGCCGCGTTGTTCTCGGGCAGACGGGCGCTGTAGCGCGCCTCCGCGAACACCGGCGCGTTGTCGTTCACGTCCAGCACGCGCAGCGCCAGCACCGCGCTGCTCCACAGCGACGGCGACCCGCCGTCCGACGCCCGCACCGTCACGTTGTACTCCGACACCTCCTCCCGGTCCAACTCCTTCGATGTCACCACGCGGTAGTAGTCCTCAAAGGTCTTCTCCAGGACGAACGGGAGGCTTTCTGCTATACTGCACCGCACGTCGCCGTTAGACCCCGAGTCCCGGTCCTGCACGTGGAGCAGGGCCACCACCGTACCCGGCGGCGCGTCTTCCGAGATATCGCTAAGCGCCGAGGACACTGTCAGTTCGGGCGCGTTGTCGTTCACGTCTGTCACTGTGATCGCGACTTTCGACGTGTCAGAAAGCTCTCCTGCGTCTCGTGCCTGCACCTGCAATTCATGCGCAGACATTTCCTCATAGTCCAAATCGTCTTGAAGGGATATTTCTCCTGTCTCAGAGTCCAAGTGAAAAAGCTGCGATGCCCGGTCTGAAATTTTATGGAAACTGTATTCCACGTGTCCGTTCAGCCCCTCGTCGACGTCGGTGGCCGTGACGGTGACGAGAACGGAGCCCACGGGAACGTCCTCCGGCACACGCACCGCATACTCCGCCTGGCTGAACACAGGCGCGTTGTCGTTCGCGTCCAGCACTGACACGCGGATCCGCGCCGTGCCCGTCCGCCCCGGATCTCCGCCGTCCATCGCCCTCAGCACCAGCTCGTGAAACGCCGCCTCCTCCCGGTCCAGCGCCTTCGCCAGCACCAGCTCGGGACGCTGAGCCCCGCCGGGGCCCGCCTGCACGGCCAGCGAGAAGTGGTCGTCGCCGCTCAGCTCGTAGCTCTGCAGGGAATTCGCTCCCGCGTCTGGGTCTTGCGCTTCCCGCAGGGGAAACCGCGACCCCGGGGCTGTCGTTTCGCGAAGTCTCAGTTCCATTTCTGCCTCTCGGAAGCTGGGGGCGTTGTCGTTAATGTCCATGATATCTACTTCGATTCCGTAAATCTTCATTTTCCCTTCTACGATCACCTCACAGCGCAGCACGCATTTCTCCACCTGCCGGCACAGCTGCTCTCTGTCTATTCTCTCCGCCGTCACTAAATGTCCCGTCTTCCGGTGCAGAGCGAAATACTGCGTCCTACCTTTGTCCAAGAGGCGGACGCCGGTGTCGCGGATCGCTGGCAGCTCCAAACCCAGGTCCTTGGCCACGTCGCCCACGAACGTGCCCTTCGGCAGCTCCTCGGGAACCGAGTAGCGCAGCTGTCCCCACGCCGCCTCCCACGCCGCCACCACCACGCACCACAGCAGGACTCGCTCCTTCCGGACCCAAAACCTCCCCGCCGCGCACATCTCCGCCGCGGCACGGCAGGAACCGCACGACCGCAGGCAGCTCCCCGCAGATTCGCCTCCTGATATGGATCCGGCTCCTGCTGCTGGCCCGGATCGCCGCTGCCGCCGTCCCCTCCGCCTCGCTGCAGCACGGCTCCGCTCCGCGGGGACGCTCGCAGACCGCCCGGCCGCCCAGACAGAATGCCGGCGAGCGAGAGAGACGGGCCGCAGCGGGAGGGGCTGCCGGCAGCGCTCCGGCTTTCCTCTCTCTCCTCCTCGGTCAACAGCGGCGCCCGCAGCCTCCTCCCGGCACTGCAGCCACACAGCGCTGCCCGCCTGCCTCTGCGGGAAGGGCACGTCTCGGGGAAGGGACACTCGCCACGGAGACATCGCTTCCCGTCCACCGGTGATCTCCTGTCATGGCTTTTTTCCACCCGATCTCGGGCAGAAAGAAACAACACGCCTCCCGAGGGCGTGGTATTTTTGCCGCAGCGGAAACTTTGTTTTGTCATGCTGATATATATGTATTTGGTTTTCTTATTATGACGTATATAATACTACCAGTCTTATGCCATTAGTCCTACAGCACAATCTCCACCACCACTTCCACAGCGTTTTGTAGCAGTCGTGTTTGAATCACGTTTTCTTCACCCTTTCAACAGATAGAAGTGCGTTCTTTCAGCAACATTAATTCCCCGCAGCCGACAAATTGAACACAGCAAAAACGATCCTCTCTCAAGTGGAGACCGGGGATTTCATGCATTGGCTTTCTCTAAGCCTTACTTTTCTTTAACGATCCGCGTTATTTCTGCCGCGCGAAAAATTGACTTGCTAATGGCAAGAGATGGAAATGTAAATAATTTTTCGTAATATGACTTGTTGAATATTACGAGCCTTATCCCATTTGTCCAAAAGCACAGCCTACATAGAAACTATTGCAGCAGTCATGGTTGAAACACGGGTACAACAAGAGCGAAATATAACAGGCTCTGCTCTGGAAAAGGATATATTCAGACCCACCCCGCCCTGGAGAACGAGAGGTATCAGGTTCATTAACAGGAGCTTTGATTTTCTCAGAAAGCTCGGTGTAAGAGATTGACGCTTATCAGCAATGCATTCACGTAAGTCTTGAATATTCATGTTGGTGGGACACCTTTTCAACAAAATACTGTAGGACGGCAGAAGACAAGGATGGCTGCACACCCTAAACTATGCGTAAATGTGCACGTGGATTTTAGTCAAGTGCCTAATTGCTATCGTTTTGAGTATCTTCTGCTCGTTTTACACATGTTCTTAGGCGGACTACAGCTCTCCTCTTCTAAACAGGCAGACACAACCACTGCTGCAAAAAGTGGCTGAGACTAAATTTCTCAGTTTAGCATTCTCCTGTTAACGCCATCAATCACGTTCAATCACCTCTCTTTGGAAAAAATGGAGAGGAAAGGAAGACAGGGTCTGAAATACTAAACGCGTTTGTCTGCTTTTTGTTGTTGTTCGTTTGTTTTTTTTTTGTTTTGTGGTGTTTTTTTTTTTTCTTCTTTGAGACCCTATTCCACACCTTCACCTGTGTAAGAAGGACCTATCAAGAACGGTAAACAGGACGGAATTACCATCCAGCAGAGAAGAAGAAAAGGTGAAATAACTGCACAAAAAACTCTGAAAAATCATGCCTGGACCAAATTAATCCGTCCCATTGATGCTGCCATTCCTGCAGCAGCGTTCCCCAAAAATATGACAGGGCACACGGCAGAAGAGGGGAACATTCAGGAGGGAGGAACAAGCTGTAACTTCTTCATTCATGGAGCCACGCGTATGTTTGTTTCCTTCATGAAACAGCATTAGCCAACATATAAATGGATTCAGAAAAAGGGAACAGGAAGGAAATATCTAACACCAAACTTTCCCCATATTTTCCCGATTCCGTCATGTAGAAACATTATTTTACGTTTTTTTCAACGTTACTAATGCATACGACAGTTGTAGCCAAAAGCTCCCAGCTGAACCTGAGCCTGTGAACACTGAAACACCAATAAATACCACCGCGTGATTCCTCCTGTGACAACACAGGGATAGTACTCCCCATTCACACACAGTTAACCCGTCCCACTACTGCTTTCCGCCATCTCAGCTGCAGCATTCCCCTAACAGATGGGTGACATTTTCTTCTTTCACTAGGGATGAAGAATATGTCACATTTCCATTGATGGAGGTGCAAGCATGTCTCCTTTGGGAGTTCAATATCGAAAAAGCATTAACCAACGGGTTTTCTCCAGCTATCAACCACGTCCAAGCACACATATTTAGGAAAAACGGGAGAGAAAGGAAACATCTGCAACAAGTGACCCTGTCATGCAGAATCAGTGGATCTCATTTTACACAGTAAGGATTCGCCTTCACCGTTACTAACTCATACGATTTGAGACAACACAAGAGATGTAAACAAATCGTTTCAGGTGAACGTCAACCTGTGAGCACCGATAAACCAAGACACGGATGGGGACCATCCACACCACCCAGCGAAAACCCAGCGAAAACGGGAGGGCAGTTCAGAAGACGTCAAGGAAAACAGCGAGAGCACACAGGCTTACACACCTGCGGGGCCTCTTGCTCAAGCATAGTCTTCTGAGAAACTACGACAGATTCTCTCTTAGCTTCTGCTTCATTTTCCTCACACATACATTTCTATCTCACGTGGCTGAAGTAAGTATTTGCTGCAAAACAACACTCAGTTTCCAATGCAATAGCAGTACCCAGAAATGGGGAAAATGAACCACGACCTTCCAGGAAACAGAAGCCTGAAAGAAAGTGTGAATACAACTGTGAAGAAACTATACATCACATATTACAGGGAGATACAGAGGAATAAAGGAAGTTTCACACAGTAATTAGAAACCACTCTATCCATACATTATCATTCCACATGCACATATATAGCACAAACATTTTATTACTGGAGGACTACCATTGCCTTTAAGGACAGGGAAACCAGGATAACAACAAACTAAAATGGCACAGGCCTTGGCACCAGGCATGAAATCAAACCATTGCTCATCCACATTAACCCACCACTTTCCCTGGTTTGAAGCCAGCCTGTTGCCTTCCTTGCTCTGCATTCACAGTCTTTACTTGCACCACGGACAATATTCCATAATTTAACCATCTGTCAGCCACAGCCAGAAGAGCATTTCACTTCAGGGAAACTGAGCTATATCAAAGCCTTTGCCTTGACAGCTGTACACCTTCAAGGTATAGAAGGAAACTGCTTCCCCAGCCCAACAATTATATGAGATCCTTTAACGTTTTGAGGGTTACCAGCCACAAAGAGGCCCAGCTTTACACCTGGACAACAAGCAAGGCAAGAGTGGGAAACCTACAGAAGTGAAGGAATCACAGATTTCCATTTCAGCTTATGTCAAGTACACACATTATGTGCCAGGCATGTCAGATTAGAAAGTACACACAAGAAGGGTGTCTGGCTGTAAAAAGTCCACAGGAGGCTCACACAGGAGCTCACACCAAAGACCAAAGCCATGGTTCCTCAAGGGAATTTCTTTGGAAAATAAAAAGAAGATAATGCATGGAACCACATAGAACCACACAAGTGTGAGCCTCATCTAAGAACTAGGACAAACTTAACCTGTCTTTCAGACATTTCAAATTATACCACAACAAACTTTTCTACCCACCCTGTCCCTGGAGAGACAGAATTTTTCACCCCGACCAAACATCACACAACATGAAAGCAACCTTTGCAGGCAGACACCATTGAAAGTAAAGTTGCACACACAACTTCTCCTTGTCTGAGAACAACTGTAGTAGGTACACACGAAAGGTAAGTACTTGGTAAAAAGTCCACAGGAGGCTTAAAAAGGTGTCGCACCAGAAGCCATAGCCACAGTTCCTCAAAGTAATTTCTCTGGAAAATAAAAAATATTTACATCTCTCTTTTAGACATTTCCAACTATGACACAGCAAACTCTTACACCTGCCTTGTCTTCTTGCAACCAGAATTCTTCGTCCTTCCCAAACATCATTCTGCAGATCAAAAGGGCATCATACAGCCACATTCATTCCCCAAATCGCGATCAAGAGAGCAAACCAACAACGAAGATCCTCCCTCACGTGGAGACCGGGGATTTCCCTCATTGGCTTTTCTCTAAGCCATTCTTTTCTTTAACAATCCGTATTTCTGCCGCGCACGAAAAAACTACTTGCTAATTAAAATAGATGTAAAGATAAATATTTTTTTCGTAATATGACGTGTAGAATATTAATGGCGATAGACGTAAAGTTAAATACTAAAGCTAAATATTTTTTGTAACATGACCTGCAGAGTCTAGCAGCCATATGGCTGCACGGATTTGCTGGAAATTCTGCCTGTGCCTCTGGTTTACGGATATGCATCCGTTCTCAACACTATTTTTGAACTGGATGAGAGAAGTTGAATTACATCAAAATGTTGGTACATCTCCAGAGACAGCTCCTACTGGAAAAGGAAAGGTGAAGGAGTTTAATGCGGTGTTTCCCTTTTGAAGTGTAGGACGGCAGAAGACAAGTACAGCTGGTCACCCTAAGCTATACGGGCCGTTTCTAAATGTGCAAATGGACTTTATTCAAGTGCCTAATTGCTGTCATTTTGAGTACTTCACGGTTGTTTTGCATATGTCCTCAGGATGGGTAGAGCCCTTCCCTTGCAAACACGCAGACACAACTGCTGGAAAACGTGTCTGAGAGACCGAATTCCTCAGCCTAGTGTTCCCCTGTCAATGGCCTCGAGCAGGTTAAAGCCCCTCTCTTTGCGAAAAGGGTAGAGGTAAAGAAGTCAGGCTTTGAAATACGAAACGCGATTTTTTTTTTTTTTTTTTTTGAGATCCCATTCTACGCCTTCACCTCTGTCTTTCAGGCAGAGCAGGAACAGTAAGAAAGAGGGAACTCCCACCCAGCATGGAAGAAAAAAATGAGAAATAACTGCACAAAGAACTCGAAAAAGTCATGCCTGGACAAAATTTATCCTTCCCGTTCATGCAGCCATTGCTGCACCTGCCTTCCTCCAAAAGACGAGAGGGAACACGGCGGAAGAAGGGGGAACATTCACTAGGGAGGAACAATCTGTAACAGCGGTTTCAGAAAAAGCCATCAGGAAGGAAAAAAGTCTAAACCCAAGCGTTCAACACATTTTCCCCACTCATTTTCCGTCGTGCAGAATCCTGAAATTGCGGTGTTCATCATGACCAACTCATTCGAGGGTTCTAGTCAAAACCTCTCCCCTGAATCTGATCCTGTGAGCACCGAAGAACCAAGATGCGCTGCCTCTTCTCTCCTGCTGTGAATGGAAGGGGGATACCCCATTCCTTCCTTCACGGACACACGGATCAGCACTCCCCACCCTTCCTGCTATTATTACCATTTCTGCAACAGCATTCCCAAAACAGATGGGCGACACTCTCTCCTTTCACTAGGAATGAAGAATATGCCACATTTCCATTGATGGAGCTGCAAGCATGTTTCCTTTGGGAGTCAACATCGCAAGCGCTATAACGAACAGGTTTCTATCCAGCTATCAACCAGGTCAAGTACAGTGTTTCGGGAAAAATAGATCAGAAAGGAAACATCGCCAATACCAAGTGTCAAACACGATCCCATCATGCAAAAACAGCAGAAGTCATTCTGCACAGTAAGGGTTCGCCTTCACCTTTACTAACTCATACGATTTTAGACAAACACAAGAGATGTAGGCAAAACCACACAGTGGAACCTGACCCTGTGAGCACCCATCAACCAACACACGGAAGAGCACTGCCCGTGCACACCACCCGGCGAAAACCCAGCGAAATCGGGAGGGAGGTTCAGAAGAGGTCAAGGAAAACAGCGAGAGCGCGCGGGCTTACACACCTGAGGGGCGTCGGCGACGGCGGGCGGCTCTCCCGCGCCGGCGCTGCTGCTCGGGCTCCGCTTCCCGCAGGGCTCCCCGCCGAGCAGCTCCTCCGCGGGCACGATGGGCAGCGGCGGCGGCGGCAGCCAAGCGCCCTCGGCCACGGCGCGGGCCGGCGCCACGCACAGGTTGTAGGAGTAGGGCAAGGTGCCCTCGCAGAAGTCGGCCGGGAAGGCGGCGCCGGCCACGGAGAAGCGCTGCGCGCCCAGGCAGCGCAGCACGGCGGGCGGCCCGGCCCGCCGCACCCGCGCCAGCACGGCCAGCGCCACGCTCAGCAGGAACAGGGCGGAGAGCAGCGCCAGCGCCAGCACCAGGTAGAACTGCAGCTCCGCCGCCGACTCGGCGCCCGCCGCCCGCTCGCTCAGCTCCGGCAGCGCCTCCTGCAAGCTCTCCGCCAGCACCACGTGCAGCGTGGCCGTGGCCGACAGCGCCGGCTGCCCGTGGTCCTTCACCACGGCCACCAGCCGCTGCTTCGCCGCGTCCCTCTCCGACACGGCCCGCGCCGTCCGCACCTCGCCGCTGTGCAGCCCCACGCCGAACAGCGCCGGCTCCGCCGCCTGCACCAGCTCGTACGACAGCCACGCGTTGCGCCCCGCGTCCGCGTCCACCGCCACCACCTTGGCCACCAGGTACCCGGCCTCGGCCGACCGCGGCACCACCTCGAACGGCGGCGCCGCCCCCGCCCCCTCCGCCGCCCCCGCCGCCGCGCCCGCCGCCGGCCACAGCACCCGCGGCGCGTTGTCGTTGCGGTCCAGCACGAAGACGCGCACCGTCGCCGTCGAGCTGCGCGCCGGCGCCCCGCCGTCCTGCGCCCGCACCGCCACCGCGAACTCGCGGCACTGCTCGTAGTCGAAGGAGCGCTGCGCGTACACCGCGCCGCTCCGCGCCTCCACCGACACGGACGACGCCGCGCCCGCGCTGCCGCCCGCCAGCCAGTAGCTCACGCGCCCGTTGGCGCCCGCGTCCTCGTCCCGCGCGCGCACGCGCACCACCTCCGCGCCCGCCGCGTTGTTCTCCGCCACGTACGCGCTGTAGGCGGCCTCCTCGAACACCGGCGCGTTGTCGTTCACGTCCGACACCTCCAGCACCAGCGCCGCGCGGCTCGACAGCGCCGGGCTGCCCCGGTCCCTGGCAGTGATGGTGATGTTGTAAGCGGAGACATTTTCCCTGTCCAGGGCACTGGCTGTTATAAGTTTATATGTGTTCTCTGATGACGGTTCTAGTCTGAAAGGCAAATGGCCGTCGATGTTGCATCTCACTTCTCCGTTATCCCCCGAGTCTCTGTCACGGACATTAATCACAGCTACAACTGTGCTCTGGACCGAGTCTTCAGGTATCGGGTTCAAGATAGGCAGGAGAGAAAGGGTTGGCGCATTGTCGTTCACATCTATAATGTCTATGTGCACTTTGGCGTGCGCAATCAGCCCGCCCCCGTCCTTGGCTTCAACACTCGCTTCGTAATATTTCCCTTCTTCATAATCTAAGGGGCCTATTATCTTCACGTCCCCTGTCCTGGAGTCCAGAGTGAAAAGTTGGCGAGCCCTCTTCGCGATGTCACTGAAAGAGTAGGTAATTTCTGCATTTGTGCCTTCGTCGCCGTCAGTAGCTTTCACCTGAAAAGCTAAGGAGCCCTCTGGCACGTTTTCCAGCAGTCGAACCTTGTAGATCTCTTTGGTGAATACCGGCGGGTTGTCATTTGCGTCGGTCACGTTAATCTTAATCTGAGAGGTTCCGGATCGGACTGGATCCCCGCCATCCACCGCCGTCAGTACCAAATGGTGATTTCTCTGTTTTTCTCGATCTAAGCTTTTCTCCAGTACCAATTCAGCGTGTTTCGTCCCATCAGTACTCTCCCTCACTACAAGGGAGAAGAGACGGTTGGGATGAAGTTGGTAATTTTGTAGGGAGTTCACCCCAATGTCGGGGTCTCTGCCACTGCCCAGTGGGAACCTGGTCCCAGGAGGAGTGGACTCGATCATTTCTATGGCAACAAATTCTCTGTCAAACTGAGGCGCGTTGTCATTGATATCCTGGATAGTAACGCTTACATGAAATATATTGAAAGGATTTTCCACGACTGCCTCCAAACTGAGGACACAGGGCGACACAGCCCCGCAGATTTCCTCTCGGTCTATCCTCTGGTTCACCCGCAGATTGGTATTATCTTCCCCGAGAGTGAAGTATTGTTTTTCGTCACCAGAAACTATCCGCAGCTTGCGAGCCAGCAGCTCCGCCGGGCTCAGCCCCAGGTCCCGCGCCAGCGGCCCCACCAGCGAGCCTCTGCCCAGCTCCTCGGGGATGGCATAGCGGATCCGCTCCGGCGCCGCCCGGCAGCACACCGGCAGCAGCACGGCCAACAGCGCGACCCGCCCGGCGGCTGCCCGTCTCTGCGCTGCCGGTCGGACCTCCATTCTCTGCTTTGCTGAAGCGTATTCCGCAGACGATTTTCAATTAAGCTTTCCGAGCAGCTGAAGCAGTACCAGAGAGAAATAAATATATGAAATCCCCGCTGCCGGTCGGAAGATGGGCTGAGTCAGGCAGTTCCTGCTCTTTGCTCTGCTCCGTGTGGAGCGGCACTGCGCGGGCGCCGGGGCCGGGGAGGAGGGGACGGCGGAGCGACTCCTCCGCCTTGGCCAACAGTGACACCCTGAGTCCTTGCCTGAGAACCGCAGCGTCCGAGAGGAAGACAACGAGAGGAAGCCTGAAGGTACTGCTATGCACATCCTTAAATCGCACTCATACGCGGGTTGGAAAATACAGACGTTATGAGCTACTCTGCGAAGCAGAAAACCTGTCTCTGTGCTGAAACGGTGCATCTAGGAATTCCCATTGTCAGAATTACTTACATTTCCAACTATTCTGCAAGACAAACCCTCTGCCATTGCTCGGAGGATGTGGAGCGTATCTCTGTCTCTGCCCCACAGTGATCACAGGTCTCTAGGGTGAGGGCGTGGGCATGTCGTGTCCCCGTCTCCCCGCCCCCCCCCCTCCTCCCCGCCCCAGCGCCCTGAGAGAAACGGCAGGACGGGACAGAAGATGCTCGTAGGTAGTGGTTTCATTTTCGACAGTTGGGCGATCCCGAGCTAGGACTCGACTTTCCCACTTTGAACGGTGATCGCTGATGGACGAGCAAAGCCGGGAATCCTATCCACTGAGAAAACCACAGCGAGCACACCAGACCTACCGGATCCCCTCTCTTTCGACGTTCAAAACCTTGCGTCATCGTATCAGTGTCGTGCCATACAACCCAACCCCGAATTTCTTTTGTCTGTGTCTCGGACAAACCATGTCCTCATCTCCTAAGCCCGCCGTTACCGTAGCGGGTCTCAAACTTTAACATTCCCTGGCAAATGTCGACGGCGGTTACTGTTACTTGAACAAGCCAAGAGAAAATAGATAGATCCCACCCTCATGAAAAGCCGTTGTATCTCACCTGTTCGCTAAAACCCCTTCTCTCTTACGGTGAAGGGAAAAAAAAAAAAAAAAAAAAAAAAGACCCGAAGGAGGGATGTATCACCACAGCCCCTTATGCAGAAGACAAGAAACGGTTCGAAACCCCTCCACACTACCTACCCGGTGGAATAGCTCTCGCATATACACCAACGTTGAGTCTCTGTAGGTGCCAACATCAAGATCTCCTCCCCTTCTCAGTAAGGTGTCATTACAAAGTATGTTTTCCTGCTAACTCTGGCCATTCATCCAGTGGAGGATAATGTCTTTTCCTCCAGCTGCACCTACACACAACTCACGGTAAAAAATTAATAACCTATTAGAACGAGAAGTTGGTTTGAATTTGTAGTGTTTCAGCAATCAAAAGGTAGCAAGCATGTGGGCATCCGTACATGAGGTCGAGAGAATTATGTGGCTAGTTATATAGGGACGGGGGGACATGTCGGGGTCAATTCGCTGCTTCCTATATAGCAAGAACTCCCTATCACAACACAGACACATACTTTCGTACATCTTCACACACAGAAGCACCCTCCAAATCACTGTTTCCAAGCGGAGACTGACGTCTCCTAGTTCCAGGATTTTCTTTTCCCCCTTGTACCCGAGCTTCCGGGCCACAGCACAGTGAAGTCCCAGGAAGATGCAGCTAAGAACGAGCCTGCATCAGAAAGGGAAACATGTTCTTCCCACGTGCATGTGAGCTTGTGTCTGATGGATGACAGCAGCAAGGGGTAACGACCCTTGAGCAAGGTTAGCTCATGAGAAGCAGAAGATTATGTCTCGGCTTACATTCCCAAAACACACAATACACACCAGTCCAAAGTCACAATATTTTGGCAAGATCTAAGATCAGCACACACACACACACAAAAAAATCTGTGCGGACCTTAACCGGGAACCTTACAGTATGATTTTCTCTCAACCTGAAAGCAAGCATTTTTACGTGCCACTAGTCTATTTTGTTTAAAATGCAACAATACAAGGTATCACCGGCTTAAATAGCAGAATAACAAATAATAGAACAACGTAATATTATTCACTAATTATATTTTTGAAGTCCAAAAACCCTGTTCAATCCATGATGAAAGGCCAGTAATGCAGGAAATAAGGCAGGTCGCTTCCAGGACAGCCTGTTCGGAAGATGTTATTTCAGAATAGAACAACGTGTTTCGTAGGAAAAAAATGTTTTAATACTATAAGGAAACCAAGGAGTAAAATATTTTATACTCTGGGATTAACTCGCATTCCGAAATTATACGCAGGATAAACAGATTGTGATGAATCCTACTCTCATGTAAAATATTTTCCATCTGTATTACAGTAAATATACTCTATTTCGGTGTCTACACATCTACACTATCAGACAATTACATTTATGGAATCCATAGTTAAGTTACGAAACACGGCAGTGAGAAAAAACTCGATGGGATATCAGAGGAATCTTTCACATGTAAAGTTCTTTTTCCAGAACTTTGACTGTCCTTATGTGGGATTGCTTAATTTGTTTCTTTAAGGCAGATTTCCAGGTAACCTGGGACTTCAGAAATGTTGGCTTTCGGGGTACAATTTGCCCAATTCTACCAGCATTTGAGAGCTAATACAGGGAATGGCAACGAAATTCCGGGAATTGGGTGTTACAATCTACTTTAAAAACCTCAATAAAGTGCCAGGGGAAGAACTATTGATCGAAATTTCCTTGGCCAGTTGAAAATGCCATGAAACCTTCCAGCCTTAGAGAAAGCTAGATATGATAAGCTATGGCCAGCAAGTACAGAACATGCCGCATGAAACACAGCAGAATCAGCAAACGTTCAGGAGGTGCCATTCACGAGTTGGCGACCATCGTAAAATGTTATTTCCAAGACCGCGAACTGTGTACTTTGAAATATGTGTGGCTACCTTAAGAATCCCAAGCACCGTGTACACAAAAGAAAGTTTAAAAAATTAACGTACCTGGAAGGAAACTTGGCCATCATTCTCGGCAACCTGATCTCCTGTAGGGACGAGATCACCTGAAGAATCAGTGGGCGGCGGGCGGGCCGGGAGGGTGTCGCAGCAGCTGCCGCCCGAGAAGCGGAGCTGGCTCTTGCGCGAGTCGGCCGTGAGCGACACCTCGTGCGAGTAGGAGTGCAGGAAGGCGCGGACGCCGTCGATGCCCACGAAGTGCGAGGCCGGCACGCCGCGCAAGGCGCCGCTGCCCGCCGCCAGCAGCTGCGAGCGCCGCCAGCGCCGCAGGCGCAGCGCCAGCAGCAGCAGCAGCAGGAAGGCGAGGAAGAGGCAGGACACGGCCGCCACGGCCACCACCAGCCACCGCGTCAGGCTGCCGGCCGCCTCGCCCCCGGCCGCCGCCGCCGCCGCCGCGCTGCCCAGCTCCCACAGCAGCTCGCCCACGCTCTCGGCCAGCACCACCGTCAGCGTGGCCGTGGCCGACAGCGCCGGCCGCCCGTGGTCCTTCACCACCACCACCAGGCTCTGCCGCGCCGCGTCGCGGGCCAGCGGCAAGCGCGCCGTGCGCACCTCGCCGCTGTGCAGCCCCACGCGGAACAGCCCCGGCTCCGTCGCCTTGGCCAGCTCGTACGACAGCCACGCGTTCTGACCCGCGTCCGCGTCCACCGCCACCACCTTGGCCACCAGCGCCCCGGGCTCCGCCGACCGCGGCGCCAGCTCCACGCCCGCCCAGCCCCCGACCGACCCCGGCGGCGGCGACGCCGGCGGGTACAGCACCTGCGGCGCGTTGTCGTTCTCGTCCACGATCACCAGCCGCACCGACACGTTGCTGCTCAGCGCCGGCGCGCCGCCGTCCTCCGCCCCCACCCACAGCCCCACCTCGCGCACCTCCTCGTAGTCGAAGGACCGCAGCGCGTACAGCGCGCCCGTCTCCGCCTGCACCGACACGTACGACGACAGCGGCGCGCCGTGCAACCGACCCTCCCACAGCCGGTACCGCACGCGCGCGTTCTGACCCCAGTCCGCGTCCGTCGCCCGCACCCTCAGCACCAGCGCGCCCGCCGCGTTGTTCTCGGGCAGACGGGCGCTGTAGCGCGCCTCCGCGAACACCGGCGCGTTGTCGTTCACGTCCAGCACGCGCAGCGCCAGCACCGCGCTGCTCCACAGCGACGGCGACCCGCCGTCCGACGCCCGCACCGTCACGTTGTACTCCGACACCTCCTCCCGGTCTAACTCCCTCGATGTCACCACGCGGTAGTAGTCCTCAAAGGTCTTCTCCAGAATGAACGGGAGGCTTTCTGCTATACTGCACCGTACCTCGCCGTTGGCCCCCGTGTCCCTGTCTTGGACGTTGAAAATTGCAATGACTGTCCCCAGAGGTGTATCTTCTGGGACCGGACTGAACACGGACATAATGACAATCTGGGGGATGTGGTTGTTCACATCAGTGACCGTGATGATGATCTTGCTGTGAGACGAGAGCCCACCCGCGTCCCGAGCCTGTACATCCAATTCGTAAAATTCCTGTTCCCCGAAATTCAGCTTCTCTGTTATCTCAATTTCTCCACTTTCCGGGTCTAGCTTAAAAGTCTTGTCGAACTTCTCCGGGATTTTAAAGAACGAGTACTTCACGTGGGCGTTTGGCCCTTCGTCTCTGTCAGTCGCTGTCACTTGTAACACCCGACTTCCCACGGCCACGTCTTCTCTCACAGTCACCTTATAAACGGGCTGAGTAAATTCCGGAGCATTGTCGTTTCCATCTAAAACAATGATTTGGATTGTTGTCGATCCCGATCTCACAGGACTCCCGCTGTCTATGGCTGTCAGGATTAAATTATGAGCAGCCTGCAGTTCCCGATCCAAAGATTTCACCAATATTAATTCCGGATATTTCACACCGTCATCTCCGTTTTTCACGTCTAAGGTGAAATAACTGCTCTCGCTACACTCGTAATTCTGTAAAGAGTTCACTCCTATGTCGGGGTCTTGAGCTTTCTCTAACGGAAAACGCGTGCCTGGTGCAGTATACTCGATGATCTCCAAGACAGTGTTCCTTTCTGAGAAACTCGGCGAATTATCATTAATATCAAGAATTTCTACCTCCCCTCTGTAAAGGTTCATTGGATTTTTAAGAAGAATCTCAAAATTTAGAACGCATTTAGCAACAGCTGCGCATATCTCCTCTCTGTCCACGCGCTCCTTCATAGATAAGTGGCCGTTTTGCAAGTCGAAAACAAAGTACTGTGTCCTACCTGTGTCAAAAATGCGGGCGCCTCGGGCGCGGAGCGCCGGCAGCTCCAGCCCCAAGTCCTTGGCCACGTCGCCCACGAACGAGCCCTTCGGCAGCTCCTCGGGAACCGAGTAGCGCAGCTGTCCCCACGCCGCCTCCCACGCCGCCACCAGCATGCACCACAGCAGGGCTCGCTCCCGCCGGCCCCGGCGCCCTCCTCTTTCTGCCATTGCAAAGCTCGGCAGCAGTTGCCCGCTCGCCCCTTCGCCCACCGGAGCCAGCCTGCGGGTCACTGCTGCCGCTGCGTTCCTCCCGCCGCGCCTTCCCCCGAGCAGCCCGGCTCGGCTTGCTCCCACCGCGCTGCTTCGGGCTCGGACCTTGCAGCCCCGCGGCTCGCTCGCCGCTCGCCGGTGCTCCGGCGGCCGCCGCCCGCTTTTCGGCCCAGCCTGAGCCAACAGCGACACTCGCAGCCGCAGACAGACACTGCAGCGCTCTGGCGCTTCGAAGCAGCCCTGTCCAATGCCGGCTGCCACACCTGCTCAGCGAGCAGCGCCTGCTGCAGCCCCACGCTTGCGATCATCCCTGATAACACTCCTCACATGTAGGCATTCAGGATAGTCTCTCTGACAAGTCCTGCCCACCGCATGGCTTCATCCAATCACAGAATCATCGAATGGTTTGGGTTGAAGGGGACCTTTAAAGATCAACTAGTCCAGGTCCCCTGAAATACGCAGGGACACCCCCCACTAGATTAAATAACTCAGAGCCCCGTCCAACCTGACCTTGAATATTTCCAGGGATGGGGCATCTACAACCTCTGGGCAAACTGTTCCAATATTTCAGCACTCTCATAATAAAAAAAAAAATCTTCCTTATACCTAGTCTGGATCTGCCCTTTTTAGTTTAAAACCATTAGTACTTTTCCTATCACTACAGGCCCTGTTAAAAAGTCTGTCTTTATCTTCCTTGTAAGCCCTCTTTAACTATTGAAATCCTGCAACAAGGTCTCCCCAGAGCCTTCACATCTCCAGGCTAAACAATCCAAACTCTCATAGGAGAGGTGTTCGATGCCTCTGGCCAAAGGCCCTTCTCTGGACCCTATCCAACAGGTCTATGTCTTTCTTGTACTGAAACATCAGAGCTGGATGCAGTACTCCAGGTGGGGTCTCACAAGAGCTGAGCAGAGAGCCAGGATCACCTCCCTCAACCTGCCCATCACACTTCCTTTGATGCAGCTGAGGATATGGCTGGCTATGTGCACATTGCTGCCTCATGTCCATTTGTTTGTCCATGTGCACCCCCGAGTCCCTCTCCACAGGGCTGCTCTCAATGCCTTCAGCTCCCAGCCTGTATTGATTCTGGGTGTTGCCTCAACCCAGGTGCAGGACCTTTCACTTGGCTTTGTTGAACCTCATGAGGATAACATGGGCCTAGTTCTTGACCTTCTCCACATCCCTCTGAATGGCATCCCATCCCTCAGGTGTGTGAACTTGCACCACTCAGCTTGGTGTCATCTGGAAACGTACTGAGGGTGCTTTCAATCCAAACATCAGTGTTATTGATGAAGGTGTTGAACAGTACTGATTCCCATATGGACCCCTGAGAGACACCACTTGTTACTGCGCACCACCTGGGCATTGAGCCATTGATCACAACCTTCTGGATGTAACCATCCAGCCAATTCCTTATACACTGAATAATCTACATCTCTCCAATTTACAGAGAAGGTTGTTGTGGTGGACTATTTCCAAGGCCTTACAGAACTCCAGAGAGATGACATCTGTAGCTCTTCCCTTGCCCACTGATGTAGTCACTCCATTCTAGAAGGCCACCAGATTAGTCACGCAAGACTTGCCCTTGGGGAAGCCATGTTGGTTGTCTCAAATCATCTCCCTGTCCTCCAGGTGCCTTAGCACAACTCCTAGGAGGATATGTTCCATCATCTTCCCAGGCACAGAGGGGAGGCTAACAAGTTGATAGTTCCTATGGTCCTCCTTTCTATCCTTTTTTAAAATGTGTGCAATGTTTCCCTCTTTCCAGTCACTGGGGACTTCACCTGACTGCCGTGACTTTTCAAGTATCATGGAGAGTGGCTTGGCAACCACAACAGCCAATTCCCTCAGCACTCAGAGAAGTATCTCATCGGTTCCCATAGACTTATGTATGTCCAGGTTCAGTTGCATATGTTCAGGTGGTCTTGAACCTGATCTTCTCATTACAGTGGGAGGGACTTTGCTCCCCCAGTCCCTGCCCTGAGGTCATCCAACTTGAGGTGTGTGAAGGCATATTGCTATTGAAGATGGAGGCAAAAATTGTTGAGTCCCTCAGCCATCTCCTGGCTTATTGTTACCAGTTTGCTAGTTGTGTTCATCAGGGAGGTACACTTTCTTTGACTGTCCTTTTCTCCCTTTTCCTGAGAGTAGCTTCCCAGAGGATCCCACTGACTAACTCCTTGAACACCTGGAATATTGGTTACCTAAAATTCAGGGTCCTGACTTTACTCTTTGCCTGCCCCATATCCCTCAGGACTGAGAATTCCACCAGTGCATGATCACTGCAGCCCAGGCTGTCTCCAATCTTGATGTCTCTGATTAGCTCACTTGATTTGGTGAGCAACAGGTCCAGAAATGCATTCCTTCTGCTAGGGCTATCTATTACCTGGTGTAGGAATTTGGTACATAAGAGGTTAACAACACTGATGACAGCTTATCTCCTGTGCTAACCCTGTGGGGGAGAGCTGAGAGGTTGGTGTGAAAAACAGCGGAAGGAGGGAGTCTTGGGGTGGCAGGTAGGTCCTGTTTTGGCTGAAAAATGCAGGAATGCAGGAATAGGCAGATAAATGGCTTCAGCACAGAATCTTGAAGGCTGCAGTGCTTGGAGTGAGACCTTTTGCTTAATTATCCATGAAATTAGTATTAAAATTGACACCCCTAAGTAATGAGCTCAAAGGAGAACATGATAAACATATATGACTATAGCACCCAACTCTCCACACAAGTCATGCTAAAATGTCACCCCAGGGTGGGTATCAGGTAAGATTAGGATATAAGGAATGTTGAGGAGAGTATCAGGAGAGAGATCGCTCCAAGGGAGAAGAAACTTGAGACCTAGAAGACACAGCTGATGGGCTGTGCTCTTCTTCCTCTACCAAGACAGGGATACCTTCTTGTAAGTAACGTGCCATCACCTCTTAATGAAGAATACTCGGGATAACATTTATTCATTTATTCATTTATCTTGTTAGCATTATTATGGTATATTAGCGCTATTGCAGCTAGTGAATTTATCAACAGTAATTCTGAATCTCTTATATCTGTCACTTCAATAAATCATTTTATCTTTTCAACTTTGTAAAACTGTCTCAGTGAAAGTCCTTTGCAGGGCTTTGAAATGGTCAAATGTTGAACTGTTTCAGTGAAAGCCCTTAACAGGGCTCTGAAACATGAAATAATTTCTCTTTTCAGCTTTGTGATGCTGTCTCAGTGAAACAGACAAATGTTAAGCTGTCTTAGTCAGAGCCCTTGGCTCTGAAACAGAACTGTTTCAGTGAAGGCCCTTGGCAGGGCCCTGTAATGGGAACAAAACTAAGACTCTTTTAACGTGACACCTG
Source organism: Vanellus vanellus (assembly GCF_965231255.1). Classification (NCBI taxonomy): domain Eukaryota; kingdom Metazoa; phylum Chordata; class Aves; order Charadriiformes; family Charadriidae; genus Vanellus; species Vanellus vanellus. Next base: position 21,088,693 of record NC_138918.1, read on the forward strand.
GCCTAAGAAGTTATCCTTTCCAAAGGGCACCTCTGAAGAGCCCTTCAGGAAAGCTCAGCTGTATGTTCAGGCCCTCCAACACAGGAAACAGCCTTCCCCTCTCATAATGTAAAAAACATAATAAACCATCTAGTTATGAACTGCACCAGACACACTGTTGTGGTTTAGCCCCAGCTGGCAACAAAGAATCACAGTCTTTCACTCACTTGCCCCCCCAGCAGTGGGATGGGGGAGAATCGGAAGAAAAAGGCAAAACTCGTGGGTTGAGTTAAAGGCAGTTTATCAGAACAGCAAAAGCAAGAGGAAAACAATAACAATAATACTGATAGCGGAATATACAAAACATAATTAATATACTCACTGACTGGAACCCAAAACCCAGCCCACTCCAAGCGGTCCCCCCACCAGCCAGCTTCCCCAGCTATATAATGAGCATGGCATCACATGGTATCAAATACACATTTGGCTAGTTTGGGTCAGCCAACCCAGCTGTGTCCCATCCAAGGTTCTTGTGAAAATAAACCCTGTCCCCACTGGAACCAGGACATTATCCACCCCTTATCTTATACCATCTACATCATGCCCAGATCTTACACTTTCCAATTAACTGCCACCACTTTCCCCTGTTTTTGAGATATATATATACACACATGCAGATATCATCTTAATCTATGGATCATCCCTCCAAAATGTCCACTGAGTTCATTTAATCCATGACTTTGGGTTCCATCTGTTATAACAGTCTCTCATGGCAGGAGAGTTGGTGTGTGGTGCTGGACTGGTGCATGCTGTATTTGGAGCTTGTGGCTGGTGTATCTGGTGCGGCCCATGCCCACGGTATGCGGGTTGAGGATGTCGATCTTGAGGAAGTCACTGGACACTAGTTGCTGAAGCCGGTTCTGGTATAATCACCACTGCACTGTATTCAGTTTCATCAAAGTCCGTCCGTCATTAGTTTGGGTGATCCTTACTGTAGTTCCATTCATATAGCATATAACAATTGTCACAGTAATGACATACAGTGCGAGGTTATTTGGCAATTAACATAATACAATTTGTTTTATTGGCTATTCTCACCCAAAATCAAATCCCCATGAAGTACACATCAGACCATCACTCAGTTCCCTCACTAGCAGTGGGATGGGGGGAGAATCAGAAGGAAAAGGCAACATTTGTGGGTTGAGATAAAAGCAGTTTAGAACAGCAAAGGCAAGAGGAAAACAATAACAATAATACTGATAGAGGAATATACACAACATGATTAATGTACCACAACTCACCAACTGAAACCTGAAGCCCAGCCCACGCCAAGAGGTGATTCCTGCACAACCACCCACCCCCTGCCAGCTCCCCCAGCTATATACTGAGCATGGTGTCACATGGTATCAAATATACATTTGGCTTGGTTGGGTCAGCCGACCTGGCTGTGACCCATCCAAGCTCCTTATGAAAATTAACCCTATCACCACTGGAACCAGGACACACACGAACACTCGAACTGGAATGACCCAAGAATCAATAGTTTTACCCTTCTAATCTCAGTAAGAGAGGCATGTTGACTCTCTGAGATGTCATTCACAACTCTGTTTATTATAGGTCACACTAATGGAAGATATTAGCATAGATAATCCTATGTCCCTTTAGATGTGGAGAAGCCCGAGCAAAGTAGCTTCACAAAGGACTGCAGCCACACACAGCATACCATACAGACCCCCATCATAGAAAAGAAAGAGTGCCCCCATTTCATTCATTCAAGCCATTTTAGGACTTTTCTGCAAGAAATCAATTCTATTCATAATTTCTACTGTCGCAGTAAAAGACATTCCCATGCAGACCTCTTGCCCACAGTTGGCTTTCTCACCAGTACCAAGCGGGTACTACTGAGTCAGGGGTATATGACAGAGACAATAACACAGTGGGTACTAATTGCCTAATAGTGATTTATAACCTAAAAGACAGGCCTGATAAAAAACTAGACGAAGCAAGAAATCTTGAGACATTGCCAAGAACAGCTCCTGACAACGAATAAGAGTGTGTCTTGAAAAGCAATTGAAGCCATCCCTGCGGTCTGGACAAAGACCAAAGAAGAACTGAGTCTGCACAAGGACAAAAGGTTACTTGCGGTGATGAAGAGGAATCATCAGCCTTCATCCTCATGACCCTCAGCGACCACCACCAGGAGGCATTGAGCAAGCGCAGTTGGGAGGAGTTTATGAAAATGACTTCTTAGAGCTAATTTTAATACGAAGCAGGGACAGGTTATGCATATGTATAGGCGTATTGGGAAGTCTTATGATTATGTAATTAAGTATATTTGAGAAGGCCGCTGCATTGGTCATGCACGATTGTGGTGGGGTGATCCCCCGTGCTGCCCTGAGCCGAATAAACACACCTACTTTACAACCTTCTCGGTTGTGGAGTCTCTGGAGTCTCATTTCCGCACATCACTACTGAGGGTGCTGCCTGCAGCCTCCTCAGTTACAATGATCCGGCTGAGTTCATTGTGCCGTCCAGGGATTTAGGCAGCACAACCCAGCACAAGATAGGACAGCACAGACCAGGCCTGCACCTTCACAGATTAACAGGATTGCAGATCACTCCATCCTTGATGTACAATGCTCTTCTGGTCAGCATCATTACACCAGCTGGTCCTTGGGACTTACCTTTTATCAGGGCCTTGTGGAAGGGATAGCTATAGTCCTCTGGGTTTCCTGAGGGTGAATCCTCTCCCTGGTAGTAGTTTTCACCCTACAATTTCCCACTTCCTAGGGCTCCCCCAAACACCTCCCCAAAGGAACATGTATGCTACCTTTGTGCCATCTGTCCCCAAAAAACATTAGGAATCGAAATACTGTGTGGTCGAACACCTCACAGTTGCCACCCGCAGATGGAGCTCTAGGAAGAGGGGGAGAGGTCACTCTCCCCACCTCTCTGCTTTGCAGAGACCTTAGCACACCCAGGGACCCTGTTAAGGTAGGGGCCAGATTGCCCTGACCTGGGTCTGACTGGGCCTTTTGGCAACCAGAAGCTCAGTGCTCAGAAGACCCATACAGGCCTGCCACCAAAGCCCTGCTCCCCACCATTCTCCTCAATGATCTATAGGCATCATCTCCAAAGTGAAGAAATGTATCCACTTATCCTCACCTCAGCCAAGAGACAAAATAAGAAAAAAAGACTCCCAGCCTTTTGAAAAACTTTGACAGAGCTTTCCCAGAAAGAACATCTCCACAAAGACTACTGTCTCCACACAGGGCATTCAGGTGTTCTCTTTATTTAATTTTTGCATACAAGGGTATCCTAGTTTACAACTATATGGTTTATAATTGCAACACAACACAGTGTGAGGATTTCCAAATATTCAATGCCATTTGAATATTCAAACTGCCTTCATTCAAGCAATACATTAATACACATGGAGTGAGAGTCCTTCTTAAGAGGAATAGGTGAGGTAATGCTCAAACACAGTTCAGAGAGTAGAAGGAGAAAAGGCAAAAAAGAGAATGCAAATGCACTAACACAAAACCAGAAAATCCTACAATGACAGCTGTCCACTCCCATCAAGAAGGCTCTGAATTCAGGAACAACAAAGATGAGACCAAACTCAATGGCCCTTTTACAGGTTCTTATGGCTTGAGAAACCCATAGCATTTTATTGTCATTAAGACAAGTATTCTATCACACGATGACCCGTCCCCACCCGGGAAGGGGAATTGGGAAAAAACAAGGAAACCCAAGGGTTGAAATATAAATAGATTTAATATAATAAGACTAAATAATTAACATTAATAATACTAAAGAACCTGTATTAATCCCTATACCAATATAACATATACAAGGATTATACTCAGCCCATTCTATCAGTAGAAACTGTACACTCCCAGCAGTGGACAGCAAATGTTAAACCCTGCGAGTGCTATGGCTTCGGGAGGAAGGGAAGGCCTCAGGGGTCCAGCACCGGTGCAAGAAGTTCTCAGAATCACAATCATTGAGGAAAAGAGAACTCTGCAGCAAACTGTAATTTATGTTGAATGAGACGTTCATGTTATGGAATAATCCTGTTGGCCAGCTTGGGTCAAGTGCCCGGGTCTCATTCCTCCTCATCCCTGCACCTGGCTAACTCAAAAACACTAAGACCTTGAAAACACCATAACATAGCTGGCTATAAAGTAAATATTTTCACAAATTCAGACACCAGAGTCTTCTAAACGTGCAGTTTCCCATGCATTAGAAGAGAAATTAGTCCTGTGTTGCTCAAACCAGGCCGCAAGTTCATCTCAATTCTACCTTGAGACAAAGTCCTTTGAAGCAACTTGTGGAGTTTCCTTACAATGCACTCAATGAACATGCTTTCACTGCTCTGTACAGTTACAATCTACGCCAACACTGTTAGAGCTGCTATATTTCCAAGGCAATCCCAAGGAGGCTGCTCCTAGCCCTCCTCATGGGCCAAAGGCAGATCTTGTATATTTTGCTGCTCTCCCCTGGAGAAGGTGATATACTGCTGTATGCAAAGTGTCAAAATACTCTTCTTGCCTGATGAGCTGGAACTGTGCAAATCATATCTGGATGTGAGCAGCTCCCTGCTTCACGGGCAGCACTAGTGGAGCACGGGCAGACACACAACAGCTGTACCGATAAACATAGTGACCATAAGACAAAATACACAGACCCCATACATCTCAGACAGAGACATCCGTCACCCAGAGAAGAGTGAGCCAAAGGCTTGCACCACATTGTAACACAGTATGCAAAAATTCCTTGCTTTTCTGACCCAAGAGGAGGGCTACGTGCATTTCAGCAAGGATGTGATTTGCCTTCCTGGCCTTGCCATTGCATTACAGCACAGAATAAGAGGCCCATGGTCTTGCCTGACTGCAAGTGAGAAGAGAACTTAGCTGAGAACCCTGGAACAAAGACCACCCCCAAAAATTTCAGACTTGCTGGTGACAGAGCTGAAACACATTATTATGAGACTGAGGGAGAATTTAGTTACTTTTGTGTGTTTATTTCTTTGAAGGTGAGACAGCTTTCTTTGCACTTAAAATTTGAGGGAAATCATTGATGTCAACTGTAAATGCAGATTAACATGGGAGGTACAATTACCACATGTTGTAGCCCTGTTCCCTTCCTACCACGAGGCATGAAGCTACTTGCTGCGCTGACTCCATGCTACTTAAAGGAAAGACTATTGAACTATTCTACAAAGAGCATTCCCAGGTTGTTTGGTGCCATGTCCCCTGCAGCGACAGGGCCACAGGAGAAATCCTGCTCATCCTCGGAGCCCACGCCAGTGGCACAGTGCTTTGGTGGCAGGCTGGGGAGGATGGGCTTCAGGAACTTGAACTCGCTGTTGCCTGAGCCCGTTGTGAGGCTGATCTCATAGCAATAGCCATGGGGCAGGGTCCCTGCAGTGGCCGCATCAGCCAGGCTGCTCTGCAAGTTGCCAGCACCATAAAGCACATGTCCACTCTTCAGCTCCTTTCTCTTGCACAACTTAAGAGCAATGAAGGCTGCCATGGATGCAAGGAAGAGGAGTGAGACAAAGACCAGCGAAATGATTAAGTAGATTGTCAGGGAGTCACTCTCATCCTCTGTGGCCAGGCTGCTGTGCGGTAGGTGCACATCTGAGAAGTCATTGAGCAGGAGTGCACTCAGGGCTGCAGTGGCTGACAGCGGTGGCCGCCCATTGTCTCGCACCAGGACAACGAGTTTCTGCTTCACGGTGTCTCTCTCCGTCACTGGCCTCCTCAGATGCACCTCCCCACTTTGGGCACCAACTGTAAATAGCCTAGGGTCAGTGGCCCTCAGCAGGTGGTACGAGAGCCATGAGTTCTGCCCCGAGTCTGCATCCACAGCCACCACTTTGGTGACTAGGTACCCCGCCTCAGCTGTCACAGGCACCAGCTCGCTGGATGGTGGGCTGCTGTTCTGGGCTGGGTGCAGCACCTGTGGTGCATTGTCATTCTCATCCACGACAACAAGGCGGATGGTGACGTTGGCACTGAGAGGAGGAGACCCCACATCAGAAGCACTCACCAAGACCTCAATCTGCCTCACCTTCTCATAGTCCAGAGGCTGCAGCACGTACACATGCCCGTTCTCAGAGTTCACAGAGATGCAGGAGCAGGGAGGCTGCTGTGTGGGTTGGGCTGGTGCCAGGAAATAGGTCACCTTGGCATTGGGTCCTACATCAGCATCTGTGGCATTAACTGCTCCAACAAGAACCTTGGGGACATTGTTCTCATGCACATACATGGTGTATGATGTCTGGTTGAAGACAGGCGCATTGTCATTGACATCGGAGATGTCCACTGTGAAGGTCTGGGTTGTTGTGAGAGGAGGTGAGCCTGCGTCTGCTGCTGTGACCGTCAGGATGTACCGTGCCATCTCCTCCCGATCCAGAGTGTTCACGGTCACCAGCTCATAGTAATTCTTATAGGCCTGCCGCAGAAAAAATGATAGCTGGTCCTCAAGGGCACACGAGATCTTCCCGTTGGCACCAGCATCCCGATCCCTGACAGTAAAGAGGGCCACTACAGTCCCGGGTAGTGCGTTCTCAGGGAGGGGACTGTTGAAGGAACTGACCACCAGCTCCGGTGCATTGTCATTCACATCCACCACCTCCACCAACACCTTGCAGATTGCTGAGAGACCCCCACCATCTGTGGCACGCACTCTGAGCTCATGATTGTTTGCCACTTCAAAGTCCAGAGACTTTGTGAGTTTAATTTCACCGCTCGTGGGGTTAATCTTGAATGCTGAGATGGTCTGTCCCAAAACCTGGCCGAATTGATAGGAGATGTTTCCATTAGCTCCCACATCCCGATCAGTTGCCGTCACACTGAGAACCACAGAGTCCTCTGGTGCATTTTCTAAAACCCGCCCAACATAGAGGTCCTCTGTGAAGATGGGAGCATTGTCATTTGCATCCAGAATGAGAATGTGGACTTGGGTGGTTCCACTCCTGGGTGGAGAGCCACCGTCTGTGGCAATGAGACTGAAACTCAACTCTGCCTGCTCCTCTCTGTCTAGAGGCTTTTCCAAGATCAGTTCAACATATTTGTCATCCTCACTCCGAATCCCAAAGGAGACACTAAAGTACTCATTCTCGGGAACTATGCTGTAAGCCTGGATGCTGTTGCTACCAACATCCAGGTCCTGAGCCACCTCCAGAGGGAAACGTGAGCCCGGGTTGCTCGTTTCCGGAATCTTAAAAATTATTTGTTGCTCCGGGAAAATGGGAGAATGGTCATTGATGTCCTCCAGGGCCACCTCCACACGAAAGAACTGCAGGGGGTTGTCCAGCAGGAGCTCGAAGGGGAGCGTGCAGGTAGCCGCCTGGCCGCACAGCTCCTCCCGGTCCAGCCTCTCCGCCACTACGAGGCGGCCGGTGCCGCGGTCTAAGGCAAAGTGCTGGCGGCCGTCCTCCGAGGCCAGGCGGGCGCGGCGAGCCGCGAGCTGCGCCGGGGCCAGCCCCGCGTCCTCCGCCACGTTGGCTACCACGGAGCCGCTCTCCGCCTCCTCGGCTACGGAGTAGCGCAGGGGCTCGGAGCGAGCGAGCGGCAGGGAGAGGAAAGCAGAGAGACAAAGCACTTGCCTTGCGATGGCCATGTCGGGCCGGCGGACAGCCTCCGTCTCGCGGATCGCCGGCGCAGTCCTCCGCGGAGAGCGGCGCCCGGCAGCAGCGCGGATCGGAGGCGGGCGGGCGGGCGGGCGGGCGGGGTCCCTCTCTCCGAGTCCTGCTGGCGGACCGGAGCGCAGCCGCCGCGGACCGGCAGCGGGTGGCACGGGGCACCGCTCGCCGCCGATACCGCTACCCGGCTCCGCTGGGCTGGGCTGGGCAGCGGCGGGCTGGGCTCGGCCGCCTCCCCGCCCGCAGCCGCTCGGCGCCGCCTTGGCCGGGAGCACCACCCTGCGGCCCGCGGCGGCACTGCGCCCGCCGCCGCCCGCTGCCCGCGCTGCCGCCTCGCCCCGCCACACGGGCCCGTGCGCGCACTCGGGGCCCCGCGGCAGGACGCGCGCCCACGGCGCCGCGCACGGAAGCGCAGCGAAGGAGCGCCGGGAGTCCGGTGGGGCCGCCGCTTCACTCCGAGCGCACGGGCAGCGCCGGCACCTGCCCCGACTCTTCCCCCGCTCCCCGCGGCACAGAGCCCGTGGGCGGGCAGGCGCGCTTGTCTCCCGGGAGGCCAGTCCGTTTCCTTCGGGAAACAGGGCGGCGAGGCAAGCGCAAGGCACCTCGGGGCGGAGACTCAGCCCGGAGCGACTGAGTGGCCTTCCTCTGCTGGAGAAGCCGGGCAAGAGCCTCCACAGGGGCAGCACGCTCAGCCCAGCAACATAGCTACTCGGGAGGGCAATGGTGCCGGGACTAAGCTCAGGCATGGATGCGTCTGCCGGTCGCCTGAACGGGCGGAGAGGATGCGCTCCCCAACTCGGCTCCTCCGCGAAAGTCGAGCGCGGAGGCGAGCCTTGCAGAGCTTGGCCGCCGCAAAGGCGAGGACGGAGAGGAGGAAGAGTGAGGAGACGGAGCCCAGAGAGGCGGTGAGCAGCTGCTCCTCGGGCGCCTCCGGCTGCTGCCTCCCCGCAGGAGCGTGGGAGAGCTGGAGAAAGACGTCGGAGAAGCCGTCCACCAGGGCGATGCCGAGGATGGCGGTGGTGGAGCGCGGCGGCTGCCCGCGGTCTCGCACCAGCACGACGAGCCTGTGGCGGGGCGCGTCCCTCTCCGCCACGGCCCGCGTCGTGCGCACCTCGCCGCTGTGCAGCCCCACGCGGAACAGCCCCGGCTCCGTCGCCTTGGCCAGCTCGTACGACAGCCACGCGTTCTGACCCGCGTCCGTGTCCACCGCCACCACCTCGGCTACCAGCGCCCCAGGCTCCGCCGAGTGCGGCGCCAGCTCCACGCCCGCCCAGCCCCCGACGGATCCTGACCCCGACGGCGGCGGCGGGGGCGGGTACAGCACCTGCGCCGCATTGTCGTTCTCGTCCACGATCACCAGCCGCACCGACACGTTGCTGCTCAGCGCCGGCGCGCCGCCGTCCTCCGCCCGCACCCACAGCCCCACCTCACGCACGTCCTCCGAGTTGAAGGACCGCAGCGTTTACAGCGCACCCATCTCCGCCTGCACCGACACATACGATGACAGCGGCGCGCCGCGCACCCGACTCTCCCACAGCCAGTACTGCACGCCTGCGTTCCACTCCCAGTCCGCTCCAACTGGTCCATGCCGTTCTTTCTTACTGAGGACTCCAGAGCTGGATGCCGTACTCCAGGAGGGATCTCATGAGAACAGAGCAGAGGGGCAGAATCCCCTCTCTCCCTCGTCCTGCTGGCCCCACTGTTGGTGATGCAGCACAGGATACCGTTCACTTTCTGGACTGTGAGTAACATATTCGACTCACGTTCCCTTTTCCATCCACGGGTACCCCCAAGTCCTTCTCCACAGGGCTGCTATCAATGCCTTCATCCCACAGCCTGTGCTGATACTGGGGGTTTTCTCGACACAGCTGCAGGACCTTGCACTGGGTATTGTTGAACCTCATGAGGTTCACATGGGCTCACTTCTTGACCTTCTCCACAGCCCTCTAAATGGCATCCTGTCCCTCAGGTGTGTCAACCACACTACTCACCTTGGTGTCATATGCACTTGTGCTAAAGGTGCACTCTATCCCACCATGTCATTGATGAAGATACTGAACAGTACTGCTCCCCATATTCAGCCCTGAGGGTCACCATTTGTCACCGATCTGCATCTGTTCATAGAGCTGTTGAACACTATGATGTGAACACCCAGTCCATTCCTTATCCACCAAATACTCCATCCATCAATTCCATGTGTCTCCAATGGAGAGAGAAGGATGTTGTGGGGGAACCCTGTAAAAGTCCAGATGGATGACATCTGTAGCTCTTCCCATGTACACCGATGTAGTCACTCCATCCGGGAAGGCCACTAGGTTGGTCAGGCAAGACTTGCCCTTGGGGAAGCCATGCTGGCTGTCTCAAATCACCTTTCTGTATTCCAGGTGCCTTAGCACAGCTCCTAGGAGGATATGTTCCATCATCTTCCCAAGCACAGAGGGGAGGCTGACAAGTCAGTAGTTCCCAGGGTCTTTCTTTCTAGCATTTCTAAAACTGTATGCAATATTGTCCACTTTCCAGTCACTGGGGACTTCACCTGACTGCCATGACTTTTCAAGTGTCATGGAGAGTGACTTGGTAACCACATCAGCCAATTCCCTCAGCACTCAGAGAAGCATCTTATCACTTCCCACAGACTTATATGTGTTCAGATTTCTCAGCTGGTCTCAAACTGATCTTCTCCTATGGTGGGATGGACATTGCTCTCTCACTTCCTGCCTTGAGGTCCATCCACTCAAGAGGTGTGGGAAAAGAGATTGCCGGTGAACAGTGAGGTGAAAAATGGTGAGTAACTCAGCCTTCTCCTCGCCTCTTGTTGTTAGAGGCACAGTTTACTGGTGGACTTGGTGGTGTTACATTAATGGTTGGACTTAATGGTCTCAAGGGTCTTTTTGAAACCAAATGATTACATGCTTCTACACAGGTTAACTGGAGAGTAGATAATTTGTTCCTCGATGTACAACTGTGTTCTGGTCTGCATCACTACAGCAGCCTGTCCTCAGGACTTACCTTTTTATTAAGAACTTTGTGGAAGAAACGCTGGTAGGCCTCTGCTGCATTTCCTTAGAGTGAATCCTATTCCTGGCAGCAGTTTTCACCCAGCAATTGCCCACTTCTAGGGTTCTCCCAAATACGTCCTCAAAGGAATGTCTATGCTGTGATCCCCAAAAAACATAAGGAATCGAAATACTGTGTGGTCGAACACCTCACAGTTGCCACCCGCAGATGGAGCTCTAGGAAGAGGGGGAGAGGTCACTCTCCCCACCTCTCTGCTTTGCAGAGACCTTAGCACACCCAGGGACCCTGTTAAGGTAGGGGCCAGATTGCCCTGACCTGGGTCTGACTGGGCCCTTTGGCAACCAGAAGCTCAGTGCTCAGAAGACCCATACAGGCCTGCCACCAAAGCCCTGCTCCCCACCATTCTCCTCAATGATCTATAGGCATCATCTCCAAAGTGAAGAAATGTATCCACTTATCCTCACCTCAGCCAAGGGACAAAATAAGAAAAAAAGACTCCCAGCTTTTTGAAAAACTTTGACAGAGCTTTCCCAGAAAGAACATCTCCAAAAGGCTACTGTCTCCACACAGGGCGTTCAGGTGTTCTCTTTATTTCATTTTTGCATACAAGGGTATCCTAGTTTAAAACTGTATGGTTTAAAATTGCAACACAACGTCACGTCAGGGTTTCCAAATGTTCCGTGCAACACTGTCTTTATTCAAACAATCTGTTCTTTAACATTGGGTGAGAGTCCTTCTTATGAGGAATAAGTAAGACAATGCTCAAACATAATTCAGAGAGTACAAGGAGAAAGGGCAAAAAGGACAATGCAAACGCTCTAACAAAACCCCAGAAAAATCACATCATGACAGCTTTCCACTACCATCAAGAAGGCTCTGAATTCAGAAACAACAATGATGAGACCAAACTCAATGGCCCTTTTGCAAGTTGTTATGGATTGAGAAATCCACAACAATTGATGGTCTTTAGTCACCCGACGACCCCTCTCCAACAAGTCCAAATGCCAGATCCTGCCCCTGGGATGGAGTAATGCTGGGCACAAGGATAAACTGGGAGTGGAGCGGCTGGAGAGCAGCCCTGCAGAAAGGAATCTGGGGCTGCTGGTTGTAAATACCCTTCTTACCTGGTGAGCTGGAACTGCATGTATCTCAACAGCTGTATGTGAGCAACTCCCTGTTTCACTGGGCACCCTTGTCCACCGATGTAGTCAATCCATCCTGGAAGGCCACTAGCTTGGTCAGGGAAGACTGGCCCTTGGGGTGCCGTGCTGGTTGTCTCAAATCACCTTCCTGTCCTCCAGGTGCCTTAGCACAGCTCCTAGGAGGATCTCTTCCATCATCTTCCCAGGCACAGAGAGGAGGCTGACAAGCCAGTCATTCCCAGGGTCTTACTTTCTATCATTTCTAAAAAATGTGTGCAATGTTTCCCTCTTCCCAGTCACTGGGGACTTCACCTGACTGCCATGATGGTGGGAGGGATGTTCCTCTCTCACTTCCTGCCTTGAGGTCCATGCACACGAGAGGTGTGGGAAAACAGAATGCCAGTGAAAACTGAGGCAGAAAAATTGTTGAATACCTGAGCCTTCTCCTCGCCTATTGTTGTTAGAGACGGGGTTTACTAGTAGAATTGGTAATGTTAATTTAATGACTGGACTCAATGGTCTCAAGGGTCTTTTCCAAACCAAATGATTCCATGACTCTACTCAAGTTAACTGGAGAGTAGATCATTTGTTCCTCGATGTACAACTGTGTTCTGGTCTGCATCACTACAGCTGCCAGTCCTCAGGACTCATCTTTATATCAAGGCCTTTGTGGAACAGATGCTTTTAGTCCTCCGCTGCATTTCCTGTGAGTGAATCCTCTTCCTGGCAGTAGTTTTCACTCACCACTTGCTCACCTCCTAGGGCTCCTCCTAACACTTCCCCTAAGGAACATCTATGCTGTCATTGCCCAAAACCTTTAGAATCAAAATACTTTGTGGTCGAACATCTCACAGTTGCCTCCCACAGCTGGAGCTCTAGGAAGAGGGGGAGAGGTCACTCTAACCACCTCTCTGCTTTGCAGAGACCTTAGCACACCCAGGGACCCTGTTAGGGTAGGGGCCAGATTGCCCTGACCTGGGTCTGACTGGTCCCACTCGCAACCAGAAGCTCAGTGCTCAGAAGACCCATACAGGGCCTGCCACCAAAGCGCTTCTCCCCACCATTCTCCTCAACGCTCTATAGGCTTCATCTTCGAACTAAAGAAATGTACCTGCTCATCGTCACCTAAGCCAAGGGAAAAAAGAAAAAAAAAAAAACAAACCAAAAAAACAAACAGGAAAAAATCTCCCAGTTGTGTGAAAAACTTTGAGAGAGCTTTCCCAGAGATAACATCACCAAAGACTGCTGTCTCCACACAGGGCATTCAGGTGTTCTCTTTATTTCATTTGTACATACAAGGGTATCTCTGTTTACAATGCTACAGGTTATAACTGTGGCACAACATAGATTCAAGGTTTCTAAATATTCCATGCACAATGCCTTCTTTCTAACAATCCATTATGACACATGGGGTGAGAGTCCTTCTTAAGAGGAACAGGTGAGAAAATGCTCAAACACAGTTCACTGAGTACAAGGAGAAAGGGCAAAATGGAGAATGCAAATGCTAAAACACTAAGCCAGAAAATCCTATCATGACCGCTTTCCACTCCCATCAAGAAGGCTCTGAATTCAGGAATAACAATGATGAGACCAAACTCAATGGCCCTTTAACAAGATGTTATGGTTTGAGAAATCCACAACAATTTATTGTCCTTTAGACAATTATTCTATCACCCAATCATCCCTCCCCAACAAGTCCAAATGCCAGATCCTCCCCCTGGGCTAGAGTAATGCTGGGCACAAGGATAAATTAGGAGAGGAGGGGATGGACAGCAGCCCTGCAGAAAGGGATTTGGAGCTGCTGGTTGCAAAGAACCTTTTTGCCCGATGAGCTGGAATTGCATGAATCACAATGGCTGCATGAGAGAAACTCCCTGTTTCACTGGGCAGCACTAGTGCAGCACGGGCAGACACACAAAGGCTGTCTGGACAGACATAGTCACCAGAAGGCAAAATACACAGAGTACACACATCTCAGACAGAGGCATCCAGCACACAGAGAAGAAAGAGCCCCAGGCTTGCACCCCATTGTAACACACTACTCACAACTCCCTTCATTTTCTGACACAGAACTGCCACGTGCATTTCAGCGAGCATATATGTCATGGTTTAACCCCAGCTGGCAGCTAAACAGCACACAGCCACAGAGCCAGGGTGGGATGGGGGAGGGAAAAGGAAGAGTAAAAGTGAGAAAACTCATGCGTTAGGATGAGAACAGTTTAATAATTGAAATACAATAAAATAATCAAATAAGAAGAAGAATGAAAAAGAAAATAAAAACAACCAAAAAACCCAACATAACTAAACCCCAAGAAAGGGCAAGTGATGCAAATGAAAAACAGTTGCTCGCTCCCAACAGACCAATGATCAACCTGTTCCAAAGGAGCAGCCTGCTCCCTCACAGCCAGCTTCCACCAGTTTACATGCTGAGCCTGATGTCATACAGTATGGAATATCCCCTTGGCCACTTTGGGTCAGCTATCCTGGCCCTCACAGCTTCTTGTGCACCTCCAGCCTTCTCGATGGCAGAGCATGAGAAGCTGAAAGCTCCTTGACTTAGTGTAAGCACTAAGTAGCAACAACTAAAACATCAGTGTGTTATCAACATCATTCTCCTGCTCAATCCAAAACACAGCACTATACCATCTACAAGGAAGAAAATTAACTCTATACCAGACAAAGTCAGGACAATGTGATCCATGTGCCTGACCTTGCCGTTGAATTACAGCACAGAAGAGGTCTGTGGTTTTATTTGACTGCAACTGAGACAAGAACTCAGCTGGTGACACTGGACCTCAGACAGCTCGGTAAGCCTTTCAGATGCAGTCATAACAGGGTTAAAATATATTATTTCCAGACTGGAGAAGCGATTAGGTTCTTTATTTGTTTGTTTGGAGGGGAGACAAACTTTATTCTGACTTAAAATTTGGGGGAAATCATAGACATCAATTGTAAATGAAGATTAACGTGGGAGGAACCATTGCCACATGTTGTAGCCCTGGTCCCTTCCTACCACAAGGCATGAAGCCTCTTGCTCTGCTGACTCCATGCTACTTAAAGGAAAGACTATTGAACTATTCTACAAAGAGCGTCCCGGGGTTGTCTGGTGCCATGTCCCCTGCAGTGAAAGGAGTATGGGGGAAATCCTGCTCATCCTCGGTGCCCCCATCAGTGGCACAGTGCTGTGGTGGCAAGCTGGGGAGGATGGGCTTCAGGAACTTGAACTCACTGTTGCCCGAGCCCGTTGTGAGGCTGATCTCATAGCAATAGCCATGGGGCAGGGTCCCTGCAGTGGCTGCATCAGCCAGGCTGCTCTGCAAGTTGCCAGCACCATAAAGCACATGTCCACTCTTCAGCTCCTTTCTCTTGCACGCCTTAAGAGCAATGAAGGCTGCCATGGATGCAAGGAAGAGGAGTGAGACAAAGACCAGCGAAATGATTAAATAGATTGTCAGGGAGTCACTCTCGTCCTCCATGGCCAGGCTGCTGTGCGGTAGGCGCACGTCTGAGAAGTCATTGAGCAGGAGTGCACTCAGGGCTGCGTTGGCTGACAGCGGTGGCCGCCCATTGTCTCGCACCAGGATGACAAGTTTCTGCTTCACGGTGTCCCTCTCCGTCACTGGCCTCCTCAGCCGCACCTCCCCGCTTTGGGCACCCACCACAAACAGCCCGGGGTCGGTGGCCCTCAGCAGGTGGTATGACAGCCACGCATTCTGCCCCGAATCCGCATCGACAGCCACGACTTTGGTGACTAGGTACCCTGCCTCAGCTGACACAGGCACCAGCTCGCTGGATGGTGGGCTGCTGTCCTGGGCTGGGTGCAGCACCAGTGGCGCATTGTCATTCTCATCCAACACAACAAGGCGGACGGTGACGTTGGCTCTGAGAGGAGGAGACCCCGCATCGGAGGCACTCACCAAGACCTCAATCTGCCTCACCTTCTCATAGTCCAGAGGCCGCAGCACAAACACATGCCCGTTCTCAGAGTTCACAGAGATGCAGGAGCATGGAGGCTGCTGTGTGGGTTGGGCTGGTGCCAGGAAATAGGTCACCTTGGCATTGGGTCCCACATCAGCATCCGTGGCATTGACTGCTCCAACAAGCACCTTGGGGACATTGTTCTCACGCACATACATGGTGTATGATGTCTGGTTGAAGACAGGCGCATTGTCATTGACATCGGAGATGTCCACTGTGAAGGTCTGGGTGGTTGTGAGAGGAGGTGAGCCTGCGTCCGCTGCTGTGACAGTCAGGATGTACCGTGCCATCTCCTCCCGATCCAGAGTGTTCACGGTCACCAGCTCATAGTAATTCTTATAGGCCTGCTGCAGGGAGAATGATGGCTGGTCCTCAAGGGCACACGAGATCTTCCCATTGGCACCAGCATCCTGGTCTCTGACAGTGAAGAGGGCAATCACAGTCCCAGGTAATGCATTCTCAGGGAGGGGACTGTTGAAGGAACTGACCACCAGCTCCGGTGCATTGTCATTCACATCCACCACCTCCACTAACACCTTGCAGATTGCTGAGAGACCCCCACCATCTGTGGCCCGCACACTGAGCTCATGAGTCTCTGCCACCTCAAAGTCCAGAGGCTTCGTAAGTTTAATTTCACCACTCGAGGGGTCAATCAGGAACGGCGAGCTGATCTTGCCCACTGCTTGGCCAAATTGATAGGAGATGTCCCCGTTAACTCCCACATCCCGATCGGTTGCCACCACCCTGAGAACCACAGACCCCTCCGGCACATTTTCCAAAATGTACCCTATGTATCGCTCCTGTGTGAAGACAGGAGCATTGTCATTTACATCTAGAACAACAATGCGGATTTGGGTGGTCCCACTCCTGGGTGGAGAGCCACCGTCTGTGGCAATGAGACTGAAATCTAGTTCTGCCCGCTCCTCTCTGTCTAGAGGCTTTTCCAAGACCAGTTCAAGAAATTTGTCACCCTCACTCCGACTCCCAAAAGAGACACTAAAGTACTCATTCTCGGGAACTATGTTGTAAGCCTGGATGCTGTTGCTACCAACATCCAGGTCCTGAGCCACCTCCAGAGGGAAACGTGAGCCCGGGTTGCTCGTTTCCGGAATCTTAAAAATTATTTGTTGCTCCGGGAAAATGGGAGAATGGTCATTGATGTCCTCCAGGGCCACCTCCACACGAAAGAACTGCAGGGGGTTGTCCAGCAGGAGCTCGAAGGGGAGCGTGCAGGTAGCCGCCTGGCCGCACAGCTCCTCCCGGTCCAGCCTCTCCGCCACTACGAGGCGGCCGGTGCCGCGGTCTAAGGCAAAGTGCTGGCGGCCGTCCTCCGAGGCCAGGCGGGCGCGGCGAGCCGCGAGCCGCGCCGGGGCCAGCCCCGCGTCCTCCGCCACGTTGGCTACCACGGAGCCGCTCTCCGCCTCCTCGGCTACGGAGTAGCGCAGGGGCTCGGAGCGAGCGAGCGGCAGGGAGAGGAAAGCAGAGAGACAAAGCACTTGCCTTGCGATGGCCATGTCGGGCCGGCGGACAGCCTCCGTCTCGCGGATCGCCGGCGCAGTCCTCCGCGGAGAGCGGCGCCCGGCAGCAGCGCGGATCGGAGGCGGGCGGGCGGGCGGGGTCCCTCTCTCCGAGTCCTGCTGGCGGACCGGAGCGCAGCCGCCGCGGACCGGCAGCGGGTGGCACGGGGCACCGCTCGCCGCCGATACCGCTACCCGGCTCCGCTGGGCTGGGCTGGGCAGCGGCGGGCTGGGCTCGGCCGCCTCCCCGCCCGCAGCCGCTCGGCGCCGCCTTGGCCGGGAGCACCACCCTGCGGCCCGCGGCGGCACTGCGCCCGCCGCCGCCCGCTGCCCGCGCTGCCGCCTCGCCCCGCCACACGGGCCCGTGCGCGCACTCGGGGCCCCGCGGCAGGACGCGCGCCCACGGCGCCGCGCACGGAAGCGCAGCGAAGGAGCGCCGGGAGTCCGGCGGGGCCGCCGCTTCACTCCGAGCGCACGGGCAGCGCCGGCACCTGCCCCGACTCTTCCCCCGCTCCCCACGGCACAGAGCCCGTGGGCGGGCAGGCGCGCTTGTCTCCCGGGAGGCCAGTCCGTTTCCTTCGGGAAACAGGGCGGCGAGGCAAGCGCAAGGCACCTCGGGGCGGAGACTCAGCCCGGAGCGACTGAGTGGCCTTCCTCGGCTGGAGAAGCCGGGCAAGAGCCTCCACAGGGGCAGCACGCTCAGCCCAGCAACATAGCTACTCGGGAGGGCAATGGTGCCGGGACTAAGCTCAGGCATGGATGCGTCTGCCGGTCGCCTGAACGGGCGGAGAGGATGCGCTCCCCAACTCGGCTCCTCCGCGAAAGTCGAGCGCGGAGGCGAGCCTTGCAGAGCTTGGCCGCCGCAAAGGCGAGGACGGAGAGGAGGAAGAGTGAGGAGACGGAGCCCAGAGAGGCGGTGAGCAGCTGCTCCTCGGGCGCCTCCGGCTGCTGCCTCCCCGCAGGAGCGTGGGAGAGCTGGAGAAAGACGTCGGAGAAGCCGTCCACCAGGGCGATGCCGAGGATGGCGGTGGTGGAGCGCGGCGGCTGCCCGCGGTCTCGCACCAGCACGACGAGCCTGTGGCGGGGCGCGTCCCTCTCCGCCACGGCCCGCGTCGTGCGCACCTCGCCGCTGTGCAGCCCCACGCGGAACAGCCCCGGCTCCGTCGCCTTGGCCAGCTCGTACGACAGCCACGCGTTCTGACCCGCGTCCGTGTCCACCGCCACCACCTCGGCTACCAGCGCCCCAGGCTCCGCCGAGTGCGGCGCCAGCTCCACGCCCGCCCAGCCCCCGACGGATCCTGACCCCGACGGCGGCGGCGGGGGCGGGTACAGCACCTGCGCCGCATTGTCGTTCTCGTCCACGATCACCAGCCGCACCGACACGTTGCTGCTCAGCGCCGGCGCGCCGCCGTCCTCCGCCCGCACCCACAGCCCCACCTCACGCACGTCCTCCGAGTTGAAGGACCGCAGCGTTTACAGCGCACCCATCTCCGCCTGCACCGACACATACGATGACAGCGGCGCGCCGCGCACCCGACTCTCCCACAGCCAGTACTGCACGCCTGCGTTCCACTCCCAGTCCGCTCCAACTGGTCCATGCCGTTCTTTCTTACTGAGGACTCCAGAGCTGGATGCCGTACTCCAGGAGGGTTCTCATGAGAACAGAGCAGAGGGGCAGAATCCCCTCCCTCCCTCCCTCCCTCGTCCTGCTGGCCCCACTGTTGGTGATGCAGCACAGGATACCGTTCACTTTCTGGACTGTGAGTAACATATTCGACTCACGTTCCCTTTTCCATCCACGGGTACCCCCAAGTCCTTCTCCACAGGGCTGCTATCAATGCCTTCATCCCACAGCCTGTGCTGATACTGGGGGTTTTCTCGACACAGCTGCAGGACCTTGCACTGGGTATTGTTGAACCTCATGAGGTTCACATGGGCTCACTTCTTGACCTTCTCCACAGCCCTCTAAATGGCATCCTGTCCCTCAGGTGTGTCAACCACACTACTCATCTTGGTGTCATATGCACTTGTGCTAAGGGTGCACTCTATCCCACCATGTCATTAATTAAGATACTAAACAGTACTGATCCCCATATTCAGCCCTGAGGGTCACCATTTGTCACTGATCTGCATCTGTTCATAGAGCTGTTGAACACTATGATGTGAACACCCAGTCCATTCCTTATCCACCAAATACTCCATCCATCAATTCCATGTGTCTCCAATGGAGAGAGAAGGATGTTGTGGGGGAACCCTGTAAAAGTCCAGATGGATGACATCTGTAGCTCTTCCCATGTACACCGATGTAGTCACTCCATCCGGGAAGGCCACTAGCTTGGTCAGGCAAGATTTGCCCTTGAGGAAGCCACACTGGCTGTCTCAAATCACCTTTCTGTATTCCAGGTGCCTTAGCACAGCTCCTAGGAGGATATGTTCCATCATCTTCCCAAGCACAGAGGGGAGGCTGACAAGTCAGTAGTTCCCAGGGTCTTTCTTTCTAGCATTTCTAAAACCGTATGCAATATTGTCCACTTTCCAGTCACTGGGGACTTCACCTGACTGCCATGACTTTTCAAGTATCATGGAGAGTGACTTGGTAACCACATCAGCTAATTCCCTCAGCACTCAGAGAAGCATCTTGTCACTTCCCACAGACTTATGTTTGTTCAGATTTCTCAGCTGGTCTCAAACATGATCTTCTCCTATGGTGGGATGGACATTGCTCTCTCACTTCCTGTCTTGAGGTCCATCCACTCAAGAGGTGTGGGAAAAGAGATTGCCGGTGAACAGTGAGGTGAAAAATGGTGAGTAACTCAGCCTTCTCCTCGCCTCTTGTTGTTAGAGGCACAGTTTACTGGTGGACTTGGTGGTGTTACATTAATGGTTGGACTTAATGGTCTCAAGGGTCTTTTTGAAACCAAATGATTACATGCTTCTACACAGGTTAACTGGAGAGTAGATAATTTGCTCCTCGATGTACAACTGTGTTCTGGTCAGCATCACTACAGCAGCCTGTCCTCAGGACTTACCTTTTTATTAAGGACTTTGTGGAAGAAACGCTGGTAGGCCTCTGCTGCATTTCCTTAGAGTGAATCCTATTCCTGGCAGCACTTTTCACCCAGCAATTGCCCACTTCCTAGGGTTCTCCCAAATAAGTCCTCAAAGGAATGTCTATGCTGTGATCCCCAAAAAACATAAGGAATCGAAATACTGTGTGGTCAAACACCTCACAGTTGCCACCCACAGCTGGCGCTCTAGGAAGAGGGGGAGAGGTCACTCTCCCCACCTCTCTGCTTTGCAGAGACCTTAGCACACCCAGGGACCCTGTTAGGGTAGGGTCCAGATTGCCCTGACCTGGGTCTGACTGGTCCCTCTGGCAACCAGAAGCTCAGTGCTCAGAAGACCCATACAGGCCTGCCACCAAAGCCCTGCTCCCCACCATTCTCCTCAATGCTCTATAGGCTTCATCTTCGAACTAAAGAAATGTACCTGCTCATCATCACCTTAGCCAAGGGGGAAAAAAACCTCCCAGCCCTGTGAAAAACTTTGAGAGAGCTTTCCCAGAGATAACATCACCAAAGACTGCTGTCTCCACACAGGGCATTCAGGTGTTCTCTTTATTTCATTTGTACATACAAGGGTATCTCTGTTTACAATGCTACAGGTTATAACTGTGGCTCAACATAGATTCAAGGTTTCTAAATATTCCATGCACAATGCCTTCTTTCTAACAATCCATTATGACACATGGGGTGAGAGTCCTTCTTAAGAGGAACAGGTGAGAAAATGCTCAAACACAGTTCACTGAGTACAAGGAGAAAGGGCAAAATGGAGAATGCAAATGCTAAAACACTAAGCCAGAAAATCCTATCATGACCGCTTTCCACTCCCATCAAGAAGGCTCTGAATTCAGGAATAACAATGATGAGACCAAACTCAATGGCCCTTTAACAAGATGTTATGGTTTGAGAAATCCACAACAATTTATTGTCCTTTAGACAATTATTCTATCACCCAATCATCCCTCCCCAACAAGTCCAAATGCCAGATCCTCCCCCTGGGCTAGAGTAATGCTGGGCACAAGGATAAATTAGGAGAGGAGGGGATGGACAGCAGCCCTGCAGAAAGGGATTTGGAGCTGCTGGTTGCAAAGAACCTTTTTGCCTGATGAGCTGGAATTGCATGAATCACAATGGCTGCATGAGAGAAACTCCCTGCTTCACTGGGCAGCACTAGTGCAGCACGGGCAGACACACAAAGGCTGTCCGGACAGACATAGTCACCAGAAGGCAAAACACACAGAGTACACACATCTCAGACTGACACATCCAGCACACAGAGAAGAAAGAGCCCCAGGCTTGCACCCCATTGTAACACACTACTCACAACTCCCTTCATTTTCTGACACAGAACTGCCACGTGCATTTCAGCGAGCATATATGTCATGGTTTAACCCCAGCTGGCAGCTAAACAGCACACAGCCACAGAGCCAGGGTGGGATGGGGGAGGGAAAAGGAAGAGTAAAAGTGAGAAAACTCATGCGTTAGGATGAGAACAGTTTAATAATTGAAATACAATAAAATAATCAAATAAGAAGAAGAATGAAAAAGAAAATAAAAACAACCAAAACCACAATATAGCTGAACCCCAAAAAAAGGCAAGTGATGCAAATGAAAAACAGTTGCTCGCTCCCAACAGACCAATGATCAACCTGTTCCAAAGGAGCAGCCTGCTCCCTCACAGCCGGCTTCCACCAGTTTACATGCTGAGCCTGATGTCATACAGTATGGAATATCCCCTTGGCCACTTTGGGTCAGCTATCCTGGCCCTCACAGCTTCTTGTGCACCTCCAGCCTTCTCGATGGCAGAGCATGAGAAGCTGAAAGCTCCTTCACTTAGTGTAAGCACTAAGTAGCAACAACTAAAACATCAGTGTGTTATCAACATCATTCTCCTGCTCAATCCAAAACACAGCACTATACCATCTACAAGGAAGAAAATTAACTCTATACCAGACAAAGTCAGGACAATGTCATCCATGTGCCTGACCTTGCCGTTGCATTACAGCACAGAAGAAGAGGTCCATGGTCTAGTTTCACTGCAACTGAGACAAGAACTCAGCTGGAGACACTGGACCTCACACAGCTCGGTAAGGCTTTCAGATGCAGTCATAACAGGGTTAAAATATATTATTTCCAGACTGGAGAAGCGATTAGGTTCTTTTATTTGTTTGTTTGGAGGGGAGACAAACTTTCCTCTGACTTAAAATTTGGGGGAAATCATAGACACCAATTGTAAATGAAGATTAACGTGGGAGGAACCATTGCCACATGTTGTAGCCCTGGTCCCTTCCTACCACGAGGCATGAAGCCTCTCGCTCTGCTGACTCCATGCTACTTAAAGGAAAGACTATTGAACTATTCTACAAAGAGCGTCCCGGGGTTGTCTGGTGCCATGTCCTCTGCAGTGAAAGGAGTATGGGGGAAATCCTGCTCATCCTCGGTGCCCCCATCAGTGGCACAGTGCTGTGGTGGCAGGCTGGGGAGGATGGGCTTCAGGAACTTGAACTCGCTGTTGCCTGAGCCCGTTGTGAGGCTGATCTCATAGCAATAGCCATGGGGCAGGGTCCCTGCAGTGGCCGCATCAGCCAGGCTGCTCTGCAAGTTGCCGGCACCATAAAGCACATGTCCACTCTTCAGCTCCTTTCTCTTGCACAACTTAAGAGCAATGAAGGCTGCCATGGATGCAAGGAAGAGGAGTGAGACAAAGACCAGCGAAATGATTAAATAGGTTGTCAGGGAGTCACTCTCGTCCTCTGTGGCCAGGGTGCTGTGTGGTAGGCGCACATCTGAGAAGTCATTGAGCAGGAGTGCACGCAGGGCTGCAGTGGCCGACAGCGGTGGCTGCCCATTGTCTCGCACCAGGACAATGAGCTTCTGCTTCACGGTGTCTCTCTCCATCACTGGCCTCCTCAGACGCACCTCCCCACTTTGGGCACCCACCACAAACAGCCCGGGGTCAGTGGCCCTCAGCAGGTGGTACGAGAGCCATGAATTCTGCCCCGAGTCCGCATCCACAGCCACCACTTTGGTGACGAGGTACCCCGCCTCAGCTGTCACAGGCACCAGCTCGCTGGACGGTGGGCTGCTGTCCTGGGCTGGGTGCAGCACCAGTGGCGCATTGTCATTCTCATCCAACACAACAAGGCGGACGATGACATTGGCACTGAGAGGAGGAGACCCCGCATCGGAGGCACTCACCAAGACCTCAATCTGCCTCACCTTCTCATAGTCCAGAGGCTGCAGCACGTACACATGCCCGTTCTCAGAGTTCACAGAGATGCAGGAGCATGGAGGCTGCTGTGTGGGTTGGGCTGGTGCCAGGAAATAGGTCACCTTGGCATTGGGTCCCACATCAGCATCTGTGGCATTGACTGCTCCAACAAGCACCTTGGGGACATTGTTCTCACGCACATACATGGTGTATGATGTCTGGTTGAAGGCAGGCGCGTTGTCATTGACATCAGAGATGTCCACCGTGAAGGTCTGGGTGGTTGTGAGAGGAGGTGAGCCTGCGTCTGCTGCTGTGACAGTCAGGATGTACCGTGCCATCTCCTCCCGATCCAGAGTGTTCACGGTCACCAGCTCATAGTAATTCTTATAGGCCTGCCGCAGAGAGAATGATGGCTGGTCCTCAAGGGCACACGAGATCTTCCCGTTGGCACCAGCATCCTGGTCTCTGACAGTGAAGAGGGCAATCACAGTCCCAGGTAATGCATTCTCAGGGAGGGGACTGTTGAAGGAACTGACCACCAGCTCCGGTGCATTGTCATTCACATCCACCACCTCCACTAACACCTTGCAGATTGCTGAGAGACCCCCATCATCTGTGGCCCGCACACTGAGCTCATGAGTCTCTGCAACCTCAAAGTCCAGAGGCTTCGTAAGTTTAATTTCACCACTCGAGGGGTCAATCAGGAACGGCGAGCTGATCTTGCCCACTGCTTGGCCAAATTGATAGGAGATGTCCCCGTTAACTCCCACATCCCGATCGGTTGCCACCACCCTGAGAACCACAGACCCCTCCGGCACATTTTCCAAAACGTACCCTATGTATCGCTCCTGTGTGAAGACAGGAGCATTGTCATTTACATCTAGAACAACAATGCGGATTTGGGTGGTCCCACTCCTGGGTGGAGAGCCACCGTCTGTGGCAATGAGACTGAAACCCACCTCTGCCTGCTCCTCTCTGTCTAGAGGCTTTTCCAAGACCAGTTCAAGAAATTTGTCACCCTCACTCCGACTCCCAAAAGAGACACTAAAGTACTCGTTCTGGGGAACTATGTTGTAAGCCTGGATGCTGTTGCTACCAACATCCAGGTCCTGAGCCACCTCCAGAGGGAAACGTGAGCCTGGGTCGCTCCTTTCCAGGATCTTAAAAGTGATTTGTTTCTCCGGGAAAATGGGAGAATGGTCATTGATGTCCTCCAGGGCCACCTCCACACGAAAGAACTGCAGGGGGTTGTCCAGCAGGAGCTCGAAGGGGAGCGTACAGGTAGCCGCCTGGCCGCACAGCTCCTCCCGGTCCAGCCTCTCCGCCACTACGAGGCGGCCGGTGCCGCGGTCTAAGGCAAAGTGCTGCCGGCCGTCCTCCGAGGCCAGGCGGGCGCGGCGAGCCGCGAGCCGCGCCGGGGCCAGCCCCGCGTCCTCCGCCACGTTGGCTACCACGGAGCCGCTCTCCGCCTCCTCGGCTACGGAGTAGCGCAGGGGCTCGGAGCGAGCGAGCGGCAGGGAGAGGAAAGCAGAGAGACAAAGCACTTGCCTTGCGATGGCCATGTCGGGCCGGCGGACAGCCTCCGTCTCGCGGATCGCCGGCGCAGTCCTCCGCGGAGAGCGGCGCCCGGCAGCAGCGCGGATCGGAGGCGGGCGGGCGGGCGGGCGGGCGGGGTCCCTCTCTCCGAGTCCTGCTGGCGGACCGGAGCGCAGCCGCCGCGGACCGGCAGCGGGTGGCACGGGGCACCGCTCGCCGCCGATACCGCTACCCGGCTCCGCTGGGCTGGGCTGGGTAGCGGCTGGCTGAGCTCGGCCGCCTCCCCGCCCGCAGCCGCTCGGCGCCGCCTTGGCCGGGAGCACCACCCTGCGGCCCGCGGCGGCACTGCGCCCGCCGCCGCCCGCTGCCCGCGCTGCCGCCTCGCCCCGCCACACGGGCCCGTGCGCGCACTCGGGGCCCCGCGGCAGGACGCGCGCCCACGGCGCCGCGCACGGAAGCGCAGCGAAGGAGCGCCGGGAGTCTGGTGGGACCGCCGCTTCACTCCGAGCGCACGGGCAGCGCCGGCACCTGCCCCGACTCTTCCCCCGCTCCCCGCGGCACAGAGTCCGTGGGCGGGCAGGCGCGCTTGTCTCCCGGGAGGCCAGTCCGTTTCCTTCGGGAAACAGGGCGGCGAGACAAGTGCAAGACCTTTCCCGAAGCACCGTGGGTCAGAGACTCTGCAGGACCTCCCCTTGTACCCCCAAGTCCTCCAACAAGCCTCTGAATTCAGCAACAACAATCATGAGACCAAACTCAATGGCCCTTTTCCAAGTTCATCTTGATTCTACCTTCAGGCAAAGTCCTTTGAAGTGACTCGTGCAGTTTCCTTACAACACACCCACAGGCAATGAACATGTTTTCACCACTATGAACAGTTACGGTCTGTAAGCAAGCAATTGCACTGTGTCAAAAATCAAACAAGCAGGGCAGAAGACCAGCTTGGCCAAACAGGGAACGTCTTGTGGAGCTCAAGCAATTCCACTGTGTCAAAAATCAAACAAGCAGGGCAGAAGACCAGCTTGACCAAACAGGGAACGTCTTGTGGAGCTCAAGATAAAAAAGAAATCGTACGATCTTTGGAAGCAAGGTCAGGCTTTGCGGGAAGATTGCAGAGCTGGGGTTCATATAGGTAGGGAGAAGACGTGAAACGCCCAAGCTCAATTAGAGTTGAAACTGTCCAGCGTTGTGTCAGACAACAAGAAAGGCTTCTTAAGTACGTTAATAGCAAGAGGAGGTCTAGGTATCTAGAGAACTTCTCACCTCCAATGGTTTGGGACTTCACCCTTGAACAACTACAGGACCCTGATAAAGTAATAGAATATTTGAAAGGAAAATGCTGTGGCTGTTCCAGAGAGGCACAACTTATGGCACTGTGTTGGGCCCTGGCCAGTATCTACCAAACACTGCTCTGTACTATGCAGGACCCTCAGGGGAAAGAGGGGAAAGCCAGACCAGCAGACAATGAGGCTGCTCCAACCCCATTGGCAGACAATGAGGCTGCTCCAACCCCATTGGCAGGCACTGCGGCCACTCAAACCCTGGTGACAGGCAATACAGCCACTCGAACCCCAGTGGCAGGCATTGCAGCTGAACCGGACAACCAACCTGTGCCAGTATCAGTTGCTCCTATACAGAAGAAATACACCAAGAAATCAGTTCGCATAGTAAGAGATGATGATGAACCAGGGCCATCAAAGGAACAGGAGGAAGAGACAGAACCAGAGATAATCACCTGATCCCTATCCCTGAGTGAGCTGCGAGATATGCGAAAAGATTTCAGTCGACTTCCTGGTGAGCACATTGTCACCTGGCTGCTCCGATGCTGGGATAACGGGGCCAGTAGCTTGGAATTAGAGGGCAGGGAAGCTAAGCAGCTGGGATCCCTGTCTAGGGAGGCAGGCATTGACAAGGCAATTGGGAAAAAGACACAAGCCCTCAGCCTCTGGAGGCGACTCCTGTCAGGTGTAAGGGAAAGGTATCCTTTCAGTGAAGATGATGTATGTCGTCCAAGCAAGTGGACCACCATGGAAAAAGGTGTCCAGTACCTGAGGGAATTAGCCATACGAGAGATGATTTACTTCGACCCAGATAACGCGCAGTTACCCACAGATCCTGATGAAGTCCAGTGCACAAGGCCCATATGGCGGAAGTTTGTACGGAGCGCACCATCATCATATGCCAATTCCTTGGCAGTGATGGAATGGAGAGGTGAAGAGGGACCAACGGTGGATGAGGTGGCTGGATGACTCCGTCAATATGAAGAAAGCCTATCTCCCCCCCTCGTTTCAGCTGTGGAGAAACTGTCCCAGAAGGTCCAGCAACTTGAAGAGAGTAAGTCCTACTCCCCACCTGTACAGGCCAGCATCTCAGCTATTAGGAGCAGGCGTTTCCCTACTCAAGAGGGAGAGTATAGGGGGTACACACCATGAGGCACCCTGTGGTTTTACCTGCGTGACCACGGAGAGGACATGCGGAGGTGGGATGGACAACCTACCTTGACCCTACGGACACGGGTACGTGAGCTGCAAGGAAGAACAATCACAAAAGGGGATCCCTCCAGGAAAAGTGCAGCTCCTGTTTCCAGCAGACAGTTCCCCAGACAGAATGGAAGGCCTGATCTTACCTTCGATCCTCTTGAAGGGACTTCCAAATCATTTCTGCAACAACTGAATAACGTAGACTATGATCAGGATTAGAGGGGCCCTGCCCCCAGCCAGGTGGGGGAAAGGGACAACCGAGTTTATTGGACTGTGTGGATTCGATGGCCTGGCACATCTGAGCCACAGGAGTATAAGGCTCTAGTGGACACTGGTGCACAATGCACCTTAATACCATCAAATTACAGAGGAGCAGAACCCATTTGTATTTCTGGAGTGACAGGGGGATCCCAAGAGTTGACTGTACTGGAAGCTGAAGGAAGCCTAACTGGAAATGAGTGGCAAAAGCATCCCATTGTGATTGGCCCACAGGCTCCATGCATCCTTGGCATAGACTATCTCAGGAGAGGATACTTCAAGGACCCAAAAGGATACCGGTGGGCTTTTAGCATAGCTGCCTTGGAGATGGAAGAAATTGAACAGTTATCCACCTTGCCTGGTCTCTCAGAGGACCCCTCTGTGGTAGGGTTGTTGAGGGTCAAAGAACAACAGGTGCCGATTGCTACCACAACGGTGCATCGACGGCAATATCGCACTAACCGAGACTCTCTGATTCCCATCCATAAGTTGATTCGTCAACTAGAGACTCAAGGAGTGATTAGCAAGACTCGCTCACCCTTTAATAGTCCCATATGGTCAAGCGCGAAAATCTGATGGAGAGTGCAGGCTAACAGTGGATTATCGTGGCCTGAATGAAGTCACACCACCGCTGAGCGCTGCCGTGCCAGACATGCTAGAGCTTCAATACGAACAGGAGTCAAAGGCAGCCAAGTGGTATGCACCGATTGATATCGCCATATTGATTCTCAGTCCCTTTGGCGGCAGAGTGCAGGCCACAGTTTGCTTTCACTTGGAAGGGCATCCAGTACACCTGGAATCGACTGCCCCAGGGGTGGAAACACAGCCCCACCATTTGTCATGGACTGATCCAGACCACACTGGAACAGGGTGAAGCTCCAGAACATTTGCAGTACATATTGATGACATCATTGTATGGGGCGACACAGCAGAAGAAGTTTTTGAGAAAGGGAATAAAATAGTTCAAATCCTTCTGAACGCTGGGGCTTTGCCATAAAACGAAGTAAGGTTAAGGGACCTGCACAGGAGATCCAATTTTTAGGAATAAAATGGCAAGATGGACGCTGTCAGATCCCAATGGATGTGATCAACAAAATAGCAGCTATGTCCCCACCGACTAGTAAAAAGGAAACACAAGCTTTCTTAGGTGTTGCAAGCACAGGCTTGCTAGAGAGGTGTTGATGCCCCATGGCTGCCAGTGTTTAAGAGATATTTGAACAATGCCCTGAACAAGATACTTTAACTTTTGGTCAGCCATGGATTGGTCAGGTAGTTGGACTAGACGAGTATTGCAGGTCCCTACCCACTGAAATATTCTAGGCTATGCTATTCCTTTCCGATTCATTCGATCACAACGCTTTTATTACTACTATATTTCCAAAGCAATCCCAAGGGGACAGCCTGCCCACCCCACTATCATGGGCCAAAGGAAGATCTCGTTCTGTGTTTTGCTGCTGTCCTCTGGAGTGGATGACATTACTCAAATGATGACGTGGAGTAGATGACGTGCTTAAAAGGTCAAAATACCCTTCTCGCCTGATGAGCTGGAATTGCATGAATCACAATGGGTACATGTGAGCAACTCCCTGTTTCACTGGGCAGCACTAGTGCAGCACAGGCAGACACTCAAGGGCTGTCCGGACAGACATAGTCACCAGAAGGCGTACAGAGCCCACACATCTCAGACAGACACATCCAGCACACAGAGAAGAAAGAGTCCCAGGCTTGCCACCTCATTGTAACACAGTACTCAAAATACCCATGCTTTCTGACCCAGGACGTGCATGTTAGTGAGCGTGTGTGTCATGGTTTAACCCCAGCCAGCGGATAAGCACCACAAAGCCACAGAGCCGGGGTGGGATGGGGGACAGAATCGGAAAAGTGAGAAAACTAATGCATTGAGATGAGAACTGTTTAATAGTTGAAATAAAACAAATTAATCAAATAAGAAGAATAGCAACAAGGAAAATAACAACAACAACAACAACAAAGATATACCTAAACCCCCAAAAAAGACAAGTGATGCAAATGAAAAACAGTCGTTCACTACCAAGCAATCAATATTCAGCCTGTTCCTGAGAGGAAGCCTGCTCCCACACAGCCAGCTCCCCACAGCTCATATACTGAGCCTGATGTCATAATATGGTATGGAATATCCCTTTGGCCACTTTCGGTCAGCTGTCTCATTTCTACCCCCTCGCAGCTTCTTGTGCACATCCAGCCTTCACGCTGGCAGGGCATGAGAAGCTGAAAGGTCCTTGACTTAGTCTAAGCTGTACTTGGACACAGATAAAACATCAGTCTGTTATCACATTATTCTCATGCTCAATCCAAAACACAGCACTATACCAGCTACTAGGGAGAAAATTAGCTCTATCCCAGCTGAAACCGGAACAATGTGTTTCATCTGCCCACCCTTGCCGTCACGTTACGGAACAGAAGAGGTCTGTGGCCTTACCTGACTGCGAGACAAGAACTTAGCTCAGGAACCTTGAACTAACATGGCTCTCAAAACATTTCAGATGAAGCTATAACAGGGTTGAAATTTCCAGAGTGAAGAAGCCCTTAGGTGCTTTTATTTCTTTGTTTGGAGGGGAGAAATTCCACATGTTGTAGCCCTTGTCCCTTCCTACCACGAGACATGAAGCCTCTCGCTCTGCTGACTCCATGCTACTTAAAGGAAAGACTATTGAATGGTTCCACAGAGAGCGTCCCGGGGTTGTCTGGTGCCATGTCCCCTGCAGTGATAGGACCACAGGGGAAATCCTGCTCATCCTCGGAGCCCACAGCTGCGGCACCACAGTGCTGTGGTGGCAGGCTGGGGAGGATGGGCTTCAGGAACTTGAACTCGCTGTTGCCCGAGCCCGTTGTGAGACTAATCTCATAGCAATAGCCATGGGGCAGGGTCCCTGCAGTGGCCGCATCAGCCAGGCTGCTCTGCAAGTTGCCAGCACCATAAAGCACATGTCCACTCTTCAGCTCCTTTCTCTTGCACGCCTTAAGAGCAACGAAGGCTGCCATGGATGCGAGGAAGAGGAGTGAGACAAAGACCAATGAAATGATTAAATAAATTGTCAGGGAGTCACTCTCGTCCTCCATGGCCAGGCTGCTGTGTGGTAGGCGCATGTCTGAGAAGTCATTGAGCAGGAGTGCACTCAGGGCTGCGGTGGCTGACAGTGGTGGCCGCCCATTGTCTCGCACCAGGACAATGAGCTTCTGCTTCATGGTGTCTCTCTCCGTCACTGGCCTCCTCAGACGCACCTCCCCGCTTTGGGCACCCACCACAAACAGCCCGGGGTCGGTGGCCCTCAGCAGGTGGTACGAGAGCCACGCATTCTGCCCTGAGTCCGCATCCACAGCCACCACTTTGGTGACGAGGTACCCCGCCTCAGCTGTCACAGGCACCAGCTCGCTGGACGGTGGGCTGCTGTCCTGGGCTGGGTGCAGCACCAGTGGCGCATTGTCATTCTCATCCAACACAACAAGGCGGACGATGACGTTGGCACTGAGAGGAGGAGACCCCGCATCGGAGGCACTCACCAAGAACTCAATCTGCCTCACCTTCTCATAATCCAGAGGCTGCAGCACAAACACATGCCCGTTCTCAGAGTTCACAGAGATGCAGGAGCATGGAGGCTGCTGTGTGGGTTGGGCTGGTGCCAGGAAATAGGTCACCTTGGCATTGGGCCCCACATCAGCATCCGTGGCATTAACTGCTCCAACAAGCACCTTGGGGACATTGTTCTCACGCACATACATGGTGTATGATGTCTGGTTGAAGACAGGCGCATTGTCATTGATATCAGAGATGTCCACCGTGAAGGTCTGGGTGGTTGTGAGAGGAGGTGAGCCTGCGTCTGCTGCTGTGACCGTCAGGATGTACCGTGCCATCTCCTCCCGATCCAGAGTGTTCACGGTCACCAGCTCATAGTAATTCTTATAGGCCTGCTGCAGGGAGAATGATAGCTGGTCCTCAAGGGCACACGAGATCTTCCCGTTGGCACCAGCATCCTGATCCCTGACAGTAAAGAGGGCCACCACCGTCCCAGGTAATGCATTCTCAGGGAGGGGACTGTTGAAGGAACTGACCACCAGCTCCGGTGCATTGTCATTCACATCCACCACCTCCACCAACACCTTGCAGATTGCTGAGAGACCCCCACCATCTGTGGCCCGCACACTGAGCTCATGAGTCTCTGCCACCTCAAAGTCCAGACGCTTCCTGAGTTTAATTTCACCACTTGTGGGGTCAATCATGAACACTGAGTTGATCTTGCCCACCGCTTGGCTGAACTGATAGGAGATGTCCCCATTAACTCCCACATCCTGATCGGTTGCCACCACCCTGAGAACCACAGACCCCTCAGACGCATTTTCCAAAACCTGCCCAACATACAGTTCTTCTGTGAAGATGGGAGCATTGTCATTTACATCTAGAACAACAATGCGGATTTGGGTGGTCCCACTCCTGGGTGGAGAGCCACCGTCTGTGGCAATGAGACTGAAACCCACCTCTGCCTGCTCCTCTCTGTCTAGAGGCTTTTCCAAGATCAGTTCCAGGTACTTCCTCCCTTTAATTCGACTCCCAAAGGAGACACTAAAGTACTCGTTCTCGGGAACGATGCTGTAAGCCTGGATGCTGTTGCTACCAACATCCAGGTCCTGAGCCACCTCCAGAGGGAAACGTGAGCCCGGGTTGCTCAGTTCCAGGATCTTTAAAATGATTTGTTCCTCCGGGAAAACGGGCGAATGGTCATTGACGTCCTCCAGGGCCACCTCCACACGAAAGAACTGCAGGGGGTTGTCCAGCAGGAGCTCGAAGGGGAGCGTGCAGGTAGCCGCCTGGCCGCACAGCTCCTCCCGGTCCAGCCTCTCCGCCACTACGAGGCGGCCGGTGCCGCGGTCTAAGGCAAAGTGCTGGCGGCCGTCCTCCGAGGCCAGGCGGGCGCGGCGAGCCGCGAGCTGCGCCGGGGCCAGCCCCGCGTCCTCCGCCACGTTGGCTACCACGGAGCCGCTCTCCGCCTCCTCGGCTACGGAGTAGCGCAGGGGCTCGGAGCGAGCGAGCGGCAGGGAGAGGAAAGCAGAGAGACAAAGCACTTGCCTTGCGATGGCCATGTCGGGCCGGCGGACAGCCTCCGTCTCGCGGATCGCCGGCGCAGTCCTCCGCGGAGAGCGGCGCCCGGCAGCAGCGCGGATCGGAGGCGGGCGGGCGGGCGGGCGGGCGGGGTCCCTCTCTCCGAGTCCTGCTGGCGGACCGGAGCGCAGCCGCCGCGGACCGGCAGCGGGTGGCACGGGGCACCGCTCGCCGCCGATACCGCTACCCGGCTCCGCTGGGCTGGGCTGGGCAGCGGCGGGCTGGGCTCGGCCGCCTCCCCGCCCGCAGCCGCTCGGCGCCGCCTTGGCCGGGAGCACCACCCTGCGGCCCGCGGCGGCACTGCGCCCGCCGCCGCCCGCTGCCCGCGCTGCCGCCTCGCCCCGCCACACGGGCCCGTGCGCGCACTCGGGGCCCCGCGGCAGGACGCGCGCCCACGGCGCCGCGCACGGAAGCGCAGCGAAGGAGCGCCGGGAGTCCGGCGGGGCCGCCGCTTCACTCCGAGCGCACGGGCAGCGCCGGCACCTGCCCCGACTCTTCCCCCGCTCCCCGCGGCACAGAGTCCGTGGGCGGGCGGGCGCGCTTGTCTCCCGGGAGGCCAGTCCGTTTCCTTCGGGAAACAGGGCGGCGAGACAAGTGCAAGACTTTTCCCGAAGCACCGTGGGTCAGAGACTCTGCAGGACCTCCCCTTGTACCCCCAAGTTCTCCACAGGGCTGCTCTCAATGCCTTCATCTCCCAACCTGTAGTGATACTGCGGTTTTTCTCAACACAGCTGCAGAACCTTGCACTTGGCATTGTTGAGCCTCATAAGGTTCACATGGGCCCACTTCTTGACCTTCTCTACAGCCCTCCAACAGGCATTCTCTCCCTCAGGTTTGTCAACCACACCAATCAGCTTAGTGTGATCGATAAATGTGCTATGGGTGCACTCAATCCCACTGTCTATGTCATTCATGAAGATAGTAAACAGATCCCCATATGGAGCCTTGAGGGACACCACTTGGCACTGATGTCTAGCCATACATGGAGCTATTGATCACTATGATGTGACCACACAGCCAATTATCCTTATCCACCAAATACTCCATCCATCAAAGACATATGTGTCCAATGGAGAGAGAAGGATCTTGGGGGGGAACCCTGTAAAAGTCCAGATGGATGACATCTGTAGCTCTTCCCTTGTCCACCGATGTAGTCACTTCATCCTGGAAGGCCACTAGGTTGGTCAGGCAAGACTTGCCCTTGGGGAAGCCATGCTGGCTGTCTCAAATCACCTTCCTGTATTCCAGGTGCCTTCTCCTCGCCTCTTGTTGTTAAAGGCACTGTTTACCGGTGGACTTGGTGGTGTTACATTAATGGTTGGACTTAATGGTCTCAAGGGTCTTTTTGAAACCATATGATTACATGCTTCTACACAGGTTAACTGGAGAGTAGATAATTTGCTCCCCGATGTACAACTGTGTTCTGGTCAGCATCACTACAGCAGCCTGTCCTCAGGACTTACCTTTTTATTAAGGACTTTGTGGAAGAAACGCTGGTAGGCCTCTGCTGCATTTCCTTAGAGTGAATCCTATTCCTGGCAGCAGTTTTCACCCAGCAATTGCCCACTTCTAGGGTTCTCCCAAATAAGTCCTCAAAGGAATGTCTATGCTTTGATCCCCAAAAAACATAAGGAATCGAAATACTTTGTGGTCAAACACCTCACAGTTGCCACCCGCAGCTGGAGCTCTAGGAAGAGGGGGATAGGTCACTCTCCCCACCTCTCTGCTTTGCAGAGACCTTAGCACACCCAGGGACCCTGTTAAGGCAGGGGCCAGATTGCCCTGACCTGGGTCTGACTGGTCCCTCTGGCAATCAGAAGCTCAGTGCTCAGAAGACCCATACAGGCCTGCCACCAAAGCCCTGCTCTCCACCATTCTCCTCAATGCTCTATAGGCTTCATCTTCGAACTAAAGAAATGTACCTGCTCATCGTCACCTAAGCCAAGGGAAAAAAAACAAACAAACAACCAAACAAACAGGAAAAAACCTCCCAGCTCTGTGAAAAACTTTGAGAGAGCTTTCCCAGAGATAACATCACCAAAGACTGCTGTCTCCACACAGGGCATTCAGGTGTTCTCTTTATTTCATTTGTACATACAAGGGTATCTCTGTTTACAATGCTACAGGTTATAACTGTGGCTCAACATAGATTCAAGGTTTCTAAATATTCCATGCACAATGCCTTCTTTCTAACAATCCATTATGACATATGGGGTGAGAGTCCTTCTTAAGAGGAACAGGTGAGAAAATGCTCAAACACAGTTCACTGAGTACAAGGAGAAAGGGCAAAATGGAGAATGCAAATGCTAAAACACAAAGCCAGAAAATCCTATCATGACCGCTTTCCACTCCCATCAAGAAGGCTCTGAATTCAGGAATAACAATGATGAGACCAAACTCAATGGCCCTTTAACAAGATGTTATGGTTTGAGAAATCCACAACAATTTATTGTCCTTTAGACAATTATTCTATCACCCAATCATCCCTCCCCAACAAGTCCAAATGCCAGATCCTCCCCCTGGGCTAGAGTAATGCTGGGCACAAGGATAAATTAGGAGAGGAGGGGATGGACAGCAGCCCTGCAGAAAGGGATTTGGAGCTGCTGGTTGCAAAGAACCTTTTTGCCTGATGAGCTGGAATTGCATGAATCACAATGGCTGCATGAGAGAAACTCCCTGCTTCACTGGGCAGCACTAGTGCAGCACGGGCAGACACACAAAGGCTGTCCGGACAGACATAGTCACCAGAAGGCAAAACACACAGAGTACACACATCTCAGACTGACACATCCAGCACACAGAGAAGAAAGAGCCCCAGGCTTGCACCCCATTGTAACACACTACTCACAACTCCCTTCATTTTCTGACACAGAACTGCCACGTGCATTTCAGCGAGCATATATGTCATGGTTTAACCCCAGCTGGCAGCTAAACAGCACACAGCCACAGAGCCAGGGTGGGATGGGGGAGGGAAAAGGAAGAGTAAAAGTGAGAAAACTCATGCGTTAGGATGAGAACAGTTTAATAATTGAAATACAATAAAATAATCAAATAAGAAGAAGAATGAAAAAGAAAATAAAAACAACCAAAACCACAATATAGCTGAACCCCAAAAAAAGGCAAGTGATGCAAATGAAAAACAGTTGCTCGCTCCCAACAGACCAATGATCAACCTGTTCCAAAGGAGCAGCCTGCTCCCTCACAGCCGGCTTCCACCAGTTTACATGCTGAGCCTGATGTCATACAGTATGGAATATCCCCTTGGCCACTTTGGGTCAGCTATCCTGGCCCTCACAGCTTCTTGTGCACCTCCAGCCTTCTCGATGGCAGAGCACGAGAAGCTGAAAGCTCCTTGACTTAGTGTAAGCACTAGGTAGCAACAACTAAAACATCAGTGTGTTATCAACATCATTCTCCTGCTCAATCCAAAACACAGCACTATACCATCTATAAGGAAGAAAATTAACTCTATACCAGACAAAGTCAGGACAATGTGATCCATGTGCCTGACCTTGCCGTTGAATTACAGCACAGAAGAGGTCTGTGGTTTTATTTGACTGCAACTGAGACAAGAACTGGTGACACTGGACCTCACACAGCTCGGTAAGCATTTCAGATGCAATCGTAAAAGGTTGAAATATATTATTTCCAGAGTGAAGAAGCCATTAGGTTCTTTTACTTGTTTCTTTAGAGGGGAGACAAACTTTCCTCTGACTTAGAATTTGAGGGAAATCATAGAAACCAATTGTAAATGAAGATTAACACGGGAGGAAGCATTGCCACATGTTGTAGCCCTGGTCCCTTCCTACCACGAGACATGAAGCCTCTTGCTCTGCTGACTCCATGCTACTTAAAGGAAAGACTATTGAACTATTCTACAAAGAGCGGCCTGGGGTTGTCTGGTGCCATGTCCTCTGTAGTGAGAGGACTACAAGGGAAATCCTGCTCATCCTCAGTGCCTACACCTGTGGCACAGTGCTGTGGTGGCAGGCTGGGGAGGATGGGCTTCAGGAACTTGAACTCGCTGTTGCCTGAGCCCGTTGTGAGGCTGATCTCATAGCAATAGCCATGGGGCAGGGTCCCTGCAGTGGCCGCATCAGCCAGGCTGCTCTGCAAGTTGCCGGCACCATAAAGCACATGTCCACTCTTCAGCTCCTTTCTCTTGATTGCCTTAAGAGCAATGAAGGCTGCCATGGATGCAAGGAAGAGGAGTGAGACAAAGACCAATGAAATGATTAAATAAATTGTCAGGGAGTCACTCTCGTCCTCCATGGCCAGGGTGCTGTGTGGTAGGCGCACATCTGAGAAGTCATTGAGCAGGAGTGCACTCAGGGCTGCGGTGGCTGACAGTGGTGGCTGCCCATTGTCTCGCACCAAGACAATGAGCTTCTGCTTCATGGTGTCTCTCTCCATCACTGGCCTCCTCAGACGCACCTCCCCGCTTTGGGCACCCACCACAAACAGCCCGGGGTCGGTGGCCCTCAGCAGGTGGTACGAGAGCCACGCATTCTGCCCCGAGTCCGCATCCACAGCCACCACTTTGGTGACTAGGTACCCCGCCTCAGCTGACACAGGCACCAGCTCGCTGGATGGTGGGCTGTTGTCCTGGGCTGGGTGCAGCACCAGTGGCGCATTGTCATTCTCATCCAACACAACAAGGCGGACAGTGACGTTGGTACTGAGAGGAGGAGACCCCGCATCGGAGGCACTCACCAAGACCTCAATCTGCCTCACCTTCTCATAGTCCAGAGGCCGCAGCACGTACACATGCCCGTTCTCAGAGTTCACAGAGATGCAGGAGCATGGAGGCTGCTGTGTGGTGTTGGTTGGTGTCAGGAAATAGGTCACCTTGGCATTGGGCCCCACATCAGCATCCGTGGCATTGACTGCTCCAACAAGCACCTTGGGGACATTGTTCTCACGCACATACATGGTGTATGATGTCTGGTTGAAGGCAGGCGCGTTGTCATTGATATCGGAGATGTCCACCGTGAAGGTCTGGGTGGTTGTGAGAGGAGGTGAGCCTGCGTCTGCTGCTGTGACAGTCAGGATGTACCGTGCCATTTCCTCCCGATCCAGAGTGTTCACGGTCACCAGCTCATAGTAATTCTTATAGGCCTGCCGCAGTGAGAATGATAGCTGGTCCTCAAGGGCACACGAGATCTTCCCGTTGGCACCAGCATCCCAATCCTTGACAGTGAAGAGGGCCACCACAGTCCCGGGTAGTGCGTTCTCAGGGAGGGGGCTGTTGAAGGAACTGACCACCAGCTCTGGTGCATTGTCATTCACATCCACCACCTCCACCAACACCTTGCAGATTGCTGAGAGACCCCCACCATCTGTGGCACGCACTCTGAGCTCATGAGTCTCTGCCACCTCAAAGTCCAGACGCTTCCTGAGTTTAATTTCACCGCTCGTGGGGTCAATCATGAACGCTGAGTCGCTCTGGTCCACCACTTGGCTGAACTGATAGGAGATGTCCCCATTAACTCCCACATCCCGATCGGTTGCCACCACCCTGAGAACCACAGTCCCCTCCGGCGCATTTTCCAAAACATGCCCTATGTATCGCTCCTGTGTGAAGACAGGAGCATTGTCATTTACATCTAGAACAACAATGCGGATTTGGGTGGTCCCACTCCTGGGTGGAGAGCCACCGTCTGTGGCAATGAGACTGAAATCTAGTTCTGCCTGCTCCTCTCTGTCTAGAGGCTTTTCCAAGACCAGTTCAAGAAATTTGTCACCCTCACTCCGACTCCCAAAGGAGACACTAAAGTACTCATTCTCGGCAACGATGCTGTAAGCCTGGATGCTGTTGCTACCAACATCCAGGTCCTGAGCCAAATCCAGAGGGAAACGTGAGCCTGGGTCGCTCCTTTCCGGGATCTTAAAAATGATTTGTTTCCCCGCGAAAATGGGCGAATGGTCATTGACGTCCTCCAGGGCCACCTCCACACGAAAGAACTGCAGGGGGTTGTCCAGCAGGAGCTCGAAGGGGAGCGTGCAGGTAGCCGCCTGGCCGCACAGCTCCTCCCGGTCCAGCCTCTCCGCCACTACGAGGCGGCCGGTGCCGCGGTCTAAGGCAAAGTGCTGGCGGCCGTCCTCCGAGGCCAGGCGGGCGCGGCGAGCCGCGAGCTGCGCCGGGGCCAGCCCCGCGTCCTCCGCCACGTTGGCTACCACGGAGCCGCTCTCCGCCTCCTCGGCTACGGAGTAGCGCAGGGGCTCGGAGCGAGCGAGCGGCAGGGAGAGGAAAGCAGAGAGACAAAGCACTTGCCTTGCGATGGCCATGTCGGGCCGGCGGACAGCCTCCGTCTCGCGGATCGCCGGCGCAGTCCTCCGCGGAGAGCGGCGCCCGGCAGCAGTGCGGATCGGAGGCGGGCGGGCGGGCGGGCGGGGTCCCTCTCTCCGAGTCCTGCTGGCGGACCGGAGCGCAGCCGCCGCGGACCGGCAGCGGGTGGCACGGGGCACCGCTCGCCGCCGATACCGCTACCCGGCTCCGCTGGGCTGGGCTGGGCAGCGGCGGGCTGGGCTCGGCCGCCTCCCCGCCCGCAGCCGCTCGGCGCCGCCTTGGCCGGGAGCACCACCCTGCGGCCCGCGGCGGCACTGCGCCCGCCGCCGCCCGCTGCCCGCGCTGCCGCCTCGCCCCGCCACACGGGCCCGTGCGCGCACTCGGGGCCCCGCGGCAGGACGCGCGCCCACGGCGCCGCGCACGGAAGCGCAGCGAAGGAGCGCCGGGAGTCCGGCGGGGCCGCCGCTTCACTCCGAGCGCACGGGCAGCGCCGGCACCTGCCCCGACTCTTCCCCCGCTCCCCGCGGCACAGAGCCCGCGTGTAGGGGGGCGCGCTTGTCTCCCGGGAGGCCAGTCCGTTTCCTTCGGGAAACAGGGCGGCGAGACAAGTGCAAGACCTTTCCCGAAGCACCGTGGGTCAGAGACTCTGCAGGACCTCCCCTTGTACCCCCAAGTTCTCCACAGGGCTGCTCTCAATGCCTTCATCTCCCAACCTGTAGTGATACTGCGGTTTTTCTCAACACAGCTGCCGAACCTTGCACTTGGCATTGTTGAGCCTCATAAGGTTCACATGGGCCCACTTCTTGACCTTCTCTACAGCCCTCCAACAGGCATTCTCTCCCTCAGGTTTGTCAACCACACCAATCAGCTTAGTGTGATCGATAAATGTGCTATGGGTGCACTCAATCCCACTGTCTATGTCATTCATGAAGATAGTAAACAGATCCCCATATGGAGCCTTGAGGGACACCACTTGTCACTGATGTCTAGCCATACATGGAGCTATTGATCACTATGATGTGACCACACAGCCAATTATCCTTATCCACCAAATACTCCATCCATCAAAGACATATGTGTCCAATGGAGAGGGAAGGATGTTGGGGGGAGGGCCTGTCAAAGTCCAGATGGATGACATCTGTAGCTCTTCCCTTGTCCACTGATGTAGTCACTCCATCCGGGAAGGCCACTAGGTTGGTCAGGCAAGACTTGCCCTTGGGGAAGCCATGCTGGCTGTCTCAAATCACTTCCCTGTCCTTTAGGTGCCTTAGCACAGGTCCTAG
The DNA here is from genome assembly GCF_965231255.1 of Vanellus vanellus. NCBI lineage: Eukaryota > Metazoa > Chordata > Aves > Charadriiformes > Charadriidae > Vanellus > Vanellus vanellus. Next base: position 21,129,231 of record NC_138918.1, read on the forward strand.
GAGGATATGTTCCATCATCTTCCCAAGCACAGAGGGGAGGCTGACAAGTCAGTAGTTCCCAGGGTCTTTCTTTCTAGCATTTCTAAAAATGTGTGCAATGTTTCCCTCTTTCCAGTCACTGGGGACTTCACCTGACTGCCATGACTTTTCAAGTGTCATGGAGAGTGACTTGGTAACCACATCAGCCAATTCCCTCAGCACTCAGAGAAGCATCTTGTCACTTCCCATAGACTTATATGTGTTCAGATTTCTCAGCTGGTCTTGAACATGATCTTCTCCTATGGTGGGATGGACATTGCTCACTCACTTCCTGCCTTGAGGTCCATCCACTCAAGAGGTGTGGGAAAAGAGATTGCCGGTGAACAGTGAGGTGAAAAATGGTGAGTAACTCAGCCTTCTCCTCGCCTCTTGTTGTTAGAGGCACAGTTTACTGGTGGACTTGGTGGTGTTACATTAATCTTTTAGGTCTTTTCAAAACCAAATTATTACATGTTTCTACACAGGTTAACTGGAGAGTAGATAATTTGTTCCTCGATGTACAACTGTGTTCTGGTCTGCATCACTACAGCAGCCTGTCCTCAGGACTTACCTTTTTATTAAGGACTTTGTGGAACAAATGCTGGTAGGCCTCTGCTGCATTTCCTTAGAGTGAATCCTATTCCTGGCAGCACTTTTCACCCAGCAATTGCCCACTTCCTAGGGTTCTCCCAAATACGTCCTCAAAGGAAAGTCTATGCTGTGATCCCCCCAAAACATAAGGAATCGAAATACTTTGTGGTCAAACACCTCACAGTTGCCACCTGCAGCTGGAGCTCTAGGAAGAGGGGGATAGGTCACTCTCCCCACCTCTCTGCTTTGCAGAGACCTTAGCACACCCAGGGACCCTGTTAAGGTAGGGGCCAGATTGCCCTGACCTGGGTCTGACTGGGCCCTTTGGCAATCAGAAGCTCAGTGCTCAGAAGACCCATGCAGGCCTGCCACCAAAGCCCTGCTCCTCACCATTCTCCTCAATGATCTATAGGCATCATCTCCAAAGTGAAGAAATGTATCCACTTATCCTCAGCTCAGCCAAGGGACAAAATAAGAAAAAAAGACTCCCAGCCTTTTGAAAAACTTTGAGAGAGCTTTCCCAGAAAGAACATCTCCACAAAGACTACTGTCTCCACACAGGGCGTTCAGGTGTTCTCTTTATTTCATTTTTGCATACAAGGGTATCCTAGTTTACAACTGTATGGTTTATAATTGCAACACAACGTCGCGTCAGGGTTTCCAAATGTTCCGTGTAACACTGTCTTTATTCAAACAATCTGTTCTTTAACATTGGGTGAGAGTCCTTCTTATGAGGAATAAGTAAGACTGCTCAAACACAATTCAGAGAGTACAAGGAGAAAGGTCAAAAAGGACAATGCAAATGCTCTAACAAAACCCCAGAAAAATCATATCATGACAGCTTTCCACTACCATCAAGAAGGCTCTGAATTCAGGAATAACAATGATGAGACCAAACTCAATGGCCCTTTTGCAAGTTGTTATGGATTGAGAAATCCACAACAATTGATGGTCTTTAGTCACCCGACGACCCCTCTCCAACAAGTCCAAATGCCAGATCCTGCCCCTGGGATGGAGTAATGCTGGGCACAAGGATAAACTGGGAGTGGAGCGGCTGGAGAGCAGCCCTGCAGAAAGGAATCTGGGGCTGCTGGTTGTAAATACCCTTCTTACCCGGTGAGCTGGAACTGCATGCATCTCAACAGCTGTATGTGAGCAACTCCCTGTTTCACTGGGCAGCACTAGTGCAGCACGGGCAGACACATAAGGGTTGTATGGACAGACATAGTCACCAGAAAGCAAAACACACAGAGCCCACACATCTCCGACAGACACATCCAGCACACAGAGAAGAAAGAGCCCCAGGCTTGCACCCCATTGTAACACACTACTCACAACATTCATGCTTTTCTGACCCAGGAGAAGTGCTACGTGCATTTCAGCGAGTATATGTGTCATGGTTTAACCCCAGCCGGCAGCTAAACACCACACAGCCACAGAGCCAGGGTGGGATGGGGGAGGGAAAAGGAAGAGTAAAAGTGAGAAAACTCATGCATTGAGATGAGAACTGTTTAGTAAATGAAATACAATAAAATAATCAAATAAGAGGAATAACGAAGAAAACAACAACAACAAAAAGAGATAAATAAACCCCAAGAAAAGACAAGTGATGTAAACAAAAAACAGTCACTCACTAGCAACCAAACAATGCTCAGCCTCTTCCCAAGCAGCAGCCTGCTCCCCTCTGGCCAACTCCGCCCAGTTCATATGCTGAGCCTGATGTCATACAGTATGGAATATCCCTTTGGCCACTTTGGGTCAGCTGTCCTGGCTCTGCCCCCTCCCACCTTCTTGTGCACTTCCAGACTTCTCGCTGGCAGGCTACGAGAAGCTGAAAGCTCCTTCACTTAGTGGAAACAGTACTTAGCAACAAATAAAACATCAGTGTGTTATCAACATCATTCTCATGCTCAATCCAAAACACAGCACTACACCAGGTACAAGCAAGAAAATTAACTCTATCCCAGCCAAAGCCAGGTCAATGTGATTCATCTGCCTGACCTTGACATTGTGTTATATCACAGAATATGAGGTCCGCGGTCTTGCCTGACTGCAAGTGAGACAAGAACTTAGCTGGAAACACTGGAAGTAAACCCACTCTGATAATTTTTCAGAAGTGACCTTAACACGGTTGAAATATATTATTTCCAGAGTGAGGGAGCCATTAGCTTCTGTTTCTTTCTTTGGAGGGGAGACAAAATTTTTTCTGATGTAGAATTTCAGAGAAATCATAGACACCAAATGCAAATGTACATTTACTGTGGAAGAACCATTGCCACATGTTGTAGCCCTGGTCCCTTCCTACCATGACACATGAAGCCTCTTGCTCTGCTGACTCCATGCTACTTAAAGGAAAGACTATTGAACTATTCTACAAAGAGCATCCTGGGGTTGTCTGGTGCCATGTCCACTGCAGTGAAAGGAGTATGGGGGAAATCCTGCTCATCCTCGGTGCCCCCATCAGTGGCACCACAGTGCTGTGGTGGCAAGCTGGGGAGGATGGGCTTCAGGAACTTGAACTCGCTGTTGCCTGAGCCCGTTGTGAGGCTGATCTCATAGCAATAGCCATGGGGCAGGGTCCCTGCAGTGGCCGCATCAGCCAGGCTGCTCTGCAAGTTGCCAGCACCATAAAGCACATGTCCACTCTTCAGCTCCTTTCTCTTGCACACCTTATGAGCAATGAAGGCTGCCATGGATGCGAGGAAGAGGAGTGAGACAAAGACCAATGAAACAATTAAATAGGTTGTCAGGGAGTCACTCTCGGCCTCCATGGCCAAGCTGCCGTGCGATAGACGCACGTCTGAGAATTCATTGAGCAGGAGTGCACTCAGTGCTGCAGTGGCCGACAGCGGTGGCCGCCCATTGTCTCGCACCAGGATGACGAGTTTCTGCTTCACCCTGTCTCTCTCCGTCACTGGCCTCCTCAGCCGCACCTCCCCACTTTGGGCACCCACCACAAACAGCCCGGGGTCGGTGGCCCTCAGCAGGTGGTATGATAGCCATGCATTCTGCCCCGAGTCTGCATCCACAGCCACCACTTTGGTGACGAGGTACCCCACCTCAGCTGTCACAGGCACCAGCTCGCTGGACGGTGGGCTGCTGTCCTGGGCTGGGTGCAGCACCAGTGGTGCATTGTCATTCTCATCCACCACAACAAGGCGGACGATGACATTGGCACTGAGAGGAGGAGACCCCGCATCGGAGGCACTCACCAAGACCTCAATCTGCCTCACCTTCTCATAGTCCAGAGGCTGCAGCACAAACACATGCCCGTTCTCAGAGTTCACAGAGATGCAGGAGCATGGAGGCTGCTGTGTGGGTTGGGCTGGTGCCAGGAAATAGGTCACCTTGGCATTGGGTCCTACATCAGCATCTGTGGCATTAACTGCTCCAACAAGCACCTTGGGGACATTGTTCTCACGCACATACATGGTGTATGATGTCTGGTTGAAGACAGGCGCGTTGTCATTGACATCGGAGATGTCCACAGTGAAGGTCTGGGTTGTTGTGAGAGGAGGTGAGCCTGCGTCTGCTGCTGTGACCGTCAGGATGTACCGTGCCATCTCCTCCCGATCCAGAGTGTTCACGGTCACCAGCTCATAGTAATTCTTATAGGCCTGCCGCAGGGAGAATGATGGCTGGTCCTCAAGGGCACACGAGATCTTCCCGTTGGCACCAGCATCCTGGTCTCTGACAGTGAAGAGGGCAATCACAGTCCCAGGTAATGCGTTCTCAGGGAGGGGACTGTTGAAGGAACTGACCACCAGCTCCGGTGCATTGTCATTCACATCCACCACCTCCACCAACACCTTGCAGATTGCTGAGAGACCCCCACCATCTGTGGCCCGCACACTGAGCTCATGACTCTCTGCCACCTCGAAGTCCAGAGGCTTCGTAAGTTTAATTTCACCACTTGTGGGGTCAATCAGGAACGCTGAGCTGATCTTGCCCACTGCTTGGCCAAATTGATAGGAGATGTCCCCGTTAACTCCCACATCCCGATCGGTTGCCACCACCCTGAGAACCACAGACCCCTCCGGCACATTTTCCAAAACGTGCCCTATGTATCGCTCCTGTGTGAAGACAGGAGCATTGTCATTTACATCTAGAACAACAATGCGGATTTGGGTGGTACCACTCCTGGGTGGAGAGCCACCGTCTGTGGCAATGAGACTGAAATCTAGTTCTGCCTGCTCCTCTCTGTCTAGAGGCTTTTCCAAGACCAGTTCAAGAAATTTGTCACCCTCACTCCGACTCCCAAAAGAGACATTAAAGTACTCATTCTCGGGAACTATGTTGTAAGCCTGGATGCTGTTGCTACCAACATCCAGGTCCTGAGCCACCTCCAGAGGGAAACGTGAGCCCGGGTTGCTCGTTTCCAGGATCTTAAAAATGATTTGTTTCTCCGGGAAAACGGGCGAATGGTCATTGACGTCCTCCAGGGCCACCTCCACACGAAAGAACTGCAGGGGGTTGTCCAGCAGGAGCTCGAAGGGGAGCGTGCAGGTAGCCGCCTGGCCGCACAGCTCCTCCCGGTCCAGCCTCTCCGCCACTACGAGGCGGCCGGTACCGCGGTCTAAGGCAAAGTGCTGGCGGCCGTCCTCCGAGGCCAGGCGGGCGCGGCGAGCCGCGAGCTGCGCCGGGGCCAGCCCCGCGTCCTCCGCCACGTTGGCTACCACGGAGCCGCTCTCCGCCTCCTCGGCTACGGAGTAGCGCAGGGGCTCGGAGCGAGCGAGCGGCAGGGAGAGGAAAGCAGAGAGACAAAGCACTTGCCTTGCGATGGCCATGTCGGGCCGGCGGACAGCCTCCGTCTCGCGGATCGCCGGCGCAGTCCTCCGCGGAGAGCGGCGCCCGGCAGCAGCGCGGATCGGAGGCGGGCGGGCGGGCGGGCGGGCGGGGTCCCTCTCTCCGAGTCCTGCTGGCGGACCGGAGCGCAGCCGCCGCGGACCGGCAGCGGGTGGCACGGGGCACCGCTCGCCGCCGATACCGCTACCCGGCTCCGCTGGGCTGGGCTGGGCAGCGGCGGGCTGGGCTCGGCCGCCTCCCCGCCCGCAGCCGCTCGGCGCCGCCTTGGCCGGGAGCACCACCCTGCGGCCCGCGGCGGCACTGCGCCCGCCGCCGCCCGCTGCCCGCGCTGCCGCCTCGCCCCGCCACACGGGCCCGTGCGCGCACTCGGGGCCCCGCGGCAGGACGCGCGCCCACGGCGCCGCGCACGGAAGCGCAGCGAAGGAGCGCCGGGAGTCCGGCGGGGCCGCCGCTTCACTCCGAGCGCACGGGCAGCGCCGGCACCTGCCCCGACTCTTCCCCCGCTCCCCGCGGCACAGAGCCTGTGGGCGGGCGGGCGCGCTTGTCTCCCGGGAGGCCAGTCCGTTTCCTTCGGGAAACGGGGCGGCGAGACAAGTGCAAGACCTTTCCCGAAGCACTGTGGGTCAGAGACTCTGCAGGACCTCCCCTTGTACCCCCAAGTTCTCCACAGGGCTGCTCTCAATGCCTTCATCTCCCAACCTGTAGTGATACTGTTTTTTTTCTCAACACAGCTGCAGAACCTTGCACTTGGCATTGTTGAGCCTCATAAGGTTCACATGGGCCCACTTCTTGACCTTCTCTACAGCCCTCCAACAGGCATCCTCTCCCTCAGGTTTGTCAACCACACCAATCAGCTTAGTGCGATCGATAAATGTGCTATGGGTGCACTCAATCCCACTGTCTATGTCATTCATGAAGATAGTAAACAGATCCCCATATGGAGCCTTGAGGGACACCACTTGTCACTGATCTCCGTCCATACATGGAGGCATTGATCACTATGATGTGACCACACAGCCAATTATCCTTATCCACCAAACAGTCCATCCATCAAAGACATATGTGTCCAATGGAGAGAGAAGGATGTTGGGGGGAGGGCCTGTCAAAGTCCAGATGGATGACATCTGTAGCTTTCCCTTGTCCACCGATGTAGTCACTCCATCCTGGAAGGCCACTAGGTTGGTCAGGCAAGACTTGCCCTTGGGGAAGCCACGCTGGCTCTCTCAAATCACCTTCCTGTCCTCCAGGTGCCTTAGCGCAGCTCCTAGGAGGATATGTTCCATCATCTTCCCAAGCACAGAGGGGAGGCTGACAAGTCAGTAGTTCCCAGGGTCTTTCTTTCTAGCATTTCTAAAACTGTATGCAATATTGTCCACTTTCCAGTCACTGGGGACTTCACCTGACTGCCATGACTTTTCAAGTATCATGGAGAGTGACTTGGTAACCACATCAGCCAATTCCCTCAGCACTCAGAGAAGCATCTTATCACTTCCCATAGACTTATATGTGTTCAGATTTCTCAGCTGGTCTCAAACATGATCTTCTCCTATGGTGGGATGGACATTGCTCTCTCACTTCCTGCCTTGAGGTCAATCCACTCAAGAGGTGTGGGAAAAGAGATTGCCGGTGAACAGTGAGGTGAAAAATGGTGAGTAACTCAGCCTTCTCCTCGCCTCTTGTTGTTAGAGGCACAGTTTACTGGTGGACTTGGTGGTGTTACATTAATCTTTTAGGTCTTTTCAAAACCAAATTATTACATGTTTCTACACAGGTTAACTGGAGAGTAGATAATTTGTTCCTCGATATACAACTGTGTTCTGGTCTGCATCACTACAGCAGCCTGTCCTCAGGACTTACCTTTTTATTAAGGACTTTGTGGAAGAAACGCTGGTAGGCCTCTGCTGCATTTCCTTAGAGTGAATCCTATTCCTGGCAGCACTTTTCACCCAGCAATTGCCCACTTCCTAGGGTTCTCCCAAATATGTCCTCAAAGGAATGTCTATGCTGTGATCCCCAAAAAACATAAGGAATCAAAATACTTTGTGGTCAAACACCTCACAGTTGCCACCTGCAGCTGGAGCTCTAGGAAGAGGGGGATAGGTCACTCTCCCCACCTCTCTGCTTTGCAGAGACCTTAGCACACCCAGGGACCCTGTAAAGGTAGGGGCCAGATTGCCCTGACCTGGGTCTGACTGGGCTCTTTTGCAACCAGAAGCTCAGTGCCCAGAAGACCCATGCAGGCCTGCCACCAAAGCCCTGCTCCCCACCATTCTCCTCAATGATCTATAGGCATCATCTCCAAAGTGAAGAAATGTATCCACTTATCCTCACCTCAGCCAAGAGACAAAATAAGAAAAAAAGACTCCCAGCCTTTTGAAAAACTTTGAGAGAGCTTTCCCAGAAAGAACATCTCCACAAAGACTACTGTCTCCACACAGGGCGTTCAGGTGTTCTCTTTATTTCATTTTTGCATACAAGGGTATCCTAGTTTACAACTGTATGGTTTATAATTGCAACACAACGTCGCGTCAGGGTTTCCAAATGTTCCGTGTAACACTGTCTTTATTCAAACAATCTGTTCTTTAACATTGGGTGAGAGTCCTTCTTATGAGGAATAAGTAAGACAACGCTCAAACACAATTCAGAGAGTACAAGGAGAAAGGTCAAAAAGGACAATGCAAATGCTCTAACAAAACCCCAGAAAAATCATATCATGACAGCTTTCCACTACCATCAAGAAGGCTCTGAATTCAGGAATAACAATGATGAGACCAAACTCAATGGCCCTTTTGCAAGTTGTTATGGATTGAGAAATCCACAACAATTGATGGTCTTTAGTCACCCGACGACCCCTCTCCAACAAGTCCAAATGCCAGATCCTGCCCCTGGGATGGAGTAATGCTGGGCACAAGGATAAACTGGGAGTGGAGCGGCTGGAGAGCAGCCCTGCAGAAAGGAATCTGGGGCTGCTGGTTGTAAATACCCTTCTTACCCGGTGAGCTGGAACTGCATGCATCTCAACAGCTGTATGTGAGCAACTCCCTGTTTCACTGGGCAGCACTAGTGCAGCACGGGCAGACACATAAGGGTTGTATGGACAGACATAGTCACCAGAAAGCAAAACACACAGAGCCCACACATCTCCGACAGACACATCCAGCACACAGAGAAGAAAGAGCCCCAGGCTTGCACCCCATTGTAACACACTACTCACAACATTCATGCTTTTCTGACCCAGGAGAAGTGCTACGTGCATTTCAGCGAGTATATGTGTCATGGTTTAACCCCAGCCGGCAGCTAAACACCACACAGCCACAGAGCCAGGGTGGGATGGGGGAGGGAAAAGGAAGAGTAAAAGTGAGAAAACTCATGCATTGAGATGAGAACTGTTTAGTAAATGAAATACAATAAAATAATCAAATAAGAGGAATAACGAAGAAAACAACAACAACAAAAATAGATAAATAAACCCCAAGAAAAGACAAGTGATGTAAACAAAAACCAGTCACTCACTAGCAACCAAACAATGCTCAGCCTCTTCCCAAGTAGCAGCCTGCTCCCCTCTGGCCAACTCCGCCCAGTTCATATGCTGAGCCTGATGTCATACAGTATGGAATATCCCTTTGGCCACTTTGGGTCAGCTGTCCTGGCTCTGCCCCCACCCACCTTCTTGTGCACTTCCAGACTTCTCGCTGGCAGGCTACGAGAAGCTGAAAGCTCCTTCACTTAGCGGAAGCAGTACTTAGCAACAACTAAAACATCAGTGTGTTATCAACATCATTCTCATGCTCAATCCAAAACACAGCACTACACCAGGTACAAGCAAGAAAATTAACTCTATCCCAGCCAAAGCCAGGTCAATGTGATTCATCTGCCTGACCTTGACACTGTGTTATATCACAGAATATGAGGTCCGCGGTCTTGCCTGACTGCAAGTGAGACAAGAACTTAGCTGGAAACACTGGAAGTAAACCCATTCTGATAGTTTTTCAGAAGTGACCTTAACACAGTCTAAATATATTATTTCCAGAGTGAAGAAGCCATTAGCTTCTGTTTCTTTCTTTGGAGGGGAGACAAAATTTTTTCTGAGGTAGAATTTCAGAGAAATCATAGACACCAAATGCAAATGTACATTTACTGTGGAGGAACCATTGCCACATGTTGTAGCCCTGGTCCCTTCCTACCATGACACATGAAGCCTCTTGCTCTGCTGACTCCATGCTACTTAAAGGAAAGACTATTGAGCTATTCTACAAAGAGCATCCCGGGGTTGTCTGGTGCCATGTCCCCTGCAGTGATAGGACCACAGGGGAAATCCTGCTCATCCTCAGAGCCCACAGCTGCGGCACCACAGTGCTGTGGTGGCATGCTGGGGAGGATGGGCTTCAGGAACTTGAACTCGCTGTTGCCTGAGCCCGTTGTGAGGCTGATCTCATAGCAATAGCCATGGGGCAGGGTCCCTGCAGTGGCCGCATCAGCCAGGCTGCTCTGCAAGTTGCCGGCACCATAAAGCACGTGTCCACTCTTCAGCTCCTTTCTTTTGCACACCTTATGAGCAATGAAGGCTGCCATGGATGCGAGGAAGAGGAGTGAGACAAAGACCAATGAAACAATTAAATAGGTTGTCAGGGAGTCACTCTCGGCCTCCATGGCCAAGCTGCCGTGCGATAGACGCACGTCTGAGAATTCATTGAGCAGGAGTGCACTCAGTGCTGCAGTGGCCGACAGCGGTGGCCGCCCATTGTCTCGCACCAGGATGACGAGTTTCTGCTTCACCCTGTCTCTCTCCATCACTGGCCTCCTCAGACGCACCTCCCCACTTTGGGCACCCACCACAAACAGCCCGGGGTCGGTGGCCCTCAGCAGGTGGTACGACAGCCATGCATTCTGCCCCGAGTCCGCATCCACAGCCACCACTTTGGTGACGAGGTACCCCACCTCAGCTGTCACAGGCACCAGCTCGCTGGACGGTGGGCTGCTGTCCTGGGCTGGGTGCAGCACCAGTGGCGCATTGTCATTCTCATCCACCACAACAAGGCGAACGATGACATTGGCACTGAGAGGAGGAGACCCCGCATCGGAGGCACTCACCAAGACCTCAATCTGCCTCACCTTCTCATAGTCCAGAGGCTGCAGCACAAACACATGCCCGTTCTCAGAGTTCACAGAGATGCAGGAGCAGGGAGGCTGCTGTGTGGGTTGGGCTGGTGCCAGGAAATAGGTCACCTTGGCATTGGGTCCCACATCAGCATCTGTGGCATTGACTGCTCCAACAAGCACCTTGGGGACATTGTTCTCACGCACATACATGGTGTATGATGTCTGGTTGAAGACAGGCGCATTGTCATTGACATCAGAGATGTCCACCATGAAGGTCTGGGTGGTTGTGAGAGGAGGTGAGCCTGCGTCTGCTGCTGTGACAGTCAGGATGTACCGTGCCATCTCCTCCCGATCCAGAGTGTTCACGGTCACCAGCTCATAGTAATTCTTATAGGCCTGCCGCAGGGAGAATGATGGCTGGTCCTCAAGGGCACACGAGATCTTCCCGTTGGCACCAGCATCCCGATCTCTGACAGTGAAGAGGGCAATCACAGTCCCAGGTAATGCGTTCTCAGGGAGGGGACCGTTGAAGGAACTGACCACCAGCTCTGGTGCATTGTCATTCACATCCACCACCTCCACCAACACCTTGCAGATTGCTGAGAGACCCCCACCATCTGTGGCCCGCACTCTAAGCTCATGAGTCTCTGCCACCTCAAAGTCCAGAGGCTTCGTAAGTTTAATTTCACCACTCGAGGGGTCAATCATGAATGACCAGTTGCTCTGGTCCACCACTTGGCTGAACTGATAGGAGATGTCTCCATTAACTCCCACATCCCGATCGGTTGCCACCACCCTGAGAACCACAAAGCCCTCCGCTGCATTTTCCAAAACCTGCCCAACGTACAGTTCTTCTGTGAAGATGGGAGCATTGTCATTTACATCTAGAATAACAATGCGGATTTGGGTGGTCCCACTCCTGGGTGGAGAGCCACCGTCTGTGGCAATGAGACTGAAATCTAGTTCTGATTGCTCCTCTCTGTCTAGAGGCTTTTCCAAGACCAGTTCAATATATTCCTTGACTTTATTCCGACTCCCAAAGGAGACACTAAAGTACTCATTCTGGGGAACTATGTTGTAAGCCTGGATGCTGTTGCTACCAACATCCAGGTCCTGAGCCACCTCCAGAGGGAAACGTGAGCCCGGGTTGCTCAGTTCCAGGATCTTAAAAATGATTTGTTTCTCCGGGAACACGGGCGAATGGTCATTGACGTCCTCCAGGGCCACCTCCACACGAAAGAACTGCAGGGGGTTGTCCAGCAGGAGCTCGAAGGGGAGCGTGCAGGTAGCCGCCTGGCCGCACAGCTCCTCCCGGTCCAGCCTCTCCGCCACTACGAGGCGGCCGGTGCCGCGGTCTAAGGCAAAGTGCTGCCGGCCGTCCTCCGAGGCCAGGCGGGCGCGGCGAGCCGCGAGCTGCGCCGGGGCCAGCCCCGCGTCCTCCGCCACGTTGGCTACCACGGAGCCGCTCTCCGCCTCCTCGGCTACGGAGTAGCGCAGGGGCTCGGAGCGAGCGAGCGGCAGGGAGAGGAAAGCAGAGAGACAAAGCACTTGCCTTGCGATGGCCATGTCGGGCCGGCGGACAGCCTCCGTCTCGCGGATCGCCGGCGCAGTCCTCCGCGGAGAGCGGCGCCCGGCAGCAGTGCGGATCGGAGGCGGGCGGGCGGGCGGGCGGGGTCCCTCTCTCTGAATCCTGCTGGCGGACCGGAGCGCAGCCGCCGCGGACCGGCAGCGGGTGGCACGGGGCACCGCTCGCCGCCGATACCGCTACCCGGCTCCGCTGGGCTGGGCTGGGCAGCGGCGGGCTGGGCTCGGCCGCCTCCCCGCCCGCAGCCGCTCGGCGCCGCCTTGGCCGGGAGCACCACCCTGCGGCCCGCGGCGGCACTGCGCCCGCCGCCGCCCGCTGCCCGCGCTGCCGCCTCGCCCCGCCACACGGGCCCGTGCGCGCACTCGGGGCCCCGCGGCAGGACGCGCGCCCACGGCGCCGCGCACGGAAGCGCAGCGAAGGAGCGCCGGGAGTCCGGCGGGGCCGCCGCTTCACTCCGAGCGCACGGGCAGCGCCGGCACCTGCCCCGACTCTTCCCCCGCTCCCCGCGGCACAGAGCCCGCGGGTAAGCGGGCACGCTTGTCTCCCGGGAGGCCAGTCCGTTTCCTTCGGGAAACAGGGCGGCGAGACAAGTGCAAGACCTTTCCCGAAGCACCGTGGGTCAGAGACTCTGCAGGACCTCCCCTTGTACCCCCAAGTTCTCCACAGGGCTGCTCTCAATGCCTTCATCTCCCAACCTGTAGTGATACTGGGTTTTTTCTCAACACAGCTGCAGGACCTTGCACTTGACATTGTTGAGCCTCATAAGGTTCACATGGGCCCACTTCTTGACCTTCTCTACAGCCCTCCAACAGGCATCCTGTCCCTCAGGTTTGTCAACCACACCAATCAGCTTAGTGCGATCGATAAATGTGCTATGGGTGCACTCAATCCCACTGTCTATGTCATTCATGAAGATAGTAAACAGATCCCCATATGGAGCCTTGAGGGACACCACTTGTCACTGATGTCTAGCCATACATGGAGCTATTGATCACTATGATGTGACCACACAGCCAATTATCCTTATCCACCAAATACTCCATCCATCAAAGACATATGTGTCCAATGGAGAGAGAAGGATGTTGGGGGGAGGGCCTGTCAAAGTCCAGATGGATGACATCTGTAGCTCTTCCCTTGTCCACCGATGTAGTCACTCCATCCTGGAAGGCCACTAAGTTGGTCAGGCAAGACTTGCCCTTGGGGAAGCCACGCTGGCTCTCTCAAATCACCTTCCTGTCCTCCAGGTGCCTTAGCGCAGCTCCTAGGAGGATATGTTCCATCACCTTCCCAAGCACAGAGGGGAGGCTGACAAGTCAGTAGTTCCCAGGGTCTTTCTTTCTAGCATTTCTAAAAATGCGTGCAATGTTTCCCTCTTTCCAGTCACTGGGGACTTCACCTGACTGCCATGACTTTTCAAGTATCATGGAGAGTGGCTTGGTAACCACATCAGCCAATTCCCTCAGCACTCAGAGAAGCATCTTGTCACTTCCCACAGACTTATGTGTGTTCAGAATTCTCAAGTGGTCTTGAACATGATCTTCTCTTACAGTGGGAAGGAATTTGCTCCCTCAGTTCCTGTCCTGAGGTCCATCCGCTCAAGAGGTGTGAGTAAAGAGACTGGCAGTGAACAATGATGCAAAATTTTTCCTTAGTACCTGAGCCTTCTCCTGGCCTCTTTTTGTTAGGGTGTAATTGCACACCCTGGTCCAATGGAGAGAGAAGGATGTTGGGGGGAGGGCCTATCAAAGTCCAGATGGATGACATCTGTAGCTCTTCCCTTGTCCACCGATGTAGTCACTCCATCCGGGAAGGCCACTAGGTTGGTCAGGCAAGACTTGCCCTTGGGGAAGCCACGCTGGCTCTCTCAAATCACCTTCCTGTCCTCCAGGTGCCTTAGAACAGCTCCTAGGAGGATATGTTCCATCACCTTCCCAAGCACAGAGGGGAGGCTGACAAGTCAGTAGTTCCCAGGGTCTTTCTTTCTAGCATTTCTAAAAATGTGTGCAATATTTCCCTCTTTCCAGTCACTGGGGACTTCACCTGACTGCCATGACTTTTCAAGTATCATGGAGAGTGACTTGGTAACCACATCAGCCAATTCCCTCAGCACTCAGAGAAGCATCTTGTCACTTCCCACAGACTTATATGTGTTCAGATTTCTCAGCTGGTCTTGAACATGATCTTCTCTTACGGTGGGAAGGAAATTGCTCTCCCAGTTCCTGCCTTGAGGTCCATCTGCTCAAGAGGTGTGGGAAAAGAGACTGAAAGTGAAAATTGAGGCAAAAGTGTTGTTGAGTTACTCAGCCTTCTCCTGGCCTCTTGTTAGAGACATAATTTACTGGTGGCCTTGGTGGTGTTACAGTAACACTTGGACTCAATGGTCTCAAGGGTCTTTTACAAACCAAATGATTCCATCGTTCTACTCAGGTTAACCTGAGAGTACATTATTTGCTCCTCAATCATAGAATCATAGAATCATAGAATCATAGAATCAGTGAGGTTGGAAGGGACCTTTAAGATCATCAAGTCCAACCATTAACCTACCCTGATAAAAACACCACCACTCCTAAACCATGTCCCTAAGCAGCTCATCTACCCTTTTCTTAAACACCTCCAGGGATGGTTAATCCACCACCTCTCTGGGCAGCTTATTCCAATGTTTAATAACCCTTTCATTGAAAAAATGCTTCCTAACATCTAATCTAAACCTGCCCTGACATAACTTGAACCCATTTCCTCTTGTCCTATCACTTGTCGCCAGGGAGAAGAGGTCAGCTCCCATCTCTCTAAAACCTCCTTTCAGGTAGTTGTAGAGGGTGATAAGGTCTCCCCTCAGCCTCCTCTTCTCCAGGCTAAACAACCCCAGATCCCTCAGTCGTTCCTCATAAGGTTTGTCCTCCAGACCCTTCACCAGCTTTGTAGCCCTTCTCTGGACACGCTCCAACACCTCAATGTCCTTCTTGTAGTGAGGGGCCCAAAACTGAACACAGTACTCGAGGTGAGGCCTCACCAGTGCCGAGTACAGGGGGATGATTACTTCCCTAGTCCGGCTCACCACACTATTCCTGATGCAGGCCAGGATGGTGTTGGCCTTCTTGGCTGCCTGGGCACACTGCTGGCTCATGCTCAGCCGGTTGTCCACCAACACCCCCAGGTCCTTTTCTGCCAGGCAGCTTTCGAGCCACTCCGCCCCCAGTCTGTAGCGCTGCATGGGGTTGTTGTGACCCAAGTGCAGGACCCGACACTTGGCCTTGTTGAACCTCATACCATTGGCCTCAGCCCATCAATGTACAACTGTCTTCTGGTCAGCATCACTACAGCTGCCTGTCCTCAGGACTTTTTATCAAGGCTTTTGTGGAACAGATGCTTTTAGTCCTGCGCTGCATTTCCTGACAGTGAATCCTCTCCCTGCCAGCCCTTTTGACCCACCAATTGCCCACTTCCTAGGGTTCTCCCAAATACGTCCTCAAAGGAACATCTATGCTGTCATCCCCAAAAACCATTAGGAATCCAAATACAGTGTGGTCAAACATCTCACAGTTGCCACATGCAGCTGGACATCTAGGAAGAGTGGGACAGATCACCCAGCCACCTCTCTACTTTGCAGAGGCCTTTGCACACCCAGGGACCCTGTTAGGGTAGGGGCCAGGTTCCCCTGACGTGGGTCTAACTGGGCCTTCTTGCAACCACAAGCTCAGTGCTCAGAAGACCCATACAGGCCTGCCACCAAAGCCCTGCTCCCCACCATTCTCCTGTATGGCTCTAGAGGCCTTATCTCCAAACTGTACAAATGTACCCACTCATCCTTACATCAGCCAAGGGACAAAATAAGAAATGAACCAAACTCCCAGCTCTGTGACAACCTTTGACAGAGATTTCCCAGAAAAAAACATCTCCACAAAGACTACTGTCTCCGCACAGGGCGTTCAGGTGTTCTCTTTATTGCATTTGTACATACAAGGCTATCTCGGTTTACAATGTTAGAGTTTATAACCGCAGTACAACACAGTGTCAGCGTTTCCAAATATTCCATGCCACAATGCCTTCATCCAAAATATCTGTTCTTACACATGGAGTCAGTGTCCTTCTTAAGAGGAATAGGTGACACAGTTCACCGAGTACAAGGAGAAAGGGCAAAAAGGAGAATGCAAATGCTCTAACACAAACACAGAAAATCCTATCAGGACAGCTTTCCACTCCCATCAACAAGCCTCTGAATTCAGCAACAACAATCATGAGACCAAACTCAATGGCCCTTTTCCAAGTTCATCTTGATTCTACCTTCAGACAAAGTCCTTTGAAGTGACTCGTGCAGTTTCCTTACAACACACCCACAGGCAATGAACATCTTTTCACCACTATGAACAGTTACGGTCTGTAAGCAAGCAATTCTACTGTGTCAAAAATCAAACAAGCAGGGCAGAAGACCAGCTTGGCCAAACAGGGAACGTCTTGTGGAGCTCAAGATAAAAAAGAAATCGTACGATCTTTGGAAGCAAGGTCAGGCTTTGCGGGAAGATTGCAGAGCTGGGGTTCATATAGGTAGGGAGAAGACGTGAAACGCCCAAGCTCAATTAGAGTTGAAACTGTCCAGCGTTGTGTCAGACAACAAGCAAGGCTTCTTAAGTATGTTAATAGCAAGAGGAGGTCTAAAGAAAACATTAGACTGATACTTGTTGAAGATGGTCACCTGACTCAAAGAGATAAAGAAGCAGCAGAGGCATTCAGTGCTTTTCTTGCCTACGTCTTTAATACTACTGATTGACCCTGGGATGTCCGGTCCACTGAGTCAGAGGACCACGAGTGCAGGAACAATGACTTTCCATTGGTGGACCCTGGAATTGTTAGGGACCAGCTGAATCACAGGAAAGCTCACAATCCATGGGGCCTGATGGGATCCATCCCAGAGTACTGAAGAAGCCCATAGATACTACAGCAGGTCCCTGCTGACTGGAAGCTAGACAATGTTCTTCCAATTTACAAGAAGGGACTGAGGGAAGACCCACGAAACTACAGACTTCTTAGTGTAACCTCAGTTCCTGGAAAAGTTATGGAGAAGACCACACCGGCTACTACCAAAACCTGTCCCAGTGCCCCACCACCCTCAGGGTAAAGAATGTCTTCCTAACATCTCATCCAAACATCCCCTCTTCCACTGTAAAACCAGTACTCCTCATTCTATAGCTCCCCTCACTCATAAAGAGTCCCTCCCCAGCTTTCCTGTAGCCCCCTCCCCAGACCCTTCTCTTCTCCAGGCTGAACAACCCCAGCTCTCTCAGACTGTCTTCGCAGAAGTGCTCCAGCCCTCTGATCACCCACATGGCCCTTCTCTTGACTCGCTCCAACAGGTCCATGTCCTTCCATGATGAGGCCACTTGCCTCATGTTGAGGGAAGAACTGTGGATGTGTAGTTTTTTCTGGATTTTAGTAAGTCTTTAGATACCTCCCCTCAGAGAATCCTTCTGGACACGTTGTCCAGCTGAGATACTTTCCCCAGCTCTTTTGCCTCCCTCTTCTCCTTTGGGCCAGGTATAACACCTCTTGAGAATTTTTAATATCCTTGGGATGCTCAAACCAGCATGTTCCTATTGCTATGCCTCCTGAATGTTTTTCCACGTCTTGTTTAGGGTAAAACAGCTGTTTAAAACTACCACTCAGAAATCTGTCCCAAGGCCAGATAGTCAGGGGTGGTATGGGATGTGGGAGAACATGGGCAGGTATCTAGAGAACTTCTCACCTCCAATGGTTTGGGACTTCACCCTTGAACAACTACAGGACCCTGATAAAGTAATAGAATATTTGAAAGGAAAATGCTGTGGCTGTTCCAGAGAGGCACAACTTATGGCACTGTGTTGGGCCCTGGCCAGTATCTACCAAACACTGCTCTGTACTATGCAGGACCCTCAAGGGAAAGAGGGGAAAGCCAGACCAGCAGACAATGAGGCTGCTCCAACCCCGTTGGCAGACAATGAGGCTGTTCCAACCCCGTTGGCAGACAATGAGGCTGCTCCAACCCCGTTGCCAGACAATGAGGCTGCTCCAACCCCGTTGGCAGACAATGAGGCTGTTCCAACCCCGTTGCCAGACAATGAGGCTGTTCCAACCCCGTTGGCAGACAATGAGGCTGCTCCAACCCCATTGGCAGGCACTGCAGCCACTCAAACCCTGGTGACAGGCAATACAGCCACTCGAACCCCAGTGGCAGGCATTGCAGCTGAACCGGACAACCAACCTGTGCCAGTATCAGTTGCTCCTATACAGAAGAAGAAATACACCAAGAAATCAGTTCGCATAGTAAGAGATGATGATGAACCAGGGTCATCAAAGGAACAGGAGGAAGAGACAGAACCAGAGATAATCACCTGATCCCTATCCCTGAGTGAGCTGCGAGATATGCGAAAAGATTTCAGTCAACTTCCTGGTGAGCACATTGTCACCTGGCTGCTCTGATGCTGGGATAACGGGGCCAGTAGCTTGCAATTAGAGGGCAGGGAAGCTAAGCAGCTGGGATCCCTGTCTAGGGAGGCAGGCATTGACAAGGCAATTGGGAAAAAGACACAAGCCCTCAGCCTCTGGAGGCGACTCCTGTCAGGTGTAAGGGAAAGGTATCCTTTCAGTGAAGATGATGTATGTCGTCCAAGCAAGTGGACCACCATGGAAAAAGGTGTCCAGTACCTGAGGGAATTAGCCGTATGAGAGATGATTTACTTCGACCCAGATAACGCGCAGTTACCCACAGATCCTGATGAAGTCCAGTGCACAAGGCCCATATGGCGGAAGTTTGTACAGAGCGCACCATCATCATATGCCAATTCCTTGGCAGTGATGGAATGGAGAGGTGAAGAGGGACCAATGGTGGATGAGGTGGCTGGATGACTCCGTCAATATGAAGAAAGCCTATCTCCCCCCCTCGTTTCAGCTGTGGAGAAACTGTCCCAGAAGGTCCAGCAACTTGAAGAGAGTATGTCCTACTCCCCACCTGTACAGGCCAGCATCTCAGCTATTAGGAGCAGGCGTTTCCCTACTCAAGAGGGAGAGTATAGGGGGTACACACCACGAGGCACCCTGTGGTTTTACCTGCGTGACCACGGAGAGGACATGAGGAGGTGGGATGGACAACCTACCTTGACCCTACGGACACGGGTACGTGAGCTGCAAGGAAGAACAATCACAAAAGGGGATCCCTCCAGGAAAAGTGCAGCTCCTGTTTCCAGCAGACAGTTCCCCAGACAGAATGGAAGGCCTGATCTTACCTTCGATCCTCTTGAAGGGACTTCCAAATCATTTCTGCAACAAGTGAATAACGTAATCAGGATTAGAGGGGCCCTGCCCCCAGCCAGGTGGGGGAAAGGGACAACCGGGTTTATTGGACTGTGTGGATTCGATGGCCTGGCACATCTGAGCCACAGGAGTATAAGGCTCTAGTGGACACTGGTGCACAATGCACCTTAATACCATCAAATTACAGAGGAGCAGAACCCATTTGTATTTCTGGAGTGACAGGGGGATCCCAAGAGTTGACTGTACTGGAAGCTGAAGGAAGCCTAACTGGAAATGAGTGGCAAAAGCATCCCATTGTGACTGGCCCACAGGCTCCATGCATCCTTGGCATAGACTATCTCAGGAGAGGATACTTCAAGGACCCAAAAGGATACCGGTGGGCTTTTAGCATAGCTGCCTTGGAGATGGAAGAAATTGAACAGTTATCCACCTTGCCTGGTCTCTCAGAGGACCCCTCTGTGGTAGGGTTGTTGAGGGTCAAAGAACAACAGGTGCCGATTGCTACCACAACGGTGCATCGACGGCAATATCGCACTAACCGAGACTCTCTGATTCCCATCCATAAGTTGATTCGTCAACTAGAGACTCAAGGAGTAATTAGCAAGACTCGCTCACCCTTTAATAGTCCCATATGGCCAGCGCGAAAATCTGATGGAGAGTGCAGGCTAACAGTGGATTATCGTGGCCTGAATGAAGTCACACCACCGCTGAGCGCTGCCGTGCCAGACATGCTAGAGCTTCAATACGAACAGGAGTCAAAGGCAGCCAAGTGATATGCACCGATTGATATCGCCATATTGATTCTCAGTCCCTTTGGCGGCAGAGTGCAGGCCACAGTTTGCTTTCACTTGGAAGGGCATCCAGTACACCTGGAATCGACTGCCCCAGGGGTGGAAACACAGCCCCACCATTTGTCATGGACTGATCCAGACCACACTGGAACAGGGTGAAGCTCCAGAACATTTGCAGTACATTGATGACATCATTGTATGGGGCGACACAGCAGAAGAAGTTTTTGAGAAAGGGAATAAAATAGTTCAAATCCTTCTGAAAGCTGGCTTTGCCATAAAACGAAGTAAGGTTAAGGGACCTGCACAGGAGATCCAATTTTTAGGAATAAAATGGCAAGATGGACTCCGTCAGATCCCAATGGATGTAATCAACAAAATAGCAGCTATGTCCCCACTGACTAGTAAAAAGGAAACACAAGCTTTCTTAGGTGTTGTGGGTTTTTGGAGGATGCATATTCCAAATTACAGTTTGATTGTGAGCCCTCTATATCAAGTGACGCGGAAAAAGAATGATTTTAAGTGGGGTCCTAAGCAACAACAAGCTTTCGAACAAATTAAGCAGGAAAGAGTTCATGCAGTAGCCCTGGGGCCAGTCAGGGCGGGACAAGGCGTTAAAAATGTGCTCTACACTGCATTGGCTTTCTTCCAGTCCTCAGGCACCTCACCTGTTCTCCAGGACCTTTCAAAGATGATGGAGAGCAGCCCAGCAATGACTTCCGCCAGCTCCCTCAGCACTCGAGGGTGCATCCCATCAGGCCTCATGGACTTGTGGATAGCCAGTTTATCTGGTTATTTATGGTCAGCCCTGGTCTGTTTAGGTAGTTGGACTAGATAATTGCTGCAGGTCACTTCTCACTGAAATATTCTAGGTTATGCTACACTGTGCTATGCTATTCCTTTCCAATCCATTCGATCACTTTTAGTACTCCTATATTACCAAGGCAATCCCAAGGGGACAGCCTGCCCACCACACTATCTTGGGCCAAAGAAAGATCTTGTTGTGCGTTTCATTGCAGTTTCCTAGACAAGATGAAACTTCTGTACTCAAAAGGTCAAAATACCATTCTTGCCTGATGAGCTGGAATTGTGTGCATCACAATGGCTGCCTGTGTGCAACTCCCTGCTTCACCGGACAGCACTAGTGCAGCACAGGCAAACACGGAAAGGCTGTCCGGACAGACACAGTCACCAGAGGGCAAAAGACACAGAGCCCACACATCTCAGACAGACACATCCAGCACACAGAGAAGAGTGAGCCCCAGGCATGCACCCCACTATAACACAGTGCTCACAACATCCATGCTTTTCTGACCCAGGACGAGCACTACGTGCATGTCAGTGAACATGTGTGTCATGGTTTAACCCCAGCAGGCAGCTAAGCACCACAAAGCCACAGAGCCGGGTTGGGATGGCAGACGGAATAGGAAAAGTGAGAAAACTTGTGGGTTGAGATGAGAACCATTTAATAATTGAAACAAAATAAAATAATCAAATAAGAGGAATAATGACAAGGAAAATAACAACAACAAAACCAATATAGCTAAACCCCAAGAAGAGACAAGTAATGCAAATGAAAACCAGCCGCTCACTACCAACCGAGCAATGTTCCCAAGTAGCAGCCTGCTCCCCTCTGGCCAACTCCGCCCAGTTCATATGCTGAGCCTGATGTCATATGGTATGGAATATCCCTTTGGCCACTTTGGGTCAGCTGTCTCATCTCTGCCCCCTCCCACCTTCTGGTGCACCTCCAGCCTTCTCGCTGGCAGGGCATGAGAAGCTGAAAGGTCCTTAACTTACTGTAAGTACTACTTAGCAACAACTAAAACATCAGTGTGTTATCAACATCATTCTCATGCTCAATCCAAAACACAGCACTATATCAGCTACAAGGAATAAAATTAACTCTATCCCAGACAAAGCCTGGACAATGTGATTCATCTGCCTGACTGCCATTGCATTACAGCACAGAAGAAAACGTCCATGGTCTAGCCTGACAGCAAGACAGACAAGAACTTATAAGAACTTAGCAGGGGACCCTGGACCTAACACAGCTCAGTAAGCCTTTCAGAAGGAGCCGTAACAGGGTCTGAATACATTATTTCCTGAGTGAGGGGGACTTTAGGTTCTTCTATTTCTTTGTTTGAAGGGGAGACAAATTTTATTCTGATTTAGAATTTGAGGGAAATCATAGACACCAATTACAAATGTACATTTACCACGGAGGAACCATTGCCACATGTTGTAGCCCTGGTCCCTTCCTACCACAAGACATGAAACCTCTGGCTGGGATGACTCCATGCTACTTAAAGGAAAGACTATTGAGCGGTTCTACAGAGAGCATCCTGGGGTTGTCTGGTGCCATGTCCCCTGCAGTGACAGGGCCACGGGGGAAATCCTGCTCATCCTCGGAGCCCACACCTGTGGCACAGTGCTGTGGTGGCAAGCTGGGGAGGATGGGCTTCAGGAACTTGAACTCGCTGTTGCCCGAGCCCGTTGTGAGGCTGATCTCATAGCAATAGCCATGGGGCAGGGTCCCTGCAGTGGCCGCATCAGCCAGGCTGCTCTGCAAGTTGCCGGCACCATAAAGCACATGTCCACTCTTCAGCTCCTTTCTCTTGCACGCCTTAAGAGCAATGAAGGCTGCCACGGATGCGAGGAAGAGGAGTGAGACAAAGACCAATGAAACAATTAAATAGGTTGTCAGGGAGTCACTCTCATCCTCTGTGGCCAGGCTGCTGTGTTGTAGGTGCACGTCTGAGAAGTCATTGAGCAGGACTGCATTCAGGGCTGCGGTGGCTGACAGTGGTGGCCGCCCATTGTCTCGCACCAGGATGACGAGTTTCTGCTTCACGGTGTCTCTCTCCATCACTGACCTCCTCAGCCGCACCTCCCCACTTTGGGCACCCACCACAAACAGCCCGGGGTCGGTGGCCCTCAGCAGGTGGTACGAGAGCCACGCATTCTGCCCCGAGTCCGCATCCACAGCCACCACTTTGGTGACTAGGTACCCTGCCTCAGCTGACAAAGGCACCAGCTCATTGGATGGTGGGCTGCTGTCCTGGGATGGGTGCAGCACCAGTGGCGCATTGTCATTCTCATCCACCACAACAAGGCGGACGGTGACATTTACACTGAGAGAAGGAGACCCCGCATCAGAAGCACTCACCAAGACCTCAATCTGCCTCACCTTCTCATAGTCCAGAGGCCGCAGCACAAACACATGCCCGTTCTCAGAGTTCACAGAGATGCAGGAGCAGGGAGGCTGCTGTGTGGGTTGGGCTGGTGCCAGGAAATAGGTCACCTTGGCATTGGGTCCTACATCAGCATCTGTGGCATTAACTGCTCCAACAAGCACCTTGGGGACATTGTTCTCACGCACATACATGGTGTATGATGTCTGGTTGAAGGCAGGCGCATTGTCATTGACATCGGAGATGTCCACCGTGAAGGTCTGGGTGGTTGTGAGAGGAGGCGAGCCTGCATCTGCTGCTGTGACCGTCAGGATGTACCGTGCCATCTCCTCCCGATCCAGAGTGTTCATGGTCACCAGCTCATAGTAATTCTTATAGGCCTGCCGCAGGGAGAATGATGGCTGGTCCTCAAGGGCACACGAGATCTTCCCATTGGCACCAGCATCCCGATCCCTGACAGTGAAGAGGGCAATCACAGTCCCAGGTAGTGCGTTCTCAGGGAGGGGGCTGTTGAAGGAACTGACCACCAGCTCTGGTGCATTGTCATTCACATCCACCACCTCCACCAACACCTTGCAGATTGCTGAGAGGCCCCCACCATCTGTGGCCCGCACACTGAGCTCATGAGTCTCTGCCACCTCAAAGTCCAGACGCTTCCTGAGTTTAATTTCACCGCTCGTGGGGTCAATCATGAACGCCGAGTCGCTCTGGTCCATTGCTTGTCTGAACTGATAGGAGATGTCCCCATTAACTCCCACATCTCGATCAGTTGCCACCACCCTGAGAACCACAGAGCCCTCCGGCGCATTTTCCCAAACCTGCCCCATGTATTGCTCCTGTGTGAAGACAGGAGCGTTGTCATTTACATCTACAACAACAATTTGGATTTGGGTGGTCCCACTTCTAGGCAGAGAGCCTCCATCCACAGCGATGAGACTGAAACTCAACTCCGCCTGCTCCTCTCTGTCTAGAGGCTTTTCCAAGACCAGTTCAACATACCTCTTCCCCTTACTACGGCTATTAAAGGAGACACTAAAGTACTCGTTCTGGGGAACTATGCTGTAAGCCTGGATGCTGTTGCTACCAACATCCAGGTCATGAGCCACATCCAGGGGGAAACGTGAGCCCGGGTTGCTCGTTTCCGGGATCTTAAAAGTGACTTGTTGCTCCGGGAAAATGGGAGAATGGTCATTGACGTCCTCCAGGGCCACCTCCACACGAAAGAACTGCAGGGGGTTGTCCAGCAGGAGCTCGAAGGGGAGCGTGCAGGTAGCCGCCTGGCCGCACAGCTCCTCCCGGTCCAGCCTCTCCGCCACTACGAGGCGGCCGGTACCGCGGTCTAAGGCAAAGTGCTGGCGGCCGTCCTCCGAGGCCAGGCGGGCGCGGCGAGCCGCGAGCTGCGCCGGGGCCAGCCCCGCGTCCTCCGCCACGTTGGCTACCACGGAGCCGCTCTCCGCCTCCTCGGCTACGGAGTAGCGCAGGGGCTCGGAGCGAGCGAGCGGCAGGGAGAGGAAAGCAGAGAGACAAAGCACTTGCCTTGCGATGGCCATGTCGGGCCGGCGGACAGCCTCCGTCTCGCGGATCGCCGGCGCAGTCCTCCGCGGAGAGCGGCGCCCGGCAGAAGCGCGGATCGGGGGAGGGCGGGCGGGCGGGCGGGGTCCCTCTCTCCGAGTCCTGCTGGCGGACCGGAGCGCAGCCGCCGCGGACCGGCAGCGGGTGGCACGGGGCACCGCTCGCCGCCGATACCGCTACCCGGCTCCGCTGGGCTGGGCTGGGCAGCGGCGGGCTGTGCTCGGCCGCCTCCCCGCCCGCAGCCGCTCGGCGCCGCCTTGGCCGGGAGCACCACCCTGCGGCCCGCGGCGGCACTGCGCCCGCCGCCGCCCGCTGCCCGCGCTGCCGCCTCGCCCCGCCACACGGGCCCGTGCGCGCACTCGGGGCCCCGCGGCAGGACGCGCGCCCACGGCGCCGCGCACGGAAGCGCAGCGAAGGAGCGCCGGGAGTCCGGCGGGACCGCCGCTTCACTCCGAGCGCACGGGCAGCGCCGGCACCTGCCCCGACTCTTCCCCTGCTCCCCGCAGCACAGAGTCCGTGGGCGGGCGGGCGCGCTTGTCTCCCGGGAGGCCAGTCCGTTTCCTTCGGGAAACAGGGTGGCGAGACAAGTGCAAGACCTTTCCTGAAGCACCGTGTGTCAG
The DNA here is from genome assembly GCF_965231255.1 of Vanellus vanellus. Classification (NCBI taxonomy): domain Eukaryota; kingdom Metazoa; phylum Chordata; class Aves; order Charadriiformes; family Charadriidae; genus Vanellus; species Vanellus vanellus. The sequence continues at coordinate 21,154,786 of NC_138918.1, forward strand.
AGACTCTGCAGGACCTCCCCTTGTACCCCCAAGTTCTCCACAGGGCTGCTCTCAATGCCTTCATCTCCCAACCTGTAGTGATACTGTGGTTTTCCGCAACACAGCTGCAGAACCTTGCACTTGGCATTGTTGAGCCTCATAAGGTTCACATGGGCCCACTTCTTGACCTTCTCTACAGCCCTCCAACAGGCATCCTGTCCCTCAGGTTTGTCAACCACACCAATCAGCTTAGTGCGATCGATAAATGTGCTATGGGTGCACTCAATCCCACTGTCTATGTCATTCATGAAGATAGTAAACAGATCCCCATATGGAGCCTTGAGGGACACCACTTGGCACTGATCTCCGTCCATACATGGAGCCATTGATCACTATGATGTGACCACACAGCCAATTATCCTTATCCACCAACCAGTCCATCCATCAAAGACATATGTGTCCAATGGAGAGAGAAGGATGTTGGGGGGAGGGCCTGTCAAAGTCCAGATGGATGACATCTGTAGCTCTTCTCTTGTCCACCGATGTAGTCACTCCATCCTGGAAGGCCACTAGGTTGGTCAGGCAAGACTTGCCCTTGGGGAAGCCACGCTGGCTGTCTCAAATCACCTTCCTGTCCTCCAGGCGCCTTAGCGCAGCTCCTAGGAGGATATGTTCCATCATCTTCCCAAGCACAGAGGGGAGGCTGACAAGTCAGTAGTTCCCAGGGTCTTTCTTTCTAGCATTTCTAAAAATGTGTGCAATATTTCCCTCTTTCCAGTCACTGGGGACTTCACCTGACTGCCATGACTTTTCAAGTATCATGGAGAGTGACTTGGTAACCACATCAGCCAATTCCCTCAGCACTCAGAGAAGCATCTTGTCACTTCCCACAGACTTATATGTGTTCAGATTTCTCAGCTGGTCTTGAACATGATCTTCTCTTATGGTGGGAAGGAAATTGCTCTCCCAGTTCCTGCCCTGAGGTCCATCCGCTCAAGAGGTGTGGGAAAAGAGATTGCCGGTGAACAGTGAGGTGAAAAATGGTGAGTAACTCAGCCTTCCCCTCGCCTCTTGTTGTTAGAGGCACAGTTTACTGGTGGACTTGGTGGTGTTACATTAATCTTTTAGGTCTTTTCAAAACCAAATGATTACATGTTTCTACACAGGTTAACTGGAGAGTAGATAATTTGTTCCTCGATATACAACTGTGTTCTGGTCTGCATCACTACAGCAGCCTGTCCTCAGGACTTACCTTTTTATTAAGGACTTTGTGGAACAAATGCTGGTAGGCCTCTGCTGCATTTCCTTAGAGTGAATCCTATTCCTGGCAGCACTTTTCACCCAGCAATTGCCCACTTCCTAGGGTTCTCCCAAATACGTCCTCAAAGGAATGTCTATGCTGTGATCCCCAAAAAACATAAGGAATCAAAATACTTTGTGGTCAAACACCTCACAGTTGCCACCTGCAGCTGGAGCTCTAGGAAGAGGGGGATAGGTCACTCTCCCCACCTCTCTGCTTTGCAGAGACCTTAGCACACCCAGGGACCCTGTAAAGGTAGGGGCCAGATTGCCCTGACCTGGGTCTGACTGGGCTCTTTTGCAACCAGAAGCTCAGTGCCCAGAAGACCCATGCAGGCCTGCCACCAAAGCCCTGCTCCCCACCATTCTCCTCAATGATCTATAGGCATCATCTCCAAAGTGAAGAAATGTATCCACTTATCCTCACCTCAGCCAAGAGACAAAATAAGAAAAAAAGGCTCCCAGCCTTTTGAAAAACTTTGAGAGAGCTTTCCCAGAAAGAACATCTCCACAAAGACTACTGTCTCCACACAGGGCGTTCAGGTGTTCTCTTTATTTCATTTTTGCATACAAGGGTATCCTAGTTTACAACTGTATGGTTTATAATTGCAACACAACGTCGCGTCAGGGTTTCCAAATGTTCCGTGCAACACTGTCTTTATTCAAACAATCTGTTCTTTAACATTGGGTGAGAGTCCTTCTTATGAGGAATAAGTAAGACAACGCTCAAACACAATTCAGAGAGTACAAGGAGAAAGGGCAAAAAGGACAATGCAAATGCTCTAACAAAACCCCAGAAAAATCATATCATGACAGCTTTCCACTACCATCAAGAAGGCTCTGAATTCAGGAATAACAATGATGAGACCAAACTCAATGGCCCTTTTGCAAGTTGTTATGGATTGAGAAATCCACAATAATTGATGGTCTTTAGTCACCCGACGACCCCTCTCCAACAAGTCCAAATGCCAGATCCTGCCCCTGGGATGGAGTAATGCTGGGCACAAGGATAAACTGGGAGTGGAGTGGCTGGAGAGCAGCCCTGCAGAAAGGAATCTGGGGCTGCTGGTTGTAAATACCCTTCTTACCCGGTGAGCTGGAACTGCATGCATCTCAACAGCTGTATGTGAGCAACTCCCTGTTTCACTGGGCAGCACTAGTGCAGCACGGGCAGACACATAAGGGTTGTATGGACAGACATAGTCACCAGAAAGCAAAACACACAGAGCCCACACATCTCCGACAGACACATCCAGCACACAGAGAAGAAAGAGCCCCAGGCTTGCACCCCATTGTAACACACTACTCACAACATTCATGCTTTTCTGACCCAGGAGAAGTGCTACGTGCATTTCAGCGAGTATATGTGTCATGGTTTAACCCCAGCTGGCAGCTAAACACCACACAGCCACAGAGCCAGGGTGGGATGGGGGAGGGAAAAGGAAGAGTAAAAGTGAGAAAACTCATGCATTGAGATGAGAACTGTTTAGTAAATGAAATACAATAAAATAATCAAATAAGAGGAATAACGAAGAAAACAACAACAACAAAAAGAGATAAATAAACCCCAAGAAAAGACAAGTGATGTAAACAAAAAACAGTCACTCACTAGCAACCAAACAATGCTCAGCCTCTTCCCAAGTAGCAGCCTGCTCCCCTCTGGCCAACTCCGCCCAGTTCATATGCTGAGCCTGATGTCATACAGTATGGAATATCCCTTTGGCCACTTTGGGTCAGCTGTCCTGGCTCTGCCCCCTCCCACCTTCTTGTGCACTTCCAGACTTCTCGCTGCCAGGCTACGAGAAGCTGAAAGCTCCTTCACTTAGTGGAAGCAGTACTTAGCAACAACTAAAACATCAGTGTGTTATCAACATCATTCTCGTGCTCAATCCAAAACACAGCACTACACCAGGTACAAGCAAGAAAATTAACTCTATCCCAGCCAAAGCCAGGTCAATGTGATTCATCTGCCTGACCTTGACATTGTGTTATATCATAGAATATGAGGTCCGTGGTCTTGCCTGACTGCAAGTGAGACAAGAATTTAGCTGGAAACACTGGAAGTAAACCCACTCTGATAGTTTTTCAGAAGTGCCCTTAACACGGTTGAAATATATTATTTCCAGAGTGAGGGAGCCATTAGCTTCTGTTTCTTTCTTTGGAGGGGAGACAAATTTTTTTCTGATGCAGAATTTCAGAGAAATCATAGACACCAAATGCAAATGTACATTTACTGTGGAGGAACCATTGCCACATGTTGTAGCCCTGGTCCCTTCCTACCATGACACATGAAGCCTCTTGCTCTGCTGACTCCATGCTACTTAAAGGAAAGACTATTGAACTATTCTACAAAGAGCATCCCGGGGTTGTCTGGTGCCATGTCCACTGCAGTGAAAGGAGTATGGGGGAAATCCTGCTCATCCTCGGTGCCCCCATCAGTGGCACCACAGTGCTGTGGTGGCAAGCTGGGGAGGATGGGCTTCAGGAACTTGAACTCGCTGTTGCCTGAGCCCGTTGTGAGGCTGATCTCATAGCAATAGCCATGGGGCAGGGTCCCTGCAGTGGCCGCATCAGCCAGGCTGCTCTGCAAGTTGCCGGCACCATAAAGCACGTGTCCACTCTTCAGCTCCTTTCTTTTGCACACCTTATGAGCAATGAAGGCTGCCATGGATGCGAGGAAGAGGAGTGAGACAAAGACCAATGAAACAATTAAATAGGTTGTCAGCGAGTCACTCTCGGCCTCCATGGCCAAGCTGCCGTGCGATAGACGCACGTCTGAGAATTCATTGAGCAGGAGTGCATTCAGGGCTGCAGTGGCCGACAGCGGTGGCCGCCCATTGTCTCGCACCAGGATGACGAGTTTCTGCTTCACCCTGTCTCTCTCCATCACTGGCCTCCTCAGCCGCACCTCCCCACTTTGGGCACCCACCACAAACAGCCCGGGGTCGGTGGCCCTCAGCAGGAGGTACGACAGCCATGCATTCTGCCCCGAGTCCGCATCCACAGCCACCACTTTGGTGACGAGGTACCCCACCTCAGCTGTCACAGGCACCACCTCGCTGGACGGTGGGCTGCTGTCCTGGGCTGGGTGCAGCACCAGTGGCGCATTGTCATTCTCATCCACCACAACAAGGCGGACGATGACATTGGCACTGAGAGGAGGAGACCCCGCATCGGAGGCACTCACCAAGACCTCAATCTGCCTCACCTTCTCATAGTCCAGAGGCTGCAGCACAAACACATGCCCGTTCTCAGAGTTCACAGAGATGCAGGAGCAGGGAGGCTGCTGTGTGGGTTGGGCTGGTGCCAGGAAATAGGTCACCTTGGCATTGGGTCCCACATCAGCATCTGTGGCATTAACTGCTCCAACAAGCACCTTGGGGACATTGTTCTCACGCACATACATGGTGTATGATGTCTGGTTGAAGACAGGCGCATTGTCATTGACATCAGAGATGTCCACCATGAAGGTCTGGGTGGTTGTGAGAGGAGGCGAGCCTGCGTCTGCTGCTGTGACAGTCAGGATGTACCGTGCCATCTCCTCCCGATCCAGAGTGTTCACGGTCACCAGCTCATAGTAATTCTTATAGGCCTGCCGCAGGGAGAATGATGGCTGGTCCTCAAGGGCACACGAGATCTTCCCGTTGGTACCAGCATCCCGATCTCTGACAGTGAAGAGGGCAATCACAGTCCCAGGTAATGCGTTCTCAGGGAGGGGACTGTTGAAGGAACTGACCACCAGCTCCGGTGCATTGTCATTCACATCCACCACCTCCACCAACACCTTGCAGATTGCTGAGAGACCCCCACCATCTGTGGCCCGCACTCTAAGCTCATGAGTCTCTGCCACCTCAAAGTCCAGAGGCTTCGTAAGTTTAATTTCACCACTCGAGGGGTCAATCATGAATGACGAGTTGCTCTGGTCCACCACTTGGCTGAACTGATAGGAGATGTCTCCATTAACTCCCACATCCCGATCGGTTGCCACCACCCTGAGAACCACAAAGCCCTCCGCTGCATTTTCCAAAACCTGCCCAACGTACAGTTCTTCTGTGAAGATGGGAGCATTGTCATTTACATCTAGAACAACAATGCGGATTTGGGTGGTCCCACTCCTGGGTGGAGAGCCACCGTCTGTGGCAATGAGACTGAAGTCTAGTTCTGACTGCTCCTCTCTGTCTAGAGGCTTTTCCAAGACCAGTTCAATATATTCCTTGACTTTATTCCGACTCCCAAAGGAGACACTAAAGTACTCATTCTGGGGAACTATGTTGTAAGCCTGGATGCTGTTGCTACCAACATCCAGGTCCTGAGCCACCTCCAGAGGGAAACGTGAGCCTGGGTCGCTCCTTTCCGGGATCTTAAAAGTGACTTGTTGCTCCGGGAAAACGGGCGAATGGTCATTGACGTCCTCCAGGGCCACCTCCACACGAAAGAACTGCAGGGGGTTGTCCAGCAGGAGCTCGAAGGGGAGCGTGCAGGTAGCCGCCTGGCCGCACAGCTCCTCCCGGTCCAGCCTCTCCGCCACTACGAGGCGGCCGGTGCCGCGGTCTAAGGCAAAGTGCTGGCGGCCGTCCTCCGAGGCCAGGCGGGCGCGGCGAGCCGCGAGCTGCGCCGGGGCCAGCCCCGCGTCCTCCGCCACGTTGGCTACCACGGAGCCGCTCTCCGCCTCCTCGGCTACGGAGTAGCGCAGGGGCTCGGAGCGAGCGAGCGGCAGGGAGAGGAAAGCAGAGAGACAAAGCACTTGCCTTGCGATGGCCATGTCGGGCCGGCGGACAGCCTCCGTCTCGCGGATCGCCGGCGCAGTCCTCCGCGGAGAGCGGCGCCCGGCAGAAGCGCGGATCGGGGGAGGGCGGGCGGGCGGGCGGGGTCCCTCTCTCCGAGTCCTGCTGGCGGACCGGAGCGCAGCCGCCGCGGACCGGCAGCGGGTGGCACGGGGCACCGCTCGCCGCCGATACCGCTACCCGGCTCCGCTGGGCTGGGCTGGGCAGCGGCGGGCTGGGCTCGGCCGCCTCCCCGCCCGCAGCCGCTCGGCGCCGCCTTGGCCGGGAGCACCACCCTGCGGCCCGCGGCGGCACTGCGCCCGCCGCCGCCCGCTGCCCGCGCTGCCGCCTCGCCCCGCCACACGGGCCCGTGCGCGCACTCGGGGCCCCGCGGCAGGACGCGCGCCCACGGCGCCGCGCACGGAAGCGCAGCGAAGGAGCGCCGGGAGTCCGGCGGGGCCGCCGCTTCACTCCGAGCGCACGGGCAGCGCCGGCACCTGCCCCGACTCTTCCCCCGCTCCCCGCGGCACAGAGCCCGTGGGCGGGCGGGCGCGCTTGTCTCCCGGGAGGCCAGTCCGTGCCCATCTGCAAATGTGGCTATGATCTCATTGTAATTACTGAGACATGGTGGGATAGCTCACAAGACTGGAATGCTGTCATGGAGGGCTATGTTATCTTTAGGGAAGATAGGCTAGTGAGGCAAGGTGGTGGAGTTGTGAGAGAACAACTGGAATGTATCAGTATCTTCTTGGGGGCAGAAGAAGAGCAAGTTGAGAGCTTGTGGGTAAGGAGCAAGGGGCAGGGGAATAGGAGAGACACTGTGTTGGGTGTTTATTATAGGCCACCTGATCAGGATGGGTAAGTTGTTGAGGCCTTCTACAGACAAGTTAGAATTGCCTCACAATCACAGGCTATGCTTCTGATATCTGCTGGGAAGGCTGCACAGGTAGCCATGTACAGTCCAGGAGGTTCCTGCATGCTTTGATCGTAACTTTTTGACTAAGGTGGTAGAGAAGCCCACAAGGAGAAGTATACTGCTGGACATAGTACTGAGAAACAAAGATGGACTGGTGGAGGATGTTAAGATTGGGGGCAGACTTGGCTGCAGTGATCATAAGAAGACAGAGTTCAGGATTAATTGCAGTATGCACAAAACGACAAGTAGGGTTGAAACCTTAGATGTCAGGAGGACTAACTTTGATCTCTGCAAGGAATTGCATGAAGAAATCCCATGGGAGAGGGGTCTAGAGGGTAGGGGGGCTCAAGAGAGCTGGCTGATATTTAAGCATCACTTTCTCCAAGCTCAGGGTAGGCGCATCCCTAAGAGCAAGACATGAGGCAAAGGAAGCAGGAGACCTGCATGGCTGAGCAGGGAGCTTCTGAAAAAGCTCAGGTGGAAGAAGGAAGTTTAGAGTAGGTGGAGGAAGGGGCTGACTGCCTGGGAAAAGTATAAGAATGCTGTCAGGGTATGCAGGGATGAAATGAGGAAAGCCAAGATAGTCTTGGAATTGAACCTGGCGAGGGATGTCAAGGTCAATAAGAAGGGTTTCTTTAAGTATATAGTAAGCAAAAGGAAAACTAGGGAAAATGTGGGCCCGCTGTTGAATGAGACAGGTGCCATGGTGACAGACGATGCAGAGAAGGCAGAGTTGCTGAGTGCCTTCTTTCCTTCTGTCTTCACTGCTCAGGCCATCCTTCCAGAGTCCCACACTTTGCGGGTAACACAGAGTGTCTGGAGGAAGGAAGACTTTCCCTTGCTTGAAGAACATGTTAGAGAACAATTAAGTAAACTGGGTACACTCAGGTCCAAGGATCCTGATGGGATGCACCCTCAAGTGCTGAGGGAGCTGGTGAAAGTCATTGCTGGGCCACTCACCATCATCTTTGAAAGGTCCTGAACAACAGGTGAGCTGCCTGAGGACTGGAGGAAAGCCAATGTCACTCCAGTCTTCAAAAAGGACAAGAAGGATGACCCAGGAGAATACAGGTCAGACAGCCTCACCTCCATCCCCGGAAAGGCGATGGAACAGCTTGTTTTGGGTGTCATCTCAAAGCACCTGGAAGAAAAGAAGATTATCAGAAGTAGTCAACCTTGATTCACCAAGGGGAAGTCACTTCTGACTAATCTGATAGCCTTCTATGATGGCATGACTGGATGGGTGGATGAGGGGAGGGCAGTGGATGCTGTCTACCTTGACTTCAGCAAGGCTTTCAACACTGTCTCCCACATCAACATCACAGGCAAGTTTAGGAAGTGTGGGTTAGATGAATGGACAATGGGGTGGATCGACCAGTGGCTGGCAAATAGAGCTCAGAGGGTTGTGGTTAGCGGTACAGAGTCTAGTTGGAGGTCAGTGACGAGTGGTGTTCCTCAGGGGGCAGTACTGGGTCCAGTCCTGTTCAATATATTCATCAATGACCTGGATGCAGGGATAGAGTGGACCATCAGCAAGTTTGCTGATTACACAAAACTGGGATGGGTGGCTGACATGCCAGAAGGCTGTGCTACCATACAGCGTGACCTGGACACACTGGAGAGTTGGGCACAGAGAAACCTTATGAAATTCAACAAGGGCAAGTGTACGGTACTGCATCTGGGGAGGAATAACCCCATGCACTGGTACAGGTTAGGGGCTGACCTCCTGGAGAGCAGCTCTCTGGAAAGGGACCTGGGAGTCCTGGTGGACAACAGGATGCCCATGAGCCAGCAATGTGCCCTGGTGGTGAAGAAGACCAATGGCGTCGTGGGGTGCATCAAGAAGAATGTGTCCAGCAGGTTGAGGGAGGTCATCCTTCCCTCTACTCTGCCCTGGTGATGCTGCATCTGGAGTATTGTGTCCAGATCTGGGCTCCCCAGTTCAAGAAAGACAGGGAACTGCTGGAGAGGGTCCAGCAAAGGGCTACTAAGATGATTAGGGCATTAGAACATTTCTCTTGTGAGGAAAGGCTGAGGGACTTGGGCCTTTTTAGTCTAGAGAAAAGAAGGCTGAGGAGGGATCTTATTAATGCTTATAAATGCTTAAAGGGAGGGTGCCAGAGGGATGGGAAGAGTCTTTTTTCAGTGGTGCCCAGTGATAGGGAAAGAGGTAACAGGCACAAACTTGAACATAGGGAGTTCCTTCCAAACATGAGGAGGAACTTCTTTATGTTGAAGGTGGCAGAGCACTGACACAGGCTGCCCAGAGAGGTTGTGGAGTCTCCCACACTGGAGACAGTCAAAACACGCCTGGACACTGTCCTGTGCAACCTGATATAGGTGACCCAGCTCTGGCAGGGGGTTGGACTAGATGATCTCCAGAGGTTCCTTCCAGCTCTGTCCATTCTGTGATTCTCTCATTCTGTGAAATGTGCCATGGGTGCACTCAATCTCACTGTCTATGTCATTCATCAAGATACTAAACACTACTGATCCCCATATGGAGCCCTGAGGGACACCTCTTGTCACTGATCTCTAGCCATACATGGGGAAGCCACGCTGGCTCTCTCAAATCACCTTCCTGTCCTCCAGGTGCCTTAGCACAGCTCCTAGGAGGATATGTTCCATCATCTTCCCAGGCACAGAGAGGAGCCTGACAAGTCAATAGTTCCCAGGGTCTTCCTTTCTATCATTTCTAAAAATGTGTGCAAATTTTCCCTCTTTCCAGTCACTGGGGACTTCACCTGACTGCCATGACTTTTCAAATGTCATGGAGAGTGGCTTGGCAACCTCATCAGCCCATACCCTCTGCACTCACAGAAACATCTCATCGCGTCTCATAGACTTATGTCTGTTCAGAATTCTCAGGTGGACTCAAACATGATCTCTTACGGTGGGAGGGATGTTGCTCTCTCACTTCCTGCCTTGAGGTCCATGCACACGAGAGGTGTGGGAAAACAGATTGCCAGTGAAAACTGAGGCAGAAAAATTGTTTAATACCTGAGCCTTCTCGCCTATTGTTGTTAGAGACAGGGTTTACTGGTAGAATTGGTAATGTTAATTTAATAATTGGATTCAATGGTCTCAAGGGTCTTTTCCAAACCAAATAATTCCATGATTCTACTCAGGTTAACTGGAGAGTAGATCTTTTGTTCCTCGATGTACAACTGTGTTCTGGTCTGCATCACTACAGCAGCCTGTCCTCAGGACTCATCTTTTTATCAAGGCCTTTGTGGAACAGATGCTTTTAGTCCTCCGCTGTATTTCCTGTGAGTGAATCCTCTTCCTGGCAGTAGTTTTCACTCACCACTTGCTCACCTCCTAGGGCTCCTCCTAACACTTCCCCTAAGGAACATCTACGCTGTCATTGCCAAAAACCTTTAGAAACAAAATACTTTGTGGTCGAACATCTCACAGTTGCCACGTGCAGCTGGAGATCTAGGAAGAGGGGGATAGGTCACCTCCCAACCTCTCTGCTTTGCAGAGACCTTAGGACACCCAGGGACCCTGTTAAGGTAGGGGTCAGGTTGCCCTGACCTAGGTCTAACTGGGCCCTCTGGCCACCAGAAGCTCATGCACCGAAGACCCATACAGGCCTGCCACCAAAACCCTGCTCCCCACCATTCTCCTCAGTGCTCTGTAGGCCTCACCTCCAAACTATACAAATGTACCCACTCATCCTCACGTCAGTTGAGGGACAAAATTAAAAAAAAAAAAAAAAAAAAAACCAACTAAACAAACAAAAAAAACCCCAAGAAAACCTCCCAGCTCTGTGAAAAACTTTGACAGAGATTTCCCAGAAAAAAACATCTCCACAAAGACTACTGACTCCACACAGGGCATTCAGGTGTTCTCTTTATTTAATTTGTACATACAAGGCTATCTCTGTTTAAAACGGTACACTTTATCACTGCAGCACAACACACTGTCAACGTTTCCAAATATTCTGTGCCACAATACCTTCATCCAAACAATCTGTTCTTACACATGGAGTCAGTGTCCTTCTTAAGAAGAATAGGTGAGAGGAATAGGTGGTACAATGCCTCCTTTCAAACAATCTGTTATAACACACAGGGTGAGAGTTCTTCTTAAGAGGAACAGGTGAGAAAATGCTCAAAAACAATTCATAGAGTACAAAGGCAAAATGGAGAATGCAAATGCTCTAACACAAACCCAGAATATCCTATCGGGAAAGCTTTCCACTTCCATCAAGAAGGTTCTGAATTCAGCAACAACAATCATGAGACCAAACTCAATGGCCCTGTCAGAAGTTCTTATGGTTTGAGAAATCCACAACAATATATTGTTATTTAGACAATTATTATATCACCCAGTGACCGCTTCCCAACAAGTCCAAATGCCAGATCCTGCCCCTGGGATAGACTATTAGTGGACTCAAAGATAAATTGGGAGAGGAGAGGCTGGAGAGCAGCCTGCAGATGGGATCTGGGGGGCGCTGGTTGTAAATACCCGTCTTGCCTGATGAGCTGGAATTGTGTGCATCACATTGGCTGCCTGTGTGCAACTCCCTGCTTCACCGGGCAGCACTAGTGCAGCACAGGCAGACACGGAAAGGCTGTCCGGACAGACACAGTCACCAGAGGGCAAAAGACACAGAGCCCACACATCTCAGACAGACACATCCAGCACACAGAGAAGAGTGAGCCCCAGGCGTGCACCCCACTATAACACAGTGCTCACAACATCCATGCTTTTCTGACCCAGGACGAGCACTACGTGCATGTCAGTGAACATGTGTGTCATGGTTTAACCCCAGCAGGCAGCTAAGCACCACAAAGCCACAGAGCCGGGTTGGGATGGCAGACGGAATAGGAAAAGTGAGAAAACTTGTGGGTTGAGATGAGAACCATTTAATAATTGAAACAAAATAAAATAATCAAATAAGAGGAATAATGACAAGGAAAATAACAACAACAAAACCAATATAGCTAAACCCCAAGAAGAGACAAGTAATGCAAATGAAAACCAGCCGCTCACTACCAACCGAGCAATGCTCAGCCTGTTCCCAAGTAGCAGCCTGCTCCCCTCTGGCCAACTCCGCCCAGTTCATATGCTGAGCCTGATGTCATATGGTATGGAATATCCCTTTGGCCACTTTGGGTCAGCTGTCTCATCTCTGCCCCCTCCCACCTTCTGGTGCACCTCCAGCCTTCTCGCTGGCAGGGCATGAGAAGCTGAAAGGTCCTTAACTTACTGTAAGTACTACTTAGCAACAACTAAAACATCAGTGTGTTATCAACATCATTCTCATGCTCAATCCAAAACACAGCACTATATCAGCTACAAGGAATAAAATTAACTCTATCCCAGACAAAGCCTGGACAATGTGATTCATCTGCCCTCCCTTGCTGTCACGTTACAGCAGGGAAGAGGTCTGTGGTCTTACCTGACTGCGAGACAAGAACTTAGCTCAGGAACCTTGAACTAACATGGCTCTCAAAACATTTCAGATGAAGCTATAACAGGGTTGAAAGATATTATTTCCAGAGTGAAGAAGCCATTAGGTTCTCTTATTCCTTTGTTTGGAGGGGAGACAAACTTTCCTCTGACTTAGAATTTGAGGGAAATCATTGATGCCAATTGCATTTACAATGGAGGAACCATTGCCACACGTTGTAGCCCTGGTCCCTTCCTACCACGAGACATGAAGCTACTGACTCCATGCTACTTAAAGGAAAGACTATTGAACGGTTCTACAGAGAGCATCCCGGGGTTGTCTGGTGCCATGTCCCCTGCAGTGACAGGGCCACGGGGGAAATCCTGCTCATCCTCGGAGCCCACACCTGTGGCACAGTGCTGTGGTGGCAGGCTGGGGAGGATGGGCTTCAGGAACTTGAACTCACTGTTGCCCGAGCCCGTTGTGAGGCTAATCTCATAGCAATAGCCATGGGGCAGGGTCCCTGCAGTGGCCGCATCAGCCAGGCTGCTCTGCAAGTTGCCAGCACCATAAAGCACATGTCCACTCTTCAGCTCCTTTCTCTTGCACGCCTTAAGAGCAATGAAGGCTGCCACGGATGCAAGGAAGAGGAGTGAGACAAAGACCAATGATACAATTAAATAGGTTGTCAGGGAGTCACTCTCATCCTCTGTGGCCAGGCTGCTGTGTTGTAGGTGCACGTCTGAGAAGTCATTGAGCAGGACTGCATTCAGGGCTGCGGTGGCTGACAGTGGTGGCCGCCCATTGTCTCGCACCAGGATGACGAGTTTCTGCTTCACGGTGTCTCTCTCCATCACTGGCCTCCTCAGACGCACCTCCCCGCTTTGGGCACCCACCACAAACAGCCCGGGGTCGGTGGCCCTCAGCAGGTGGTACGAGAGCCACGCATTCTGCCCCGAGTCCGCATCCACAGCCACCACTTTGGTGACTAGGTACCCCGCCTCAGCTGACACAGGCACCAGCTCGCTGGATGGTGGGCTGCTGTCCTGGGATGGGTGCAGCACCAGTGGAGCATTGTCATTCTCATCCACCACAACAAGGCGGACGGTGACATTTACACTGAGAGAAGGAGACCCCGCATCAGAAGCACTCACCAAGACCTCAATCTGCCTCACCTTCTCATAGTCCAGAGGCCGCAGCACAAACACATGCCCGTTCTCAGAGTTCACAGAGATGCAGGAGCATGGAGGCTGCTGTGTGGGTTGGGCTGGTGCCAGGAAATAGGTCACCTTGGCATTGGGTCCTACATCAGCATCTGTGGCATTAACTGCTCCAACAAGCACCTTGGGGACATTGTTCTCACGCACATACATGGTGTATGATGTCTGGTTGAAGGCAGGCGCATTGTCATTGACATCGGAGATGTCCACCGTGAAGGTCTGGGTGGTTGTGAGAGGAGGCGAGCCTGCATCTGCTGCTGTGACCGTCAGGATGTACCGTGCCATCTCCTCCCGGTCCAGAGTGTTCATGGTCACCAGCTCATAGTAATTCTTATAGGCCTGCCGCAGGGAGAATGATAGCTGGTCCTCAAGGGCACACGAGATCTTCCCATTGGCACCAGCATCCCGATCCCTGACAGTGAAGAGGGCCACCACAGTCCCAGGTAGTGCGTTCTCAGGGAGGGGGCTGTTGAAGGAACTGACCACCAGCTCTGGTGCATTGTCATTCACATCCACCACCTCCACCAACACCTTGCAGATTGCTGAGAGGCCCCCACCATCTATGGCCCGCACACTGAGCTCATGAGTCTCTGCCACCTCAAAGTCCAGACGCTTCCTGAGTTTAATTTCACCGCTCGTGGGGTCAATCATGAACGCCGAGTTGCTCTGGTCCACCACTTGTCTGAACTGATAGGAGATGTCCCCATTAACTCCCACATCTCGATCAGTTGCCACCACCCTGAGAACCACAGAGCCCTCCGGCGCATTTTCCCAAACCTGCCCCATGTATTGCTCCTGTGTGAAGACAGGAGCGTTGTCATTTACATCTACAACAACAATTTGGATTTGGGTGGTCCCACTTCTAGGCAGAGAGCCTCCATCCACAGCGATGAGACTGAAACTCAACTCCGCCTGCTCCTCTCTGTCTAGAGGCTTTTCCAAGACCAGTTCAACATACCTCTTCCCCTTACTACGGCTATTAAAGGAGACACTAAAGTACTC